>NC_044033.1:83462110-84712110 GCF_901765095.1 Microcaecilia unicolor | reverse complement strand
GGCACTACTTATGTACTTATGTACTTATGTACTAATGGGAGAATGGATGGGGCCATGTACCGTACAATTCTGAGTGACAACCTCCTTCCCTCCGCCAGGGCCTTAAAAATGGGTCGTGGCTGGGTCTTCCAGCACGACAATGACCCAAAACATACAGCCAAGGCAACAAAGGAGTGGCTCAGGAAGAAGCACATTAGGGTCATGGAGTGGCCTAGCCAGTCACCAGACCTTAATCCCATTGAAAACTTATGGAGGGAGCTGAAGCTGCGAGTTGCCAAGCGACAGCCCAGAACTCTTAATGATTTAGAGATGATCTGCAAAGAGGAGTGGACCAAAATTCCTCCTGACATGTGTGCAAACCTCATCATCAACTACAGAAGACGTCTGACCGCTGTGCTTGCCAACAAGGGTTTTGCCACCAAGTATTAGGTCTTGTTTGCCAGAGGGATTAAATACTTATTTCCCTCTGCAGAATGCAAATAAATTCATATACTTTCCACAATGTGATTTTCCGGATTTAATTTGTGATGTGCTATCTCTCACTGTTACCAATAACCTACCCTTCAATTATGGGCTGCTCATGTCTTTGTCAGTGGGCAAACTTACAAAATCAGCAAGGGATCAAATACTTATTTCCACCACTGTATGACTAACTCCTCCTATCATCCAATCAGAGAACTGTTTTACATGTGATACAGTGTCTGGCATATAATCACGGACTATTGCTGGAAAAATTGGGGGCTATGGGAAGCTAAGCCAAGCTATGCCATCCTGTGTAGAGATGTGAGGCCAAAGAGAGAGAGACTCTTAATGCAACCAGTGTAAGAAAAAATTAAATATTTATTTACCTGACCCTGGGGGAGCTCCAGGAGGTCGGGGTCGTTTCGGGGCGGGTAGAGAGGAGGCAGGGCAGACCTGGCAGGAAAAGCCCTGGACTCTCTGAGGCCTACAGGAGCCTGGGGAGTGCTGTAGATTAGGGCGCGATGGTGGAAAATGCACTGATGTCACTGACGTTCGCGGCGCATGCGCAGTGCCCTGAATGAGTCCGATGGCTCCGGTGTTGTCCCGGACCATCGGGGAACATTGTGCCACGAATAAATTATTACAAATATTAAAAAGGGACTTATGTTGACCCGTAGAAGGGTCGGATTATAAAAATAAAGATGTTGCCAAAATCGGGTGTTGTACGCAATTGCGCATGCATGAGGCATGCATGTGGTGCATTTATAATTAAACTTGGCCCGGAGACTGCTCGGAAGTGCAGGGGGTGTATGGAAGCATCCTTGGTTGCCAGGGAGACTCAAAACGACGCGAATTCTGGCGCAGGCGCAGTACAGTAAAAGGAGACCTGCACTGACACCTGAAAAATCTTAAAAGTATTAAAAATACATTTTAAAAGTGTTTTCATGAGTTTTAATGGTGGAATTCAGGTGCTATGTAATTAAAATCCAAAAACAAAGGTTTTATATACTGTTTTTAACCAAAAATGCACAATAGAATGCTAGTATGGAAATGTGTTCTCAAAAGGAGCTTTCTGATTGGCTGCACTGCTCTAGTAAGGGACCTAACTAGTGACAGTTGGTGAGAGAGCAACGGAAGACTTTGATAAGAGAAGACCTGCTTCTTGATGTGTCTGTGTGAGAGGTCTGAAAGGAAAGAATATATGAGAAAGTTTAAGAGTAATAATAAAAGAGTGATTGAAAATAGTTTAACTGGAAGTACTGAGTTTATAAAGAGGTTTGTAATAAATTCAAGAGGTTTAGATTTCTCTCCTTAGAGAGAAGAGCTGTGCTTCACAAGTTTACTTTGAACTAACTGATAGTAGCTAAGGTAAAGAATATTTAGAATACTATTTTAAAGAAATATTTTATTCTGAAAAGTGCTGAAAAGCATTAAACGTTAATAGCCCTTCAATGGGTTGAGGTAACTGAAATAGGAACTGATAATGATATTGTCTCTGAAAGATATCCTCTGAGTTTAAAGATATTTTAAAGGTATTTTTTGAAAACCAATAAATTAATATTTGAAGTCTGAACTAGTCAGATAATTAAATTATCTGATATCAGAAAAGTAAAGATTTAATTTAAAGAAAACCTCTTAAGGCTGTGTGAATCCAGTGTGACTGTGTGTGTGTGAGTGATATGACCAGCTGCAGTGGCATACCAAGGGGGGGGGGGCGGTCTTCCTGTTCCGGGGCAGAGGGAGCATGGAAACGAAGAGCCGACAGGCGCGGCACCCCCCCCAGCGGCGTGCACCCGTGGGGGGTTATTTCGCTGGGGGGGGGGTCGTGCTGTTCCGGGGGGGCGCTGCACCCGGGGGGCGGGGTGCATCGGCGATTCGCCCCGGGTGTCAGCGCCCCTAGGAACGCCACTGACCAGCTGTGATCCTCAAATTCAGCAGATTCCTGGAAGAGGAACTGCTCTCTCCATAGTTAGGGTTAGGAATTAAAAATCTATTAGAATAAGTCAGGAAATCAGACTCAGAAAAATTAAATTTATTTTATTTTATTTTATTGATATTAGAATATTCAGTCCAGGTTCCTGTGACAGGCAGGCTCATCTTCAGATACACACTGCAGGGAGGCAGAATCTTTCCTTTTATTTTCTTTTTAAGAATTAAGAATAAGTTTAGGGAAAAGATCAAGATAAAGACAACCAAGTCTGATGACATTTTCCTAAAGTCAAGAAAGCTGGAATTCAAGCTAAGTACTGAAAAAAAAAAAATTAATTCAACAAGACTCTGAAACTGAGACTGTGCACTTACATTATTATTCATACTTACCTTCAGGAACTGAGAATCTGACAAAAGAAAAAGAAAAATTAAATTAGTTTAATTACTTATTGATAAGACAATTGATCTGTGATATTAATTGATACTTACCTTAAAAGTAATTTCTATAGGAGAATAGAAAATTGGAGTTATTAAGTAAAATTTTATTAGGAAATATTATGGAAGATTTGTTAACTGTTTATGTGCAATACTTACTTGTAGTGCTTAGTAATCCTATTGATTTCTATAAGAAAGAGAAATATTTTAGAGTGTAAAACTGGATCCAGGAGGGATTTTAACTATTTATATTTAATATATTTAAGCTTTTAAATATTTTTAACTAGTTATAGTAAATTAGTAGTGCCTTGAATTTATGTAAATTAAATTGATTCTCTTTACAGAAATCAAATCATACCTTAACTATTTTCATCTGGTAACACCTTTCTAAGGATGATGTTTTCTTATGTTCACTCTGTACTCCGTGGGCTAAATACAGTTTAGACGTTGGCATACACAACTACAAATAAAAAGGTTAATTGGACAAACTGTGTGAAGTTCACAGAGCAGGTGACATTAAGCTTAAACTTCCTAAGTTGAGTTAGGCTACACCAAGCTGTGCAGAGAGCTGAACATGCTCGGTTTCACTAAAAGGAGCACGCTGGACCGTGATGGGAAGAGACAGCAGGGCAGGCAATGTAGCAACACCGGAGACCAGCGCTGGATGAAGGCTTCAGCTGGTGGGAGTTGGGGATCCCCGCCAGCCAAACCAGGGGCCCAGAGCAAATTTTGGGGGGCCCAGGTCCCCATGGCCCCATGTAACTACACCACTGCTAGTAACTCTGAGTGTCTGAGAACTCAGTGCTCATAAATGTATCAGAACTACAAACTTGTGCCATACTGAGTAAACAACCATTACAATGTAGCATTCCAGTTACATCTAAGTTCCTGAGAATGGCATGCATCCAGAATTCAAGCACCATCGCCGAGTCAGCATTCCACCGAAAACATAGACTGAAATGCTGTGGAGTACAGCATCCTATCAACAAGACCTTATGCAGTCAGCCCTGGCTGATCCAAGAGCCAGCTGTGAAATATCGGCTCAGAGTCCAAGAGGGAGAGGTGAGACCTGCCATGCTGAGGGAGCCAAGGACTCTTCCATGTACATCTCACAATTCAGGTGAAGACAGAGGTTTCCTTCCTATGGTTCAAATTTGGATAAAAAGCATTGCTAAGTTCCAGGTGTGATTTAGGAGCTTTGGCATGTGGTTCCTTAGGGTACTGTTATGTTTGTCTGTTAAGGAATACTAAGACTGTATCAGAAATAAGTTGTACTGTTCCTGCTACCTCACTGCTCTGACAAGTGCTGAGAAGTTTTGCTGCTAACTTGTGCAACTATTTGCCATACCAATATTCATATATTTTTATGTTTAAATCTCTTTATTATTATACATTTTATACAAGCATATCACTTGCAAAAGAAAAATTCCACTATGGTAATAATTCTAAGGGAAATTATCTGTACACAGATTAAATAATTCTATAGTTTCATATAAGTCCACTACCAGAGTCCAATAGTCCTATAAAGGAGAGAATGGAAAATAATCTTTACATCAAATTGAGTTTCAGACAGGTTTCTATTCGGTTTTTTCTTATATAAGAGCTCTTCTAGCTGTTATAAAGGAGGACAATTGGTCAGGATCAAAATATACATATTTCACTGACTGGTAGGAAATTAAACATTTGCAGGGGTATTTAAGATAAAATGTTGCTCCCATTTGGAGTACCTCCTGTTTCATTTGCAAAAAATTTTTCCGTCGCCTTTGCGTTTCCCTTGCTAGATCTGGAAAAACACAAGTTTGCAAACCACGAAAAGTTTTATCTTTCTTCTGAAAGAATTTTTTTAAGATCCAGATCTTGTCAGAGGGTAACGCTACTGTAGCCAACAAAGTAGTAGCTGTTATTTGCTCTGTATCTGACATTTCAAGCAAAGCTGAAACATCAAGTGGTTGATCATTTTGAATATTATTCCTTTGTTGATTGTCCAAAACCCTCACAGGAATATAAAAGACCTGTGAAAAGGGTGGTATATCTTTGTCTTCTATTTCTAATATTTCTTTAAAGTAATTTTTCAACATTTCTCTAGGTGAAATTAAAGGTTGTCGCAGGAAACTAATAAAATGGAGATTATTACTTCTAGAGGTGTTCTCCAACATTTCTGATTTTCTCCTCAAATTAATCAAATCCTTAAGCATTGAAGATTGCAAAGTCTGTGACTCTGAGGAGACTTTTTCCTGTTTCACCATGTCTTCTTTAACAGCTTTCACCTCATTTTCTATTTTTTTTAATTTCCCATCTAACACCACAACTTCATTGGATATTTTTCTCATTTGGGGGCATAAAGTCTTCCCCATTTCTGCAATTAACAGCCACAGATTATCTAAAGTCACTTCTTGTGGTTTTTGAAAAAGTTTTGCAAATGCTAAGGCCTCACTCTCTTCCTGTGAAACATGTCTCTCACCTCCCAACGTCTCTCTCGTCTCATCCTGCATGTGGGACATCAGGGAGCTAGTTGTAAAAACTCCTATCTTCTCTGTTAAGGCTACAACTGCTTCCCGTCCATGTCCGCCCTGAAGCACTTCGGTATTCAGGGCTGAGGACGCTGCCAACGGAGAGCTGCTTCCCACAGGCTGTGGGGGAGGGGCCCTTCTGTCGGGGCTCAGGGAGAGTTCCAGTTCAGGGTTCAGCCCTAGGTCTCCTGTCCCGGGCTGAACCAGCGAATCGCTCACCGACGACGTAACTGCCGAAATTTGAGCTCTCTGAAGGTAAGAATCAATCAAGCCTGATGAGACTAAAGGTCTTTGCTGCTGGGATGCAGTAGCAGCTGCTCTGCCTCGTCTCTTCGGCATTCTCAGGAAATAACTTTAGTTTAAAGTGAAAACCACAGGAGCTCAGAAAAACAGGTCTGACTCAGTCAGCGGCCATCTTGGACTCTCCAATATTCATATATTTTTAATATTACCAATAAATTCTAATACATATTTCCAGAATATGGTCCTTTGTAGCATATTTCCAGTGTTACAAAGAATCTTAGGGCCACTTAGGTGCAATTATCCTCTAGATAGCCTGTAATCAATAATCAGGGTAATTATCTGACCCAAATGTGCCTACACTAACACGAGGAGGTTATATCAAGGTGTCTGATCAATTTCTTTGACTGTCTCTGATCAATTTCTTTGACAGCAATAGCTGGATAACTTTAACCTGCAATTTTCAGATTTACAGAATTAACCAATTAAGACTTGAAATACCTGGTTAAAAGAGAACGTGATAAGTTATCTGGTTTAACAGGATATCCCATTGCTGAATGTCAACCCCAGATTATATAGGAAGCAGGCAGGTAGTTATTTTCAGAAAATAAATATTATAAGTCAAAGTGATGTTCAGCAACTAAAATACAAACAGAGATGTTATACAATCTGCCTTCCAACTTAGAAGCTAATTGGATGAGAAACCTAGTAGTTAGAGCAGCGAGCTGAGAACCAGGAAAGCCAGGGTTGAAAGCCAAATTGATGCTACTTGTGACCTTGGGCAAGTCACTCAGCTCTGCATTGTATCAAGTCAAACCTGTTGGTATATCTACTAAGCTACCTTACAGCAATAAAGTGAGTTTTTTGGCCTCAAGGTGGGATTTTTAACTGCTACACAGGTTACATAATAATGAGATGTAAAGCAGCTCATTATTATGCAAGATGAATAATAAAGCTTGTGTTAGATCTTGCAAGCTGAACCATTTATGGGAAGATAACAACACCTCAAAGATAACAACTCCAAATGCATGGACGATGCTCCCCAAGAACAACTTAAATGAGCAAGTGCTTTGTCGCCATTTATTTATTAGGATTTATTTACCGTCTTTTTGAAGGAATTCACTCAAGGCGGTGTACAGTAAGAATAGATCAAACATGAGCAATAGACAATTACAACAGTAAAAATATTCAAAAACAATACAAAGTATTTCTTCAGAGAACGCCGACCAAGAGTGTTCCAAGGATAGACATCTTTGGTCATTGCATGAATAGCAATCCCCACATTGGGTTTACTATAATTTGTGTTTCTTTCTTTAAATTATTTCTGATACAGGAGCTGTATGCAAAAACACAGCCCGTGTCGGGTCCACAAATTGAAGACTAATCTCAACTTTGAAGGCCCTTGGTGTTTTTTTCACCACTGTAGACCAGCCACTTGGAATGGGGGTGGACCTGACTTGATGCCTGCTATCTTGGCCTTGCTGCAGCTAGGAATGCATAGTATTCCTAGTTGCAGCAATGAAAAGTTACAGCAGTTTCACAAACCTGAGGTACTCAAGTACCTCAGGTAAGTGAAGCCTGTGGTAAATTTTTTAAGCAGTAAAATCGTAGAACAATGTGCTGTTTTACAGTGGCTTAATAGGAAGTCTTAGTAAGATATGAGGGAATGGGAAAGTACCTTCTCTCCTTGAATGTAACTCTTCTTGAACTACTACAAAAGACTTGAGCTAAATCCAGATAAATACATTACATTTAGCTGAAGTAAGAAAGGCAGATATACCAGGAATAGCTAAGAAATTAGATTTAATTCTGGGCCTGGTTGTTAAGACCCATCTCTTAAATGTTAGAGCTGAACACTAGGTTCAGGATATGGCTGTTAAGGCTTCTTCCCAACAATCTACCTGGCATATGGAAGCTGGGGTCAGTGCTGAGGTGATAGTCCTCATGTGTCTCTTGCTCTCTTTCATTCCTTTTCTCATTGCTTCTGTTAATGAACAAGTGTCTGGCATAAGGATACATGTGGCGAGGTGAATTCTCATCATTGGCTAGAAAGACAAAAGAAAAGCAAATGGTCATTGGTATAATGTCTGGACCCCACCTGGGCCACAGAGAGTGCATAATTTACAGTTTTGTACATGGCTTGAAAGATGGCTGCAGTTTGGGTGAAAGGTTCTTCCGGCATTGATTGTCACTAGAACTGCATGGCATGGCAAAAATAAAAAAAACAAAACAAGGTTTGAAATAGTCTTCTGTCTGGTGGGGCCTCATTCTTGATATAAAAAGTAATTACCTCAGTGATATCCTTACCTGTTTCATTCTGCTGGGAAATGTTTGGATAATGTCTCCATTATTGTTACTTATCTCAAAATGACTACTTTCATCATATGAATAAATAATTTTAGTTCATGTTCAGGGTCAGATTTACCCACTGGTATTTTAGGTTGAAAGTAGCACCTCTTCCTTTGTCCTGGAGGAACTATTTCTAAGCACTGCTCAAACTGAACAACATTTGGACTCACCCAGGGCCTGTACCTGCACCTTTAATGGAGTATCTGATGGAACGCTGCTCTGAGGATGAGCAGAGCTTACAGAAAGTGTTACCAGATGAAAGAGGAGATGCCTTTCATGGTTTTTCCAGATTGGGGAGGAAGTGTATCTGATAAAAGCTTGGTGGGACCCCCTCCCCACCAACAAGCACCAAAAAAAGGAAAACCCAGCCCTTCTCATTCTCTTCTGCAGTTTTGGGTGGTTTATAGCAAAATCAAGCTTGCATCCATAAAGTTTCTTTTCATTGTTCCATTTCTCCGTGATATGCTTTCCATACCCATTAACCTGGTAGGAGTAGAGGAGTAGCCTAGTGGTTAGTGTAGTGGCCTTTGAGCCTGGGGAACTGAATTTGATTCCTACTGCAGCTCCTTGTGACTCTGGGCAAGTAACTTAACCCTCCACTGCCCAAGGTACAAAATAAATACCTGTATATAATATGTGAAATGCTTTGATTGTAACCACAATCAAAGTAAGTCCATCCCCTTTTCCTATCTCTCAGTTGGTTTATCTATTAATGTCTTGCATGACAGGTCTTCACTCTACCCCTATTTTTAAGCTTTATTTTTATTACATTTCTTTATATTATTTGCAACATGTAAGGGTACACACAATTCTCATCTTCCAAAAAATAGACAAAGAAAAACGTGAGACAAAAGAGAAACCAGTTAAGTACTAATAAGTTTTCTGGACCATAATTAAAAGAGGACAAGAAGACAAGTAAAACAAAGAGGGAAATCATGAGTAATTATTCCAATGATGAAAAGAATGTGCTGCCCTTTTGCATGGGGGCAGATTTTGCTGTTTGTGTATAACAGATTACATTATCTGTATGTATAAAAGTATTAAGCTGTGTATAATCAACTTCTGGAGTTTGCAGTCCTTAGGTGATGGGCCCTTTCTGAGCATCTGTACTCTGTCTGACCAAAAGAAGGGAAAAATATTTAAGAGTGCTTATTCAACTAGTGGGTGGCTAGGAATCAGTGACTGAGGCATCAGGAAGTAACAATCTATAGAAACTATTTCAATTGATCTAGCACTCTGGTGTTTTCATATACAGGTATAAGGAAATCAAACAAAACAATCAGGCATCTATCAACACCATATGAGCAAGTAAAGAAAAGAATACCCTCCATATTGATTTATTTCTAGGTATATCAAGAAAGATGGAGGGCCTAGACCTGAGAAATAGTTTCCTCATACAATGACAACAACCTTTGCAATAGAGAATCTCCATTCATTTATAAAGCAAATGTTACTGTAACACTCCCTTGTGAGCATTCCTGGGTGCAGGGCTAACCTGCAGGAGTCTTCCCTCCCCTCCTCCCAGGAAAACTGAAAAAGACCGCTGTGAACAAGGCTGGCTAAACTGTTAAAACAATTTAAAAGACTTTCCCCCCTGTCCATCACCATCATGTCCACAAATCTTGTACGTGGTGTCAGAATTATTGAGCAGTATGTCAATTGATTGTGCTGAATCAGATACAAATATATAACAAAATAAAAATACAATTTTAAAGACTTATTGAAACTGCAACAGGGGAACTGATCTGAACTCCAAATCCCTCTTCCCCCTCCCTTTTGAAGGACTGTTTAACAAAAGCTTGGCAGGGTGGGTACTTGAAGGATCATCAAGACTTCTGCAGAACTGCAGACAGAGGGTCTGGGAAGGTATAGCTCCAGCTATTGACTCAGAATGAAAGAATAAACAGGAAGCCATAAACCACTTGCCACAGAGGACTCAGTGCTCCCCCCTTTTCAGATAAGACTTCAGCACTTGTAAAGACAAAGGGATGATGGCATGTGACCCCTTGCAAACTAAAATACCCAAGATCCTCTGCAAGCTTCAATATCCAGGACTCAGGGAACATTATAAAAGGCCTGGAAACAGCCTAGCTTGCTCTCTTGGGAATCTGCTGCTTTGGAATCTGCTGCTCTGGGGACCTGCAGCCCAGCTCCCTGCCATGAGGACCCCTCCTGTGACCATGCGGCTCATCACTCAGCTTCTATAACAGAGGACTTTTAAGTTAAATCATGACCTTAACTTTTAAACCTGTTACCTTGTATTTTCAAAGCACAATTCTTCTGTAAAGATTCTAAAACTACCTCTCGCTTGCAATAAGCTAAATATATATTCTGTTCTTTACACATGCTCTTAGACCTGGTAATGCAGGTTAATGTAATCCAATAAATATACTTAATTCCTCTTATTCATTGTAATCGTGAATCTTGTTGCTTCATAGGGCAACTGGTGGAGAAATATATATATATCTTGAAACTTAGAAACATTAGCGAGTGCTCTAGAGCTCTTCCCCCAAGATAAATCATTTCTTGTTACAATCTCACCCTCCTGCTGGGCACACTGGACTGGTGGCTGTTGGACATCCAGTGAGGATCTGGGACTGTCTGGCCAGTCTCTCTAGTTTCACCAGGCCTTGAACATCTGTTACACTCCCAGGGGCCTTGACCACCTCCGTTGGATCCCAAACACTGACCATGTTCCCAAGGGATGCTGCCAGACCCAAAGTGCCGATTGCAGTTCCAAGAGCCTTTGCTGCCTGACTTGAGCACCAATTGCGCTCCCAGGGGCCATAGCCAGATCTTGACCACCAATTGTGCTCCCAGGAGCCACCACCACCTCCACTAGCCCTTGAGCACCATTGTGCTCCCAGGGGCCATCCTGTGACTGGGCTCTGAGCACTAATTGTGCTCTCAAGGGCCTTCCATGACCTCCTTCTTCCAGGTAGGCCAATCTGCTTCTTTAGAAAAGGCCTCCAAGAATCATTTCCCTGCCAGATCCACAACTCTTAACTCTTGTGAGTCTAGCTCTTTCTGAATCCAGCCTTTTGGAACATTTGACCAGTTCAGTTTTTTTCCTTATGGAGGGAACCTCCTCTCTCAGCCAAAAGGCCAACAGACAGAAACCCTATATAGAATCTCTATATTAATTTATGACTGATGTGTCAGAACTCCAAGGGGATCCCAATTCTTCCTCCCTGAAAAGGTTTATGTGAGGAGTTTTCACTGACCTCCAAATATGTTCCTTTCACCTCTGTTTAGTATGTGTACTTTATTTCCCATAACTTTATTCACCAACTTTAGCAGATGATTATTGCTAAAGTGTGTAACTAATGATTATTATTGCTCTTTTCTTTACAGTGTGCTCAGTAATCCAGCCCTTTTTAGAGTTTACCTTTCTCTAGTTCACTTATGTAACAATCTTTAAACTATTACATTCCTTAGGGCTCTTGTCTGGCAGCACAGACCATACTTCAGACAGAGAATTATCTGCTGTCCAAAAGTATTTTAACCAGAGATTTCTTCTGTTCTCCCTTGGTTCCTACCTTAGAAGATGAGATGCAAGGTCAGAAGGTTCAAAACTACCCTTGACTTTTGCAGCTCTACTACTACTAATCATTTCTATAACGCTACTAGACATACACAGCGCTGTACACATTATATGCAGGTACTTTCTCTGTTCCTAGAGGGCTCACAATCTAAGTTTTTGATACCTGAGGCAATGGAGGGTTAAGTGACTTGCCCTGAATCACAAGGAGCTGCAGTGGGAATTGAACCCAGTTCCCTAGGATCAAAGTCCATTGCACTAACTGCTAGGCTACTCCTCCACTCAGCTCTAAAAGTCATTGAAAATTATGTCTCCTTTTCCCCAGTTAGGTTGTGGATGATACAAAGGAAAGATATTCAACATAAAGGGATCTTTCACTTGCTCATCTTCCAATGTGGTATATATCATTCAGTGTAAAAAATGTAACGAAGGATGCTATATTGGAGAAACAGGCCAGATGCTTAAGACAAGATTCAATTTACATAGACATCATATGAACAATACTGGTGCCAGCAGGGTTCCCACGCCTGTTGGTCAACATTTTACAGGACCAGGACACTGTACCAGTGATTTCACAGTGAGAATCCTCAAAGGTAACTTTAAAACCATACAAGAACGTAAGACCTTTGAAGTCAGAATGATTGAATATTTTAACACCCAACAGAAAGGACTTAACAAGGATCTGGGGTTCCTAGCCCATTATAAACCATAAAGCTGTATGTCTCTGTTGATCACCCTCCCCTCACCTATCCACACCCACCCTGTTAGAATATCAATGATATGCTTTGATGTCCCCATGCATACCTCCTACCCACCCCCATCCTCCCACCCTGTCAGACTGTCATAGTAATGCTTGAATGTTTTCACTTATATACACTGTCAGCTAGCACATTTGCTTATTTCCGATCTGAGGAAGAAGGGCAACCTTCGAAAGCTAATCAAGAAATGTATTAAGTTATGTCCAATAAAAAAGGTATCATCTTATTTTCTTTTCCATGTTTTATTTTGTTTGATTTCTATTGATAAACTAACGTAGAAACTTTTACTACTTTTTATTTTCCCTATGTTTTCCTGCCTATGCTTTTAGTATTATTAAGACTCGGCAAATTGTTTAAGTTTTCCATACAAAGCCTTTTAATGTGGTATGGGTTCTTAAATTATGTAAAGTATTTTAACAGTATTTTTGAGGACACAGTTCAGTTATCCGCTTGAATGCAAGGCCTGCAGATACTACAGTGCTCACACATCTAGCAGCTAATGTTCAGAGAAGAACTACCTGGGTGTCTCTGAAACTTAGCTGCAAGATAGGCGCTCTGAGCCTTTCAACTCCTACTACCTCTGTGGGTCAGCTGTGCATTAGAAATATAATTCTGTCCCTATCCTTTCTCCACTTCCTGAAACTAGGCAGTTAGATTTCTTGGGGGTAGCAAAGACCCTTACAGTCAAAGCAAAACAATAGGTTTTTTGAGAGGTACATAAACCCAAAGAATCAGAAGTGTGTACTTATACCTGCAGGAAGAATAGGCAGTTTTCAAATAGCCCATTTGCCCTTGTAAATGACTTTTGGAACTTGCCCTTATTATGAATATATTGACAGAACAAAGTTTAATATTTAAAATTACGATGCCCAAATATATGAGGGGTTTTTTTTAGATTGTTTTGGGAGTGATGATCATGATTCTTGAGTTTAATCATCAAAATTTAAAGGGGTAGGGGTGAGGTTGCTAGATTTCTAAGAGTATAAAAGTTAATTGAGAGGGGCATAAAGCTGAGGATCCACCTAGGGTGCCTAATACCCTTGCACTAGTCCTTTATGGGGAGTGGAGGGGGAGGGGAAGAGTGAGACTTAGCTGGGTGACCCCCTTAGTTATCTGGTTAGATCCTTCTGAAAGCTGACTTCTTATTTTGGCCAATTTTATAAAAGTGACAAAAATTGAATGACAACTTGAAACAACCTGAACATAGAAAAGATGGTCAAAATAAAAAAAAATTAACACAATAAAGAACATCCACTTAATATTAAGAAAAGCTATCATATATATGCTGAGAACTATCATATACACGCTGATGACTATTCAGCTATCAAATATAGTCATTTACCTCTCAAAATGTAAATGAATGTCTCTGAAACAGTGCTAATGATTCTTATTTTCATAAAATGTGAACCTCAGTGTTCAATAAAGACAACAATCATAAACAATCAGTGTATTAATGAAAAACAGTTATCCAGTGGAGTGTTTAAAAGGTACCATCTTCTGATGCTAGAATTTCAGCAGTGTTTGCCTTTCTCAAGGGAAACATGGTTGTTCACACCTATTAAAAGTATTAATACCAAGAGCTGACACTTCACCTCCAGAGTTTGAGAGGTAAATGATTATATTTGCCAGCTGAACAGTTACAATCAGCAGTGTATATATGATATCTCTTTATAATATTAAATGGATGCTTTTCATTCAGTGTATTCATGTGATCACCTTCTTTTTTGTTTGGGCAAATACACAGACTGCCATTTCTGTGTGTAAAATGCCATTTTGCATGCAAAAGTACCTTAAAGCTCGATTTACATGTGAAAAAGGGCATTAATAAAGTCACATGACTGCATAAGTACGTAAAAAGTAGGTGCACAAAAAAGGGGCACCTACTTTTATCCTATCTGTGATTAAATGCTCCTGGCGTTGTTGGTCACTTCAGCATACGACACTTGAACGTGCATCTTTTCAGCGTGTGACACTTGGCCACGTCTGACACATAAACACGTGGCTTTTTGGCATGTGTCAGTCAGCATACGATACTTGAGCGTACATCTTTTCAGCATGTGACACTTGAGCGTGTCTGACACATAAACATGTGGCTTTTTGATGTGTGCCAGTTTGTCAAGTATAACATTTCAGCATGCGTCATTTATGTTTGCGACACTTAAGCTTGCGTCATGTAACTGAGCATCTCTTAAGGGGACCATAGATCAAGCATGGCAGTCATGCTCCACGAAGTCATTATGGTAGAGACATGGAGATTTCGAAGTCCTCTAAGGGAACAGATAAAATGTACCTAAATGGCTTTTCTTACCATTTCTCTTGGAAAAACAAGGATAAGAGAGGTGGATATATTTTTGCTCCTCTCACAATGTTTTGATATGTCTCCTTCTGCCAGGCACCACTGATGGTTTTAATTTTATATTTATCAATTTAACAATGCACTTCAAGCATATAACACTTCATAAAGAAAAGCACAATTAGTAAAGCAAATATCAATAACAATTCACAGGAAATATAATATGCTACTTAGATCACAATATAGAGGAGACCCAAAATTAGAAAATCCCTGAAGCTGGGAAACAAGAAAGAAAATATAAATGAAAGAAGGAAAGCCAAGATACATTTAAATTCAATATAGCTCCAAATACCTAAAAGCATTAGCACCAAATCCATGATATCTGAATGTTCTAATGCGTGCTTATTAGGTGTTTCATTAGTATTATGTTGACATTGTATTTTATCTCTGTTATTTGAATTTCAGTGGTATTAAATATGTATATTTTCAATACTGTTTCATGGTAGTTTTATTATTTGGTTTCAATTTGCTGTTTTCAAACTTACCTCATTTACCCCCCCCCCCCCCCCCCTGTTTACTAAGCAGTGTTAGTGGCTGTTGCAAGGCAGTGCCAACACAGCCCATTCACTTTGAATGCGATGTGTTAGCATTAGCGCATGGCAGCCGCTAGCGTGGCTTAGTAAACGGGGGGGGGGGGGATTATTGTATTTATGCTTATATTTGGTCATTTTTACTATTGTTATGCTGTTAACAAAATTGTAAGTTTTATATTAAACTGAACCTGCTGTACACTGCCTTGGGTGAATCTCTTCATAGAGGTGGTTAATAAACCCAATAGATAAAGAAATATATCAAGTCTACATAAAGTACTTCTATTAATAGGAGAACAGCAGGCGTATAGAGAGCTGCAAGTATTATGGGAGACAGATCTTGGTTACCCTTGAGTTACCCTGGAATATTGTCAATTGTTTAAAAAGAATTTCTATGCTTACTTTTAATGCAGACCTGAAGGAATTTCAGTTTTGGGTTATATACAGAGCTTATCTTACACAGCACCAGATGTTTCAAGATGGAAAATTAATCTCCTACCAAGGTTTGAAAATGTCATTTTGTGGTTTTTTTTATTGGATTTTGCTCACAACTTTTTTCAGTAGTAGCTCAAGATGAGTTACATTCAGGTACACGGGGCCTTTCTCTGTCCCTGGAGGGCTCACAATCTAAGTTTGCACCTGAGGCAATAGAGGATTAATTGACTTGCCCAAGATCACAAAGAGCAGCAGTGGGATTTGAACCAGTCACCTCTGGATGTTAAGGCTGGTGCTCTAACCACTAAGCTACTGCTAGTAATTTCTATCACACCTTCTGGGGGTGCCTAGAGGTTGGTTTCTTTTGGAAACAAGTCAATTTCTTGGGTTGTGTAATAAGACAGCAGATCCAGATGACCCCGGAAGGGCTCCTATTAGACACAGTGAATAAACTGTAAATAAAAGGAACTGGATGAAATTGTTAGAAAAACAGGCTTGGTGAGGAAGAAATGCATCCTAAACTCATGGACACAATCAGAGTTTCCTTCTTTTTGGAGCTGGGGGAACAAAATCCACATCTTCATGCTTTGGGAGGCATTAGGAGAGAGAAGCATATCTCATTCTTAAACAGAAGAAGTACTTTCTCTCTATATGGAAGTCCTACATCCAGACTATATCTCCACATGCTAGAAGCTTTTAATCTTTAATACCCTGGGTTAGTTTGATATGGGGCGTTAGGGTTTATCATTTGTTTTAGTTAGGTACCAACCATGGGGATCAGAAGGTTGGTTATATAAGGAGGGAGATGGGAGGGGGGGATAGCGTTCTGATCGTTGGCATTTTAGGAGATGGTACCTAAACCTGAGTCAAATAAAGCATAGAAAAAGACATTTTTGTATCATGTAATACTGAGCAATTTTGGTACCTGGTAGATGTTATGTTTTCTAAACTCCCCCAAATAATTGTGACGCCTGGATAGCTCTTAGTATAAAAAATGGGATTAATTTTAAAAAGGAATTTCTGTGGGTAAAATTGTGCCAACATAGCCTTTTAGGAAACTGCATGGAGTATGTGAATGTACACTTGTATGCATAAAGTCTGTAAATACTTTATAAAATACAATGTATATGCATAAAATAAACCCTGAAATTTGTGCGTACTAAACCACAAGAGTAAATGTGTGCATGTGTTTCTGTAGGGTCATTTTCAAAGGGGAGCGTAGGTGCATGCTTTCTCCTTGAAAACTGATGCAACATATGCATACCTGCCACACAGGTTAGGTAGTGTGTTATGAAATTACTTTCCAGACGTGTAAACCATGAACATCAAAAGAATGCAAGGAGACTAAGAGGGGCATTTTCGATATGATGTTTAAGTCTGATTTTGGACATTTTGCACAAAGCATCCAAAATCCAAATAGGAAAGAAGGTCAATTTTGTTAAAGAAAAGGTCTACCTTTTTTTTTTTTTTTAAATACTGTTTTGATCAAGGTTTTGTGCTTTGCACATTTTTGTTTTTTTGTCCATTAAAAAAAAAACCAAACAACGCATAAGTGCAAAACGTAGAGATTCATGCCATTGGGATGTAGTTGGAGCCAGCATTTTTAGTAGACTGGTCCCCAAGACATCCCAGGAGAGCAATGAGGCACCCTATAGGGCACTTCTGTGTACTTCATAAAAGTGCTCCCAGGTACACATTTTAACTTGGCTCCCTTATCTTGTCTCCTGAGCCCTCCAAAACCCACTACCCTGACACTGTACACCACTACAATAGCCCTTATGGGTGAAGGGGCATCTATATATGGGTACAATATGGTTTTGGTGACTTTGGGAGGGGTCACAGTTTCCACCACAAGTGTGACAGGTAGAGGGAGAGAAAGACCTGAGTCTCCCACTCCATAGTGCTCTGCACCAACCACCACACTACTCCAGGGACCTGCATGCTGGTCTAATAGGCCTGACTTTAACATCTGAAGCTGTCATAAAGGCTGCTATGTCATATTTTTATTCACATTTTTTGGGGGTTGGAGGGAGTCAGTGACCAGTGGGGGGGTATTGGGGGGTCACCCTTGATTTCCTCCAGTGGTCATCTGGTCATTTAGGGCATTTTTTGTGCCTTATTCGTTATAAAAACAGGTCTAGACCAAAAAATTGAACTTCCAGCCCTAGACGTTTTTGAAATGTTCCATTATGACTGAAAAACATCCAAGTCTTAAGAACACCCACATCCGCCCTTAACACAACACCAAAACACCCCCTTGAGATATGGATGCACTGTAGAAGAATAGCATATAAAAACATCTGAAAAATAGGTTTTGAAAATACTGATTTGGATGTTTTTAAACATGTCCAAATGCTGCTTTATGCCACTTTTTAGACGTTTTTCTCTTTTGAAAATGAGCCCCTAAGGGATGTAGTTATGAATGTGGGCAACCATTATGATGTGTTATTTTATCACTAACTTGTGTTATTTTAGCACAAGTCACATTTTATACAGTGAGACCTAGTTATTAACAATGGGGTTAACAGTAAAATAACCCATCTTAACGCTGGCTCACATTGGCAAATTCCCTCCTTACTGTTAACCCCAGTTATTAGTAACTAGATCTCATTCATAAAATGGGACCTGTGGTAAAATAACAAAAGTTAGTGGTAAAATAACACGTGTTAACAGTAGCTCATATTGATAACTTCCCCACCCTTATAAAAACAATTACTATTGCTGTTTTTTTTTTTTGCAGGGTGGGGGGAGGAACAAAAAAAATACAGAGAGCCTAAGGCCAGAAAAGAAAAGAAACATTAATGTTGGCCTAGCTCATATTCTGCACAATCTAGGAAAAGAAAGATATGTTAAGTGGCTTTTGCCTTTTGATTCAACAGTGCCCTTTTCTTCCTTTGAAAAAACCCCAAAAACTGTCATGTGAAAAAAAGAATGAAGAATTCCCTCACTTGTTAGATAGCAGTCCAAGCTGAGAGATGTGTTGTCCAGGGCAATAACTGCATTGGATTCTTTCTCCCAAGAAGTGAGGATTTGAAGACTGAACCTGTTTAGATGGAAAAAGATGATAGTTTAGTTAAATATTTAAGAAAAGCTGACAACATTCAGTTGTATATATATGTGTATGAAAAGAGACGAGGTTTTCTTTGACTCATTACCACTAGGGATTTTTATCCCAACAGAGAAAAAGGACATCAAATGCAGGACTTGAGACACCTAGGTCAGGATGTGCACAATTCCCCCTGTATTTTACAAAAAGTCTCTGCCAAACACGAAGCCTTTTCTAAATTATCTAAAAGAGCGTGCAGGAGTGCACATCCATATTCCAGCACATTCAGTGGGAGCTTCCATTTAAAAGAAAAATACGAAAAAGTATGTCCCATACTTTGCTAGGTGCAGTACTACAGCCAGTAACATCATGGATTCCTGGCTGTAGCAATAAAATAGTAGGCTCCGGGTTGAGCCCACTGTCTGTTAAAAGGGCTGGTGCAGGAGATTAAGTACCCTCCCACGCACCCCCAGTCACCATCAAAGCCCCCTCATCGTCCAGACACCCCACAAACACCATCACAGCTGTAACTGTTGCAGTTATCCGGGTCTTCCCACGTCTGAGTAAGTGGAACTGACATTTCAGCCAAAGTGCTGCAACATAAGACCTAGACAACTGCAACAATCATGATGCCAGCCTAAGAGAACACCATCACAGCTCTTCCCACCTTCTGAATACTTCCTCCCCCCAGATACCATCAGAGCCTCCCTCCTACACTCTGGCTCCCTTCACAGTCCCTGGCCTGCACCCTCTGGACAACCTTCAGAGACGCCATCACCCTCATCCGCTAGACACCATCACCCTCACTCCATCACTCCCACCATTGCAGCCCCCTTCCCACCAGACAAAATCACTGTCCCCCACCCCTAGTGCCTTCTTAGAACTTACCAGGGGGTTTCACTGATAATCTAGTAGGGAGCAAGAGTAATCTCCTGTTGCTCCTGCTACATCAAGCCCCCAGGTTAAAAATTGCTCCTTTTAACCCTAGCTTTACTCTCATTATCGAGCAGCTTGACCCTTAGCAATATTACTGTGAGACTACTTCTAGACGTCAGAGATGCCATTTTGAACCTTGGCGCTTGATGCAGCAGGAGCAATAGGGGATTGCTTCTGCTCCCTGTTAGATCATCAGTGAAACCACCTGGTAAAGTCTACAGAGGATATCAGGGTTGGGGATGGCATGATTGTGCCTAGAGGGGGATGTCCAAGAGTGAGGCTGTGATTGAATCTGGGGGTTGTCAGGAGGGAAGGAAGTTGTGATTGTGTTGAAGTAGAAAGGGGGCTGCAATGGTATCCAGGGGAGTGGTGGTGGCGGTGGATTCCATCAGCCTTTGCACCTCTCCTACAAGCTGCCATTGCCACATGCCTTGGGACAGGTACAAAAGCTGAGGTGCATATTATTTTTACTATAGACATGACTTCCCATTCGAAGGCTATGTCTATTTTTTTGGCACACACAAACCATGCCCCTGCCATTCCCCTACCAAACCCCTTTCACTGATGCTAAGAGCTGCTGTATTTTATCACACTGATTGTCATCTTAACAGAAAGCATTTGTAAGAGACTCCTTTGTAATTATCATAGAGACCTTTGTGCCAGTTACAAAGTGCTTTAAAAATTAGGACCATCAACTTGAATTGTACATGTTCTCTTATTGGTAGCCAATTAAATTTAACCAAAGCAGGTTGAGTAATTTCCCTTCTCTTTACAGCTGAGCAGCTGTATTTTGGATGATTTGCAACTTATGCAAAACATGGGTGAAATTCTTTTTTATGGAGAGGGTGGTTGATGCCTGGAATGCTTCCCTGAGGGAGATGGTGAAGACAAAAACGGTGACAGGATTCAAAAAGGTGTGGGATGAACACAGAGGATCTCTAATTAGAAAATGAATGGTATAAAACCACACCATGTGCGTTGATATGTCGAGTGGTGCTTAGATGGCAACTCCGGTTATGAAGAACCAAGGCTGGTTGCAGTCAGACTTGTACGGCCGATGTCCCGTATAAGGCAGTTCAGTTTAGGATGGGCTAGAGAAGGCTTTGACAGAAACTGCAGTAATTTGGAATGTGAGGAAAATGCCAGGCAGATTTTACGGTCTGTGTCCCGCAAATGACAAGATGGATTCAGATAGGCTGGAGTGGGCTTCGATGGCAACTCTAATAGTTGAAACATAAGGACAGCACACATACACACGCATGCACGCACACACACACACACACACACACACACATACACACACACATCTGTATAATCAGCAGCTCAAGCGACTTCAGTGAGACACAAAAAAATGCCAGGGGTTCCTTGTATAAGATCAAACAGCTTGTAGCTGAGCTAATTGTTTCTGTAGCCCCTTCAAAAGAAAGGCAGAGTGCTGCTGCTTTATGCCTCCCCCTTCCCCTCCTGTTTTCAAGACCTCTGTGTGAACTTAAATCAGACTTCCAGACTTCAAACAGCCATTCACCTTCCTTTTTTCAAAGCTGTCATAAGCAAGATAAACAAACTTTTTTTTTTCAGATATCCAGTCCCATCCTTCTCTCCTAGCCAACCTGCTACAAAAAGAAAATAGGCATTTGTTTTCTTTTTTCTTTCATTATTGAGCGATTTTTCTGGCCATAACAGTATTGCGGCCCTTCCCCTTTCTCCTAGCTAGCAACAAAACTTACAGGAAATAATAGCCCTAAGACAGATGTACTTTTTTTCAAGAGAGATCCCTCCCAACCCTTGTGCATGCTTGATTTTAGTGAAATTGAGCATGCATGAGGGAGGGGAGCAAACCTCCCTGGAGCATGCTCAATTTCATTAAAACAAACCAGGTGCGTTGGGGCGGGGACAGGGCAGGCAGCATGGCAGCTCGGGAAAACAAGCATTGGCTGCTGGAGGGCTTCTGCTGGTGGGGTCCCCCACTAGCCAAACCAGCAGACAGCATATGAATTGGGGTGGGAGGAGGGCTGAACCCAGATTGGGGGAGGGGCTAGGCCACCAAGACTATGCCACTGTAGTATAGCTATATCCCCTAATTTATAGTAATTGTCCAAATACAATGAATTTACTTTGTTTCTTCATGCTTCAGACCTGCCATACCTGGCCTGGGCCCATTCTTGGCCTGCCTTGCTGTGGCCTAGTCATTTTAAAAAATCTGTCTCACAGGGGCCTACTCTGCTTTATACTCACCATCCAGGACTTCTCAGGAGTTCAATAAATGATACTTCGAGAGACCACTGAACATCATCTGTTATAAGGGGCCCAAAGTTATTATTATTATTATTATTATTATTATTAACAAGGCCACTGCCTTTTTATGATTTGGTGATGAATTATAGGAAAGGGACATACTGGATATCCTCTGGCCCCTAGGGCCCAGTGTATTATTTTCACTTTTAGTGAAGACATTTGAGAATAATCAAGTATGAGCCATTGCTTTTATTTCAGGTTTGTACTGGTAGCAGATCACTGCTACTCTTTAAGGAGGACAGATTGATCCAGTCTGGGTTATGCTTCCATTGAAAGCAATGGAAGTAAAACCCAGACTGGCTCAATCTGTCCTCCTTTTTCTGGAGCCATATGATAACCCTACTCTTAATCGTAAGCTTAAGCATCTCTCTAATGAGATCTATCTGACTCTCAGCTGTCTTAGTGAGCAAGAGACCTTAAATCTGGTCCTACCTTGAAGGAGTTTTTTGTATCTACTGCATCAAACGTTCACTGTAAATTTACCCTGGAGCTTTTTGTATAGAATTCAATTAATTCTGGCACATCACAATATCATTATTAATTTAGGACTATGAGGGCTGACTGTTGCCTTGAAAATAGTTCATTAGTCAGATATTTCAGTCATTGGCTCTACTGGTTTTGTGCTTCAAGTGCTAATGAGTGGAAATTTAATCAAAACTGCAGATGGAAATGATACAAGTTATTGAAACAAATTACCATTTTCTTCTTTGCATAATGAAAATATCGCATGGGACATTGTAGTTAAAGTCTCTTTGTAATGATTAAAACTCTAGACTAAGCACAAGAAGGCACATCCTTCATCATTCACTGTACATATGGGCATAAGGGTAGTGCACATTTTTGTTTCTTTTTAATAACATTTTTAATAAATTCCAAAACAAGAAGGCACTTTAAAACAACTAATTATACACTAATCAAGCAAATCATACACCAATATCTAAAATCTAATCCATTTGGACTCACATGACTAGGGTCAGGCTGTGGGGTGGGGAAAGGAGGGCTAAAGATTACTGGGTACATAAGTACATAAGTACATAAGTAGTGCCATACTGGGAAAGACCAAAGGTCCATCTAGCCCAGCATCCTGTCACCGACAGTGGCCAATCCAGGTCAAGGGCACCTGGCACGCTCCCCAAACGTAAAAACATTCCAGACAAGTTATACCTAAAAATGCGGAATTTTTCCAAGTCCATTTAATAGCGGTCTATGGACTTGTCCTTTAGGAATCTATCTAACCCCTTTTTAAACTCCGTCAAGCTAACCGCCCGTACCACGTTCTCCGGCAACAAATTCCAGAGTCTAATTACACGTTGGGTGAAGAAAAATTTTCTCCGATTCGTTTTAAATTTACCACACTGTAGCTTCAACTCATGCCCTCTAGTCCTAGTATTTTTGCATAGCGTGAACAGTCGCTTCACATCCACCCGATCCATTCCACTCATTATTTTATACACTTCTATCATATCTCCCCTCAGCCGTCTCTTCTCCAAGCGCACTAGTGCATAGGTGGATGATGAAGGTGCTCCAGGTGTTGTTTGGAGCTCCACCAGCTGGGGTAGCATGAAAGCCAGGGTTACGTTCAAGGTCTGGAGCTCTGTTTTGATGACATTGACTTGCCTCTCTTCCTGTGTAGCTTGCAGACCTTGAATATCCCCACAGAAGCCACGGACTTCTGCCTTGAGTGGAGTGTGTTGCTGCTAGATGTCTCTTGCTAGCACTGAAATTATATCTTCTTCTTGTCCAAGACTGCTGACAGAACACGCTTCCATGTCCTTTGTCTCAATCTCCTCTTGATGCTCGTTGCTCTCCTTTAATGGACTCCTGCAAGGTCCTCCTCATATTCCACCTCCTTTTCATTTGAAGATATCTCCTCTGTCTCTTCCACCACAGATGCATCTTCCTCACCTATCTCTTCATGGTCTTCTTAGCTGGGACATCAGGTGATGCTTTCTCCAGCCCTTGGTCCTCCTTGACACCAGGCAATGTTGGCCACTTCCTATGGACCTCCTGAGGATGGGAGGAACTGGCCTTTTTCCTGCTGCCACCTTCATCAGTCTGGTGCATAGCTGCAGTCTCTGCAGGATAAAAATCAGAAAAACATTGATAAGGACTGAGCAGTGACAAAGTAAAGGACTATTTCCCAAGAAATAGCCTATATTGGTTTTTCACCACCAGGTTGCAGATATTGCCTGTTGCTTTGTGACATATGACATTGGTACTGAACAACTGGAGCCTTAGCACAATATGCCAGCTGGACCTGTGTTTACCTTTACCATGTCTACAAGAGGCTGACCAGCAGCAAGAAGCAAAGCCTACATTGTGTCACTAAGTCCTAAATAGTAGCATCATTGAAGCAGATTCTGAATGTGTTGGAAGCTTGGAATAGTAGTGAGGTTATCAGACCAAGCAAAAAGCAAAAACTGGCTCTTGAGTTTGTGTTTGATGGACATATTGTACTTAGTTTTGTTTTTAACTTTGTGTGATTGGCATGGTAGGTTCTGAGTTCTTGGGTGACTGTGCTTTACTATTTATTTTGGAGTTCTTTTCTTGTGATTTTTGTAGTTTATTATTGTAAACTGCTTTGATTGCTATGGAAGGGAAGCAATAGTCTGAATAAACTGAATAAACCATGCTAGCTTAACATCTGTGCACTTTAACAATGCCCATGTAGAGGAAGGGGAGAGTGGTTGGATAGGGGGTGGGGAGCAGCATTACCATAGTGTCATCAATACGTACAGTTCTCACTAGAGCATCTTGTAGGGTGAGTGGAGCAGGGTGAGATGGGAATGGGGAGTGGGCCATGGTATGGGACAGGACAGCAGGCCTAGGGCCTAAACTGCAGGCAAGTATTAGAGTAACTTACATGTAGCCAGGGTCTACAAGTTATTGAATAGGAGTGTCAAACCATGGCCTTCATGTCAAGACCATTAGTTGGATGTCTTAACATGCATCTGCAAAAACATAAAAACATGTATAAGAATACATTTACATGGATATACATGAAGAAACACAGAGTCAGCCATATAAATTCTGAAAATGTAGAAATAATAATGGTCATAAATGTCATCATAGATATAGAGACCGGGGAGGGCAGGACTACACCAGACTCATAGGTCTCTCTCCATCAGTTATGCACTAGGGAGGTGTACCAGTGTTAGTGTATATGGACATGGCAGAGGGGGTGGGGAACGATGTGCAAGCAAGAAAGATGGTGGAAAATGGCAGGGCTAAAGGGCAACCAAAGAGGGCAGCCAAAGAATGCTAGCACATTCAAAAGCACATTTCAGAGACATAAGGGACTGTAACATTTGCCCTAGAATGTGCTCGATCCTCTCAGTGCGCTCTCCTATGCTCCTTAGCCTCCAGTCCTGGACCTCCAGCTACCAGTCCATCTACTGCACCTCAAGCTATTACGGGTAATGAGATAGGTGGCAGGTCTGGTCTGGTTCAGGGGTAATGCAAGAAGATACTGTGGGGCATGCCTCACAGACATGGTGAGCTGTGCATTTGGGTTTTGGGGATGGGTTTCGCATGATATGTGCTTGGTAGAGGTGCTAATGGTTGAAGAGTGGGGCCTGGTGTGGAATGGGATAGACCACGGAGAACATGGAGCAATCAGAATATTGTCACCCACAGCTTCATCAATTCCAGTACATTGGGGCAAGGTAGGGAATAGGATTGTTTGGCCCCTTCAACCCAATAGACATTTCCCTACTCTTGAGAATGAGGTGGAGGAGGAGGGGAGAGGAAATGCATTATAGGAACTGTAGATGGGAATCTAAATTGAGCTAGCTGGAACCAGTGGCTTGTTGTGCATGCCATGTGCATTTTCTTTCCACTGGTATACACTAGCAGTCGGTTCTCATTTTGGCAGGTAACTGGTTTATGCACCTGTTGCATTTGAGGCTAGGGCAGGGCTTGCTTTGGTGACTGCCTCATTGTGGCAGCATATGTGAGTGCTTGTACTGACCTACATCCTTCACCATCTGCTTCTGTACCACCTTGAGCCATACAGGCCAATGTTGGTGACACTAACTAGCTCTCTTCTTAGGTACATAAGCATAAGTACATAAGCATCACCATGCTGGGACAGACCAAGGGTCCATCGAGCCCAGCACCCTGTCACCGACAGGTACTCAATCTGTATGGGGGGTGGGGAGAGTAGAGAGGCTGAATCAATATTAATCTACAGAGGTTCTATCTGCCACCTTGCTGGGCCCACTGTAGACTCTGGGGAATAACATGGGGCGCTTCTGGGGGGGTGTATGTGCATAGATAGCACAGGGATGGATCTGCTAGCCTGGCCATTGGCCTTTGATGTTGCAACCTGTCCTGCAACATGCCTCTGACTTGCATCTCTTATTCCATCTCGCTCAGAGTGTTGCTTTCTAAGTACATGATGGTGGGGGCAGAAGGAGTTGCATTGTAGGATCAAGGTTTGCAGCTGGGCCCGACATGGAGTGGCCACTGTATAGCCCTGCTCACATTTGTTGTACTGTGAGCATATGTGCCCCCTTCACCTACCCTCTCCTTCATTTCCAGTATGCTCATCCCCCCCCCCCCCCCCCCGCAGAGCTGGGTATTGCCACCCATTTCAGATATGCTATGCAGGTTGGTGACCTTTCTCCCACTCCCACTTTTTCATTGGACCAGTGCACTATTTCCCTCTGGGCATGGTAATGGCTAGTTGACCGACATCAGAGCACTGCTTCCAAGGTCCTTGGCCTCCCCCTTCACAAAGTACTACATGTACTTTCAGAATGAGGCACATACAGTATATGTTGTCACTGCATGTGGGGACATGTAGTAGGTGAGGTGGGATGTTCTTTTGTGTGCAACTGGATCATTTTTAACCTGTCCTCATATTACCTCCTCTTTTTATCTCTTTTCCAGCCAAGTTCAATCCTGCACTGAGTACGTGTGATTTGTCTCTGGGTCATCTGCCTATCATTTGCATTTGGACCATTTGGTGGTATAGGGAAACTTTCAGATTCATCTATTTCCCATACATATCTGATCTAGTTTGCCCTTCCACATTCTGCTCTCTGTGGGCACTTACCTATTGAACCAGTTCCCGAGCCTTTCCCAGGTCCTCCCCATTTTTATATGGTCCCCCCTCTGGCCAGACAATGGGAACAACTGGTGTGTCATCAGCCCCGAAATTTGGCATCTAAATACTGGCAACCGTTTTGCAATTGTTCCCATGCCTGCAATGTCAGCACGTATGGCATGTATATATGTGCACACATATGGGCATGTACATGTGGATCCTAGAGGAAAAATCTTCTGTGATAATGATGTGAAAAAAATGAATGAGTCTAGCAAGTCAGTAATGCAATTTATTTATTAACTGCTTAGTACAATGACATTTGTCTAGACAAGGAACAGATCTTGGACACAAAAAATCTCTTTCTAAGTCCGATTCTGTTCAAAATACAATTATCAAAGCTCCTCTTTTTATAGACAAAAAATTGGCTAGCTAGTTGGCTAATTAAGAAGATAAATGGCATTAAGAAAAAGACAAAGACTAGGAAAAAAACAGAATACAGATATTCTGTTCATATCAAGATGTCCAAACTTTAAATATATATGATTGGCATTATAACCTTAAGATATATATTGGCATCACAAAGCACAAAGAAAAATACATAGAGGGGCATAATCGAATGGGGCGCCCAAGTTTTCCTGAGGGTGTCCTCGCAAGAAGTCTCCGCGAAGGGGCGGGGAAACCCGTATTATCGAAACAAGATGGGTGGCCATCTTTCATTTTGATAATATGGTTGGGGATGCCCAAATCTCAACATTTAGGTCGACCTTAGAGATGGTCGACATAAATGTTGAGATGGTTGACCTTAGAGATGGTTGTCCCCGGTTTTCGGCGATAACGGAAACTGAAGATACCCATCTCAAAAATGACCAATTCTGAGAGAAAAAAAATCTACCAAAAACTTTATCTTTTCTTTAGCTGTCCTGTCAGCAAAAAAAAACCCCTAGGGCATACCCCGATAACATTTCTCTATTTTATTAAACATTTTCTGGCTTATTAGTTATATGTTTTAATGATTTTCCTGCTTTGATGCATATTTTTATAACTCATTTATTCCCAATAAATTGTAAAGGGCTTCTAAATGATATCAAGGAAGGAGAGTAACGATTGATGTGGGAAAATCAAAGCAACTTAAAAGGAAACATGCTAATCAAGGAATATAACAAGGGAATGGATGGGGATATAAAAGAATACAAATAATATTCTTTAAGTTTTGTTTAATCAATATCCATCAGGCTTCTGAGCTCAGAGCTCAGACAGCATTCTGTTCCATCTGCAGCCTACATTGCTCCTAGCCTTGTGTATGATGATGATAATCACAATTCCCACTTAAAGAGATTGAAAGAGGGTAATGCATTTTATATACTTCCTATCTGTGGTACATCCAAAATTATTTATATACTATATACAAGTACTCTGTCCAGCTTATTTTCAAAAGAGAAAGACGCCCATATTTCAACCCAAATCGGGAGATGGGCGTCCGTTTCCCATGGGCGCCCAAATCGGTATAATCGAAATCTGATTTTTGCGTCCTCAACTGCAGTCCGTCAGAGAGATGAACAAAGATCACGGGGGCATGTTGGAGGAGTGGCGAAGGAGGGACTGGGAGTGGTTATCGGTCGAGGAGAGATGGGCGTCTTTAGCTGATAATCGAAACAAGAAGGGCATTTTTGACGAGAATTTGGACCACTTTATTTGGACCCTTTTTTTTCAGGTCCAAGTCCCAAAAAAGTGCCCCAACTGACCAGATGACCACCGGAGGAAATCGGGGATGACCTCCCCTGACTCCCCCAGTGGTCACTAATCCCCTCCCACCAAAAAAAAACCCACTTTACAAACTTTTTTCCCAGCCTGTATGCCAGCCTCAAATGCCGTACCCACCTCCATGACAGCAGAATGTGTTCTATCCTCTGACAGCCTTTCCCTGGTTCTGATGTGGGTCTCAGGTGAGTGTAACACCTTTTCTGTTAAGGACACTGCAGAGTCACATCAGCAATGCATTGTGGTGGGTGTAGGGTATTGGGCTCCGTGATTCCACTAGTTTGTGTTAAATGCTCACGATGTTAGTAGGCTCTACTCCCATGGTACTTTTCCCTCTGCTTACTGGATCAGAGTGTGCCCTGTTTTGTTTCCGGTAGTCCATGAAGTAGTGGCCATTTGTGTAAGACACTTTTAGATCCCTTTCATGTGTTAGCCACGTTACAGCACTTAGTTCTTACCTTGAATGTTGCTGAAAGAGGGCATTGTACACCATTCTGCCAGCTTGGACCTACTGTTAATCTCAGTACCAGCGAGACTCGGTGCCAGTGGGGCACAACCTCTGATCTGCAGTTAACTGTGAGTAAAGGTGCTTATTCAAATAAAGGACGTTTTCAGCGAGATTAGTCTTCAGGTGTCAACTGCTGTGCCAAGGGTATACACCAGCAACAAGTCCTGTCCCTGGAGCACTTTTAGTGGGTACTGCAGTGCACTTCAGGCAGGCAGACCCAGGCCCATCCCCCCCTACCTATAACACTTGTGGTGGTAAATGGGAGGCCTCTAAAACCCACTGTACCCACATGTAGTTGCCCCCTTCACCCCTAAGATCTATGGTAGTGTTGTACATTTGTCCCTCCCACGACCAAATGGCTTGGATTGGGACGTTTCTGAGCTGGGCATTTTTAGTTTCCATTATCGCAAAAAAAAAAAAAAAAAAAAACACCCATCTCAGAAGGGATCAAATCCATGGCTTTGGTCCGTCCAAACCGTATTTTCGAAACGAAAGATGGACGCCCATCTTTTCGATAATACATGGTAACATAGTAACATAGTAGATGACGGCAGAAAAAGACCTGCACAGTCCATCCAGTCTGCCCAACAAGATAACTCATATGTGCTACTTTTTGTGTATACCCTACTTTGATTTGTACCTGTGCTCTTCAGGGCACAGACCGTATAAGTCTGCCTAGCACTATCCCCGCCTCCCAACCAACAGCCCCGCCTCCCAGCCACTGGCTCTGGTACAGACCATATAAGTCTGCCCAGCACTATCCCCGCCTCCCAACCACCAGCCCCGCCTCCCAACCACCGGCTCTGGCACAGACCGTATAAGTCTGCCCAGCACTATCCCCGCCTCCCAACCACCAGTCCCGCTTCCCACCACCGGCTCTGGCACAGACCGTATAAGTCTGCCCAGCACTATCCCCGCCTCCCAACCACCAGCCCCACCTCCTGATCTTGACTAAGCTCCTGAGGATTCATTCCTTCGGCACAGGATTCCTTTATGCTTATCCCACGCATGTTTGAATTCTGTTACCGTTTTCATTTCCACCACCTCCCGCGGGAGGGCATTCCAAGCATCCACTACTCTCTCCGTGAAAAAATACTTCCTGACATTTTTCTTGAGTCTGCCCCCCTTCAATCTCATTTCATGTCCTCTTGTTCTACCATCTTCCCATCTCCGGAAAAGGTTCGTTTGCAGATTAATACCTTTCAAATATTTGAACGGTCTGTCTCGCCTCTTCACATACCCGTTTTCGGACATAGATGCCCATGGAGATGGGCGTTCGCATTCAATTATGCCCCTCCATGTGTCCCTAGTGGGTTCACAATAAAAGGGGTCCTTTTACTAAGGGGTGCTGAAATCTGGGTTTGGTGTGTTCTAATGTGGGACTTTCTTGCATGCTAAACTCAGATTTATCATGGCAGATTTTGTAAGCTTTTTCTTTTCTTTTCTTTTTTGCAGGTTGTGTGCTAACATTTCCATTAGTGCACACAACCTGCATAAATTTAAGGTGGAAGGATGTATTGCCTCCTATTAGGAGGTATATAGGGCTCTCTTGTTAACCCTGCATTATCTAGTAAGTGTGCACAGATCAGAACATGCTAGCTGGATAACACAGTTTAGCATGTGCTAACAGGCAAAATATTATATAATGCTTTAACATGTTTTGTGGTGAGCCTTTGCCTAAGGCATTAGTAAAAGGGCCTCTAAGTTTTTGTACCTTTCCATGATAAATACAGTCTCTGAAATGCAATCACCCTGGAAGATCTGGGTCTGACAGACCAGGGCCCCTGAGAAGATGGCTCAGAACCATCCCTGAGACCTGATCACTTATCATTTATTTCCCTTTGATATACCACTTTACTTGCATCACAAATCAAAGTGGTTTACTAGACTTGTGGTAGCCCTTCCCTGGAGTCACTGGGAGAAGGAATGGTTGGTAATGGAGAGTGTGAAGCCCAGCCTCAAGGAGAGTGTTTGTGGGAAAGTGCAGAGGGAAATGTTCCTGGTTGTTGAATGACAGTAGGGGAGGAGTTTGATGTTAATAAATATTGTTGCTGGGGAAAGCACAAGGTCCTTGGTTGCCTCTACCCCCGCCGGGACCCTTGTGAAGAAGGGGGTGTCCAGTGTCCTGGATGGGTTCAAGAAACTAAGGCTGACCAAAGAGGAGGTTTCTGCCAGTAAAGTATTAACCGTGAAGTGGAGGAGTGCTTCAGGTGGGAAGTAGGGGATCCCAGCTTGGGAACAGGAACATGAAAAAGCCTGATCAGAGCCAAAGGTGGTAGCCCGGAGAGGTACTCATTTGGAGGAAAGTGTGGACTGACAGGGAGGTCTGGTTCAAAGGAAGATCGCTTGTTGCACAAGTGCTGCAGGCACAGTCTTAGGCTGTTACTACTACTACTTAACATTTCTAAAGCGCTACTAGGGTTATGCAGCGTTGTACAATTTAACATGGAAGGACAGTCCCTGCTCAAGGAGCTTACAATCTAAAAGACAGGTGTACAATCAAAGACAAGTGTACAGTCAAAAGACAACTGTAGAGTCAGTCTGATAGGGCATACTATATTTCACGAAAGGTTAGGTGCTGAAAGCAGCATTGAAGAGTTGAGTTTTAAGCAGAGATTTGAAGATGGGTAGGGAGGGGGCTTGGCATAGGGGTTGAGGAAGATTGTTCCAGGCATAGGGTGAGGCAAGGCAGAATGAGCGGAGCTTGGAGTTGGCAGTGGTGGAGAAGGGAACTGAAAGGAGGGATTTGTCCTCTGAGCGGAGGTTACGGGCGGGAACATAGGGGGAGATGAGGGTAGAGAGGTAGTGAGGAGCCGCAGACCGGGTGCATTTGTAGGTAAGGAGGAGAAGCTTGAATTGTATGCGGTATCTGATCGGAAGCCAGTGAAGTGACTTGAGGAGAGGGGTGATATGAGTAAATCGGTTCTGGCGGAATATAAGACGTGCGGCAGTGTTCTGAACAGATTGAAGGGGGGATAGATGGCTAAGTGGGAGGCCGGTGAGGAGTAAGTTGCAGTAGTCAAGGCGAGAGGTAATGAGAGCGTGGACGAGAGTTCGTGTGGTGTGTTCAGATAGGAAAGGGCGAATTTTGCTGATGTTGAAGAGGAAGAAGCGACAGGTCTTGGCAGTCTGTTGGATATGTGCAGAGAAGGAGAGGGAGGAGTCGAAGATGACTCCGAGGTTGCGGGCAGATGGGACGGGGAGGATGAGGGTGTTATCAATTGAGATAGAGAGTGGAGGAAGAGGAGAAGTGGGTTTAGGTGGAAAGACGAGGAGCTCGGTTTTGGACATGTTCAGCTTCAGGTGGTGGTTGGACATCCAGGTAGCAATGTCGGATAAGCAGGCTGATACCTTGGCCTGGGTCTCCGTGGTGATGTCTGGTGTGGAGAGATATAGCTGGGTGTCGTCAGCATAAAGATGATACTGAAAACCATGAGATGAGATCAGTGAGCCTAGGGAAGAGGTGTAGATTGAGAAGAGAAGGGGTCCAAGGACAGATCCCTGGGGAACTCCAACAGAGAGCGGGATGGGAGTGGAGGAAAATCCATGAGAGTGTACCCTGAAGGTGCGGTGGGAGAGATAAGAGGAGAACCAGGAGAGGACAGAGCCTTGGAACCCAAAAGAGGACAGTGTTGCAAGAAGTAAATCATGATTGACAGTGTCAAACGCAGCGGATAGATCGAGGAGGATGAGGATGGAATAGTGGCCTCTGGATTTGGCGAGGAGCAGGTCATTGCAGACGTTAGAGAGTGCTGTTTCTGTCGAGTGTAGAGGGCGAAAACCGGATTGAAGTGGATCGAGGATGGCATGAGAGGAGAGAAAATCGAGGCAGCGACTGTGAATGGCGCGCTCAAGTATTTTGGAGAGGAAGGGTAGGAGAGAGATGGGGCGGTAGTTGGAGGGGCAGGTAGGGTCAAGTGATAGTTTTTTTAAGGAGAGGTGTGACTACGGCGTGTTTGAAGGTGTCAGGGACAGTTGCAGTGGAGAGAGAAAGGTTAAGGATGCGACAGATGGAGGGGGGTGACAGTATGGGAGATGGTGTTAAGTAGGTTGGTGGGGATGGGATCGGAGGAACAGGTGGTGCATTTCGAGGAGGAAAGAAGGCGGGAGGTTTCATCCTCGGTGATCTCAGGAAAGGAGGAGAAAGATTATTATTATTATTATTAGCATTTGTATAGCGCTACCAGATGCATGCAGCGCTGAACATCTGACACAGAGAGACAGTCCCTGCTCAATAGAGCTTACAATCTAAAATAACACAGACAGACAAGACAAAATACAGGCCAATGTCTGTGTATTGTAGTGTTATCAATGTTATCCATTTAGGAAGAACTTGAAACTGGAGATTTGGTTTGAGGTGTTTTCTGGGAAATCATAATCTAATGCCCTAGTCCCCACATAATCTATTTGCTAACAGCCCTGTCCTTTTACCTGGTACCCTTCTCACCCCTCAAGTCCCCCATCCCGCTCTATAAATTGCCTTCTCCCTTTCTTATCTAGGCACACCTTCAGACCATCTGGTCTGTCCATTCTACCCATCCAAACCACCTGCTAAGCTTTTCAGTCCCTTCCCTTCTTCAAAGAGGCCATAGTTGGTTGGTTGTTGGAAAGGGCTACAGGCTGAAGAGGAGGTGGTGGCTTGGTAGTGAACTCAAGGTTGATCTTTTGCACCTTGTCGCGGAAGTAGTCAGCCAGTGATTGTGGAGATAGTGAAGGGGGAGTGGGAGCGGGGGGCACTTTGAGGAGGGAGTTAAGGGTGGTGAATAGACGAGGGTTGGAGCTGAGAGAATTGGTCAATTGGGTGTAATAGTCCTGTTTTGCAAGGAATAGGGAGGAATGGAAGGAGGATAGCATGAATTTGTAGTGAAGGAAGTCTGAATGGGTACGAGATTTCCTCCAGAGGCGTTCAGCGGATCGGGTGCAGGAGCGAAGGTAACGGATGCAAGGGGTCAGCCAAGGCTGGGGATTAGTACGCTTTGTGGGACGGGAGGTGGATGGAGCGATGGTGTCCAAAGCAGAGGAGAGAGCGGCATTGTAAGCGGAGACCGCTTTGTCTACAGTCTCGGAGGACATGATGGAGGGGAGGAGATTAGAGATACTAGAGGATAAAGTGGGGGGTGGGGGTCAATAGCCTGGAGATTCCTGGAGGTGGTGGTTAAAGTTGGACAGGGCAGGGGGGGTGAAGAAGTGTGAATGTGATCAGGTGATGATCGGAAAGAGGGAGAGCAGGAGTGTGGAAATTGGAGGGTGAGCCGGAGGAGGAGAGGACGAGGTCAAGACAATGGCCGTCACGGTGAGTGGGGGTGGTGGAGCACAGCTGGAGGTTGAAGGAGGATGTTAGGGTGAGGAACTTAGAAGCGTTAGGGTTGGATGGGTCATCAGCGTGAATGTTAAAGTCTCCGAGAATGAGGGACGGAGATGAGGGTTCAAGAAAGACGGAAAGCCAAGCATCAAAGTTGGTGAGGAAGGAAGAGAAGAATTTATTAGGGGGGCGGTAGATGACTGCGACTCTGAGCGGCAGCGGGTAGAATAGCCGGATGGAGTGGGCTTCAAAGGATGAGAAGCAGTGAGACTGCGGTAGGGGAAGGAGTTGGAAACTACAGGAGGGCAAGAGTAGTAGCCCAACGCCTCCACCGCGGCCAACTGGGCGTGGAGTGTGGGAGAAGAGATAACCTCCATGGCAGAGGGCCGTGACTGAGGGCCGAGTCTTCCGGGGAGATCCAGGTTTCAGTTAGGGCGAGCAGTTGAAGGGAGCGAGAGATGAAGAGATCGTGGGTGAAGGGCAGTTTGTTACAGACTGAGTGGGCATTCCACAAGGCGCATGAGAAGGGGAGGGAAGGGGTGGGAGGAGGGGAATAGAGACGAGATTGGAGACATCCCGGAATCGTTTGCATGGATAGGACGGGGACAGGTGAGGGGGACCTGGATTAGGGTTAATGTCTCCCGCGGATAGCAGGAGGAGGAGCAAGAGAATGTGGAGGAGGGTGGGGGAGGTCGGGCGGCGAAGGCAACGAAGACGAGGTGTACTTAGGAGGAATGGGGATGGGTTAATGGCAGGAAGGAAGTGTTGAAGGTTAAGAGCTAGGAAGGAGGCGGGGGACAAGAGGGATGGTAAGGTGGTGGGGGATGAGGGTGAGTAGGGTATTGCCGTGGCGGGCAGGGCGGGAGGGCAGCGAGTTCTAGTGGTAGACAGTGGGAGTGAGGGGGAAAGAAGATTAGGAAGGGACAGGGCAAGGAAGAGAATGTGGACAGGAGCCATAAGTAGTGACTGAGGTGTAACAGGTGACTATGTAGTGACTGAGGTGTTAAGCAGGTAACAGGTGTTAACAGGCGATTATGTAGTGATTGAGGTGACTGAGGTGTTAAACAGATAGATAGAGCTGGAAAGCTGGGTTTTGGACTGGCGAGTAGGTAAGTCAATGGCTGACAAGCTAGCAGGCAGGTAGGTAAGTCAATGGCTGAGAGGCTCGCCAGCAGGCAGGCAGGTAGCAGCTGGAACAAGCGGTCAGGAACAAGCTGGGATAGATGGACAGGAGCAAGCTGGAACAAGCTGGAATGAGCCGGAACAAGCTGGAGCAAGCTGGAACAAGCAGGAACAAGCCGGAGCAAGCAGGAACAAGCTGGAGCAAGCAGGAACAGATGGACTATGTCAGGATGAGCAGACGGACAGGCTGGAACAAGCCGGGGCAGGCAGGAACAGATGGACTGTGACGAGCTGGACCAGAAGACGACAGAGTAACAGGATACGCTGAGATGGATGGATTGGAACACGCTGGAACAGACGGACTGGCACAAGCGGGTCATGCAGGAACAGATGGACTGGAACAAGTTGGAGCAGGCTGGAAGAAGTTGGGTAGGCTGGGATGGATGGATTGGAACAAGCTGGGGCAGGCTGGAACAAGCTGGAACAACAAGTTGGAACATGCCGGTGGACTGGAACAAGCAGGGGGTAAGCTGGATCGGCGGACTGGAACAAGCTGGGGACAGGAGGACTGGAACACGCTGGAGCAGATGGATTGGAGAGTCTGGATCAGGCGGACTGGACCGGGGCAAGCTGGCAGCAGGGCAAGGCAAGGACCAGAGCCAGCATGGATCACCTGGCTCCCCACGCTCCTCTCCGAGGATTAACGTCAGGGTCTATGGGTCAGCTGGGGTCGATGGAGTAGAACAAGCAGGGAGAAGCTGGAACAGGCAGACTGGAGCAAGCAGGGGGAAACTGGAACAGGCAGACTGGAGCAATCAGGGAGATGTTGGGTCAGGCAGACAAGCTGGAGCAGGAACAAGCTGGAGTTACATCCCAGAAGGGCAGGGCCGGCATTTGGGGGGGGGGGGGGGGACAAAGAGGGCAGGTGCCCTGGGCCCCACAGCTCTAGGGGGCACCACGGTCCAGACATGTCTTCCCCTTCTCCCCACCACACTCCATTTCCTCCTCCCTTCCCCTCACCTTCCCAATCTTCTTTAAATATTTATTTCCCTTCTCAGAGGGGCCCCGGTGCAGCAGCCATCCTAATAAGCTGCCTCTGGCTGCCCCAAAGCTTTACCTCTCTGCAGCGATCCGTCCCCCCCCCCCCCCATGCAATTTCCTGTTTTTGCGGGAGCGGATTGCGGCAGAGAGGGAAAACTTTGGGGCAGCCGGAGGCATCTTGTGAGGATGGCTGCTGTGCTGGGGTGACTCTGAAAAGGGAAATACATTTTTAAAGAAGAAAACAAGGTGAGGGGAAGGGAGGGAGACAGACCATGGTGGGGAGAAGGGTCAGAGATGCCCAGACCATATAATAGAAATGCAGGTGGGGAGATCAGGGGAGGGGAGGAGAGGGGATCAGGTGCCCCCTCCTTAATTTCCGCCCTGGGCCCCACTATGTCTAAAACCAGTCCTGCAGAAGGGATGGGTATGGACAGGAGGAGCTGTAAATATGTACAAATGGAAGGATTTATAAATTGAACTCAAGAAGATACACCATATCCCAGAGTTTGACTCTGGTTTTTTTGCATCTGATATGAAGTTAGATTACAAATTGATTTGGTTTAAGTCTGAAAGGACGTTGCATTGCCTGTTGCAGAGAGTTATAGTAAAGTTTCTGTTGTTGCATAAAAACCTGGACTAGAGTCTTTTCTTGGCATGAGTGTGAAATCTACCTACTCCTGGAGTAATAAAGAAACGAGAATAAAGAGTAAAAACCCAGCTTAACACCCTACGACCATCCAGATTTTTATCTGGCCTGGCCCGCACCTAGCTCAGTGTGTGTGTGTGTGTGCAGAGACTATTAGGAAACTTGTTTTGTATTTTGTGACCCTGGTTTTGGGTATTCCTGACCCATCACAAGCTAGCTGGTGCCTGGACTGATGAGACTATGGTTACATTGATAAGAGACTATTTTCAAATAATTTCAAGATATGCACATAATAATAACCATATTTGTACATTCTGCTTTTTTCACCTTAGGGATGAGGAATTTAAGTTCTGTGGAAATAATTCCATCAGGAGCCACATAGATTTAGACAGCATGTATGCAGGTAAATTGCAGTATCCTAGTTATTCATGCATGTACATGATCATATACTTATATAAATGAAAATAGTCTAGCTCTGCGCTATTCTGTAAGTATGTGCCTATTTTCTGTGGCACATGCTTTAGTCAGTGTGGTTGGGGTGTACATTATATGCCTGTATATTAGAGAATACTTGTTGGAGTGGAGGAGTAGCCTAGCAGTTAATGCAGCAGCCTCAGAGCCAGGGGAGCCAAGTTCAATTCCCACTGCAGCTCCCTGTGACTCTTACCCCAGGTACAAAATAAGTTCCTTTACAATATGTAAACTGCTTTGAGTGTAACCACAGTAAGGTGGTATATCAAATCCCACTCCCTTCCAAATGCTATAGCTGACTTGCATATCTATTGTAGGGATGAGCATTTATCTCGGCTCTATGGCTAGGGTAAATATATCCCCAGTTAACACTAGTCTTCTATAAAGAAACATTAGCCACCTTTTAGTGCCTAAAAATAGGTGTCACTGGGGGAAATTGTGTAAAGAAGGTGTTAACATTTATATTCCAAACATACATACAAATGAACAGAGTAATGACATATAGATGCTGAAAATCTGGCTATTTCTAATCAGGAAATTTGTGCCTATCTTTGATAACATGTAGTTTGCTGGTGGGTGTCCACATGGGTGGAGTGTGGGTGGGGTGCCCGCTGAAACATGTGACTTATAGTTTGTATCTCTGGAATCTAGGCGTGAGTATTAACACTAGCTGTATGGTTGGTGTAAGCCAGTGGTGTAGCTTGGTGGGTCCCCCCCAAATTTGCTCTGGGCCCCAGGTTGACTGGCGGTGGTCCCCAACTCCCGCCAGCTGAAGATTTTGTCTAGTGCTGGTCTGTGGTGGTGCCCCCGCATTGCCTACCCTGCTCTCTCTTCCCCTTACGTCGGGCACTCTCCTTTTAGTGCTCTCTCTTTCCCTCACTAAAAGGAGCGTGCCTGACGTGAGGGAAAGAGAGAACAGGGCAGGCAATGTGGCGGTGCCAGAGACCAGTGCTGGACGAAGTCTTCAGCTGGTGGGGGTTGGGGACCCCCGCCAGCCGAGCTATTTGCGGCAGTGGTGCTTCAGCTGGTGGGGGTTGGGAACCTCCACCAGCCAAGATGTATAGCGGTGGCAGTGGGCAGCAGGGGGGGCAGCGAGGTGGCGGGGGGGGGGGGGGGGGTGGCGGCGACCAAAATGTGCTCTGGCCCCCTCCCACCCCTGGTGTAAGCATTCACAAGTAAATACATACACCTGGTTACATTTAAGTAAGAGATACAGGCTCCAATTAGGCACCCTCTAAGCACTTAGGCATTCCTTTATAGAAATGCCTTCCACCTGTAATTGTTATAATTAAGAGATCTCTGTGTCCTCTATGAACATACAAACACACAATTTTCACGATTGAATAAAGAGCTAGACCATTTACTGAAGATGATTTTACTGACACCTAATCAAAACATGATCACATTAGAATTCTAATGCAGCAAGTAAGCGAAATGGGGGTGGGGAACTAGGTGTTAGACTAGTTTTGTAAACCAAAGTGTTTTTGCGCAGTGGTTTACAAGATGCATTCATGATTAATACTCAGGTAAAATATTTCTAATCTAATCAGTGAGTTCCTATATTTCATTGGCATTATACATAGAACTAGTATTACTAAATATGTATGTATAAATTATACATATAAACTTATGTATATTGTGAAGAGGAGGACGAGGGGGTGGATAAAATGGAAATGGAAGAAGAAGAAGAAGAAGAAGAAGAAGTGAAGGGGGTCCAGAGGAAAGGGAGACCAAACAGAGCCTTGCCTTTGCTACTTCCGCAGAGGGAGAAAAGAAAAGGGTTTCTTCCCACTGAAAAATGGAGGCTGGAAAAGAACTACAATACCCATCAGCCCCGGGAAAACCCTGGTATAGAAACTATCCTCCCCAGCAGCCTCCAGGGGAGAACCATGACGAGGCAAGGCAGGTGTCCCCTGGGGTTAATCAGGAGGAGGAGGAACAGCTGAGAAAAGGGTGGGACGAGGAACCCATGGAGTGGCAAGAGGCTGGAGAGAGAGAGAGAGAGAGAAGGGAGAGAGCCTGGAGGAACCCATGGACATAGCAGCATGGGCTCAATCATTGGGGAAAAAGCTGAGGAAGCAGGTGACTTCTTGGTATGGCAGCTGGACTGAAAGGGGGAAGAAAAGGATCATGCGGGAGAAGGGTCTGTGATAGTGAAAGTGTGACCTAGAAAGGGTGGGACCCTTGTATCTCCCCAGAGAGAGTTCAAGCTGTTTTGAACTGTGTGCTGCTGAACTATCTAGAGTGAAAAGTGTGTTGTTTTGGGGAGGGATTAATGTTTTTTCTTGTGTGGACTACTCAAAGAGAAAAGAAGATGTTTTTTTGAACTGTTTGCCATTGCACCTGGGGAAGGCGTGTAGCAGTGGTTTTGCCTTTTTTTGAGCTATAGCCTGCAGGTGCTCCCCCCAGTGGGGGGAAGCACTAGGCTGTAGGACTGGTTAAGGGGAATGAACTGAGTTCTGGAAGCAGGGGGGGGGGGGTTATGTTTCCTTTTGCCCTGCTGTGCTGATTCCATTGAAGAGGAAAAACAGTGGGGGCTGTGTTTTTGTCCCTGTTTTATTTTGAACTGCTGGACTGTGAGCACCAAGGAAATAAAAACGTGCTGGTTTTTCTTTTGGAATTATTGGTTACCCGAGTCGTGCCCTGTGGATTACAGTGGGTTATGGGGCCGGGCATGAAGCTTGGCCCATAGCCGGAGTCTCCAAAGGAAGAGACGGGATCCTGAGATCCCCTGGAGGAGGGACGGATCTTTCACAATATGTATAATTAGAATGTCTGAATTTTGGGGTCTATGTATAAGATATATATAAAAAAACTCTAAATATTTGATACTATCCCCCCAATTCTATAAAAGTTGCTAAAAATTATGCATGCAAATTTGGGCGTGCGCCCAATTTAATTGAATAACAAACCAATTAGTGCCAAATAACAAGCCAATAACAAGCTAATTAATGCCAATAATTGGCTTTTTAACAAGCAATTATTGGTACTAATTCAATTTAATTGGAACTTACACATGTAAATCTTTATGAGCAAGTATAAAAAAAGGGGCGAGGAAATGGGAAGGTCATGGGTGGAACGGGGACATTCCTAGCATTTATGCGCTTTGATAAAGAATAAGTGGGATATGCACCTAATTTAGGCGTGTACATTTGCACCACATTTCAGTTGGTGGAAATGGCTGCACCTAAAGTTAAGCATGACTCCCGGCCGTAAGTGCTATTCTATAAACCGTGCCTAACTTTAAGCGAGGCTTATAGAATAGTGCTTTTTTCGGCGCTGAATCTAGTCCTATAGGGGCAATTCTATAAAGTATTGATGCTAACATTTATGCATGAAGTACATGCCTACATGTTTAAAATATTAGCATATATGTGCTAGATCTGTGCCTATGCGCTATTCTGTAACTACTACTATTTAGCATTTCTATAGCGCTACAAGGCGTACGCAGCACTGCACAAACATAGAAGAAAGACAGTGAACTATGAACATATCTCCAATACGGTGTCATTTGCAGGTAGGCATACACATAGGTGGTGTCTGCAAAGATGGTGTGCAAAGTTATGTGCACAACTAATAGAATACTATAAGTTACGTGCATATCTCCTGCACATAGGTGCACACACAATAGTCAGTCAATGGCTAGCATAAGTGCTCACACCTAATAAGCTAGTATTCTATAAAGAAAAGCAGGTCCTTCATAGAATAGGCTCCAACAAGGCACCCAGTTATAGAATTGACCTCTATACATCTAAGTTATACATTTGGCCCAAGGAAGAGGAGTAGCCTAGTGGTTAGAGCACCAGGCTTGATATTCAGGGGTGCCATGTTCAAATTCTACTGCTGCTCCTTGTGATCTTGGGAAGTCACTTAATACTTCACTACCTCAGGTACAAAATTAGATTGTAAGCCCTCCAGGGACAGGAAAATACCTAGTGTACCTGCATGAAACTCACATTGAGCTACTACTGAAAAAACTGTGAGCAAAAATCCAAATAAATACCAGGTTTTCCCATGTTTGAATCAAATGTTATAATCTTTACATGTGAAGAGCAGTTCTCAAATTCTAGGTTCCTAAATTTACACACCCCTTATGTGCATAAATGTCCAGAATATTAACACTTAAGTGCATAATTAACATAGTAACGTGGAGGGGCATAATCAAACGTCGCTGGCCAAATAGATCGCTGGCGATCTATGTTGGCGGCGGTGCTACAGCTGGCCAGAACCGTATTTTCGAAAAAGATGGCTGGCCGTCTTTTTTTTTTCGATAATACGGTTTAGCCCGGCCAAATGCCTTGGAGTTCGCTGGGTTTGAAATGGACGGGTTTGTTTTTCAGCAATAATGGAAAAAGATGCCGGCCATCTCCAACCCGGTGAAATCCAAGGCATTTGGTCGTGGGAGGAGCCAACATTTGTAGCGCACTGGTCCCCCTGACATGCCAGGACACCAGCAGGGCACCCTAGGGTGGAGGAGTGGACTAGTGGTTAGGGTGGTGGACTTTGGTCCTGGGGAACTGAGGAACTGAGTTCGATTCCCGGCACAGGCAGCTCCTTGTGACTCTGGGCAAGTCACTTAACCCTCCATTGCCCACCGCATTGAGCCTGCCATGAGTGGGAAAGCGCGGGGTACAAATGTAACAAAATAAATAAATAGGGGTCAGTGCGGTGGACTTCAGAAAAACCTCCCACATGCATAGCTCCCTTACTTTGGGTGCTGAGCCCCCCAACCCCCCCAAACCCCCAAACCCACTACCCACAAATGTACAACGCTACCACCAAAGCTCTTAGGGGTGAAGGGGGCAACTATATGTGGGTACAGTGGGTTTTGGAGGGCTTCCATTACCAGCACAAGTGTTACAGGAAGGGGGGATGGGCCTGGGTCCGCCTGCCTTAAGTGCACTGCAGTACCCACTAAAAGTGCTCCAGGGACCTGCATACACGTAGGCCTCTAGGACTTGTTGCTGCTGTATAAGGGCACACCAGTTGACACCTGAAGACTAATCTCTTTCAAAAAGTCCTTTATTTGAATAAGCACGTTTACTCACAGTTAACTGCAGATCAGAGGTTGTGCCCCACTGGCAACGAGTCTCCCTGGTACTGAGATTAGCAGTAGGTCAGAGCTGGCAGAATGGTGTACAATGCCCTCTTTCAGCAACATTCAAGGTAATAACGTGGGTAACACATGAAAGGGATCTAAAACTGGCTTACAAAAATGGCCACTACCTCATGGACTACCGGAAACAAAACAGGGCATACTCTGACCCAGTTAGCAGGGGGGAAAAGCACCATGGGAGTAGAGCCCAGTACCCTACACCCACTACAATGCATTGCTGATGTGACTCTGCAGGGCACCTAACAGAAAAGGTGTCACACTCACCTGAGAGCCACATCGCAACCAGGGAAAGGCTGTCGGAGGATACAACACATTCTGCTGTCATGGAGGTGGGCACGGTATTTGAGGCTGGCAAAAAAGGTTTTTAGTTTTATTTTTTTAGTATGGGAGGGGGTTGGTGACCAGTGAGTGAGTATGGGGAGGTCATCCCCATTCCCTCCAGTGGTCATCTGGTCATTTGGGGCACCTTTTTGAGGCATGGTCGTGAAAATAAAAGGACCAAGTAAACCCGGCGATATACTGCTTATCGCCGGGTTTTTTTCCATTATCGCCGAAAGCTGGCCATCTGATAGCCACGCCCATGCCCGCCCATGTCCCGCCTTTGCTTCACCGCCAACACGCCCCTTTGAACTTTGGCCGGCTACGTGACGGGAAAGCGGCGATGTTGCCAAAAAAGCGGCTTTCAATTATACCGATTTGGCCGCTTTTCCGAGATCGCTGGCCATCTCCCGATTTATTGCGGAAAATGGCCGGCGATCACTTTCGAAAATGAGCTGTATAGTAACATAGTAGAAGACGGCAGAAAAAGACCTGCACGGTCAAGTGTACATTTACCTGTGAAAGTGCCAGCAGGGTGCCCATGAGCATAAGTATACAAGTGCTGCCATACTGGGACAGACTGAAGGTCCATCAAGCCCAGCATCCTGTTTCCAATAGTGGCCAGTCCAGGCCACAAGTACCTGGCAAGATCCCAGAACAGTACAATACATTCTATGATGCTTATCCTAGAAGCAAGCAGCGGATTTTCCCCAAGTTCATCTCAATAATGGACCCTGGACCTCCAAACCCTTCTTAACCCCCCACCAAGCTAACTGCCTGTACCACACTCTCTGGCAACGAATCCAGAGTTTAATTCCATTTGTTTTAAATTTACTATTTTATAGCTTTATTGCTGAATATCTATTTTTCTTCTGTTCCAATTATAAATCAGTTGCTTTCTGAATGACCACAATCTTATGGTAACAGAGATCCCTTGTTAGATGTTCTCTCTTTCTAGATAGACAAACAGGCTAAGCTGACAACCACACCACTTCCTATTCTGAAATGCAAGAGAACAAATTTCTTCGAAAATAGATCAGAATTAAATGATTTTTAAATTTACAATATACATTTCATATGATATTCTTTAAGAACACCAATTTTGTTTTGCACTGGTGAGCGGCAGAGCGATTCGGTAACAGTTCACCTAACTTACATAGAGGGGCATAATCGAACGGCGCCGGCCATCTATATGGCCGGCCATCTTCAGGACCGGCTCCGCAAAGGGGCGGTGCCAACTGTATTATCGAAAAAGATGGCCAGCCATCTTTTCCTTTGATAATACAGTTGGGGCCGGCTAAATCTCAACATTTAGGTCAAATGGTATATAAATGCAAGGGGCATACACATGGGCAAAATATTTCAGCAGATTGAAACAGGTAAGTTTTTAACCTTTTTCTAAAGGACATCAAATCTTTTTCCTGCCACAGATGTAAAGAAATCTAGTTTCACATAAGTGAGCCTATAATAAAAAAGGCTCTAGAATGTGTACACTGTCTCTTGGCAATGTCCAGTGAGGGAACATTCCATAAGTCTTTCTGACTAGATCAGAGAGTACATGAAGGCTCATATAATTGAATGTAGTATTTCAACCCCACAGCAAGCAAAGAAAGTTAATATGTTACATAAAAGTTGGAACTTTATCTGATATTTAATGGGTAGCCAATATAAACTCAACCAAGATAGAAGTTAGATGATCACGTTTTATATGACCAACAATCATGTGAGCGGTTGTATTCTCTATTAATTGTAGTGATTTAAGAATGGCCTCAGAAAGTCCTACATAGATAACATGAAGTAGTCCACAAAAGGCATTACTAAAGCTTCTGCAACTGTATGAAAATCAGATGAATATATAAAAAAAGATCTGAAAGACAAGCATTGGTCTAACATAATACTTAGGTAGTGAACTTCATCATGAACTAGTCAAGCACATAAAATGGCTTTTGTACATTTTCAGATAGAGGGGAAGGGGCATTTGTGCCAAGTTTTCTAGAATGGGCTGCAAACAGTCTTGGCTATACTTCCCACCTAGAGTAATGAATTAATACCCTACAGCCGGTGATGCTTGTACTGCTTCTAGCTGTGAGATAGTCTAAGTGCAATGGGTGGGGATAAGGGCAATGGCCAGAGCTAGAACAGTGTAGGTGGCAAAGCCAGTATGGCTGACAACTGAAAGATATGCTCAACTTTACAGCTATGCAGGTTGAGACAACTCCGGATACTAGTGGGCTCATTTTCGAAAGAGAAGGATGCCCATCTTTCGACATAATCAGAAGATGGGCGTCCTTCTCACAGGGTCGTCCAAATCGTATAATCGAAAGCCGATTTTGGACGTCCCCAGCTGCTTTCCGTCGCAGGGACGGCCAAAGTTCAAGGGGGCGTATTGGAGGCATAGGGAAGGCGGGACTTGGGCATGCCTAACACTAGGATGCTCTCGACCCATAATCGAAAGAAACAAGAACGTCCCTGACAAACACTTGGACGACTTTACCTGGTTGTGTTTTTCTTATGACCAAGGCACAAAAAGGTGCCCGAAATGACCAGATGACCACCGGAGCGAATCGGGGATGACCTCCCCTTACTCCCCCAGTGGTCACTAATCCCCTCCCACCCTCAAAAAACATCTTTAAAAATATTGATTGTCAGCCTCAGATGTCATACTCAGGTCCATCACAGCAGTATGCAGGTCCCTGAAGCAGTTTTAGTGGGTGCAGTGCACTTCAGGCAGGTGGACCCAGGCCCCCCCCCTACCTGTTACGTTTGTGAAGGAAACAGCGAGCCCTCCAAAACCCACCACAAACCCACTGTACCCACATCTAGGTGGCCCCCTTCACCAGTAAGGGCTATGGTAGTGGTGTACAGTTGTGGGTAGTGGGTTGGGGGGGGTTGGGGGGGTTGGGGGGCTCAGCACACAAGATAAGGGAGCTATGTACCTGGAAGCAATTTCTGAAGTCCACTGCAGTGCCCCCTAGGGTGCCCGGTTGGTATCCTGGCATGTCAGGGGGACCAGTGCACTACAAATGCTGGCTCCTCCCATGACCAAATGGCTTGCATTTGGTCGTTTCTGAGATGGAAGTCCTTGGTTTCCATTATCGCCGAAAATCAGAAACGACCAAGTCTAGGGACAACCATCTCTAAGGACAACCAAATTTCAGGATTTGGGCATTCTGACCGTATTATCGAAACGAAAGATGGACGTCCATCTTGTTTCAAAAATATGGGTTTCCCCACCCCTGAATGGGGACATTTTGCGAGGACGTTCTCATCAAAACTTGGACGTCCCTTTCGAAAATGCCCCTCTAGGTGGACCAAAGATACCCTATGTGCTGACATCTACAATATTATTGTTATTATGTGAGCGATTACAAATTATTCAGGTGACAGTGTTGATTTTAGATAAGTGAAAATAAGCTGAATACTGATGACATTTATGTTGGTGTTGCTATAACACAAGAGCCAGTTTTGCATTAGACCATGTTGAATCTGCTGGTATTTCATACGCATAGATTAGCTTGATATTGAGAAGTAAATAAAAGAGTTCTTACCTGTCTGCAACTTCAGGGAGTTGAAGCACAATCCACTGCCAAATTCCTAAGCCTTCAACACTGGCTGAGTGCCATAGCTTTCTGCTCTTTGCCTTGCCAGTCTCATTCTCAACCAGCACTACAGAAATGTTTCCAATCAGTAAACCCTCAATGAACAGAGATGTTCGGAACTACAAAAAAACAGAACACACAAAAAGAGCAATATCAGTTGAACAAGTTCACTAAATCAAGCGCTTTCAGATTCTTGGCTGTCCCATGGCAGTCCTTCCATAATATATATATGAACCAGATTTTATACTTTAAATCATTTCTATAAGTACAGTGCAATCCGCTTAAGTGCAAGGGTCTGGGACCAAAGAAATACGTGCAGTTAACCGGAGCGTGCACTTAACAGTTGTGACCCAAAGAAGCTTGATATCTAATAAACATATATACACTACTGTTTATTATACGTACAGTATACAGTCTCTGTTAACTGATGTTATACAGTCTCCGTTAACTGATGTTAGGCTTACTTGAAGTAATCAGTCATAGTCCTCTGTACACTCTTGTGTCTGAGTTCCATACACTACGTCTGCCAGACAGTAAAAACTGTCATAGCACTGACATCCAGTGGCCTCCAGATAGGCCTGCACGGTGTTGAGACTCCCCAGCGCTCTTGCAAAAGTGACAGGTGGTTGTTGAATTTTGTCAGCATGTGCCTTGCTGCTCATTTCATCATCTGTTTCATCATCAGCTGCTGCCTGCGTGTAGGCGCATATCTGGACATCAGTGCTGTCGTCAGCTACTTGTAGATCGTAATCAACAGCTACGTAGTGATGAAACTCCTCTTCAATAACACTGGCTGGGATGTCAATAGCCTGTTCATCTGAGGCGTTTGCCAGAGCTGCATATGTTTCGTCCCTCTCCACATCCCTAACAAACCTTGCCCGCTTGTAGCAGTTCGCAATGGTTGCCTGTGTAACATGATTCCAGGCATCTTTCTGCATATGTAGGGAATCCAACAGTGATAGATTACGAGCCAGTTCAACAGCACGTTTATCCTTACCAGTCTGGCCACCCATAACGCTCGTCAGACGACGTAGAACAAGAGCCCGATAATGTTGTTTGAAATTGGCTATTATGCCCTGATCCATAGGTTGGATCAGAGAGGTAGTGTTTGGTGGCAGGAAGACCACCTTGACGTTAGACAGCCTGACATCATCACTGTGTGCAGCACAATTATCTCCAAGCAACAAAATCTGACGCTTTTGTGCCCGCATTCTAGTGTCTAACTTCTTTAGCCACTGCCTCCAATTTTCCCCAGTCATCCATGAATTTGCATTAGCTTCATATGACACAGGAAGTCACTTAACATTCTGGAAGCAATGGGGCTATTTGCTCTTTCCAATGACGAGTGGTCCCAACTTCTCACTTCCATCCATATTGCAGCAAAGGAGGATTGTCAGTCGGTCCTTCGACGTTTTACTTCCTGTAATTTCGGCTTGTTTGAATGCAAGTGTTCCATCAGGAATCACTCGCCAGTAGAGACCATTTTCGTCAGCATTGAAAATGTCACGAGGTGCAAACTTGTTCAAGATGGTAGGAAGAACTGAAACAGCTCAATTTTCAGCACCAAAGTCATCAGCGTCTTGGTTTTTCACCATGCTGTTTCTTGAATTTTTTGTTGTTCCTCTCCTTCCATCTTTCCAACCATCCAACAGTGGCTTTGAATTCAGTTAGTCCAAGACTTTCAGCTACCTGATTAGCTTTCTCCATAAGCATTGGACCACTGACAGGAAACTGTCTGCTCCTGACTTGAGAAAACCACCGAAGAAGAGCATCTTTTACATCCTCAGCTTTTCCCGCCCGTTTACGTTTCCGGTGTGGATTTGTATTGTTTTGCTAGTTTTCCAGAAGCTGGTCTTTCTGCTTCAAGATACATAAAATTTGACTGGGATTGACACCATATTCTTTGGCATTATATGCTTCACTTTGTTTGTTTTCTAATTTTTTAAGAACTTCTATTCATTCAGCCAGTGTTAAAGTCTTACAGTTGTGCGATGATGACGATGACTCCAGTGTACACTCTAACAACATTCTTTCGCTTTTTCTGCCTGTGGAAGTTAACCAATGAAATTTTTTAATTTACCGCCCCTTTGTCATGCGCCAATTGGCTTCCATATTCCGTGCGTGCGCTTATGCAGAGTCTTTCCTGCAGAGGAGCGGTCTTAAACCATGCATATAAGTGAATCTTGCACTTATCAGTGGTGCACTAAACCGAATTTTGTCCCCGTAGAAATTGATGGCGCCGGAGATAGATTAGAAAAAGAAGTCTCTGGGGATGTCAGTTTCATTGGGCTCAGGCTAGTTGGTGGTCCCGCCTCAGCTCTTGAACCCTCTTCTACGGGGACTCCGGCTTCCCCTTGCTCTGTGGAGCCTTTGGGGGACTTAGTCCGATTGTCAGCTCTCTCCTTCCGCGTTGATGTGGGACTGATGCTCCCAGATGATCGACTGCTCTCGTCTTTTTTTTTTATAGAAACCAATCTCACAGTCAGGGCATTTTAGCTGTTCTATTGGTGAAAACTACAACTTTTATTGTCCTTCAATTGATGAGGGTACAGCTTCCAACACGTCAGTACAGTAAAGCACAGAAATAACAAACAGCTTCTCCTTGGTCCCGATGCTCAAAACTCAGATGCTGTACTGAACAGAACTGGAAAAATAGCACCAGAACAGTGCAACAGACGCAACACTAATGAGAAGCAAGTATAGGTGCACTCTTAGCGTTGACCATTAAGAAGTTGTTTGGAAGCTAAGGAGAGGATGGTGCCTGGTGCACATGCTCAAGAGTTCTGCGTTAAGCACAGCTCTTGAGCACATGCCCAGAACGCCAGAGGAGGAGGAGGGAAGGAGGAGGTAGAAGTGTCGGTTTCTTAGCAATAAAGGAGGTGATGAAGGTATTCTAATGTCCCCCCTCCAAGAATTAAAAAACAAATCCTTATTGAAGAGGAAGCCACCCATTGCTGACTTAAAGTTGTAGCCGGAGCCAGCAATGTAGTGCAAGGGTTGGGAAAATGCTGCTGCAGAATGTGGGGACTGGTTGTTCACCAGTTGGCTCAACTGCGTCTCATGCCCTCACCAGCCCCAGCTTCATCCTTATCTCTCCTTCCTTCCCTTGTCTCCAAGCCATTCTTTCTTACCCTCCACCCCATCTCTTATTGCCTCTCTTTCACCATCTTCTCAACCCCATTTGTATCCTCACTCAACCCCTTCAAAGACATCTCTATCTCCCATACCCTTCCACTGCACCCCCATCCTTTTTTCAATGCATCTCCTCCACTCTTCAGGTTATTCACACCATGTCTCAGCTTCTTCCCACCCCCATTTTATCCCCTCACTCATAGTTCCAGCTCAGCTAACCATCTCATTCATCACTATCCCCTCTAAATTCCCATCACTATCAATAATTCCCTTGTCTGCCCCCAACACTCTCCCACCGAACCACCAAATACTAGTTCTTTAAAGTCCCATCCATCTTCTCCTTTGTTCTCCTTCCTCCGAGTCGCAGTCAGTATCTGCTCTCCTTCCTCCCTGTCATCTCAATAACTTCCCAATCTACCGCCAACATTTCTTTGTCCCATCTCTCTTCCCTTCTGCCCTCTCTCATAGTCCATCATCTCTCCTCCCCTTATCCCCATGGTCAAGCATCTCTTCCTTTATCTTCCCCTCCCTCCATCATTGAGATTTTGGACAAGTTATTTAACCCTCCATTGCCTCAGGTACTACTACTACTACTACTAATTAACATTTCTAAAGCGCTACTAGGGTTACGCAGCGCTGTACAATTTAACATGGAAGGACAGTCCCTGCTGTAAGTCCTCCAGAGACAGAAAAGTACTTGCTATACCAAAATGTAACTCACCTTGAGCTACCACTGAGAAAGGTATGATCTAAATCCAAATCAAAAATCCAGTACCAGGCATATCGTGAAGTACTACAAAACACTATATATGCCACTTAGGATTTACTGAGCAATTCTACTATACCATAATAGCACTAACTTGCAGGTCACATAGCAAGAGCCTACCTAGAAAAAGGCAGCACTGTAAACATTGCAGTTGCACTAGAACATCAATACACTTATTGGAAAGCAAACAAACCAGATTAGTACAGATTGATCCTATACAGACATTCAATTGTAACAGAAAACCTGGTCTCTTCCATACAAGCAGACCACAGATAGATCCTTAACCAGTATAGAACGAGTAACCACAAACTAAAAATAGAAATATGTAGACAAGTTTCCTCTCTCTTATTTTCCAATTACTAGGGTGAAATGGAAAGGCAAGAGAAGGATTTTTGCCTTTGAACCCTCTGTCTTACCTCCACAAGCAACAATTCATTATTACATGTAGCACTCAGGACCACAGTCAGAAGTCTCTGAAGTAGATCCGTTACAGCAGATGCCCGAGACAGATGGCCCAGCGGAGGCTGTTGGGCTGGAATCATCGCTTAGCCCAGAGATTTGGATTCCCCCTCTTCAGCCAATTGGCGAAAATTCCTTGATGGCTTATGTTGCAGTAATGGCATCCGAAGGCATCATTATTGAGGTGGCAAAAAGCAATGAAGCCATAGCAGAGCTGAGTCTCCCAGGCCCTCTGTGGGGGGGGGGGGGGGGGGGGGGGGGGGGGGGGATCTCAAACAGTGTAGAAGAATGTAATCCAGCTGTGACAGAGATTGGAAGGGATGGACAAGGAGGGGCGCTGTATAAAATGTATATATTTCTGATCTGCATTCCTGTAACTACTCTGCCAAAATCAATTCAAGTTTATACTGAATCAGGTATGTTATCTATGTCACTGGTTTAAACTGTCTGAGCTGCTGGTTGCAGAAGTTAATAAAAGTTCCAGTTATTTTTCATATAAATCACTGGATTGTGGCATGATTTAATATTGGAAGATGGTCTGGGAGTCAATGACCCTCGGGGGTCATTCTAACTAACTGCCAGCTTGCACCCTACAGGAGATTTGGAGCAGAGACTGAGTTCCTGGGAGAAGAAGAGGGTCTCCGAACCCACTAACTATTTATTTTTCACAGGTGGAGGCAGTGCATGTCAACTGTGAAGTGAAAGGGTCCAAGGGAGTTTACCTGTCGAGGAGGCTCCCCGCCCGCTCGGACCTGAGGAAGAGCCAAGAAGGGGGCGTTTCATTAAGAATCCAGACTCCACTCTCACTTAGAAGAATTTGTTGAATGATGCTTTCAGTTATAATGGTGGCTTAAAATTGGATGGAGGGGGGAGGGCTTCTTTTGTGTAGGTTAGTTGTTAGAGCATCAGCATAACAACCAGAGAAGCCCTGCTCAAATCTCACTGCTGCTCTTTATGATCTTGGGCAAGTCACTTAACCCTCCATTGCCTCAGGTGCAAACCTAGGGCCCTGTTTACAAAGGCACACTAGCGTTTTTAGCACGTGCTAACTGTGTAGATGCCCATAATATTCCTATGGGCATCTACACGGTTAGCACACGCTAATTTTTAGTGCGCGCTAAAAACAGCAGCGCACCTTTGTAAACAAGGCCCTTAGACTGTAAACTCTCAAGGGACATGGAAATATCTAGTGTACCTGAATGTAACTCACCTTGAGCGACTACTGAAAAAAGTGTGAGCTAAATGCAAATCAATGAATAGACCAAGCAACTGATATTGCTAATTTAAATGTGAGGGGAAAGAGGGATATGATGTATGGAAATGTCACTTTGGCTTGACCCCCCCCCCCCCCCCCCATTGCCACCCCAAATATTTCTGTCTAGAGATGTCATTGCCGCTGTCTCTTTCTCTCTTAATGACATCTGTTGCATTTAACACTTCTCTTAACCAACTCTCTCTTCTATCAGCCATTAGTTTTAAATTTCCAGTAGGAATACCATTAATCTTCTTTGACAGAGGTACTGTGATTTATCTTTATGCAATGTCTCTTAAAGCTGCTTATAAAAAGCAAATCAGAGCTATGGAAAAGATCCAAGTATGTGACTGAATGGCCACAAGTTAACTCTTCAGAATTGTCTGAATGCTGATTCACTCACCTCTCTATCAAGAATTACTTGCTTGGGCATGAAAAATCTAATTGATCAATAAAATATCTGACAGTTTCTAAATGTTGCGAAGGCTCATAATGATATGGTAGCATAGTAAATTACTTTTACATAGGACATGCTTACACAGGACCCTGCTGATACAACGTGCTGAAAGAAAGATAGTTGAAAATGCCTTGTTTGCTGTCAGGGATGGGGTGAGTTGATTCGGATCTGTGCTAGTGTTGCCACTTGAACCATGTCACCTTTGAGTGGTTAAGCCAATCTCAGTTTTATCCCGTTATCTCTACAGGCTCGGAGGTTCAATTTTGTGTAGGAAAAGCAGGACAGTACGTTCTTATGTGCACTGGGGAAAACCCAGGCATGGATCGGTTCAGAACACATAAAAAGGAAGTATTAGTCAGTTGAACCAAATACCACTGCATTTCCACCATAGCAGCTGAATTCCCCCTTTCGTCCCCAACAAAAACAACAACCAAACAACAACCAGATTTGGATCCTTGGATCCAAATTATCTGCTGTTTACTGCCTTGGGTGAAACTTTTAATAAAGATGGTTAGTTAATCGTCTATTTAATTAAAAAAATTAATCAATCAAATAATAAATAAATAAATAAAAGATGATGGGTATACAATAATCACATGGAATGGTATTTTAGAAAGGATGCCCAACTCAGAATGCAGACGTCGAAGTCTGTACATCACATATGGATATCAATTTCTCATGTATTTTAGAACAGGATCTGTGGACATACAGCCTGTTCTAAAATACATGAAAAATGGATATCCATTTACTGGTGATGTCCAGCACAAACATCCATTTTACAAACTGAAATGTCCAAATTTTGAATGGGGCAAAACAAAGGACCTGGATATCTCTGTGGCAGCATAGGAACATCCATGTTATAAAATGATCACAGAGACATCCAGTTTAAAGCACAAGGGTAGGCTAATAGAGCAGTGGGCTGAGAACTAAAGGACCTCAGTTCAAGTCTCACTTCAGCTGCTTTAAAATTTTTTTCTAATTGTGAGCTCTCCAGGGACAGAACAATACCTAATGTACCTGAATGTACACTGCATCAATAGGTCATAGGTCAGCCTCCAGGCTTGCAGGGTTCTTATACATTCAGATATAGTAAGTAGTTTTGTCCCTGGAGGGCTCATAATTAAACACACACACTCACACAAAATGAACTTGCTGCACTAAACACTAAGCGACTCCTCAACTTTTTATACTACTACTACTACTACTATTTAGCATTTCTATAGCACTACAAGGCGTATGCAGCGCTGCACAAACATAGAAGAAAGACAGTCCCTGCTCAAAGAGCTTACAATCTAATAGACAAGAAATAAAGTAAGCAAATCAAATCAATTAATGTGTACAGGAAGGAGGAGAGGAGGGTAGGTGGAGGCGAGTGGTTACGAGTCAAAAGCAATGTTAAAGAGGTGGGCTTTCAGTCTAGATTTAAAGGTGGCCAAGGATGGGGCAAGACGTAGGGGCTCAGGAAGTTTATTCCAGGCGTAGGGTGCAGCGAGACAGAAGGCGCGAAGTCTAGAGTTGGCAGTAGTGGAGAAGGGAACAGGTAAGAAGGATTTATCCATGGAGCGGAGTGCACGGGAAGGGGTGTACCATAAATTTTACTAATACTACTTAACAGTTCTAAAGCGCTACTAGGGTTACGCAGCGCTGTACAATTTAACATGGAAGGACAGTCCCTGCTCGAAGAGCTTACAATCTAAAAGACAAATGTACAGTTAATCTGAAAGGTCAGACAGATTGGGGCAACCTATATGTTCGAAAGGTTAGTACCATAAATGCCCATAGTTCCTGAAGCTGAGGCAGCCCAGTATTCATTGTTAGTTTCACATTTGGGAGAGGGAGGGGGATTAAGGAGGTGACTTGCCTCACATTTCTCCAGTAGACAGCTACTCAATCAGAACACCTTTCTGTAACCTGGATGTGCCAAGTATCAGGTCTAAATAACATCCATCTTTTGTACAGACATCTCTTCCCCTTCTGAAATTGGAGTTGGATATCCATATTTTGGTTTCTCCCTAGTACCACCACCCTGTGAGGGAGTGAGAAGTGTGAAGGCAAGGAACGCTCCCTAACTGATGTTCAGCCTCCTTTCAGTAGATGGTGCTAGTCTGCTGAGCCAGAGGCTGAGGTTGACTCAGTTCAGCCACATGGCAGCAGGTGGCGCTAAGCTGCAGAGGTTGAGCCAGAGTCAGAGGGGAGAGGCTCAGGTCAGGAGGGAAGCTAAAAGACCTCAGGCAGTTCAGAGAGGGGAGGCCCCGATACAGAGGCTCCAAGGAAAGAGAGTGAGCAGAAGGCCCCTATACAGAGGCTCACAGAGAAGAAGGAGTTGAAGCCCCAGGGTATGATTTAAGCATAGGTGTCAGATGTTCTCTTTCCTGACTCATCAGAAGCAGTAAGAAGTGACATATAACTTCCTGTACCACCTTCCAATCTCTTCTGACAGAGACAGTGCCTCGTGGCTCGTCTCTTCTTCTGCTGCCTTCTCTGCTCTCAGCTGCCACTGCTGATTGCTGCTCTCAGGGTCCCCGCCGCTGCAGCTACTGCCATAGTACTGTACCTACTACCACAGCCTGCCCCCACCATTACCGCACCGGTGCTACCTTTGTCCCCGCTGCCATTACTACGGAGCTACTGCCACCACCGCTGTCATTACCATAGTGCTACCGCTGCCACCACCACTACTCGCCTCAGCTGACTGCCGCTGGCCTAGGAGATTGCTGCTGCTGCAGGGTCGCTGCCACTGCTGATGCTCAGATTAGTATCTTTGGGATCAAGGAGGTTTAATAACCAGGAGTAGAAGTGAGCCTATCTAGTCCACTGTAAGCAAGGAAGGCACTTAGGTTAGTCTGTGTTTCCCCTTCCCCATGCAGCTGTCATACAGTACACTCAGAACAAAGCAAGCAAACCTATGAGCTGCTGCATGTCATTGTTGTTCTTTATTGTTGGTCCATCTGTAACAAGTCTAAAGCTTTCTCAGTTGGATAGGCAGTGCCTTAGAAGGTGGAGGAGAAAAGATTTTTTTTCTTTACTTTTTTAATTTATTTGAAAGCTTCCCATATGTAGATATAAATATCATGAAATAACAATTGAATATCACTAAAACAGCTTAAAAATTATTATAGCTGGTAGAAACAGCAATTATAAACTCTGTATTTGTGCTCATTTTTCTACACTAAAATCTAAATAAATAAATAAATAAATACACTGTATACAATACAGATGGCCAAATTTCAGTGCCTGCTGTTATAATCTACCTTGGGAAGCCTGGTGTTATAAAGATGAAATATATGGAAATTAAATGGAAGTAAAATTAAATTCTTTCATTGGGACACATATTCATCTGTTGAATCACATATTCAATCTGTTTTGTAGGAGTTTACCTTTATATCACACATTATGTATTATTCAGGTTATATACCATCTATATGAAGAATGAATGGAAGAAATGATATTACAATTAGTAGTATTATGGGGCAGGGAATAGGGCGGAGCTAAGGCAGTGTCTAGGGCAGAGCTGGAGTGGGGTCTGGGGCGGTGCTTGGGCACCCCCAAACAAAAAAGTGTTCCGCTGCCCCTGGATTTAAGAATTGTGACCTGGCTGAGGTAAACCACTGTTGTTTGGAACTGGCAAGCTTTGCTCTGAAGTGTGACTGCAGCCAGACCCTAGTAGTTGGAGAAGAATTGAGAAAGACTGCTTTTCGAATTGCAAAAGGTGTTTTCCCTGGTTCCTAGCCCTGTGCTGTTATCAGGCCTCAGGATTCAAGTAAACACTTGTTTCAATTATATCCCCTTTGTTTGGCTATATTTTATGAGGACTCCATACCTTACCGTGGTTTCACACTATCACACACCTAAAACATGCTCAAACCATGCCCCCCTTCCATAAGGAAGTCCTGTAGTTTTAATCCTTATGGAGGGTACTCAGGTCTCTAGTTTGTTTCTTCGTAAAGTGTCTTTGATAGCCAATTGCTTCAATGGATCAGTCCTGACTCGACTACGCTTTTCCAATGGCGAAACCAAAGGCATGAACTTCTCACTATGGAGCGCATGTCTGTAGACCTCAAAGGTATTAGAGCTAAGAAACAGTTCCTTCCCATTTGGATAACTTATTTAACAACTTTGAGTGCCTGTGTGTGGTCTGTCTTCTTGAACACCTTGGAGCTGTGACTGCTCAGTGTGACCACTGTTGATGTACTAGGCTACATGAACCGGTGGTTTAACTTGGCAGAGATTATATAAAGGCAGGGTTGGAGTTTCGAGGGATGCGGGAAGAGGGGGATGGGGGAAATGGGGTGATGTTTGGGGCATAAGTTTACTACTGTTATATTTACGCTTGCTGATTCTGTTTCTGGATATGTTATATGCCAATAAATATATTTCATCATAAAAAAACTCTTATATAGTTATCACGATTAACATTTGAAATATTTCCTCCTATTTGTTTTGAAAGTATTACATTGAAGTGTTTTTGGAACAAATAGGAAGAAACACAATAGTTAAGCTCTGGAACTTGTTGCCGGAGGATGTGGTAACACCGGTTAGCATATCTGGGCTTAAAAAGGTTTGGACAAGTTCCTGAATGAAAAGTCCATAATCTGCTATTGAGATAGACATGCGGAGGCTATTTGGGTTTCTATCAGATGCTTGTGACCTGGATTGGCCACTGTTGGAAGCAGGATACTCGGCTAGATGGACCATTGCTCTGACCCAGTATGGCTATTCTTATGTTCTTATGTTTTCTGGCTTTATAAAATCAGAATTTGGATGTCCATATAATATAGATGTCTAAATGCGGTTTTCAGAGATCCAAAACATGAATAGAATTTCTAAAATAAGGCCTTAGGGTCATAATATATCATATTTTCTATTTTTATCTGTCCCTATATCATATGTATTCCATGTGCTGTGCACTTTCTTATACTGTCAGGCATTCACCATCTGAGAATTCAGTCACTGTACCTGAGCCTCCAGTAGTATTATAGGCACGTATTCAGCACAACTCAGGATGACCTTGATTTATCCAAAAAAACTAATTTGCCTTCTGGAGTATGTTGATCAGAAAAACAAAAATCAGAAATAGTTCAGAATACATAATCCTGCCCCCTCCCCCCCCTCCCCCAAAAAAGGGTATTTGGCAGGTTCTGAAAACAATTATTCAGGGCATGCAGGAGGATAAGCTTCCATAGGCACTTCATTAATGCCCTCCATTAGGCACACTGACATACTCAAACATAGATTCATCCAAATGTACCCATTTATCTGCCTCTGGCAATCCTTGAGCTTGAATGTATTTCCTCGGGCTGGAAACTGATGTCAGTCTAAGCTAGTGCACTGCAGCAGCCCCACAGTGCCTGTTACTTCCTACGAAAGTAATTATGACACTTTTCAAACAAAAACAGAGGCAGACACTGGGAATACGCTTCCACTCCAGCTCCTAAGCTCACACAGGACCAGACATCCAGTTCCATCCTAGTGTACTGACTCTTAGAAACACTGACCAACCTCTTGAACTGAATCATTGTGGCCACTCATGTAGGGAGTACCATGGCTAATGATCAGTATAATAATTACAACTACTCTCACTTACCCTTCTCTTTGCCCTCAAACGAGAGAGGCAACATGCTGGTAAGAGAAGTCGATGGAGATCTCCTTACATACAATCTTCTGCTCAGTTTACAGCGGCAGCCAAAAAAGCAAACAGGATGCTAGGAATTATTAGGAAAGGGATGGTGAATAAGACCAAAAATACTATAATGCCTCTGTATCGTTCCATGTTGCGACCATACCTTGAGTATTGCATTCAGTTCTGGTCACCGTATCTCAAAAAGATACAGTGGAATTAGAAAAGGTTCAAAGAAGAGTGACCAAAATGATAAAGGGGATGGAACTCCTCTCGTATGAGGAAAGGCTAAAGAGGTTAGGGCTCTTCAGCTTGGAAGAGGGGAGATATGATTGAGGTCTACAAAATCCTGAGTGGTGTAGAACAAGTAGAAGTAAATCGCTTTTTTACTCGTTCCAAAAGTACAAAGACTAGGGGAGACTCTTACATGGAAATACTTTTCAAACAAATAGGAGGAAACTTTTTCACTCAACGAATAGTTAAGCTCTGAAACTCTTTGGTGGAGGATGTAGTAACAGCAGTTAGCGTATCTGGGTTTAAAAAGGGTTTGGACAAGTTCCTGGAGGAAAAGTCCATAGTTTACTATTGAGACATGGGGAGGCAGCTGGTTGCCCTAGGATTGGTAGCATGGATTGTTGTTAATAATTGGGTTTTTGCCAGGTATTTGTAATCTCGCTTGACCACTATTTGAAATGGGTTACTGGGCTAGATGGACCATTGGTCTGACCCACTATGGCTACTCTTATGTTCTTATGTACACATGTACTAAGGTTCTGCTCTAGTGAGGATAGCAGATATCTATAGTGGCTCTCCTAAAATATTGCACTTTGAATTGTGAATACACTTGCAAGTTTCAGAACAAGAAGAGGGTTCTCCTAACCAGTGAAGTAATGGTTGTAGAGAAACTGGAGACTAGTATAAAACCTTCAGCCCTGTTTGAATTCTTTGATTTGGCTGCTGCTTCTCTGGCAACAGAGTTAGAGGAAGTGTCTTTGGCTCTGATACCCCAGCCATTGTTCTAAATTCTGAAGGGGATCAAGGACTTTGGTTAGCCCGGCTAGAGTGCCAGAAGGAGTAAGGAAGTAGAGAAAGTGACAGGATTGCTGACACTTCTGCACTTGCTCTAAAGTGTTAGCTGGAATGGAGAACCAGCCCACTGCTACTTCTCAAGAGAAGGAGAAAGGAGTGAAGTAGTTTGGTAAAACAGGAGACACAACAGGGGATCCTGGTCAAAAGAAGCAGGAAGGGACACAAAAGAACATCTACAAAAAGAAGAGCACTACAGTGTAACATAGTAACATAGAGGGGCATAATCAAACGGCGCCGGCGAAATCGATTGCTGGCGATCTATTTGGCGGCACCGCAACAGCTGGCCGGAACCGTATTATCGAAAAAGATGGCCGGCCAACTTTTGTTTCGATAATACGGTTGGGGCCGGCCAAATGCCACAGATCGCCGGGTTTGAGATGGCCGACTTTGTTTTTCAGCAATAATGGAAACTGAAACCGGCCATCTCAAACCTGGCCAAATCCAAGGCATTTGGCCGTGGGAGGGGCCAGCATTCGTAGTGCACTGGTACTTCTGGATGTTTAGATCTTGCTGATCAGTTATGTTATGACTTACTTGTTCAGGAGTGCTGTATTTTGTGATACTGTTTTGAGAAATGTTCCCGAAAGTGGAGCTGTGGCCAAGTGGTTACATCATGGCTCTTGTAATGCAGCAGTGACTGGTTCAAACCCCACTGTTACTACTAAAAAAAAACTGTGAGCAAAAACTGTTTTGATTTCCCTGTTTGGGGAGAAAGACGGCCATTAAGAGAAGTGCACTTTCGGAGAGAAAGACGGCTATTAAGGGGAAATGAACGGCAGGGACTTCTTTAATTTGTATGAAGTCTTTCTTGAACATTTCTCAAAACAGTATCACAAAATACAGCACTCCAGAACAAGTAAGTCATAACATAACTGATCAGCAAGATCCTTTTTTTTTTTTTACGAGCTGGCTGACTGGCACAGATCGTATAAGTCTGCCCAGCACTATCCCCGCCTCCCAACCACCAGTCCCGCTTCCCACCACCGGCTCTGGCACAGACCGTATAAGTCTGCCCAGCACTATCCCCACCTCCCAACCACCAACCCCACCTCCCGATCTTGACTAAGCTCCTGAGGATCCATTCCTTCTGCACAGGATTACTTTATGCTTATCCCACGCATGTTTGAATTCTGTTACCGTTTTCATTTCCACCACCTCCCGCGGGAGAGCATTCCAAGCTTCCACTACTCTCTCCGTGAAAAAAATACTTCCTAACATTTTTCTTGAGTCTGCCCCCCTTCAATCTCATTTCATGTCCTCTCGTTCTACCACCTTCCCATCTCCGGAAAAGGTTCGTTTGCGGATTAATACCTTTCAAATATTTGAACGTCTGTATCATATCACCCCTGCTTCTCCTTTCCTCCAGAGTATATAGAGTATACAGAGTATACAGTGGTGTTCTCATCTGGTGGTAAACCAACTCTGAAGGCACACAAGAGTAAAAAGAGAACAGAGGAGTCCCCACTGAAGAAAGAGTCCTGATGGGAACAAAGAAGTGACTGTAAGTGTTGCTGTTATTTCTTGCTTCTGCCTGTAATATTGTTACTGTTGAGAAATTTAGTTCCTTTTGCTTACATATTTTCTTTTTAAGTAAATATTTTGCTTCAGAACCAAATTCTGGCATGGACTGAATTATTGAGTGCAAGTAGAGAGTGGACAGTGTGGATTTGAATTACAAGAACCCCCCCCCCCCCCCCCCCCCCCCAAGAATAACGATCCCAACCTTGAACCATCAACTTCCCTCTTTCTTTGCCTGCTCAGCCTACTCTTCCTCCTCCTGGGCTTTTGCAAACTGTTTCTCAGCAAAATTCTGCTGCACGACTAATATTCCGCCAGGGTCGTTATGCTCATATTAGCCCTCTCCTCAAGTCACTTCACTGGCTTCCTATCCATTTCTGCATACAGTTCAAACTCCTCTTATTGACCTATAAGTGCATTCACTCTGCAGCTCCTCAGTACCTCTCCACTCTCATCTCTCCCTACATTGCTCCCTGGGAACGCCGTTCACTGGGTAAATCTCTCTTATCTGCACCCTTCTCCTCCACTGCTAACTCCAGACTCCGTTCCTTTTATCTTGCTGCACCATATGCCTGGAATAGACTTCCTGAACCGGTACATCAAGCTCCATCTCTGACCATCTTCAAATCTAAGCTAAAAGCCCACCTTTTTGATGCTGCTTTTAACTCCGACCCCTTGTTCACTTGTTCAGAACCCTTATTTTATCATCCTCACTTTAATATTCCCTTATCTCTTGTTTGTCCTGCTTGTCTGTCCTAATTAGATTGTAAGTTCTGTCGACCAGGGACTGTCTCTTTCATGTTCAAGTGTACAGCGCTGCGTACGTCTAGTAGTGCTATAGAAATGAGAAGTAGTAGTAGTAGCATAACTACTTAGGGGCCCTTTTACTAAGCTGCGTAAGCGTCTATGAGTGCCCAATGCGCACCAAACTGGAGTTACTGCCTGGCTACCGCGTGGCTATTGCGGTAATTTCATTTTTGGCACACATCCGCTACACACACCTGAAAAATATTTTTTATTTTCTGGCGCGTGTCAGCTACGCGCGCCAAGTGGCATTTGGCACACATAGACCATTAGCACCCGGTTAACGCGTGAGACTTTACCACTAGGTCAATGGCTGGCGGTAAGTTCTCAGACTCAAAATGGAAGCGTGGCAATTTTCATTTTGCCGCACCTCCATTTTTGGCAAAAATTAAAAAAGGCATTTTTTTGCAGGTGCACTGAAAAATGATTCTGCACGCGTCCAAAACACGCGTCTACACTACCGCAAGCCATTTTTCAGCGCACCTTAGTAAAAGGACCCCTTAGTTTCCACCTCTCAGAGCAACGTATTTCTCAGGGACTGTGAGCTAATTAGCCATGGAGGCAGGAGATAAACTGCAGTTCTCAGGGCAGGATTAGCTCTTTGATAGGCCCTAGGCAAATAAGCACATTGGGCTCCCATCATAATATAAATACATTTTAAAACTCCCACAAATGGGGCTATGGAAGAAGCAGCAGATTAGAAGTGCTACTCTCTGATTCTTCCAGCACAATATACATGGGATATGGAGAACAGAGAGAGCTCTGTGGGCAGCGGTGGCTCTGGTCCCCCCTCCCTTCTTTCTACCAGCAAATAAATTACCAGGATAAGAATCTGCATTGGGAACCATTGAATTAGCACATTCTGAGAGGGCACATCCTAAAATGTTTAGCTCTAGGTATGTGCCTACTTTGCCTGTGTCTTAATTGTGCCCTTGAAGTTCTTCCTATTGGTTGGTGCATCTGGTTTTTCTCCTCTTAGGCTCTGTCTCCACCAAGCAGTGGTCAGGATCATTACACTGGTATGGAGGCATGAGAAAGTGAGATTGTCTTCAACTGTATACGATCCATGCCTAATGATTAAGATTTGGCATCTCTGGATGGGGGTGCACACAGTCATAGGCAGACAGACTATGCTAGCTTTATTTGTTCTCTCAGGGCCCATCCTTCTGGCCATCCTAGGAAAAGTAATAATTTGTTATAAATCATCAGTGTGTCATTTGGAGGGGCTGGTTAGAGGGACACCCTAGCATGTGTTATATTCATGCAGAGATTTTTTTTTCTTCTGATAAAGGGCCACTAAAACAGACATCATGTTATGAGAATCAGGTGCTCAACATTCAGAGTTTCTATATATACTTATTTATGAAATGTATGTCCCACATTAAACAGAGGTATACCGTGGAGGGGCTTGAGCCTTTAAGGCTTTTTCTTCCATGCATTTGAGAAATACTCAACTTTATTTCTGTACACTCAAAATGGGAGAAAGATTTTACAGGATGGCAACAGGAAAACTGGGGCAGGTCTCATGTTCTTAAGGTGGCCCAGGCTATCAGAGGGACTTTTCTTAAGGGAGAGAAGTGTTCTGTAGACCCCCTCACACTGCCACTCTGTGTAGGTTACTCATTCTCTATGCCTATGTCTAGAGTTGTAACTGGCGTTCAGTGCAAACCAACTCCTCCTCTGTTTAAGGCTCTTAACTGTCACTCTGAGCAAGTTATCCCCTCCTCCTCGAATTGTGAAAGTCATTTAAGCTTTTCTATGAGCAGAAATATTCTATACCAGTGGTTTCCAAAGCTGGTCCTGGAGGCACCCCAGGCAATCAGGTTTTCAGAATACCCACAATGAATATTCATGAGAGATTTGTATGCAGTGGAGGCAGTGCATGTAAATCTCTCTCATTAATATTCATTTTGAGTTTCCTGAAAATTTGATTGGCTGGGGTGCCTCCAGGACCAGGTTTGTGAATCATCCTTTTTGTTATAAATCCTCCGTGTTTATCCCACATCTTTTTCAGTTCTGTAATTTTCTTTCTCCCCAACCCTTCCTCTGGGAAGGCATTTCAGGCATCCACAACTCTTTCTGTTAAAAAGTTATTTCTTGATGTTGCTTTTAAGTTTTCATCCGTGCAGCTTAATTCTCTTTCTGAAATTGCAGAAAATTAAATTCTTGCCCAAAAGCTCCATTATCGAATAAGTAAATACATAAAAATTTATGGCAGCAAACTTACTTGTAGACCCTTGAAACGTTTGTTCTATTTCTACTTGATATTTACCCTTGACCCTTTTAGACACAGGCATGCAGCATCCCCTGAACTGAAGCGTATCACAGCAACATTCCTGTGTCCAAACTGAATGACATCTCTAGTGCTGAGATCACTTCTTCCAACTTACTGGAATAAGACATGGGCACCGGCAGGAAGCTGAAAGGTATTTGTAGACTAGACAAAAGCAATTTCCTTTGCTAATAACTAAATGTTCAGTTGTTGTAGACCCCTGAGATGTAAATTGAATGGTGATTGCTTTAATAAACAGTAAAGAAGCTCTTTGGATAATTCTTATTTTGGTTGGACAGAAGCTATCACTAGTAAATAATTCAGTTCCCTCCAAGATTAACAAAGCTATTAATTCTCTGTACTATAACATGGCTTTACAGTATAGCCTAGATCCCTGATTTCCTGCAGCAGCTTGGAGGTAAAATTCTGTGGTATTGATTCTGTGATACCTAATTTGAAATTCTTTGTCATATATATTTAACTACATTTCAATATGACTGCAAATTACTTAGATGTCAATTTTCATTGCCGTTTATTATACATAGAGGGGCATAATCGAACGCGAACGTCCATCTCCATGGGCGTCTATCTCCGAGAACGGGTACGTGAAGGAGCGGGACAAACCATATTTTTGAAAAAAATGGGCGTCCATCTTTTTTCCGATAATATGGTTTGTGCCGGGCAAATGCATTGGATTTGTGCAGATTTGAGCTGGGCGGTATCGATTTTCAGCGATAATGGAAACCGAAGGTGCCCAGCTCAAAACCGAACAAATCCAAGGCATTGGGTCATGGGAGGGACCAGGATTTGTAGTGCACTGGTCCCCCTCACATGCCAGGACACCAACTGGGCACCCTAGCGGGCACTTGTAACAATTAAAAAAAAATTAAAATACCTCCCAAGTCCATAGCTCCCTTCCCTTGGGTGCTGAGCCCCCCCCCCAAATCCCCCCCCAAAACCCACTCCCCACAACTCTACACCATTACCGTAGCACTTGTGGCTGAAGAGGGGCACCTAGATGTGGGTACAGTGGGTTTTGGGGGCGGTTTGGAGGGCTCCCATTTACCACCACAAGTGTAACAGGTAGGGGGGGATGGGCCTGGGTCCACCTGGCTGAAGTCCACTGCACCCACTAACAACTGCTCCAGGGGCCTGCATACTGCTGTGATAGCATTTGAGGCTGACATACGGGCTTGAAAAAAAAAGTTGTTAAAGTTTTTTTTTTTGGTGGGAGGGGGTTAGTGACCACTGGAGGAGTCAGGGGCGGTCATCCCCAATTCCCTCCGGTGGTCATCTGGTCATTTAGGGCACTTTTTTGGGACTTGTTCATGAAAAAAGGGTCCAAAAAAAGTGACCCAAATTCACGCTAAAAACGCTTTTCTTTTTTCGATTATCGGCCGAGGACGCCCATCTCTCCTTGGCCGATAAACACGCCCCAGTCCGGCCTTCATCATGCCTCCGACATGCCCCAATCAACTTTGGCCGTTTCCGCGACAGATTGCAGTTGAAGACGCCCAAAATCAGCTTTTGATTATACCGATTTGGGCGCCCATGGGAAAAAGACGCCCATCTCCCGATTTGGGTCGAAATATGGGCATCTTTCTCTTTCGAAAATAAGGCAGATAGTAACATACGTGGAGGGGTATTTTCGATATGACATCTATTCTGACTTTGGACGTTTTGCACAAAACGTCCAAAATCCGAATAGGAAAATCATTTTCAAAAAAGAAAAACGTCTACATTTTTTCCAAAAATACTGTTTTACAAGGTTTTGTGATTTGGATGTATTGTTTTTTGGTCCATTTAAAAAAAAAAGTCCAAGTGCAGAATGCACAAAATTAAGCCATTGGGATGTGGCAGGAGCCAGTATTTTTTTAGTGGACTGGTCCGCCAGACATCCCAGGAAATCAATAGGGTACTCTAGGGGGCACTGCAGTGGACTTTATAAAATGCTCCCAGGTACACATCTAACCATTGCTCCCTTATCTTGTCTGCTGAGCCCCCAAAACCCCACTACCCCCAACTGTACACCACCACAACTGCCCTTGCAGGTGAAGGGAGCAACTATATGTGGTTACAGTGAGTTTCTGGTGAGTTTTGGAGGGCTCACATTTTCCTCCACAACTGTAATAAGTAGAGAGAGGGTCCACCTGTCTATAGTGCACTGCATCTACTACTAGACTTCTCCAGCATGCTGTTCTAATGGACCTGAGTATAACATCTGAGGCTGGAAAGTAATGTTTTTAATCATGTTTTAGGGGGAAAGGGGGGGGGGGGTTAGTTACTACTGGTGGAGTAAGGGGAGGTCATCCCTGATTCCCTCCAGTGGTCATCTGGTCATTTAGAGAACCTTTTGTGCTTTATTTGTTATAAAAACAGGTCTAGCTCAAAGCGTCTTAGTTTTAGTCCTGGACAGTTTTTTGTTTTGTTCCATTATGGCTAAAAAACATCCAAGGGTTGGGTATGGGCATTCCTAAGTGTTAAAAATGCTCAGACCCCAACCCTTAACACACCCCTGACACTCCCACCTTGTGATTTGAATACACTTCAGATGGATTTTGAGGGAAAACATCTAAAAATTGTTTTGAAAATACCAATTTGGATGTTTTTGAGACATTTATGCCACTTTTTGGACGTTTTCTATTTTGAAAATGAGCTCCATAGTAATGGAGTAAATGTTGGCAGATAAAGACCTGCACGTTCCATCCAGTCTACGCAATAAGGTGGCCAGAGTTGAATTTGGCACTCTGCACAGGTTCTACTTCTTCATTAATCTCTCCCTGCCAATTTATGGGGCACAGACTGTAGACGTCTGCCTGGCATTGGTCCTACTTCCCAACTACTGATTTTGAAGCCCACTTCATCCTTGATCTTGATGTTTTTGTCATTTATGCGACTCAGACCGTAGAAGTCTGCCTGGCATTGGTCTTACTTCCCAACCTCTGAAGCTGCCACCAAAGCTCACTCCAGCTACTTAAGGGGCCCTTTTAATAAGGTGCACTAATGGATTTAGAATGTGCTAATGATTAGTTTGTGCTATAAGACACCCATTATATTCCTATGGATGTCTTATCATTTAGCGTGCACTAAATCTGTTAGTGCACCTTAGTTAAAGGACCCCTAAATTTTGCTTTAATTAGATTCTATCCTTTTTTAAATATATAGCCTTCCTCTATGTTTGTCCAATGCATTCTTGAATTTAATCACTGTTTTTGTTGTCACAACCTCCTATGGGAGGGCATTCCAGGCATCTACCACCCTTTCTGTGAAAATGTATTTCCCGATATTGATCCTACGTCTCCCACCCTGCAACCTCAACTCATGACCTATAGTTCTATTGCTTCTCTTCTCTGAAAAAGATTAGTTTGCATATTAATATCCTTTGGTATTTAAATGTCCGTATCATACTGCCCTTATCCTTCTTTTCCTCTAGGGTATACATACTGAGGTCTTCAAATCTCTTTTAATGTGTCTTTTGGTACATGTCCCATATCATTTTTATTGCCTTCCTCTGAACTGCCTCGTCTTTTGATGTCATTAGCAAGCTATGGCCTCCAAAGCTAAACATAATAATCCAAATGGGGCCTAGCATATTTTAATCAGATTAAAAAGGGGCATTCTCGATGGTGTGCTTAGGTCAGGCGAGCATAAAAATCAGGTATATTATTTGATTTTCAAAACTATATTTTTGTTCTCTTTCTGCTGCCTACAGAAAAGGGCGATACAGGTTATATACACTGTGGGCCTGATTTTAGAAGGTAAACTTCCTGCACAATTTCCCTGAAACATTTAAGACACGCCGTATCTAAAGTTATGGATGTCATGCACGCCTTGAGACAGCCCATCGTAGCGAAACTCTGGCCACAGTCGGTGTGACTGACCTACTCTGCACGTTTGTGTCTACTACTGTCTAGAAGTTTAAGCTAAGTATTTTTTCACTTCTATTTTTCTGGATACACTAGGAAAAAATGCCCGTTTCTGAAAACAATGAAACGGGCGCTAGCAAGGTATTGGCTTCCTGCAGGAAATGTTTGGAAAGTGATTTTTAGGATAAATGTTTTTTTTTGTGTGTGTGTGTGTTTTGATTGTATGTGTATGGTTGTGAGTGAGAGACGCTGATTCTGCATGTTACAGCTTGTGTATGTATTGGGGGGGGGGGAGTGTGTTGGTGTGAGTGAGAGATATAGATCTTGATTGAGCATGGCAGAGTGTTTGTATGATGTTGTGGTGGTGTTTGGGGGGAATGTGTGTGTGTGTTATTGAGAGAGAGTCATTTAGATTTTCCATTTGTGTTTGTTTATTTGTATTAAGGGGGGTGGCAGGGGCGTATCTGGACTCTGGCGGTAGGGGGGGCCAGAGCCAGAGGGAGGGGGCACATTTTAGCCCCCCCTCCCGGTGCCACCGATCCCCCCCCCCCGCCATTTCCGGACCCCCCGCCACTGCTAGACCCCCCCCTCGCCACCACTGACACTCTCCATCCCCTCCCGCTGCCGCCAACCCTCCCCCGCTGCTGTCACTTACCTTTGCTGGCAGGGGACCCCAACCCCCCACCAGCCGAGGTCCTCTCTTCCATGCAGGCTGCGCCACTGCAAGTTGCAATGCTTCCTGTTCTTCTGAGTCTGACGTCCTGCACGTACAACGCGCAGGACGTCAGACTGAATTCCAAATTCTGAGTCTGACGTTCTGCACGTTGTACTTGCAGGACGTCAGACTCAGAAGAACAGGAAGCGTTGCAACTTGCATCCTGCATGGAAGAGAGGACTTCGGCTGGCAGGGGCTTGGGGTCCCCCGCCAGCAAAGATCGGCGACGGGTTGGTGGCGGGCGGGAGGGAGGGGGAGGTGGAGAGGGTCTGTGGTAGGGGGGTCCAGGGCGAAATCTGCGGGGGCCCAGGCCCCTGTGGCCCCACGCAGATACGCCCCTGGGCAGGGGAGTGTGTGGGTGTGAGTGAGAGATAGAGAGATGGTGTTTCTCCATGGGAAACGGATATGGTGGTTGTTAAAATATTTATTTGTAATACAATGGGTATTTCCCAAAGCGTTAATGAACCCTTCATAGAGTGCCAAACTAACCCGAGGAGTGTCTGTGAACACAATAGTCACGTCCGTTTTTTTTTTTTTTTTTTTTGTTCCACAGCTCACTTTGCTTTGCAGAGCTCCTCACTTATCTGTAACATGAGATCTATCTTTTGGCTGACTGCATATCAGTGTTTCTGCACTTAAGAGAAAGGAACGGCAAGTCAGCTGCTCTCCCTCTTCCTCGTTTACGTAGCAGAATCCTTGTAGGGAAAGAGAGATGACCTCTTCCCCCACCCCCACCACCTCATGCAAGCCCCCCTTCTGGCATGTACCTTGAAGGCGAGGAGCCGGCAGGCTAGTCCCTGCTGCCTGTGTGAGCTGTTTGTAGTGAAAGAGCACCATGGCCAACACAGGCAGTGCTGGAAGATAGGAGAACATTGTACGGAGCATGAGGGAGGAGCCATTGCAGGAGACAGCGGAGCAGGAGAGGGATGAGGAGGAGTAGGGAAACACTCATTGGAGGTGAGAATGTATTGGGGGGGGTGGAGCATCAGAGGGCAGTGGAACTGGCGATTCGCTGAGTGTTGTAGCTCTGCCCTCGACATCATCGCGTTGTGACGCGAGGGCATGGCAGACACTCATGGAGAAAAATTCTGGTCTCTGCCACCTCAAAAACGGAAGTGGCAGCTTCATTTAGAACATTGGGGTTGCGAATTATTTGCGGAAGGGGCGTGGCTGAGGGCGGGTCTATGAGTGAGAGTGAGTGGTGCATGAGTGACAGTGAGTGTTGCTGACAGCCTAATTGCAGGGCTTCAGTGTTTCTCCCTGCCACAGAGTGAGCTTCAGAGCTTCAGAATGTTTGAGGTGAGACTTATTTATATAGATGAGTTGTCATTCCTGTGAAGTTTTTAGCAATAAGGAGTAAAACAGATAAAGGGTTTTTATGCCGATAAAGAAAGTGGACCCATGTTATTTCCTCCATACACAATTCAAAAAATATATATATTGGGTGGAGGCTTGGGCATAGAGGCTTTTTCCATTTCTCATTAATATTCTCTTTGCATTTCACATTACATTAAGTACTTTGCAATTTATACAAAGAAAAGTTTTTTTGTGTATATATCAAGATACGCTCTTATCCTTTTTGTTGATTAATCACCATGACAAAAAGCAGACCATCTGCCTGAAACTCACAATGATTCATCTAATTTTGCAATCAAAGTGACTGGATAACAAAAGACAAGCCCATCTGCCTGAAAGTCACAGACAACGACCCACCTAAGCTTGTCAAGTATTGGTGTATACCATTGTAATTGGTTAGCCAGGAACCTTTATGATACAGTTTAAACATGTGACCAGCTACCATGGTACCATCTCAAAAACTAGATAGAACCGGTTTCACCTATCCATGAGTTTTCATTGGATCAATAGACTTCAGCCTATATATTTTGGTATGGAAACTCAGCAGCACATAATCTCTTTTTGAGTAGTTTATAGTTTGGAATTTTTATGTGATACTACTGATTCCTTTTATTAATTGAGATTTATTGATTTTACATTTAATCTTGAATATCAGGCTGTACATTTCTAAATAAATATTATAACCTGATTGGTAATAATTATTTGTGGAGAAATAGGAGCAGAATGATAGTTTATAGAAAGCAATGTTTATTTGTAGTACACTGTATTAGGAATAGTAAATCACAGGGCTGTTTGGGGGGGAGGGCAAAATTCCCCAGGCCTGGGCCTCCAAGGGTAGCCCAGCACTGGGGTCTCTCTCTCCTGCTCCTGATTGGACCTGACACCCTGCTAAAAGTGGTTAAGAATAAAAGGAGGGAATTTAATAAATGGTGCCGAAACAGGTGCCAAAAAGTTCAGCGTTAAGCGCTATTCTATAAAGAGTGCATGCCTTATATAGAAAAGCATTTAGCATGTATCTTGCGCCTAATGTTTGGGCACTGGACTTAATACCTGCTAAAACCTGGTATAAATGCCAGCGCCCAAGTTAGGTGCGGTTAGGCAGTATTTTGTAATTCACACACAACTTGGAACGCCCCTGACACAGGTGATGCGATGAACCAAACCACTACCATGTACAAAGCCAAACAGAAACAAGAAGGGTGGGAATGACCACGCTGATGGACCAGGATGACAACATCAAGTCCTTAAAACTGTGGTGAAAGACAAGAGTGTAGAAACAACATGGGCCATGTTTTGGCTTTAAAACCTTCCTCAGTCTTTCAAATATAAACACAAAAGTCAAATAAAACGAACACTATAGAAAGCAAATAAATATAAATACATAAAAGTATAACTTCCATATTCAAAGCAAAAATAAAAATAACATGCAGGGTGAAGAAATGGATAAAGGAAAGAAAAATAATCAAGACAATGCATACCTTTGTTATGCAGAAATATGTTTACACACATTGAGAATAGAACCACATGTAAAATCTAAATGTATATGCATAAAAAATCAATACTGCGTGATCCATAATAGAATTAAAAATACTAATATAAAGATTTCAATATGTGTACACGAGTAACAAAACCAAAGCTAGTGCTTATCAATCAAAACAACTGTGGAAATGTGAAAAATGTGTAGGGCGTAATAAGGCTGTAAAGAGAATGTGCATTATAAAAGCCACAGCAGAAATATATAAACAGGCATTAAAAAGCCTTGAGGAAAAGTATTTAGAAAAACCATAAAGGGAAGTGTAGAATACATAAAATGCCCAAATAGTAGTGAAGTGAGAGTAGTGTAACAACAATTTAAAGAGATGCAACGTTAGAGGGGAGAGAACTAATATGAATACCCAACTAAAATGAGCTGAATGTAAACAGACATGTGAAAAGAAGTAATATTAGAGCATATCAATTCAAATACTGATTGTTGCCTCTGAAAGCGCCACATTGAAACGAATGCATTGAACACAGTTGGAGATGTTAACACATAAATGTGCTAACCATATATCTACCAACATAATAATAAGCAATCTCCTAAAGCTAAACTAAGGCTCTAAGAAGTGTAGCCAATATGTTTTTCTGACTAGATCTTAAAATCAAAGCATTACAGGGCACAAACAAGGTGTACTGGAGCACAATTGTATAAGATGCTGAAATTGTGTGAGCCAACGAACCATTGCAGAATGTCTTATCATAGCAAAAAGGCTGCATGGGGAATGACATTACCATATGCCAGTGGTGCCCAAGCCTGGTCCTGGAGGCACCACAGCCAGTCAGGTTTTCAGGATATGCACAAGGAATATTCATGAGAGAAATTCGCATGCAGTGAAGGCAGTGCATGCAAATCTCTCTCATGAATATTCATTGTGGGTATCTTGAAAACCTGACTAGCTAGGGTGCCTCCAGGACCAGGTTTGGGAACCACTGCCATATGCATTTACAAGGATTACTCATTTATTTATTTGTTACATTTGTACCCCACATTTCCCCACCTATTTGCAAGCTCAATGTGGCTTACATAGTACCGTGAGGCGTTAGTCGCCTTCAATGAAAAACAGATACAAAGTGATGTTATTATCAAAGAGCTTCATGTGTTACAGATACATTAGGAGAATCGTACAGAAGAAGAGTTATTTATTTTTGTTACATTTGTACCCCACGCTTTCCCACTCATGGCAGGCTAAATGCGGCTTATATATTGTATACAGGTACTTATTTGTACCTGGGGCAATGGAGGGTTAAGTGACTCGCCCAGAGTCACAAGGAGCTGCCTGTACCTGAAGTGGGAATTGAACTCAGTTCCTCAGGACCAGAGTCCACCACTCTAACCACTAGGCCACTTGGAGGGGCATAATCGAACGAAAACGTCTATCTCCATGGGCGTTTATCTCCGAGAACGGGTCTGTGAAGGGGCGGACCGAACCGTATTTTCGCAAAAAATAGACGTCCATGTTTTATTCAACAATTTGTGAGCTGGGCGTTTTTGTTTTTCAGCGATAATGGAAAATGAAAGCGCCCAGCTCAAAAACGAATAAATCCAAGGCATTTGTTCGTGGGAGGGGCCAGGATTCGTAGTGCACTGGTCCCCCTCACATGCCAGGACACCAACCGGGCACCCTAGGGGGCACTTTTACAAAAACAAAAAAAAGGTAAAAGAGCTCCCAGGTGCATAGCACCCTTCCCTTGTGTGTTGAGTCCCCCAAATCCCCCTCAAAACCCACTACCCACATGTCTACACCATTACTATAGCCCTAAGGGGTGAAAGGGGGCACCTACATGTGGGTACAGTGGGTTTGGGGGGGTTGAACGACTAATAAGCATTAAGCTGCACAATTGTAACAGGTAGGGGGGGGATGGGCCTGGGTCCACCTGCCTGAAGTCCACTGCACCCCCTAACAACTGCTCCAGGGACCTGCATACTGCTGCCAGGGAGGTGGGTATGACATTTGATGGTGAAAATAAAAAGTTGTGAAACATCATTTTTTTGTGGTGGGAGGGGGTTAGTGAGCACTGGGGGAGTCAGGGGAGGTCATCCCCGATTCCCTCTGGGGGTAATTTGGTCATTTAGGGCACTTTTTGGGGCCTTATTCGTGAAAAAACAGGGTCCAGGAAAAGTGCCCTAAATTCTCGCTAAAAACACATACTTTTTTTCCATTATCGGCGAAAGGCGCCCATCTCTGATCGCCCGATAGCCACGCCCCAGTTCCGCCTTCACCACGCCTCCAACATGCTCTCGTCAACTTTGTACGCTTCCGCGATGGAGTGCAGTTGAAAACGTCCAAGTTCGGCTTTCGATTATACCGCTTTATTCGTTTTTGTGAGATAAACGTCTATCTCCCAATTTGGGTCACAATATAGGCATTTTTCTATTTCGATTATAAGCAGGTTGTTGTGTTGCTGGATTTAGGCATTTAAGTTGGGTCAGTAGGGTATGCGTTTTGGAACAAGATGGTCTTCATAATATACAAATATTAAAACTACAAATACAACATTATAATGAAGGGTTTACTTACAACAACACATTTCTCAGACCACTGAACGACCATACCGCACACAATTCCAAATACCGCTGTGAACAGCGTGAAGCTACCCAAGTAGAAAAGCATGTCAAACTACCAGGATAACATACTTAAAGCGTATTTTGGAATGCCCCTGACATACCCATGGCCGTGTCCCCTTTTGAGAAACACGCCATAGGAGTTAGGCGCCACATCTAGATGCTCATGCAAATTTCAGGGCACTCTTTACTAAGATGCGCTAGCATTTTTAGCACGTGCTAAAAATTAGCGTCCACTAACCATGCAGATGCCCATAGGAATATTATAGGCAACTACACAGCACACACTAATGCTTTGCTTACTAAAAATGCTAATACACCTGTAGCGTGGCATAGTAAAGAGGGCCCTTAATGTGCTAATTAACATCAATAGTTGGCTGTTAGCACTCAGTTACTGATGGTTCAGAGCTCATTATCCAATTTATTTGAGTGCGCATCTTGGAAGTGCGCCCAAAGTTGGGCACAAAACTTTGGTGCCATTTATAGAATCCAAGGGTTGATGTGCAAGGTTGTCTTAAAGATAAAGAAGTTTTACGACGAAAAGTTTTCAGACCACATTAAGATTTTCTCTGGCATTAGAAACTATAGGTTTATACAAACTAACAGTTTAGTAACAGTTCTGGCAAGCATGCCAGCAACTTTTCCCTCAGGTAAATTTCCAGTTGGTCTTCCAAAAAGTAGTTTGGTTGGGTAGTTTCAGACTGTGGTGTTCTTTACGTTTGTTCAGCATTCAGGGATTTTTCTGGCAAATGTCCAGGCCCGTAGATTTGGCCCTGGACCCCCCTGCCGACGACACTCTCAACCCCCCTCTCACCATCAACCCGCCGTCGCTGTCTGCTACCTTTGCTAGCGGGGGACCCCAACCCCCACCAGCTGAAGTCTTCTTCCTTCGTTTTGTTTCTGAGTCTGATGTCCTGCACATACAACATACAGGACGTCAGACTCACAGAAACAGAACGAAGCAAAGGTAGGTGATGGGCGGGCGGGGGGTCGAGAGGGTCGTCGGCAGGGGGGTGGTCAAAGTTGTTGTTGGTGGTGCTGGCGGCGCCGGGAGGGGGGGCTAAAATGTGCCCCCTCACATCGGGCTCTGGACCCCCCTCCCGCCGAAGTCTGGCTACACCCCTGGAAGGGACTGTACTAACAGGTTATTCTCCTGAGTGAAAATATCCTGACTGAAAAATTGAGTTTGTCACTTTTTGTGCCTTGGAAGCCAGAAACCCAATGGGATTTGAATACAAGTTAAGGGAAGTCAAACATTTATTAAAAATGATATAACCGCTTTAAGGTGGCATCAAGGTGGTTTACAGTTCAAATAGAAAACATACAAATAAATGATAAAAATCATCACATACTACATATACAATTACAGATGCCTCCTCTGACCCTTCAGCCACCCTATTTTCCCCTCTGACTAGCAGTCTTCAAAACAAACCTCTGTTTCCCATCTTCCCTACACTTACCCAATACAAGGAGGCAAAATCTTTCACAAAAAAAAAAAAAAATCAAGTCTTTGCTAGAAAATGAACAGCTGCATAAATGAAAGCATTATGCTTAGTTATTTTCAAGAGAATCTGATAAAGAGGAGGCATTCAGTATCAATTAAATATCTGACTATAGAGTAAAAGATTATCTGTCTCCTATCTCTGTAACAAAGCTACCAAATAAACTGGAGATTTCAAATACTCTCCTTTTTGGATATACACTAGAGATATATGTGTTCTATTTTCATGTTATTTTTCTGCTCAAAATAGAAAAAAAATCCTGAATTATTTTTCCCTTTGTTGTATATAGTGAGCACTCTTCTGAAAGAGTGCACACTGGTTGGGAAATAGTTCATAGTCTTCTTTCAAAAACTGCAATCATTTTATTTGATTTCTTTGCTTTTACTTTCTTGATCAATTTCTTCAATGGCATTATTTTCATATATACCGGTACTCTGGGGAAGGAGACCACCATTTCACAGACTGAGAGCCTGTCATCAGGTGAGAAATCTTTTATCTATTCCTCTACATACTAGACCTTCAGCCGCTGAAACAGTTACTTTCTACAGGACACAAATAGGGCTCCTTAACGTTTGCTTTCTGTGTTCAGAATTCCATCTAATTAATGATATAATTCTAGACCAGAAGCTAGATATTTCCCCCTGACATTCAAAACCATTTAACTGGCTAGGAATGGCACCTGGTCAGTTAAATGGCACTTAACTGGCTATCCGGATCTATTCAGCAGGGGATAGCCGGCTATCCCAGAATATTCAAGCTATATCTGGCTACTCTAAGTGGCCACATCGGGCCACTTAAATAGCTGGTATATCTTTATTCAGTTTCAAGTTAATCAGCTATCTTCAAATATCGACTTAGCAGCTTAACTTTAAACCAGCTACAAATAAACGGCCCGGCATTGAATATCCAGGCTGATCGCTGACCTCGGGAGTTACCCGGGCTCTCTACCATGGTCTGAATATCAGCCCTATTGTGTTTAACTGATATCTATCTATCTATCTATCTATCTATCTATCTATCTATAGAAAGCATGAGTCAGACATTTAGAGTGTGCATACAGGGAGTGTGAGAGTTTGTATCAGTTAATTCAGGAAGCATCATGCTGCTTGGTAGGCTTCGGAGAAGAGAAAGGGAAATAGCAAGACTTGCCTGGCAGCTTGAACTCTTAAGTGGAACTGGGAAGACTGTACTGGTTGTTAGAGATGTTTCAGTAGCAACAGAATTGCTGGTATTCAGTATCAGAGCATAGCCTAGATAAAGACAAAGAGAACAGTATTCTATTTTTGCAGTGCTGATGAAGTGAACTTGCGGCTACACCATACCTGCTTTACTCAATGTTATCTTTCTATCACTAAAATTATTAAAATAAAAGTGTAAGATTACACTTACCTCATTATGCATTGATGAATTTTAAACCATTAACATTTACTAACAAGCTCTTCCCTTGTCTTCTCCTCTGTTTCCATCCTCCCGTATTCAAGATCTCACTCCTTACCTGCTGAAAAGCGCAATGGGTTATACTCAGGGACTGCTCTTTGCCAGTGAGAAATATTTAAGGCAGGTGAACCCTGTGTCCATCCACAATCTCCTTCTTCAAATGAACAATGAAAGCCAATAGGAAGGTCTCCTGCAGAAGAAAAGACATATATGGAAAAATTCTGAGCAGATGACAAAGATAATAAAATCAAGATTAAAAATAACTATGAATAATGTATTGACTGTCTGCAACACAACTTTGGTTTCTTAGACTACTCCTAACCCAACTCATCAAGTCAAAGAGATGATATGGAAAATCATATTTGTTACAAATGTTGTGAATGGTCTTTCATGCAGAGTGTGGTCCAGTCCTGGTTTTACAGTACTGCATGTATGGATTTCCTGAGAAAAGCTTGACTATGGGCAGGCCTAATGACTGAATGGCAATGCTGCCATGTGAAAGCATCCTGGTTCAATTCTTAAACTCTCTGGGTCATCTGGGTGTCAGGCCACTGCAGTGGCAACATTCACAGACCCAGGGAGAGGGTAGAGGTGAGAAAAGGGAGTCATATGACTGCTTAAGGGTGACACCACATGACCAGATTTGTTGCTGGTTGAGGACTCTCATTGCAATGACAGAGTAGGCATACTGATGTGATACAAATTAGGTCAGAAAATTCCTGGGTAATTGTGAATGAAAGCTCATGGCACCAGATCCCAATTTTGGTTCTGATTGAACTATAAGTACAAAGGAACAGCAGGAAAACACTGGATCAAAAGAAAAAAAAAACCCTACCATATATGCAATGGGGGAAAAGGTAGGACCAGATTAGCTTGTCATCAAAAGATTGAGCCAACGGGAAAGCCTAATTCTTTCCAGCAGTTTAATATACATTTTATGAAAATATTGTGTGTAACACATAACCAGGCTTCGCTCTCTTTAGTAGCTTGCAGGGTGCCTCTTACAGTCTTTTTATAGATCTGCCAGGTTGGTGCTATAGATCCTTCATTTTCCCAGAATTCCACCCCAAGGATCCGGGATCTGTTATCATACACAAAAGGGAAACTCCTCCCCTTTGAGGGTACTAGGCATCATTATCGATTTTGTGGCTTATACTTTCCATAATGTATTTTTGCTCCTAACAATGAACACAGCAGCCAAAAATCTAAGAGACTGTCATTTTTAACAGTACTCAAAAGCAAAAAGACTTGCAGTGGTTCAGAGGAAGGCAATGAAAATGGTATGGGGTTTGTGCCAAAAGATGTCTGAGAAAAGACTGGAAGACCTGAATAAATATGTCCTAGAGGAACGAAGGGATAGGGGAGATAAGATACAGATGTTTAAATACTTGAAAGGTATTAATATTCAAAAATATCTTTTCCAGCGACGGTTACACTAGAGGACATGAATTGAGGTTGCAGGGTGGTAGACGTACGGGTAATTTCAGGAAATACTTTTTCAGGGAAAGAGTGGTTGATGCCTGCAATGCCCTCCCGAGGGAGTGGTGGAGACAAAAACAGAAACAGAATTCAAAAAGGTGTGGGGGTGAGCACAGAGGTTCCCTAATTAGAAAGAGGATAGCATAAAAACAAAACTTAAATGGTTGCATGCATGTTAATGGATTGAGCAGTGCTTTGATGGTTACTCCAGCTATGAGAAACTAGGGCCAGTTCAGGGCAGGCTTCTATGATCTGTGTCCTGTGTATGGAAAGACAGATTAGGATGTGCTGGAGAGGGCTTCGATGTCAACTCCTCTAGTTAGGATGTAGGTACAGTGCCAGCCAGACCTCTATGGCAAAGAAAGATCAGAATCAAATATACATATGGGTCTTATCATGACTTGATAATGAGTATGGCTGTTGGGCAGATTGGGTGGATCATTTAGTTCTTTATCTGCTGTCATCTACTATGTTACTATGGTGGTTATTTTTGAAGCTCTATTCATGTTTTGGACGTCTGAAGACTGGCATTTAGATGTCCATATTGCATGGACATCCAAATATCAATTTTACAAAAGTAGGATATAAATGTCTAACACTGTAGTATGTCTATATGGCAAGGGGGCATGATCTGGGCGGGACTAGAGAAGGCCCAAAATATGGATGTCCAACTCCAATCATAGAAGGAGAAGAGACTTCCAAGTCTAAAAAGATGGATGTTGTTATTTAGGCCTGGAACTGTCATGTCCAGGTTATAGAAAGGTGCTCTGATCGAGCAGCTGACCACTGGAGGGATTAAGGCAAGACTCCTCCTTAATTTCCCAGTGGTTGCTGTCCCCTTTCCTTTCCCCTGACTGTGAAACTGGCAAGGGATACCAGAATCTATGACAGCTTCAGGTATTTGGACATTTTTAACAAAACAGCATGCAGATCTGAGGAGTAGCCTAACTATTAATGCAGTGGACTAGAAACTAAGGGTCCCAGATTCAAATCCTACTTCAGCTTTTTTTTTTTTTTTTTAAATTGTGCACAAAATCATTCACTCAGACGCCCCAATCTACATGCTAAACCTCGTAGACTTACCTCCAAGAAACGCCACAAGATCATCCCGCAAATTTCTCGACCTGCACTTCCCTAGTTGTAAAGGACTAAAGTACAAGCAGATGCATGCGACCACATTCTCGTATTTAGGCACGCAAATGTGGAATGCACTGCCTACAGACCTGAGAACAATCGGCGAAACAACTATCTTTCGCAAATCTCTTAAGACATATCTCTTCAGCAAGGCATACAATGAGTACTAATAGCCACATAATTCACCCGACAATCCAATCAATTAAGATAACTCATCTATTATAGCTACCTTAATCACTCCTCTCCTTCTTCTTCCTACCCTTATCTAACCTCTGCACAATATTAAATGTATATGTCACCTTGCAATGACAATGTTAACAAAACTATGTAAGCCATATTGAGCCTGCAAATAGGTGGGATAATGTGGGACACAAATGCAATAAATAAATAACAAGTTCTACTTTACCTGAATATATATGACACCTGCAAGTCTGAAGTCTACTGATGTGGTGTACATTCAGGTACAGTTGGTATTTTACTGTTCCTGGAGGGCTCACAATTAAAAAGAAAATCACAAACAGCTGATGTGGGTTTTTGTCCTGGGTCACCTGATTCTCAACTCACTGCTCTAACCATTAGGCTACCCCCTCTGCTCTGTATGGAAATCTGTGTGGTCATTTTATAAAAGATTGATGTTCCTATGCTGCCACACAAATGCCCATGTCTCTTGTTTTCCTTATCCATCATTTTGACAGTTCAGTTTGTTAAATGGATGTTCATGCTGGACGTTTCCAATACATGGGATCCATTTCGCATATATTTTAGAACAAGCTGTATTCTGTTCTATGTGAGATAGACGTTCATTTGTGATGTACTGACTTGGATGGCCTTTTTAAAATGCCACTCAGGTGAATTTTCGAATGCGAAGGGCGCCCATCTTCCGACACAAATCGGGAGATGGGCGTCCTCGCAAGGTCGCCCAAATCAGCATAATCGAAAGCCAATTTTGGGCACCCTCAACTGCTTTCCGTTGTGGGGACGACCAAAGTTCATGGGGCGTGTCGGCAGTGTAGTGAAGGCGGGACGGGGGCATGCCTAACACATGGGCATCCTCGGCCGATAATGGGAAAAAGAAGGGCGTCCCTGACGAACGCTTGGGTGACTTTACTTGGTCCATTTTTTTCGCGACCAAGCATCAAAAAGGTGCCCGAACCAGGGGCGTATCTGCGTGGGGCCACAGGGGCCTGGGCCCCCGCAGATTTCGCCCTGGCCCCCCTCCCCGCCGTCAACCCTCCCCCGCTGCTTACTTTTGCTGGCGCCGAGGTCCGACCCGCAATCTCCGTTTTTCGTCTTCCTCCGTGGCCATGCTTCCAGGAAGTAACGCTGCAGTGCTGATTCGTTGAATCCAGTTCGGCGTCTGACGTCAGACGTCGAACTGGAGTCAACGAATCAGCACTGCAGCGTTACTTCCTGGAAGCATGGCCACGGAGGAAGACGAAAAACGGAGATTGCGGGTCGGGACCTCGGCGCCAGCAAAAGTAAGCAGCGGGGGAGGGTTGACGGCGGGGAGGGGGTGGAGAGAGGCGGCGGCGGCGGTGGGGGGGGGGGGAGGGAGGCAAAAATGTGCCCCCCCTCTCTGGCTCTGGCCCCCCCTACCGCCGGATTCCAGATACGCCCCTGGCCCGAACTGACCAGATGACCACCAGAGGGAATCGGGGATCACCTTCCCTTACTCCCCCAGTGGTCACTAACCCCCCTCCCACTCTCAAAAAAAATCTTTAAAAGTACTTTTTTGCCAGCCTCAAATGCCATACTCAGGTCCATCACAGCAGTATGCAGGTACCTGGAGCAGTTGTAGTGGGTGCAGTGTACTTCAGGCAGGCGGACCCAGGCCCCCCCCCTACCTGTTACACTTGTGGTGGTAAATGTGAGCCCTCCAAACCCTACCACAAACCTACTGTACCCACGCCCCCCTTCATCCCTAAGGGCTATGGTAGTGGTGTACAGTTGTGGGGTTTGGGGGGGGGGTTGGTGGGCTCAGCACCCAAGGTAAGGGAGCTATGCACCTGGGACCTTTTTCTGAAGTCCACTGCAGTGCCCCCTAGGGTGCCCGGTTGGTGTCCTGGCATGTCAGGGGGACCAGTACACTACAAATGCTGGCTCCTCCCACAACCAAATGGGTTGGATTTGGTCTTTTTTGAGATGGGCGTCCTCGATTTCCATTATCGCCAAAAACCGGGGACGACTATCTCAAAAATGACCTAAGGACGACCATCTCTCTAAGGTCGACCTAAATTTCATGATTTGGGTGTCCCCGACTGTATTATCGAAACGAAAGATGGACACCCATCTTGTTTCGAAAATACGGGTTGCCCCAACCTTTTACGGGGCCGTCCTACGAGGACACCTTCATGAAAACTTGGGCGCCCCGTTTGATTATGCCCTTCTCTGTGTTACTATGGAAAGTCAGAATTTGGAGTTTTACACTGTAGTTTGTCCAAATAGCATGGGGATGTGTTTTGGGCAGGATTACGGAGGGCCGAAATGTAGGACATCCAACAGCAATTTTTTGAATGGGAAGAAACGTTTATGTCTAGAAAGAAGAGCGTTTTTATCTAGACCTGTTTCAGTCACGTCCAAGTTACAAAAAAGTGTTCTGATTGAGCAGCTGACCACTAAAGGAATTAAGGCATGACCCCCCCCCCCCTCCTTAATCCCTCAGTAGCTGCTGAACCCCTCCCTGTCCTCTCTAAAGGAAACCAGAAAGGAAACCCAGGCTGTATGTTAGCTTTAGGTATTATAGCCATTCTGAGTAAAACATCAAGTATGTCAGGGGAGTAGCCTAGTGGTTAGTGCAGTGCATTATAAACCAAGGGATGCAGGTTCAAATTCACCCTCCAGGAACAGAAAAATACTTACTGTATCTAAAGATATAGGACACCTATAAGCCTGAAGGGTAATGAAGTGATGTACACTCAGGTACTGTAGGCATTATTCTGTTCCAGTAGGAATCTCATTTACAAAAAAAAAAGAGTTATAGTGGGATTTGAACCTGTGTCCCTTGGTTTACAAACCACTAGGCTACTCTTGTGTTCTGCAAGGATGTCTGTGTGGCCATTTTCATAAGAATTCTGTCAGACAGACATTCTTGTGTCTTCTTTTCTCCTGTTTATAATTTAAACCTTTTAGTTTGTAAAATGTTTTTTTCAGGATGAATGTCTCCAGCGTAAAGACATCTTTTTCATGTATTTTCGAACAGGAAATCTCAATGTTCGAAAATGGCTGTGAGATGGACCTTTTCTGGACGTTTTGAGCAGGACTTCTTTGCTGTTTGAAAATGGCTCTGAGATGGAATTTTTTTGGATGTTTTGAGCAGGATGTCCTTTCGAAGATGCCCCTCTACATATATATATAAAGGATGTTATTTTTCTTTTTATTTGTTTTCCCACTGCCATTATAACTGTCAATGTTCCTCCAAGCTCTTCCTATGATGACGGTGTCCGACTCAGTCTGAAGGTACCATTTGCAATAGCAGGAGCAACTAGGGATCACTCTAAGAAATACAAATGGTATAAGAAGGCCTGGAAATAAAATAGAATAAAATGGGCCATTTTGCTTAAATATTCCATTTCATTTCAAATGAATTTGCATTATGCATCCCTACTTTTTGAATACTATATGCCTCTTTCTGGTAACTACACTTTTTGCTATCGAGTTGCGTGCTCTTGCAGATATTAGCCACACTAAGATTCCAAACAGGGGCTCATTATAGATAACATGAGAAGAATACACATAAAACCTGGCTTACATACTGCAAGAAAATGACTAACTCAAACAGATTTTAGTTAGGACACTCACAGATCTAGTCTGGGATGCACTCACAGAATAAATGAACAGTTCTTTACAAGCACAAAACAAACTTACTGCCTAGATACAAAAGTTCACAGGTCTCCTCCAAGTTCACTTAGCATGGTCCCCTAGCCCTTGAATTGCTGGGAACACCCTCCTGGTGTCCTGGCATCTTAAGTTTCTCAGAGGCACTCTGTGGCCAAAGGGCAGAATTGAAGCCTCTTGCACCCCAGTAGTCCGCTAGGTACTGGCTCATAGCCTTTTTGCTCTGAGAAATGCCTATTTAGTGGCAACTCCTGATAAGGGGTGTGCGTGGATATTTTTTCCATGGCCTGGTACCTGCCACAGTCACATAAACCCAAAACAAACAAACAAAAATCTTATGCCATGTCCTTGTATAGCAAAAATGATCACTGGAATCCAACTCAGTCTGAAATTGAATGTACCATCTGCAATAGCAGGAGCAACTGGGGATCACTCTAAGAAATTCGAATGGTATAAGGTCTGGAAATGAAATAGCATTAAATGGGCCATTTTCTAAAATGTCCCATTTCATTTCAAATAAATTTCCATTATGCATCTTTGTATATCACGTCTCTTCCTGGTAGCTACCTCTTGCTATCTCTTTGCTGCAGTAAGTAATAGAATCACAAATTAAAAGCTGGAAATCAGAAATACATAGGTCACAGGGTAAAAGTACACTTTATCAAACTCAAAGTATTTCTGGTATAGGTCTGAAAGTGAATTCTTTAGGGTTTACCAAAATCTGGGACAGAGAAATTAATAGTAAAATACCATTCATTGATTTTGGCAAATAAAAATACATTCCGTCTACCCATCTGCCCTCCCACCTCCTTTCTATGGGGTTTTATATACGTCATTGTTCCAAATGGCATAATGCATGAACAGCTCTATTATAATATTCATGGTAATCATCAATATGCATGTACAGTGAAGAAGTCACATTCAGAATGCTCCTGCTTTGATGCCAAGTTCAGCTATGGGAAGACATCAGACAAGTGTAGCCTTGTTTCGGCTGCCACCGGAGGAGGGGGGAGGGGAACAAGTAGAGAAAGCATGCAAAACATGGCTCATGGAATTTTCTGATCAGTCTGCATGCCTGTGTAGCTGATGTAAGCATTTTTTGAGACTTTGGGTTCCCTTTACCAAGCTGCGGTAAGAACTAGCACTTGCCTACTGCAGCTTAAAAGGGCTTATTGCAGGGCGTGCTCAGGCATCCCATGGTAACTTCCAAATGTGCACGCACTACCTACGTGCAAAAAATATACATATTTTGTTTGCCGAGTAGGCATATCGGGGGGGGGGGGGGGGGGGGGGGAGAGAGTGGGAGTTTCTGTGGCAAAGTTGAATCAGCATTTCTGCATTACCATGTGCAAACTGATTAGGACAGGATTAGTGTGTAAGCCCTTACCACCTAGAAAATAGGTGGTGGTTAGGGCAATTTTTTTAATGGCCATGTGCTAATGGCAACATTAGCACATGATCATTAATAATACAAAAATTAGAAAATCAGCCTTTTTACTGCTGCACTAAAAAGACTGAGGTGTGTGGAAAAGACCCGTGTAAGGGCACGCTAAGGCCACTTTTCATTGCAGCTTTTTAAAAAGATCCCATTATATTGTGCTTTATGTATTAAATATTCATAGAAATCAAACAAAATAAAACATGGAAAAGGAAATAAGATGATACCTTTTTTATTGGACATAACTTATTACATTTCTTGATTAGCTTTCGAAGGTTGCCCTTCTTCATCAGATCGGAAATAAGCAAATGAGGTAGCAGATAGTATATATGAGAGAAACATCAAAGCATTACTTTGACTGTCTGACAGAGTGGGAGGGTGGGGGTATGCATGGGGACATCAAAGCATTTCATTGATATTCTAACAGAATGGATATTGGTAGGTGAGAGGAGGGTAATAAACAGAGAAATACAGCTTTATGTTTTATAATGAGTTAGAAAACCCAGATCCTTATTAAGTCCTGTTTGTTGGGTGTCAAAATATTCAATCATTCTTATTTCAAAGGTCTTACGTTCCTGTATTGGCCAATACAGATCACAAGTACCTGGCAGAAGCTCAAATTGTAGCAACATTCCATGCATCCTCCATGTCTGTCTCAAAACAGACTATGGACCTTTTCTCCAGGAACTCGTCCAAACCTTTTTTTAAACCTAGATATGCTGACCACTATTACCACATCCTCCGGCAGTGAGTTCCAGAGCTTAACTATTATTTGAGTGAAAAAATATTTTCTCCTATTTGTTTTAAAAGTATTTCCATGTAATTTCATTCAGTGTCCCCTGGTCTTTGTATTTAAAAACTCGATTTACTTTTACCCGTTCTACACCACTCATGATTTTATAGACCTCAATCATATCCTTCCTCAGCTGCCTCTTTTCCAAGTTAGTCCTTGTTCAATTACTACTGGCAAACTAAAAGGTGAAATTTGTTAATAAAATTATTGACGTCACATAAATATAACACATCTAATCTACTCATTTCCACAGTAGCCTTAAAGAACTGAATCAAATCAAATCGAAAAATCAATTCATATGAGCAAATCAAATCAAAAATTTTTTGACTGAATCGGACAGCACTACTGCGTATCGGTCTGTATTCACAAACCCCAGTTCACTGCATAGGTTTTCAATATAACAATTAATTTAATTTAATTTTTATTAATATGATTGTTTGCTCTCCATAAATTCTGCCAGCCTACATTTTGTGGAAGAAACTGTCTGGTAAAGGAGACAGTGTTTGTTTTCATCTCAGTGGTATGCAATAAATTGGCTATTTAGATATATATAGGACCCAATATTCAGTGCTGTTTAACCAGCCAGGAACGGCTCCTGGCCAGTTAAATAGCTCTTAACCGATAAGCGCTAATATTCAGTGCGAGATAGCCATTTATGTCCACTGAATACTAGTGCTTAGTGTCACACAACTTAGGGTCCTTTTTACCAAGCTGCGGCAAAAGGGGGCCTGTGCTTGCATCGGCGCATGTTTTTCACAAACGCCGAGGCCTGCTTTTACCACAGCTGGTAAAAGGGAAGTCTTGTTTTCCTACAGGAAATGGCCGTGTGGCAAGTAAAGCACTTGACACGCAGCCATTTCAGGGGGGGGGGGGAGCCCTTACTTCCATCCACTGAGGTGGTGGTAAGGGCTCCCACTCTAACCCTGCGGTAACCGGGCAGCACGTGGCACTGCCCGATTACCAATTGGTACACTCTGGTGCTACAAAAATAAATACATTTTTGTAGCGCCGGAAATAATGGCGCACTAGGGGTGGGAAGTACCACTGGGCTCCTATGGTAGCTTGGCGGTACTTTCTGTATAACAAGCGGTAAGCCCGCGTTGGGCTTACTGCTGCTTAGTAAAAGGAGACCTTAGCTGGTTAAGCACAAATATTCAGCGCTAAACTGGCCAAGTTGAGCGGTTAAGATAGGTCTGTTATTTAAGTGGGCTATCTTTAACTGCTATTAACTTAACCAGCTAGTGCTGAATATTCACTTAGGAGCCCTTTTACTAAGTGTCGGTAAGCCCAACATGGGCTTACTGCTTACTATTCTGGAACTACCACTAGGCTACTGCACCCCCCTGTGCGTGCCATTTCTGGCACTACAAAAATATGTTCTATCTTTATAGCGCCGGTGCTTACCCAGCGGTAATCGGGCAGCACTGGGTTAGCGCGGGAGCCCTTACCGCTGTGTGGTTCACTTACTGCACGGCCATTTCTTTTCGACCAAAAAAGACAGCCTTTTACCCACTGCGGTCTCAAGGAACATCAAAAACACACTTTGACTCTAATGCAGACCCCTTTTACCGCAGCTTAGTAAGGACTCCTTAGCTCGTTAAGTTGCTGTGATTAAAACTGAAACCAGCTATCCAATGCTGGTTGCTGGATATGGCCTAGAATTGAATATCTGTGGCTCGCGCCGGTGGCAACAGCTAACCATGCTGCCTGCTGAATATCAGGGGGACAATTTATTTGATTTATGCAACTGCATTCTTTAGGATTTTCCCAATATGATATTGACTGCGCTTTTTATTTAATATACAATCTATATACATTTTTATGCCAATCAGTGCTGTCTTCTTTTAATTGTTATGGTCTTAAGTTCTGAATCACACCATGCATTTTGTGAAATAATCATGCAGATATGTGAAGAAAAGAAGCCTATTCTATAAAGGAATGTAGGCACCTACTTTGCTTATAGAATACTACCCTAACAGGGTATATACATACCTACAATTTAGACATGGGCACTTAAACACCAGCCATAGACCTGGTGCAACTGCAAGCACCTAAGTGCCGAACATACACATACCGGCTGATATTCAGCCAGCGGCAGTCAGCAATTTTTTAAACACTGACCATCACTGTCTAAATTAGCCCTGGATATTCAGGGCTCCTTTTATTAAGCAGCAGTAAGTTCAATGTGGGCTTACTGCTCAATATACAAGAAGTACCACTGGGCTACTGCACCAGCTTGGCGGTACTTCCCACTCCTAGCGTGCCATTTCCAGCGCTACAAAAATGTATTTATTCTTGTAGTGCTGGAGTGTACTTGGCGGTAATGAGGCAGTGCTGCATGGTGCCCGGTTACCGCCGGGTTAATGTGGGAGCCTTTACCACCACCTCAATAGGTAGCGGTAAGGGCTGCCTCCAAAATGGCCCTTCAGCAAGTGCTTTACTTGCTGCACAGCCATTTCCTGCAGGAAGGTGGGACTTCCTTTTTACCAGCTGCGGTACAAGGGGGCCTCAGCGCATGTGTAAAACATGTACCGATGCCAGTGCCAGCCCCCGCCTATGCTGCAGCTTGGTAAAAGGGGACCTCAGTGTTGGACCATGTCTGGGCACTAGCACTGAATATCAGGGGCTAATTCACAGGGACCTTTGCTGATGGAGATTATGCGGGTCTCAGTTGATATTTAGCCAGGATCCCCATAAAACATTCTTGCCTGGATTCTGTTCCTACCCTTATCCTGATCCCCCTTCCTCCCCCCCCCCCCCCCCCCCAAATGGGAAAAATCATAAGAATATAAGAACATAGCAGTAGCCATACTGGGTCAGACCAATGGTCCATCTAGCCCAGTACCTGTTTTCGAAACACTAACTAAGCCAGGTCACAAGTACCTGGCAGAAACCCAATTAGCTGCAACATTCCATGCTACCAATCCTGGAGCAAGCAGTTGCTTCCCCATGTCTCTCTCAATAGCAGACTATGGAGTTTTCCTCCAGGAACTTGTCAAAACCTTTTTTTAAACCCAGATACGCTAACAGCTGTTACTACATCCTCTGGCAAAGAGTTCCAGAGCTTAACTATTCTTTGAATTAAAAAATATTTCCTCCTATCTGTTTTAAAAGTATTTCCATGTAACTTCCTTGAGTGTCCCCTAGTCTTTATACTTTTGGAATGAGTAAAAAAGCAAATTACTTCTACTCGTTCTATACCATTCAGGATTTTGTAGACCTCAAACATATCTTCCCTCATCCATCTCTTTTTCATGCTGAAGAGCCCTAACCTCTTTAGCCTTTCCTCATATGGGAGGAGTTCCATGCCCTTTATCATTTTGCTTGCTCTTCTTTGAACCTTTTCTAATTTCACTATATCTTTTTTGAGATACGGCAACCAGAACTGAATGCAATACTCAAGGTACAGTCACACCATGGAGCTATACAAAGGCATTATAGTATTTTTGGTCTTATTTACTACAACGACACCCTGATCGTTTTCTTGAGCACTACCCCCCCAGGTGGACCCTAGCATCAGGTAACTGTGATTTGGATTATTCTTTCCAATGTGCATCACCTTGCATTTGTCCACATTAAATTTCATCTGCCATTTGGATGCCCAGTCTTCCAGTTTTGTAAGGACTTCCTGCAATATTTCACAGTCTGCATGTGTTTAACAACCTTGAATAGTTTTGTGTCATTTGCAAATGTAATCACCTCACTCGTTCCGATTTCCTTATCATTTATAAATATGTAAAATAGCACTGGTCCCAATATAGATCCCTGCGGCACTCTACTGTTCACCCTCTTCCATTGAGAGAAATGACCATTTAACCCAACTCTCTGTTTTCTATCCAGTAACCAATTCCTAATCCCCACCAGAACATTGCCTTCTATCCAGTGGTGTGCTGGAGCAGACTCTCACGGGCTCGCGAGAGCCGTTTGTTAAGTGTTTAAGAATTTTGGGAGCTGGTTGTTAAAGTAGGCCTCCCCATGGCTACTTTAACAACTGACTCCCAAAATGTGGGCTTGGGCCCCCTCCTGAATTCATTTTTACTTTGCTGGCAGTAATGCTGGCCCCACCAGCCAAGTAAATAGACTGCTGCTGCTGCTCCCTGCTCCTTGTTTCTGACTCTGAGCATCAGGCTGAGACTTTTCATGCAAGCGCAAGAAGGTTCCATCATGCTGCTCAGAGCCAGAAACAAGCAGCAGAGAATGGTGGCAGTCCATTTATTGGCTGGTGGGGCTCGACAAAGGTATGCCTAGCGTGCCCGCACAAGGGAGGGGAAAGAGAGGCATGTATTCCCCCCCCCCCCCCAAAAAAAAAAAGAATTTCAGGGCCGGCTATGCCCGGAGAGCCCGTTGTTAAAAATTTACCAGCACACCCCTGCTTCTATCCCATGACTTTTTAATTTTCTCAGGAGTCTCTCATGAGGACCTTTATCAAAAGCTTTCTGAAAATCTAGATACACTACATTAACTGGCTCACCTTTATCCACATGTTTATTTGCGCCTTCAAAGAAATTAAGCAAATTGGTGAGGCAAGACTTCCCTCGGCTGAACCCATGCCGACTCTGTTCCATTAAACCATGCTTGTCTATGTGTTCTGTAATTTTATTCTTTATAATAGTTTCTATTATTTTGCCTGGCACTGACGTCAGGCTTAGCAGTCTATAATTTCCCAGATCACTCCTAGAACCCTTTTTAAACATCGGCGTCACATTGGCCACTCTCCAATCTTCAGGTACTACGGATGATTTTAACAACAGGTTACATATTACTAATAGCAGATCAGCAATTTCATGCTTGAGTTCATTTTTGATGTGTGTCCAATACGTGCGTCTGATAAATATTTTTTTATTTTTGGGTGCGTGTAACAGACGTGCACCAAGTGGCATTTGACACGCATAGGTCATTACTGCCCGGTTACAGTATCAGTCTTTACCGCTAGGTCAATGGCTGGCAATAAGGTCTCAGACCCAAAATGGACGCATGACAATTTTCACTTTGCCGCACGTCCATTTTTGGCAAAAATAAAAAAAAGGCCTTTTTTATAGGCGCACTAAAAAATGGATCGGCGTGTGCCCAAGACCTTTCCAAGGGGAAAATGCACAAAAACAAGCCACTGGGACGTCTGGGGGCCAATATTCTTAGTAGACTGGCACTACATACATCCTGGCAGAGCAGTGGGGCACCCTAGGGGGTGCTGCAGTGGACTTCACATAAAAGGTGCCAAGTACACATCTCACCATATATGGCATGGTCAACTCTCCAAAACCCACCAAAATCCTTCTGTACCCAACTGTACACCATTACATAGCCTTTATGGCTGCAGGTGTCTCCTATATGTGGGTACAGTAGGTATTTGGTGGGTTTTGGAGGGCTCACACTTTCCATCACAAGTGTAACAGTTAGAGTGGAATATGGACCTGGGTCCCTTTCTCTACAGTGCACTGCAACGACTACTAGGCTACTCCAGGGACCAGTTTGCTGGTCTAATAGGACTGGCCATAATATCTGAAGCTGTCATAGAAGCTGGTAGGTACTGTTCTTTTGAATCATTGGGGGGGGGGGGGGGGGTCAGTGACTACTGGGGGAGTAAGGGGGTGGGTCATGCCTTAATCCCTCCAGTGGTCATTTAGGGCACTTTTTTATGACAAACCTGCTTATTTTCGAAGGAGAAGGCCGGCCATCTTCGACACAAATCGGGAGATGGCTGGCCATCTCTTAAACCCGGCCAAATCAGTATAATCGAAAGCCGATTTTGGCCGGCTTCAACTGCTTTCCGTCGCAGGGCAGGCCAAAGTTCAAGGGGGCATGTCGGCAGGGTACCGAAGACGGGACGGGGCGTGGTTAAGAGATGGCCGGCTTCAGCCGATAATGGAAAAAAGAAGGCTGGCTCTGACGAGCACTTGGCCGGCTTTACTTGGTCCATTTATTTTTAGGACCAAGCCTCAAAAAAGTGCCCCAACTGACCAAATGACCACCGGACAGAATTGGGGATCACCTCCCCTTACTCCTCCAGTGGTCACCAACCCCCTCCCACCCCCCAAAAAATTAAAAACATTTTTTTGCCAGCCTCTATGCCAGCCTCAAATGTCATACCCAGCTCCATCACAGCACTATGCAAGTCCCTGGAGCAGTTTTTAGTGGGTACTGCAGTGCACTTCAGGCAGGCGGACCCAGGCCCATCCCCCCTACCTCTTACACTTGTGGTGGTAAATGGGAGCCCTCCAAAACCCACCCTCAACCCACTGTACCCACATGTAGGTGCCCCCCTTCACCCATAAGGGCTATGGTAGTGTTTTACAGTGTTGTGGGACATGAGTTTGGGTTTTTTTTTTTGGGGGGGGGGGGGGCTCAGCACCCAAGGTAAGGGAGCTATGCACCTGGGAACAATTTCTGAAGTCCACTGCAGTGCCCCCTAGGGTGCCCGGTTGGTGTCCTGGCATGTGAGGGGGACCAGTGCACTATAAATGCTGGCTCCTCCCATGACCAAATGGCTTGGATTTGGCTGGGTTTGAGATGGCCGCCATTAGTTTTCATTATCGTCGAAAACCAATGGCGGCCATCTCTAAGCTGGCCATCTCTATCTCTGGGCCAAATGTTGAGATTTAGCCGGCCCTGACTGTATCATCGAAATGAAAGATGGTTGGCCATCTTGTTTCGATAATACGGTCGCGTATGCCATATTACAGGGCCGGCCTTAGAGATTGCCGCTCATATAGATGGCCGGCCCCATTCAATTATGCCCCTCTAAGTCATTATTGAAACAGGTCCAGACCAAAAAGTCTACCTTTTAGCCCTGGATGTTTTCGATTTGTTCCATTATGGCAGAAAAATGTCCAAGTTGTGGGAACACCCAAATCCAACCCCCAGCTGTATTTCAATGCAGTTCATCTGTATGCACTGCAGATGAATTGCATAGAAAAATGTTTAAAATGTGTTTCAAAAATAGCGATTTGGACATTATTGCAGGAAAAACATCCATCTGTCGCTTTGTGCCATTTTTTGGATGTTTTTCTGTTTTGAAAATGAGCCTCAGTTACTAATAACCCAGGTTAACAGTAAATTAACACATCTCAATAGCAGCCCATATTGATAACTTCCCCCCTATATATATGTGAATACCTTGCATTTAAAAATCACTTGGGTTTGCTCAGGCTGAAATGTATGTGTGTATTTTATTGGTTAGATACCTGTTCAAAACTTACTCAATTATGGAGATGATTTGCTAAGCCATACTAAAAATAGGTTGCTAATGATTCACATGAACGATTGATTTCAAAGCAGTGTATATTAGAGCAAATGGGGCCTATTTATGAGAGCGCATTAATAACGTGCGAACACAAATTAACATGTAGTAATGTAGAGCACTTTGGTAAATCAGCCCTTATGCTTTTATTTCTAAGTACCGCTATAGACAAATAAATCTTTAATGTTAATCAATGCGGCTCATAATATTTATAAGAGAGATGGTACAACAATATTGTTTCAATAATTCTATCAAACAATATAGAAGCACACGCTTATCTTCATAAGAATTCACCCACGGATGAAAGGTATTTAAATTAACTGTCCAATAGAATTCCCTCGGAGGTAATTTCTTCCGTCTATCTCCTCTTTCTCATATCCAAAACAGCTTTGTCAGTCCAATAAAACCAACCACTGTGAAGATCACTTATTATGTGCCAAGAAATATCTGGCTAGGGCATAAGTCTTGTTGTTTTTTTTTTTTTAATTTCTAAGAACAGCAGCATGGTCCTGTATTCTAAATTTCAGTGTTTTTTTTTTTTTGTCATCTCATAAGTGTTTGTACTGAGCCCCACGAGATGAAAAGCACAGTCACAACAGGTGATGTATGTGTTTACAGCAGTGTTTTCCTAACTTTTAGTTAATATGGCCTATCCATTGCCTCTGGTACAAAATAAGTACCGCTTTGAATGTAGTTGCAAATAAAAAAACCTCAGAAAGGCGGTATATCAAGTCCCATTTCCCTTTCTAATGTTGAAAAATTCAAATGACCCCAGATGATGATGGTAACAAAATAGTATATACCCCCACTCCCCTCCCCTCCATCTCCTCTTTCCCCTACTTATCTAAAACATGAAGGCAGCAGCAGCAGCAGCAGTGATAGTGGCAGCTATAGCAGCATTTCTCACAGGATCCCATGTGTCAGTCTAACAGGAAACCCACACAAGAGGAGGGGACAGGGCCTGTGAACATTCACTGACTCAGAAGTCCCATGCTGAATGCTGCTACTGCATCTAAACCAAAAGAGAAAACCAACAAAAAACACCAAATCAAACTAAACAAAAACCCCACTCATGAGTTAGTGGTAAAATAACACATCTTAACGGTAACCCACATTGATAACTATACCCAGTGATATCACTAGACAGGAATATTTGGGGTGGCATTGGGGGTAAATCCTTGTGTCTAAATTAGGCGTGTAGCTCCCTTATTCTATAAGTGCACACACAAATTGCAGGAACACCCCAATCCACCCATGGCTGTGCCCCATTTTTGTAGCTGTACATAAAATTTATGCACAGATCCTAGCACATAAATATGCGCGTATAAATTTTAATTAATCACAATTTGCACAGATAATTTATTATTAGGGTCCAATTATCAGTGCTAATTGGATCATTATTCAATTAAATTGACTCACAAATTGGGTGTGTGCCCAAATTTGCACATGCAATTCCGAGTGCCATATATAGAATTAGGGAATTAGTGTAACTGGGTTTAAAAAATGTTTGGACACATTCCTGTGGGAAAAATCCATAAATTATTAAGGTAGACCTGTGTGTGGGGGGAGGGGGGCAGTTGAGGACGGCCAAAATGTTTGAAAGAAGGACATCCATGACTTCATTATTTATTTATTTGTAGCATTTATACCCCGCTCTTTCCCGCTGTTAGCAGGTTCAGTGCGGCTTACAAAGTATAGTACAGAGTTACAATGCAGGTTCAGTGCGGTATACAAAGTATGGTACAGAGTTACAATGTCTGATATAAAATATCACAGAAATAACATAATTGTATAATTGCCTCCGCTGACACACACACATACCTCCCCCCCCCCCCAGGGAGCTGCATACTGCCCCCCCCCCCCCCACAGGGATGGCCAAATTTCAAGGGAGTGGAGTAAAGTGGAGGAGTGGCAGAGTGGCCTAATGGTTAGAGCACTGGTCTTGCAGTCCAGAGGTAGCCAATTCAAATCCCACCACTGCTACTTGTGATCCAAATAAATAAATAAATAAAGAGGGTGTTGGAGGCATAGCTAAAGACATGGATGTTCTTCTCACACAAACATCCACATTTAGGACACACAGGAAAGGACATCCTCAACTGCAGTCCAGCAAAGGACATACTCTAAAAAGACAAAAGTTTTTGAAGTTGTTTTTTACGGGGTGGGAGGTGGTTAGTGACCACTGGGGAAGTCAGGGGAGGTCATCCCCAATTCCCTCAAGTGGTCATCTGGTCAGTTCGGGCACCTTTTTGATGCTTGGCCGTGAAAGAAAATGGACCAAGTAAAGTCGGCCAAATGCTCGTGAGGGACGCCCTTCTTTTTTCCATTATCGGCCGAGGACGCCCATCTGTTAACCATGCCCCAGTCCCGCCTTCAGTACACTGCCAACACGCCCCCTTGAACTTTGGTCGTCCACTGCGACGGAAAGCAATTGAGGATGCCCAAAATCGGCTTTCGATTATGCCGATTTGGGCGACCTTAGGAGAAGGACGCCCATCTCCCGATTTGTGTCGGAAGATGGGTGCCCTTCTCCTCCAAAAATAAGCAGGATGTTCTTTATCTGCCTTCATTTTTCTCTGTTTCTTTGTTTCTTCTCATCACAGTTTGGGGATTTTAGCTTGCAGATTATGTATAGACCATTTTTAGTCTTGGTAGTCCTTCCCTGCTGCGCTTCTTTTCTGCTGCCCAGATCCTCCTCCTTTTCTTCTATGACAGAGGCAACAGCCCTAGAAATAAGGTGTGAGAGTGATGAGGAGTAGCAGCTGCCTCTAGAGCTTGGGATTGCTGAACCATGTCTTTCACAACTGTAGCTTAGCTTCTGTTCACACCTTTGGTGGGTTGGGGTGGTGGATGTTCCCTGCTCCAAGGCTGAAGGAAGAGGGGTGTATGTTGATTTTACTTCTCTTTTGGTGATGCATGGCTAGGAATGTGTGCAGGTGCTTTTGATTTCTAGGACATCAGTACCAGGCTGTGCATGTGTAGATATGCCCCAGTCTGTGTGCTGATGCTCCCTGCTCTCATTGATGCGGGACCAAAAGTGCATGAGTGTATATACCCTGTTCCAAGGGGCAGATTCTGGGGAAGAGGAAAATTGGGGGGGGGGGGGGGAGGGAGAAGATTATCTGATGCACTTGGGAGGGCAGAGGAAGAATATCTGATACAATTCTGGGAACTCTGCACTCTACTTCCTATTTCCCTCTTTTCTCTACATTTGAAATCAGCACAAGGAATTAACCCCGTGGAAGGAAATTAATGTTAAAAGCTCAAAAACATCAAAGCATAAGGAAAATCTGGGATTATTGACTTTGGAATGAAACCGATATATTTATGATAGCTCATACAAACTTCTCGTGCAAGTATTTTTTTTTTACATTTTGATGATTGGTCCACATTTTCTGAAATTTAATTTGTGGTCTTATGCTTGTCTTTTCCTCATACGTAACTATGAATAATGCCTAAATAGATATGAAACCCCTTAAGTTTCTTATTGAGAAGCCACAGAATGACCCTTTTTTTTTCTGGTGTGCAGTATCTGGCAACTTGCTGTCAAATAGGAACACACACAACACAACCTCTTCAATACAAATAAATGAGGCAGGAATCTATCTAGCCTCTAGCAGCAATTCCAAAGAGCTATTTTCTTTCCAAGGAAGCAAAGTTTCACAGTGAGAAAATAAAGAATAATGAAAGAGCGAAGCAGAGATTTTGAGTTTAACCAAGCAACTTATAACAAATGCCATAAAAATGTAAAGAGGCGTACGAGAAGTGCCTTACTAATCTTTTTTGATAATTTTGTAGAGACTCAGAGATTTACACAGCCTCTGTTGGCAGTGGGCATTACGTTATATTATGTTATGAATCACTTATATTCTGCCAATTACCAGTAATGGTTCAAAGCGGATTACATTACGCACAGAAATTGATAACAAAAGAAGTATTAATGATGTGTTAAAAACCGTCTAAACGGATGAGTTTTTAGAGCTTTACGAAATAGGATAGGAATTCAAAGATCTTAGAGGCAGATGCTCAATACTCCAGCACTATAATGCACAGTGCCAGAGAAATATTTATTTATTTATTTATATCAATTTATATACCGTATCTTATTGCAACTGCAAACCAGAACAGTTTACATATATAAAAAAATACAATTTGTATATACAAATAGACAGACAAGGAGCTCCATTCATAACAGGAAAGCACAGCAAATCAGAATTAACTACATAGTACAAACCAAGATGGATTATATTTAATATACAGTGAGGCTGCCCTTTTATTTGACCTTATCTCTTATTCTAAATTCTGTTCTACATAATTTATTAAAGAAAAAGGTTTTCAAGAGTTTCCGAAAATGGGTGTAAGAATTCTCTAGTCTGATCTCTTTTGGAAGGCCGTTCCAAAGAGAATGGGACAGGTAGAAAAAAGCCGCAGAGCAACTCCCTAATGCTCAACACTAATGAGATGCAAATATAGGCCAGTGGCGTAGGAAGGGGGGGGCGGTGGGGCAGTCCGCCCCGGGTGCACGCCACTGGGGGGTGTCGGCGCCTCTCTGGTTCCTTGCTCTCTCTGCCCCGGAACAGGTTACTTCCTGTTCCGGGGCAGAGAGAGCAAGGAACCAGCGAGGCGCCGACACCCCCCCAGCGGCGTGCACTCGGCGGATTGGCCCTCCCGCCCACCTCTCACCGCCTTCCAGGTATGTTCTCGCGGGGGGGTGTTGCGCTACGGAGGGGGGAGGGTGCGTCGCGCTGCACCCGGGGGAGGGGTGCGCAGCGGCGACCCGCCCCGGGTGTCAACTGCCCTCGTGACGCCACTGATATAGGCACGCTCATGGCGTTGAGCGTTATGGAGTTCAGCGGGAGGACAGTGTCTGGTACATGCACTGAAGAATTGTGTATTAAGCACAGCTCTTCAGCGCATGCCCAGAATGCCAGAGGGGAGTAGAGAAGGAGCAGGAAGAGGTGTTGACAGCGCTGCAAGTAGAAAAAACTTTTTTGTGTTCCAGGTTTTGGTGTTGCTACAGCGAAGGTACTTACCTGTACCAGGCATTCTCTGAGGACAGCAGACCTTATATTCTCACAAATGGATTACGTGGGTCCGCATTGCCAGGCCGGAGCTTGTAACAAGCTTAAAAAATAGGTCTTTGAGCGCAAGATGCACTCCATCACATAGGTAAGAGTGCCTTCCTGCCTGTCGCGAGAGCATGAGACCAGCAGTACAGTATAAAGTATAATAAAAAAGAGATAACTGTAAGGGGGAGGTAGGAGGGTTTCTGAGCATGTAAGCTTGCTGTCCTCGGAGAATACCTGCCACAGGTAAGTACCTTCGCTTTCTCTGAGGACAAGCAGGCCTATAATTCTCACAAATGGGAATTCCTAGCTATCAGGCTCAAGAAAAACAACAACCATTGGTCAATTGGACCTCACTGGTGAAGGCAAAAAAGTAAATAACCTGAAACTATATACAACTGGGTGAAAGTACAACCTGAAAGAGAACAGAATGGGCCTAGGAGGGTGGAGTTGGACTCTAGAGTCCAAACAATTTCTGCAGCACTGTCTGCTGCTTGTTCGTGTAGTGCATGGAACCTGATGATCTGTTTGAATGAGTACAATTTGGTTGTTTAGCCGATCCCTGAAAGCCTTCAGTGCATTCCATGTGAATATGCACAACTCGCCTATATAATTTCAGAATTGTTTCTTAATATCTGCTTGTATGCTATTACTTTGTTTCTATCATCATGCTTACCAAGATCGTGCAATACCAAATGTCGATATTACTAACATTCTTCCACTACTCACGATGTATTGTAAGCCACTTTGAGCCTGCAAAGAGGTGGGATAAGGTGGGATACAAATGCAACAAACAAACAAACAAATAAATAAATAAATAAATAAAATATAGCGGAATTAGACAAGGTTCAAAGAGGAACAACCAAAATGATAAAGGGGATGGAATTCCTCTCATTTGAAGAAAGGCTGAAGAGATTAGGGCTCTTCAGCTTGGAAAAGAGACGGATGAGGGGAGATATGATTGAGGTCTACAAAATCCTGAGTAGTGTAGAACGTGTAAAATAAATTGATTTTTTACTCATTCCAAATGTACAAAGACTAGGGGACACTCAAGGAAGTTACATGGAAATACTTGTAAAACAAATAGGAGAAAATATTTTTTCACTCAATGAATATTTAAGCTCTGGATCTCTTTGACAGAGGATGTGGTAACGGTGGTTAGCGTATCTAGGTTTAAAAACGGTTTGGACAAATCCATGGAGGAAAAGTCCATAATCTACTATTGAGACAGACATGGGAAGCAACTGCTTGCCCTGGGTTTTGAAGTATGGAATGTTGCCATGATTTGGGTTTCTGCCAGGTACATGTGACTTGGCTTGGCCACTGTTTGGAAAACAGACACTGGGCTAGATGGACCATTGGTCTGACCCACTATGGCAACCAAGCCCCTGTCCACCAGAGTAGGGACTGAACCATCTTTGGCGAAACTCGTATGACATCTCTAGGTTCTCCGTGGTATGACATCACTGAGAAGCTAGGGTCCTTTGGGCAGTTCTCATATGAATACGTGCCATGGGAGATAAGGAGGGCAAAAAAGGACTTTGAGAAGAAATTAGCGTTGGAAGCAAAAATACATAGTAAAAACTTTTTTAGATACATTAAAAGCAGGAAACCGGCCAAAGAGTCGGTTGGGCCGCTGGACGAAAATGGTGTTAAAGGGGCGATCAAGGAGGACAAAGCCGTAGCGGAGAAATTAAATGAATTCTTTGCTTCGGTCTTCACCGAGGAGGATTTGGGGGGGACACCGGTGCCGGAAAGAATATTTGAAGCGGGGGAGTCGGAGAAACTAAACAAATTCTCTGTAACCTTGGAGGATGTAATGGGTCAGTTCAGCAAGCTGAAGAGTAGTAAATCACCGGGACCTGATGGTATTCATCCCAGAGTATTAATAGAACTAAAAATGAACTTGCGGAGCTACTGTTAGAAATATGCAATCTGTCCCTAAAATCGAGTGTAATACCGGAAGACTGGAGGGTAGCCAATGTTACTCCGATTTTTAAGAAAGGTTCCAGAGGAGATCCGGGAAATTATAGACCGGTGAGTCTGACGTCGGTGCCGGGCAAGATGGTGGAGGCTATTATTAAGAATAAAATTGCAGAGCATATACAAAAACATGGACTGATGAGACAAAGTCAGCACGGATTTAGTGAAGGGAAGTCTTGCCTCACCAATCTAATGCATTTTTTTGAGGGGGTAAGCAAACATGTGGACAATGGGGAGCCGGTTGATATTGTATATCTGGATTTTCAGAAGGCGTTTGACAAAGTGCCGCACGAAAGACTCCTGAAGAAATTGCAGAGTCATGGAATCGGAGGTAGGGTATTATTATGGATTAAGAACTGGTTGAAAGATAGGAAGCAGAGAGTAGGATTGCGTGGCCAGTATTCTCAGTGGAGGAGGGTAGTTAGTGGGGTCCCGCAGGGGTCTGTGCTGGGTCCGTTGCTTTTTAATGTATTTATAAATGACCTAGAGATGGGAATAACTAGTGAGGTAATTAAATTCGCCGATGACACAAAATTATTCAGGGTCGTCAAGTCGCAGGAGGAATGTGAACGATTACAGGAGGACCTTGCGAGACTGGGAGAATGGGCATGCAAGTGGCAGATGAAGTTCAATGTTGACAAGTGCAAAGTGATGCATGTGGGTAAGAGGAACCCGAATTATAGCTACGTCTTGCAAGGTTCCGCGTTAGGAGGTACGGATCAAGAAAGGGATCTGGGTGTCGTCGTCGATGATACGCTGAAACCTTCTGCTCAGTGTGCTGCTGCGGCTAGGAAAGCGAATAGAATGTTGGGTGTTATTAAGAAGGGTATGGAGTCCAGGTGTGCGGATGTTATAATGCCGTTGTATCGCTCCATGGTGCGACCGCACCTGGAGTATTGTGTTCAGTACTGGTCTCCGTATCTCAAAAAAGATATAGTAGAATTGGAAAAGGTACAGCGAAGGGCGACGAAAATGATAGTGGGGATGGGACGACTTTCCTATGAAGAGAGGCTGAGAAGGCTAGGGCTTTTCAGCTTGGAGAAGAGACGGCTGAGGGGAGATATGATAGAAGTGTATAAAATAATGAGTGGAATGGATCGGGTGGATGTGAAGCGACTGTTCACGCTATCCAAAAATACTAGGACTAGAGGGCATGAGTTGAAGCTACAGTGTGGTAAATTTAAAACGAATCGGAGAAAATTTTTCTTCACCCAACGTGTAATTAGACTCTGGAATTCATTGCCGGAGAACGTGGTACGGGCGGTTAGCTTGACGGAGTTTAAAAAGGGGTTAGATAGATTCCTAAAGGACAAGTCCATAGACCGCTATTAAATGGACTGGAAAAATTCCTCATTTTTAGGTATAACTTGTCTGGAATGTTTTTACGTTTGGGGAGCGTGCCAGGTGCCCTTGACCTGGATTGGCCACTGTCGGTGACAGGATGCTGGGCTAGATGGACCTTTGGTCTTTCCCAGTATGGCACTACTTATGTACTTATGTACTTATGTCACATGAACAGTAGAGGCCAAGTCACTTAACCTTCCATTGCCTCCAGATATAACATAAGTATCTGTATATCTAATATAATAATTTTCTCCTCCAACATTCCAATGTGTCTCACTGGGATCGTAACCACCTGCTGACATCACTCCTCCAACATTCTCCTCCAACGTTCCAATGTGTGTCACTGGGATTGTAACCACCTGCTGACATCACTCCTCCACCGTTCTCCGTCCCCCTCCCTCCCAGTTCCATGGGACCCTGGAATTGGGAGGGAGGGACAGAGGGACAGAGGGAGGGGGACCCTGGAAATGGGAGGGAGGGAGACACTGGAACTCGGAGGGGGGCCTGGAACTCGGAGGGAGGTGGAGGGGGCAGGGGAGAGATGCTGCACATGGATGGATGGAGGGGGCAGGGCACAGAGGATGTTGCCTGCATATGGATGAATGCAGGGGAGAGAGCATAATGCAGGGGAGGGTACGGACCCTGAAACTCAGAGGGAGGCAGGGAGGGGATGACCCTGGAACTTGGAGGCAGGGAGGGAGGAAGGGGAAGACCCTGGAACTCAGAGGGAGGGAGGGGGACAACAACCCTGGAACTCGGAGGGAGGGAGGGAGGGGGGGATGACCCTGGAACTCAGAGGGTGGGAGGGAGGGGGGACCCTGGAACTGGGAGGGAGGGTGGGGGCCCTGGCACACACTCATGCTCACACACACTCTTTCTCACACAGACACACTCGCACCCAGTCTCACTCTCTCTCTGTCACACACACACACTCGCACATTCACTCTCTCTCTCACGCACAGTCAATCTCACACACACTCTCTCAAACATACACACTCCGAGGAAAACCTTGCTAGCGCCCGTTTCATTTGTGTCAGAAACTTGCCTTTTTTACTAGTAATATATAAATGGATTTGATTGTAACCACAGAAAGGCTGTATATAAAGTTCCCCCATCCCCTTTCCCCTAAAGCAGAAACTTCAGATGCAGATTTGGCCATTGTCACATCCAGCCTCTGAAGAGTAGCACATACCACCTCAGGCTTCTGTGTCTGAGCAAAAAGCTCAGCTGGAACTCCCCCAGTGTTTAAAACTCTGTTGGGACCTGCTGTCTCTGCTCCTTGTGCCAGAAGCCTTCTCTCAATGCATTCAGTTTCAAGAGGCCTCTGTAGGGACACAGCTTCTTCCAGGGGGAGGCAGCAGGTTGAGAACTGGTGGAGAGAGAGTGACGTCCAGCACTAGGTCTCCGGGGTCTCCTCCTCCCAAAGCAACAGCAGGGCTCCTCCTGGTAATGTGCACAGGTTTCTAGTGGTGAACCCCTTGATGGAGTGAGGACTGGCCATTGAGAGAATAGCCTTAAACATCACGTTGTGTTTTGTGTGCAGTATATTGAAGAAGAAAACAGGCCACCGCTTGAAGTCTCACTGCCATTTTCAAGAAGTGATGGCAGTGGGGAGGTCAGCAGCAGTGGACAGGAAAGTGGATTTCTTTTCTGCCCTGAAGAGGCCACTAGACCACCAGGGTTGCAAGGTAGGAACAGGAGGAGAGGGGACAAGCTGCTCGTGGATGGGAGAGAGAGAAGGGGGCAGGCTGCATGTGGATGGGAGGGAGAGAAGGGGGTAAGCTGCTCATAGATGGGAGGGAAGGGAGAGGAGAGGGGGATATGCTATACATGGAGGAGAAGAAAGGGGAGGGAAAAAGGGGAAATGCAGCACATGGATAGAAGGGGATGGATGGGAGGGAAAAGAAAAGGGAACATGCTGCTCATGGATTGCTTTTTGGGAAATGTATTTAGACTACGGAAGAAAATGCATTTCTGTTACTTTTACTAGTATTTCCACTGCTTATAGAATCCAGCTTTCTTGGGGGATCAAGGTGACTGTGTGGCTGGGGTGGGGCGAGGTAAGCATTATATTTTTTGTGTCCACTTTTTTTGTCTCCACAAATATGGTAAGCCTAGCTATAAGCAACTTGGATATTTCAATTTCACTTTGCTCTTTCCATGAGCACAATGAAAGTTATGAATTGAAACTTCATATTTTGGGGAATTAAGTAAATAGTTGAGTGTTAAAATGCAAATACCATGGCCACTTTGTGAAAGCTTCCCCTAAGATATGATTGCCCAGGCAGTTTCCTGGTTTGTCCTCCCTAAAGCCATCATTGGTACTGGGGTTAGTAAGCACCAGACAGATGAAGAATGTTTTGCTTTCCTAGATTCTCTACTATATGGTTGCATGTTTGATTCAGATGTTCTATTTTTACGGTAATATATCACATATAATATGATCTACAGAAAAATGTGATTTTGTCATTAGATCAGTTCTGTACAGCATTGTTAGCTATAATGGATCTGGAAAAAAACTGGAGTCTTTGTAAGTTATGGGAATGGAATGTTTTGTCAGGATCTATGATGTGTAGATAACATAGGTAGAAAAAAAATCATTTTGGTTTAGGTTTGGGAATTTTGGTGCTGACTGTGGGGATCTGAATTTGTAACATCTCTCCTACCTTTGGGGTTCTTTTACTAAGGTGCGCTGAAAAATGGCTTGCAGTAGTGTAGACGCATGTTTTGGGCGCGCAGAATCATTTTTCAACGCACCTACAAAATATGCCTTTAAAACATTTTTGCCGAAAATGGACGTGCGGCAAAATAAAAATTGCCGCATGTACATTTTGAGTCTGAGACCTTACTGCCAGCCATTGACCCAGCGGTAAAATCTCACGTGGTAACCGGGCTGTAATGACCTACGTGCACCAAGTGCCACTTGGTGCGCGTAGCTGATGCGCATCAGAAAATAACAAATATTTTTCAGGTGCGCTTAGCAGACGCGTGCCAAAAATGAAATTACCACAAGGGCCACACGGTAGCCATGTCGTAACTCCATTTTGATGTGCGTTGGGCGTGTGTAGACGCTTACGCAGCTTAGTAAAAGGGCCCCTTTGTATTTTGCACAGTGCAACAGAATGTGCAGGTTACCTGGACTCAGGGCTTTTTTTGAGGGGGTACTGAGTACCGACACCTTTTCCATTGTCTGCTAAAATTAACCCATGGGACCCCAAGTTTTAATGAAAGAGATCAGGCTCTTCTGTGACTGGTTGCAGGGGGGTCTGGCTTTTGTGGGGTTGGTTCCACAGTGATTACCTCGCCCCTGAAGGGTGGCCAATTGAGTACTGGCATCTTTTTTGCTAGAAAAAAACACACTGCCTGGACTTCTACACTGGTCCTGCCCTACAAGCTACCGAAGAAGAGCCTGAACTTCAAGGACTTTTGTGCTTCTGTTGTTTGTGTTTTATTTCAGGATGAACAGATTCCCTGGAGGGAATATCGAAGGAAAGAAGCTGGAGATGATGCCTTTGACTGCTTACAGACTTTCAAGTGCAGTTTGAAAGGGACTTTGAAGATGGTTTCAAAAGGACTCTCAAAGAATGTTTGCTTAATGTCGTTCTTTGAAAATACAACGAATAGAAAAATGTTACAAAAATGATAAAAGTGGTTTCCATTTCAACTAACCAGCAGGAATCACAGGTTTAATTATGTTTTGTTTTCCAGATTTTTCACTGATTTAGTGAAACCAAGGAAACCTATTTTCTGTTATGTCTGCTACTATCCATTGATTTTTTTTATAGCAGTATGGAGTAAAGAATCTAGGAGTATATATAATTAATAAAATGACTGATAAATTTTCCCCACATGAATGATCATCAAAAAGGAGGGAGAAGAAAGTGAATTGTCAATGTGTTGGTCTTGGGAAACATATGCGAGGTAGTGAAACTGTGCTGCTGCACGGAGGGGGAATAGTACCCCTGTGACTCTTTGGCTCATACATCAGTCCCTCTCACACAGATAAAGCAGAAAGGAAACCAAAGGTAGTGTCCACAAGTGTGAAATATTGAGAGATACCTCCTGAAATAGAAATGATGATGTATCCTTTGATATTTGTTATATATGTATGCATTGGAATGGATTATTATTATTATTTATGGATTTAGCTCACATCTTTTTCAGTAGTAGCTCAATGTAAGTTGCATTCAGGTACATTAGGCATTTACCTGTACTTGGAGGGCTCACAATCTAAGGGCTTCTTTTACAAAGCCGCGCTAGCGATTCCTGCGCGGCCAATGAGAGGAAGCCCATAGGAATTGAATGGGCTTCCTCTCCTTTGCAGCGTAGAAATCACTAGTGCAGCTTTGTAAAAGAAGCCCTAATTGGCCGATGATCAGAACCAAACGCAGGCACTAGAGGCTGTTAGTGCCATACTAGTGCCTACGTTTGCTACTGCCCCATGATCAGAGCCCCCAAGCGTGTGAAACGTGCTCGTGGGCTCTGAATGCAACTAGCATTGGCATAATTTGGGCGACCCTGTGAGAAGGACACCCATCTTCCGATTTGTGTCGAAAGATGGGCATCCTTCTCTTTCGAAAATAAGCCTAGTAGTATACTACATTATAATCTCAACACAATATGCAATACAACATTTTAATAGACAGCATAGGGTATAAGCAAACACGGAACATATAGATAGGTAAGATAGAGTAACAGGAGTAAGAAAATAAGGGGATTAATTTAAGAAAGTTGCACATGAGGTCAGAAAGATGCTTGAATATTATCTTGGGAGCCCTCTAACATCCTTGATTCAGGATTTAGGTGTTACGGCCTACTATTATGTGGGTGATATTCTCCTTCTATCTGTGAAAGACCCATATGATCCAGACTTATCTATTCTTCAATCCTGCCTTGATGCAATGGATACCTGGCACAGGAAAGTTCATATTCTCCTCAACCTGTCCAAAACTGTCGCTGCATGGATTACTGGGCATTTCTAGCACCCTTCCCTTGTACTCTCACTTAGAGGGGTGACTCTAACTTTGTTAGAATCCTTTAAATATCTTGGAGTTACCCTCAATATTGAGCTTAGTTTCCATGGATAAATCTCATCAGTCACCAGGATCCTGCTTTTGGGTCTTGTGTTGTATCAGGTTTGTCTGCAATTTCTTAGATGACATATCCTGTGCAGCATTCCTCTATGCACGTGTTACAGCCACCTTGGCAAGTAAAACTCCATTTACAGCAGTGGCGTTCCTAGGGGGGCTGACACCAGGGGCGTATCGCCGATGCGCCCCGCCCCCCGGGTGCAGTGCCCCCCGCCAGCGAAAGGACACCCCCCCGGGTGCATGCCGCTGGGGGGGGGGGGGTGCCGCGCGCCTGTCTGCTTCGTTCGTTTCCATGCTCCCTCTGCCCCGGAACAGGAAGTAACCTGTTCCGGGGCAGAGGGAGCACAGAATGAACATAGCGGACAGGCGTGCGGCACCCCCCAGCGGTGTGCTCCCGGGGCGGACCACACCCACCGCACCCTCCTTGGTACGCCACTGATTTACAGTAGCCTGCTTAATTACCTCCTGAAAAAATACCACCACTAGACTGTTGACCCATACACATTGTACTGATCACATTAACCCCTGCTTTCCAGCATCATTGGTTATCTATCTATTATAGAATCCAACACAAGGTTTTGATTTTTGAGTATAAAGCCCTTTCCATAGGGGCTTCACCTTATCTGACTCCCTGATTGTTCCTTATACCACTGTCTGTCCCTTTCACTCTGCTACAGAAAAGTGCCTTTCCATTCCATCTGTCTCCCACGCTCGGCTCAAATCAACACAACTTTTGGCCTTTTTCTTCATGACACCTATTCTATGGAACACTCTCCCCATTACCTTATGCACATAACAGTCATATTTGAAGTTTACGGCTTTATTGAAAGCTCATTTGTTTTCCCAAGCTTTTGGGAGACATCGAGCACAGGAGACCTGGAACTGTTTTCTCTGTTTCCTCCTGATCCTTTTTTTTTTTCCTGTCAGCATTTGTAGTTCCTTTCTTTTACGTTTCATGTTTGAATTCTGTAAACCTCTCTGTTTGGCGATGCCAGAAGGGCAGTATATCAAGTCTGCAATAAATATTTATTTATTTATTTATTTGTAGCATTTGTATCCCACATTTTCCCACCAATTTGCAGGCTCAATGTGGCTTACATTATGCCGTAATGGCGATCGCCATTTCCAGGTAGAGAATTACAGATGATATTACAATAAGGTGCATACATGGTAAAGTATAGTACAATATGGTACTGCATCGAGGTTTAAACATAAACATCAGAGAAAGTTTACCCCACCGCCACCAAAAAATCCATACCAATGGCAGTGGGGTAGGGAGAAGTTTGCACTTTCCTCTGTTAATCTGACCACTCTACCCCTTTCCCCAGCAAACTATGCCTATGATCATTGTTCTCTCTAAACTGAGCTGGAGTCCTCCACTACAGTCCTGCCAGTAGGGGGTGCTGTTGCATTATCACATTTTCAGTAGTGAGACATAAGCAAACTTTGCAGGACTCCAGGTAACCTGCCTTTCCCTAGCGATTGAAGATACAATATTGAAGCACAAACCCCTCACACCTTAGAGGGATCAGTGTCTATGATATTATACTATTCCATACTTTATTAATGCTTCCACTGGCCAGAACATCACTGTTGCTACAAATTTGTAGTTTTATGATGCTTCCTTGCTCCAATGGTGGGATGATACTGCATCTGCTTTTAGTAAGGTTCAGCTCAGGTCTGTGTCTTGTACTTAACCATACACGTCACTGAATTTTTTAGTGCCTCTGTTCAAGCACATCATATACAGTAACATACTCTACCCCCTCCCCCCAAACATGACGTCTGTAAACCTATTTCTTCTGACTCAAACCCATTTTGCCAGCAGGACAACTATTAACATTACAGAGCACTTGGAAAACATCTGAAGCTGGTCCTTGAGAAAGGCGGCACTGCAAACAGGGGATACATTAAGCAAACACGTAATAAAGCCCTCACTTATTACTCTAGCTACATGACACAGATCTCTAAAAGGAGATCCCATAGGAGTATTTCCTTTGCAGAGGAGGGCATGACTCAGAGAAACAATTTAAACAGCCTTAGTTTAGGAACATCGTTACCAAAGATGATACCTTCATGAAAACAGAAGAAATTGGTCTGTCAGTCAGATAATAGATAAGCATTTTCACTCTAATTCTGTAAAGGTGCCAAAAATTGCATACGCAAATTTGGGTGCGCGAACAATTTGTGCATGCAATCTAATTAAATAATGAGCTAATTAGCACCAATAATTGCCTTTTTAACTAGCAATTATTGGAACTAATTAAAATTAATTGGAATATATGCACATAAATTTAGGTGCAGAATCTGAACCTATATTTTATGTGAAAGTAAAAAATGGGACGCAGAGATGGGAGTGTCACGGAAGGAATGAGGGCATTCCTAGCATTTACACATGTTCTATGGAGGATACACGCCTATTTTAGGCATGTACATTTGCACCATGTTTCAGATGGATCATACATATTAACTATATTCAGTTGTAGAAATATGAGGATTTCAGATATTGACCTCAATGGCTACCACCAGCACAGAACTTTTTTTTACCCTTATGACTCAAGTTTATTTTACTTCTTTTGGCTTTTTAACAAGTGCTTAGTCTCATTATGATTACCATTAGCTGCATGGGCATACTGTACATTTTAAAGCAGTTTTAATTGAACATAAAAACATAAGAATAGATCTACCGGATCAGACCAATGGTCCATCTAACTCAGTAGCCTGTTCCCAACAGTGGCCAATCCAGGTCACAAGTAACTGGCAGAAACTCAATTAGTAGCAACATTCCATGCTAACAATTCCGGGGCAAGCAGTGGCTTCCCCCATGTCTATCTCAATTACAGACTATACACTTTTCTTCCAGGAACTTATCCAAACCTTTTAAACCCAGATACACTTACTGTTATTACCACATCCTCCGGCATCAAGTTTCAGAGCGTAACTATTCTTTGAGTGAAAAAATATTTCCTCCTATTTTAAAAGTATTTCCATGTAATTTCATCGAGTGTCCCCTGGAGGGGCATTTTTGAAAAGGGACATCCACGTTTCGATTTGGATGTCCTTACAAAACGTCGTAATCCAGGGGCGGGGAAACCCGTATTTTTGAAACAACATGGACGACCATCTTTTGTTTCAAAAATACCGTCAGAGATGTCCAAATCCTTAAATTTGGTCATCCTTAGAGATGGACGTCCCTAGACATGGACATTTCTGATTTTCAGCGATTTTTGAAACCAAATATGTTCACGTCAGAAACGACCAAATGCAAGCCATTTGGTCATGGGAGGAGCCAGCATTTCTAGTGAACTGGTCCCCCTGACATGCCAGGACACCAACCGGGCACTCTAGGGGGCACTGCAGTGGACTTCATAAATTGCTCCCATGTACATAGCTCCCTTACCTTGTGTGCTGAGCCCCCCACACCCCCCAAACCCACTACCCACAACTGTACACCACTCACATAGCCCATACGGGTGAAGGGGGGCACCTAGATGTGGGTACAGTGGGTTCGTGGTGGGTTTTGGAGGGCTCGTTGTTTCCTCCACAAACATAACAGGTAGGGGGGGATGGTGCTGGGTCCGCCTGTCTGAAGTGCACTCACCCACTAAAACTGCTCCAGGGACCTGCATACTGCTGTCATGGACCTGAGTATGACATCTGAGGCTGAGATGTTTTTTGAGGGTGGGAGGGGGTTAGTGACCACTGGGGGAGTAATGGGAGGTCATCCCCAATTCTCACCAGTGGTCATCTGGTCATTTCAGGCCAGGGGCGTAGCCAGCCTTCCGTGGGAGAGGGGTCCAGAGCCCGGGGGGAGGGGCACATTTTAGCCCTCCCCCCGGCGCCGCCCCCCCACCGCCGACATTGCCTCCCCCCCCCCGCCGCGAACCCGCCGCCGCCGCCTACCTTTACTTTTGCTGGCGGGGGATCCCACTCCCCGCCAGCCGACGTCTTCTTCTTAGTCGCTTCCTGTTCTTAAATTTGAACTGTTCTCTGAGTCTGACATCCTGCACGTACAATTACGTGCAGGACGTCAGCAAACAAATTGAAGAGCAGGAAGGACTGAGAAGACGTCGGCTGGTGGGGAGTGGGATCCCCCGCCAGCAAAAGTAAAGGTAGGCGGCGGCGGGGGGCGGGTTCGCCGGGAGGGGGGTCCTGGGGTGAATCTGCGGGGGCCCCGGCCCCCTCAGGCCCCACGTAGCTACGCCACTGTTTCAGGCACCTTTTTATGCCTTACTCGTAATAAAAACAGGTCCGGGTGAAAACGTCCAAGTGTTTGTCAGGGACATCTTTCTTTTTTTCCATTATGGGTCAAGGACGTCCAAGTGTTAGGCACGACCAAGTCCCGCCTTCGCTACACCTCCGACACGCCCCCTTGAACTTTGGCCATCCCTGCGACGGAGTGCAGTTGGGGACATCCAAAATCGGCTTTCGATTATACTGATTTGGACGTTTCTCAGAGAAGGATGTCCATGTTCTGATTTATGTCCTTCTCTTTCGAAAAATGAGCCTAATATTCACATTTATGCCTACTCCTGAGTAGCTGTACATATCTGTGACTTCAATCTAACTGCAGTTACTGCTGGTTTAACACTAGTATTCTATAAGGCACTTAAGTGATAATGGTGCTCATTTTCAAAGCAGATAGATGTCTCAAAAGAGCCAAAAAAAAGTCCATCTGCTGAAACGTCTAAATAGCGATTTTGAAAAGACAGAGTTCCAGGAGGCATGTCGTAGGCATGTTTTGGGTAGGACTAGGGAGGGCCCAAAATTAGGGTGTCCAACAGCAATAATGGAACAGGAGGAAATGTCCAAAGGAAAAAAAGAAAGGTGTTTTTATTTAGACCTGTTTCAATCATGTCTAAGTTACAAAAAAGGTGCTCTGATTAAGCAGCTGACCACTGGAGGGATGAAGACATGACCCTTCTTTAATCCCCCAGTGATTGCTGTCCCCTTCCCCCTCCATTGAAAGAAAAACTGAAAAGGGATATCAGGCTGTTTGACAGCATCGGATATTATGGGCATACTGAGCACACTAGAAAGCAGGTCTGAGGGTAGACTAGTGATCAGTGCAGTGGACTATAAACCAGGGGACCCAGATTCAATTCCTACTTCAGCACTCCCTTGTTTTGTTTTTTCCTTTAAATCAGGATTGTCCAACCTTGGTCCTTGAAGGCCACAATCCTGTTGTGTTTTCAGGATTTCTCCAATGAATATGCATGAGATCTATTTGTATGCACTGCCTCTATTGCACGTAAATAGATCTCATGCATGTTCATTGGGGAAACCCAACAGGAGTGGAGGAGTGGCCTAGTGGTTAGGGTGGTGGACTCTGGTCCTGGGGACCTGAGTTCAATTCCCATTTCAGGCACAGGCAGCTCCATGTGACTCTGGGCAAGTCACTTAACCTCCATTACCCCAGGTACTAATAAGTACCTGTATATGTAAGCTGCATTGAGCCTGCCATGAGTGGGGAAAGCACAGGGTACAAATGTAACAAAAAAAAATCCTGAAAACCTGACCTGGCAAGGGCCAAGGTTGGACACCCCTTCCCTAAATTGTGAGCCCTCAAAAAAACAAACATATACCTGCTGTACCTAAATATTTATGACATTTGCAAGCCTGAAGGCTATTAAGGTGATGTATAGTCAGGTACAGTAGGTATTTCCCTGTTCCTGGAAGGTTCACCATTTAAAAATAACGGAGTTGTGGTAGAATATGAACCTGGGTGCCCTGGATTAAAGTCCATTGCACTGACCACTAGGCTGCCCCTCTGCTCTGCAGGCATATCTGTGTGGCCATTTTCATCCTTGTCCCCAGTTTTTTGGTGTTCATAATTTGGACATTTTATTTTGGAAAATGGCTGCTCATTTTGGATATTCTCATGTATTTTGGAACAGGAAACCCTGATGTTTTTCCTGTTCGAAATTGGCTGTGAGATGGACAGGGTTTTTTATTTCAACATTTTGTGCTAGACATATTATTTTTTGCACTTAGATGTCATTTCAAAAATGCCCCTCCACATGTTTTTATAAAATAGGTTAGAAATAGGTGCCTTCCTGCCCTCTCAATCTGGATGACCTGCTCTAGAAACACTCCTTTAAATTTATGCTTGCACAAACAGCCTAGCTGACAATCTGCTTAAAATTAAATGAATTAAAACACTCTACTGATCTTTGTATATTTAACTTTGAAAAACCTCATGCTCCAATACTAAGGGAAGTATTAGCAGGTTTTGCTAACTTTGAGTAGGAAAACTCTAGAAAACCAATGAAATCCAAACTATTCAAGGATTGCTGTGACTCCCACAATTGCCCTTTCTTGTCATGTTTTTAAAAGGAGGTAAATAATGAGCTTTGGAGACTGGTAACACTTCAAACACACATCTTTTAAACATGTCAATTGCTGAAACCGTTGGCACTATAGGAAAATTGATCCTGCTCTCTCGAGATGTTCTGCAGGGGTTGAAGCCTATTTTGTAGATTAAACTTATCTTTGTAAAAGATGAAAAGTGCTTTTTTTTTGTCTGTTGTTGCTGATTTTATATTATATGCTCTATCTATGTATACATTTGCAAGCCATGTTAGGCATTCCTCTATTGTCTGGAAAGGAAGGATGAAAGTATTCTAAATTAATAAATAGCTGGAGGCTACTCAATAGTTGGATTGGTTTTCCAGTAATTGATGTGGAACACCCCGATGACAGGTGAAGAACTGTTTTTGTCCATTCTTATTTTCATAGATCTGCTGTAGCTAGAGAATTACCAGAGGGTCTGAGTCCAAGACGCTGGGTCTAATCATTTTGTATAAATAGTAGTCCAAAGGCTTCTGAAAAAGCCAGGCATGAGGAAAAAGTGTGTCAAATGTAGTTGCTAAATAATTCTCAAAAATGCAAATGATCAGAATCATTTGTGGAATTTGATAGAGTAATCCTTTTCTCACGTGTCACTATGAAGGTGGATACGTGGATGGGCGACGAAAATGATAAAGGGGATGGGACGACTTTCCTATGAGGAAAGGCTAAAGCGGCTAGGGCTCTTCAGCTTGGAGAAAAGACGGCTGAGGGGAAATATGATAGAGGTCTATAAAATAATGAGTGGAGTGGAATGGGTAGATGTGAAGCGTCTGTTTACGCTTTCCAAAAATACTAGGACTAGGGGGCCTTCGATGAAGCTGGAATGTAGTAAATTTAAAACGCATCGGAGAAACATTTTCTTCACTCAACGCGTAATTAAACTCTGGAATATGTTGCCGGAGAATGTGGTAAAGGCAGTTAGCTTAGCAGAGTTTAAAAAGTTTTGGACGGCTTCCTAATGGAAAAGTTCATAGACCGTTATTAAATGGGGGAAAATCCACTATTTCTGGGATAGCAGTATAGAATGTTTGTACTTTTTTGGGATCTTGCCAGGTATTTGTGACCTGGATTGGCCACTGTTGGAAACAAGATGCTGGGCTTGATGGACCTTTGGTCTTTCCCAGTATGGCAATACCTATGTACTTATGTTACAATCCAACTCATTTTCGAACGTGATCGCCGGCCATCTTCCGAGACAAATCGGGAGATGGACGGCGATCTCCTGAACCTGGCCAAATCGGTATAATCGAAAGCCAATTTTGGCCGGGTTCAACTGTACCCACATGTAGGTGACCCCCTTCACCTCTTAGGGATATGGTAATGGTGTAGAGTTGTGGGGAGTGGGTTTTGGAGGGGGATTTGGGGTGGGCTAAACAACCAAGGGAAGGGAGCTATGCACCTGGGAGCTATTTTTATTATATTTTTTTTAATTTTTAGAAGTGCCCCCTAGGGTGCCCGGTTGGTGTCCTGGCATGTGAGGGGGGCCACTGTACTACAAATGCTGGCTCCTCCCATGATCAAATGCCTTGCATTTCGCCGGGTTTGAGATCGCCTGCATTATTTTCCATTATGGCCGATGCCGGCCATCTCAAACCCGGCGAGCTCTGACATTTGGCCGGGCCCAACCGTATTAGCAAAGAAAAAGATGGCCAGCTATCTTTTTCGAAAATACGGTTGGCTCCACCCACTTGCAGTGCCAGCCCCAGAGATGGCTGCCCATAGAGATGGCCGGCGCCGTTCGATTATGCCCCTCCACGTTACAACAACAACAGGTAAGATGAACCTATCAGGGGGGGACCAAGATGGTATCAGTGGCAGATGTGTTTGCCTGAGCTCCTGAGGCTCTGGATGTTTTGCCTGTCTTTTGGGAGTTTTTGCCCTTGGTATATGGAATAAAGTAAGGCCAAAGCTCAGGAAAATCCCCCCTTGCCCTGGAGGCAAAGCAGGCAACACTGGAGCATTTTGGCATTCGGGCACAGGAGGTGATTGCGCTTGCTTCAGTTGGGTCTGCTGGATCAATCCCAGACCACAACATAGAGGGAACATTGTCTATAGACTGCCCCTCCCAGACCAGGAAGCAGCTCGACGGTGACAGAGATGCCAACACAGGGGAGGCCATTGGAGGTATACAGGTTTTCCGCAGTGAGAGGGGCTCCGTTGGCCGTCTCTTCTATTTTACCAGCTATTGATACAAGGAAAACTGGAGTGTCTCCAGTAGTCCTGCCTGAGGGGACAGCTTCATCCTCATCTTTGGGAAAGTTTGAAAAACTGGCAGTGGTGACATTGGAGTCCTTTTGGGATGCTATCCAGAGAATGCAGCCTGCCCTTCTCCAGGTATCTAATTCTTTTGGAACAGATGTTTTGTCCTTAAAAGGAACTTGTTAGGCCCTGTTACAGGATTTGGGGCAGCAAGGAACTAGAATTGGGACACTGGAACAAGAGGTAATTCAGAGCTTTTCTTCTACAACTACTGCCGGCAAGCTCCACCTACTGGCTTCAACTCACATAATAGGCCAGATAGACTCATGCTGTTTTCTGTCTCAATCTAACGTCCTTGCTAACCTCTAATGGTAATACTGCGATATTACCACTAGAGGTCTTGCTGGCCATTTTGAAGACCCAAAGACACAAGGCAGGAGTAAGTGGACATCACTTCCACCCCACTAGGAACCAGCTTCCCCCAATAAGCCCAAGGATTGGGCCAGGAAGTCGGTTTGGGGGAACTTGTGGCCTAAAGGCCATTTTTATGTGTCTTGTTCCCTGGGAATGGACAAGTCCAGGGGAGGCTGGCATACGTCAGGCTCGTGCCTGCACATGGGAGCCCAGAGGGCTCCAAGGGATGGGTGTCCTGGCTGATGGGAGGGTTGGGGTTGCTCTGGGGAGTTGTAAAGTGTTGACAAGGGGGTGCTTTGGCTGGTCAGGTAATGTCAGGAGAGATCAGGTCTGCTGCTGGGAGAGTTTGGTGTGCTGTTGGGTAGAGGGGTTGAGGACAATTGCATCAGGGTGGGGTCACGTATTTCTGAAGAGCACTGATGCTGGGATTGGGGTCCTTTGCAGAGGGAGAAGGGATTTTAGAAAGCTGCTCCTATGTCTATGTGTGGGCGGAAGGGAATTCTCCCCCCCCCCCCCCTCCATATCCAGCTGCTCTCATTTGGACATTCAACCCTGCTCCTATTTTACAGGACACCAAACGCTTTATGTTTGGTAGAGCATCTTGCAATGACTTGGATATTTGAATTCCGCTCTGCAAGTCCTTTGCAAAATCTGCCTCTAGGTGTCCTGCCTTGGAGCAAATGTTCCACATGTTTGAGCCAATTGGTACAGTGTCAAGACATCCTATGCTAGTTTCAAGTTTTATTAGTGCTTGATACACCGCTCCTTAGGGTTCCTTTCAGAGTGGTTTACAATAACTATATTTCAAAAGAGAGGAAATGCAAGCTAGAACAGAGAACTAGCAACCTGGCAGAACCCAGTGTTTTCTTGCTCTAGATCCTCTCCCTTCCTGGTTAGGGGAAGAGGGTCATATTTAGAATGCATCTATAAAAAGAAAAGGTTTTAGACTCTGATTTTAATTTAGTATGTGAGTGTTCCAAGCATAGTGTTAGGAAGAGAACGTTTCAGAAGGTAGGGCTTCTTACACAAAAAAATTGTGTTTGTATGAAGTCCAAAGCAGATGTTTCTAAAGGATGGCTCAACAAAGCAGCTGGCTTGAGAAGAATTAAGATTTCTAGAAGGAAACTAGGGTACGCGTAGTCAAGATCAATAGGGAGGAGTGCCTATGTACTAGGGATAAGATATTAAAGAAAATTCTGTATAAGACCATTGATTACCACTCTGATAAGAACATAAGAATATAAGAATCATTATTTTGGGTCAGACTGATGGTCCATCTAGCCCAGTATTCTGCTTTGAAAAGTGGCCAATCCAGGTCACAAGTATCTGGTAGAATCCAAAAGAATAGGGAAGATTCCATGCTACCAGTTCCAGGGATAAGTAGTGATGTTCCCCATGTCTATTTTAATAGCAGATCATGGACTTTTCCTCCAGGAACTTGTTCAAACTTTTTAAAACCCAGATATACTAACTGCTGTTACTACATCCTCTAGCAACAAGTTCCAGAGCTTAAAACTATTCGTTGAGTGAAAACAAAATTCTTGTATTTGTTTTAAACGTTTTACCATGTAACCTCAAGTAGCGTCTCCTAGCAATTGTACTTTTTGAAAAAAATAAACAATCACTCTATGTTTACCCATTCTACTCCACTCAGGATTTGGTAGACCTCTATCATATCCTCCTCAGAGGCGTAGCTAGGTTTTGATATTTGGGGGAGCAGACTTTTGTAAAATAGGCGCCAGACATGGGCGTAGTTTGACCTTTTCATTTGGGGGGAAGGGTGTGGCTTGGACATTTGCATATGCACATCTCATACATATTCATTATGGATATTTTTTTAAAAAACAACAACAAACACCCACACGCACCAGACTAAAATGCTGAATATGATACCAGTATATCAAAAACAATAGGGCCAGACACTTTATGAAATAACTCAAAACCTTCACATAAAACTTAACACACAACAGCCCTAACCCACCTATGACAAGACATAGCTATAAATATTACACTGGACCCTAGAGCACCAATATACGTGCTACTGGAAAACAAGCTGGACTGTTACACATTCCTACACAAACACTACTGCTAGCAGAATCCGTCACGTCAGTCACAAATGCAGAACATGGACAAACCCTCATGTGATACAAAATAGGGAACCACAAAAAACATGCCCACAAAAACTGAAATATAGATCTCATCAAGAAAGCCAGACTGTAAGCAGTGCAAATACTGGTAAAAGAGAAACAGAAATATATTTTCTCCTGTACTCTGCAAAATACAACAATAGAAAAAAAATGTACATTTCACAAAGCAGGCACATCTTAGTCCTTAAAAAGCATTAAATAAAAAGAATGTTTTCTTTTCTACCTTTGTGGTCTGAGCATTCTATTTTTCTAGTTAAGCTGGTCCCACTCTATTTTCCACTTTCCATGTGTCAGTCTTCTAAATTCTTTTCCAGGTTGGCTTTTCCATTTCTTTGCTCTTCTCTTGTCTTCTTCCTGTCCTTCTCTGCATCTGTCTGGCACTGATCTTTCATTTTACGCTTCCCCCCCCCCCCCTACTTTTCTCTCACTCTTTAGTCTTTAGTATCCATCTTCCTACTGGCTTTGACCATCTCCCAGCACTCCCTCCCCCCCTCTCTCTCCCTTACCCAGTCTCCTATATTCCTCCCATCTTTCACCCAATTCATTAGTCCCCCATTTCCATCCTCTGTACTCACCCTCTTTGCCCTCATTTACCCTCCACTGCACCTCATCACCCTATCGTCCCAGCTCCATCCATGTCTCTCCTTCCTTCCTTTGCCTCCAAGGCCACTCTTCTGTCTGTTACCCTATACCCCATTCCCAGTAGCTTCTCTTTCACCATCTTTTAACCCCTTTCTACCCTAACTCAACCCCCTTCAGAGACTCATCTCCTTCTCCTATACCCCTCACTAGTACCCCAATCCCTTTTCAATGCCTCTTATCCTCTCTCCAGTCTTCCAGATCATTCACATTATTCTCAACCTTTCCCCACATCATCCCCTTTTCTTGCCCTTCTTCTCATATCCCCATTTTCACATCTTACTTCTTCCCCTCTCCCCCCCCCACCAGTTTCATCCATCTTCTGCTCCTTCCCTCTGCTCACCACCCCTGCCAGTCCCATCCATCTCCTACTCTTTCCCTCTGCCCCAACCTCTCCCAGTCCCATCCATCTTCTGCTCCTTCCCTTTGCCCAGATCCGGCATCTCCTCATTCCTCCCCTTGCCCTCCCAAGGTGTATCTTCTCCTTGTTTCCATTGCCTTCTCCTATCCCATCAAGTCCAACCTCAGGAAGTTTGAAGAAAACAAGAGATGGAATGATGACATCAAAAAGTTGAAGCCAATTAATTTAGTTAGTCTATGTTTCCCTCAGCCATCTAGTACATTCAAAACAAAGCAAGCAAACCTATGAGCTTGCTACATCCTTGTTGTCATTCTTTATTGTTGGTAGCATTTTTATTTAATCTTACTTAATTTTCAAACATGCTGGCTTGTGCAGCATACGGATGTACAAAGAGGAAGTATTGGTTTACTCGATTAGAGTACTAATTTGTTCTACATTTTAAATCAATGTCATTTGGAGGGGCTGGCTATGGGACTCCCCCTGTATTCATGAAGATGTTTTCACCTAGTAATGGGCCACCAAGTGACCAAAACAGACATCAGATGCAAATGTGATTCCATGTGCCCCAATGAAAAGAGTTTAATTCTACTTCCATTTAATTTCAATATATTCCATCTTTATAACACCAAGCTTCCCAAAGGCAGATTACAGAAACAGATGAACAGTTAAGATGAAAAAACAGGGTATTCTCACTGAAATTTCTCCAACTGTATAGAACAACGTAGAAAAATTAGCACAAAATACAAAGATTATAACTACTGTTTCTACCAACTATAATAATTTTAAGCTGTTTTAGTGATGTTCAATTTTTATTTCATACTTAAATCTAGCTATGGGAAGCTTTCAAATAAATTAAAAGGCTGTCAAATAAGTAAAAAAGAAAGCAAAATCTTTTGTCCTCCACCTTTTAAGACACTGCCATTAATGCTTATCCAATTGGCACAGCTTTAGACTAGCTGTCTGTTCATCTGTCCAATTTAGATTGTAAGCTCTGTTGAGCAGGGACTGTCTTTTTCATGTTGATTTGTACAGCGCTGCATAAGTCTAGTAGCGCTATAGAAATGTTTAATAGTAGTAGTAGTACTTTGGACCACGCATTTATTTTTAATAATATCACACAGCACGTACCATAGAGTCCCTGGACCCTTCTTACCTTACCCCCAGCCAAGCCAGCAGTCAAAGAAGAGCTCACTTCCATCACAGCATCAACAAGCCAAGGCCAAACACCGCCGCCAAACAGCTAACTGCCCTGCACCGACCACACACCAGGGAAGACGCAGACCGTGTGAAGAAGAGGAGGACCCTGGCTAGGCTCCGCGCACCCCCACAGTGCTGCCTGAAGCCAGGAGGAGAAGAACGTCGTCGTGAGAGCTCAGCGCAGCGGCCATGTAGTAAGTAACAACAATTAAGTTACTACCACAATGGCCGCTGTGGCTCCAGCTGAGCGGCTCTCTGGATGACGTTCTCCTTCTCCTGGCTTCAAGCACTTCTGCAGGACAGGAGACGGGGAGTGTGCTGCGGGCAGTCTGTTGTTCTTCGCTTTTGGGACTCAGGCAGGTGACGATGATGATCACCTGCAACGTTTCCAGGCACTGGCGGCACCGCGTGCAAGAGCGGGAAGGTGGAAGTGCAGTGCGCATAGGCGGTACCTCCAAGGCATGGCGCCACCGTGTGAAAGTGGGAAGGTGAGGCGAATGCTCCCCCTACGCCCCACCTAGCTACGCCACTGATCCTCCTCAGTTGACTCTTCATGCTGAAGAGTCCTAATCTTGTACGCCTATCCTTGTATGAGAGGAGTTCCATCCCCTTAATCATTTTGGTCACCCTTCTTTGAAAATTTTCTAATTCTGGTATATCGGTGACCAGAATTGCACACAATACTCAAGGTGAGGTTGCACCATGGAGTGATACAGAGGCATTATAATAGTCTTTGTCTTATTTTCTATTCCTTTCCTAATAATTCCTAGCACACTGTTTGCTGTTTTGGCTGATGCTGCACACTGAGCAGATTTCAACGTACAGTATTGTCCATGATGACACCTGGGTTTTTGCGTCTGCAGCAAGTTTCTCTTCATACTCTTTTTTTAGCCTAATGCTTTGTATCTAACATACCAGTGCTTATGTTGCTTCTTGTTTTCTTCATTTGGATCCTTTTTCCATTTTTTGGAAGATATTCTTCTTTTGCCTCTAATAGCCTCTTTCACTCACTTTTTAACCAAGCTGGCTGACATTTGCTCTTCTTTCCACCTTTATTAATACATGGAATCAGGGACAGCCAAAGGCAATCTGCCACCTGAGGCACGGATGAAATGCCGCCCCACCTGGCCTCATTCTGGCATCCTCACCCCCTTCTCTCCGCAATCTTTTCCCCCACATTTACCTTTTTTTCCCTAAAAGGCAGCAGTGGCAGCGATTCCCATAGGCTGCCCTGCGGCCAGCACTGATCTCTTCTCTCTACTGCATCCCAACTCTGAGGAATCAGGAAGTTACACCAAGAGGCAGGCCACAGCAGTTAGAAGAGGCCGGTGCTGGCGGCCTATGGGAATTGCTGCAGCCTTTTAGAAAAGAAGGTAAATGTGGGGAAGAGGGTTGAGGAGGGACGGGGGAGATGCCACTCCATGGAGAGTCCTGCCTGAAGCCCCCGCCTCAGTTGGTCTAATGGTAGGGCCGCCATTGCATGGAATACATCTGGTCTGGGCTTCCAAGATGGTATTTTTGAACAACATCCTTGCCGGATTTAAAGTCCTAACTTTTGCGGTTGCTTCTTTTAGCTTTATTTTAACCATTTTCCTCGTTTTATCATAGTGGCCCTTGTGAAAATTAAATGTTGCTGCAGTAGATTTTCTTAGTGACTTCACTCCAGTTATTAGCTCAAAATTTTTTTTTTTTTTTATTTATTTATACTTTTCAAACTTTACAATTCAAGACAAACTTGCTAAGTAAATCAGACATAATATTATAAAATTATCACATTCATCTTACGAAGATACATTAATGCCCTTTTTATATCACAAAATAAGAGCAAGGCGTTACTAAGAATAAATGGGGAAAAATTATAAGTAAATATAACAAAGAACAGACTTTGCACATAACATTCTTCCTTAATTTCTTACAGCTTTAAACATTAGTTAGAATGTGGAAAAATTATAACTTCCTAGAGTCAATGAATACTCTTAACTGCTCTGGCTGGAAGAATATATATTTTAAACCTTGATGTTTCACCACACATTTGCTTGGGTAGTTCAAGAAGAAAGAGGCTCCCAATTCCTGGGTCTCTTTCCTCATGCTCAAAAAAAATTTCCTAATATCCTGCGTTTGTTTCGTTACATCCTGAAATATACAAACTGTTTTGCCATAAAACAAATCATTTATTCGACGAAAGTATAGTCTTTTTATAGCTTCAACATCTTGCAAGAAAACAAATTGAACCATTAAAGTCATTCTTTCTGATTGATCCGATATAGTAGCTTCCAACAGTTCAGATACATTTAAATTTGTTTGTTCCATTAAATTTACAGGTTTATCAGTTAAGGATCCTGCTTCCAAGGAGATCTTATTCATTATATAGTAAATTTTGTTAACTGGAGGTAAAGTTTCTGGGGTATATTTCAAAATTTCAGTTAAATATTTTTTAAAGGCATCCAACGGTTTTACTCCTTTCTCTCTTGGAAAATTCAGAATCCTCAGATTGAATCTTCGATTATAATTTTCAATTTGATCAATCTTTCTTGCTATTATAGTTTTGTCTTTTATCATTTCTGAAGATAGGTCTTGAAGTTTTTTAACATCTTGATTGAGCTTTAGCGTTTGAGCTGTAAACTCCTTTTTTATGCCAGTCAGAGATTCAGAAAAGACATTCATTGTACTTACAAGAGAAGATAGTTCTTTCGTAGATTTATCCACATTCACCGCTAATTGTTGGAGAACACTCCAAATGTTCTCCAACGACACCGACCCAGGTGCAGATTTCAAAAGCTTTCCTTCTAGGCTCAGGCCCTCAGGCCTTTGCGACCCGTCTGGTATCGCCGCTCCAGCCCCTTCAATAAGGGGTTCACCATCGACACCCTCTTCGGATTCGAGGGAACCTCTCTGGTTCTGGCGTCCTTCTAGGTGGGGCGGTGGTCTAAGCGCCGGAGGAGAAAGAGTGACATCGAATCCCAAGTCCTCCATAGCTCCCCCGCTATGGGGAACAGCGGGAACACTCACGGCGTCTTGGGAAGAAGTTCGCGAGATGAACTGCTCGATCGAAAGCTGTTGCGGGGATGAGGTCCGGGGCATCGAAGCTTTACCCCGGACCGTACCCTTCCGTTTAGTATGAGGCATAAACGAAGAAATTTAATTTTTAAAACGCGATCAAATCGAGGAGATCAGAGCTCACTCAACTACGTGCCGCCATCTTGGAACGCCTCTATTAGCTCAAATTTGATCATGTTATGATCATTGTTTCCCAGCAGATCCAACACCGTTACCTGCATTCCACTACATACTAGATCTAAAATAGCTCCCCCCCCCCCCCTCTTGTTGGTTCCTGGCCTTGTTGCTCTAAAAAGCAGTCATTTATTTCATCTAGGAATTTTACCTCCCTAGCATTTCCTGACATGTCATTTATCCAGTCAGTATTGGGGGTAATTTAAATCATGTACAACCCTACCAGTATGCTCTTTCCCTTCATACCACTGCACACGGTTTACCCTGGAGCACCATAAGAAAACACCCCCCCCCCCCCCCCCACTGCCTGCAGTGTAGGCGTAACATTATAATATATTTTGTTTACTAAAGCTTGTAAGAAACTGTAGGCCAGATATTTTAAAAAAAGCTGAGCTCCTAAAGTTATGCTCCTACATTTATGCCCTTTTTTCAGCCAAACTTAGCAAACTTAGGAGTCTCAGTCCTTAGTAGGGTCACAGTGTAAGTTTTTGTACCTCAGCTAAAAATTCATCTTTAATTTAGGAACTTATTATGCTTATACATTTAGATCTGCTATTCATTTGCCTAGATTTATGAGCCTAGTGCTGAAAATCAGTCCTAAGCTCATACTCAGTTTTTCTCACCCTAAAACTGTTGCTGTTACCACACTTTTTGTGCTCTTAAATTTAACAGCTGTGTGAAACCGAGTATAAATTTGGGAACTCATGGCCTTAACATGGCTTCTTTGAAAATTTATTAGCACTATCTCGCAAAAGAGCATACATCCTTTGAATATTGGGCACTATCCTGCTTATTTTCGAAGGAGAAGGGCGCCCATCTTCCGACACAAATCGGGAGACGGGCGTCCTTCTCCTAAGGTCGCCCAAATCAGCATAATCGAAAGCCAATTTTGGGCATCCTGAACTGCTTTCCATCGTGGGAACGACCAAAGTTCAAGGGGGTGTGTCAGCAGTCTACAGAAGGCGGGACGGGGGCGTGGTTAACAGATGGGCGTTCTCGGCTGATAATGAAAAAAAGAAGGGCATCCCTCACAAGCATTTGATCGACTTTACTTGGTCCATTTTTTTTCACGACCAAGCATCAAAAAGGTGCCCGAACTGACCAGATGACCACCGGAGCGAATCGGGGATGACCTCCCCTGACTTCCCCAGTGGTCACTAACCACCTCCCACCCCGAAAAAAACAACTTCAAAAACTTTTGTCTTTTTTTTTTTAGAGTATGTTCTTCGCTATGCCTCCATCCCTGGAATGGCAGTTGAGGACGTCCTTCCCCTCCAAAATGTGGATGTTTCTGTGAGAAGGGGACATCCATGCCTTTGCTATGCCTCCAACACCCTTTTTATTCATTTATTTGGATTTTGGATCACAAGTAGCAGCAGTGGGATTTGAACCAGCCACCTCAGAATTGCAAGACCAGTGCTCTAACCACTAGGTCACTCTGCCTCTCTACTCCCTGGAAATTTGGCCATCCCTGTGGGGGGGGGGGGGGCAGTATGCAGGTCCCTGAGGGTGGGAGGTATGTGTGTGTCAGCGGAGGCATAATGAAGGCGTGGTTGTCCTTCTTTCAAACATTTTGGATGCCCACAACTGCCTCCTCACAGGGATAGCCAAATTTCTAGGGAGTGGAGTGGAGTAGAGTGGCCTAGTGGTTAGAGCACTGGTCTTGCAATCTAGAGGTGGCCAGTTCAAATCCCACTGCTGCTACTTGTAATCCAAAATCCAAATAAATAAAGGAGGTGTTGGAGACATAGCAGGCATGGATGTTCTTCTCACAAACATCCACACTTTGGACATCCTCAACTGCCTGTTGCTTCCCCTCCTTAGGAAGGAAATCATGTGCAAATGAGCTAACAGCAAGCAGCTCATTTGCATGCAATTTCCTTCATGCATGCCCGTTCCTTTCTGGATCAGTAAGGGAAGGGCTTTTTTCATTCAGCTAGTGGGACCAGTGCATTACAAATGCTGGCTCCTCCCATGACCAAATGCTTTGAATTTGGTCATTTCTGAGATGGGCGTCCTTGCTTTCCATTATCGCCAAAAACCGGGGACGACCATCTCTAAGGTTGACCTAAATTTCATAATTTGGGTGTCCCCGACTGTAATATCTAAACAAAAGATGGATGTCCATCTTGTTTCAATAATACGGGTTGCCCTGCCCCTTTATGGGGGCTGTACTTAGAGATGGGCACCCCCGTTCGATTATCCCCCTCCACATGACCCAGGCATCCCAAACCTAAAGCCTATATACAAGTGAAGTGTTCTTTTAGTACCCAAAACATTTTATCAGTGCATTGTAACAATATGGAAAGTTTTTGTGAAAATTACAGGCCTATTGCTAACATGTCATTTTTAGCCATGGTCATGGAAGCAACTGTGGCAAAGCTCCGATAAAGCTATTTAGATACATTTGAATGGTTGGTACCTATGCACTCTGATATCCTGTTCTAGTGGCATTACTAGAAAATCTTCACTTATTTATTGCCAAAAGTCAATCTAAACTGCTGATCCATATTGATTTAACAGTAGCCTTTGATCGTGTAAATCATGACGTTCTTATACAAACTCTTCAATATGGGTATAACTGGGGTGGCAGATATTGTAGTTATGATTGACAATTGTTACTCTGAGAACTGAGTTTCTGACTATGGGGTCCCTCGGGGCTTACCACTCTCACTTATTATGTTCAACGTTTACCTGAAGTGACTATGGGGTCCTGGTCCTGCTTATTACAACAAATGGGTGGATTGATCATGCTCCAGTACTCTTTTTGAGTTCCAGAACTGGAGAGTGGAGTTTAGCAACTGCGAGACAGAGGTCTTTGAGAAGTCTTGTGCCATTGGAATTCTCTCCCTAGGTATTGTGGGAAGTTAAAAATCATAACTTACTCAGGAAAAAGTAAAATACCTGGCTTTTCCCTGGCTGCCATTGAGATTTTTTTTTTTTGAATGGCTGGGAAATTAGTTGGACTGAATCTGTTTTTTTACTAAAGATCTGAGTGGTGAGGATTTCGGTGATAGGATGCTATTGTTAAAGAGAGTAAGAATTATTGTGCATTCATTTTTTTAAATTGTAACCAACCTTTAATTCAGTTGGAGAAAAGTGGGATATGAAAAGCATTTTAAATGAAATGAAATGTGTTTTTTTTCCTTAAAAAACAAAAATCTGTGTTCCTTTTGCTCCCTTCTTTCTGTACCCAGGGAATTGTCATGGTCCCTGATGACTGCTCATCTTGAATAGATTGTCCTGTCTTTTCTATTAGAATGGCAAGAAATGAAAGAGCTGTTATATTTCAGCACATGATTACTCACTGCACACGTGGCCTTCATCCTCTCCTTCCGAGCAGTCTTGGAAGAAATCACACATATGTCCTAGTTTGATAGTTGTTCCGTTCCTGCAGCTGAAAGAACCCTGGAGGGCCATTTTAGAGCCAACATAAGAGCCTAGAAAGAAAAGAAAAGATCAATGCTTATTCCATCTATTTGCCTCTTGTGATGGCTTCTGAGAGGGTAATTGCAACAATGGCTTCATTTCTGAGCTGTTTCTACTTTAGTTAAAGTTCATATCTTAGGACTACATTCCGTTGTCTTGTCCTATTCTCTTTATGATGCATGAAAGAATTTGGAATGCAGACAGTGATGTATTTGTTTAAAGGGAAATAAAAAATGCCAGAAAAAATAGCTTTTTTCAGTGCTTAAATTTCTAATCATTCTTGATGGTGTATGCAACTCTGTTATGATGATATCCCATCCTGAACAAGTATTCTAATTTTAGAAAAAATACCCCACCAAAACACAATAATGTGTTTAGAAAATATGACGTAGAGCAGTGTTTCCTAAGTCCAGTCCTGGAGTACCCCTTGCCAGTTAGGTTTTCAGGATATACACAATGAATATGCATGAAAGAGATTTGCATATAATGGAGGCAGTGTTCATGCATATTCATTGTGGATATCCTGAAAACCTGAATGGCAAGAGGTACTCCAAGACTGGACTTGGGAAACACTTTCAGCAGCACAGAGAGAAATATTTTATAAAAGGCTCTGCATTCGCTAAGCCTCATATAACATTTCTGTCTGCATTTAGACAGCAGGGCCTGGATGTCTGTAATGCCATATAGAGGGCCTCCAGAAAGTGAAATTAACCTAATGTCTGGTCAACTGCTCAAGCTAGAAAATAAAATGAGCTTCCAGTTTCAGCAATTTGACTGATCATTTTGAAAAGTATCATTAAACCACTTGACACTTTAGTTCAATAAACATTTGGAAAAAGTAGTCTCCACTTTACTTTGTAAAGATAGCAAATTTTCAATAACTATTCAAAAAATTTACATGGGATTTAGTAGTCATTACACAGAAGTCATTACACAGAAGTGAACACTCAAGAAAGAGCTAAGTGACTGCCTGAGATTGTCTATAATGATTTGGAGCTCAAATTGCCCAACCTAAGAATCTGAAAAATTATTGGCAGAAAAATATATTTCCTTTTCTGAAAATAAAAATAATGACATCCTATTATTTAAAAATGTGACTCAGAGGCAGTGGTATAACTAGACAAAAGTATTGGGGGGGGGGGGGGCACAGGGGAGGCAACCCAAAGTTACATTTCTGCACATCACACCCCTCCACTCACCAAGTTAAATAAGACATAAAAGATAATTTGAGCCCCAAAGGCCTTAGAAACTGCTCTATCCAGTTTCAGCCTAACAGATAACATGTATTATTTCATGACACCATTCAATGAATTCTTCCATATGGGAATGAAGTCCAGAGATTATAGAACAGTGGTTCTCAACCTAGTCTGGTTTTCAGGATATTCACAATGAATATGCATGAGCAGTATGCGGTGATGCCTGATTACCACTAGGTTAGCGCCAGACTAAAAAATGCAGAATAATTTTCCATAGCACTGGAAATGGTATGTGCTCCAGGCAGAACTACCACCGGTGGCTGCGTTCGGCCAGCAGTAGTTCCGAGTTGCCTAACGGCAACCCTTTAGTAAAAAGGCCCCTCAGTTTCTGCATGCAGACATGTATCTTCCTTTAATAAGGAATTCCATATTTATTTCTAAGCAGGGAAAGAGAGCGTGTGTGGGGGGAAGGGGGAGAGAAGAGAACTTAAAGGGTTTTACAGGCATAACAACTACCATATTATTATCCATTTTACCACAGGTGGGTTGATAGAGGCATAAAGAGGTACTTTCCCAAAATTACAGACAGATCCAGTGCCATAGTCTGATTCAGAGCTCTAATTCCTACTTCCAGGTTGTTGTTTTTTTCTGTTGCTGTTTGACAGCTTCAGATGACTGGGGGAAAACACTTCCCTCAAATCAAAAAACAAATGTGTCCTAAACACAGGTTTAATAGACAAAAGAAATCAATTTACTACTCTGTAGTGTTCAGCTTGTCTCTGCCAGAGAAATGAATAGGTGGAAAAAGCAAGGGCAGACAGATTTAAATCAAGGCAATTTTGAATCAGCAATTGAAATCAGAATCTGTCACCAAGCGGAAAGCCTTGATTTAACTCATCGATTTTAATAAACCTTTCCATTTGTACATAAATTATTTTCTAAAGAAAACTGCCTTCATACTGGTGGACAGGTGTGGTGTAGGGTAATCACAGATAAAAAATTACCTGTGTCCAGGTTCCCCAGGCAGAACTATCTGCAAGCAAATAATCCTGTACCAGGTCTAGGGTGGGAACCTTGGAACCTAGCCAAATACTTCCATTAGAAAGAACTGTAGCTGAGAACGCAGGCTGATATATATATATATATTAGATTTATTATGTATATTAGGTAAGAAAATATCGCTAAGGTATACAAAATAGAACTCTGCAAAGCTTTGGCTGAATACAAAATTACTGGCTGATAAAAATTACACTCATACGTCACACTACTAAACACTAATTCTTACTGGTTACCAGATAAAATTACACCACTGATCAGTCACACTATGTTACGAGGTAGTACAGTTATTAGCAGCTTCTCCTGATCACAAGTATGACGGCACCAGCCTTCTGCTCAGGTAAATACCACTAACTAGCCCCCAACTGATAGGGAATAGATCACCGTGTCTCTCACCAAGCTGACCTTCGTGGCAGTCTCTCAGGATTTGCACAGGATACTCCTCAAACTCAAGCTGGATTCACAGCGAGTCTCAGTCACAGCTGGAAGGGAACTCTGCAGCAGATATGGAGGGCACAGGTCACTCCGTGTAGGTACAGCTGAACCATGATACTTTCCTCCAGATACACAGTTCATCAGTTGGTGGACCTTATTAGGTCTCACTGGTCTTATTTTCACCTCCACCTTCTTCCAAGGCTTCCAACTAACTCCTTCTCCTTGCTCTCACTCTCCTCAGTCCCTGATGCACAGGTGACCAGCCGGGACCAATCTGGATCTTCCTCGGTTCACTGCGTGGCAAGAACAGTTCGTTGTTCTTGACCTTCAAGTTGTTACATTTTGGTATGCATTTTCTGTTTCTCACCCGCCTTGCTGGAGCCAGCCTCTCAGGGAGATAAGGGGCAGTGTTGCCAGGTGGGCGGTTTTTCCGCGACCTGCCACGGGAAATTTTTGCCCGCGGCGGGTTGCGGTTTTTTGGGCTGCTTTTTGGTCTTTTGGGTGGTTTTTTGGGCGTTTTTTTTGGCCACGGGGGCAGGGTTAGTGACGTTTTGGGCAGGGTTAGTGACATTTTGGGCGGGGCCAATGACGGTGGAGGCGGGGCCGATGATGGGGAGGCAGGGCCGATGACGGCGGGGGCGGGGTTGATGATGCAGGGGTGGGGGTGTCAGGGGCGGGGTTTGAGTTTGGGCGGGTTTTGGGCTGGATTTAGGCTGGTTTGGGTGGGAAAAAATTTTTTCCACCTGGCAACCCTGATAAGGGGGCCTGCTTTGCCCACAGCATGTCCTTGGTGTTGAGCTTCTGCTGTAATTTTCCACAAGCTGCAAAGCTGTTTCTTGCTGACACAGAGATGTGCGGGTCAGAGTTTACAGCCTCCATTTTGGTGTCATAGGATTATACAGGCCAAGGCCCGCAAGATGAGACACACAGGGAAATACTCCTACAGTGGTAGCCTTCATACTGGTGGACAGAACTTTTAAAACATATTGACCTATCAGTAAAAAGACTCTTTAAGTAATATTTGTAATCTTGGGTAGTACCATGAGGCTGTTGCTAGAGGTAGTGGCAGCCATTTTGATGAGGCAGCTGCTAGGGGTAGGAACAAATGGGGTTCGTTCCAATGGGGGGGGGCTATGGTGATCATGAGGGGGTGTTGGGTAGGGGGTACTGCTGTTGCAGGAGAGGAGGATCAGAAGGGGGTCTGTTTCAGACAGGAGGGGGATAGGAAGGAGGGCTGAGAAACATTTAAAAGTTATGTGGGTCCCAGCCAATATTCAGCCGGGACCCATAAAACTGTCTTACGCAGGCCCTGGTTGAATTCTGACCAGGACCTGCATAAACTCTGGCAGCCAGCACCAATGCAATTAACCACAGATATTCAGTGGCAGTGTCTGCATATGGCCTGGCACTGAATATCCAGGGCTAATTCAGCTAGCAACGGTCAACGTTTAAAAAACTACTGACCACTGCTGGTTCAATATTGACCTGTATAAGAAATACATATACATATATTTTATTTATTTATTTATTAGGATTTATTTGCCATCTTTTGGAAGATAACATGTGGACATAAAACAAAGACTGAATACATTTTTGATTAGCTTTCAAAGGTAATTCCTTCTTCAGGTTAGAAATTGTTCAGAAGAAATTCACCCAAGGGAGTGTACAACAAGATCAATCTGAACACAGGCAATAGATATCAACAGAGAAAAATATTCAAATGACAGCATATATTATGGCATAGTATGATACTTACAGCATTGACCCAATACACAATAAAGCATCTTACTAGACAGCAAAGGGTGTAAGCGAAGGTGAAACACATAAATATGGTGGGAGGGGGTTATTGACCACAGGGGGAGTAAGGGGAGGTCATCCCCGATTCCCTCTGGTGGTCATCTGATCAGTTCGGCCACCTTTTTGTGGCTTGGTTGTAAGAAAAAAAGGACCAGGTAAAGTCGTCCAAGTGTTCGTCAGGGACGCCCTTTTTTCCATTATGGGTCGAGGATGCCCACGTGTTAGGCACGCCGAAATCCCGCCTTCGCTTTGGTTGTCCCCGCGACGGAAAGCAGTTGGGGATGCCCAAAATCGGCTTTCCATTATACCGATTTGGGCGACCCAGTGAGAAGAATGCCCATCTTGTGATTTGTGTCGAAAGATGGGCGTCCTTCTCTTTCGAAAATAAGCCTGATAGTGACACCTTAATGTACCCTAAAATTCATTTTGCATGGGTTAACCTATGAATTAGTCTGTATTAAGTCAATCAGTTCAATTAAAAAGTTTAACACTCATTTTAATAAAAATGTTAATGCATATGTCAAACAAACTGAAAAACTGTCTGAAAATTGGGAGAAAACTCCAAATGAACTGAAAAATTTAGCTCTTTGAACATCCCTATATATTATTTATTTATTTAAACATTTGGCATACTGTGATTTCTGGGAACATCATGGCGGTTTACATAATATTAGTACAGAACAGATTCTAAACACTTCAAAACACAACCACCATAATATAGATGATACAAAGATAAAAATATTAGCAAACACAACATGATTAAACCAGGAACAAAGTAGACAAATGGCACATATCAAGAGGGAAGGAGTCTTAACTGCACAACACAGTATATCCAAAAATAAGGCTATCGGCAATGTACATGTCAGCGGACAAAAGGATGAGTAGACTTAAGACAAGACTCGAATGCCCATGAAAGGAATTATCAATGGCCCAATTCTCTTGAATTCAGGCATTCAGTGGAAAAAGCTTGAGAGAAAAATCAAATTTTTAATCTGCCTTAAATCTGGATAACATTTGACTGTTGACACCATTCAGACAATTTTTCCACCTGCCCTTGCTCTGCCCCTTTCATATACAGATAGTATGTACGGTTCTAGGTTGTGTCCAGGCTGTCCATTGAAAACATACATGGTTTAATGAACACAATAAGATGCTTAAGACAATACATAATATAAGACATATAAAGTAGTACATTGTTCAAATTAATTTTTAACATCACGAAACATGTGGTCATATTTTCAACTTATTACTATCCCCATAAGATTTGACAGTATAAGAATAACATAGTTATATATTCACTGGCTGCTGGTGAATGTATTACTTCATTTGAATATTGGGCTGATTGATGACTGAAGGTGCTTGGTTGCTACTCTGTTGGTTATTGCCTTTATACATAGTGGAAAATTTTTAGATTTCCTATGGAGCTTTCAGACCTGTGGATACTTTGCACCAGTGAGCTTGCAAGTTCATTTTTTGTCAGGAAACTGCCTGTGGAGATTCCTTTTGAAAATCTGACCTGCCTGGTCCACAAATGAAAAAATGCCTATGGATTCTGCATCTTACAGTTTTGTGGTATGGGTCAGTGGGGGAAAGTATGCATGGAGATTTGAAAACCTTTATTCCCTAACCTTTACTCCCTAACCTTCACCTGCCCCCAGGAATGCCTCTTCTACCCACAAAAAGACTGGATAATTTTCAAAAGCCATGTTATGAAGGTAAACATATTTGCCTGCATAAAACATAAATGGATCCTTTTCCTAAGGCACACTATCGAATTAATGTGCGCTACTTGCCCATGGCATGGACTATGCGGCATTTAGCACACACTAATTGCTAGCGTGTGCTACATCCAATAGTGTACCTTAGTAAAAGGACCCCAAAATTACTCTCCTATTTAACTTGAGCATCTCACATGCCTCTTCTTTTCCTGATACTGTGACAGAAAAGAAACATTGGTGATGATATGCACTCCATTCTCCTTGGGGCCATTTCTGGACAGGAGAAGAGCAAACTTCCCGATGGAAGTTGATGAAATCTAATACAACAATCCAGGGGTGTAGCCAGACTTCGGTGGGAGGGGGTCCAGAGCCAGAGGTGAGGGGGCACATTTTAGCCCCCCGCCGCCACCACCACCAACAACTTTGACCCCCCCATGCCGATGACCCTCTCGACCCCCCTACAGCCACCAACCCTCCCCACCGCCACCTACCTTTGCTGGCGGGGGACCCCAACCCCCACCAGTCAAGGTCCTCTTCTTTTGGTGCAAGGCTTTGTTCTGTTTCTGTGAGTCTGACGTCCTGCACATTGCGCCAGAAGAAGAGGACCTCGGCTGGCAGGGGTTGGAGTCCCCCACCAGCAAAGGTAGGCAATGGCGGCGGCGGCGGTGAAGGGTTGGCGGCGGGAGGGGGGTCGAGAGGGTCATCACCAGGGGGGTCCAGGGCCAAATCTATGGGGGTGCAGGCCCCCGTGGCCCCACGTAGCTACACCACTGCAACAATCCTGACCAGCAAGAAAGCTGTACCACAGATGTCTGATGCTGAAAAAAGCACTGTTCTATAAACATGGTTTATAGAATAGCACTTACGCACAGGGGTTGAACATAAATTTAGGCACCGCCATTTGCACCAACGAAAATGTGAGGCAAATGCCCATGCCTAAATTTATGCACGTACTGTAGCTCCCATATTCTATAATTACACATGTAATTGAAAACCATGCTTCTGATCCACCCCAATATACCCATGACCCTCCCATTTCTGCGTCCTCTTTTTTTGGGCTGCAAGTAAAATGTATGTGCATAAATGCCAATTAAATCTAATTAGTGCCAATAATTGCCTGTTAAAAAGCCAATTATTGGCACTAATTGGCACATTGTTCAATTAAATTGTATGCGTAAATTGGGTGTGCACCCAAATTTGCTCACATAATTGTTGGCAACTTTCATAGAATTAGGGGAACTATGTGTATGTTCAGTGCTGCCAGCTATCTGGAAGACGTGCCTCAGTGAGGATATAAAAAGGTTAGTTTAAGGTAGTTTATTAATATTTGCAAGACAGCTTTCAACAATGTCAAAGCAGTTTACAAAAAGATATAGGGTTAAACTCTGGAATTTGTTTCCAGAGAATGTGGTAAAAGCAGTTAACTTAGCGGGGGTTTAAAAAAGGTTTGGAAGAAAAGTGCATAAGCCATTATTAAAATGGACTTGGGAAAATCCACTGTTTATTTCTGGGATAAGAAGCATAAAATGTGTTGTACTGCTTTGGGATCTGGTCAGGTACTTATGACCTGGATTGGCCACTTTTGGAAATAGGATACTGGGCTTGATGGACCTTCGGTCTGTCCCAGTATGGCAACATTTATGTACTTTTATTATATTAAATTTCCACAGCTATCCCAGTATGTTTATGAAATTGTATTGTAAAATTGGATTCTTACAACAATTACTTTCTTATGCATTATTCTTTGTTATGTATCCTATACTGTTTATTTTAAGCCACATTGAACTCAAACTTGTTTGGGATAATATGGGATATAAATGTCACAAATAAATAAATAAATAAATACTTATGTAAAGCATAAACAGTATTATGTACAAATAAACATTTAAAAACAAATGTAAAATTATATATGAAATTCAGAAACAAACGAAGTAATAGGATAGGAAGGACAACAGGTAGAAATAAGAATTAAGAATTCTACTTGTCCCCTTCCAACCTACTGCCCAAAGACTTGCTCAGAGAGATAAATCTTTAATTCTGTTTTAAACTGGAGTATTTGAGATTCTTCCATAAAATACATACAATACATTCCATAAGACTGGAGCCTGAAAGGAAAATGAAGACCTTCATAATATCTCAAAACTAAGGGGTCCTTTTACAAAGGCGCGCTGACAAATGGCTTGTGGTATTGTATGTGCGGGTTTTGGGCATGCGCCTATCCATTTTTTAGTGCATCTGTAAAAAAGACCTCTTTTTTTGCCGAAAATGGATGTGTGGCAAAATCAATATTGCCGCGCGTCCATTTTGGATCTGAGACCTTACCGTCAGCCATTGACCTAGCAGTAAAGAATCCAGGTGGTAATGACCTACGTGCGTCAAATGCCACTTGGCACGTGTCCATTACGCGCGCCCGAAAATAAAAAATATTTCTCAGATGCGCATATCGGATGCACACCAAAAGTGAAACTACCGCAAGAGCCAGGCGGTAGTCGGGCGTACCTCAAGAGCCAGGCGGTAGTTGGGCGGTAACTCCATTTTGGTGCATGTTGGGCACACGTAGACCCTCACGCGGCTTAGTAAAAGGGCCCCATAAAGCAGTATCTAAAATCCCCATATTAATACAACTAGGTACAGGTAATCTATATAATAAAACGGTCATTCTACAAACACAAATGAATTCAATCCCTGGTTAAGACCCTTTGGGTGCACAGTGTAGAATGTGAAAATCATCCTTTATTCAAGCTTTAACAAGACAACATCCATTTTGCCCCCTCTCCAGTTTAATTTGAGTTTAGCCAGGACCACGAACTTACAGTCCTCAAAAGAATGGTTCAAAGACAGTGACTGTTGTACCAGAGGTTTCTCTGAAGTTCTTGTTAATTGCAATTTTATACTCATTCAATCTTTTCTTAAATTGTCTTATAGCATTGCCAATATAAACGAATCCACGTGGACAAATGCCTGCATAAATAACACCAGCACTTTTACAGTTTGAAAACTGGCTCAGTTCAAACTCTTCTCCAGACTGTGGGTCCACAAAGGATTTGCATTGCATGTTCACTCCAGAGACAGAACAACCTCCACATCTCTAGTGTTCATGTGGTAGATTCCTTATATCTTCATTACTTATTGGTAATGCAGAGGGGACCAGGTGGTCTCTTAAGTTACGTCTTCTCTCATTGGCCACAATTAGTCTTTTCTCGATAAAAAATGATCAGGGTGCTGTATGATGTGCAGGTTTTTCCCGAGAATCTTTGTGATGTTATTAAAAAGATGTGTAAATGGGAGGGTGAATGCAACACTCTCCTTCTTCCGAGTAGTTTAAGTAGTGCCCTTCTGTCCATACTTCTGACTTTTTTACAACAAGCATCAATATATTTCTTTTTGCAACAAATGTGATGAAAGTCAGAACATATCCTTCTAATTCTTAAAAAAAAATTACTATAGATAGGTTGTTTTTCAAAGATGTATTATGACAGCTTTTGTAATCCAAAAATTTATTCACATATGTGGGCTTTCTAAAAATACCTGTGATGAGTTTCCTTCCACTATACATAATTTTGATGTCTAAAAATGATACAGAAATGTTACTAAAATCCATTTGAAAAAAACAAATTCCTACCCAAGTATAAAAATCTTTCAGCTCTGTTTTGCTTTTTTCAGGTATATCAGAAGCAGAAAACCTGGAAGGGAATCAATGGGACCATTAGATCTTCAAGGATTAAAAGGGGAAGTCAAGGAGGACAAGGCCATAGCGGAGAGACTGAATGAATTATTTGCTTTGGTCTTTACTAAGGAGGATGTAAGAGATATACCTGTGCCAGAAATGGTTTTCAAGAGTGACAGTATGGAGTAACTGAAATAAATCTTGGTAAGCCTGGAAGACGTACTGAGCCAAATCGACAAGTTAAAGAGTCCCCTCCATCCATGCCCACCATTTCTTCTCTCTCCTCCATCCACCCATTGATTTGATTTGCTTACTTTATTTTTTGTCTATTAGATTGTAAGCTCTTTGAGCAGGGACTGTCTTTCTTCTATGTTTGTGCAGCGCTGCGTATGCCTTGTAGCGCTATAGAAATGCTAAATAGTAGTAGTAGTAGTATATTACCTGGACCAGATGGTATACATCCCAGGGTACTCAAACACAAAATTTCTGATCAAGTATTAGTGATCTGTTACCTATCATTAAATTTGTTCATGGTATCTGAAGAATGGAGGGTGGCCACTATAACACTAAGTTTTAAGAAGGGTTCCAAGGGTGATCCTGGAAATTACAGACTGTTAAGCCCAGTGCTTTTTTTGTAGAAAAAAAGGTGCCGGTACTCACTGTGGGCGGAGTCACCACATATGACACCACCCCTATTGTAGCCACACCCACATTAGCCACACCCCTTATACCAGACATAGCGCATATAAACAGACATCATTGAAAATATTATACTAGTATAGGAGAAAAAAGTAATGCGATTTTTTTTTTCATTATAAATAATTTCTGTGAGCTGTTACAGCTCCAGTATACCCAGTGCAAAATAAGACAGCAGATGTAAATTCTCAAATTGGACATATTCCAGACACTAAAATGAAAATAAAATGATTTTTTCTACCTTTGTTGTCTGGTGACTTCTTTTTCTGATCATGCTGGCCCAGTATCTGATTCTGCTGCTATCTGTTCTCTTAACTCCGTTTCCAGGGCTTCCTTTCCATTTATTTCTTTACTTTCCTCCTTTCTTCTTCATTTCTTGCTCTATATCCATAAGTAAAAGCTGGGTCCTCCGCAGACTTGACTTTCCAGTGGATCCAGCTTCTGCCTATTTTCTCCATCCATGTGCAGTTTTTCTCCTCTCTTCCTTTTCCCGCATCTCATCTCCTTCCTCTCTCTTCACTCCCCTCCATCCATGCCCACCATTTCTTCTCTCTCCTCCATCCACCCATGTCTAGCAGCCCTCCTCTCCCCTGCCCTCCCATCCATCCACCCATGTCCAGCAACCCTCCTCTCTCCCCTGCCCTCCATCCACCCATGTCCAGCATTTCTTCTCTCTCCCTTCCCTCTCCTCCATTCACCCATGTCCAGCAACCCTCCTCTCCCCCTGCCCTTCCCTCCATCCACCCATGTCCAGCAACCCTCCTCTGCCCCCTCCCCTCCCCTCCATCCACCCATGTCCAGCATTTCTTCTTTCTCCCTGCCCTCCCCTCCATCCACCCATGTCCAGCAACCCTTCTGTGCCCCCTGCCCTCTCCTCCATCCACGCATGTCCAGCAACCCTCCTCTGCCCCTGACCTCCCCTCCATCCACCCATGTCCAGCGACCCTCCTGTCCCCCCTGCCATGTCCAGAAACTCCCCTCCCCTCCATCCACCCATGTCCAACGACCCTCCTGTCCCCCCTGCCTCCCCTCACATCCACCTATGTCCAGAAACCCCCTCCCCTGCCATCCACCCATGTCCAGTGACCCTCCTGTCCTCCCTGCCTTCCCCTGCCATCCACCTATGTCCAGAAACCCCCTCCCCTCCATCCACCCATGTCCAGTGACCCTCCTGTCCCCCTGCCCTCCCCTGAACTCCACCTATGTCCAGAAACCCCCCTCCCCCTCTATCCACCCATGTCCAGCGACCCCCCCACCCTCCCCTGCCCTCCACCTATGTCCAGAACCCCTCCGTCCCCCCTGCCCTCCACCCATGTCCAGCGACCCTCCTGTCCCCCCTGCTCTCCACCTATGTCCAACAACCCCCCAGTCCCCCCTGCCCTCCACCCATGTCCAGCGACTCTCTCCTCGTTCCCCTGCTCCCCCTCCCTCCAGCCACCTGAGCCATCTGAGCCCCCCTCCCGTCTGAGCCCCCCCTCCCCGACCCAGTCCCACCTGCCACCAGACAACCCTCTTCTGCCACCCGACCCGGCCGGCACCTGACCCAGCATTTAAAAAAAAACTACGAAGCGGCGGAGCGGTGCCTCGCGTCTGAGAGTAAAAGAAGAAAAAATAGCTTCGTCGGCTGGCCTTCCCTCACTGTGTCCCGCCCTCTGATGTAACTTCCGCAAGGGCGGGACACAGTGAGGGAAGGCCGGCTGACGAAGCGAATTTTCTTCTTTTACTCAGACGCGAGCAACGCACCACCGCTTGTACATTTTTTTAAAATGCTGGGTCAGGTGCCGGCCGGGTCGGGTGGCAGAAGGGTCGTCTGGCGGCGCGGAGGGACTCCAGGCTAGCTCGGGGGAGGGAGGGAGGGAGGAGAGCCGGCTCCAGCACAACTTCGGACCTAAAAAAAGGTGCCGGTACGCCATATTGGAGCGTACCAGCACAAAAAAAAGCACTGGTTAAGCCTGATGTCAGTGCCAAGCAAAGTGAGAAGAACTATTATAAAAAAATAGAGCCAAGGGAATTTGTCAATTGGGTGAAGTAATCTTGTTTGGCCTGCGAAAGGGCAGACTGGAAGGAGTTAAGCATGAATTTGAAATGAATGAAGTCGGCAAGGGTGTGGGATTTAAGCCAAGAACGTTCAGCAGAGCGGGCACGGTAATCATGCAGCATGTGCTAATGTGGTCACGCTAATGATTATTGCCAGGAATGCCCCCACGGTAGAAATTAGAAAAATATTTTCTACTGCAGGAAACAGCATGTGCCAACTTAAAAATTAACGCCGGGTGTCCGCACTACCTGGGCTTTTTAGCTCTATTGCAGTTTAGTAAAAGGGCCCCATAGTCTGGTGCTGAGAATAGTTGAAATCCTATTTGTCATCATCCCCCCCAAGTGCAAGATCTTAAATCGTATTCTGTATTCCACAGGCAGCCAATGTAGTTGCTTGAGCACCGGTGTAATGTGCTCATAGCGACTACATCCTCGTAACACCCTCGCCACAGCGTTCTGGGCCACTTGCAATGCTCTGAGCTGATGTTTTCTAATACCCCAAAACAAACTATTGCAGTAATCTAGTCTTGGTGCAACCACACTTTGCACTACTGTACAAAACTGATATGGACTCAGCAAACCTCTCAATCGTCACATTGTCTTCAGTTTAAAAAAACACATTTCTAATCACTTTTTGTACATGATGTTTCATTGACAAAGTGTCATCCATAATCACCCTTAAATTCGGCATTCAGGGGCCCTTTTACTGCACTGGTGGAGGCAGCTGTTTTTGCTGCGTGCAAGAGCCCCTTTTACCGCAGCAGGTAAAAATGACCAAAACTGAAATGGCCTTGTGGTACGTTCACAATTGCCACATGGCAATTTTTTTTTGAGGGGTGGGGGGTAGCACTTACCGCCAACCATTGAGGCGGCGGTAGGGTATCCTGCGCAAAACCGGCAGTAACCAGGCAGTGCACGGCTCTGTCCGATTAATGCCGGGTAACCCCCTGGGGGTGGAACTATCACCGGCGCATGCGTTGGGCCAGCAGTTGTTCCGGATTGTTGTGCGGCAAGCCCAATGTGGGCTTACCAGCGCATAGTATAAGGGCTCCTTTGTTAACTATACAGGGTACTCCCAGATGAGCACTCTATAGAACAGCATTGCATGCTGAACATGGCGCCAAATTCAGCACTCAACTTTGGGCGCAAGGCAAGGGACTTATGCCTGCTGAAACCTGGTGCAAATTCTGGTTTGCAAACTGGGTGTGGATTCTTGCTATCCTTTAACACTGAGGGTCCCAGAAAACAACAAGGCAACTGATCTGCAAAATCCAACGTGGAAAACAAGCCAGCAGATCAGTATAACATCCAAAAAGACTTTATTGAAGATACCGTACATGAAACAAATGCCCGACGCAGGCCGTGTTTCGCCCAACAATAGGGCTGCGTCAGGGGCTATGATAAATAACAAACATATAAAGTTAGAAGCATGAAATTGTAAAACATAAAATATATGGATATCTATAAAGTATATATAAAAAATATAAAACATCAATAAAAATTGTAATGTACGTATAAAACATTGACATAAATTATAAACATAGAGAGTCCCTATTGGATCGAAAATAAAATGAGCATTTAAAGATTATATAAATAATAAAGATAATATAGAAGTGCATATGAATATGCATAAAATATATATGCAGTGGACATAAAAAATGGTTCATAGAATGAGTTATGAAACTTATACAAAACAAAAAATTAATTAAAAAAATTATTAATTAAAAATATTGATTAAAAGAATTATTAATTAAACAAATATTAAACAAATATTAATTAAAAAATAAAAAATTGAGGACACCTACCTAGTCAGTGTCTTTATTAAATAAGATCAGCTGAAAGAAGAGGAACGAATGTATAAGAACCACATAATTATCTCCAACATATGAAATAACACAACAACTCCAAAAATCAAAATGATTAAAAAAAATAATAATAATGATAAAAATGTCAAACCAATAAATATGTGGTACTTACTATCAAATTCTCTGTTAGAACAAATATATATGAAGTCTTCTTCATAAAAAACCAGCTTGAGCAGCACAAAATGGCATATCCCTGGATGAATGAAAATGAAAGTGCAAGAATAGAAAATATAATAAAACCAAAATATCAAAATATCAATCATAAAAAAATGGTACTGAAACAAAAATAAAAAATACAAACTCAAAAAATGAATAATAAATGAATATGTGAGTCAATGGGATGCCTTCTTATTTGAGAGAGGCTGATGTATTATACACCAATTCATGATTCAATATATAGGTCATGTAAATGATGGTAATGCAGTTGAGAAAAAATGATGATGAATGGTCAGATCATTTTTACATTTTCAAAAACTGTACTATTATATAAGCTATGTAAATTGCAATGGTACTCTGCAGGATCGCTTAAACATCAATTATATATCACTAGTGATCGATTTAAAAATATATGTCCTGATCTTCATCTCTGTAGTGAGAACGGACAGCATCAAAGTGTTTTAAAAGGAAGGTGTGCACAACTCGTTGTTTTATACGTACATTACAATTTTTATTGATGTTTTATATTTTTTATATACTTTATAGATATCCATATATTTTATGTTTTACAATTTCATGCTTCTAACTTTATATGTTTGTTATTTATCATAGCCCCTGATGCAGCCCTATTGTTGGGCGAAACACGGCCTGTGTCGGGCATTTGTTTCATGTACGGTATCTTCAATAAAGTCTTTTTGGATATTATACTAATCTGCTGGCTTGTTTTCCATATCCTTTAACACTGTGCACATCTTTTGTTAATGCCCTCGACCCGCCCATGCCCCTCCCGTGGCCATGCCCCCTTTTGAGTTGAGTGTGATCTAATTTAGGTACCCATTGTTATAGAATAGAGCACAACCAGATCAGCATCTAAATCAGAATTAGTGCCAATTAAGTACTTGTTAGCTCAGGGGTCCTTTTACAAAGGCGTGCTGAAAAATGGCTTGCGGTTGTGTAGTCACGGGTTTTGGGTGAATGCCGATCCATTTTTTAGCACGCCTGTAAAAAAGGCCTCTTTTTTTTTTTTTGCTGAAAATGGACATGCGCAAAATCAAAATTGCCGAATGTCCATTTTGGGTCTGAGACCTTACTGCCAGCCATAGACCTAGCGGTAAGACCTATGCGTGTCAAATTCCACTTGGCGCACGTCCGTTACGTGCGCCAGAAAATAAAAAATATTTCTCAGACGCACGTAGCGAAGGCCCGCCAAAATTGAAATTACCGTAAGGGCCATGCAGTAACCGAGTGGTAACTCCAATTTGGCATGCGTTTGGCGCGCATAGGCGCCCACATGGCTTAGGAAAAGGAGCCCTCAGTAACTAATTATTTTGGGCACCAATCTGCAATCTGCGCCCAATTTTAAGTGCCCTTTATAGAATCTGGAGGTGAAAGTGTACATAATTGGGTTTGGCCAAGAACAAAATAAATAAATAAAGGAAATAGTTGAAATCTGGTAGAAGAATACGATATGTGGACTGCAAGAAACAAACAAATTAGTCTGTAAACCTGTGTAGCACATCATTGGGAATGACAGCAAATTTTGGAAACAAGAGCCTCAGTTGTAATGGAGACAAGCATGATTTAGAAGGTTCTAATCAGAACATGTAGTATCACAAAGGGAACAAGCCTTCCAACCAGGTCCTAACAGTCCTCCCATACATAAGAAAGAGAGTGAGAAAAAACATAGCCATACATACCTCGCAGGCAGCAGCACCAGGTTGTGTAAAATTAAATAAGAAAGATTCTGGCTTGGGGCACAGATTTGGATAAGTACAGGCAAGGAGAAATAATATACTCCCTGCCACAAGCGAACATTGCAGTTACAAGTAAGAACAATTTTCTGCACCTGGATTTATAAAGTTTGAACTACCCTAAAGCCAAATTTTATGTTTTCATTTTATTTCAAAAGAAAGAATTGTTTTATGCAACTCGTGCTCCTGTGTTCAGTGTTTCTGGCTATAATTTATTTTAGAAGATGAGAAAATAGTTAAACAGACCAGAAAAATTAAGTAAAATGCCAGGAAAAAAATAGAGATCAATTGAGAAGCTATTACTGGTGGATAGATATAAAACATCTTTCTTTTTAATCTGTTTTTTCATTTGTGACTGGAGAAGTAATTCACAGAAAGGTGGATGGTGTCGAGCTGGAGCTGTTCTATCTCAATGGATATCTTTCCATTGGTTTATTCATCCATCTATTCATTTGTATATATAACACTCTCTTTTGGTGGGGTGAGGTCTTGTCAGCGCATAGTATAAGGGCTCCTTTGTTAACTATACAGGGTACTCCCAGATGAGCACTCTATAGAACAGCATTGCATGCTGAACATGGCGCCAAATTCAGCACTCAACTTTGGGCGCAAGGCAAGGGACTTATGCCTGCTGAAACCTGGTGCAAATTCTGGTTTGCAAACTGGGTGTGGATTCTTGCTATCCTTTAACACTGAGGGTCCCAGAAAACAACAAGGCAACTGATCTGCAAAATCCAACGTGGAAAACAAGCCAGCAGATCAGTATAACATCCAAAAAGACTTTATTGAAGATACCGTACATGAAACAAATGCCCGACGCAGGCCGTGTTTCGCCCAACAATAGGGCTGCGTCAGGGGCTATGATAAATAACAAACATATAAAGTTAGAAGCATGAAATTGTAAAACATAAAATATATGGATATCTATAAAGTATATATAAAAAATATAAAACATCAATAAAAATTGTAATGTACGTATAAAACATTGACATAAATTATAAACATAGAGAGTCCCTATTGGATCGAAAATAAAATGAGCATTTAAAGATTATATAAATAATAAAGATAATATAGAAGTGCATATGAATATGCATAAAATATATATGCAGTGGACATAAAAAATGGTTCATAGAATGAGTTATGAAACTTATACAAAACAAAAAATTAATTAAAAAAATTATTAATTAAAAATATTGATTAAAAGAATTATTAATTAAACAAATATTAAACAAATATTAATTAAAAAATAAAAAATTGAGGACACCTACCTAGTCAGTGTCTTTATTAAATAAGATCAGCTGAAAGAAGAGGAACGAATGTATAAGAACCACATAATTATCTCCAACATATGAAATAACACAACAACTCCAAAAATCAAAATGATTAAAAAAAATAATAATAATGATAAAAATGTCAAACCAATAAATATGTGGTACTTACTATCAAATTCTCTGTTAGAACAAATATATATGAAGTCTTCTTCATAAAAAACCAGCTTGAGCAGCACAAAATGGCATATCCCTGGATGAATGAAAATGAAAGTGCAAGAATAGAAAATATAATAAAACCAAAATATCAAAATATCAATCATAAAAAAATGGTACTGAAACAAAAATAAAAAATACAAACTCAAAAAATGAATAATAAATGAATATGTGAGTCAATGGGATGCCTTCTTATTTGAGAGAGGCTGATGTATTATACACCAATTCATGATTCAATATATAGGTCATGTAAATGATGGTAATGCAGTTGAGAAAAAATGATGATGAATGGTCAGATCATTTTTACATTTTCAAAAACTGTACTATTATATAAGCTATGTAAATTGCAATGGTACTCTGCAGGATCGCTTTAAACATCAATTATATATCACTAGTGATCGATTTAAAAATATATGTCCTGATCTTCATCTCTGTAGTGAGAACGGACAGCATCAAAGTGTTTTAAAAGGAAGGTGTGCACAACTCGTTGTTTTATACGTACATTACAATTTTTATTGATGTTTTATATTTTTTATATACTTTATAGATATCCATATATTTTATGTTTTACAATTTCATGCTTCTAACTTTATATGTTTGTTATTTATCATAGCCCCTGATGCAGCCCTATTGTTGGGCGAAACACGGCCTGTGTCGGGCATTTGTTTCATGTACGGTATCTTCAATAAAGTCTTTTTGGATATTATACTAATCTGCTGGCTTGTTTTCCATATCCTTTAACACTGTGCACATCTTTTGTTAATGCCCTCGACCCGCCCATGCCCCTCCCGTGGCCATGCCCCCTTTTGAGTTGAGTGTGATCTAATTTAGGTACCCATTGTTATAGAATAGAGCACAACCAGATCAGCATCTAAATCAGAATTAGTGCCAATTAAGTACTTGTTAACTCAGGGGTCCTTTTACAAAGGCGTGCTGAAAAATGGCTTGCGGTTGTGTAGTCACGGGTTTTGGGTGAATGCCGATCCATTTTTTAGCACGCCTGTAAAAAAGGCCTCTTTTTTTTTTTTTGCTGAAAATGGACATGCGCAAAATCAAAATTGCCGAATGTCCATTTTGGGTCTGAGACCTTACTGCCAGCCATAGACCTAGCGGTAAGACCTATGCGTGTCAAATTCCACTTGGCGCACGTCCGTTACGTGCGCCAGAAAATAAAAAATATTTCTCAGACGCACGTAGCGAAGGCCCGCCAAAATTGAAATTACCGTAAGGGCCATGCAGTAACCGAGTGGTAACTCCAATTTGGCATGCGTTTGGCGCGCATAGGCGCCCACATGGCTTAGGAAAAGGAGCCCTCAGTAACTAATTATTTTGGGCACCAATCTGCAATCTGCGCCCAATTTTAAGTGCCCTTTATAGAATCTGGAGGTGAAAGTGTACATAATTGGGTTTGGCCAAGAACAAAATAAATAAATAAAGGAAATAGTTGAAATCTGGTAGAAGAATACGATATGTGGACTGCAAGAAACAAACAAATTAGTCTGTAAACCTGTGTAGCACATCATTGGGAATGACAGCAAATTTTGGAAACAAGAGCCTCAGTTGTAATGGAGACAAGCATGATTTAGAAGGTTCTAATCAGAACATGTAGTATCACAAAGGGAACAAGCCTTCCAACCAGGTCCTAACAGTCCTCCCATACATAAGAAAGAGAGTGAGAAAAAACATAGCCATACATACCTCGCAGGCAGCAGCACCAGGTTGTGTAAAATTAAATAAGAAAGATTCTGGCTTGGGGCACAGATTTGGATAAGTACAGGCAAGGAGAAATAATATACTCCCTGCCACAAGCGAACATTGCAGTTACAAGTAAGAACAATTTTCTGCACCTGGATTTATAAAGTTTGAACTACCCTAAAGCCAAATTTTATGTTTTCATTTTATTTCAAAAGAAAGAATTGTTTTATGCAACTCGTGCTCCTGTGTTCAGTGTTTCTGGCTATAATTTATTTTAGAAGATGAGAAAATAGTTAAACAGACCAGAAAAATTAAGTAAAATGCCAGGAAAAAAATAGAGATCAATTGAGAAGCTATTACTGGTGGATAGATATAAAACATCTTTCTTTTTAATCTGTTTTTTCATTTGTGACTGGAGAAGTAATTCACAGAAAGGTGGATGGTGTCGAGCTGGAGCTGTTCTATCTCAATGGATATCTTTCCATTGGTTTATTCATCCATCTATTCATTTGTATATATAACACTCTCTTTTGGTGGGGTGAGGTCTTGTCAGCCCTAGAGGAGTATATAAAGAACTGGTACAAATCTCAAACATGGGGTGGAGGGAATGCCACAGCTTCAATGCCTTAACTTCCATGTTCACACTGCTCCATACTGAAAAACCACCACTACCAACAACAACAAGAATACTCAAAGTCACTACAGAGGACATTTTTCTTAAAAGCACTTTCAGTGTACAGGTATCTCAAATATAAGGCATCTCCAAACAAAGGGCAGGAAAAGTAAAAGTAGTAACAATGAAACTGACAAAGTCTATGCACAAACAGTTTTGCTTTCAGCTCAAAAGTCGTGACAATCATCTCAGTGAATTCTCTGACTTTCCCACAGATCTTTGAGGTACACTCTTCCGGTCTACCCATCAGTTCCTTCCTTCTGCGGACATTCAATGTACACCCCTTTTTTCATCTCTGGAAACACTTTAACAGGATGCACTGTCTCAAAATATCACAAAACCTCTTTAGTACTTGTGTTACATGCAAAATAATGATGTTGTGTCATGTCATCGACTCTATATTCCAAAACCTCTCTCAAAACAACACCTAAGGAGAAAGTGCATACAAAGTAAAAATTTACCTGTCCATTCAAAAACATCTCAAATCAAGTTAAAAACCATTGTGCTATGCTAAATTGCATACTAAGGGTCCTTTTGCTAAGGCACACTAACATATTTAGCGCATACTAAATGATAAGATGCCTGTTATATTCCTATGGGTGCCTTATCATTTACCACATGCTAATTAGTGCACCTTATTAAAAGGAACCCTAATATCTTAAAACTCTTCACTGGCAAATACACTTTCAAAATTCTCAAAATCCTCTTCCTCATATACTTAGGATGCACTGGGGCTTGGGCCTTTGCATGATAGAGTGGACTTCTCAGTAGTGAAGGTAAGAGGCCCCATGTTGGTCCCACTCACCTCATGAGGTAAAATCACTCATGGAGCTGGACTTCCTCAGGAGCACTTGGCTGAGTCCCATCAGACCTCTGCCACCGTAAAAGCTGTCCACAGCACATCAAGGCTGTATTTATGTGTATTGTGGCCCATAGGAGCCAACTTTTCAAAATTATTGGGGGTGCTAAGCCCAGTGGAAATAACCCCTCCCTGGACACATGCAAGGCATTTTCTCAATATTGGGGGTGTTCAAGCACCCACAGCACCCACAAAGTCGGCTCCTATGTTGTGGCCCATATGCTGTAACTTTTAAAAGGTACCCCTCAATTAAGTAGGAAGTACATTTTGGGTTCCTCATTTTTCCATAAAAATAACAGAGCTGCCAGGGTGACCCAATTTTTGAGAGGGAGATTTTGGTACATGTCCCAACCCTGCTCTGCTCACTCTACCTCAGCCTCATCCAATCTATCTTATGGCCCCGCCTCCTACTGTGCTGTTTGAGCACTGCAGAAGTTGGCAATGCAGACACTCCTATACATGCTCAGTTCAGGCACTTGGAAATTGCACTAGCCTAATACATTTTTTTGATTAGCTTTCAGAGGACACAACCTCTTGCTTAAGGTCAGGTCAGGACAGTATATGCTGTTATGGTATGCTATCCTGACCTAAGGAAGAAAGTGTTGGTCTCTGAAAGTTAGTCAGAAAGGTATTAAAATTAGTCCAATATAAAGGTATCACCTTATTCTCCATTTAGTGTTTTATTTGTATCTATCAACCTTTATTAACACAGCTACCACAGTACTTTATCCTAAGGAGCAGCAGCTGTGACAAAGCAATAAGAGGCAGGCATGGGGCTGCAGTCTTCAGGCCTTCTAAAACTCACCAAAAGCCTACTATACCCAACTGTGCACCCAGTAGGTTTTTGTTGACTTTTGGAGAGCTCACATGTTCCATCACAACTGTATCAGTTAGAGTGGGATATGGGCCTGGGTCCCCTGCTCTACAGTTTACTGCAGGCTACTCCAGGGACCTGCTTGCTGCACTAATAGGACTGGCTATAACATCTGAAGCTGTCATGGAGGCTGGTATGTACTGTTTCTTTCACATTTTTTTGGGGGGGGGGGGGGGGCGTGGGGGTAGGGTCATTGACCACTAGGGGAGTAAGAGGAGGTCATGCCTTAATCACTCTAGTGATCATTGTAAGGTATATCAGATAATCACACACAAAAGCAATTATTCTGGACTCGTTTGCTCAGGGAATATGACAGTACCTAATTGGCCCTTCAGCTAGCTAGCTGTACCAATGAAAGGAACAATGCCACAGATGAAATATTATTATTTTTTAATAGGTAGAAAAATAATATGGCAAATGCAAAGCTAATTTACAAAAATAGATTTGTGCTATCAAAAATATATTATCACCAAGATATATACAAAGAAATATGATTAGCCAAATAGACTACCTAAATAAGTGATCACACAACTAATCACAATATTGATATCCTAATGATTATGAAAATATATACCACTAATGTCTTGTGCAAAATACACTTAGCAGCTAATGATTCACCGACCATCAGTCCTGAAAAACCAAGCTGTCACAGATAAAACCGCAAACTAACTAATCCCCAGCTGTAGGGAGTAAACCCCGTCTCTGACCCTGCAGTCCTAATTACAGACGTCTAGTAGGGCAGAAACAGGTTTCTCATTGACTCAAGCAGAGGCTTCCGCAAGTCTCTTCCAGTCCAGGAATAAAGTCCAAGGTCTGTATTCTGGATACTGATAGCACAGTCTTTCAGGTGAGGCCGAATATTGTAGCTGAGCTAACCTTGTCAATTTGTTACAAGGTATGCAGTTCACTGGTGTTTAGGAAATCAGTCTCTTGCTCTCTCTCTCTTAGAGCCATCTATCCACCAACAAGTCTTCTGGTCTTCACTTTTCTTCTCCCTTTCTTCAGTCCCACATTGGCATCTTTCTGGGTCAGATGATACCTATGGACCAATCACAACAGTGTAATTCTGTCCTGCCCAATTCAGGGTCACGAAGAGAGGCCTTTGTTATAGCAAAGGAACTGTTATCAGATGGCAAGCAAACTTCCCTGATGAATCTCATACTACTGGAGTCATCTGTGTCTGTTACTCTCCCCCGTTCTTCCCAGGAGATAAATGGAGGATAGTTTGCAGCAAATGTCCTTGGATGTAGTCATCATGGTATGCCCAGCAATAATGTTCCTTTGTAGACAAGCTGGTTTCTGATGGTTTCAGATGTATTCAGGCCACAGGCTGTAGAATCCATATTGCTATAAAGAATGGTTCAAGCTTGTATAGGCCCCAGACCAGCAAAGGTGAGACAGCAGGAAATACTCCTACATCATCTGGTCATTTAGGGCACCTTTTTATGACTTAGTCATGATTGAAACAGGTCTAGACTGAACTGTCTAAATTTTAGCCCTGGATGTTTTTGCTTTGTTCCATTAAGGCAGAGAAATATCCAAGTTTTGGGACTGCCCAAATTCCAACCCCAACAAGCCCCCTTGAGATTTGGACACTTTGAGGGGCATAATCGAATGGGGACGACCATCTCTAAGGGCGTCCATTTCTAAGGACATTCCGGCGAAGGGGCGGGGAAACCCGTATTATCGAAACAAGATGGACATCCATCTTTCGTTTCGATAATACGGTCAGGGACGCCCAAATCTCAACATTTAGGTCGACCTTAGAGATGGTCGTCCTTAGAAATGGTCGTCTCCGGTTTTCGGCCATAATGGAAACCGAGGACGCCCATCTCAGAAATGACCAAATCCAAGCCATTTGGTTGTGGGAGGAGCCAGCATTCATAGTGCACTGGTCCTCCTCACATGCCAGGACACCAACCGGGCACCCTAGGGGGCACTGCAGTGCACTTCACAAATTGCTCCCAAGTGCATAGCTCCCTTACCTTCGATGCTGAGCCCCCCAAACCCCCCCCCCAAAAAAAACACACAACTGTACAACACTACCATAGCCCTTAGGGATGAAGGGGGGCACCTACATGTAGGTACAGTGGGTTTTGGAGGGCTCACATTTACCACCACAAGTGTAACAGGTGGGGGGGGGGGATGAGCCTGGGTCCGCCTGCCTGAAGTGCATTGTACCCACTAAAAACTGCTCCAGGGACCTTCATACTGCTGTGATGGAGCTGGGCACGACATTTGAGGCTGGCATAGAGGGTGCCAAAATGTTTAAAAAATTTTTTTTAGGGTGGGAAGGGGTTGGTGACCACTGGGGGAGTAAGGGGAGGTCAACCCCGATTCCCTCCGGTGGTCATCTGGTCAGTTTGGGCACCTTTTCAAGGTTTGGCCGTGAAAAAAAAGGGACCAAGTAAAGTACACCAAATGCTCGTGAGGGACGCCCTTCTTTTTTCCATTATCGGCCGAGGACGCCTATCTCTTTACCACGCCCCCGTCCCGCCTTCGGTACACTGCCGACACGCCCCCATAAATTTTGGTCATCCCCGCGACGGAAAGCAGTTGAGGACGCAAAAAATCGGTTTTCAATTATGCCGATTTGGGTGACCTCGGGAGAAGGACATCCATCTCCCGATTTGTGTCGGAAGATGGGCGTCCTTCACTTTTGAAAATAAGCTAGATAGTTTTCTATGCAGTTCATATACAATCTTAAAAATGGGTTTCAAAAATAGCAATTTGGACGTTTTGGCAAAATAAATGTCCATCTGCCGCTTTGTGCTACTTTCTGGCTGTTTTTCTGTTTTGAAAATGAGCCACTTAGTGAAAGTGGGTTTTTTTGGAATACTATTGTTTACAGTATTGCTTCCTTTTGGACATTTGCAGTGGGATATTTTAAAATGGCCACATAGACATCCATGTGGAATAATAGCCTTATTCAGTGCTTCTCAAACTTTTTTCGATGTGACCCCATTTTAGGCATCGAAAATTCAGGTGACTTCAGATGATAAATAAAGTCATTTACTACTCAAATAAGCATATTCATTGTATTTCTTAAAGATTCAGTAAAATATTATTATATGCATCCATACTTCTTAAAGTAATTATCTGATGTTCTCACCCTGCTGAGACATACAAGTTACGACCTTCAGGGGGAGGAATGCTGGCTTCGGCCTAACTCCTGGTAAGCCTTTCCTTGGCTGAGAGGCAGGGGCGTAGCCAGACAGCAGATTTTGGGTGGGCCTAGGCAAAAAGTGGGTGGGCACCAAATGTTCTCTCCCCCACCCCCACATCAAAAAAATATCTCAGCTGGTGGGAAAATTCTTCTCTCCAGTCTCCACCTTGGTAGTCTGCAGCAGGCATGCGCTGAAAACTGAGAATGTGAAGGTGCCAGTATTGTGGAGAGCGCTAATGTTGGATGGGCCTGAGCACTAAGTGGGTGGGCCCCGGCCCACCCAGGCCCACCTGTGGCTACGCCACTGCTGAGAGGTGCCCAGCTCTACCACCGGCTGCCTTTCAGGTGCTGTGGAGGACTTGCAGCTCATCTGCATATCCTTACAGCCTTCTCAAGGGTGACTCCCAGGTCCACTCCGATCCACTCAGGGCCTATGCTCTAGGTGCCGCACGCCTCATGGCGTGCAGGGCATTTTCTCTTTACATTTATTTTTCTCCTAGTGACTACTTATGGCTCCAGTACACTTTTTCTTCTGTCCCTTCCTAATCTGCTTCTCCATCTGTTCCAAACAGCGCTCTAAAATAGCGCTGGAACAGCACGGGGCTTTATCGCACCGATGATCAGAAATAATGCATGCAAATTTAAGCAGCGCAATTATCTTTCCGAGATCCGTCTTCCGCAACCTAGTGCAATCACTCGTACTCAGTCATCTAGACTACTGTAACTCACTATACGCAGGCTGTAAAGAACAAATACTGAAGAAACTTCAAACAGCCCAGAATACAGCAGCCAGACTCATCTTCGGAAAACCAAAATACGAAAGTGCAAAACCCTTACGTGAGAAACTGCACTGGCTCCCACTCAAGGAACGTATCACCTTCAAAGTATGCACCTTAGTCCACAAAATAATCCACGGTGAAGCCCCTGCATACATGTCTGACTTAATAGACCTGCCACCCAGAAACGCTAAAAGATCATCCCGAACTTTCCTCAATCTCCACTTCCCTAACTGCAAAGGCATAAAATACAAAGTACTGCACGCATCGACCTTCTCTTATATGAGCACGCAACTCTGGAATACACTACCACGCAACCTGAAAACGATCTACGAACTAACGGACTTCCGCAAACGATTAAAGACTTATCTGTTCGAGAAAATGTACTGCAAGGATCAAAACACATGAAGTCCACACACACACTAACAGAAATGCATCAACACACTCTCTTCTGAATTCTCCTACCCGTATCTTCACCACAATTAATACCCCACCCACTTATAAAATTGCTACACCCTAAGGTTGTCGTGCTATTGTTATATCGCCCTATCTTTTCCCCATTGTAACATTTGACTGTCTATACGCTCTAAATGCTGTTTTGTCTTGACTTTGTCTTCCCACAACTCCTCATAATGTAACCCATAATTGTACTGTAACACATTGTATTTCCATCATTTACAATGTATTGTAAGCCACACTGAACCCGCAAATAGGTGGGAAAATGTGGGATACAAATGCAATAAAATAAATAAATAAATAAATCTCTGATCATCGGGTAGAAGTGCGGGTGCCTGAGCATGCGCTCAGCATAATCCTCCCGCACTTGTTTGACAGGTCTGGGCTGTCAAAAGCCCAAACCTGTCAAATACCCTGCCCTGTCAACTAACACCCTGCCCCGAGGCCCGAGCAATGGAGGCTGGAGGTCCAGTGGACCTCCGTTCCCCCCCCCCCCCAGGTTCAGGGAGGGCTGGAGATCTGGTGGACCTCCAGCCCACCCCAACTGCCCCCACCAGTGTTGTCCGAGCGATCCCTGGTGGTTCAGCGTAAGGACAGCCCCCTCCCGGCCCCCCTACCTTAGTTGGAGGAGAGACGCAGCCTGCCTCCCTCCTCTTGGTTGACGACACAGCAAAATGGCGGCACCCAGCCCCGCCCAGTGCATCCTGGGATGTGCTGGGCGGGGCTGAGCGCCACCATTTTGCTGTCGTCAACCAAGAGGAGGGAGGCAGGCTGCGTCTCTCCTCCAACTAAGGTAGGGGGGCCGGGAGGGGGCTGTCCTTACTCTGGACCACCAGGGATTGCTCGGACAACGCTGGGAGGAGTTGGGGTGGGCTAGAGGTCTGCCGGACCTCCAGCCCCCCTGTCGCTCGCTGGGTGGGAGGGTGTTAGGGGGTTTTGCCGACGGCCACTAGACCACCAGGGACCAATTTCAGGGGGTTTGGGGGGGCTGGAGACCCACCGGATCTCCAGCCCTCCCTGAACCTGGGGGGGGGGGGGGGGATTGTTGGGGGGACCGGAGAGCCACTGGACCTCCAGGCCCCTGTTGGCAGCCTGGCAGGTTTGCTTTGGGGGGGAACGGGGGCCTGCCAGCATGCAACTGCATGCTGGACAGGGCTCACCATTCCTCCCTAATGATCGGCAAACCCTAACGCCAGCTTGGAGCTGGCGTAGGGTTTGCCGCAGCCAACTACCAAATCTTTGGTGCACTGGTCGCTGATCATTGGGGATGAATGCGCTGAGCCCTGTTTAGCATGTATTTGCTTGCTACTTGCGCAAAGAGCCCTCGAGCGCGTTGTTTCACGCGCTCGAGGGCTCTAATCATGGGACGGTAGCAAACACCGGCGCTAACAGCCTCTAGCCCCGGCGTTTGCTTTTGAACATGAGGGTGTGTGTGAATATATAGAAAGAGGCATTTTCAAAGCCATTTACTGAGTAAGCTATCCTGTTTTCAAACTGTCTTCCTCAGAAAGTCTAAACTGAGTGTGCTGCATTCCTAGTCACAGTAACCAGTCCTCGGGGGGGGGGGGGGGGGGGGCTCTTAAACCCACTTCCTGAAGATCCTGAAAGGGACTCTGAGTTATGAGTTCCATCACCTAGGATTCAACAGAGGACTCTATATCTCGAGTTCCCCTTTCCCACCAAGAACAGCTAAGTGGCCCCATGCCCTGAAGTTCTCTCTCCCACAGAATAGAAAACTTTACCAATCGCCACTTAGTATGCATTAATCAGAGTATTATTTAACTTTATATAAAAACAAAACCCAAACTCAGAAACCATCCTGAAATACTACAGTGCCACTGAACTGATGGGGAGATAGAAGAAAATGCAGTATATGAATCCTTTTAGTTTTTACAAATCTGTGCTGTTACTCTGTGATCTAGAAAGCAATGAGGCACTTCTGCAGACAAAGCAGTCACCTCTGCTTTTGGAGCCTGTCCGCCTATGTCATCAGGCTACATAATTTTATACATTCTTATTTGTAAAATGATGAAGCTGCCACATATTTAAAATCCTGCAGCTGCTCAATAAAAATTAATGAGTTGCAACTCAAAAGCCCAGCAACAGCTTATGTGCTATACAAAACCATCAAGGAATGGCAGTGTCAACTTAAGAAATCTCACCCTCCACATAATTATAGGGGATATGCTAGCCTAATTTGTGTATTAATGAACTGGTATAATTGCTAGGATGGTAGTTTAAATCTCTGTTTATTGTGACTTTGGACAAGTTGCTTTGGGACCTAATTCATCCCCATTTCATGGACCTAGAAAAATTTAATGACAAAAGATATTCATTGTATTGGGTGAACAAAATTAGTTTTATTCTGTGGCGAGGACGCAAATATCTCCTCTTGATATTCAGCCCACGGCAGTAAGTGACATTTCAGCCACTCACAACCGCAGGCTGAAGTGACCCTAGGGCATGTGCGGCTCCCAACACTAAATATCTGGGTATCAGTGGTCATCTGAAATTTAACCACCCACTGGCCGATATTCAGACCAGTGCCCAGTTAACTTTAGCGCATAAAGGTTGGACAGCCTTTTTGCTGTCTTAACTTTGTGTGGTAACTTAGGGGCCCTTTAACTAAGCCACATAAGCTTCTATGCACGCCCAACACGTGCCAAAATGGAGTTACCTCCTGGCTACCATGTGGATCTTGCGGTAATTTCATTTTTGGTGCATGTCCAATACACGCATCCAAAAAAATGATTTTTATTTTCGGGTGCGCATATCAGACACGCGCCAAGTGGCATTTGACTTGCGTAGGTCATTACCGCCCAGTTACCACGTGAGACTTTACTGCTAGGTCATTGACTGACAGTAAGGTCTCAGACCCAAAATGGACGCGTGCCAGTTTTGATTTTGCCGCACATCCACTTTTGGCAAAAATGTAAAAAGGCTTTTTTTTTTTACAGGTGCGCTGAAAAATCGATCTGCGCGTGACCAAAACCCTTGCCTACACTACAACAAGCCATTTTTCAGTGCAACTTAGTAAAACGACCCCCTTATCCAGTTAGCGGACTGAAGATTGTCACTAACCAGCTAAGTAGGCGCTATGCCCACACCCCACCCTCTGCTTGTCTCTAACCTAAATGGTTAGGAGATGACCAACTAGAGGCGATATTCAGCGGTACTAACCAGTTAAGTGCCACTGAATATTGTATGCTGGGTTGCTCAGTGGGTTTTAACCAGGCAGAAACATCTCCTGCTCGGTTAACCCCTTTTGAATATCGGGTGGTTTATGTTTACTACAAAGAGACAGAAAGCAAAGCCACTATGGAAGAGGAGGTGGAAGGGCTAATGGGCTGCACAGATGAGGGGTAAAGAGCAAAGCCAAGGGATAAGAACCCATAAACCTCTCATGCCAGAGAGGATGTGGGGGACAGTGACTTCAGATGGAAGGAATAGATGTCATAGCAAGAAAACAAAATTTTAAAAAAGGTACTTATGGGGTAAGTAATAGAAAATGGAAAGGTCAACAAGGGACCAGGAAGCATTGACAGTGGGCAAATATTTGTCACCCAGGAGTCACCCCAAGTAGCTTGCCCAACGAGCACATTCTGCTTCTTGGACACGCACCTTCAGCACACACCTGTGGCAGAAATGGCACAACTAAAGTGGAATAAATAGTGGCAGAAAAGCTGAGTGACATCACCTGCCAGTACCCTAGGTGGGTGGGGTTTAGCAGGCAAGGGGAAGAGGAATGAAGGCAGAAGTCAAGCACATACTCTGGAAAAACAGCAAAGAAAAACACAAAGACACATGTGAAACAGCAGTTAACTTAGAAGCATAGTGTAAAAATGAATGCTCCAACTGAAGTAGATTAGTGGCAGCAAAGCTGAGTGATGTCACATCTCAATGCCCAGGTGGACAGGGTTAGCAGGTGAGGGCAGGACACAGGCAGCAGCCAAGCGTACACTCTGTTTGTGCCCCAGGTAGGTTGGGTTAGCAGGCAAGGACGGGAGGAAAGCTGGCAGCAGCCAAGCAGACACTCTTTTGGTGTCTCAGGTGGGTGGACTAGTGGGCGAGAGTGAGAGGAATGCAGGCAGACACTCTAAAAAACAGCCAAAAGAAAAAGGCACAGAAACACAAGTGAGGCAGCAGATAACACAGAGACACAATATAAAAGAAAAGATGCTTTGACGGAAGCAATGATGGAGAGTCCTTAGGTATTGGAGGGATGGGATAGGTGGTAGGCGTGGTCTTGTGGTAATGGAATCAGATGCTGTAAGGCAAGCCTCAAAGACAGTGGGAGTTTTGTGTTTGGGTTCTGGGGCTAGATATCCTGATACTTTCGCTTCATATTGGCACTAATAAATATTAATTAAAATAAATAATGGCAAACAAAGACTGGGCATAGAATGAGGTAGACTACAGGGACCATGGAACAAGCAATACATTGTCAATCACAGTATCTGCAATGAAAGCTTTTGGAAGGGCCAGGGGATTAGATGAGTTGGCTCAATCAATTCATTAGATGTTTTGTTGCCCCTGAGAGGAAGAGTGTGGAAAACAGTAGTGAGAGTATACTAGGGGAGAATTATGTAATGGGTGAGGTGGATGCAACAGATGGGTTGTTGTGACTGCTATGTGCATTGCGCTTTTAGCTTGCATGCACTAGATGTGGGCTCTCACTGAGTAAGGTTACTGCTCCGATGTACCCATTACAGCTCAAAAAACAGCAAGGCAGGTGGTCCGCCAAATCCAATATGGAAGATAAAACAACAAGGAAGACCTTGTAAGAAACACAGTCTTACACATGGTGCCTTCCTCAGGAGTCTACATAAATAAACAAATGAATGAATAAAAACATAAACAAACATCTAAATCATGAAGGAATATAAAATAGTCTGATATATAGAAAAAACATGTACAACAGAGTAAAAATGCAACATATGAAAAACATATAAATATCCAGAAATATAAAACAGTACATTAAATATAAAAATGAAATATAAACAATGTGGAAGAGCATTCACAGTGTTTTTATGAGAGACTGATCCCAGAATCTGTAAGTATACTGAGCATTTTTAATGGATTTACCTTCTTTTTAGCTTAGTTAGGCTGTTTTTATCATCTGTAGTGTATTTGTTCCCTTTTTTAGTCTCGCTAAGTTTCAAAAGCTACACCAGCCAGGCTGATTTTGGAATTTTACATGAGCTGGGTAAGCCTCGCTGGTTGTTTTTACTGTTTTACCCTTGTACATTGTTTTAGCACTCAGGCATTAGGTTTTAAGTATGGTATTTCTTTTGAGAGTTCCTTTGTGTTTTAAAGATAATTTATTTATAATTTTTTAAATAAGGAATTTCTTTATTAGATACTGAATGCTTTTATTTTCATTTATAGTAACCTACTGCCCCTGACACAGCCATTTATACTGGTGAAACATGGCCATGTCAGGCATTTTATGTTGAAATTCTGGGAGCTTTTAATCTATTAATAAAGACTGTGTTTATTACCAGGTTTGCCTTGTTGTTTTATCTTCTCTGTTACAGCTCAGGCAAGGACTGAGTGTGCTTTGGTGACTGCGTCCATTTGCCTATTCTCTACTTGTGGAAGTGTATTTGAATGCTGGGTACTTAGCACCTAACCAGATAAGATACTCTGCATAAATAGCTCTCCTATCTTTAACCTTTAAAATTTAACTGGTTAACACAGAATATTGGCATAGCTGGTTAACTTTTTAGCAGTTAAAAAACCCCAAATATTCAATGCCGGTCACCGGAAATGGCCTGGCATTGAATATCCGGGTTTAACGCCGGTGGTGGACAGCAAAAGTGCTGCCCGCCACTGGCTTCATATCAGGCCCTATATGTCCTTCTGCATCTATAAGTATAAATAAATAGCAGCATTGTAAAAATGTGTATTTACATATGTATGCTACATACACATATAGATGTCACTATTCACATGTGTAGATGCCGCACAACCAATCTGAATGGACCTCCTATGCATTGGAAATGGACCTTAATGGGAACCCTCAGCACTAAACAGGGATTTCACTAGTAGTTCCCTGTCTCATTCTGTCTACACACAAAAGCTGTTATTGCATATGACTATTCCATGAATTCTATAAATGGCGTGGAAATTTACACATGCAAAATTGTGCGCTATCCTGAGATGCACGCACAACTAAATTGGCTAATGAGCCAATTAGTGTCATTACTGGCATTAATTGGCAACAATTTGGATTTGCATGCGCATCTTGTTACATGCTATTCTATCAAGATCCGTGTGCAAATTTTATACCGTGTAATTCAAAAGGGGGCATGGCCATGGGAAGGGCATGGGTGGGTTAGGGGCATTCACTAAAGATGCATGCAGTCGTACTGAATACCAGGGATCTGTGCCTAATTTACACACCAGGATTTACAGCAGGTTTCAGTTGGTGTAAATCCTCGCATCCCAAATTTTGGCGTGTTAATTGGCTCTAAGCACTATTCTATAAGCAGCATGCAACTCAGAGCACCAGTTACAGAATACAGCTCTGTGTGAATTATTTTGGGCACTGTTTTTTCAGCACCATTTACTGAATCTAGTCCTATATGTCTAGTATTTACCAGAAATTACTTAATTGCATCTTGATAAATTATAACAACTCCTAATTGTGTTCTGAAAGTGAACTAATACATTTTTGGTTGTTTGGTTGATTTTTTTCCCCCCCACGGGATTTGATTGTTGATCCTTTTCAAGATGTTGTTGAAGTATGTATGCAAAATGTTGTAAATAATATAAAAAAGAATATACAATCTAATCCCCCTGTTTACTAAGCTGTGCAAGCAGCTGCCATGTGCTAATGCTGACACAGCGGCTTAGTAAACACTGGGGTAAGAGATTTGTTGGGTTGATAATTGGGGTCTATTTACTTTTTTGAGATAGTCTTGAATGTTCTTCAGACATTAGCTCTCTCCCTCATATGGAGGGGGGGGGGGTCTTTTACAAAGGCATGCTAGCAGTTTAGTGCGCTCTAATGATTAGCGCACACTAAACACTAGAGATGACCAAAGAAATATAAGGGTGTCTCTAACATTTAGCGCATGCTTATTTTTAGCGTGTGCGAAAAATGCTAGCGCACCTTTGTAAAAGGATCTCTTGATCTATTATTGCCCCAATTGCCAACCTTTCTGGTGTTCTGTACAGGACAGAATATCTCATATTATACCCATACAATCCAATCTCTCATACAAAATTGTAATATTACGTTCTGCATCTCTTGACCTTAATATACCAGAATCCTCAACTAAACTCTTCAACATTCTGCTGGCTTTGGCTATTCACACAATTGTTTCACACTGGAAAGATAATTCTAACCTTAACACGTATGAATGGTGGAGTCAATTGCACCTCATTTGAAAATGTGAGGAAGCTACAGATTCTAAGTGCCACAATCTATCACACATTTCAAAAATTTGGGATCCATTAGACTCTTATTATCAATCTTTGTAAATGGTATAACTTAATCTAACTTTATTTTACAAGCTCTTTTACTCTTATTAGCTACTGTAGCTTTGCTGTCATTTGTTATATTAGTGTTAACTCATTGTTCAAACTGTGATCCTGTCTGTATGTAATTTGAGTATACAATAAACAAACTGAACAACAACAAAAAAAAAGAATATGCAGCATGATTACAGAAAATATTATGTGACCTATCCAGTCTGCCTGTTCATCTATACTGTGAACACACCCCTCCATGCGCTACTTAGAGGTGCCAGTTTTGCAATTAGTGCATACCAATTTCACTGTACACACACACCCTTGCAGTAATATGGAAGAGTGGTCTAGTGGTTAGAGCACCATGCTTGACTTCCAGAGGTGCCTGGTTCTAATCTCATTGCTGCGCCTTGTGATCTTGGGTAAGTCACTTAACTCTTCATTGCCTCAGGTACAAAATTAAATTGTGAGCCCTGCAGGCACAGGGAAATACCCAGTGTACCTGAATGTAACTCACCTTGAGCTACAACTGAAAAAGGTGTTAGCAAATTCTAAATAAATATCTAATAATGGCACAATGTAAGCCACATTGAGCCTACAAATAGGTGGGAAAATGTGGAATACAAATGTAACAAATAAATAAATACCAACGACATATCTGTACAAGCCCTTGGTCTCCACTATCTCCACTGGGAGGCTGTTCCAGGTCTGGACTCCATCACCCTTTCTGTAGGAAATAATTCCTTAGTAGCCTTTTTACTAAACAGTGGTAAAAAGTGGTCTTAGTGTGCCCTTACACAGGTCATTCCCATGCTCTAAGGCCATTTTTACTTCTGGGGAAAAATGATCAAAATTTCTATTTCTGGTATTAATGGCCATGTGCTAATTTTTTCATTAGCGTGTGACCATTACAACAGATTAGCTTGTGAACCCTTATTGCCACCCATGTAGGTGGTAAGGGCTCGCACGCAAATTAATTAGCACAGGTAATGTAGCTGCACTAACTGATCACAGAACATGCCCACTTTCTGCCCCTCCCCAAGGTATGCCCCCTGCGCCAAAAATAAAATTTTAATTTTTAGTGAGTGGGTAATGCACGCACGTTGCAAAATTACTGCAGGACACTTCAGCGCGCCCTAAAGCATGACATTTTTTGCTGCGGTAAGCACACATTAGTGCTTACCGCAGCTTTGTAAAAGGACCCCTTAGATTCTTGATATGTCTACAGCTAAAGGTTTCCCTTGAGATGGGGGGGGGGGGGGGGGGATGGGGTACATAATGGCTATTTTCAGAAGCCAGTCAGTGCCTGACTTAGTTGCCTATATTTTCTACAATTAAGGGAAGAATATTCACAACCTAGCTGGATAGGCTGTGACTTTCTTTCTTTCTTAATCTTAGCCAGACAAAATCTAGCTGGCTAAGGGGTTAACCATGAACATTCACTAAGGGGGCCTTTTATTAAGCTGTGGTAGATTTTTAGCTCGTGGTTGAAATCAGCTGGCGGTAAATGCTGAGACACCCATAGGAATATAATGGACATCTCGGCGTTTACCACCAGCTGATTTCTATGTGAGCTAAAAATGCTACTGCAGTTTAGTAAAAGACCCCCTAAGGGAATAATGCGTATTTGCCTCTTAATGCACATTAACCCCTGGATTCTATATATAGTGCTCAATACTGTGCATGCAAATTTGGGCATGGACCCAATTTGCACACTCAATTTAATTGACAAGCCAATTAGTGCCAATAATTGGGTGCTAACAATTATTGGTGCTAATTGGCATCAATTTAAATTTACATACGCATCTGTAGGCGCCAGGATCCGCATGTAAATTTTACACGCAGATCCAAAAAGAATGTGAGTTTATCGGAGGAGCATGGGAAGGTCAGGGGCGTTCCTTGAATTTGCACACAGTGTTACAGAATAGGGGAGATCTGTGCCTAATTTAGGCGTGATAATTTATAGCAGGTTTCAGTTGGTGTAAATCCTCACGCCTAGAATTGGATACTGATCCCACTACAAAATACTATTCTATAAATGGCACCATTTATAGAGTAGCTCTTAGCACTCATTTGAATTTGGTCTTAAATGGCTATATTGTGCAATATTTTACCATAGTACACAGTTTAAGATACTGTGAGCTACATGATGAGATGCAAAACAAGCAAATGCATGCAAACACCTCATTATTACATGAATTGAACAATGCAGTGTGTGTTGAACTTTACAAGTTGCTTTATTCTAGGAAAAAACAGGCTAGTTCAATGCTGCCATTATTTTTCCTTCCCAAAAGCATGTCCTAAGGAGGGCAGCATGGTTAACATAATTGTGGTCTGGGAATCCTGGTTCCTCCCCCCACCCACCCCTAGAGACACCCTTTCATACCTCCTGTAATGAATAAATAGGGGGGAAAACCCCCAAACCAAATGAAAATTCCTAAAGCAATACAAGAAACAAAATGAAACAAAAGCTTTTGGGTTGTACACCCCATACAGTCCTGCAAGCACCTTATATTTGCTCTATAAATGTTTTGTTCTAGTAAAAAAAATAATTACTCAGTGAAAACACTCATTTTGATGCCAATAGTTATTTCTTTTCTGAGGAAGTTAGTAATAAAATTAAAAAATATCTCCTTCTCTAGTTAAGAATGCCAAGCTTCACTATCTAAAAGTATACTGGGGACACTGCAACATCGATCCTTTCCTGAGCTCCATGCTCGCATTAGTTGTTCAAACTACAAATATTGTGTAGCACAAAAAGCTAAAGATGCCAATCTACTACTCTGTGATAACACCGCTTTGACTGCAATTTTGGTACAGATGCAAATGGCCATTGAATCCATAGAACAACAAGGCAGACCTTGTAAAAAACACAGTTATTTTTTAATAGATTAAAAGCTCCCAGAAATTTACTACTACTACTTATAATTTCTATAGCACTACTAGACGTACGCAGCGCTGTACACTTGAACATGAAGAGACAGTCCCTGCTCGACAGAGCTTACAATCTAATTAGGGCAGACAAACAGGACAAACAAGAGATAAGGGAATATTAAAGTGAGGATGATATAATAAGGGTTCTGAACAAGTGAATAAGGGTTAGGAGTTAAAAGCAGCATCAAAAAGGTGGGCTTTTAGCTTAGATTTGAAGACGGCCAGAGATGGAGCTTGACGTACCAGCTCATGAAGTCTATTCCAAGCATATGGTGCAGCAAGATAAAAGGAACAGAGTCTGGAGTTAGCAGTGGAGGAGAAGGGTGCAGATAAGACAGATTTACCCAGTGAACGGAGTTCACGGGGAGGAATGTAGAGAGAGATGAGAGTGGAGAGGTAGTGAGGAGCTGCAGAGTGAATGCACTTATAGGTCAATAAGAGGAGTTTGAACTGTATGCGGAAACGGATAGGAAGCCAGTGAAGTGACTTGAGGAGAGGGCTAATATGAGCATAACGACCCTGGCGGAATATTAGTCATGCAGCAGAATTTTGAACAGATTGAAGAGGAGAGAGATGGCTAAGTGGGAGACCTGTGAGAAGCAAGTTGCAATAGTCTAAGCAAGAGGTGATAAGAGTGTGGATGAGGGTTCTGGTAGTGTGATCAGAAAGGAAAGGGTGATTTTTGCTGATATTATAGACAAAGAAGCGACAGGTTTTAGCAGTCTGTTGAATATGTGCAGAGAAGGAGAGGGAGGAGTCGAAGATGACCCCAAGGTTACGAGCTGATGTGACAGGAAGGATGAGAGTGTTATCCACAGAAATAGAGAATGGGGGATGAGGAGAGGTTGGTTTAGTGGGAAAGATAAGAAGCTCAGTCTTGGTCATGTTTAGTTTCAGATGGCGCTGAGACATCCAGGCAGCAATGTCAGACAGGCAGGCTGATACTTTGGCCTGGGTTTCAGCTGAGATTTCTGGTGTGGAGAGGTAGATCTGGGAGTCATCAACATAAAGATGATACTGAAAACCATGGGATGAGATCAGAGTACCAAGGGAAGAAGTATAGATGGAGAAGAGAAGAGGTCCCAGGACAGATCCCTGAGGTACACCAACTGACAGTGGGATAGAAGTAGAAGAGGATCCACTAGAGTATACACTAAAGGTACGCTGGGAGAGATAAGAAGAAAACCAGGAAAGAACAGAACCCTGAAATCCAAGTGAGGACAGCATATCAAGGAGTAGGCTGTGATCAACAGTGTCAAAAGCAGCAGATAGATCAAGAAGGATAAGGATAGAATAGAGACCTTTGGATCTGGCTAGGAACAGATCATTGGAGACTAGCATGTTTTGCCAGTATAAAATGGCTTTGTCAGGGGCAGTGGGTCACCAGCTGATATAAAATTCCAAAAATAGCCTGACTGGTATAACTCTTAAAACATAGCAATCTAGATTCTGGGATCAGTCTCTCATAAAAACGCTTTCACTACAATCACTGCGTTTTTATGAGAGACTGATCCCAGAATCTAGATTGCTATGTTTTAAGAGTTATACCAGTCACGCTATTTTTGGAATTTTATATCAGCTGGTGACCCACTGCCCCTGACGCAGCCATTTTATACTGGTGAAACATAGCCATGTCAGGTATTTTATATTAAATTACTGGGTGCTTTTAATCTATTAATAAAAACTTTTTTTTACAAGGTCTGCCTTGTTGTTTTATTTTTCATATTGGATTTGGCGGACCACCTGCCTTGCTGCTTTTTGACCATTGAATCCACAGCAAATTTTCAAATGAAATTCTTTGTGTGTGGGAATGCATGAAAACATTTTAAAACTAGTAAAAAAGCCCCGTTTCTGATGCAAATGAAACGGGGGCTAGCAATGTTTTCTTCTGTGTGCATGTGGGAGTGTGTGTGTCCCTGCCCTCTGGCCTCTCTCCCCTCCCCCCTCTGAGTCCTTCACTGTTACAGAGCCAGCGATTTGATTTCGTGCTCTGCTGTTTTCCTTCACTGACTGTTACAGAGAGGGCGGGGCAGACACTCATAGGGAAACCGGATACCTCGCCCCCTTCACACTTCCGGCTGGAGGCTTCATAGAACGTTGGTGTTGCCTTTTATATAGAGAGATATTACCCCTGTGCATGCTGGTGGCTTCAGTTTCAAACTGCTGGCCCCACAGCAGAGGCTTCAGAGGCTGCCCCAGGAAGCCTCATATTTGTGGTCAGCCAGAAAGTCCCCCAGCCCCACTCTGGGTTTCAGTGTTAAAAGAAAATGTGCCCTCCCTGAAGACTCATGCATACCAGGAAGCTCCACCCACTTAATATATCAAACCATCCCCCTCTCAAGGTTTCCTCACAGGCTTACTGCAAAGTGCTCTAGTCAGCAGGTTGCAAGAGAGGTTCCTACACACTCTTGCCTGGTGGCACCATGTTGAAAACTCGCATGGCCTGAGACCTAAAACTATGTTCCAGTGTACCACAAAGGGTTAGGCTGTGAATCTTTCTTGCCCCTACTGACTAAATCACTTTGGGATAAGCCTGGAGTCAGGAGGGATCTGGGGTATCTCAAGATGGTTCAATTTTGATGTTCTAGATGATATGGGATTCATGGTAGGGTAGGGCTATCCAGGGAACATATTTTTGACATTAAGCCCCAGAAAGGAAACTCTGAGGGGGAGTGTTTCATGAGTGACTGGCCCATTAGGGAAGTAAGGACCTTTGGGGCCTTTGACATGGACCAAGTGGCTCCTTTAACTAAAGCCACCACTACTACATTAAAGCAGTTCAGGGGCATGCTAATAAAAAAACAATTACACCTCTTAGAGGTATAGATATTATTTTGCGAACACGAACCTGTGAAGTTTTTTACGTGCACCCGTTTTCAAGGATCAGAGCATTAGTCGGCTTCTTTGCATGAATTTGCATTACAGCAGCTCATTAATATTTAATCTAAATACATTTTCACATGTACTTAATTATGTATGAAAATATTTTCACAAACAGCGTTTCGCCTGCCAGCAGTTTTCACACTTGGGACAAAATTATGCATTTTAATACATCTGCCTGAACGTGTGAACTCAGGGGAAAAGATTTTAAAAATCAAACCAGAGTGCCTTGGCTATAATTAAAGGCTCACCTTTTCTACTCCAAAAGGTGCAATGATCTATGACAACTGAGCATCTTTTTATTAGGATGAAAAATAGCATACGGAAACATGGTTATGACCACAAGAGGATGCAAGAGAGTCAAAAGCAGACACTTGAAAGTTTTGAAGAACATAAGCAGTGTTGATGCTTTCAGTAAATTAATTTTCTTGGAACACGTAGTATAGCTCCAAAACAGTAATTATAATACTGCTCTTGATGATTGCTGTGTGCCACAGTGATTACAATAATTACTCTAATGCTACCAAGAAGTATGGACTCATGAAGTGAGAAGGAGACAAGCTTTGGCAGAGTACTCAATTTTTGCCTTAGTGTGAATGACCTTATAAGAGGAACCTGCCAAGTAAAGGAGGGGTTGTAAACCTGTTTTAAGGGAACAGGAGACAAGGTGCAATGAAATGCAAGCGCTCAGTATGTGTTTGGGTGACCAACTGGCTCGGGCCCTTTTTCATGATAGGTCCCACATGCATGGAAAATAGTTCTAATACATGCAAGACTATAAGCCTAGGCATGGAGCAGTGCAGGGCTGGAACAAGTGTATCGGCACCATAGGCAAAGCTTCAGTCATGCTACCCCCTCCCCCTGTAGTTGAACTTTCAGGTGTGCCACCTACCATAGTTCAGCATCGCTCCTTCCTCTCTCTACCCCACCCCCACCACAGGTGATCAGCATCTCCCCTTCCCCTCTAGTCCTCCCAGCTTCTTATCTCCCCTTCCTCACCCTCAAGCCACATCCAGTATCTCCCTCTTTCCCTTCTCATTGCTGGACTTGCCACTGATATCCCCTACTTCCTCCAAGACTGGTCCAAAGATTAAATAAGCGCTGGTGCTATGCAGACCCTATAAGCACAGAATCATGCTGAAGCACCACTTTGTCTGTCCCCATCCCCCATCCCGAGACACTGATGCTTCTTTAATCTTCTAGTTGGCCTGGGAGGAGGTACTCAATGTAGTGAGGGCAGGCCCAGCAATGAAATGGGAAGCAGGGGAAGGCTCTGGTTCATTCCAGATCTGCACTGCTGCTCCCCAAATTCTTCCACCCTAGGCAGTTGCCTGGTCTGCCTAGTGAATGGGCTGACCCTGAAGCAGTGGCATAAAACCTGTCTGGATCTGTCTGTCTTGAAAAAAAAAAAAATCAAAGTCTGCTGGTCACCCTGGTTTGTGTGTTAAAAAATATTTAAAATGAGAGCATAAAAACTAAGCAACAACCACCTAACCACTAAGGGCCCCTTTTACAAAGCACCAGTAGCCGTACTGCTGCTTTGCCGTGCCCCACTCCGGCACTACCGCTGGGCTCCTGCAAGAGCCTTGCGGTACTGCCTGCCCCCAATGCATGCTATTTTTGGCGCGTCAGATTTTTAAAAACTTTTTTGCGCTGGGGGCTTACCCAGTGGTAATTTGCCTGGTTACTGCTGAGGTAGTGCAGGAGTTCTTACCGCGATAGGTAGCGATAAGGGTTCCCCCAGGAAATGGCCGCACGGCAAGTGTTTCACATACTGCATGGTCATTTCCGTCCCCCACCCGGAATTTCCTTTTTCCGGGCAGTAATAAAAGGGGGGCCTCGGCACAAGACAAACTCGCTTACTGACCCCACTGCAGGATCTCTTTTACCACCGCTTGGTAAAAAAGGGCTCTAAGAACTCTTGCTAAATTGGGCATCCACTTGCATGATAAAAATTAGTACAAGTACATTTTGTGAAGAATAAGAGTCTGTCCTATCCTGGGTAGGCCACTAGATGGCGATGTTCCCATAGAAATGGGGGAAAATGTCCAGGATCAGTCACTAGAGGGAGCCAGTAGGGGAATGTCCAGATGGAGGTTGCTAGGACCAAGGAGAGTCCTGGGCTGGAAACAGGTGTAGGTGGTTATGGGCTAGGTCCTGCCTGGAATTAGGGGGAAGAGCCTAAAGGTGTGAAGAAGCTAATTAACCACCTTATACCTGCCTGTGTGGTGAAAGAGAAGAGAGGAGCTGGAGACCTGGCAGCTAGAGGAAGAAGATCCCCTTGAAGGTACTGGCTCAACTCTGTGGACTTGTGGAGCTCTCTGCTGAAAAGGTGACAGCTGCACTACTCTCTGAGAAAGAAAAGTAAAGGCTTTTGTTGGGCTGTTTGAACTGTGAAAGTTTGAGGAACTGCTTTAAATGTTTGAATTGAAGAAGGAATATTTAAGTTAAAGAAGGAATAAGCCATGAAGATTATGTTAAATGGCAACTAATAAAACCTTTAGTTATAAGAAGCCTGGTGTTGGTGAACATTTGTGGAAGGTGAAGAGGAGGCAGAGAACTCCCCTGTGTTTGAGGCAGCGTCCTGGTGAATTGCGGAGAAGTGTAGAGCCCAGCCGTGACTGTGTGTGAAGGAACCTAAGCAGGGTCAGCCCTGGCCAGAGCCTGGAAGGGTGACCAGCTCACAATAAGCAAAATAGGCAAATAGGGTGATAATGAACTCATCAACCTATTATTATCCTAGTGTGATCATGATTTCCAGGGAGTTGAGACCTCCTGAAGAGCTGATTTCAGAGTGGCTAAAGGAACCTCTATCCTGATGCGGCTAAGCTAAACATGATCATGTCAGAAAGTTGCCTGAACGCCACGCATTTATGAAGATTTTCAAGATAGGTGTTTGTTTTCAAATTACTAATGAGTAGAAATGAAATATTGCACACAATGACTGAGACTGTAGAAACTGTTGGGGAAAAAATGATAAAATAAGTTGTGAAGAACTTGGTGTATATTCAGTGTTGAAGCATATTACTGGAATCACCGTCTGATGGTCCGATTACCATTAGGAATTGTTGGTTTTATATATATTTGCTTTCTCAAGTGAACAATATTGGGAAACCATGAAGTGAGTACAGTGTCCTTTATAAAATAGACATTTTTTGGACTTCTTGTATACACAAATCAAGCCCATAAAGACCATCACTCCCCAAACCCCTCCTACCTCCTAAATATACAAAACTGGGACTCTCATCCCTCCCTTCTACCTGTGACACAAAAAAGAGTAGGGTTCAGACCACTTGTCACAAAATATTGGATCTCTAGACTCCTAGTCCTTTCATTCTTGACGCATAAGAGAGAACTCTGACTCTTCTGGCCTCTGGTACCAAAAAGAATAGAGGTCTGGCCTCAGATTCCTCCTTCTTACCCCCAACATGACAAACAATACTCCTTTAGCCCCAATCTCTTCACCCAACATTAAAAACTAGTCCTAGGCACCTGTCCCTTCCCACTCTTCCTGGACACCCACTCCCACCTCGTTATGCTGCAGAATTCTCCACCACCAGGGGTTCTGCTGGTGAGTTCTTTCAAGATGGTGGTATAGGATAGTTGCTCTATGCAGAGTTCTTTTATCAGCTATCAGCTTTGACACTTGCTGTTATAGATTGTGAAATATACACCTCAACTCTCTTATTATCTAATGATGCCTAAGCCAGACTCTGTTGCTTTACCTTCAGTGACTTGTGCGGCTAAACACTCAAAACTGGAGCCATCATCCCCATCTAAAATGGCTACTAGAGAGAAGCAAGACGAGTCCACTCCGGCTGTGATTTGGATATACTCTCCTTGAAAGATCTGATTAAGGATACTTGGGATGTCACCAGTGAATTGAAGGTGGAGCTTGCTGTGTTCAGAAAGGAGTTATCTGCCTCTAATGCTTGTGTCGTCGTCGATAATACACTGAAACCTTCTGCTCAGTGTGCTGCTGCGGCTAGGAAACGAATAGAATGTTGGGTATTATTAGGAAAGGTATGGAAAACAGATGTGAGGATGTTATAATGCCGTTGTATCGATCCATGGTGCAACCACACCTTGAGTATTGTGTTCAATTCTGGTCGCCACATCTCAAGAAAGATATAGTAGAATTGGAAAAGGTGCAGCGAAGGGCGACGAAAATGATAGCGGGGATGGGACGACTTCCCTATGAAGAAAGACTAAGGAGGCTAGGGCTTTTCAGCTTGGAAAAGAGATGGCTGAAGGGAGACATGATAGAGGTATATAAAATAATGAGTGGAGTGGAACAGGTGGATGTGAAGCGTCTGTTCACGCTTTCCAAAATACTAGGACTAGGGGGCATGCGATGAAACTACAGTGTAGTAAATTTAAAACAAATCGGAGAAAATGTTTCTTCACCCAATGCATAATTAAACTCTGGAATTCGTTGCCGGAGAACGTGGTGAAGGATGTTAGCTTAGCAGAGTTTAAAAAGGGGTTAGATGGTTTCCTAAAGAACAAGACCATAAACCACTAGTAAATGGACTTGGGAAAAATCCACAATTCCAGCAATAACATGTATAGAATGTTTGTACGTTTGGGAAGCTCGCCAGGTGCCCTTGGCCTGGTGCCCTTGGCCTGGATTGGCCGCTGTCGTGGACAGGATGCTGGGCTCGATGGACCCTTGGTATTTTCCCAGTGTGGGAAAAGTACTTATGTACTTATGTACTTAATGGCGAACACTGCTGGGGGTGGGAAGTGAGTTAGTTGTACTAAGCACAAATTACATGTTGTGGATGATCTGGAAAGAGGTCTTGAAGATTTAAATAATTAAACTCAATGAAATAATTTCTAAATACTGGGTGTACCAGAGGGCTCTGAAGTGGCAGATATCATTGCCTTTATAGAGTCATTTGTACCTAAAGTTCTGAATCTACAATTAATTAAACCTTTTGAAATTGAAAGGGCACATTGTGTGCTAGGTCTAATAAATCAAGGCACTAATGGTCCATCATGGTGAAAGTCTGCAATATCCACAGGTGGTACAAATTCTGAATAGTTCTGGGCAATTGGCTCCATTTTTGTAGGATGGGTGGAAAAATAGCTGTTATGCAGGATTTGCATAAAAAAATGCAACACCACTTTTTGGCACTTTGGATTCAGCTTAAGAAAGTGCAAGCCTCTCATTCCATTTCAGCTGTGGCATTTGTACCCGCTGAGCTGAACAGTGCTCCTCAGCTGATTTCTCAGTTTTTTTCCCCTGGATTCAAGATATCTCGTTTTTCTTGACAGAATGGTGTTACGGCCTTTACTTTTATATTTCTTTCCTAAATATGATTTCCTTCTCCTTTTTGTACCACTCCCTTAACTTTTAGTGGTCTAAGGAAGATTGAATATTTTGCCTGTATAGATTTAATTATTTTCTTTTCTTAGCTGAGAGTTTTTTCCCGGCGTTGAATGTTTCTTTCTGTGTTTCTGTAACAAGTAATATGCTTGTGTAAATTTAAAGTATATAAGTAAAATAAAAAAAAAAAGAAAGTGCAAGCCAAATATGGTTTATTGTATCCTGCATACATGAGAATTGCACTGCATAATAAAACATAGGACTTTGAAGACCTAGCCACACTAGTTTCATTCTTGGAGCAGAAAACAGCATATACAATGGAAACCCATTGGGGTCGATATTTAAACCATGGGAGGAAGCCTGGCTAATTCCCATGGTCTGCGGTAAGCCCGGGCATTCAATGCTGGGCTGTTTCCAGTGGCCAATATTGAATATCCAGTTTATTTTTAGCCGCTATAAACTTAGCTGGCTAAGTCAATATTTAGAGTTGGCTGGCTATGTGCATAGCGGCCAAAGATAGGCCTGCTACTTACACGGCCTGATTTGGCCACAAAACTTAGCCTGCCAGCTAGCTGGCTATATTGTGCAATATATATGTTTAGCTGCTATGCGCTGACTGCAAATATTCAGCATGAGATAACCGGCTATCCCCCATTCCTGGCCAGTTAAATAGATCTGAATATCGGACGGATTGATTTAATTTCTCTGGAACATGTAGCTTCAACTGTCTGCTTGCTGGGTTCGGTGTTTTGGTTGCTCCATTATTCACAAAGTTCTGAGCTTAGCTGTGTTGCGTTTGAATCGTGTGCGTTGTTAAATTGCTTCTACTGTGTTTTAAGGATGCATATTATGAGTACTATTTGAGAACAGTGAGTATTGTTTTTATTTTCATTTTTAAAACATATAAGTATATAGCTAATGAGTGGAATGTATAACAGATTTTGAAAGCTCTAAATGGATTGACAGCCCATGAATATGTTGGTGAATGCTTGTTGATTTGGCTATTGTTTTTGGTGTGCACACATTAAAAGTGCTGTGTGTTGTGTATGAAGAGGTATTGACTGCAATGTGGGTGAGGAGAATACTTTTTTCTAATTCATATAGGGGTCCTTTTACCAAGCTGCGGGAAAAAGGGCCCTGGGGTAGCGGCAGGGGCTGTTTTTCTCATACACTAGGGCCATTTTTACCATAGAGGGTACAAAGCCCCCAGACACTCTTACTGCATGGCCATGCCATGAGCAGCCCTTACCGCCACCCACTGAGGTGGCGATAAGGGCTCCTGTGCTAACCAGTTACCACCACGCAAGCCATTTCCGAGGGTTTTCTTTTCCTTTTGGAAATGGTATATGCTCAGGTCAGAACTACCTCTGGCGGCCGCATTGGGCCAGCGGTAGTCCCGGAAGAGCGAGTGGTAAGCCCGCATTGGGCTTACCGCTGCTCTGCAAAAGGGCCCCTCAATTTCTAATTTATATAATGCATAAAAGTTTAGATAGTAAGTTGTCAGGTCTCAAGAAATCTTGAAATCTTCACTGAGACGGGGGTCTTTTACTAAGCAGCGGTAAGCCCAAAACGGGCTTACAGCTCGCTAAACTGGAAGTGCCACTGGGTTACTGCAGCAGTCTCGCAGTAGCTCCCACCCCCAGCATGTGCCATTTCTTTTTTTTTTTTTTTAATTTTTTATTTATTAAACATTTTTCATTAATTCCAAAGTGAACTTTGTCAAGCAATCTGCCATAATTTACAAGGAAACAAGTATACAGGGGAATTCCCTCTACTATAATAATATTTATAGGCTGTAGTCCACAATAACGGGGAGGGGGGGGGACACTGATAAACACCATTTCTGAGAGGAGGAAAAAACCCAAAAGAAAATAGAATAAAAGAAAATAGTGCACAAATGATCATTCAACTGCATCATTATCTTCTACGAGTCCAGAAAGTCGTTATGGGTCAATTTTAGGAACTCTTGCATTCAGAAAAGATCGATGTTGTAAAGGTTCAAAAAAATAGTAAGTAGTATTATCTATCTGAAGCACACATTTACATGGGAACCTTAACTGAAATTCAACACCCAAAGCTTCCTGTCGCATAGGCAGAAATTTCTTCCTTCTTTCCTTTGTCGTTCTGGAGACATCCAGAAATATCTGAATCTTTTCTCCCATAAAGAGAACTGGAACCGATTGTCTCAGATAAAGTCTTATCAAAGCCTCTTTATCTTGGAAAAATACAAACAAGACCAACAAGGTGGCCCGAAAGTCCACCTCATCTTGCGATCTCTCTAAAAGCGCTGCGATACCCAAACTATCAGAAGACGAATTCACTGCCACTTGGCCTTTCGACATGGCTTCTCGAGCTAGTGGAGATGGCAAATAGTAAAGTTTTTGTATTGGTGGAAGCCCATTTTCAGGATATTGAAGAACTTCTTTTAAGAATTTATGAAATAAATCCCTTGAGGAGCTATATTTACTAGAAGTAAAGTTTAATATTCTCAAATTCAACGATCTAGCTCCATTTTCTAAGTTCTCCAGCTTACGGAGAACAACTTCAGCATTCTGTAATAATTTACATGCCACCTCTTTAACTTGGGATAAAGATGTTTCATAACTTCTCATATTTGACTCCTGAAGGACTAGTCGAGATTGAAGTAGGTCTATCATTGAAGCATTCGACTTTGTATTGGAGACAAAAATAAGACAAACCTTATGCAAGGATTCCATTGCCGACCATAAGGACTCTAGTGTTACCTTTACTGGTCTCTCCAATGGCTGCAGGGCAGCTTCAGGGCTAGGCCATGTTTCAACCCCCATCAGCATTCCAGGTGTTACCTCTGGCCCGGATATACTCTGCCCAGCTTCCAAAGGGGTAACTGAGAGGCTCTGTTTTTCGGGAGAAACTCCCTCTTGGAGCGTCGCAATAACATGGGAAGAGCTCTCCTCAGCTTGTCCAGAGACCCCGACTTCCAAGGGCTCAATGAGCATTCCTCCCAGCATGCTCTTCGCTTCTACAGCCTGCTTCTCTGGGCTCCGCGGGCTAAGTGAAACCTCACTTTCCTGACCGGGACTCCTCTCTGTGCCGGTCAAATAAGCGCTCTGGGTGTAGCTGGCATTGCACATGCTGTGATCGGTAACCGTAGAGGGTAAGGAGAAACCTCCTCTAATCTTTCCCTTTCTCTCTGGCATCATTAAATTCAGGTAGTAATACTTGAAAAGGAATCTCCAGAGCTCAGCACAGCACGTCTGGTCTCAGTGCCATCTTGAACAGCCCCAGCATGTGCCATTTCTGGTGCTACAAAAATATTTTAATTTTTGTAGCACCGGTATTTACCCAGTGGTAATTGGGCAGTGTTGCACGCTGGTTGGTTACCACTGGGTTAGCGTGGGAGCCCTTACTGCCACCTCAATGAGTGGTGGTAAGTGCCCCCCCCCCACTGAAATGGGCACACACTTGCCACATGGACATTTCTTTTTTTTTTAAACCCATCCTTTTCCCGCTGTGGTAAAAGGGGGCCTCAGCGTGCATCAAAAACACGTGCTGATGCCAGTGCAGTCCCCCTTTTCCCCCAGCTTAGTAAAAGGACCTCCTACAAGAGGCTGAATTTGAAAAACAACATGGTGAGATACAGAAAAACAATTAGAACAGTTTAGATTGAATTTGCAAAAATTTAAAACAAGAAATTTAAAAGAGATGCAGCAGATTATATAAAAGAACAAATGTATTCTTGGTTACAAGAAAAGTGAGAAACCTACTAGAGTAGCTTTTGAAAGATCTGACTCTTCTGAAGATTTATCCTCAGGATCGGATGAAGCTTTTTTATAGAAACATCCAAAAAAGAAAAATCAGAAAGATAAAAGAGAAAGTTCTTGAAACAGAGGGCCACAACAATGCCTCAACACGAGGTCATTGAAGGAATAGAGCAGGTTAGAGAAGACCCAGTGGTGGTAAATATATTTAGCTATCAATTAACTAACCATTCCATTTGATTTTTTTAGGACTCTACATTTGAAAGAATTTTTTCTTGATCATTCAATTCTTACTGTAAGAGACTCTAGAGTGCGCAATAAATCCACTTGGGTTCCACCTACTCCTTTAAGTGCGAATGTGAAGGTATACAAGGAAATGATACTGAAGAAAGTGGATATATATATTTGTAGAAGAACATCCATCAGTGCCAGAATCTGACCCGGGAGGAGAGTAGAGCTCTGAAAACTTTGTGTAACAAACTACAGATTTGGATATGGAAAGCTGACAAAGGCAGGGTCATAGTTGTTATGGACAAACAGAAATATGATGAGGAAGTATATAGGCAATTAGTGGTAGAAACAGAATATGTTAAATTGCAACTTGACCCCATTGAGTGTTTAAAAATTTAGATCAGACAATTTACTATAGAAGCTTTAAACAATGGAATTCTGACCACAACAGAATTCCATTATTTTAACAGAAGATCTAAAAATACCTGTTTTTTTACATCTTACCAAAAATTAATAAGACTGGAACAACCCCCTGGATATCCCATTATGTCTAGTTGGGGCTGTTTATTGGAACCTCTATTGATATATGTAGATACTTTTCATCAACCTTTGGCGAGTAAAGGGTTTTCCTATGTCCAGGACACGACTGATTTTTTTTAAATGATTGACAGAGATAGAAGGAATAACTTCAGTTATTTTTATAGTTACACTTAATGTTAGATCACTGTATACATCAATACCACAACAAGAAGCAGATCAGATATTGAGGAAGGTTCTAGAACAGGATGAAGTCAATCATGGGATGACCACATCTTTTATTGTCAATTTACTAGCCTTGGCCATGGAGAAAAATTATTTTAGGTATTGGACAGAATTTTTTTCAACAGATTTCAGGAATTGCTATGGGGGCCACTATGGCCCTCCCAGTGGCCAATTTGTTCATGCAAGAATATGAGGAAAGATGGATTAAGAAAAATGATTTTTGCCAATACATTGAGATTTGGATGAGGTATATAGATAATGTTTTAATCCAGATAATGTTTAACCCTGAAGAGGTTTTAATCCAGTTTCATAAGTGGTTAAATATCTGTCACCCGAAGATACAGTTCAGTCTGATGTATCATTCAGTACAGATTTCTGTTTTAGATGTACTGATACTTAGAGAGGGACAACAGTTGGAGACCACGTTTAAAAAAAAAAAGAAAACAGATTAAAATACCTTTTTCCAGAAATCACTCAGCAGCTTTGAAGAACAGTTGCCATTCAGTCAATTTTTGAGGTATAGAAGAATATGCACAAACATAGACAAATATAAAAATAAATCGAGAAGTTTGAAGAACCGACTGATTCATAGAGGATATTCTAAGAAGGTGATCTAGACTGCCTTCAAAAGATCTAGATTTCAAGACAGAGACCTGTTGTTGGAAATTGCAAAGATCGATACATTGATGAAATAGTGACTCCAGGAGTTGAGAAAGTGTTACGTATCTTGAGGAAACACTGAAGTATAGTATCTCACTTACCAGTGTTTGCTGGGACACATTTGCCATTGCTTTCAACAGAAACCACAATTTGAAAGAGTAAGTGAGTCCCTCAGACACTGAAAAAAACAACAGTAAACATGGACAATCGAACGGGAAACATCATAAATGTCAAGGGTGCAGGATATGTGAAATCACAATGGAGTTGGACACTTGGTTTATACATCCCATAACTCAGAAAAAGTACTTTTTAAATGGGGATACTTCATGTGTTTTGGATCAGATGATTTATGTAATCATTTGTTGGTGCCGGAAAATTTATGTTGGGCAGACAACAAGCCCCTTGAAAGTACTTTTGGGAGAGCACAAAAGTTGTGTAAAGCACTCCAGGACAGAGGCTTTGATTGTGGAACACTGTTTACCAAGAGAACATGGGTTTTCCTCTTTGCGGGTGTGCGCCATAGAACAAGTGATAGAAGGACAGATGAACTGACAAAGACTTACTACAGTGAAAACATTTTTGGATCTTTAAACTGCAAACAGAAGAACCGAAGGGTTTGAATACAAGAATCGATTGGAGAAGTTTGTTATAAAGAATTAAGATTATTTTTCCTATTAAAGTTGTTATCTTTAACATTCTGGTCTGTCGACTGGGTGTGATGTCAGTTTTGAAGCAGGTAAAAGGAAGCTGTCCCACATCCATGTTTTTTGGGGTCCAGTGACGTTGTAAAATGTGAACTCAACTGAACGCTTGCAAGTACTTTGTTTTTTAATCAATATGTAAATTACTCAGCTCTTGATGGATTATATTGCAAGTCACTTTTATGCTTTTGCACGTTTTTTTGGAGTACAACTTTGATATGATGTTTTGTTTTTTTAGATACATTGTTTGCAGCTTGACACAGCCTATTTGGTGAAACTCTGGCCACAGTCGGTGTGTTATAAGTGGAATTGGAGTTGCGGTAGATTAAAAGCTAGGTTTGTTTTTTCGTATGTTGATGTCATGTTTTTTGGGATCCATGAATTGGAGTTTTAACAATCATTTCTTAAGGGGATTTTTATGCCTATGAAGTGAACTGACCCTCATTAATCCTAGCACATTATTGTTCTGATATACAGAAGTGGAGAGTGTTCTGAGGCTTTTTCCCCTTGAGTATTTTCTACTCCAGTGACAGTTTGATATTTAAAAGTATTGCAAGCAGTAATTAGAAAGACCTGAGTAATATAAGTACAGTCTCTTTCTTCCTCTATTTATATTTTCTAATTCATATAAACCAGTCTGGCACAATAAAGATAGCTGTAATGGGCTCCCCTCTTAAGATATGTTCCCTCAATGTGAAAGGATTGAACCCTCTCATTAAAAGGAAAAATATTTTTTCATATGTTAAAGGTCTCCATGATGATATTATTTTATTACAGAAGATGTATCTGCCTTATAAATAATCTTGCAAACTCAAAGATAATTGGGTTTCAGATATTGTTCAGCTGCTGTAAATAAAAGAAATGGAGTAGCTACTCTAGTGAGACAGGGGGCTGGTATACAACGTACCTAAACAATCTGGTACAGATGGGAGATGGGTTCTCATACTTTTTAAGCACAATAATATTCAGTATGGTTTATGTACCATTTATATCCTCATTGATGATGCCTCAGACTTTTTTTTCAGTTTAGCATCCACAATTGTGACATTGGGAGATACACCCCTTATTCTAGGGGAGGGGGAGGACTTTTAATATGCCTCTCAATCTCCATTTGGACAAGCAGGTAGGGTGCATACAGTATTACTTCCACTGATTAAGGAAGCTGGGCTTTTGGATCCATCATGACTCCAATATCCAGAGACCGGAAAGTATACTTTTTATTCTGCACTTCATCAATCTTATACAAGACTAGATTATTTTCTAGTGTCTAGCTCTTTAACAGGCGCGGTGAAAGATACAGCTATTGGTAATATAACTGTGTTAGATCATGCCATAATCAACCTAGAGGCCCAGTAGTAGATGATGGTTTAATCCTCAATTATTAGAGGACCAAGCTTTGGAAATCTGCAGGCTTGTCATAGAGTATTGCAAAACCTTATCAAAGACTTTCTGATTTGCTAACCGCCTTGGCTCTTTAAGTTATTTTGCTCAATTAGGAAGACATTTTGGCAATTGAATATAACACATGGTGGAATATGGTTTGTTATACTGCCAAATGTGAAGCTGTAGCTGCTGAGCATCTTAATCGCATTCAGTCCTATCACAAGATGTGGGAATGCTTGAGTGTTATTTGAAATGACCTGCACCTCACATGTAATGCTAATTTACAATTTCTGTGCATCCTTTTACTTAGCTACAGTAGAAATTGGCCTTAGTGTTTCCTTTTATGTGGGTTTCCCCCCCCCCCCCCCCCCCCACACACACACACACACTAAGGCCATTATTACTGCAGCAATAAAATGGCCAATTTTCTATTTTTTTGTATTTATGGCCATGCTCTAATGTTGCCATTTAGTGTGTGGCCATGAAAAACAAATACCAGGTCAACACTTACCGCCACCAATTTTATATGCGGCAAGGGTTCACATGGTAATTCCACGCTAATCGGTTATCATGTGGTAATGTAGATGTGCTAACTGATTGGCGCAGACATATTTGGAAGTTACTGCAGGACACCCGAGTGCATCTCGCAATAAGCCCCTTTAAGCTGCGGTAAGCTTAAAGGGGCTTCGTGAAAGGACCCCCTATGTTATTTGTTATGTTACATGTTATTTGTTGTTGTTGCTTAAATTTCTAATAAAATGTTGAATTAAAAAAAAACAAAAAAGAAAAGAAAAGCGTTCTCTACCACCATGAGGGAAAGCAGAAACCTCTTGCTGGAGCTGTCACTGCTCTCAAATTGACAGCACCTAATGACGTTACTTTCCTCACGTATCATACCACGCTGGATACTCCCACTCTTTCTATAATAAGAGAAAACAGAGAGCTAAGGGCATGTCTGAGTCCCAATCTTTTTGGTGTTGGACTAAGGAAGGAGATAATCAAAGGTGGGGGAAGGGAGGAGACAAAGTAGCACTCTTGTGTTGGGGATCATAAGGATGAGGAAAAGGGGAGAGAGCTCCAGTTTTTTTGGTGTTTAAAGACACGAGGGAGAACTCATAAAGTAGAAGAAATCGTGATACAGCAGGAAATATTTGAACCTCAGAAAATGATACATTAAAAAGAGAACAAGTTGTGGGCTAACATTAGATTGTCTTTGGTAACAGTGCTTAAAATGGTTTCCAGAGCTTATGATGGTCAGCAATAGACATTTCAGTGCAGACAACTTGAAATGTGAAAACACCCATGGGCTCTCTCCAGTCTGACACAGGGCTGGTGCTAAACATGCTGGTGCCCCCAAAGCCTACCAGTAGACTGTATTGAGGCATCTGAATGGGTGATCTAGGGGTACAGCTTCCAGTATATTTTAATATTGGTCTACAATTTAATGTAATTTACTTTATGTGTGATGTTTGGTTATTGTTTTCTTATGTGTCATGATATTATTTTATGATTATGTATGTGGACTGTGTGATCCTGGGGCTCCAGGGCAATTGTCCTGTTTGCTCCCCCTCTAACATGAGCCCTAGGCATGGCAGACCTGGCCATTTCTAGTGAAGTTTACACTTTGTGAATGACAAGGTCCAGGACATTCTGATTAGCTCCAAGCCCTAGTTGTCCATGATTTCCTCTATCCAAGCCCACCTCCAGGCCTTTTAACTTCCTCAAGAGGAACCACATGCTTAGCATTTTTGACTGTTTTCGAAGCAACTTAGACTTGATGCTCTATTAAAGGTAGACAGCTAATATTCTTTTCAGCAGCAACAACTACTCTGAGTTTGACTCTAGTCCTGTTTTAGAAGTATGAAGCAATTCAAATAATATACTCATGTCTCATAAAATGATGCCTACAATTTTTGTAAACTAGGAGCATTCTCCCCCTTGTGAGCATAATCGAATCCAATGCAAAGTAAGAAAGTGAACACTGATAAATTATTTCTGAATTGTATTACATTTGTACTGCATTGTCGAGGCCCACAGAGATTCCTCCAACACTACAAGGAAGAATGATAGTTGTTACAGGGTCAAAAAGAATTCAATATGCTTTAATACCTAAATTGGCTATAAAAAGAATAATCTAGCCAGCCTGCCATTTCTACACTTCATCATTTTTACAGTAAGCGAGGCAGTGAGGAAAAGTGCCCCAAGGTTTTCTGATTCAAAAATATAAGTTACTTGTTCCTAGCTGAGAGGGCTATTTTCTTACCTATGTCATCTTGAGATTAATTTGATGGCTGACCTATAGGAAATTCAGCATAGTCAGAAAACAAAAAACACTTGTAATGTTTCTGTCACACTTGTATGGTACACCTGTCTTCTACAAACATGTTGACTGCCTTAAGACATTCAGTCGCTACTTATATGAAAGATGGAAGGAGATTTGAGATCTTGCTCATGCCTTTTTCAATGGCAGCTTAAGCTGAATTACATTGGAGTACAGTAGATATTTGCCTGCCGGTGGAGGGCTTACAATCTAAGGGCCCTGTTTACTAAGCCGCGTTGTAGGCGTGCAAACTCTTTAGAGCGCACTAAAAATTATCACACGCTAACAATAGATATTCCTATGGGTGTCTCTAGCATTAGTGCGCGCTAAAAAATTTGCGTGCCTACAGCGCAGCTTAGTAAACAGGGGCCTGAGGGGTCCTTTTACTAAGGTGCACTGAAAATGACCTGCAGTAGTGCAGGCGCGTGTTTTGGGTGTACGCAGATCCATTTTTTAGCGCGCCTGCAAAAAATGCCTATTTAAATTTTTGCCGAAAATGGACGTGTGGCAAAATAAAAATTGGCACGCATCCATTTTGAGTGTGAGACCTTACCACCAGCCATTGACTTAGCAGTAAGGCCTCACATGTTAACTGGGCAATAATGACCTACACGAGTCAAATGCCATTTGGCACATGTAGCGGACGCGTGTCAGAAAAGAAAAATTCTTTTTTGGATGCGCATATCGGACGCACGCCAAAAATGAAATTACCACAAGAGCCATGTTGTAGCTGGGCAGCAACTCCAAATTGGCGCATGTTGGGTACGCTTAGATGCTTACATGGCTTAGTAGTAGGACCCCTAAGTTTGTAACTGAGGGAAAGATCACAAGTAGCAGCAGCAGGATTTGAATTCTGGCTTCCCAGCCTACTGATCCAATCATTACGCTACTCCATTCTGTAAGCTTCCAGACAATTCTCTGTTTATATATAACAAAACTCCTTATAGACCTATTGAGCCTGATATTCAAAGTGAATTATGTGTTTGCCAGCAGGTAGTGCCAGCGAAAGGAGTAGTGTGATCAGCAGGGCTCTCCCATGAACAAACAGCAGGATGAGGCATATAGTAATCAAAACCTTTGTTCTTCAGGACCTAATGCAGCACTGTGTTTCGGAGTAAAGCCTACATCAGGGGTCTGTACACAAAATCACTGAAGAGTATAGGAAATTGTATTTACTGGAAAACAGTCTTGATAAAGACATGATCCAAGAAAGTAGGGTCAGTGTGTAACACACAATATCAGTGTACAGATAACTCATTTATGCATATATTTTCAGCATTTATATGGATAAAAGGTAGCCATTTAACAAGCTACATGACCAAACTTTATTGAAGAAAATGCTAGTGCTGGACGGAAAATATGTGACAATCGCATTGAGCATAACTGGTCTTTAAAAAGACTGTTGATGGATTAAAGGAATTATGTCGCTTGTAAATGCCATTGTGGCAATTGTCAAATATTTTTACCAAGACTTTTGAAGCAGGCATGTATGTGCCAAAACATGGTACTGTGTCGAGTCATCATCTAGTAAAAGTTTTTAACTACATATCGAGAATCCTTTGTCTGTTTTGAAGAATCTGATCCTGTTCCCACTTCTTGTCTGGCTGTGTTTTTCACGTGGGACTTTGATGTTCTTTCCACTTCTGTGGTTCTTTTACTCATTCAACCAAGTCACAGAGGAAGTTCTTGAAAAAATCTTGAAAGGCTACAACCTGCCCAGCAAAGATGGTACAACGAGTGAGCATAGGCCTTATTGAAGGGGCCACAAAAATTGTTAACACCTCTCTTGTGGAAGGGTAGCTGCCAACAACACTTAAAAGAGCTGTGGTGCGCCCCCTACTGAAACAGAGCTCAGTCGATCAGTCTCTAACATTCCTTTCCTGGCAAAACTTATAGAAAAGACAGTCTGCATTCAAGAGTGGAGGAGTGGCCTAGTGGTTAGGGTGGTGGACTTTGGTCCAGGGGAACTGAGGAACTGAGTTCGATTCATAGTAACATAGTAGATGGCGGCTGAAAAAGACCTGCACGGTCCATCCAGTCTGCCCAACAAGATAAACTCATATGTGCTAGTTTTTTGTGTACACCTTACCTTGATTTGTACCTGTCTTTTTCAGGGCACAGACCGTATAAGTCCGCCCAGTACTATCCCCCGCCTCCCAACCACCAGCCCCGCCTCCCACCACCGGCTCTGGCACAGACCGTATAAGTCTACCCAGCACTATCCCCGCCTCCCAACCACCAGCCCTGGCACAGACCGTATAAGTCTGCCCAGCACTAGCCCCGCCTCCCAACCGTCTCTGCCACCCATTCAAGGCTAAGCTCCTGAGGATCCCTTCCTTCTGAACAGGATTCCTTTATGTTTATCCCACGCATGTTTGAATTTCGTTACTGTTTTCCTCTCCACCACCTCCTGGCACAGGCAGCTCCTTGTGACTATGGGCAAGTCACTTAACCCTCCATTGCCTGCCGCATTGAGCCTGCCATGAGTGGGAAAGCGCGGGGTACAAATGTAACAAAAAAAAACTCAATGACTAGCTAGTTGAAAGTAACTGGCAAGACCCATGTCAATCTGGCTTCAGACCTAGGTATGAAACAGAGACAGTTCTTGTGTCCCTTCTTGATGATTTGCTCAGAAATCATAACAGGGGATCTGCCTCGATACTATTTTTGCTGGATTTCTCAGCCACCTTCGACACTGTGGATCATAATATCATACTTACAAGACTGGCAGAAACACGTATCAGTGACACAGTTCTTACATGGTTCAAATACTATTTGTCAGACAGACAACAATCAGTTCTGTTCAGCAACAGCACATCATTACCTTGGACACTAAACTGTGGAGTGCCATAGGGATCCATATTGTCTCTCATTTTATTTAATATCTCCCTCAAACCTCTGGCTGAGCTGCTTCAGTCAATGGACACAAAATTCTACATTTATGCTAATGATGCGTTACTACCAGTGGTGTGCTGGAGTTGGCTCGCACCGGCTCGCAAGAGCCGTTTGTTAAATTTTCTGGCATCTTGCGAGCCGGTTGTTGGCCCATGCGAACCGGCTCGCCTCTGCTCGCCCGCCCCGCTAATCCATCTTCCGTCTGCCCTCTGCTCCGCGATAGTAGTCCTGCTGGTTTCCTTTCTGCGCTGCCACCGCCGACCTGCCTTTAAAAAATTTATTTTCCCTCGAGGCGCGCCAGCGTTGAAGCGAAGGCAGCAGGCTCAGCTCGGTTCCTGCCTTCGTTCCGTTCCTTCGCATCATGGCTCCGCCCTTGCGCAAACAGGAAATACATCAGGCAAGGGCGGAGCCATGATGCGAAGGAACGGAACGAAAGCAGGAACTGAGCTGAGCCTGCTGCCTTCGCTTCAACGCTGGTGTGCCTCGAGGGAAAATACATTTTTTAAAGGCAGGGCGGCGGCAGCACAGAAAGGAAACCAGCAGGGCTACTATCGGGGAGCAGAGGGCAGATGGAAGACGGATGACCAGGGGAGCGGAGCGGGCTGGAAGATGGCGGAGAGGAGGGCAGGGGGAGACGAGGATTGCTGGACGTGGATGGAGGGCAGGAAAGAGGAGGGTTGCTGGACATGGGTGGATGGAGGGCAGGGGGGAGAGGAGGGTTGCTGGACATGGGTGGATGGAGGGCAGGGGGAGAGGAGGGTCGCTGGACATTGGTGGATGGAGGGGAGAGGAGGGTTGCTGGACATGGGTGCATGGAGGGCAGGGGAGAGGAGAGTTGCTGGACATGGGTGGATGGAGGGCAGGGGGGAGAGGAGGGTTGCTGGACATGGGTGGATGGAGGGGAGAGGAGGGTTGCAGGACATGGGTACATGGAGGGGAGAGGAGGGTTGCTGGACATGGGTGGGTGGATGGAGGGCAGGGGAGAGCAGGGCTGCTGGACATGGGTGGGTGGATGGAGGGCAGGGGAGAGGAGGGTTGGTGGACATGGGTGCAGGAGAGGGAAGAGTGAGGAATGAGATGAGAAGAGGGAAAAGGAAGAGAGGAGAATAACTGCAAATGGATGGAGAAAATAGGCAGAAGCTGAGGACCAGAAATGAAGAAGAAAGGAGGAAAGAAATAAATGGAAAGAAAGCCCTGGAAACGGAGTTAAGAGGACAGATAGCAGCAGAATCGGATACTGGGCCAGCATGAGTAGAAAAACAGTCACCAGACAACAAAGGTAGAAAAAAACTCAATTTATTTTCATTACAGTGTTTGGAATATGTTCACCTTGAGAATCAGGTGCTCAAGATTAAAAGTTTATATTTATTTACTTATTTATGGCATTTTATCCCACATTAAACATGAATTAGATTGGAACCTGGGATCATTTAATAGTTTTTTCCTGGAGAGAGTAATGTATTGCCCCCCCCCCCCACCCCGGCTATATCCAGCTCTGCAATTTGGGGGGGGGGGGCGCAGAGGTGGACGGGGGGGGGGGGGGGGGGGGCACCGAGGTGGACCGGGGAGAGAGCCTGTTGTTAAAAATTTACCAGCACACCACTGGCTACTGCTCATGTCCATTGAACCAGATATACCCACAGCTTTCAGTAAACTGTCTGCCTGCCTAACCACAACTCAGGAACATACTAACATAGTAGATGACAGCAGATAAAGACCTGTACAGTCCATCTTGTTTGCCCGAGTAGATAAACTCATTACATAAAGTATAAGGAGATACAACATATGCATACCTGATCTTGATTTGTTCATGCTATTTTTAGGGCATAGACCGTAGATGTCTGCCCTACATTGGCCTTGTCCTATAACTTCTGAAGATGTCATCAAAGCCCTTGAAAAGCTCCAGTCCAGCCCATCCATATCTATCTAGGCCGTGATCAGGGCACAGACCATAGAAGTCCGCCTAGCTCTGGCTTTGATTCCCAATTACCAGTGTCGCCACCTAGTTTCTGCTAAGTTTCTTTGGTGTGATTCCTTCTAAACAGGATTCCTGTGTGTTTATCCAATGCATTTTTTAATTTCATTATGGTTTTCATCTCCACCACCTGCCGATGGAGAGCATTCCAAGTTTCCACCACCCTCTTGGTGAAAAACATACTTCCTGACATTATTCCTGAGTCAGCCCCCCTTCAACCTCAATTCATGTCCTCCAGTTCTACCACCTTCCTGTTTCTGGAAGAGGTTTGCTTGCGGATTAATACCTTTATTTGAACGTCTGTATCATATCACCTTTGGTTCTCTTTTCCTTCAGGGTATACATGTTCAGGTCATCAAGTCTCTCCTCGTATGTCTTACTATGCAAACCGCATACCATTTTTGTAGCTTTTCTTTGAACCGCTTCCAGCCTTTTTACATCTTTAGCAAGATATGGCCACTAAAACTGAACACAATACTTCAAGTGAGGCCTCACCAATGATTTATTCAGGGCATCAACACCTCCTTTCTTCTGCTGGTTGTAACCCTCTCTATGCGACCGCTTTGTTGCATTGTTTCACCACCTTGAGATCCTCAGACACCATCACCCCAAGGTCCCTCTCCTGAGCTGAGCTTACCTATCTCTCCCCTCCTATCTGGCACATCACTTTTGGAGTTTTTCATCCGAAGTGCATTACTCTGCACTTCTTAGCAATAAATTTTAACTTCCAGACCCTTGACCATTCTTCCAATGTTTGGAGACCATGGTTTCTACACCCTCCAGTGTATCCACTCTATTGGCTATCTTTGTGTCATCTACAAAAAGGCAAACTTTTCCTTCTAACCCACCAGCAATGTCTCTCACAAATATATTAAACAGAATCAGCCACAGCACTGACCCCCTTAGGCACTCCACTGCTCACTTTCCTTTCTTCTGAGCAGATTCCATTTACCACCACCCTCTATCGCCTGTTGGTCAACCAGTTTCTAATCCGTTTCACTACTTTGGATCCTAAGTTCAGCCCTCTCAGGAACAGGCAAACAACAACAAACTCTGCCTGAACCCAAGCAAAACAGAGATTCTTTGGGTACCTAACACAAGTGGACAAATACCTGACTTCAAAATACCTTTTAGGAAGTATGAACTCCCCCTAAAATCACAGGTCAGGAATCTTGAGATACCGCTAGACTCATCACTCACTCTGATTCTGCAAATTCAAACTACCTTTAAAAATTGTCTCTGTCACCTATGGCAGCTATGAAATCTCTCTCCATATATTGAAAAGATGAGTCTGACCACAGTGGTCCATGCCACGATAACATCACGACTGGACTATTGTAACGCCTTGTACACTGGTCAAACCAAAACAAGTTTGTATCAGCTCCAACTAATTCAGAATGCTGCAGCACGACTGATAGACGACTGCGAATGGTGTGACCACATCACACCCTTCCTGCAAAAACTACACTGGCCTTACAGGGCTAAATTTAAAACTCTATATTTGATTTTCAAAGCCCTCAGACGAAATGGGCCAGAGTACTTAAATAATAAGATCTCTTTACACACCTTTGAGACCTCTAAGATCCTCTCTAGTTTTATCACTATCTGTCCCCTCATCAAAGGAAATTGGATGATGTGATACCCGCCAGTGAGCCTTCTCAGGATTAGCCCCCACACTCTGGAATTTACTCCCAGAGGGGCTGCCTATAACTCGAGACCACCACTACTTCAGGAAGTAGGTAAAAGCCTGGCTGTTCTCCCAAGCCTTTAATACATAGGGTGACTGACTATTCTGCACCCATTCTGCACCTGGACTAGCTTGCTACACCCACTGTAACTTAGACTAATTCCTTATATCTTGATTAACTGTACAAAGAACTTGCCTTTAGTTAGCCACCCATTTATTTATTCCAACTGACTCTATACCACGCATCTTATCCCATCTATATATCTGTACTTGGCCCCTCAACTATATGGTAAGCTGTATTGTAGAAAAGCATTAGCATCATAGCAATGTTATTTGAATGTTCTAATTGTGTGCTTAGTAGATATTCCATCACTATTATGCTTACACCATATTATAACTCTGTTATTTGAATTTCAGTGCTGTTAAATGTGTATATTTTTGACCCTATTTCATTGTAACCCTATTATTAGGTCTCAATTTGCTGCTTTCAAGTTTTCCTCTTTCATTCTGTCTATGTCTATACTTTCATTATTGTTATTCTGTTAACCAAATTGTAAGTTTGATGTTAAACTGTATCTACTGTACACCGCCTTGGGTGTATCGCTTCTTAACCCATTAGTGCCCAATGTTCCCATAATATGCCATATGGGAACAAATTGATTTGATTTATAGATATGCTAAATAAAACAGATCCCAGTACTGGTCCCTGCGGCTCTCCACTTCATATGTCTGTTTGTTCTGTCCTGGCGGATGGTAGTACAGCCCTACAAGAATACTCCTCCCCTTCACACATGGAATTTCTATCCATAATGATTCCATGCTGCTATCTGTTTCATGTGGAATGTTTGACTCAATTTCCCTCTTGCGCAACTCCCCTCCATTTTGATCCTCTCATTGCGATATAATTTATACCCTGTTAACATAGTGTCCCATTGATTGGCCTCTTTCCCCCAAGTCTCTGAGATGCCTATTATATCTACCTTATCATTTAGTGCTATATTCTCTAACTCTACCATCTTATTTTTTAGGCTTCTAGCATTTGTATACAGGCACTTCAAATTGTGTTTTTTTTCCCTACAAGCTGCTTAGAAGTTGAAGGGGATAATGCGCATCCTTTATCCTGCTCTCTCTCATTAAACACACCTTGCTCACTTTCAGCATTGTTTAAACCTCTGTACTGGGATTCCCTAAATGTCCTGTTTCAATACTATACTTCAAGGATACTCTGCACCGAACCATGTGCTCCTGGGCGGCTGCCGGCTTTCCCCACATTCTAGTTTAAAAGCTGCTCTATCTCCTTTTTAAAAGTTAGCACCAGCTGCCTGGTTCCATCCCGGTTAAGGTACAGCCCATCCTTTTGGACCAGTCTCCCCCTTTCCCAGAATGTTTCCCACTTCCTAACAAATCTAAATTCCTCATCCCTGCACCATCGTTTCTACCACTCATTGAGACTTCTGAGCACTGTCTATCTTTTGGGTCCTGCGCATGGAAAGGAATGCCCCTGACATGTGCATAGCCACACCCCATTTTGTGTTACACGCTAGTCACCATGAGGCATATTTTCAAAGCACTTTGGGAGGCTAAGTTCCATAGGTTTCTATGGAACTTTGGGAGGCTAAGTGCTTTGAAAATGAGCCTCCATGCCTTATAGAACAGCACACAGCCAGATGTGTGTGTGGAAATTTTAAAGAGTGCAAATTAACTTCAATAATTGGTTGTTAGCACCTAATTATTGATAGTTAAGGGTTTGTTACTCAATTAAATTGTGTATGCATCTTCAGTACACAAACAAATTTGGGTGTTTCATGCCTGGGCATCATATATAGAATCCAGGGGATGGTGTGCTATCGGGAAAGGGTGTGCACTCTTCTGAATATGTGCACTCTGGGCCAAATTCTATAAATGGCGCCTTAAAAATCAGTGCCAAAAAACCACACGGTTAGCATGATTCTATAAACTAAGCCTAAAGTTTCGTATAGTTTATAGAACATGCGCACATGCCATTCTTGTGACTAAAATTTAGGTGTACCCACTTAGGCCACCTAAAACCAGTCCTAAATACCCGCACCTAAGTTAGGCACAGATCAAGTATATTCCATAACAGTGCATATAGTTTTTGGAAACGCCCACAACCCACCCATTCCACTCCCATAACCATGCCCCCTCTTTGACTGCATGCATGAGAATTTACACACACAGCATTATAGAATACACCTAGAAAGTTGTGCACGCAAATTCTAATTAAAGCCAATTAATGCCGCTAATTGGTTGTTAAGTGCCAATTATCGGTGCTGATTGGCTTGCTAATCAATTTAAGTTGTGCACGCAATTTGTCTGTGCGGCTAAATTAGCGCTCGCAACTTAAGGCACCATATATAGAATTTGGGGGTCTGTGAATAGTACACACTCTTTCAAAAGAGGGTACACTATTGACGGCACACAAAAACACAAAATGTTGTGGAGTGTTTTCAGCTCATTGTCATTTGCCAATGGCATGAAACAAGACGGGAAATGTTTCAAATGAGTATGTTCTAAAAATGTACGTCTCAAGGCTAGTGGATAAAAATATTTGTGCTATATTGATACTAAAAAAAAGGTGAGGACAAACAAACAAATTATACCTGGATGTTATTACATATTAGTTATGAGGTACTGAAAGCTAACATCGAGTAACATAGCTAACAAATATTTTTCCGGTCAGTTTACTAGATGAGATCACAACAACCTAAAAACTAAATTTAAAAAGACCGCAGTTAATTTACTTTTAATTCAATAACTGGGATTCTGCTTTAGGATGGTAAATGAACAAGGCTAAAAAGTAATCAAGAAGCATTCAGCTACCTTCTATCAGGCTGTCCCGAGATGCCCATTTCTGAGCAGCAGATGACTCATTAGGTTTATATATAGGTATTGCCAGGCCTCAGGTCTTGGTGTGCTTTCATCAGATTTGCCTCAGAATGGGACCACGCAATATGTGTGCTAGCAAAGAATCCTTCTGAGAAGATGGAGGGCTAATTCTTAAAGAGAGAGACACCAGAAAACATATGAAAATTCAGTCTGGGGGATACCAGTGGCTCCTGCTTTTTCCTATAAAATGGGTTCCTGCACTATACTGAGTCACAGAACCTTAAGGGGTTCATATACCAACCAATGCAAGAACAGTGGTCTGCAGTAACCCCAACATAGATCTTTCCCACGTGCTGAGGCCACTTTTAGTGCTGCTGGTAAAAGTCAGGTTTTTTTTCTATTTTTCCAAAAATGCCATGCGCTAATTTCCCTTTTAGTGCATGGCCATTAGAATTGGAGCACCTATCGCCATCTATTTTGTAGGCGGTAAGGGCTTATGCACTAACCACATGCTAGTCGGTTAGTGCGCAGTAATATAGCACAACACATGCTTACTCTCTACACCTGCCCTGCCCCCAATGCTGAAAAATAAAATATATATTTTAGTGCATGGGAAGCGCATGTAGATGCCAAAATTACCACAGGATGTCTGGGCGCACCCCACGGTAAGACATTTTTAGCTGCGGTAAGCACACGATAGTTAGTGACTATTTGGGATTCTGTCAGGTAGTTGTGACCTGGATTGGTCACTGTTGGAAGTAGGATACTAGGCTAGATGGACCACTGATCTGTCCTAGTATGGCTATTCTTATGGCTATTCTTATGTTCTTACTGCAGCTTAGTAAAAGGACCCCTAACTCTGAATATAGTTTGACAAAATATATTCTTCAAACCTCCTCTCTATAGGTACTTTAAAACATTTCCATTTGGACATGACATCTAGATCAATATTACTAGCTGGAATTTCAATGGCCAATTTCATACATATGATCTCTCCTATCTCCCCACTTTCTTACATTATTTTATGGATATGCATTTTGGTCTCATTTGAAGGTTATGTACTTGGCTATATATATCACATTCTCAACAGAAAAAAAAATCTCTTATAAATTGCTTGTTTGCAGGCACAATGGCAACTGCTGCAGTCCACTCTGGGATACCTGTAGGGATGACACTGCTTTGAAGAGTGCCCGCTCATACAGAAGTATAGCATATGGACATTGGAGCATATTTTATTGGGGGTCAGTTTGTAAATTGTGTAATCATCTTGTACAATATATTATGTCACTGTAGTGGTTATTTTAGAAGCTCTATTTCTGTATTGTACATCTGAAAACCAGCAGTTAGATGCCCATATTTAATGGATGTCCAAATTCCGGGTTTTATAAAACCAGGATATGGACTTCTAAATCTGCAGTACATCCTTATAACCAGGGGCATGGTCTGGGTGTGGATTGGGTGGGACTATGGAGGGACCACAATATGGACATCTAACTCCAATTGTAGAAGGGGAAGGGATGGCCATGTCTAAAAAGATGGGTGTCCATATTTATATCTGGTACTTGGCACGACCAAGTTACAGAAAGGTGCTCTAAATGAGCAGTTCTCCTCTGGAGGGAGCCTGGAGAGCTGACAATTTAAAAAAAGAAAAAAAGAAAGAAAACAGCTCCAGTAGAATTTGAACATGCAGCCTCTATTTCTCTGTGTTGGTGCTCACATGGCTCCTCTAACCATTAGTCTACTCCTCCATATGGATATCTGTGTGGCCATTTAGTAATTTGGACATTCCTCTGCTGCCACAAAGCATCCATGTTCCTTGTTTTGCCTCGTTTCAGTTTGTAAAATGGATTGTCATGCTGGATGTCCATTTCCCGTGTATTTTATAACAGCCTGTAGGTCAGCAGTTCCTATTCCAAAATATATGAGAAATGGGCGTCCATGGAGGAGGCAGGTCCATATTCTGAGCTCTTTTCGACAGTTCTGCTCCACAGCTTATAAAATTGCTATTGGAGAAATGCACGACAAAGAATTACATCCATCACAGGAGTAAACTGTGTTCCTGCAGTTGGAGTGTGAGTGTGTGTGTGTGTGTGTGGGGGGGGGGGGGGTAGTAATCAGAAAATTTGCATTGGGGCAGACTTCATGAGCACCTTTTTAAGCATTAACTTTGCACTAATTTTCATTTTTTCTTTCATTTTTCTTTATTTATTTATTGTACTTGTGTCCCACATTTTCCCACCTATTTGCAGGCTCAATGTGGCTTACAAAGACCTGTTATGGCAAAGCCTTTCAAGGGTTGCAGATACAATTGGTGTTATAAAGTGTTACAAAAAGGTCTGGGATGACAAAAAGATCTGAGCAAACAGTAATAAAGATGCCTTTCTGAATCAGGGTGGAGCGGCGAAGTGTTATAGTTAGTCTATGGGTTCTCGTGGTAAGCCTTGTTGAAGAGATAAGTTTTTAGAGCTTTGCGAAAGATAGTTAATTCATTAATTGTTTTCAAGTTAGTTATTACTATTTAAAGAGTACATCCAAAAATCACCCTTAAAATTTTAGGCGTATTTTTTCAGAACTGATTTTTTAGGAGTGATATATAGATTCTAGTCCAATATTTGTGCTCAATTTTAAAATAGTCATTTTGCACGTGTAGGGGCACTTCTTTAGAGGTAGTCTAAAGCTAGTTGCTGGGATGATGCATGGTAAGTGTGAATTCTATATCAGCAATTGCACATGTAATTGCTTTTGTAAGATACTAGCATGTATCCACAGGTACGTGCTTAACTACAGGTACAAAGACTTATGCTAGCTCAATGGCTGGTGGAAATGCTCACACCTAACTGCTGTTAGTTAGACACATGTCTGAGAGTTATTTATTTATTTATTTATTTATTTATTTATTTAATTTATTTATTGTATTTATATCCTGCTTTATTCCAAAGCTGGTTACAATGTAAACATCTATAATTCAGAAACTTACATAACAATACAATAACATAAAACCATGAAAAAAGTCCATATCGAGTTCGAGATTAGTCATTCCCAAAATATTTCACAAAAAAACATATTTTTAAAAGTTTCTTAAAGTTTGATCTATCAGAACAAAATCTCAAATAACCAGGTACAATAATAGATTCCAAAGGATCGCCCCTGCAACCGATAAAGCTTTCTTAAAAGTATTGGCCAATTTACAAATTGGGACACATGCAGGGGCATTTTTGATATGACGTCGGAATCCAACTGTAGACGTTTTGCTGAAAACATTCAAAAATCAAGCAGTGAAAATGACTATTTTCAAACCAGAAAAATGTCTATCTTTTTTCCTTGAAAATGACCATTTCCTAGATGTTGTTGTGCTTAGTATGTCTATCTTTTTGAAACATTAAAAAGAAAAAAGTCCAAGTGAAAAATGCACAAAATCAAGCTATTGGAATGTAGGAGGAGCCAGCTTTCCTAGTAGACTGGCCACACAGGCATTCCAGCAGAGCAGTGGGGCAACCTAGGCGGCACTGCAGTGGACTTCACCTAAAGCTCCCAGGTACTCATCTCACCATTATCTTCTTATATTGTATAGTGAGCCCTTCAAAACTCAGAAGAAACCTAGGGGTCCTTTTACTAAGCTGCGTAAGCATCTACGTGCGCCCAACGTGCACCAAAATGGAGTTACCGCCCAACTACCATGTGATTCTTGCGGTAATTTCACTTTTGGTGCATGTCCAATACATGCATCTTTCTTTTCGGGCACGCGTAACGGACACATGCTGAGTGGCATTTGGCGCACATAGGTCATTACCACCCGGTTACTGCGTGAGTCTTTACCGCTAGGTCAATGGCTGGCAGTAAGGTCTCAGACCCAAAATGGACACGCAACACTTTTCATTTTGCTGCATGTCCATTTTCTGCAAAAATTTTAAAAAGGCCTTTTTTACAGGCACGCTAAAAAATGGATTGGCGCGCGTCCAAAACCCACATCTACACTACCGCAAGCCATTTTTCAGCAGCATTTGTAAAAGGAACCTCTACTGTACCCAACTATAAACCACTGCAATAGCCCTTATGGCTGCAGGTGTCATCTATACGTGGGTACAGTAGGTTTGGGTGGTTTTTTTGAGGGGGGGCTGACACTTTCCACCACAAGTATAATAATTAGAGTGGATTGCCTGGGTCACCTTCTCTACAGTGCACTGCACCGACCACTTCGCAGGTTCTTGGAATAGCATTTATTCCTGCAGTGGTCATCTGGTCATTCAAGGCTCTTTTTTGTGGCTTATCCTATATAATAATTTGCACCTCCAACGTTCTACGTCTGGATGCCTGGGTTCGTAACATCCATTCCCATTCATTGCCCCACCCTCGCGTCAAAACGTAATGACATCAGAGGGTGGAACAATGAGGAGGAAGGGAACGCTGGAGGCGAGATGATGTCAGGAGGAGAAAATCGCGAGACATCGAGGGGAGGGAGGGAGGAAGGGAAGGGAAGGGGAGGGCAGGGCAGAGGAGAATTGATGGACATGAATGGGATGGGAGGACAGTCATAGATGCCCCGTATAAGAGGCTTAGCCCAACCTTGACCTTCCCCTGGCTGCTGCCCCCCCAAATGCAGGGCTGCTTGGCGCAGCAGCGCTGCAGCCAGGCAGCTCTCAGATGGTCCCTCTGCTCCTTCCCACCCTCAGCTCCCCGATCGACAGCCCTCCTCTCCGTTCCTCCACCCCTTGTGTGTGTTTAACCCTTTTACTTTCAGGCGCAGCAATGGCAGTGAAGAGGACAACACAGCTTCTCCCTTCCCTCACACAGTGTCCCACCTTCTGCGATGATGCATTTCCTGTTTCTGTGAGGGCGGGACACTGTGTGAACGAAGGGAAAAGCTGTGTTGTCCTCTTCACTGCCGTCGCTGCACCTGAAAGTAAAAGGGTTAAATGCGGGAGGGGGGAAGGAACAGAGAGGAGGGCTGTTAGGGAGCTGACAGAGGGCAGGGAGAATCGCTGGACATGGATGGGAGGGCAGGGGGAGAGAAGAGATGGCTGGAATTGGAGAGTAGGGCAGGGGGAGAAGAGATCACTGGACGGGAGAGGAGGGGAGGGCAGGGAGAGAGAAGAGATCGCTGGACAGGACAGGAGGGGAGGGCAGGGGAGAGAGGAGAATTGCTGGACATGGATGGATGGAGGAGAGGGCAGGGGAGAATGGAGAGTTGCTGGACATGGATGGATGGAGGAAAGGGAGGGCAGGGGAGAGAGGAGAATTGCTGGACATGGATGGATGGAGGGGGCAGGGGAGAGAGGAAATTTGCTGGATGTGGGTGGATGGAGGAGAGGGCAGGGGAGAATGGAGAGTTCCTGGACATGGATGGAGGGGAGGGCAGGGGAGAGAGGAGAATTGCTGAACATGGATAGATGGATGAATGGAGGGGGCAGGGTAGAGAGTAAATTTGCTGGATGTGGGTGGATGGAGGAGAGGGCAGGGGAGAATGGAGAGTTGCTGGACATGGATGGATGGAGGGGAGGGAAGTCAGGAAGGAGATGCACATGGATGGAGGGGAGGGGAGGGAAGAGAGGAGAAATGCTGACATGGATTGAGGGGAAGGAAGAGAGGAGAAATGCTGGACATGGATGGAGTCTGCGTACTCTTTATCTTTAAAAAATACTATAAATAAAAATCACAAAAAAAGAAAGATTAAAACAAAAAAAAAACATAGATAAAACAATCCGTATCTCATACCCCTGGAGCATATTACTCATTATACACCCTTCCCAATTATTACTTATCATTACAGAACATTTCTCCTAATGGTTCCCTTAAAAACATAATCGCTATTACATGATAACCTTGCTAGCGCCTGTTTCATTTGTGTAAGAAACGGGCCTTTTTTACTAGTTCATTAATAAAACAGGGCTATAAGTTGAATGTTTTGGTCTAGTCTTGTTTTATTAATGAATAAGGCACAAAAAAAGTGCCTTAAATGACCAGATGAACACTGCAGGAATAAAGGAATGACAGCCCCTTACTCCTTTAATAGTCACTGACCCCCTCCCACCCCACAAAGAGGCAAACAAATATTTGTGAGTGACATTGCTGAAAGATTAAAAGGTAAGGTTTGCTTTTTTTGTGGATGATACTAAGATTTGTAATAGAATGAACACCCCGGAGGGAGTGGAAAACATGAAAAGGGATCAGCAAAAAGAAGAATGGTCTAACGTTTACATCTTTGTGGTGTGGGAAGAGGTCAGTGACTATTGAAGGAATAAGGGGGTGTCATTCCTTTATTCCTGCAGTAGTCACCTGGTCATTTAAGGCACTTTTTTGCGGCTTATTCGTTAATAAAACAGGACTAGACCAAAACGTCCAACTTACAGCCCTGGATTTCTGTTTGTTCCATGTTGGCAGAAAAACATCCAATTGTTAGGAACGCCCAGATGCTGCCCTTAACACACTCCCTTGTGATCTGAACACACGTTTGATGGACTTCATAGAAAAATGTCTGAAAATTGGTTTTGCAAATACCAATTTAAATGTTTTTTTGTGAGAAAAACATCCAAATGTAGACCTATGCCACTTTTTGGATATTTTTCTCTTTTGAAAATGAGCCCTATCTTTTCTTAGTACTTTCTGAACGTAGAGATTACCTTGGCTGATATAAGATCAAAGCATCTGAAAAATACTTCAATACTATGTGCATAAGGGCTAGGCATGCCTCTTACCTGCCCATGTCCTCTCCAGGTCCATACCCCTCTTGCAGTTCCATGCTATGGATTTCGCACACTCAATTTGTAGAATAGCGACTAAGGGCAATAACACACATAACTGCAAATTATTGCCAATTAACACTAATTATAACCAATTATTGGTTGTTAAAGCCAATTAGCAGTAATTTAACCATTATATTACATGCATAACTGATAGTATTCTGTAACTTGAGGGTGCAAATTTGTGCACTAAGCATAGGAGTGTGGTAGCCGTGTTAGTCCACTCTTAAGGTTATCAATAGAAATCAAACAAAATAAAACATGGAAAAGAAAATAAGATGATACCTTTTTTATTGGACATAACTTAATACATTTCTTGATTAGCTTTCGAAGGTTGCCCTTCTTCGTCAGATCGAAAATAAGCAAATGTGCTAGCTGACAGTGTATATAAGTGAAAACATTCAAGCATTACTATGACAGTCTGACAGGGTGGGAGGATGGGGGTGGGTAGGAGGTATGCATGGGGACATCAAAGCATATCATTGATATTCTAACAGGATGGGTGTGGATAGGTGAGGTGTGGGGTGATCAACAGAGAAATACAGCTTTATGGTTTATAATGGGCTTGAATGTTTTCACTTATATACACTGTCAGCTAACAAATTTGCTTATTTCCGATCTGACAAAGAAGGGCAACCTTCGAAAGCTAATCAAGAAATGTATTAAGTTATGTCCAATAAAAAAGGTATCATCTTATTTTCTTTTCCATGTTTTATTTTGTTTGATTTCTATTGATGCACTAAGCATCAAACTGTGCACAAGTTTATAGAATTAGGAGGTACATGTGCACAATTTTTGATAAATCATCCCTTTTCAGGGCCATTTTGAAACTTCCTGCATTGCTGGATAGATCATGGGTACTTTCCACCCATAGCCTTTGCATCAGTTTTCCAAGTAAATACACATCTATGTTTGCTTTGCAAATTAAATAAGAAAAAATTACCGGCAGAGGCCTGTGCCTGTGCTCATATTAGAAGATTGTGGGAGAGAGGCACCTTTTTTCAGTTTTGGAATAAAAATATCATAAACGGAGTTCCTGAGGAAGAATTTCGAAACCCTGCAGAGTCGGACTCGTTATGATTTCATTGTGTAGCTACAAGTATTAAATGTTTTCAGTGGAGAGTGGAGAATCCTAGCATGACAACAAGCATGGATTTCTAAAGGATTATAACCACTGAGGAATCTACACAAGGCTTCTACAAATGTTAAGTACTTTTTGTTAAGTGCCTATGTTTTCAGATATTTAGATAACAAGAGCTGATAGTAGTTTTATATTCAGCATTTTTCTCATAATAAGATAGCACGTGTGAGTTTGGATGTGTATTGAGGTTTTTATTGGAGTGAGTGTAGGAATTGACCCATTTTTCACTCTATGAATTATTAAAGGTATTGGATACACTTATAGCAATATTTTAACACAAGGGTGTGCCAAAAAATTATTTCAAAAAAATACCTTTAGAGAAGTTCCATGATTGAGAATCTTATCCACCCTTAGAGGTGCCGCTTTGATTAGGGGCACCTCACTTGGGTGAGTGAATAACTCTGAGAACATCTCTATAAACAAAAATTTATTTTTTAGATTAATTATTTGCATGGAGAGATTCTGGGTCAATTCCTTCACTTATAGATCTCCTAATAAATTTGGCTCTGGTTAAATAACTTTTTTCATATTTAAATAAGGTCATGCATATTTACATGAGGTCAGACAAATCTTCACTATAAATTTACACTTCACTCTTTTCAATAGCATCTGTTCACTATCCCTTCCTTTAGTCATATATGACTGGATGTAGCATCATCATCTCCACTCTTTGGAATGCCCTTCCACTCTCCATTAGAACTGAACCCTCTTTCAGAAAGTTTAAATGCAACTTCTCTCAAGTTTTCCCACAACCCTTTGTTTTGACTGAGGCTGTTTTAGACTACGCTCTATGAAGTGCATCACCTCCCATTTCCCCCCATCTTCTATTTACCCTATTACTCCCCCATGAAATTGTAGTTCTCTCCCCCTCTGTGCTTTCCTTATCTCTTCCTCTCTGTCTTATTTTTTTCAAGGTTCGAGTTTTATTTAGTTTTGACATACTGCCCCAAAGCGCACTATCTAATAAAAGCAGACTACCAGTGGCTGATGCCCCACCAGTCAGGAGGTCGAAAGGAGGGAGCACAAGGCTAGTGAGTATATCTGATGAACCAAATTAATCTGAGGAGAAGGCATCACGAAATAAAGTTTTAGTTTTGATTTGAAAGTGGATTACAATGGTTCTAATCTTAGTTGTAGTGGCAACGAATTCCATAGGGTCAGAGTTATTATACTAAAAGTTTGGTTGCGAATAGTGTCTGGTCTAATGAACCAGAATGAAGGAACTATAAACAAATGTTGTTGTGACAACCGAAGAGATCGGGGGGGGGGGGGGGATGTAAGGGATCAGAAGGTGGAAACGGTACATTGGTTGCTCAGAGTGATTAATTTTATAAGTGAGAGTCAAACTTATGTAATTCAGTAAGCAACCAGTAGCTAGTGTTCCTGGCGTAATCGTGGTGTTACATGATCCTATTTCCGGGAATTGGTGATAACTTTAACTTCTGTATTTTGTAATATTTGTAGGCATTGAATGTCAGATGAGCGAGTACTATATAGTAGAATGTTGCAATAATCAAGCTTGCTAATGACAAAGGCATACATTAGCAACTGAAGAGCTCCTTGGGAGAATAGATGTCTGACAGGTACAACATATGTAGCTTAAAGAAACAAGTGTATATGATAGCAGAGATTTGTGGTCTGAAGGTAACACCCAAGACTTGATGGTGGGCTGGAGTGCCACAGCAGATCTGGTTATACTGAGAGGAATGATGGGTTTAGGGTCGTCGTCGTCCCCCCCCCCCAATTTATACATCGGCTTTGTAAACTGCTTAGATATCTTGTTATCATTTTGCAGTGAATCAAAATAAAACTGAACTTGAACTTTAGTGAAACTAAAGAAAATGGTCTGACAAATGATCTGCTCCAGTCTCACAATAAATGGAACTAGGAAAGGATCTAGTATGTGGAAATGGATTGTAGAATTAAATGTTTCATGGCACACAAAGACTCTGATTCTTCTGGCAAAGGTTTTTTAAGGAAATACTGGGAATCGCGATTCCTGCTGCAAACGTGGTCCAAAAATACTAGGACTAGGGGGCATGCGATGAAGCTACAATGTAGTAAATTTAAAACGAATCGGAGAAAATTTTTCTTCACTCTACGTGTAATTAAACTCTGGAATTCGTTGCTAGAGAATGTGGTAAAGGCAGTTAGCTTAGTGGAGTTTAAAAAAGGTTTGGACAGCTTCCTGAAGGAAAAGTCCATAGACCGTTATTAAATGGACTTGGGGAAAATCCACTATTTCTGGGATAAGCAGTATAAAATGTTTCGTACTTTTTGGGATCTTGCCAGGTATTTGTGATCTGGATTGGCCACTGTTGGAAACAGGATGCTGGGCTTGATGGACCTTTGGTCTTTCCCAGTATGGCAATACTTATGAACTTATGTACTTATGACAGAAGGTTAAGAGAAGACAGAGGCTTCCAAATGTTCACTTAGGTAAATTAGATCCACAGAAAAATGACCTCAGCAATGGTGAAAGCAGAGGTCTGCATAACCTCTGCCAACATTCATAACGTGAAAGAAATAAGTAACACAACCAATATATTCTCCCTGCTTCAGGACAAACATGAAACCCTTCAAGGTGTCACTTTTATGGCCATTCAGAGTGAAGGGTTATGGTGACAGATGAAAACATTCAGAAGAGTGAGCTCCTGCAGTTTCCGACACAGGAGTGAATGTCACCTTGGAAGATTGGTTTCTAGTACAAGGAGAGATGTGTAATCACTGGTGTTCATTCAGTTCATTAATGTGCTCCTTACAAAATTCAGTAAACAGAAAATGATTTAACGTACAAATCTGTGAATTAGCATGTGCACAATCCATGCACGTGTTAAGTTCTGATGTGAGTTGGCATTTTTTAAATAAAACAAATGCATGAAATGAACTAAAAAAATCTGACAATAGGGGGGAAAGTCCAAAAAGTCTAAGAACCAAGTGTGCTTTGGAAAGCCTCCCTTTGTCTTTTACGACAGAACATTTCCTACAGAAGTTTAAAACTAACCTGATAACATTATTTTTCTCAAGGTTTTTTCCTAGAACAATTAGAGTGCAGTTAATTGATCTGATTCTTCTACAGATAAGAACTAAGAACATAAGAAAATAAGGGCACAAGTAATAGCAACATTCCATGCTACCAATCCCAGGAGAAACAGTGGCTTCCAAATGTCTGTCTCAATAGCAGACTATGGACCTTTCCTCCAGGAACTTGCCCAAGCCTTTTTAAAACCCAAATATGCTAACTGTTGTTACCACATCCTCTGGCAACATTTTCTCCTATTTGTTTTAAAAATATTTCCAGGAGTGTTCCCTGGTCTTTGGACTTTTTGAAAGAGTGACAAATTTATTCACTTTTACCTGTTCTACACCACTCAGGATTTTGTAGACCTCAATCTTATCTCCCTTCATCCGTCTCTTTTCCAAGCTGAAGAGCCCTAACTTCTTTAGTCTTTCCTCATACGAGAGGAGTTCCATCCCATTTATCATTTTGTTCACTCCTCTTTGAACCTTTTCTAATTCCGCTATATCTTTTTTCAGATACAGCGACCAGAATTGAATGCAATATTCAAGGTGAGGTCACACCTTGGAGCAATACAGAGACATTATAATATTCCTTGTCTTATTTTCCATCCCTTTCCTAATAATTCCTAGTATCCTGTTTGCTTTTTTGGCCGCCGCCACACCTTGGGCAGAAGATTTCAGCATAGTGTCTACAACGACACCTAGATCTTTTTCTTGAGTGCTGACCCCCAAGGTGGACCCTAGCATCAGATAACTATGATTCGGATTATTCTTCCCAATATGCATCACTTTGCATTTGTCCACATTAAATTTCATCTGCCATTTGGATGCCTAGTCTTCCAGTTTCCTAAGGTCTTCCTGCAATTTTTCACAATCCACGTGTTAGCCTGTTGCCTCCCTTTCCTTTTGTTTCTCTTCCTTGTCTTATACTTTTTTAGTTTTGTCCTTTTTGTTTCTTCTGTTTTCTGTGTGCTAAACCCACCCTCTTTAACACTGACTTTTGTACACCACTCAGATGTTATTTTATGAACTTGAAAATGAACATTTTTTTTTGCCCGTGTACACTCATAATTGCAAGCAATGCAATTGACAGCGGGGACGTGAAGATGGATTTGCCACAAAGATTGGTCAAATTATCAAATTATTTAGGGGTACATTAATGCTTTTCCCCATGCTCACACACCCCCACACATGTATGCACATGAAAGAAATCCTTTCCAAACAAAAGGAAGCAGCCAACCTCCAGGAAATGACATGAAGCTGCAGGAGGCAGACTGAGGAAGGATGCCAGGAAATATTCTTCCAGCAAAAGGGCTGTGAACACCTGCAGTGCTCTCCTGGGGGAGGTGGAGAAGATGAATAGATAATGCAGGTCAGAAAGGAGTGAGATATAGACTGAAAGTCAAGAGGATGTGAGCTTTCAACCTGCCAAAAGACACTCAGATTTTCTCAAATAGCAATTGCTTTAGAACAGTGTATTTTAAGGGCTGGATAAAAATACTCATCATGAGCAGAATACAGATATTACAGGTTAGCAGGAGACAGAGCTACTGTAAGCATTCTATCAATGCCCTCTGCTCTGCCCCTGAATTATTCAACTCCAAACTTATACAGGTTTATCAACTCTCAAATATCTCCACCTCAAAACTAGTGGATCAGTTTTTAAACTTTGTAGTCGGCATTCCTTTTAAATGTCAGGCTTGCTGTTTAAAGATTAACTCACATATTCAGCACCAGCTGATATCCAGGTATAGAGGTGGCTGGCATTACCTGGGAGCCAGCAATGTTCAGATTTTGTCTGCCTTTAGTTGTCCAGATAGCTATACAGCAGAGGTCCTCGAATCCAGTCCTCGAGGTCCATAACGCAGCCTGGTTTTCAGAATTTCCAGAATGAATATGTATGACATCTATTTGCATTCACTGCCTCCATTGCATGTAAATGGATCTCATACATATTTGTTGTGGAAAACCTGAAAACTAGGCTGGGTTGTAAACCTCGAGGACTGGATTTGAGGACTCCTGCTATACAGGTAGTAGCGCTGAATATTGCTGGTACTTGCCTGAATTCTATCTCTGCCTAGGCTCCATCTCAGCGCTGCCCCCCCCCCCCCCCCCCCAGCACTAGCCAGATAGTGCCAGAGCATTTGCCTCTGGCCTGCATTGCTATCACAGCCTCTTCCTCTCCTACCACTTCACTACCCTAAAGGTGGCTGGCTGGTTACTGTTAGCAATGCAGGCCTGTCTCCTGTTTTCAATTTAACCTCCTTGTGAGGCGTGCCCTCCCCCCCCCCACACCTCATGCTGTCTCCTGTTCCCAATTACCTCCTGGGCAGATTGGATAAGCGATATGGTCTTTATCTGTATTCAGTTTCTTTTGTTTTGTTTTTTTGACACACACACACACACACACACACACACACACTGATCATTGTTTCAAATTAGGCTCCTCTAAGCACACATACTGGCATTTAGTTAATTAGCTGTTTAAAGATAATTGAATACCAATAAATTGTTAAAACAAGATCCACTAATATTTAGCAGTCTGTTGCTAATCAACTGCCTCGCAATAAATAAAATAAAAAGTCCCTGGTAAGGTTTTAATTTAATTATCATTTGAAGCTACAAACCATACTACACAATAGCCTCTTTGAAAAGTACTTAATAATATTTAATAGCCTCTTGTTAATTAACTTGTAAAGTAGCACCTTTTAACACATTAGAGACAAACAAATGAAAGCATCAGCCACTTAAGAGTGTAATTTTATAACAAGGCATGGGGAAAGACAGATCAACACCCATGATGGGCTTTTCATATAAAGACCCCACATGCAGCTATGCATCTGTGGCACAAAGTTTCTCACCTGCTCCGAAGCTGGAATAACTTTGTGCATGAATTTGGTGGAAGGACATGGTGCATATGCCTGGATTTTATAACATGGAAGTATAAGTGTGATTCCACCCCCACTCTATTCTTTCTTCACCCCCGGGAATGATTGCATGTATATCACATGGAAGTAAGTGGTGGAGCCTGGGGTACTGGGTACTCGTACCTCGCATGATTTACACTATTGTCTTGGTAGAAAAGCTGAATAAATTTGGAGCCAGATGTACCAGCACTTAATTATTTGCTGGATTAGACACATGGACTGTTTTAGCTTACATGTTCTTAAAAGTTGTAAACAGCAACTTGTCTGCTCCAAGTCCTCTGCCGACTCCTTTGTACATCAAACTTGGGTATACATATAAAGTATCACATACCATGTAAATGAGTTTATCTTTATTTTATTTATTTATTTATTACATTTATATCCCACATTTCCCCACCTATTTGTAGGCTCAATGTGGCTTACATAGTACCAGAGAGGTGTTACAGACTCCAGTGTAAACAAATGGAGTGGCCTAGTGGTTAGAGCACTGGTCTTGCAAGCCAGAGGTGGCCAGTTTAAATCCCACTGCTGCTCCTTGTGATCTTGTGCAAGTCACTTAACTTTCCATTGCCTCAGGTACAAACTTAGATTGTGAGCCCTCCTGGGACAGAGAAATATCCAGAGTACCTGAATGTAACTCACCTTGAGCTACTACTGAAAAAGGTGTGAGCAAAATCTAAAATAAATAAAAAATGGTTTTCTAAAGCCTGCTGTATATGTAGAGGAATTTTGTAAGTGTCCACCTGAGTGTGTAAAACGCTGTTCTTTTTAAGGCTCTATGTATTAAGCATTAACATAAGCACAGATGGGACAATGCTATAAAGGAGAAAGGCAGTTTTGATATGACGTCTAAGTCCAAATTGAGACGTCTTACCAAAAATGTCTCAAAGAAACATACAGTTCACAGCCATAACCAAACCAGAAAAACATCTAAATTTCTGGTTCAATTATGGCTTTGAGCTAGACATTTGTAAGTACCATTGTTGGGAAAAAAAAAAAAAAAGACATCCCAGGGAAAAACAAGCCATAGGGATGTCTGGTTGGCAGTATTCCTAGTAAACTGGCCACACAGATATCCCAACAGTGCAGAGGGGCAGCCTAGTGATCAATCAGTAACTTCACATAAAGGGACCCAGGTACAAATCCCACCTAAACCCCTTCATATTCTATAGTAAGCCCTCCAGGAACAGAGAAAACCTACTGTACCTAAAGGTTCACCACTACAATAGCATTCAGGCTTGCAGGTCATTTATATATTTAGGTACAGGAGCTTTTCCTGTGTTCCAGAAGGACTCCCGTACTGAAATGAAAAAATTAAAGCAGGAATTGAACCTGGGTCCTGTTGTTCATTGCAGTGGTGTACCAAGGGGGGGGGGGGGGGGGCAGTGGGGGCGGTCTGCCCCAGGTGCACGCCGCTGGGGGGGGTGCTGCGTGCCGGTCAGCGTCGTTCGTTTCCATGCTCCCTCTGCCCCGGAACAGAAAGTAACCTGTTCCAGGGCAGAGTGAACATGGAAACGAACGACGCTGACCAGCGCGCGGCACCCCCCCCCCCCAGCGGCGTGCACCCGGGGCGGGTTCTTTTGCCGGGGCGGGGGGTGTCCTTTTGTCGGGGAGGGGGGGGTCGCGCTGAATGGGGGGGGGGGGGGGGCGCTGCACTCGGGTGTCAGCACCACTAGGAACGCCACTGGTTCATTGTCTACTGCACTGACCACTAGGCTACTCTATCCACTTACTTGCTTCTTTCTTAGGGATGGCCATAATATCTAGAGCTGTCATACAGCCCGGTCTCTACTGTCACTGTCTCATCTTTGGGGAATGAGAGGGGGGTCAGTGACCATTGGGGGATTAACAGGGGAGTCACGCCTTAATCTCTAAAGTGGTCAGCTGGTCAGTTAGGGCATCTTTTTCTCACTTAGTCGTGACTGAAACAGGTCTAGATAAATAAGTTCTTCATTTTTTGCCCTGGACCTTTATCACTGAAAATGTCCAGACTCAAGTCCAGCCCAAAACACACCTCCAACGCACACTCTTGCTATTTGGACGAACTCAGTGAGAAATGTCCCGATTCTGCCTTTTTGAACATCATGATTTAGATGATTTGTTGAGAAAACTGTCCATCTGCTGCTTTGTGCCACTTTTAAGATGTTTTTCTCTTTTGAAAATGAGCACTAATTTCATGTGTAAATAGTTAGAATAGTGGCATTTATATGCATAAGTGTGCACATACATGCATAAATGTCAAAATTCTGCCTGAGCACTATTCTGTAAATACGCGTTTAATTTGCACAGCACATACTTGCAACCAGGCTATATACATGAGCACTGAGCATGGTGTGACTCCCGCATATGTGCATAAATGAAAGAATACTGTAGGTTATGAGCATATTGCCAGTACTTACTCCTGTTTTATCACTAGCATAAGTGCTAGAAGCCTAATGGTTAGTGCAGTGAGCCAAAACCCTGGCAAACCAGGTTCAATTCCCACTGCAGCTCCTTGTGATCTTGGGCAAGTCACTTAACCCTCCATTACCCCAAATACAAAACTTAGATTGTGAGCCTACTAGGGACAGAGAAAGTACCTGCATATAATAAATGTAAACCATTTTGGTTGTACCTACAGAAAGGCAGTAGATCGAATCCATGACCTTTACCCTTTACCTAAATTCTAGGTACAAATTTCACCTGTTAGGCTAGTATTCTATAAAGTAGGTGCCTGTGTTCCTTTAACAAACAGGCTACTATCAGGCGCTTTCCAGGTGCCTATTTTTAGGCTCCCTTTCAAAGAATTGCACAGAAAATGGGATAAAACCCTTACAGGCACTTTTGAAATAGTTGAATTTATGAAAGAAACTAGAGAATAACACAGGGACAAAGTTTATTCCTGTCCCCGTGGGATCTGTCCCCATTCCCTGCGGGCTCTGTCCTCATCAGCACAAGCCTCAGACACTTTTGATTTAATATTTAAATCTTTTTATTAAAGTATAAAAAGGAACAATATTCTGTACAACTGACCTAGTATGGCTATTCTTATGTTCATAAGTTTCAAATATGGCTATCTATACCCCAGGAATGCCATGGCTGGGGAGAGAGGGCAGTTTCTCTGCATAAATGGCTCTGAAATATGTTTTCTTTGTAGAGAGACCCATTAATATAGTCTAGCTCGCATTGTTTTTGCACCAGAAATATTTTCTTTAGGGTCAAGAGGGACAGACTGTCCAACTTAACCAAAATGTTGCAGCTATGATGTGAGCACCCCAGGAGGGATTCTGTATATGGATGAAAGATGACTCCAGCTAGCATTTTTTATGAAAAGAACAGTGATACATAAAAGATCAGAGAACTGTGTACACCCCTAATACAAAATAAGTGAAGGAATTTCCTATTGGGGGGAGGGGCTACTAAAGATTAGAGGTGGGCTGTCATTTGCAACAACTTGGGAAATGTGAACAACATATCTCATGTTGTTACATTTCGTTAAAACCCAAAAATAAGGAGAAAGAAAAAAAAAAAAGAAAATGTGTGCTTTTTATGTGCTGATAATAGTGGAAAAAGGGCATACTCTTCCTGACAAGAGTGTACACTTTTTTCTCTACTGTGTGCTATGGTACATGCACAAACCATTGTGCATGCATCAACACTGCACATGCTGTTAGGAAAGAGGTGCGTAAATAGTGCGCCTTCTTTTAAAAGAATGCACGCTCAATGGCTTTGCTCCGAGAGAAAAAAAATGACCAATGAAAATGATTGAAATGAACATTCCTGAAGCAACATGGTAAACAATATGAAGAAAACGTATTCTAGCTGCACTTCCCTACAGAAGATGAGATTGTGGGCTCCACTGCTCCAATTATTTAGGGGCCCTTTTACTAAGCCACATAGGCGTCTATGCGCACCCAACAGATGTCAATTTTGACGTTTGGCCCTTGCGTTAATTTCATTTTTGACATGCGTCCACTACGCGCGCCGGAAAATATTTTTATTTTCTGGCATGCGGGTGGTAATCAGCATTTTATATGTGTAGACCATTACCGCCTGGTTACCGCGTGAGACCTTAACGCTAGGTCAATGGCTGGCAGTAAGGTCTCAGACCCAAAATGGATGTGCGGCAATTTTCATTTTGCTGCACGTCCATTTTCGGCAAAAATGTTTAAACACCATTTTTTTACAGCTGCGCTAAAAAATGATTCTCTGCACGCCCAAAACATGCATCTACACTACCACAGGCAATTTTTCAGCAGATCTTGTAAAAGGGCCCCTTGTATAGCTTTATAAAATAAATGCAGCTGTACAGTCATGTATTTTCAGCCTTTTAACTTGCTCAATACTGCACTGCTAGAGTGAGGAACAAGTTAAAATACAGCTTGAAAAAAATACATTAGTAACAATCCATCAAAAAAAATTAAGACATCCTTTTTTTTGTATTATTTACTTTTTGGGACCTTTGTAATTTGCATTTTGTACATGCAAATAGGAAACTTGAATAATAAAAAAAAATTACAATGCACCACTAATAAAAATGCCATACCAACTTAAAAATAATTAAACTATTCTGCTTTAAAAAATGGTAATGGGAGGCATAATAATCCCTGTATGATTACAGGTCTGACTTCATTTGCAAAAACTAGCCTGTAGGAATGCCTGTGAAGAAAATAATGCTTGAGTAGATACATACGATTATTTCAGGTATCCAGTAGCAGCACTAGTATTTGTGAAAATTGGGGCTATGGTGGTCATATAGGAATAGCTGGTAACAAACCAGGCTGTATCACTTTACAAAAGCTGAAGGAACTTCATGTGTTTCTTAGGATCCCCTATACATATAATAGTCGAATGGTCCCAGATAACTGCAGTGCAAACATTGGTGTACTTTGCCTACATATGGGGGAGGAGCGAAGGGTAAGGAATTTATGTTGACAGAGGGGGCAGGGTGGCTAATTCAGTATAGCCACTTGTACACTATTTGGGGTGGGGCACCTCATGCCCCCCCCCCCCCAAACTGCACCCATGACCCATAAAGAAAATATAAAAAAAACAGCACCACGGGCCTTTAAAAATGGAACACAGTTCTTTAATGAATGAGCCTTGACAAAAAGACCCGACACGGGCCGTGTTTCGGTGACTAGCACCTGCGTCAGGGGTCACAGTGATGACGTGGAAAACTTGGGGAATAACTCGAATATATTCCTCTACAATATATTATTCCTTACCCCACGTCTCATGTAGTAAAAGCTACAAAGCACCAAGGCACTTTCACTTTCTGTATCAAAATGGATGAAAAAAGTTTTTTCATCCCTTTTTTCATCCATTTTGATACAGAAAGTGAAAGTGCCTTGGTGCTTTGTAGCTTTTACTACATGAGACGTGGGGTCTTTTTGTCAAGGCTCATTCATTAAAGAACTGTGTTCCATTTTTAAAGGCCCGTGGTGCTGTTTTTTTTTTGTTTGGACTTTAGTTTGTACTTTGTTCCCTCTCTTTTGTTACATCCATAAACAAAACATAACATAGTATGTTACTATGTTATGTTTTGGGCAGAAAAAGACCTGCACGGTCCATCCAGTCTGCCCAACAAGATAAACTCATATGTGCCACTTTTTGTGTATACCTTACCTTGAAAACAATGTTTGAGTTAAAATATACAAGGGTATTATTGTAAAGAGCCAGAGCCAATTTTCCAAGTTTATTTAATATTTACTACCCTGCTCTACAGGAGCTGTCAGTGCAGTTTACAATCTAATATAAGTGAGAGAATCTTCTCCTTTTTTCTCTCACTTATATTAGATTATAAACTGCTCTGACAATGGACATGACATGACAATGGACAATGGACAGTCACAAGACATGACAATGGACATGACACAACGAGGAGAGTAGGGGTAGGCATAGCCACCGAGAGGGGGGGCAGGAGGGACAAAATTCCCCAGGCCCAGGCCTCCAAGGGGGGCCCGGCGCCACAGTCCCACCCGCCCTCCGTCGTCAACTGTCTGCCACCGGGCCGGACCCCCTGCATTGAAATCACAGTGCCTCTCACCTCCGTGTGAAAGCACTGCAGGCAGCAGGGCAGCAGATCACCTCCCTTCGGGTCTCCTTCCTTCTCTGTGTCCCGCCCTCGTCTAACATAACTTCCGCGAGGGCGAGACACAAGGAGGGAAGGAGGGCTGAAGGGAGGCGATCTGCTGCCCTACTGCCTGCAGCGCTTTCACACGGAGGTGAGAGGCGCTGTGATTTCAATGCAGGGGGCCCGGCCCGGTGAAGGATGGAGGGTGGGGGGGGGGGCGGGGGGGGGGGGGGGGGGTGGCGGTGACCTCGGGGGGGGGGGGGGGGCGGGGGGGCCCCAGGGTCGGCCTTGTCCCAGGCCTGGCCCAGTCTCTCGGCGGCCCAGGGGGTAGAACTACAATCGTGATAGTAAAGGGGTGGGGTAAAAAGTGGAATAGCTCTGCAACAGTCAAGCTGATTCTGTTCTGTCACTTAAAAATAATGGTATTATTGATAGGCATCTTCAAATAGGTAAGTTTTAAGTTCAGTTTTAAAGTTTGATAGGGTGGATTGAGTCTCAATGAATGAGGGAGAGCATTCCAAAGACTGGGTCCTTCTACTGAAAAGATAGAATCCCTAATGTGTTCATGGACTAGTATACGGTAACTGGGAATGACTAATTGATTCTGGTGAGCAGATCTTAACATCCTGGTTGGACAGTAAGGAATTAGGAGCTGGGAAAGGTATGATGGTTCATTGGAAGGTATAGTTTTGAGTAAAAGTAATAAAATGTTTGTAAGTAATATCTGATTGCAGTATTTTAATCTGGAGGCATCGTATTTACTTGACCCTAAGTCCTTGGTATAGGGAATGAAACAGAATATTGAGTGCTGGGGGCAGTATTAAAGATTGTATAGAATGAATTAAATGAAGTTTATAGAAACAGTTTCGGACTACTTGAGAGTTTTGAGGATGGAAGGAAAGTTCAGAGTCTAGTAAGACTCCAAGAATATGAACTGTATCTACTGAAATCCCAGAGAGACAAATAGGTATAGGTAAAGGCGTATTCGCTTCTTTTGAAAAAAGGACAACTTTGGATTTCGAAGGATTTATCGTAAGATTATGATCATGGAACCGGTCTGTAATTGCAATAAATCTGTGGTTCGATTTAGAAACATCAGTGGAAGTACAAGTGTCTAAAGGATAGAGTATCTGGCTATCATCTGCGTAAACATACATCATCAATCCAAGAGTTTGATCCAATGTGAGGAGTTAAATAGTGTTGATGAGAGAAGGGATCCTTGCAGAACACTCACTCCAGGTTTGAAAGGTGTGGATGTAGACCCGTTAAAAGTCACAGCATATGAGAAGAGGACAAGATGGCGGTGTGAAGAGAACGCAGTCAAACAGCCCCGCTCCTAACCTTCACTTTGACGTATAAGGGAAAAAATTTGCTACTCACCTATGCCTAAAAGGAGGGGTAAGCAGTTCGTTTGCCCTGCCATGCCTGCGGCTCCTGTGGTCGGACCTATGGACTGCTTCACTGTGTCCAGACCTCTCTTGGGGCTGGATTCTTCACTGCTGGAGGGAGCGTTGAGAGGTGACCTGCTCCTCCAGCTTGAGGCTGAAACTTCTCTCAGCCCCGACGATCGGATGCCTCCACTCATGCCGGCGGCGGAGCAGCGACGCGATCAGGAAACCCCTTACTCCGATGTCCAGGGAGTGTTTCCTGTAGCGGGGTCAGGTCGCTGCAATAAACCGCCCGATTCATCTATTCAGATGAGTGAGGCACAGGAGGGAATTGACGTTTCTGCTGACTCTGAAGCTGCCAAGGAGATACAACCTTCAGAGGAATTAGAGATTGGAACTTCTCTGAGTAAGTCTTTCTTGCCTATAAAACCTTCAACTATTACTTTGGACACCATATGGGAAGCTCTTTTAAGTTTGGAAACTTCGTTTTCCCAAAAATTAATATCTGTAATTCAACATACTCAAATTCCTTTTCCTTTGGGAAAAATTTCCTTGTTGGAAACAAAAACTAACTATGGAAAAAAAATTGACTCTAATGCTACTAATATCCATTCACTCCAACAAACTCAAGCAAATTTGATTAAAGAAAATTTGATGTTGCAATATAAGATTGAAAATTTGGAGAATCAGCAGAGATCTAAAACACTGCAATTGATACATTTTCCTAAAATGCCTTCTATTGCTACTCTTATAACTTGTAAAAAGTATCTATCTGAGATATTGAATAATCCTGAGCAGGCCTACCCTCCGGTCTCTAAAATATACTATTTGTTTTTACATAAAAAGAAGAATACTAATCAACCTACTTCTGAAGGAGCCGATGCTTCTTTTGACACTTTAAATCTCACACAAATAGTTGAAGACGATAATTTGGGCTCCAAACCTGCTACTTTGATTGTGACTTTTGTATTACAACCAGATAGAGACTGGATATTGAGACAATTCTTTTGTCATAGAGAAAAACTTTTCATGAATTGTAAAATTAGAATTTTTCCAGATATTGCTAGAGCAACCCAAAAGAGGCGCCAACTTTTCCTTAAACTCCGCCCATGGGTGGTGCAACTGGGCAGTTTATTTTGGTTGAATTTTCCTTGTAAGTGTGTATTAAAATTAAACTCAGTGAAATATGTTTTTTATGATCCTGTACATTTAACATCTTTTCTGGACTCGAAGACTGTTGTAACTCCAGTTTTGCAGCCTATAGCAATATCTTCTCCTACTCCATAATATAATAATTTGGTCCATGTTTCTCTTCCTATGTTAAATTTAAGTAGTATATAAATATTTCATGGAATTTTACCTTGTTCTCTGCCTCTAATAGATAATAATATAAATTGTTTATTAAAAAATGTATGCAATACGGAGTTCAATATTACCTATCTTTTCTGTATCAAGAATATTCTTGTTTATTTTGTGAATTGATTAAAAAAAAAAAAGTCACAGCATATGTTCTACCTGTGAGAAAAGAAGTAAACCAGACTAAAACAATGTCAGTAATACCTATGATATGAAGGCAATCAAGCAGAATAGAATGGTTGACTAGATCAAAGGCTGCTGAAAGATCCAATGACAGTAGAAAAACTGATTTGCGTTGATCAAGTACACAATAAAGAAAAGTTGTAATGCCCAGGAAAGAAGTTTCAGTGCTATAATGTTTCCTAAATATGGTTTGATTAGGATGAAGAACTGAGGTTTTAGAAATGAAATCAAGGTGAACTACTTTTTCTAGATCATTCCATTAAATATATTACCTGAGTAAAAATGCAGGAAACTGGACCTCTAATTTTTTTTTAATTATTATAATCTTTTCACATTACATTATCAAGAATTACTTGATCAAGAAGAGTATCTACTACTACTACTACTATTTAGCATTTCTATAGCGCTACAAGGCATACGCAGCGCTGCACAAACATAGAAGAAAGACAGTCCCTGCTCAAAGAGCTTACAATCTAATAGACAAAAAATAAAGTAAGCAAATCAAATCAATTATTGTGTACAGGAAGGAGGAGGGTAGGTGGAGGCAGGTGGTTACAAGTGGTTATGAGTCAAAAGCAATGTTAAAGAGGTGGGCTTTCAGTCTAGATCTAAACAAAAAAAGTTACAAGAACTCATTCAATTTATCTAAGAAATCATACTCAAGTCCACATAATAATGGATTCCAAGATAATCATACTGAGAAAATAAAGGTATAAATTCAAGGAATATACACCTATGACTAAGGACAAACAAATTATTTATATTAAGCTGTTTCAACCCTTTTCGAGGCAACAAATGATGTCAAATGTAAAGGTTCCATAAAAACATATTTAAATGAATTGTATCGAATGATACATTTACAGGGCTATCTCAAGTGGAATACACCTCCCATCTGGAGAACAGCCGGTTTCAGTAACAAAAATTGTTTCCGCCTCTTCTGGATCTCTCGTGAAACATCAGGAAACACCTCTAACTTCTTAAAGTTTTATATATGAGAAACAGGTGGGTAAGTGTGCAATAGGAAGAGTGAAAATAAAATCAGATAAATGAACATCTCAGCACTTAATCCTCTAACTGAAATGCCAGAACTATAGGAAATCATGGAAGTAACCATCAACATGACTTTCCATCTCTCCAAGTGAGAAAGGAACAGCACACAAAATGCTATCAAAATGCTAGGCTTTAGGGGGTAATTTTAAAATAGGATGCTACCCCTCTCCCTTAATAGCACTCCCTACAATGTCAGAGCCACCTTAAAACTCATAGTCCCACCCAAGGGGGAAGTCATATGGGAGGGGTGCAGCCAGGAGGGCATGGTCCAGGAAATATATAAGCTGAGGCCACCATAGCTAGGTTTAGGAGGCCCAGAGGGAAGCAGTGACTACCCATGGCATACACGTCCGCCACCTATGTGTGAACTGCAACTTCTACAGACAGGTAGGCCAAACTCCACTTGGAACATTGCAGATTTTGTATTGTTGCCCCATGTAATTGCTAGAGACTACACTGATAACTTTGTGGAACCAGGCCAAGGACAAGTAAAGTATGCTGCTGTGTTGAGAGGCAGTAAGGCACACACAGTAACTCTGCAAGAATGGGTCTTGGATTAATTTTATGTTGCCTTTTCTCCTACCCGTGGATGGAACAGGAACCCTGACCAAACACATTTAATAAATGTTATTTTCTTTCACCTGCAGCTGCTTTGTGGCTCTACCTTATCTTTGCCCATCCAAGTTCACGTTACCACAGATGGCTATGTGGAAAGTTCAAAGAGATGCCTATTTTAAGCCTATTGTATAAAAGCAACATGGGCATCTTTGTGTGTTCTTAATAGAACCACCCAGAACCAGCTCGAATAGCGCACAAATTCACACACATGCACATTTATACCGGCTCCAAAAAAGGTGTAAATTTGTGCATGTACTTTACACGTGTATCCACCTGTGTACGTATGAACTCTGGCTCTGTTCCCCCAAACTATCCCCCAAGAATGTCTACTCATAGTCCGCATAAAAGTATTTGTGTTCTTTCATCAGGTTTTACATGCATATACATCCATTCAATTTAATAAAAGCACTTTTCCATTTGCAAAACAGACTTTACATAAAATTACCCCTCTTAAGTCGGATAGCTTAACGTTTCAACACTGAGGACCAATTCAGTAAATGGTGCCCAAAATTAGGTGCCGTTAAGATCTACACTAAACTAGTTTCCTGTAAAGTGTGCTCTGCGCAGTGTCATTAACAGAATACTGGCTTAGTCCACTTCTTGCACCTAACTTTGGGTGTGAGCACTTATGCCTGCCAAAAGCTGGTCTAAATGCTTTCATCCAACTGATGCTGTCTAATTTCTAAGAACGCCCCTGCTTGCCCCTTTCCCTCCCATGGTCTCACCCCCTTTTGAGTTACCCACTATGTAATTTAGATGCACATAACTGAACTCCGTAATACAATTAGAACATCCATGGACCAGCGCTTTTCAGTTGTTTTTTCTTTTTTTTTAGATTTATCTTCTGCATTTCATTTAGTTATTTATTTTTATTTTATTTATTAAGATTTATGTACCGCCTTTTGGAAAGAATTCACTCAAGGCGGTGTACAGTAAGAATAAGTCAAACATAAACAATAGACAATTACAACAGTAAAAATATTCAAATAACAATACAAAGTATGATAGTGTACTAATTATGTCAACACAATACGTATTAGAACATTTTAATAGACAGCATAGGGTATAAGTAAAGATGGAACATATAGATTGGTAAGAGAGTAAGAGGAGTTAGAAAATAAGGTGACTAATTTAAAGAAAGTTGCACATGAGGTCAGAGAGATGATTAAATGTTATCTCATCTAGGGTAGGAGTGGATAAATATGTCTGTTGCAGTATGTGCAGCCTGTGTCACTCCTTGTGTGTGTGTGAGACTAAGAAGTTAATTACTGTAATTCTCTTTACGCAGGCCTCCCACTTTACTCTCTAAAGCGTCTTCATCTAGTTCAATCAACAGCTGCTCGTCTTCTGCATCATGCACAGCCTTTTGCCACATCACACCTTTTTTATATCAGGAACATTGGTTATCTCTTCCTGCCTGCATTTAATACAAACTTTTGGTTTTGGTTTTGAAATCTCTTCCGCCTTATTATCCCCATACATACCTGCATGCTTGCTCCGTTCAGCAAATGCCAACTTGCTTCAATTACCACCCTTCTCTGTCATTAGACGGGACACTACCCGTGCAACAGCTTTTAGCTACATTGGGCCCAGATTACTGAATGATTTACTCACCAACCTATGCTCAGAATCCTCATATGCTAAATTTAAATCTTTTCTGAAAACTCTGCTTATTTATTTATTTGTTGCATTTGTATCCCACATTTTCCCACCTATTTGCAGGCTCAATGTGGCTTACATTATGCTGTAATGGCGATCGTCATTACCGGAATGAGAAATATAGAGTGGTATTGCATTAAAGTTCATAAGTGACAGAGTACTTTAAGCAGTCAGGTATAGAGAGTTCATTTCCGGAATGAGAAATAAAGTGGTATTGCGTTAACGTTCAATGGTGACAGAGTAAATTAAGCAATCAAATATCGAGGGTTCAGTTTTGCCCCGTTCTGGTATAAGTTTCGTTATCTGGGATTTAGGATAGATCACTGTGGTATGCCTTTTTGAACAGCTTATGCTTAATATCTCTTAATTTCTCCTTCCCTTTTCTTTGAAGGCTTATTAATTTTATTGTAAACCGCTTTGAAGCCATTTTTGGCTTCAAAGTCTCTGTAAATAAAAAAATTAAATAAATAATAAGTGATTGTTAGCACCTAATTGACTAATTAGTTCATGCATGAATCTGGGTGACCTATACAGATTCTGTGAGTTAATACTTTAACATTCACATGAATTTAAGATTCTCCCCATCATATAGGCATTTCTTAATCTCAAAAATATCAGCAAACAGAATCACAGTATGTTTCACTATCAGGCTTATTTTCGAAAGAGAAGGACGCCCATCTTTCGGCACAAATCAGGCGTCCTTCTCCCAGGGTCGCCCAAATCGGCATAATCGAAAGCTGATTTGGGGCATCCTCAACTGCTTTCCGTCGCAGGGATGGCCAAAGTTCAAGGGGGTGTATTGGAGGAGGGACTTGGGTGTACCTAACACATGGGTGTCCTCGACCTATAATCAAAAAAAGAAGGGCGTCCCTGATGAGCACTTTGACGACTTTACTTGGTCCTTTTTTTGTTACAACCAGGCCACGAAAAGGTGCCCGAACTGACCAGATGAGCACCGGAGGGAATCAGGGATGACCTCCCCTTACTCCCCCAGTGGTCTCTAACCCCCTCCCACCCTCAAAAAAAATTCTTTAAAAATATTTTTTGCCAGCCTCTATGCCAGCCTCAAATGTCATACTCAGGTCCATCACAGCAGTATGCAGGTCCCTGGAGCAGTTATAGTGGGTGCAGTGCACTTCAGACAGGCAGACCCAGGCCCAACCTCGCCCTACCTGTTACACTTGTGGTGATAAATATGAGCCCTCCAAAGCCCACCAGAAACACACTGTACCCACATCTAGGTGCCCCCTTCACCCATAAGGGCTATGGTAGTGGTGTACAGTTGTGGGTAGTGGGTTTTGGGGGGGCTCAGCACACACGGTAAGGGAGCTATGCACCTGAGAGCAATTTCTGAAGTCCACTGCAGTGCCCCCTAGGGTGCCCGGTTGGTGTCCTGGCATGTGAGAGGGACCAGTGCAGTATGAATGCTGGCTCCTCCCATGACCAAAGGGCTTGGATTTGGTCGTTTTTGAGATGGGCGTCCTCAGTTTCCATTATCGCCGAAAATCAGAAACGACCAAGTCTAAGGACGACCATCTCTAAGGTTGACCTAAATTTCGCGATTAGGGCATGCCCGACCGTATTATCAAAATGAAAGATGGACGTCCATCTTGTTTCAATAATACGGGTTTCTCCACCCCTTCACGGGACGTCCTGCAAGGACGTCCTCAGGAAAACTTGGGTGCCCCTTTCAATTATGCCCCTGGGGAATAGCCTGGTAGCTCCTTTCCAGTGTACAGACTATATTTTAACTTCCAAAAAGATGAGAACTGAAGGAAAATGTTATGATTATCACTCAGTTATGGTAGAGCTGTACAACTTTTGTTTCACAGATTGACTTGACTGTATAGCACACGTGTTTCCATCTTTACCTGCCAAGTTGGAATGAAAACCAAATTGTCAGACACAAGCCACTTTGGAGGTAATTTGTTTATTTATTTATCAGTTCTTATATCCCACATTATCCAAAAACAATTTCAGTTCAATGTGGCTTACATACATTTCAAACGTTGAGTGAGATTTGATGCTACAAAGCCAAAAAGAAGCTGTAAATAAAAATAGGCCAGCTTTGGCAGCTTTACCCTTGAGGTGAGCAGCTGATATAATTTTATTTACAGCTTCCGTTTGTGCTTCACTGTTGCTGCTGGATTTTGACTTTGCTTCACAACTTTCCTTACTCAACAATACATATGGCAGAGCATTTGCGACCCCTGAAGCAGGTGGTTATCCATTGAAACATGGCCCCAATATTGGGTCTTTCTAACTGTTGGTGCTTTGTCAATAAAGGAGTGTTTTTTTACACTTGACTGCTGGAAGTTCCTTGGTCTACCCCAACTTTTATTCTGTAGGTATGCGCCAATTTACAGTGGCATGTGGTTCACATGGGAGGAGTTTGGGCGGAACATGGGCGGAGCACACAGTTATGCCATAGATTGTAAAATACTATAATCCTATGCAAATATTTTCACAGTTTAGGCATGAGAAAGTGCTTGTGCCTACAGTATAATTTAAAGCAACTAAGGCTCAATATAGGCACAAATTTGGCATGCTGAGCTAATATTCTATAAAGAAAAGTAGGCTTCAAAAAAGCTTGTTCTTGACACTTAAGACAGGCACACTGTTAAAGAATTACTTTCTTTAAGTTACACTCCTGGTTTTCAGGATAACCAAAATGGGCAAATGTTTACAGATATCAATGAGCTCGCTGAGGTGCCATAAGACAGAATTTCTCTACCTCAGCACACTGATAACCCTGGTTGTATGGAAGGGGAAGGATTTCAGGGAATGGGGGAGCTTCAGGATGGGGGAGACCTTTAAAACCTTTTAGCCTTGTGTAGAGGCTGGGGGGGGAGGGCACTAGGGATCAGCATTTACCCCCATTCGTTGGAAGAGATTTTGGAATGTCTCCCATTCAAGTCAATGGGTCCTTTAATTTTAGCAAACACTACCTTTTGATTTTCCTGACACAGCTGAAAAAATAACTACAGCTAATGAGCTATAGTTATTATTCTGTGAAAACAGGTCCACAATACCTTTTTCACACATGTTTTTGCTTTTTTTTTCTGCTTTAATGTAAGCTTTACTGCTGTGATGTATGCTTTTGCAAAATGACTTTTGCAAAAATGCACTTTTAGCACAAAAAGAGCAAAATCCATCTGTGCTTTGTTGTTTTCATGTGATTCCAGATGCTCTGCACTATTTGTCGTACAAAGTGCACTTTTTCAAAGTCTTTTCACGCGTTAGTATGTAGGGCCCTTTAAGAGTTAGGCACCTAGATTTTTCCAGTTAAAATTTCGCCCTGAGCACCTGTGTATAGTAGATGCTCAAATTTAGGTGTATAAACAATAGACAGAACAAAGGGTGGGAACAGGTTGGAAAACTGAAGTTAGGGTGTTAGTGCTAATTTACAGCACTAGACAGCTAACCTAAGGGCCTTTTACTAAGCCACATTAGAATATGGGCTTAGTGCTTTTAAACATGGGATTTTCCTCTGTACTAAGTTCATTTCTAAGCCTGCAGGCATTTTTCAATTATTTTTTTCGGGTAATGCACTAATGTTTGCATTAGTGAATGTTATCTGAAAAAAAGTTAATAGGAGAGCACTTAGGAGGTGCTAAGCACTCCCATGTTCTCTGCACTAAGCAGTTAGCACGTGCTAATGTGAACACAATAGCTGGTTGATGACACACCCAGGACACACCCCCAGCAAAAAATATTTAAATTAAAAAATAGCTAATGCACAAGTTAGCATATGCTGATACACTACCACAAAACACTTTAATACATTTTGTGAAAGCCTTTTTTTCTGTATTAGAATGCAAAAAACAAAACAAAAATATATATATACTGCAGTACCTTTTGAGCAGTTTTTAAGCGTGAAAGAGTCAATGGCAGCTACGCTTCCATTCCCAGCAGCGAAGTGTTCCAGTGAGACCTGAAAAGGTTCCTCCATGCGTCCAACTTTCCCCCGCAGCAGGGCCCATCTGGTTTCACACAATGGCAGAGAGAAAAAGAGAACACAGGAGATGAATGGTAAGCAGAAAGGCACATTTACAAGAAAGACACCTTCCAAAGCAACATCTCTAACAGTGACTTTCAGCCTGTCAGTGTCAGTGAGAGTATGCTTGGAAAAAAGAAGCCAGCTGCTATAACACTGGATTACTGTCCTCTAGTTGTGCTTTATTAGGGGCAGTGGCGTTCCTAGGGGGGGTGGACACCCGGGGCGGCGCCCCGCCCCCCGGGTGCAGCGCCCCCCCCGGATGCAGCACCCCCCCCCCCGGTGAAACACCCCCCCCCCGTGAAACAGCCCCCCCCCCAGGTGCATGCTGCTGGGGGGGGGGGGGGTGCCGCAGCGCGCGCCTGCTGCGAGTTTACTAACGTTGCTTGTTCGCTGCAGCTCCCTCTGCCCCGGAACAGGAAGTAACCTGTTCTGGGGCAGAGGGAGCTGCAGCGAACGAGAGAAGTTAGCCAACTCTCACAGCAGGCACGTGCCGCGGCACCCCCCAGCAGCGTGCACCCGGAGCGGACCGCCCCCACCGCCCCCCCTTGGAACGCCACTGATTAGGGGTGTGCACACTGGTCATCTTTTTTTTTTCTTTATAGTTCAGGAGTTTTCTCAGTTTTTCTTTTCATTCAAGTGTGTTTGTGTGTGTGTGTGCTTCGTTTTAGTACATATTATGAGGGTGATTTTATAAATAGTGTAACAGAGAGAGAGAGAGTGAAGCACAAGCAGAAACCAGAAGAACAAAAAAAAGCACCAAGGGCCTTCAAAAAAAGGGGTAGAATCTTTAATCATATATGTCGATGAAACAAATCTAGAATGGACCCGAAACGGTCCGTGTTTCGGCGCACAGCGCCTGCGTCAGGAGTCACGATGGATAGCAAAGGAACGTGCAGCAATGTTGTGATACTCAGTGCTGTAATAAAGAGCAGTGTAATGCAACGCCGTGTGGTCCCGTTGCACACAGTTAAGCAGAGAGAATCTCTATTGAACAAACGGACTCCTTCAACCACAGAGTCTGGTTTTCCTTTTTCCCCCTTTTCTTCTGTCTTTTTTTGTTCCAATTACCTTATCATTTATTATTCTCCCTATACATTTTATACTTCTATTTTCAAGACATTTACTTAATCTTAAAATAATTATAAAAGTTTAAGTTTGAAAAATTTATTATAATGTGTTAATGATTATCACTTTGCATAACTTACTAGAAAATGTACAAATAAGATAATAACATTTTTGAATATCTATTTTCCCTGTTCCTTTTATGTATCCCTCTTTTCTAACAAAACTTTCAATAAAATCTCTTTAAAAAATTGTCCTCCTATTTGTTTTAAAAGTATTTCTATGTAATTTCATTGTGTCCCCTGGTCTTTGTACTTTTTGAAAGAGCGAAAAATTGATTCACTTTTACCCGTCCTACTCCACTCAGGATTTCATAGACCTCAATCATATCCCCCCTCATCCATCTCTATTCAAAGCTGAAGAGGACTAACCTCTTTAGCCAGTGGCGTCGCGAGGGCAGCTGACACCCGGGGCGGGTTGCCGCTGTGCACCCCCCCCCGGGTGCAGCGTGACGCACCCTCCCCCCTCCGTAGCGCAACCCCCCCCCCCCCGCCATGCCCGCGAGAACATACCTGGAAGGCAGTGAGGGGCGGGTGGGAGGGCCAATCCGCCGAGAGCACGCCGCTGGGGGGGTGTCGGCACCTTGCTGGTTCCTTGCTCTCTCTGCCCCGGAACAGGAAGTAACCTGTTCCGGGGCAGAGAGAGCAAGGAACCAGCGAGGCGCCAATACCCCCCAGCGGCGTGCACCCGGGGCGGACCGCCCCACCGCCCCCCCCTTCCTACGCCACTGTCTTTAGCCTTTCTTCAAATGGAAAGAGTTCCATCCCCTTTATCATTTTGGTCGCTCTTCTTTGAATTTTTTCTAATTCCACTTTATCTTTTTTGAGATATGGAGACCAGGACTGAATGCAATACTCAAGGTGAGGTCTCACCATGGAGTGATACAGAGGCATTATAATATTTTTGGTCTTATTTTGCATTCCTTTTCTAATAATTCCTAGCATCCTGTTTGCCACCACACACTGGGAAGAAGATTTCATCATATTTTCTACAATGATACCTAGATCTTTTTATTGAGTGCTGACTCCTAAGTTGGACCACAGCATGAGGTAACCCCAATATGCATCAGTTTGCACTTGTTCACATTAAATCTCATTTGCTATTTGGATGCCTAGTCTTTCAGTTTCCTAAGGTCTTCTTGAAATTTTTCACAATCCACATGTGTTTTGACAACCTTGAATAGTTTTGTGTCATCTGCAAATTTAATCACCTCATTTGTTGCTCTGATTTTCAGATCATGTTAAATTCTATCGGTCCCAGTACAGATCCCTATGGCACTCCACTATTCACCCTCCTCCATTGAGAAAAATGGCCATTTAACCCTACCCTCTGTTTTCTGTCCAATAACCAACTCCTAATCCACGGAATGATAGGGTGTGCCCTAGTCCACCAAAACCACATCTAGACTATGTCCCCTTGCCATGTGCGTGCACTTGGGTTTTTGGCATGCCCATCTTGGCTTTATAGAATGGGAACTTAGACATGTATGCAAGATAAATACTATATTTACGTGCCAATTTATGCACATCTCAAATACTAACAGCCCTTTTTAAATATCCGCTTTAGGCTCTCAGGAAGTTGTTTTTTTTTAAAATTTTTTATTTATAACTATTTACATTTTTACTAGCGATAAAACAACTTGTTGGAAATACAGAGAAAGTAATATGTAGGAATTATTTCAGTCAAGTAATTCTATTCTCTTCCTTAGACCACTAAATAGGGAAAGTGAAACAAGATAAGGAGATCGATTAAACAGTAAACAGAACCCCCCCCCCCCCCCCGTGGTATTAATCTGATTATCCTCAGATGGTATTAATCTGATTATCCCCAGATATTACTCGTCTAATTCATTATTCCACATTGATCATCTGGTTGGCTTCTTCAAGGCCAATACAGTGTATAGTCAAATCATTTCATTGAAAAACATACTTATTGTCCAATATTAGTTAGAAATAATACATCTGATTACATTCTTTCTCTTTTAAAAACCAGAAATTATTTAACAATACATATACTTAAGTCTCTAATTCAAATCCCACTGATTAAAGTAATCCCAGGTTTCACAGGCTTCACTCCTTTTAAAGTAATAATTTGAGGAAATATCTCAGGAAGTTGTTGTGTTATATCACATGCATAATTCATTAGAAATATCCTGAAAAGTCAACTGACTGGGGGGATGGGTCAAGGAGAGAGCCTAAGAACTCATTTAAGCTCCATTGCCATAAGCCCCAGTTGATCTCTGCCTTTCCTCTCAGTTCTTTGCAATGTCAAACTGAAAATGCAGAAACCAGAGGAAGGCAGGGTTCTAATCCTGTTTCTCCCATTGACACTTCCTTGTGACCTTGAATGAGTTACTTCACCTTGTACTGCCTGAGGTATAACTTAGTATGTAAGCCTCCCTAGATAGGAAATGACTACTAAATCTGAATTTGTAACTTGCCTTGAGCTCGGTGTTTGGAAAAGCAAGTAACTAAATTAAAACTAAAATCTAAATACACACACTTTGTGGTTTGATATGGATTCATAGCAGTATGCTTGCCATGGGTGGAAAGTTATTTTGCAGCTGTCTTTTCTGAACTGATGCTTCTTCTCTTTTAGGTGACTGCCTTGGTATGCTTCGCTTTTACAGAGTGATGGCCCATCAGCTTTGGAAAATACTAACAGATCCGAAACAAATTATATACATGGTGATCAGCAACCATGAGACAGGCTCCCACCATGTATGCTGACAGGTCTTGAATGGTGATGGCGCAATTGTGTGTGTGGCCAGGTTTGTAGCATGCACAGACAATTCTGTTCCTAAATGTATATTGAAGAATAATATCTGAGAAAATTAATCAGAATTACCAGATGTGCAGGCCTGAATACAGTAAGGCGCTAGTTATCCAGACTAACCTCAGCAGAGAGAGTAGTCTGGATAATGGAAAATTCGGATGATTGGACATTCCTTTTTGAACACAGCACACACTTTGAGCATTACATGTTGAGCATTATTTTTTGTTTTCAGTAATAAATGGGAAAAATACCAAACTATGTGTGATGTTATAAAATGTTTTACTGTATATGTGGCATAATGTGATAACTATGATACAGAGATTATGAAAAAAAAATTAAAAAAATAATGAATGGAAGAAGTCTATATAATTGGATTTCCAGATAAACAGAGTTCAGTTAATTTATGAGATCAATTTGTATACACTGCCTCTTTGGTATGCAAGTCTATCTCACGCATATTCATTATAGATATCCTGAAAACCTGACTAGCTGGGGTTTCCCCCAGGACAAGTTTGGGAATCCCTGCTCTAAGCTGATAGCTACCTATAGTTGTGTGCCTAAAAAGCTGTTGTTAAAGGCCTAGGACTTTTGTTTCTTCCAGAGATCATTGCACTCACATTTTATTACTCATTTTAGCATATTTGAACCCAATGGTCCCCAAGCTATAGCTCATGAGCTGGAAGAAGCCCTTTGCGTGTGTTTTTCTGGCCCATCATGCTTTCCTGTCCACAAATCAGATCTGGTCCATGGAGCAAGTACTTTTGCTTTCCCTCCCCCCCCAACACTCCCTATTCTTACATTTTTACTGTCTTCTTCCCTCCTGTTGCTCAAGGATTTCAGTTTGCAGACTGAATGGCCCATCCACCATCTTGGCAAGCCTTCCTTCTTTATCCCTCCATGCTCAGATCCTTATCCTCCCCCCTCTAGCATGGAAGAGGCAATAGCTCTATGAATGAGGTCAGAGAGTGGAATAGCAGCTGAATGAAGCCTGAGATTACAAATCTGTCCTAGTGTCTCACTCAGCCTTGGCTCACAGCTGTCATGGGCTTGGTACTGCCAGCATTGGGGTAGAGGTAGGAGGATGTTCCCCATAACAGGCATTTAGGACAAGGGTATGTGTTTGTTCTTGGTCAGTGATGAGTTTTAGGTTTCTGGAGCTCCAGAATTGAGGTATGTATGTGCTGATGCACCTTGCACAAGGGCTGAAGATCTGGAGTGTGTCTATTTGTGCTCAGGGATGGAGCTGTGCTTTCTGGTGTCCCCTCTTCACACTAGAAATTGTAACTCCCCCCTTTGTACTTGCTGCTGCTGCCATACTACCTCCACTGCCACATGGTGTGGGAACTCCAAGGAGAAATTATGTCTTACCTGATAATTTTATTTTTTTTTTAGTTATTGGAGATGAATCCAGAAATGGATGGGTTATGTCCATCTACCAGCAGGTGGAGACAGAGAACATGAACTGAACTAAGGTATATTAGACAGCCTGCAGTCTGATCAGTCAGCATAATCCATATTAAAGCAGGAAAAGAATACATTATGCAGCCCAACACCACCTCTTCCTCACCACAATAACAATGAATTGATCATAACTCAAATGATAATGCAGCAACACAATACATCTGAACAAAGGAACTAAAAACAGCAATAGAATCCACAGGGTGGAGCTCTGGATTCATCTGCTATGACTAAAGGAAAGAAAATGATCAGGTAAGACATAATTTCTCCATCAAGCAGATGAATCCAGAAATGGATGGGATGCAGCAAAGCAGTCTGTAGATCGGGTGGAACACAGATGGTGCTGCCAAAAGGACCACAGCCCCAAAAGCTGTGACTGACCATCAACCTCATAGTGCCAAACAAAAATATGCAATGAGGACCAGGTAGCTGATCTAGAAATCTCTTCCAGAGAAAACTGAGATTCTGCCCAAGAAGTACCCAGAGCCCTAGTAGAATGGGCCCAAAGCATCAGCGGAGTAGACTTCTCAGACAACACACATGCTGAAGTTATGCACTCCCTGAGCCAATGGGTGATAGTAGCCTTGGAGGCATCCACTCCCTTATTAGGCCCAGAGAACAGAACAAAGTGATGATCAGAACCTTGAAACTTGTTAGTGACCTCCAGATAGTGCAGGAGGGCTCTGTGGACATCCAGCAAATGAAGGGAAGTGTATGGCTTACCACAAGCCTCCATAGAAAAGGATGGCAGTTACAATGGCTGTTTGATGTGAAACACTGAAACTACCTTAAGCAAAAAGGAGGGAACTGTACACAGTGAAACCCCCACTGCAGAAAACTGTAGAAACAGATCTTGAGGACAAAGAGAGTGAACCAGAGGCTTAAGACGGACCACACCCATAAGAAAATGGACTACATCTGGATGGGCCACCAAAGAAGAATTAGAAAGGTGTACCCTGTTGCAGGATAATACCACTACCTGCAGCCTTAGTGAGTTATACACCAAAGCTTTCATGAGACCCTCCTTTAAGGTGGCCAGGATCTGCGACAAGGAAGCCGCAACACATGAGAGGACTCTCAGAACACCAGGATTTAAACAACTGCCAGACATGTGCGTACACCGAGGAGGTAGACAGCTTTTGCGCTTGAAGCAAGGTGGGAATAACCAAAGAGGGAGGGATTCGCTTTGTGGACCGGACCCTGCAATAACAGATCATGCCAGTGCGGGAGACAAAATAGAGCGCCCATTAGTAGTGACCCAAGATCCACATACCAAGGTCACCTGGAGCAGTTTGGGGACACCAGGATCCAGCATATTAGGGGCCAGGGAGGAAAGACGTGCAGGAGTTTTTTGGGTGGCCATTGCTGAAGAAGGGCATCTATTCCCTCCAAGCTAAGCTCCCTTCTTCGATCGAAGAAACAGGGGACCTTTGTGTACAGACATAATGCAATGAGATCCAGTGTGAGTGTGCCCCATTTCCGCGTGATGAGATGGAAAACCACCTCTGACAACTTCCACTCCCTGAATCTGGCGAAGTCCTGCTGAGATAATCTGCTTGTACATTCTGTGTTCCTGTAATATGAGCTGTCGAGATCAGATGCACCCAACGCTGCTCCCACTGAATGAGAAGGTAGGCGTCCAACATGAGCTGTGCATTCCCCCTGTCAATGTAGGCCACCTTGATCTGGTTGCCCGTCAGAACCTGGACCAGCAGACTCAGGAGTACCACCTGAAAGGATTGCGCAGCCAGCTGAACAGCCCAAAGCTCCAGGCAGTTAATGGCCCAGGATGCTTCCACTGGGGACCACAGGCCTTGAGCAGTGAGGTGGCGACAATAAGTTTCCCATCCCCTGAGACTGGCATCTGTCACCAGCACAGCCCACTGTGGTGTTTGCAAAGACACACCGCAATGAAAGTGGCAAGACTGAAGTCACCAGGCTATGCTGGATCTTGCCTGCGTGGTCCATTGGAGGCGACACTGGCAACCAGCAAGACAGAAGGGACTGCTGAAGAGGCCATATGTGAGCTCTGGCCCAGAGAACCACCTCTAGGGTCACTTCCATGGAGCTCAGCACCTGCACATAGTTCCATGTTCAAGGAACCGGGAGCTGCAGAAAAATCCAGATCTGATCCTGCAGCTTGAGCATTCTGTGTTCCAGGAGTAGGACCTGACCCTTTAGTATGTCAAAACGTACTCCAAAATATTCCAACGATTGTGTTAATTGGAAGTGGCTCTTGGGAACATTGAGAATCCAACCCAGAGAGCCCAAAAGCTTCATCACTCGAGCAGTGACAGTCAGGCATTCCTAAAAAGCCAAGGCCCGAATAAGCTAGTCATCCAGGTAAGGGTGATCTTGTATCCCTTCCTGGCGCAGAAATGCAACTACCACTGCCATCATTTTGGAGATGGTCTAGGGAGCAGTTGCCAGGCTAAAGGGCATATCCCTGAACTTGAAGTGCCCATTCAGGATTGCAAAGCAGAAGAAGCACCTTTGTGGAGGACATATAGGAATGTGGAAGTATGCCTTCTTGAGATCCAAGGACATGAGAAATTCCCTCATCCATACCGTGATGATGACCAATCTCAGAGGTTCCATGTGGAAATGGTGGACCTTGAGAAACTTGTTCACTCTCTTGAGATCGAGCACCCGATGAAAGGGCCTTTCTTCCGGACTATAAAATAGAGTAATGGCCTCATCTGTGCTCGTGAGGAGGCATGGACTGAATCACCCCCAGAGCAACAAGATTCAAAAGACAAAAGACTGGAAGCCAATGCACACCACTTATGAACAGCCTTGCATGTGGATACCAAGAAAAAAATCTGTGATGGGAGAGGAAAACTCTAATCTGTAGCTGTCTTTGATAATATCTAGCACTCATTGATCTGACATGATCTTTGTCCATTCCTCGTAAAAACTGCAGAGATGGCCCTCTATATGAAGAGGCAAAGAGTAGATCAGAACCTCATTATTGTGAACTGCGAGAGGCAGGCAGTGCTTGTGAAGACTGCTGATGGGGCCATTTGTCACCATTAAAGGGCTGCTGAGATGGATATTTAGATCTTTGAAAGGAAGAGGTATGGCCAGGCCAATATCCTTTGACATCCTTAAGCTGAGGCTGCGTCTGCGCCTGGCAAAAAGAGGAGCATGGCTTATCGTTGAGCAAGCGCTGGACCTTCGACTCTCTCAACCCCTTCACCAACTTTTCTAGGTCCTCACTGGAGTTTCTCTCAAAAGGGAAGCTTGGTAAGGTGGTGCTTTGAGGTCGCATTGGCCGGCCAATTCTGGAGCTGCAAGAGGCGTGGGCCATGATAACTGCGATTTGCTTGGCCAAAGCCTCAGGCAAATCAAATAAGGAATCCGTCAAATATGCCAAGCCTGTCTCAAGGACCATAAAATTCAGGGCAGGAATATCTTCAGTCTCCACCATCGCATCTGCCACATGCTGCACCCAACCCAAACAGGCCCGATAAGCAAAGGAACTGCAAACAAAGGCCTGAAGAACCAACCCTGATATCTCAAAAGAAAGCTTGAGAGCCAATTCCAGTTTCCTATCCTGGGTATCCTTCAGAGCTATGTCGCCCTCCACCAGGAGGGTAGTAATTCTGGTGACCGCCACCACCAGTGCATCCACCTTTAGAAGCTTTAATTTTTCCAGCTTCTCTGAGGCAATAGGGTATAATCTACTCATTACTCTGGCCACTTTAAGTCCCAAGTCCAGCATCTCCCACTGTGTGGAAATGAGTTCCTGAATCGCCTCATGCACAAGGAAAGTGTGTGGTGGCTTCTTAGTTCCTGGCATCAATGGATCGGAGGCTGCCGCCGAAGGAGTAGCAGGAGCCAAACTGTTCAGAGCCGTAGTAATAAAGGAGGGAAGTTCCTCCTTATGAAAAACTCACACTATGGCCGGATCATCTGCATCCTCCATGGGCAGTTTGCCCTCTTCGAAAAGATCAGACTGCTGTGAAAAGACATATAGCACTGAAAACTCCTCCTCCAACACCGGGAGTGAAGGAGGGGAAGTGAGGTCTAGCACAGGCACCAGATCCACCTTCCTTTTGTTCACTGATGAAATTGAGACCCTGAGGATTAGTGCTCTGTTGCAGAGGCGCTGGAGGAGAGGATCTCTTTAATAAATAAGACTTGTGCATTAATAAAACAAACTCACGTGAAAATGGTACCTGGGCTGGAGGGTGAGAAGAATCTAGAACTAAAGAGAAAGTCTGGCAGCCCTGCGGGGGGCAGAGAGAGTGGTAACATCACTGAGAGTGGCAGAGCGGAGTCAGGAGGAAGAGAGCAGGAATCTGCAGTGCCCACCATTACTGACCACTGTTCATGCTCAGGAGTCCCCCAAAGTGTTCTATTCTCGTTAAAAGACATCTACTGCTGATAACCGGCCGGGAACACAGCTAAAACAAAACCGAAACTAATATAATAATAATAACAAATTTAAAGTGATACTCACTGCGCTAAAGACAGGAAGGCTGGAGTGTTTTTTAATCCCCACTGTGCAGATGCTGCTCACAAACACAGTATTGTGAAGACCAGTTATATCTCAACCCCCCCAGAAAAGGTTTCTGCAGCTCCAATTTGGGGTTTTTTTTTTGTCTTATTTTTTTTTAATGGAAAGGAGAAGGTCGCAACCATGGGGGGGGGGGGGGGGGGGGACACAGACTGACGGACAAACCTGGAGCTACCAGATGTACCCCAGAAGGCACCAGCTAAGCCTAACACCCCAGACTCAACCGAATCACATGGAACAGGAGCCCACTAAGTAGAGACCAGACACAGATGGGAAGCTGTCCACTGCCTGAAGGAGACAGACAATACTGGCTGACCAGACTGCAGGCTGTCCAATATACCGTGTTCTATATCCCCACCTGCTGGTAGATGGACATAACCCATCCATTTCTGGATTCATCTGCTTGATGACATGGAATGAGAGTTTTATAGTGTCAAGTCCCATGAGACTTGCACCAGAGTTCCTTCCTGCACCTAGCAGGTTAAAACTGCTGAGGCTCACTGCATACAGGGCCAGCACAACAGAGGTAACACAGCAGTGTTTGTAGCAGCTTTTGGTGTCCCCTGCTATACTTACCTTGCTTACCGTGTTGTATAAGGGGAGGAGGTGAGACAGAAGGAAAGGAAAGGGGAAGGGAGAGTGGAATTATTATTATTAACATTTGTATAGCGCTACCAGACGCACGCAGCGCTGAACACCTGACACAGAGAGACAGTCCCTGCTCGATAGAGCTTACAATCTAAAAAATCTAAGGAGGGGCCACTGTGGGCTTTTCTATACCCAGATATTGAGCATCAAAGCCTTTGATGGAAGAGGCACAAGGAGGGTCATGGAATGGAAGCGTACTTAGCATTTATGCACGTTAAGTACATAAGTACATAAGTAGTGCCATACTGGGAAAGACCAAAGGTCCATCTAGCCCAGCATCCTGTCACCGACAGTGGCCAATCCAGGTCAAGGGCACCTGGCACGCTCCCCAAACGTAAAAACATTCCAGACAAGTTATACCTAAAAATGCGGAATTTTTCCAAGTCCATTTAATAGCGGTCTATGGACTTGTCCTTTAGGAATCTATCTAACCCCTTTTTAAACTCCGTCAAGCTAACCGCCCGTACCACGTTCTCCGGCAACGAATTCCAGAGTCTAATTACACGTTGGGTGAAGAAAAATTTTCTCCGATTCGTTTTAAATTTACCACACTGTAGCTTCAACTCATGCCCTCTAGTCCTAGTATTTTTGGATAGCGTGAACAGTCGCTTCACATCCACCCGATCCATTCCACTCATTATTTTATACACTTCTATCATATCTCCCCTCAGCCGTCTCTTCTCCAAGCTGAAAAGCCCTAGCCTTCTCAGCCTCTCTTCATAGGAAAGTCGTCCCATCCCCACTATCATTTTCGTCGCCCTTCGCTGTACCTTTTCCAATTCTACTATATCTTTTTTGAGATACGGAGACCAGTACTGAACACAATACTCCAGGTGCGGTCGCACCATGGAGCGATACAACGGCATTATAACATCCGCACACCTGGACTCCATACCCTTCCTAATAACACCCAACATTCTATTCGCTTTCCTAGCCGCAGCAGCACACTGAGCAGAAGGTTTCAGCGTATCATCGACGACGACACCCAGATCCCTTTCTTGATCCGTAACTCCTAACGCGGAACCTTGCAAGACGTAGCTATAATTCGGGTTCCTCTTACCCACATGCATCACTTTGCACCTGTCAACATTGAACTTCATCTGCCACTTGCACGCCCATTCTCCCAGTCTCGCAAGGTCCTCCTGTAATCGTTCACATTCCTCCTGCGACTTGACGACCCTGAATAATTTTGTGTCATCGGCGAATTTAATTACCTCACTAGTTATTCCCATCTCTAGGTCATTTATAAATACATTAAAAAGCAACGGACCCAGCACAGACCCCTGCGGGACCCCACTAACTACCCTCCTCCACTGAGAATACTGGCCACGCAATCCTACTCTCTGCTTCCTATCTTTCAACCAGTTCTTAATCCATAATAATACCCTACCTCCGATTCCATGACTCTGCAATTTCTTCAGGAGTCTTTCGTGCGGCACTTTGTCAAACGCCTTCTGAAAATCCAGATATACAATATCAACCGGCTCCCCATTGTCCACATGTTTGCTTACTCCCTCAAAAAAATGCATTAGATTGGTGAGGCAAGACTTCCCTTCACTAAATCCGTGCTGACTTTGTCTCATCAGTCCATGTTTTTGTATATGCTCTGCAATTTTATTCTTAATAATAGCCTCCACCATCTTGCCCGGCACCGACGTCAGACTCACCGGTCTATAATTTCCCGGATCTCCTCTGGAACCCTTCTTAAAAATCGGAGTAACATTGGCTACCCTCCAGTCTTCCGGTACTACACTCGATTTTAGGGACAGATTGCATATTTCTAACAGTAGCTCCGCAAGTTCATTTTTTAGTTCTATTAATACTCTGGGATGAATACCATCAGGTCCCGGTGATTTACTACTCTTCAGCTTGCTGAACTGACCCATTACATCCTCCAAGGTTACAGAGAATTTGTTTAGTTTCTCCGACTCCCCCGCTTCAAATATTCTTTCCGGCACCGGTGTCCCCCCCAAATCCTCCTCGGTGAAGACCGAAGCAAAGAATTCATTTAATTTCTCCGCTACGGCTTTGTCCTCCTTGATCGCCCCTTTAACACCATTTTCGTCCAGCGGCCCAACCGACTCTTTGGCCGGTTTCCTGCTTTTAATGTATCTAAAAAAATTTTTACTATGTATTTTTGCTTCCAACGCTAATTTCTTCTCAAAGTCCTTTTTTGCCCTCCTTATCTCCGCTTTGCATTTGGCTTGGCATTCCTTATGATCTATCCTGTTACTTTCAGTTGGTTCTCTTCTCCACTTCCTGAAGGATTGTTTTTTGGCTCTAATGATTTCCTTTATCTTACTGTTTAGCCACGCCGGCTGACGTTTAGTCTTTTTTCCCTTTTTTCTAATATGTGGAATATATTTGTCCTGAACCTCCAGGATGGTGTTTTTAAACAGCATCCACGCCTGATGCAAGTTTTTTACTCTGCGAGCTGCTCCTTTCAGTCTTTTTTTCACCATTTTTCTCATTTTGTCGTAATCACCTTTTCTATAGTTAAACGCTAGCGTACTTGATTTCCTAGTTTCACTTCCTTCAATGCCAATATCAAAACCGATCATATTATGATCACTGTTATCAAGCGGCCCTCGTATCGTTACCCCCTGCACTAGATCATGAGCACCACTAAGGACTAAGTCTAGTATTTTTCCTTCTCTTGTCGGCTCCTGAACTAGCTGTTCCATGAAGCTGTCCTTGATTTCATCAAGAAATCCTATGTCCCTTGCGTGTACAGATGTTACATTAACCCAGTCTATATGCGGGTAATTGAAATCCCCCATTATTATTGTGTTGCCCAGTTTGTTTGCGTCCCTGATTTCCTTTAACATTTCCGCATCCGTCTGTTCGTCCTGGCCAGGCGGACGGTAGTACACTCCTATCACTATCCTTTTCCCCTTTGCACATGGAATTTCAATCCACAGTGATTCCAAGGAGTGTTTTGTTTCCTGCAGAATTTTCAATCTATTTGATTCAAGGCTCTCGTTAATATACAATGCTACCCCTCCACCAATCCGATTCACCCTATCACTACGATATAATTTGTACCCCGGTATGACGTTGTTTTAGAATAAGGAGGTTACAAGTCCAATTTAGGCGACTACACTTGTACCATGTTTCAGTTGGTGCAAATGGCCACTGCTAAAGTTAAGGATGATTCCTGGGCATAAGCACTATTCTAAAAACCACAACTAAATTTAAGCTCAGTTTATAGAATAATGTTTTTTTTAGTGCCAATTTTTTGGCGCCATATATAGAATTCACCCCATAGCGTGCACTATTTCCAAAGAGTGCGCATTAGTATCGAACACTCACAAAATGACAACATATCCATAAAAACCCGAATACAAAGAAAATTCCCATATCCAACACAGGACACAAAATGAAAATGTTCTAGCTGCCCATCCCTGGTAAGTAGTACACTTATGAACTATGTCTCAGTTATACTTGGGTGCATTTCTTCCAAAAGGTAGCAAATAAATCCTAATAAATGAATAAATAAACTAAACTAAACTGAAGACAGGCTTGCACACATCGCGTCACTTCGTAATAACTCAGCATGGCCACAGGCTGGCTCTTACATCGTAATGCCACTGTTCACAGTAATAGTATCATGCTGTCTTGAAATAAACATTTTTTATTGCTATTCGAGTTAAAACGTAACAACTTCCTCTGCTGGGTAAAGTAGGCCTCCAACATGCACATTCTCTTTCTGCACACTCTGCTCTTTCAGGTAACCTGCAGACAAATGTCTTTCAGGAACTAAACCACAGCATGCCAAAATCTTCTCCCTTTATACAAACAGGATAATGCTTAGCAGACCCAGCGTGATTAGACATAGAAGATAAAGATCCAGCCTCTGAGAGCAGCAAAAAAAGCAGAATAGTGTTTGGATGCTATCTTTAACTGGATATTGAGAAAGACAACTGGTTAACTTGGGTTGGCTGATAACTGGTACAAGGTAATCTTATCTGGTTACTTTAGGTCTGTGGTTTCTGTAGCTAACAAGCACTGCCACAATACAACACCATTCACACTTCCTCAGTTACCAGCACTTGGTCTTTGACTTCCAACTCTTTCCCTTGCAGCTACTGCCCTCTTCCCCCCACAGTCCCAGCCTCAGGAGTCTCTCCCAACCGCAGCTTGTTCTCTTTGGGCCACTCTCAACTCATTACAGTAATTGTTTGTTTAGTACTACCAGGTGTATGTAGGGCTTTCGGATTCATACAGTATAATAGCTCTGCTTCTTAAAGCTTACAATATCACAAGACAAAGAGCAGGAAACACTGACACGGTAGAGGGCCTTTAAGTTTAAAGAATGGGGCCAACTTCAGTCGGGGAGCAGGCAACATGAAAAAAGCAGAAAAAAAAGATAGAGTGGAGAATTCAAGGAGCAAAGAGACAGGAGAAAGTGTGGATCCATGGACTGCTCACTATTGCCAAAAAAAAAAAAAAAGATCTGAAGAAGCTGGAAGAATGGTCTAACATTTGGCAATTAAAATTCAATGCGAAGAAATGAAAAAGTGATGCACTTAGGGAGTAGAAATCCAAGGGAGGCGTATGTGTTAGGTGGGGAGAACCTGATAGACACGGACGGGGAGAGGGATCTTGGGGTGATAGTATCTGAGGACCTGAAGGCGATGAAACAGTGCGACAAGGCAGTGGCCGTAGCGAGAAGGTTGCTAGGCTGTATAGAGAGAGGTGTGACCAGCAGAAGAAAGGAGGTTTTAATGCCCCTGTATAAGACGTTGGTGAGGCCCCACCTGGAGTATTGTGTTCAGTTTTGGAGGCCGTACCTTGCGAAGGATGTTAAAAAAATGGAAGCGGTACAAAGAAAAGCTACGAGGATGGTATGGGAGTTGCGTTCCAAGACGTATGAAGAGAGACTTGCTGACCTGAACATGTATACTATGGAGGAAAGGAGGAACAGGAGTGATATGATACAGACGTTCAAATATTTGAAAGGTATTAATCCACAAACGAATCTTTTCCGGAGATGGGAAGGCGGTACAACGAGAGGACATAAAATGAGATTGAAGGGGGGCAGACTCAGGAAAGATGTCAGGAAGTATTTCTTCATGGAGAGGGTGGTGAACGCTTGGAATGCCCTCCCGCGGGAGGTGGTTGACATGAAAACGGTAACGGAATTCAAACATGTGTGGGATAGGCATAAAGGAATCCTGTGCAGAAGGAATGGATCCACAGAAGCTTAGCTGAAATTGGGTGGCGGGAGGAAGAGGGGTTGGTGGTTGAGAGGCTAGGATAGGGGAGGGCAGACTTATACGGGGTCTGTGCCAGAGCCGGTGATGGGAGGCAGGACTGGTGGTTGGGAGGCGGGAAATACTGCTGGACAGACTTATACGGTCTGTGCCCTGAAAAAGACAGGTACAAATCAAGGTAAGGTATACACATATGAGTTTATCGTGGGCAGACTAGATGGACCGTGCAGGTCTTTTTCTGCCGTCATCTACTATATTAGCTAAATTAGACATGGATATTCAATGGCGGCTGATCTCTAGAGGTAGTACCATGAGTGTACTGCTAGAACGCATGGTAGCCATTTTAGCTGCTGGATTCGCTGCCCCTGATATCCCACTGGACCACTAGGAAGCAAGGTAGATCATGCAAGGGAGTATTTGATCACAGGGGGAGTATTATCATGGGGGGACCTGAACGCAGGAGGGGGGTCTGATCATGGAGGAGGGGGTGCTTGATCACAGAGGGGGCATGATGATGGAGAGGGCTGATTATGCATCACAAGGGGGACCTTGATCATGGGGGGAGGGGGCAGTGAGGGGATCAGACCTTGCTGGGGGGGGGGGGACTGCATCGAACTACCTCAGCTGCTACATGGAAGCTATGCAGGTGTCAATTGACATTCAATGCCAGCACCCACACAGCTAAGTGTGCAAAGTTCCTAGGACTGCTATTTGTGCCGTCCTATTTGGTTGTTTAGCTGTGCAGGCACTGGTAATGAATATTGCCAGCACCCGCATAGCTATCAGCTCCTCCCAACTTGGCCCTCAGAATGCCTCTCTCCAGTCCATTTTCTAAATGGCTGGTTAGTGCCAATATTCAGTGGCACTGCCCAGTTAAGTGCATCTGAATATCGGGGGCACAATTTAAGCAGTTATGAGCCTCTTTCCAAACTAAGGGCCCTGTTTACTAAGGCGTGTTAGTGTTTTTAGCACGCACGCTAACCATGTAGGCGCCTATAGGGATATTGTAAGCATGTACATGGTTAACGTGCATTAAAAATGTTAATGCGCCTGTAATGCTGCTTAGTAAACAGGGCCCTAAAGCAGATCAGCGAATAAATGCCTCCCAAACATTTGCCACAGTAATCCAAATTTAAGTTTGTCTAAAATTTATGGGGCCCTTTTACCAAAAAAACAAGGCCTTAGTGTGTCCTTATATAAATCTTTCCCACATGCTAAGTCCATTTTTCCATGGGGTAAAATATCCGATTTTTTAAATTTTTTGTATTAATGACCAGCACTACTTTTGCCATTAGCACGTGGCCATTAAAAAAGATTAGCACATGAGTCCTTACCACCACCTGTTTTCTAGGCAGTAGGAACTCACACACTAAGCACAAGCTAATTGGTTTGTACATGGCAATGTAGATGCGCTAATCGACTAGCGCAGAACATTCTCACTCACCACCTCCAGACATGTCTCAGTGCAAAAAAACAAAAAACCCTTTATTTTTTTAGCACATGGGTAACATGCTCACATTCCAAAATTACTACAGGATGCCTCAGTGCTAACGGACGGACGTGCGCCAAGTGGCATTTGGCGTGCAAAGGTCATTACCACCCAGTTACCGCGTGAACCTTTACCATTAGGTCAATGGCTGGTGGTAAGGTCTCAGTCCCAAACTGGACGTGCGGCAATTTTCATTTTGCCGCACGTCCATTTTCGGCAAAAATTTTAAAAAGGCCTTTTAAACCCGCACCTACACTACTGCAAACAATTTTTCAGCTAGTCTTTGTAAAAGGACCCCTTAGTGTATAAAACTAGGTAACTTCTTATGAAATGTATTTATTTATCCATATTTATGCATCTCTTTCCAAACTAACCCACCCTCCTTTTACAAAGCCATGGCTGCCGGTGCGGTAATGCCGACACAGCCCATTCAAAGTGAATGGGCTGTGTCAGCATTGCCACGCAGCTTTGTAAAAAGGGGCGGGGGAGGGGTCAAGCAGATCAGTCAATAAATGCCTCACAAAAAATTGTTCTAGTAATCCAAATGAAAAAGTTTGTCTAAAAATTTACATACCCACCAATTTATGAAACCATAAATAATCAGGATCCCATAATTTATTTATTTTATTTATTTGTTACATTTGTATTCCACATTTTCCCACCTATTTGCAGGCTCAATGTGGCTTACATGGTACCGTAATAGAGTTCGCAAGTTCTGGTATGAACAAATACAAGGTGTTATTATGGTAGAATAAGGTTCATGTATGGCTGATGTATTTGGGTACTTAGGGAGGAAGAGGGAGGTTGGGGTGTGTCCATTACGATCTTTGGTTTTGTTGTGTTGCAGGTACTCTGGCTTTTATGTTGGGTCCGTGGGATATGCCTTCTTGAGCAGTATTGTTTTTAGTTCTTTCCGGAAGTTTAGATGGTTGTATGTTGTTTTTACTATTTTTGGCAGGGGGTTTCTTTAGTTGTGCGCTTAAATAGGAAAAGCTGGATGCATACATTGATTTGTATTTGAGTCCTTTGCTGCTTGGGTAATGAAGATTTAGGTATGTTCGTGCTGATTTTGTTGTGTTTCTGGCTAGCAGGTCTATGAGGTCACTCATGTAGCCTGGGGCTTCGCTGTAGATAATTTTATGAACCAGGGTGCAGATTTTGAAGGCAATACGTTCTTTGATTGGGAGCCAATGCAGTTTTTCTCGGAGGGGTTTGGTGCTTTCAAAACGCGTTTTTCCAAATATAAGCCTGGCTGCGGTGTTTTGAGCAGTTTGAAGTTTCTTTATTATTTGTTCTTTGCAACCCACTTTTGTACTACTACTAGGCTTTGTTGAAGAAATGTGTCTTCAAAGATTTGCGAAAGCTGGTTAGATTATTCATGGTTTTCAGTGCCATAGGTAGTGCGTTCCATAACTGTGTACTTTTGTACGCAAAGGTAGTAGCATAAGCTTGTTTGTATTTCATTCCTTTGCAGCTGGGGAAGTTCAGGTTGAGGAATATTTATATCTACATATTTATATCTACATATGGGAAGCTTTCAAATAAATTAAAAGGCTATCAAATAAGTACCCTTCCCCCTCCTGTACATCGATCGCCTTCTGTAACCCAACCCCCCTGTCCATTGATCGCCTTCTGTAATGTAACTTAACGTAACCCAACCCAAACCCCCCTCCCGCCCGGGCCCTGAGAATTATATTTTTACACACACAGTCAGTCAGCCTGCGGCCTGCCAGCACAGCGCGTGGTCCCTTGGCCTTACCCTACCCCAGAGAAGAGCTCAGCTGAAGCCGAGGCCAAGAGGCTCCGCATCGTCTGAGCGCCAAACAGCTGGGTGTGGGTGGGCAGCATGGGCTGCAGCAGCTGCACTGGTGCCTAACACTGCGCCGACTGCGGTACTGTGTCTGAGGAGATGAGGACCCCTGGGGCGGGTGGCGGACCTGGCTCTGCCTGCCCCACAGTGCTGCGCTGCAGTGTAGTCGCATCGGAGAAAAAAGAGGACACATAGGAATGTCGTCGAGAGTGCTGATGAGAACGCACGGGCAACTCTGCTTAGCAGCAGCAGCAGCAGCTGAGCCTCAGAAGTCTGTTCCCTTCCCGGCGCAGAGCAGCAGCAGGCACTCATGGACTCTGCGCAGGAAGGCAGCAGCTGCGCACATGCACATAGGCACCATTTATTGAGAAAATCCATTTGGGGGAGCGACCGCGCCCCCTGTGCCCCACCTAGCTACGCCACTGATACCAAATCCATGAGCATTTACCTTTTAGAAATGTAAATAGAATATTTTGATTTTAAGTACATAAATACGACAGATATATGCATCAAAATTCCCACATTTTCCCAATCTGTACTTTCCTTCCCAAAATGTCAGGCTTTTTTCTGCATAGGAAACAGAGTTTCTTTTTCCTCTTCACAAGTCGAACTCCATTACTGCCTTTCTCCATTTGTGCTGCTGAATACAAACGTAATGCTAGTTAGCAGTTTGAAAGTCATAATTACAGCCTGTCTAAACGCAGTTCTTATTATTTTAGCATTTCAAAAAATTATTTATTGCTTTGCAGGCATTGCTACACTCTTTTACCAAAGTGTGTCCATCTAATTACGCCAGGAATATCCTGCTTTTACTGACCCTGGTACAGTTTCTTAGGATGACAATTGTTATTGTGTAGTATCAACACTTTAAAGCAATTTGGATAAAATGTGCATACTCAGTGTATCAAATGGATGTTATTCAGGCTTCAAGTGCCTGAAACAAGATTATATAACAAAGAAGATTAAAGTCAATTTTTAGGTCTTGTCACAAACTTCAAGTCAAAGACAGGTGGTATTTTTCTATCATGGCTAATTCAACGCCAGGACCTAATTAGTGTTCCTTAGTTCTTTAGCAAATAAAAGGTTGATAAGTACCTGAGTACTCAGCAGCTTCATGAATCTTAAAGAGCAGGATTGACTAATTTATTTCCTAATGAGCTCCTATTTGAATACTGAAACTTATGTGTTAGATGCCTGCAGCTGGTTCAAATATATCTAAGAATGCTATTGCCTAGTTACCTTAGCAGGAAGCTGATTATTTCAATTTCATCTAGAACCTCAGAGACAGAAATGGCACTCCTCTTATCTCCAGTCACATAAATTCCATCCCACGCATAACCTGCAGTGTGTGGGGTGTGGAGGAGAATGAAGGGGACCCTCTTGGCACTGCTTCCTTATCTCCTGAGCCAGAGCCCCTACTCTGGGGGTCCTTTCCAAAGTTGACAGTTAATTTGAGCTTATTATGTCACTGCCTATCTCTCTTGATAATCTTTTTCTTCTCTCCTGCTCCCTTTTCCTAGCATGTCATTATTCCAGTTGGCCAGGAAGAATAAGACTGCAGTTTACTTATTTATTTTATTTATTTATTTGGATTTATTTACCGCCTTTTTGAAGGAATTCACTCAAGGCGGTGTACAGTAAGAATAGATCAAACATGAGCAATAGGCAATTACAGCAGTAAAAATATTCCACTAACAATGCAAAGTATGGCATGTTATACTACTTGCAATGACAACACAATACATAAGTACATAAGTAAGTAAGTAAGTAATGCCACACTGGGAAAAGACCAAAGGTCCATCGAGCCCAGCATCCTGTACACGACAGCGGCCAATCCAGGCCAAGGGCACCTGGCAAGCTTCCCAAACGTACAAACATTCTATACATGTTATTCCTGGAATTGTGGATTTTCCCAAGTCCATTTAATAGTGGTTTATGGACTCTGCTAAGCTAACCGCCTTCACCACGTTCTCCAGCAACGAATTCCAGAGTTTAATTATGCGTTTCTCCGATTTGTTTTAAATTTACTACACTGTAGTTTCATCGCATGCCCCCTAGTCCTAGTATTTTTGGAAAGCGTGAACAGATGCTTCTCATCCACCTGTTCCACTCCACTCAATATTTTATATACCTCTATCATGTCTCCCCTCAGCCGTCTCTTCTCCAAGCTGAAAAGCCCTAGCCTCCTTAGTCTTTCTTCATAGGGAAGTTGTCCCATCCCCACAATCATTTTAGTCGCCCTTCGCTGCACCTTTTCCAATTCTACTATATCTTTCTTGAGATGCGGCAACCAGAATTGAACACAGTACTCAAGGTGCGGTCGCACCATGGAGCAATACAATGGCATTATAACGTAATAGAACATTATAATTGGTAGTGAAGGGTAAGACAAAGTTGTAAAAAAGTGGAAAGAGTTAGAAAGTAAGGTGACTGATTTGAAGAAAGTTGCACATGAGGTCAGAAAGATGGTTAAATATTATCTCAGCTAGGGTAGGAACTTAGCAGCTTCTTCTTAGTCTGCATTTCACACTTTCTGCAAACAGCAGCCCAAAGAGCAAGTCTGCACAAACATCATAAGCCAACCTAATCTTACATTACAACCTTTAAAAATGATAGATATGTAGTCGTGGTGACCATAAGCAAAGGGCAAACAATTCCAGCCAGATGTTTTGGCCTATAAAATAATGCTTTTTCAAGTGCTGCAGGGATGTTTATACTCTCTGAAGCAGATTTGTCTATTTTGCCATCAGATCAGAGGCTGAGGAAAACAGCTATTTGAGCAGGCTTGTAAATAAATGTAGCACATTTCCTGGGTCTGCAATGCATCTTAGATGGAAGGACTGACTGGGTTCCATGTCTCTACCACTCATGGTTCACACAAGACTTGAGATGGATTCTCTGATGAGGGGAAGGATCATTCACGTCCAGGCTCAAAGTCTACTGTATTGTTTTTTTTTTAATCTGTTTTATTGTTTTATATAGCTTTTATGATTGTACACAGCTCAGGTCTCTTTTTTGGGTATGTCGCATGTGTTAATTAAATTATTAAATTCAATGACAATTATATTTGGTTTTGAGGAAATGATGCAGACAATATGGGGCCCTTAGTTGTGTTACGAAGCTAGTATGGGTCTTACAGCCCGAATGGTAAAAAACCCACAGTAGCTGCTTAATGCTGGAATGGGCAGTGTGTGGGTGTGACTGGGATGGTGCAGAGGAATGGTCAGTGGTGATGGTGTATGAATCAGTACCATGTGCTAGTTGTCATAACTGCCAATATTGCGATTGAGTCTACAATGAACAAACATTGAAAATGTAAAATATATGACATGTACAAAGGTATATAAGAAAATATATCAATGAACGTATAGATATTAAAAAAAGCATAAAAACATAAATAAAACTAAACTCATAAAATATAAAGTAATTAAACTCTGGAATTTGTTGCCAGAGAATGTGGTAAAAGCAGTTAGCTTAGAAGGTTTTAAAAAAGGTTTGGATAATTTCCTAAAAGTCCATAAGCCATTATTAAGATGTCCATTTTGGGCCTGAGACCTTACCACCACCCATTGATTTAGTGGAAATGTCTCACATGTTAACTGGGTGGTAATCATCAGCGCACGTACATTGCTGATTACCATCTGGTTTGCGCCACAAAAGGAAGTGGAAAAGAAACCAATTTCAAGAGATCAGTCCAAACACAACTTTATTTGGACCCAAATAAAGTTGTGTTTGGGAGCATCTTATCCTGGTGTTTGGACTGATCTCTTGAAGTTGGTTTCTTTTCCACTTCCTTTTGTGGTGCTGTATTCTTGTGGAAAGTGTGAACCCCATTTGTTTTTTTACCACCTGGTTAGCGCCATGCAGTAGGAAATAGAAATTATTTTATGCCATGCATATTGGATGCACGTAGAAATTAAAATTAAATGCCAGGGGCACGCAGTAGCCGGGCAGTAGTTCTAATTTGAAGTGCATAGGCACCTACGCATCTTAGTATAAGGGCCCCTCTATCCTATCTACCCTCTGGTGCCTTTTTTACACATATGGAGATCTTTAAGTATTTCCCCATAAGCTTTATGACAAAGATCTCTAACCCCGACTCCATCGTGTTTATATCTTTTTGAAGGTATGGTCTCCAGAATTGCACACAGTACTCTAAGGGGGAAACTATCAATGTGGGCTACCATTAAGACACATTATTTTCCTGTCAACCTGGATTATTATTAACCAGGTCTCATTGCAAAAAATAGGGTCTGCACTATCACCTCCTTTTTCCTGCTACCCATTCCTCTCCCTATGCATCCAAATATCCTTCTGGCTTTTGCCGTCACCTTTTCTACCTGTTTGGTCACCTTAAGATCATCAGATACAATCACCACTAACGCCCTCTCTTCTTTTGTACACAGAACTACTTCACCCCCTATGCTGTGCCATTCCTTTGGGTTTTTGCAGCCCAAAAGCATGACCCTGGATTTTTTTGCATTCAATTTTGGCTGCCAAATTTTAGACAATGCTTCAAGTTTTGTAAGAACCTTCCTCATGCTATCCACACCATCAGGAGTGTCTACCTAATTACATTTTTATATTGCCTCCCTGATCCAAAGTTACTAGTTTACAAAATTAAAATGGCTTACAAAAATTGCAGTGGTTTGCAAACTACTAAAATATATAAACACAACTGGCCTGATATTTAACCATGGCAGTCCTCGATTAAGTAAAACGTTGGCCACCATGGTTACAATGAGACTGGATGCTGGTACCTCGATATTGGTTGTCACTGAATATCTGGTTTCAGTGCTGACCTGGAAGTGCTTTCTAGTTAGCAGTGATTTTGAGGCTCTGACCGAATAGCTATAATGTTAGGACAGCCTTTCTATAATGAGGCGTCTACTTTTAGGCATCAAGAACGCACTTATTTGGAGTCTATTCTGTAAAGGAAAGCAGGTGCGTCTGTTCCTTTGTTGAATATTAGTGCAGCAGCATCAATATGTCTGTATAATACAGAGATGTTGTAGATGCTCATGCCTAGACTGCTATAAAATGCACATAAATGTAATATATTCTATAATTTATCTTCGCAACTGTGTGTCCTGCCCATGCTGTGCCCAGACTCCATCTATGTGAATATCCATTGCCATACTATGTTCCCCTAAAATTGCAGGTGAGGAATCTTGGGATTCTGCTAGACTCATCACTCACTCTGATCCCTCAAATTCAAGCAACCTTTAAAAATTGTCTCTTATCACCTGTGGCAGCTACGAAATCTCTAACCATGCATTAATAAGATGAGTCTGACTACAGTGGTCCATGCCATGATAACATCACAACTAGAGTACTGTAATAAACCAGAAAGAGTTTGCACCAGCTCCAACTAATTGAGAATGCGGCAGCATGACTGATAGAAAACTGCAAGCAGCATGACCACATCACATCCTTCCTGCAAAAACTACCCTGGCTACTAGTACCTTACAGGGCTACATTTAAAACTATGTGTTTGATTTTCAAGGTCCTCAGACAAAATGGACCAAAGTACTTAAAGAATACACACCTTTGAGACTTCTCAAGGAGCATCCCTGTACCCTCATCAAAAGAAATTGTACGATGTGATACCAGTTACGAGCCTTCTCAGGAGTAGCCACCATGCTCTGGAATTTACTTCCAGAGGGGTTACATCTAATTCGAGACTACCTCTACTTCAGGAAGCAGGTGAAAGCCTGGAAAGAGCCTTTAATACATATGTTGACTGGCTATACACCTCTGTGCACTTGGACTAGCGTGCTGCACACACTGTAACTTAAACCAGTTCCTTATATCTTGTTTAACTTTACAAAGACACTGCCTTCAGTTTAGCCACCCACCTATTTATCCCAACTGACTATATACCACCCATCTTGTCCCCTTCTGCACTTGGCCCCTCGGCTACATGGTAAACTGTATTGTACAGTAGAAAAGCATTAGCTTCATATCTATTTTAGCTGAATGTTCTAATGTGTGCTTTTTTTAGACGTTTCATTAGTATTATGCTGACATTCATATTTCCACTTATCACGATGTATTGTAAGCCACATTGAGCCTGCAAGGAGGTGGGAAAATGTGGGATACAAATGCAATAAATAAATAAGACATCGTAATATCTCTGTTATTTGAATTTCAGTATTGTTAAATGTGCATATTTTTGATGCTGTTTCATAGTAGTCCTATCATTAGGTTTTAATTTGCTGTTCTCAAGTTTACCTCATTTGTTATATTTATGTTTATATTTGGACATTTTTACGATTGTTATGCTGTTAATAAAATTGTAGGTTTTATGTTAAACTGTACCTGCTGTACACTACCTTGGATGAATCTGTTACGTGCGCCCGAAAATAAACAATATTTTTCAGACGCATGTATCGAACACTTGCCAAAAATGAAATTACCGCAAGAGCCACGTGGTAGTCAGGCGGTAACTCCATTTTGGCGCACAATGGGCGCGCACAGACTTTATGCGGCTCAGCAAAAGGGCCCCTTAGACTTACAAAGTTCCATAGTAACGTATTCCTTCCCCGACTTGCTTTGAAAATGAGCCCCAAAGTGAACTAGATTCAGTAAACGGTGCTCAAATTTGGGATGCCAAAAAAAGAAAATACACGCTAAGCGCTATTCTAGAAAATGGTGCTGCCAGTGGGCACCGTTTACAGAAAAGCGCAGAATACCAGGATTCACAAACAACTTTGGGCATGAGGGATTTATACCAACTGAAACTTGGTGTAAATCCTTACACATAAATTAGGCGCGGATCCCCTGAATTCTATAATACTGCTTGCATCTTTAGTGAACTCCCCTGACCCGCCCATTGCCATGCTCCTTTTAAGGGGCTTACTAAGGTGTGACAAAACTGGCCTGCGCTGTTGTAAGCGTGTGTACTGGACGTACACAGGTTCATTTTTCAGAGCACCTGCAAAAAAGGCCTTTTTTGGCAGAAAATGGATGTGTGGCAAAATAAAAATTGGTGTGCGTCCATTTTGGACCTCAGACCTTACTGCCACCCATTGAGTTAGTGGTAAGGTCTCAGTGTTAACTGGGCGGTAATCGTCAGTACACTGCCGATTACCGTCCGGTTAGTACCATGCGGTAGAAAATAAAAAATATTTGGACCCATGTATCAGATGCGTGTAAAAATTGGAATTACCACGTGGGGCTCACAGTAGCCGGGCAGCAGTTCCAAATTGATGCGCGTTGGACGCACATAGGTGCTACCTCTCTTAGTAAAAGGGCCCCTAAATTTGCATGCACATCTTTACAGAATAGCACTTAGCAAGATACAAGTGCAAATCCAAATTGTTGCCAATTAATGCCAATAACTGATTGTTAGCACTCAACTATTGGTGCTAATTGGCTCATTATTTAATAAAACTGTGTGCCCAAATTTGCATGCGCAGTTTTGGGCACCATATATAGAATCCCAGGGATTGTGGGCATATTTGTGTTGATTTGGCTGCAAGTCTGTGTATGTATTGTGACCAATAAAAGCATAAACATTATAAACATGAAGGCAGAAATTAATGTATCCTACAAGCAGGGGATTTAGTCTGCAAACACACACAGACACGGTAAGGGCAACTATACTGTCCATAGCTCCACTGGCAGGAGTGGCATTTAGCTCTTTTTAGCAAAACTTCAAGGACTGTTTTGAAAGAAATGGACTTGAAGCCTCAGTCAATACCTGGCCATGCGTTTTCCCTTCAATATCCCCCCCCCCCCCTCCAATCATACAACTGGATAAATATCTAGATTACAAGAAATAATTTCCTTCTTCAGGGATAGGAGTTTGTTTGAAGGTGGGGGGGGGGGGGGTAGGGCTGACTAAGATATATTTACAAAAATCTTTTGTCTTCAGCCATATTAATCTGAACGGACTTCATAACAGAGTACGCCTAATGGACTGCTCTAATGGACTACTTTGTCGATAAGGCAGAACATGAAGTAATAAACATTCTGCACATCACTGACTACTTACTGTAGGCTGAACATAAAAATCCATTACATATTAGGTCAGTGACATTCCTCACAGTTCAACATGAATTACTGTAATACAAGAGAACAACAGCTCAGTGTCTCGACTGCCTACCCCACATCTTCACCACTGGGAACCTAAACTATAACCTCTCATGTCCTCCAGAGCATAGAGTAGACAGGAACCGAGACACAGCTGAGACATCAGGCCAAGCTCTGTAAGGCATGCCAGGGAACAGGCCAAAGGAGATGAAAACCAAGTAACTAGTCCAGGCCCCTCAATCTGCCTCTATGTCCTGGCCTTTCTTTGGGACTCCCTCAAGTGGTCCTTCCCACCCCCTTCTATCTCCCCAATATCTTATGTACCCCAGTGTCCTTATCCAACCAGCTTCTGTGTCATGCCACTCTCATTAGGAAAGTGTCACACTCATTTGGAGATTTTCTCACTCTCACACTCTGAGCCCCTTTTCTCACTCATTAGAGCCTTAGTGTCAGTGCATTTGTAACCCCTTGCTATATTGGGACCTATGAATGGAGCCCTGGGTGGGTGGAGCCCAGCAAAGAAAAGTCATGAGTCCATCTAGCACTAGAGAGTGCCCTGATTTGTGGAATCTCAGTATGGGGTGGAGCTGGTAATTATTATATAAGGGAGGACAACATTGCAGAATTTGTCCTTGGTAGCCTGTGTTTGAGAACTTCTATACCCCCACCAAGTGACCCAGTGGAAAGAGAGAGGGAGTACCTGCTAAGCCAGCCTTGACAGTTGAGCAAGATCAGGGTCATTGTGGTTAATCTCCTTAGCCATCAAAGGAGTCGAACTGCAGGCTGAGATTGGGGAGTCTCGCTGCAAACTGGGCTCAAGGGTAGGGCGCTGTCTGCCTGCGGCTGGTGATTTCTTTTAGGGTAAATCCCTGAAAGACTAGGACGGTAATGCTGGATCCAAATCTCTGATGGTGCTCTTTGTAGCGCTATAGAAATGCTAAATAGTAGTAGTAGTTACATCAGAGAAACTGACTGTGGGGTGTTATCTGGCTACAAATCAGGCAAAAGGGTTTTCAACACATGCATAGCCCAAGAGGAAAAGTTATCTGCTCTTGTGACTCTGTAAGATCAAGCTTGAGATGCCATCATAACTGTATGCTATCATGTCAACTGTTACTTGGTTCTAATTTTTAAAATAAAGTTCAGTTGATTTTCTTGGCTCTTCTGACTACCGTGTGGTTCCTGGGTTGAAATCAGAGAGAACCTGAAGTGAGTTGTTCACACCCAGTCTCCCGGACCCCAAGGTAAGCTCTCGGAGAAAACCAGAGAGCCTAACCCGGCTAAGTGAGAGAAGCGGGTTACACATTGCTCCTGACTGCTGTTTTTATAAGAGGCAACCCTATGAGGAGAAAAACTGGAGACAGTCTTTATAGCCAGCACTATTCATATATTTATATGTTCAAAAAAGTTTCAAACTGGAATTAAAAGTTTGGAATTGGAATGAAGGTTTGAAAGCACATTTACTAGAAACACAAAGAGGGGCATAATTGAAAGGGACACCCAAGTTTTGTTGAAGACGTCCTCGCAAAATGTCACGATGGAGGGGCGGGGAAACCCGTATTATTGAGAAAAGATGGATGTCCATCTTTCATTTCGATAATACAGTCGGGGATGCCCAAATCTTGAAATTTAGGTTGTCCTTAGAGATGGTCGTCCCTAGACTTGGTCGTTTCTGATTTTCGGCGATAATGGAAACCAAGGACACCCATCTCAGAAATGACCAAATGCAAGCCCTTTGGTAGTGGGAGGAGCCAGAATTTCTAGTGCACTGGTCCCCCTGACATGCTAAAACCAACCGGGCACCCTAGGGGGCACTGCAGTGGACTTCATAAAATTCTCCCAGGAACATAGCTCCCTTACTTTGTTTGCTGAGCCCCCCAAACCCCCCCTAAAACTGGCTTTGGAGTTATTTGTATTTAAAGACACTTTGGTGCCAAAATCGCCACTGCAACAGTATCAAATAAACCAGTGGAGATTTTGGTGCCAAAGCATTTTTGAATACAACTGCGGTTTGTTTATCTTTGACTCTGCTCACACACACAACAGTTTTAACATAACGTTGTTCGGAACCGTATTTTCGAAAAGAAAAGATAGACGTTTTTCTCTTTCGAAAATGACCTTCTTTCCTATTCAAATTTTGGACTTCTTTTGCAAAACGTCCAAAGTCGGACTTAGACATCATATCAAAAATGCCCCTCCATGTCACCTAAGTGCTCCAAGTGACATGTATAATTGACAGTATTCTATAAATTACTTGATAAAATGCCATGGCCCGCGCCCATGCTTATCCCATGTATCCACCCACCTGGGATTTATGCTCTATCCTGTAAATTCTATAGAAGAGAGCCAGTTACACATACAACATAACTAATTGGTACTAAATTGGCAAATAATTGGTGATAAATACTAATAATTGGCGTTAAGCACTAATTGGAGCTAATTTGCAGTAGCGCTTGAAACAGACTTATGCCCCTATCCTATAAACAGTTCATCTAAATTCTTTCAAGTGCAAAGGGGGTGTTAATGTGGGAGAAGCAACAGCATCAGACTCCAAAGAAGAACAGGAATATAGCCTCTAAGTGAGTCCAAATTTCAAATGCAAAATATCAGGCATGTTCAGCCTTGTTGCGTGCCTGATACTACTGGTCTCCCACGCCTTGAGACAGCATACAGCGAAACTCTGGCGAAAGTCAGTGTGATAGACCGACCATTTGCACGTTGCTCTTTTCTTTCGAAATTTAAGTTAAGCAATTTTTTCACTTTTTTTGAGGATCCATCCTAAGTCAGGCCCAGATGCATCAACCAAACGTAAAAAAGCATAAACATAAAAGCCATTACCGAATTTTAAAAAACGAACAATGCTCCAAAAAAAAAAGTCGCACATGTTCGGTGCGGTATTGTAAAGAACAATGCATCAAACTGGTTTAATCCCCGTCGGTAATCAGCTTCTAAAGCATGTGCAGAGCAGCCCAGCGTTATGCTGGCTGCTCTGCGCATGCCACAAACGTCAAAAAACCAAAACACAAACACATGGATAGGGAGGGGGCAAAGGCGCTCATCAGGAGCATCCTGTATGGACGGCCTTGCCCCCCCCCCACGCCCGTGGTCGCCGCTGCTGCTCCCCGCTTCCTCCGCCAGCATTAAATAAAAACAAAACTAAATTCAAAGCTTTAAGAGCCCCGGCCCCCCTCCCTTCCTGTCTCTCAACTCTTTCTTTCTGCACACAGCTCCGCCTCCCACCATCCGCCTCGTGCTCCGCCCCCACCGCCCCCCCCTGAGATCGTCACCGTCGCTCCCCCCTCCACTGCCCCCCCCCCCACATTACTGGGCCTGTGCAGCACCTCTCACCTCTGTATGAAGGCGCTGCATGGGCAAGAAGACCATCAGATCGCTGCAGTCTTCAGGACGTCTCTCTCCTTCGTCTTCCCTGACCTGGGCCCGCCTCCATCTGACGTAGATCAGAGACGCTGCTCCGATCTTCTCCACTCAACTTCGTTTCGAGTACAATTGAGCGCTATAGCTTCAATTTATTGACACACATATTGTTTTTACATTTGGATAGAATTAATAATCAACATACGGGAGAGAAGACTCCTGACGCAGGCCAGTATGGCCGAAACACAGCTGTGTCGAGTCCCTTTCTCCCTGCTACAGTTTGGCTAATAAAGTTGATTCTTCATTTTTACATCCAAAGTGTCGTCTTTTTTATGTAATTTTTGATTTTGATGGATTTATCTTTTAAATGCATATTTTATGATTAATTTTAAATTTTGACATTTTTAATATATATTTTTTATGTTTATTTTTATATTTTTTTTGTTTTTGTTAGTCATCTTCGCTGTTTTGTTTCTCGTTTGGTGCATCTGGGCCTGAGAGGCCTCTTCACAAATCTGAGTTGTGGAACCTGTCACTTCTGGGCTTACAGAACTGACCCGCCTCTAGTATAAAGTCTGGGATTTTCGCTGCTTCCCCTCCCCCATCAAATTGACTTGGAAGGGACTTTGAGGAGGTACACTTTACTGATAATAGACAAGTGTCTGCTGGGGAATGGCATTTCTAGTGCAGCACCGACAGAGGTCGCTACTTATAATACAGTTATTCAAAATGTTATGATCTAATTTAAAAAATGATAAAGACATTTGAAACAAAATAAAGGTAGGGTAAGTTTATCTGCCCATGTCATTCACGTGATATGATTATTTACGGCCCCTGGGTTCCCCATATTATTACCCAGGACTCCGGTTACCAAGGGTTTTGTATCATAGGTATGGAATAACCTGGACAAGTATGGAGCAGCAAATATCGCGAGAAAGACGCGCACTATTATAGTGATACAGTCACATGAGAGGAGTACTTGATTGACGGTTCACGTAGGTAAACGTTTTCTGCCGTCATCTACTATGTTATGTTACTATGTTAAATCGCACTTTCCGTAAAGTGTGAATCTATATCTAATGTTTTTATGTATCTATTTTACATAATGACTGCCAAGCTTGAGTTGTTGATTAATTTGGAGGGAAAAAAACCCAACAACAACAAAAAAAGAAGTCCGAAAGTTAATTTCCCATAGTTTGAAAAAAAGGGCTAGAGGTAAAAGCTTGAATCAAGGTGTTCTACTACTACTTATTTCTATAGCGCTACAGGACATAAAGAGACAGTCCCTGCTCGACAGAGTTTACAATCTACTTAGGTCAGACAAACAGGACGAATAAGAGATAAGGGAATTACTAAGGTGGGAATGATAAAACATGGGTACTGAACAAGTGAGTAAGGATTAGGAGTTAAAAGCAGCATCAAAAAAAGTGGACTTTTCTTTTTAAAAAGCAATTGGACACCATACCAAGGAAAGCGATCAACCAGACTCTCTCGGATTAATACAGTAATGTCAGTTATAGATTGCTTCCTTTTTACAAGGATCATGCTCCCAAAGAGGAGAACTGGGCTGTAAAGGGTAAATGGAACGTAGAGGCGGGGAAACCCCCTCCCTCCTCTCCCGCGATGACATCACACGTGACAGGTTTCCAATTAACTCTAAGCCCTGGAGACTGCTTTTATTTGGTGGCGGAGGTAAGAGAGTGCGCTGCAGCACCGGGGCAGCCTGCCATCGGCTCCGATTTTACAGACCTCATAGGAAAGAGTTCATTTATTATTATTATTATTATAGCCCTCTGGGGAAAATAGTTTTTTGTGGTCCTTAATTGTCGATGCTGGCATCTGTGAGATTTTTATACACGCACTGCGCGCTGTAGTGTTGCACTGGAATTCCATTGTGCTAGAAAGGATCTACCCCATCTCTCCCCACATTTTCCCACCTATTTGCAGGTTCAATGTGGCTTACGTGGAGGGGCATAATCGAACGAAAACGTCTATCTCCATGGGCGTTTATCTCCGAGAACGGGTCCGTGAAGGGGTGGACCGAACTGTATTTTCGCAAAAAATAGACGTCCATGTTTTATTCGACAATTTATGAGCTGGGCGTTTTTGTTTTTCAGCGATAATGGAAAATGAAAGCGCCCAGCTCAAAAACGAATAAATACAAGGCATTTGTTCATGGGAGGGGCCAGGTTTCGTAGTGCACTGGTCCCCCTCACATGCCAGGACACCAACCGGGCACCCTAGGAGGCACTTTTACAAAAACAAAAAAAAGGTAACAGAGCTCCCAGGTGCATAGCATCCTTCCCTTGTGTGTTGAGCCCCCCAAATCCCCCTCAAAACCCACTGCCCACAAGTCTACACCATTACTATAGCCCTAAGGGGTGAAGGGGGGCACCTACATGTGGGATCAGTGGGTTTGGGGGGGGGTTGGACGACTAATAAGCCTGAAGTCCACTGCACCCCCTAACAACTGCTCCAGGGACCTGCATACTGCTGCCAGGGAGGTGGGTATGACATTTGATGGTGAAAATAAAAAGTTGTGAAACATCATCTTTTTTGTGGTGGGAGGGGGTTAGTGACCACTGGGGGAGTCAGGGGAGGTCATCCCCGATTCCCTCGGGTGGTAATCTGGTCATTTAGGGCACTTTTTGGGGCCTTATTCGTGAAAAATCAGAGTCCAGGAAAAGTGACCTAAATTCTAGCTACAAACGCATACTTTTTTTCCATTATCGGCAAAAGGCGCCCATCTCTGTTCGGATGATAACCATGCCCCAGTCCCGCCTTCACCACGCCTACGACACGCCCCCGTCAACTTTGTACGCTTCCGCGATGGAGTGCAGTTGAAAACGTCCAAGTTCAGCTTTCGATTATACCGCGTTACTCGTTTTTGTGAGATAAACATCCATCTCCCGATTTAAGTCGGAACTTGGGTGTTTTTCTCGTTCGATTATAAGCAGGATAGTATTGTTAACATAGTTATTCCAGTAATATCTAAGCTTATCCATCCTAATCAAGTTGGTTTTATGCCCCAACGATTAATAACGGATAATGCTCGTCTTTTTCACCATGTTTCTGTTAAGGCCAAGTTGGATTCAAGCCCCATAATTGCTTTATCTATTGATGCTGAAAAAGCGTTTGATAGAGTTGAATGGTGGTATCTGTTTCAGGTTTCACAATGGATGGGTATTCCAGAGGATTGTGTGAATAAAATTAAGATCTTATATAATTCTCCTATAGTGCGAATCATAGCAAATTTTCTCTCTGAGTCAGTCTTACTTCAGAGAGGAACTCGGCAAGGATGTCAATTGTCACCTATGCTCTTCAATATTGCTTTAGAGCCTTTTTTAATAGCTCTTCTATCCTCACCTTTGATTACTGGAGTTCAAATAGGGTTACAGGAGGTTAAGGTTTCTGCATATGCGGATGATATTATGCTTTTCCTTAAGAATCCTGACTATTCTCTTGTTCACTTCTTTAAACTAGTGGAACTCTATTCAGCCTTTTCAGGTTACAAAATTAATATTCAGAAAACTGAAATCTTACCACTTAATATTCATGCTACTCCAAGTATAGCAGACCCTTTCGGGTTGAATTGGTTATCCAAAGGTATTCCAATTGAACTCATCTTTTGAAGAAACCATAGAGAGTAATGCCAAAACTATTCTTGATATAGTACAATCTCTTCTCAAATCGTGGTCTCCACTCCATCTCTCCTGGTGGGGTCATTTAGATACTATTAAGATGATGATTGCACCTAAAATAAACTTTATTCTAAGCATGATTTCTGTTCTATTTACCAGATCTATCTATAAACAAGTGGACACACTTCTTAGTCAATTTTTATGGGCAAATAAGACTCCAAAAATAGCGCTAACCACACTCAAAAGCTTGAAGTCCAAAGCAGGGGTCTCTTTTCTGGATTTTTTTAACATATCATAAATCTTTTATTTTGCAACAAGCAACACGATGGTTACTGAGTGACATTGAATATACTCCAATTTGGTTACAAATTGAACAGGAACTTTGGAAACCATTTTGTCTCAAACAACATGTACCTTACAGTATATTAGATACCTTACAAAATAACATTATAATTTCTCCTTCCTTTATTTGTCTTTTACAGTTAGACAAACTAATGGAAATTCCGTATGATCTTAATATTCACTCCATGGTCTGGAATAATCCAACAATTTTAATAAATAAAAAAACCAATACTTTGGAAGGAATGGTTGAATAGAGGAATTTGGTCCCTTGATCAAATCTTGATTGGTACTAAGTTAAAATCTTTCCCAATGCTGCAATTGCAATTTGGATTGCATCCCAATCAACACTACCGTTGGATACAGTTACAACATTTTATGGTGTCCAAATGTTATCCCTGTTCATTATGTGCTATCCAACCATCCCTATATCAATTTATCATCACAGTTCACCAAAAAGGGCATGTGGCATCTCAACTTTATTCATTTCTAATTCAATCAACTTTAAAGGAAAAGATAGGTCTGCATTCAGTATGGGAATCAGACTTACAATGTTCATTTACTGACTATCAATGGAATACTTTTTGGGCTAAAACAAGTAAACTCATTGCCTCATCAACCTTCCTTCAATCGCTTTTTTTCTGCATCATAGAGTCTTATGGACTCCTCAAAAAATGAAGGTTGCAGGTTTGTTGAAAGATAACTTATGTTGGTCATGTAATGAACATCAAGGTACTCTTCTCCATTTAATTTTTGAATTCCATGGTACTAATCTATTTTGGACCAAAGTATGGCAAATTATCTCATCTATATTTAATCTGAATGAAATTCTAACCCCTACAAAGATAATATTTGGTTCAATAACATTGGATCACTCTTTGGAGAGTCATGACTCTAAACGTTTTGACACATTGATTGCAATAACTCTCAAATATATTTTATCTAACTGGAAGAATAATTTTACTACTACTACTACAACAAATCATTTCTATAGCGCTACCAGTCGTGCACAGCGCTTCACAATTGAACATGAAGAAAAGACAGTCCCTGCTCAAAAGAGCTTACAATCTAAATCAGGACAGACAGACAGGACAAATAGGGATAAGGGTAGGACAGACAGATAGGACACATAGGGAAAAGGGGACTATTGAAGAGAGGAAGACAAGATAAAGGTTATGAGCAGGTGACAAGTTAGGAATTAAAAGCAGCATCAAACAGGTAGGCCAACTTAACATTCATTTTTGGTGGAATAATATTTTACAAATTCATAAATATTGTACAGCCAATACCGGCCATTACCAGATGTCTAGTCACCAAGTTTGGTTAACATTGCAGCAATATTTGGAATCAAACCCCACTAGTTAGCCATCTGAGCACACTATTATGATCCCTTTTTCCCCTTTCTTCCCTTTCTTAATTTTACCCTCTGTCCTTTGTCTTTCCCTCCGAGTTATTTATTTTTATACAACTTCCAGTTCTGTATACCTGTTGTATACTTAATTTGAATTAGTTAATTTTTATTAGTTCTATGTTTGTTATCATATAGTTCTTCTTGTGGAATGGAAGTTACATTATATTTTGTAATGAATTTGGATGGATGTTTATTTAAACCTAATAAAAATAAAACCCTAAAAAAAAAAGAAGGGGTGAGAGGGGTGAGCCCTTTTGGCTTTCGGTTAGCCAGTAGGTCACCTTCCAGACATGCAGGTACAGAGGGGGGTGGAGGGGAGACAGAGCCTCAGAAGTTCATCCCACAGTGCCAAGGGCCCTCAAGTGTCTCTATGTGTCCAATGTCATGCAAGAGTAGGCTCAGAATCCTAATCCTGTCTCTGCCTTGAATGAAGTCAGCAGAGAGGAGAAAGGGGATGAATCTCACATGATTATCTTCCAAAAACACCTGCTTTTATTAGTTATTTTTTTCTCTTGTTTCTCTGTCAGAGGGTGTATAGAATTTGGAGGACTTGATTCCACAATGCATGATGCCAGTCTTCTGTATCTTACATGAGAAGCTTTACATTGCATTCGATCTGTGCCCGCGGCCAATAATGAATAGGTACAATGCACTTTTCACACTAAATACTAAACTGCATAGTGGAAAAGCAATGAGAAAATATATAATCCAAGAACATTTTTCCCCAGACAAAGCAATCAGCAGAAAAAAACCCCTGCTGTATCTACGGTGTAATAATAATCCTTACAGAAAGATCATTTTGATAAATCAGCACAATGGACTGCTAAATAAAAAAAGCAGCACAGAAAGAACCTAAATGAACTACATAGAGACTGAAAAAATAAAATGATTAAATTGAACATAGGCGAGCAAGAGAAGCTCCATTTTACTACCTAAATTGATTGTCCAGGAACATTTAAGGGCCCAGTTTATCAAGGCCTTTTCCTATAGATACAGGCATGGAGAGGAACCTTACTGAATCAGGTTCTCCATGCACCCTGAAAAGGAAAATGCAGAACTGATTTTTTTTTTCTCATTTACCATTCAGCCTTTCAGATCGAAAACTGAACCATGAAAGACCGGACAGTGCCTGACAGTAGGTGAATACTTTTTTTTTTAAACTAAAAACTGGATAGCATTAAGGCTTTAGAAAAATGACAAAGAGGCTGATGGCACCTTATAGACTATTCAATTTATTGAGGCATGAGCTTTTAAGGACAGGGGTCCACTTTGGCAAGCTTTGTGTTTCAAATATAATGATAGAATGCACATCAGTTTGGCTCTGAATTGCAAAGTGATTATATTCATCTGTTTCATGTGTGTTTCAGTGTGTTTTTTTTTTTCAAAGCATCATTACAGAGATTGTAAAGTACATTCTCACTTGAATTTTCTTGTTTCAGTTTAAAGAGTTAAGAAAGGTGTGTTGGGGGGGAGGGGGAGTAATAAAATTTATATTTACTGAGGCTCTGAGCATTCAAGTGCTGGCAAATTTTGAAAAAAACTGTAATCAGTGGCACTTGAAGTAGATTTTTCTGGTTTCCTTTCTACCCTTTCCTGATTATTGAGAGTTATAGACATTATGATTGTTTTTAGCTAATTATTGTATCGATTTGCTATTTTGTTCTACAGCATGTGGTGTTCCCTAGCAACCCCCATCCACATTCTGGGGGCTTGATGTGGATAAAGACTGACATAAAAAGCAGCAATTCTGAATGCTCTTTGGCCTGCTAAAGAGGAACATCATCAGTTTCACTTGACAACTTTCAGGTCCATTTATAAAGGTATTGTGAAGCTATTTCCCTGACAAGTATTTCCTAAAGTACCTTTTAAATGGTAGGCCATATTCTTGAGCAAAAAAGCTTATAGGGTTAGGCAGTTTTGTGTATTCTTAGGCCTATATGGTTCAGTATAAGACACCCACATTCTCTCTTATTTTAATTTATATCTTTTTTTGCTTTCAATTATAGATGTATATGCCCTTTCTCTTTCACTGTCTAACATGCAATCCACAAGCATTTCCTTGAGGACATGTACTTCTGTTCCTTCCTTTAATTCTATCTTTCTTTAACGTTTTTCTCTTTACTAGTATTAGTGCTATGTACCACTCACTTAAATCCTGGGCTTGACTAGGCTTCTGTTTTTAAAAAGCATTATACAGAGCTGAACCATCTGTTATCATCCGACACAACTGACTCCTTTCAATCCAACAACAGACCTTCAAACTATTGAATTAGTCTTTTTCCTCTTGCTTAATCATCTGCCCACCTCATCTCTTCTATTACCCCCTGAATTGCTTGAGAATTTTTGATAAATCAACTTCAAACGGACACACTTAAAGGTCCCTGCACTTATGATTGAACATTAAGTCAAATTTGCAAAAAATTTGCAAAACATTCTTGTGAAAAAGACATATATTTAAGAAAAAACATATAAAAATAGTCTTAAAAATTTACAAAAACATTGAAAACGAGTAAAATAAGGAACTTGTTTAAAAATCATGTTGGACCTGTGAAGAGGCAAGGCAAGCTAAGAGGCACTCTGGCTCTTATGACACGAGTCGCCACTGAGGCCCATAATTGATTATTCTTAAGTCATTCTTGATATATTAATAGTCTTCTGTAATTAAAAGTCAAGATGTTGAGCTCCTTTTGGAATATTTGAAAGTTTTTGATAGCATTTACCATATTCCTCTTGTGACTCCCCTCACTTTTACAAAAGTGCGTAGGCGCCTAACTGCATCCAACATGCATCAAATTGGCACTACTGCCCGGCTACTGTGTGCCCCGGGTGGTAATTCCATTTTTGGTACATGCCCAAAATGCGTGGTAGAAAATATTTTATATGTTCTACCACGTGGCGCTTACCCGGCGGTAACTGGCAGTTGATGCACGCTGGACGCTTATCACCCGGTTAGCATGTGAGACCTTACCGATAAGTCAATGGGTGGCATTAAGGTCTCAGGCTGAAAATAGACACATGTTGGTTTTCATTTTGCCGCACATCCATTTTCCAGCACATTAAAAAACATGTTTTTTTTCCAGGCGCTGAGGAAATGGACCAGCATGTGCATAAACCATGCGCCTACACCAGCACAGGCCCAGTGGCGTACCAAGGGGGGGGGGGCGGTCTGCCCCGGGTGCACGCCGCTGGGGGGGTGCCGCGCGCCTGTCGGCTCTTCGTTTTCATGCTCCCTTTGCCCCAGAACAGGTTACTTCCTGTTCCGGGGCAGAGGGAGCATGAAAACGAAGAGCCGGCAGGCACGCGGCACCCCCCCCCCCCCAGCGGCATGCACCTGGGGGGGTTCTTTCGCCGGGGGATCAGGGGTTCTTTCGTCGGGGGGGCGTCGCGCTGTTCCGGGGGGGCGCTGCACCCGGGGGGCGGGGCGCATCGGCAATCCGCCCCGGGTGTCAGCCCCCCTAGGAACGCCACTGCACAGGCCACTTTTGGGCGCACCATAGTAAAAGGGCCCTTGGGTATTCCTGGCAATCCCAATCCTGAGCTTTCTTTCTAACTACTCCTTCACAATTGTACACACTCAACTAATGCTCCACAGGGCTTAGTCTTAGAACCATTGCCTTTGTTTGTATATACTTACTGTTTGTATCCATCTACACTCAGACACATTTTGCTCTGGTCTCTTCCTTCAGGTGTTCTTACCAATTCTTTGCCGATGGCACAGAAATATATTTTTTCTTCTCTGGCTGTGTTCCCTAGTGCCTTTCAGTGATGCCCCTGATCTGTATATTTTTAGTTATAATTTAGGATGTATTATTATTTTTGAAAATTACTGAATATCTGTCTACATTTTTCTCCCAAAGCAGGCAAGCATTGAAACATCAGTGATGTTGAGTCACAGCTTTTGACAATTTTCAGTGGATTTATTGACTGTGTATTTGTGAATGTGTCATTGGCAAGGCAATAATTCATGACTGTAAAAGTTCACTGAGAATTGTGAGATAAATAACTGGTCCTTTATGTATACTGAACATTTGATTATATGATAAAGTTTTATGAGCTCATTGCACCTACACAAGGGGATGGGCAGATGAAGACAAAGAGTGGTGTGGTCAGCATTACAAATTTACTGGATTATTGATCATACTTGATACCATCTCTCTTCACAATATAATTTATATAATTTAGGGGGTAATTTTATAAATGGTCAAATACAAAAAGTTGCTTATTTTAAGACTCTTTTATAAAGGCAACATTGACTCCTATGTTCCTGAATAAAAGAGGATCCCAGAAGCAGCCAAAATTGCCTGCAAATGCGCACACACAAATTTATACCTGCTCTAAAAAAGGTTAAGTTGGGTCCATGTAGGTGCCTAATTTGGGATTATTTTATAAAGATAGCACAGGCACCTTCGTGATTTTATAAAGTAGCCTCATGAAAGTTACAACTACCACAGGTAAATGTACCTTTTTCTTTTAAACAATATTTATTGATAGCTCAACAGTAGACATAAAGAACAAAGTGAAACATCAAAAAGTACATCAAATGTAAAGTAAGTCTCATGTATATCAGTCCCATACAAAACATGGGCGTTAAGACTTTGCCATGTATCAGCATTACAAAGCTCCCATTCCCCCCCCCCCCCCCAATAACCCCAAGAAGCATAGCCAAGGTTTGTCATCAGGAGGAGCAGATCTTTCATAAAATAGGCACCAGTGTGAGACTGAAGGGATCCACAGAGGTGCCATTTCATTCAAAATCCATTTGAGGGAGCAACCATCACCCCCCCCCCCCAGCTACGCCTCTGCGCCCTTTATCACTTTTCCTTTTCTTTCTGTACCTTCCAAACCACCTTATCCCTTCCCTTTCTCCCCATCCTTTAACCATTCCCTCCAAAATCCCCTACCCTGACATGAAGGGAGGGGGGTGTAAGAGGGAAGGAGGACAGGGAAAAGGTTTGAGAATTATTTTAACCAGGGTGGTTTGTTAGGGATCACTGTTTGTGAGAAACACCTGGTTTGAATGCAAGAAGACTGTGAGAAACAGGTACTTGCCTATACAGGGCATTTGGTAATGCAAGTAAATGTACCTGTGTAAATTTATACCTGTTGTGATCCAGCATGAATTTACACCATCAAATATGCCCACACACACATATTTCATAAAATATGAACATACATCATGACTATACCTGTGCTCCATTCAAACTCTTCCCCTCCACAATACCTACACTCATGTAACATAAAAGAAGATGTGAATATTTTGTGCCTCTGTCTGCTTTATATGTGTATAACCATTGGAATAACTTATAAAAGTCCTTTTTTTGTGGGTAAAGCCAAGTTCAACCATGGAAACAAGTTGATTTAATTACCCCCTACAGGTGTGCCCATGCATTTTTATAAAATACATTGCAATCCCACCTCTCTTCCATATATGGATTGCCTACAAGCACTTCACATAAAGCAGAAACACTCCGTGTGCCTACTTTTTAATGCACTTACGCAACCAAACAACTTTATAAGAGCCCTATTCTGCATTTAAAAACAGGCTTTCCACACAGAAAGAGCTTTATAAAATTACCCCCTAAGTAAGAAGTTGGTTAGCTGTCATGATGGATACCATGTTTTGGTTTTGTAAATTTTTCTTGCTCATGAAACCTGGTGAATCAGGCCCTCTATTATTCATTTGCAGTTCCAGAGCACGGGAGCAACCTTCCTGACTCCCTGCATGCTACAGCGAACCGGAAGAGAGGCCCCTCCCACAATTGGGAACATCAGATGATGGGGGATCCACATCAGCACTCCCCACTATGGGCGCAACCTTTGGGGATCGCCATCTTCCTGACTCCCTGCATGCTACAGTGAACTGGAAGAGAGGCCGCTCCCCCAGTCGGAGACGGACAACGCAGGATCATTACCATGTTGCCTAATGGTGCAATCCAAAGGTATGCACCTTAGGACACTGTTGTTTATAGAAATAGCTTTGAGCATTACTACCTTCCTTCCTGTGTATTGAACAGGAGCTCTTTAATAAATATTATTTGTTTTCATCATGCGTGACTTGTTTTACCTAGCTCCATGGCCTGCTCTCACTCACGTTGCCACACCCCTAAACTGTACCACTCTCTTGGATTTTTGCAGCCCAGTTGCATGACCCTGCATTTTTTTAGCATTAATTCTGGACCATTCTTGAGGCTTTGCTACATCCCTCCTCATGTTATCCACAGGTTGTCTACCCTATTGCAGATTTTGGTATCATCCACAAACAGGCAACACTTACCAGACAGACCTTCAGCAATATTGCTTACAAAACTGTTTAAAAGGACTTGCCCAAGAACCAAGCCTTGTGGCACACCACTGGTAACATCCCTTTCTTCAGAGTGAGCTTTATCCACCCTCTGTAGCCTTCCACTCATCAATTCCTAACCCAGTCACATTAGGGCTCATACCAAGGGCACTCAATTTATTTAATAAAAGTCATCTAAATGGAACCTTGTACACCACATCTAGTGTTCTCCCTTGATCCAACTATCTGGTTACCCAGTCAAAAAAATAAATCAGATTTGTCTCACAAGACCTACCAACCATGCTGACTTGAGTCCAGCAATGCATTAGATTCCAGAAACTTCACTATTCTCTTAGAAGCATTTCCATTAATTTACTTACCACAGAGGTCAGACTAACTTGGCCTGTAGTTCCCAACCTCCTCCTCCTTACTTCCACTTTTATGGAGATTCATCCACCCTTCCCCATTTCTCCAAAACCACTCCTGACTCTAGAGAAGTATTGAAAAGATCAGACAGCGGAGCCAACTAGAACTTTCCTAACTTCCTTTAGTCCCCATTACTTGTCCATCTTTATTTAGTCAGCTCCTCATGAACATAATCCTCTGAAAATTATTTAGGGTCTACCACACTTCTGTTCCTATTTGTGTTTGTCTTTTGCAGTCCTACTCCTGACCCTTCATCTGTGGACAAAGAAAAAAATATTTGTTTCACAATTCTGCCTTATCCTTGTCAGCTTTTACATATTCCTCCCCTTCACCTATGTGGTTTACAAAGTAATAAAATCCAAGGGAGGAAAAGCAAACCACTTCTTTGAGAAAGAATGATAATAGAGAGACAAAGGAGGGGAAGATAGAGAAAGAACAATAAGTCAACACCACAGTTCTCTAATTCAGATTTTCATAAACTAAAAAAAACCAACCAATAGGGTAAGGGAAGAGATGGAGGGAAAGAATGATAGAGTAAAACCTTCCTATGGACTGGCTCTCCTTGTAACCCTGGATCAATTACTTTCTCACCTTGTGCCTGAACTGTAATTGAATTGTAATTGTAATGTAATTGCAAAGAGGTGGGGAAATGTGGGATACAAATGCAACAAATAAAAATAATAGCAATTATGCCCTTTCATTCATATTAATTTCTGAAAGCTAACATTGAAACTGGTAATAGCTTTGTAACATGGAGATGGTGCAATGCATATTTGAAGTATCAGATCAATGTGTTTTGGGATACTGTTAAGAAGAAAGGTGCAAGACGAATCCAAATTGTTATATCTTCAATGGGAAACACTCTCAACACTGGTCCCCAGCTTAGTGGAGATGACTGAACAGATGTTAAAGCGTGAGCCTCATGTTCTCGTTTGCAACAGTGAACATCTGTCAATGTAATAATATACATACTGATTTGCATAATAGAAAAAAAATTGCAGTTAAATTTGACCTAGTTAAATAATGTGGGATCTGACCACTGCTAATGCTGTGAAACAAGACAGTCTGCTTCTAGTATTAACACAACCCAAACTTATTTGCTTCTTGCTCTGTGTAACGTTAGATTTTCAGATATGTTGAGGATAGACAGAAAATGACTCCATTTATTTCCTGTATGCCTGTATATATTCAGTAAGCTCTTTCTAATCTACTCATAGGGGTCTATGTACTATACTAGCCACAATGCAGGCGTTCAATTTGTGCATTAGCCAACATAATGTTAATACCGTAATTGAAACTGCATTAAAAGAAGATGATTGTGTTCATTTTGAACATGGCTGTCTCTTAAATATTCAAATACCAGGGTAATGAGTCCATTACTTATTACAGTGCTATATACTAAGGCATGTTAAATTTACCTCAGTTGTATTGTCAAGTAGTTTATAGTTTATTAACATTTGCTATACCACCATGACTAACTAACAGAAAGGAAAGGAACTATAATAAAATTGACAGGAAAGAGTCATTCACACATTCAAACAAAGCAAGGAATAAGGGGAGGAAAGGAATGGGGCATGCTCATATAAAGTGGAGAGGTAAGCAGTAGGGAGTGGTGGAGACAGCAGCGATCAATCCCAGTGACTACAATTTAGTATGGGGCAAAGGCCTGGGTAAAGAGCCAAGCCTTTAGTCCAGATTTAAAGTTCTTAAATGAGAGTTCCGCATGGAGATTTAAAGGGAGAGAGTTCAAAAAAGATGGCGCAGCAAAAAAGAAGGCCCAGTATTTGGTTGATTCTAATTGAGTGAGTTTAGGGCCTGGCAGAACTAAACAATGATTGTTTAGCAAGAAAAGGGTACGAGCTGGAGAATATTGGATTGTGAGGAAGGAGAGATACTCTGGAAGTCCTACGCTGTGAGCCTTGAATGTAAGTGCTAATAATTTAAAGACCATGCTTTGATGAACTGGAAGCCCATGAAATTTCTGTAATAATGGAGAGACTTGGTCATGACGGTGAGCATGGCATAACAGCCAGATAGTTGTATTCTGTAGGGATTGAGACTCTTGATACTGGCCCGAGTGCAACCTAAATAGATTATCTTACAATAATCTAATCTAGTGATAAATAGAGACAAAATTAATGAGTGAAAGATGTCAGAACTGAAGTATCGACAAATGACTCAAAGTTGATGAAGAATATAGCAACCGGTATTACATACATTGGAAATCTGAGGGAGAAACAAAAGACATGAGTCAAGGGTAATCCCTGGGTATCTAAATGAGTCGACTGGCTGGAAAGAAGAACCAAAGAACTTCAGTGGAGCAGATGGTGTAGAAAAAACACTTGTGAACCAGCATGCCAGAGTCTCATCTTTATTAAGTGCCAGTTTATGATCAGAGAGCCAGTCAGAAATGAGCTTAAGGCAGTCCTGAAGTGGGTCAAGAGAAGGATTAAAAATGTTCATAAGGAAGAGCAGTAGAATATTGTCCACATAAAAGTTGATCAAGATACCATTTGCTACTATTTGAGATTCCTTCTGGTACTTGTGACCTAAATTGGCCACTGAAGCAGGATACTGGGCTAAATGGACCATTGGTCTGACCCAGTATGGCTATTCTTATGTTCTTATTTTTTTGAAAAGACATTTCGAGGCTAGGGCACCTGGCCACATCAGAGAGTTTTTCCTACCTTCTTGTTTCTACTTCTGTTACTATTCTTTTGTTATTTTAGTTGAAAATTGCTTTGATTGTTATGAATTGCAACATATCAAGTGTAGTAATGAACATAAATGTAAATATATTTTATAACACATACTGGTCAATATTCAGCCCATAGCAATCAGCATGTATTTATCTCTCTCCCCTCTCCCCTCTCTAGTTGGTTCAAAACTCTGCTGCCCGTCTCGTCTTCCGCCAGGGTCGCTTTACTCATACTACCCCTCTCCTCAAGTCGCTTCACTGGCTCCCTATCCGTTTTCGCATCCTGTTCAAACTTCTTCTACTAACTTATAAATGTACTCACTCTGCTGCTCCCCAGTATCTCTCCACACTCGTTCTTCCCTACACCCCTTCCCGTGCACTCCGTTCCATGGATAAATCCTTCTTATCTGTTCCCTTCTCCACTACTGCCAACTCCAGACTTCGCGCCTTCAGTCTCGCTGCACCCTACGCCTGGAATAAACTTCCTGAGCCCCTACGTCTTGCCCCATCCTTGACCATCTTTAAATCTAGATTGAAAGCCCACCTCTTTAACATTGCTTTTGACTCGTAACCACTTGTATCCACTCGCCTCCACCTACCCTCCTCTCCTCTTTCCTCTACACATTAATTGATTTGTTTGCTTTATTTTTTGTCTACTAGATTGTAAGCTCTTTGAGCGGGGACTGTCTTTCTTCTCTGTTTGTGCAGCACTGCGTACACTTTGTAGCGCTATAGAAATGCTAAATAGTAGTAGTAGTACTCTCCCTCCCCTCTGCTTCTCCCCTCCTCATCCGCATCCCTTCCCTCTTTTATGCTCCAAGCCTCTCTCTCTCCCTCTCTCTTTCTGTCCTCTTATTGCCCTCTCAATTCCAGCACCTTGCCCCTCCGGGGGCCTGGCACATCTCTAACCTCTCTTCCACTCCTTCTCTCCCTAAGCAGACCTGGCATTTTTCTACCCTCCCCTCATGGGCCTGCTCTCTCTCTCTACTCTCCAGCCCGCAGAGGCCTAGCATCTCTGTCATCCTCTACCCCTTCCCCCACACAGTCCTAAAAACACAAGCAGTCTGCTGGAAGAGACAGCGATTGAGGCAGACTGCCTCTACCCAGCCCCACCTGGGTCTTTCCTGGGCCATGTCCTGCCTCTATGAATTAACTTCATATGAGCATGACACAACCCAGGAAAGGTCCAGGCAGGGCTGAGCAGAGGCAGCCTGCTTCAATCGCTGTTGGCAACCTGACAAGCCTTGAGGACCAGAGGGAGGGGTAAAAGAGATACTGTGCTGCAAGGGGATGGGAGGGAGGGAGGGAGGGTTGGAGAGATATTGGACCTGCAGGCAGGGAGGTGGGGTAGCTAAGAAAGAGAGGGGTGCTGGATTTGCAGGGAAGGAAGGAGGATTCACCACTATAGGCAGCCCCTACCATTGGGCGGCCCTGAGCATTTTGCTGGACTTGCTCAATGGTAGCTACACCTCCAGTTTAGCCTTTATGCTGGCTTAACTTTATCCAGCCACTTACCTGACTGGTGGCCTGAATATCACTGCTAATTGCTTAAGTCCTGGTATAGCCCTAACGCCACCCATGGACTGTCCTGCAATGCCCAATCATAATGTAAATACATTTTTACAAACTCCAAAAATGGTGTCCCACATGGTTTTCACTACAAAAGAAAACCAGCAGAGGAGAAAGCAGCAGGTAAGAAGCGCTGCATGCTGACTCCTAGTGCTGGCTGGAGAACTATGCACAGTGGAACAGAGGGTGTACAGCATAGACAGATCACAGTGGGCAGCAGTTCTCCTGTCATTGTCTCCCCCTCCCCCCCAGCTTCTTCAGAAGCTGATTTATCAGGGCTACAGAATTAGCACATCCTATTCATTTAGCAGATGTCTAGTTTACGTCACCTTAATCTTGCAGTTGGTACACTGTTATAAAATCAAGCCTTATCCCCCAGATTTGATATATGGAGCACGGAGTAGTGTGTGTAAATTTGTGTGCACAGCCAATTTACGTGTGCTTCTAAATTAAGTAACAAGTCAATTAGTCTTGATAATTAGCTGATAATCACCAATTATCAACACTAATTGGGCATAATTAGAATTTACATACACTTCTTTTTAAGCATATTCTACAAAGCAGCACGCATAAATTCCCATGCGCGCAGCCAAAAAGGGAGCTCGGCCATTGGAGGGGTGTGGCCATGTTGGGGTCATCTAGGCACGTGGTTACAGAATTCAGGGGAGCGTGCCTAGATTTAGGCATAGGCATTTACACCAGCTTTTCACTGGTGTAAATGGCTACTCCGAAATCTAGACGCATCCATCGTACCTATGTGCTGTTCTATAAACCACATCTGAATGTTGACTCGACTTATAGAATACCGTTAGGAGCATGAATCAGATGCGCCTAGATTTTAGTTGCCATATATAGAATCTGGTCCTATATGTGTATGTAGCGCCACTTGTAAGTGTGAGTGGCAATTGTGCTGGTGATGAGTAAGCGGTGCCACTTAACACGTGTGTGTTGGATTTTGTAAAATCTGCATGTCCAAGGGTGCTAATTAAGGATGCAAAATGCTATTTTTATTTTTAGCTTTCTGAGGTGATTTTTTTTTACCTCAGTGACATAAGCACAGTTCTTCTTGAAATTTCATGTCATTTATTCATTTATATCCCACATTATCCAAAGCATGTTCGGCTCAATGTGGCTTACATACAAAGTGTTAAATAGTAACAATGTGGATTATATATAAGGTAGTAAGTAGTAACAACCATTGAACATAACTTAATTTACATTGTGATAAACCGCTAGCAGATGAATGGTAACCATAAGGTGTGAAATTGATTATAATGGGGACGGACAGCAACAACAACTTGTCAAAGGCTAATGGATGTTAAAGGCTAATGGATGTTAAGGAGTAAATACAAAAGGCATTTGACAAAGTACCTCATGAAAGACTCCAGAGGAAATTGGAGAGTCAAGGGATAGGAGGTAATGTCCTATTGTGGATCAAAAACTGGTTAAAAGTTAGAAAACAGAGTAGGGTTAACTGGTCAGTATTCTCAATGGAGAAGGGTAGATAGTGGGGTTCCTCAGGGGTCTGTGCTGGGACCGCTGCTTTTTAACATATTTATAAATGACCTAGAGATGGGAGTAACTAGTGAGGTAATTAAATTTGCTGACGACACAAAGTTATTCAAAGTTGTTAAATCGCAAGAAGATTGTGAAAAATTACAAGAGGACCTTACGAGACTGGGAGACTGGGCAACCAAATGGCAGATGATGTTTAATGTGAGCAAGTGCAAAGTGATGCATGTGGGAAAGAGGAACCCGAACTATAGTTACATGATGCAAGGTTCCACATTAGGAGTCACCAACCAGGAAAGGGATCTAGGTGTCATCTTTGATGGTACTTTGAAACCCTCTGCTCAGTGTGTGGCGGCAGCTAAGAAAGCAAATAGAATGTTAGGTATTATTAGGAAAGGAATGAAAAACAAAAATGAGAATATTATAATGCCTTTGTATCACTCCATGGTGCGACAGCAAATCAAATACTGTGTGCAATTCTGGTCACCGCATCTCAAAAAAGGTATAGTCGAATTAGAAAAGGTACAGAGAAGGGCAACAAAAATTACAAAGGGGATGGAATGACTTCCCTATGAAGAAAGGCTAAAGCAGCTAGGGCTCTTCAGCTTGGAGAAAGACGGCTGAGGGGAGATAGAGGTCTATAAAATAATGAGTGGAATTGAATGGGTAGATGTGAATCACTTGTTTACTCTTTTTTCCAAAAATTCTACGACTAGGGGGCACGCAATGAAGCTACAAAGTAGTAAATTTAAAACAAATCAGAGAAAATATTTCTTCACTCAATGTGTAATTAAACTCTGGAAATCGTTGCCAGAGAATATGGTAAAAGCAGTTAACTTAGTGGGGTTTAAAAAAGGTTTGGATAGCTTCCTAAAAGAAAAGTCCATAAGCTAGGGCCACTGAGAGACATAGCCGGGCCCAGGGCAGGGCTGGAGTGCCATGTGAGCGTGTGTGCCCCCCACCCCCACCTGGGCCGCACCCGTGCTACACCCCTGGCTCCCCTACTCTCGGGCTGCCACCCCCGCACCTCTCTGTCTGCTCCCTAACTCTGCCCTCTCCTGCACTGCTTCTGTCCGTGCCAAGAGTCAGAACCCAGATGATTGCATGAACGCGATATCAAGTTAATTCAATCATCTGGGTCATGGGCGGCATGCAGGAGCAGTGAGGACAGACCCCAGAAGCAGGCAAGAAGCAGCTTGCCAGCACTGGGCCCAAGGCCAGGCCTGGTGAATTTTGCCCCCCTGCCCTACCCCTCGGCGACCCTGCCTTAAGCCATTATTAAGATGGACTTGGGAAAAATCCACAGCGCTGCATACGTCTAGTAGTGCTATAGAAATGATAAGCATTAGTAGTAGTAGCAGTAGTCATTTCTAGGATAAGCAGCATAAAATGTATTGTACTGTTTTGGGATCTTGCCAGGTACTTGTAACCTGGATTGGCCACTGTTGGAAACAGGATGCTGGGCTTGATGGACCTTCAGTATGTCCCAGTATGGCAACACTTATGTACAGCTGAGAGTGATAAGAGTGACGTGATTGGGCTAGGTATATGTGTACATCTGTGCATGGAGATCTAGATGTACTAATCGGGTGTGGATATCAATTACTTAACATTGTTGGGGGTAATCAGAAACCTTGGAGAGTGTTGAGGTTGGTGGAATCCTTCGAACTTGTTAATGGGTATCAGATTGTTGAAAGTATTGATGTGGGTTATATAGGTATAAATGTGTTTGTCAGTGTAACTATTTTGTATCCGTGAAAGATTTTTTAAACAGATATGCTTTTTTGCATTTTCCAAACAGACAGTAAGGTGGTATGGTTTATTGGATATTTTATACTGCTTTTAAAGTGATATAATGTGTGACTTGAATCAAATGTAAATGCTGGCTTAGAAATGTTCCCAGGTACATATATTGCTTTTCTAAAATGCAGAATATCTGTATAATATGAAGGTCTGCCTAAACCACACCCACAACACACCATCTCATTTACATATAAGTAGCACAAGTTCTCAAATTGTTTCTTATATGTAAGGCCAATTTATTTATTTGTTACATTGATATCCCACATTTTCCCACCTATTTGTAGGCTCAATGTGGCTTACATAGTACCGGAGAGGCGTTACAGACTCCGATGTAATCAAATACAAAGTGATGTTGTGGTAAGATAAAGTTCATGTGGTACAGCCAAACTAGGGAATCGTACAATGGAAGAGTTGTGTTATGTCCATTACGTTCTTTAGTTTTGTTGTGTGCAGAGATCAGGCATTTATGTTGGATCGGTAGGGTATGCCTTTTTAAACAGGTTAGTTTTTAGTGTTTTCCGGAAGTTTAGGTGGTCGTTCCTAGTTTTCAAGGCTTTTGGTAATACGTTCCACAGTTGTGTGCTTATGTAGGAAAAACTGGACGCGTAAGTTGATTTGTATTTGAGTCCTTTGCAGCTTGGGTAGTGCAGATTTAGGTACGTTCGTGTTGATTCGGATGTGTTTCTAGTTGGTAGGTTTATTTATTTATTTATTTATTGCATTTGTATCCCACGCTTTCCCACCTATTTGCAGGCTCAATGTGGCTTACATAGTTTTGTTATGACATTGTCATTCCAGGATATCAGATACAGTTAGTAATGTGTAGAGATTAAGTAAGGGGAAGAAGAAGGAACTGATTGGGCGGGGGTACCGTAGATAATTCTGTGAACCACAGTGCAGATTTTGAAAGCAATTCGTTCTTTGATTGGGAGCCAGTGTAGTTTTTCGCGAAGGGGTTTTGCACTTTCAAATCACGTTTTTCCGAAGATAAGCCTACCTGCCGGTTTTGAGCGGTCTGAAGTTTCTTCAAGGTTTGTTCTTTGCATCCTGCATAAATTCCATTGCAGTAGTCTACATGGCTTTGTACCATTGATTGTATCAGGTTGTGAAATGAGTTTCCACATTGAGTGGAACATTTTCTTTGTTGTGGATGTCACTTGGCTCTCTAGTGTTAAGTTGCGGTCTATTGTAACGCCGAGGATTTTCAGGCTGTCTGAGATAGGGAGGGTGTAATCTGGGGTGTTGATAATTGTGGGGTTATCTGAGCTGTGTAGGGAAGAGAGAATGAGACAGTGTGTTTTTTCTTTGTTTAGTTTTAGTTGAAATGCATTTGCCCAAGAGTCCGTGATGTTCAAGCTGATCTTGATTTCTTTGGTGATTTCTGTCAGTTTAGATGTGTAAGGAATGAATATTGTAACATCGTCTGCATAGATGAAAGGGTTAAGGCCTTGGTTGTTTAAGGACTTGGCTAGTGGGGTCATCATTAGGTTGAATTTACTTGTGTCACACTTATAAAATGAACTTTCTATGCATTTAGTTATATGATTCTCTGCAAGCTGAAAATTGACCTAAGCATTTTGTCTCTGCCTGAGTACATGCCATCAATTACCCTAAGTGAACAGTATAGACAGACATCCTTTTTAGGCAGGAGAGAATGCATTCCAGTCCAAGGTCATGTTCCCCCCAAACAAAACCATGCAACATCTGGTTCTCTTTGCAAATTCCATCTGCAGGAAAAGCTTGGAACAGACAGACCCATCAACATTTGATAGCTGAATGAATAAAAGCTCTGGTCATTTTAATTATGGCATTAGCCTGAGGCATGGAGACTGGAAGTGTTTGAAAGCCAGTGGGTGGAAGAACAGTACAATCATTATGGAGTCCAGGGAAAAGTTAAAGGCACAGCATATTCAGTGAACTCAAAAGAAGGCACATGGTTTAGTAAAATTTACATTTTGAAGGATAGTTAATATATGTGTTAAGGGAGTAGCATATGATAGTTGCATCTTGCAATAAATGGCAAAATTGTGTTATTTTTACTGTAACTCATATTATAAGATAATAATGACATGCAACAGCACCTTATTATTATGCAATTCACCAGCTGTGTGAATTGTGGAAAAATTACGCCAACTTTGAGGACATTATTTTTCTATCCTGGGAACATCAGGCTGCTAAGTCACTGCTGGATGCTCCCTGGGACATTTTAAAGAAGCCAGTGGGTAAGAATAGACATGCCTCCTCCTCCTCCTCATGAAAAAAGACCCACACCCTCCAGAACAGAATTCCACTCCTTTACTGAAGTCACCTCCAGGAAGGCCCCCTACCCCCAGAACAGACCAGTACCCAGGAGACCGCCACTTACTGCATTAGATAGGAGAATACTTAAAATCGTTCACTGCATGCTCAAATGTGGACCAAATAAATAGGCATGTTTATATTGAAGAAGTATTCTGATGCATACCTTTTTCTTGGGTGACAAATTCCCAGAGCCATTGCCAGGGTACCAGGTGCCCTAGGAAATCTTCAGCCTCAAATACACACACACACACACACACACACACACACACATATCCTTCCCAATGAACTTTCAAGCCCCCCTCACAAGATTTTGATATTTAAATTCTACAAACATTATAATCCCACAATAATCCTATAAAAACTGCCCCCCCTCCCTGTAGGTAAAAGTATATGCTGATGGACTTTTGAATTTCTCTGGTTGTCAGGATTTGTCATTTTCCTTTCAATGCTGCTGCTCTTTGTTGCCCCCATAATCTGTTACCTTAGGCGACTGCCTAATATTGCCTAACATTACACCAGCCCTGCAAATTCCTGAAGAGAAGTTCCCTTCCTTCCTCCCTAGTACTGTGAAATTTCTTCTGGCATTGCAGTAATTGTGAGGGAAAATCTATAATGGGGAGCACCGTTACAGAACAGCCAGCGCTTAGGTACACTGGCTCTTTTGTGGGTACGTGCTAGGAAGTGCTAGTATTCTAGACACATGTGTGTTTGTGTATTGGACACATAAATGCAGGTGCCCAGATTTCAGAGTTGCCCTTTATGGGGGGAATTCAAACTCTGACTTGAAAAACTACTTTTCACTTAACACCTAGTTTCAAAGCAAATTAGCTGTGTGTACAAAGTATGCATGGCTGCTTGCTTACTTGAGAGCAAAGGAAGAGTTGGGCCCTTAGAAGTATTTCCTGTGACTTCAGATTATGACGCTAGCTTTGTTTTTTTGTATTAGTACCAGAAAACAAAGGCATTCGCTTTTTCTCTGTACTTTACCTTGGAAAAAGCATTTATTACACAAGACTCCTGAGGAAGGCGCTTAGGTGCCGAGACACAGCAGCTGTGTCGAGTCGTTTGATGCTTTATAATAAAGACCTATAATTTCAAATACGTCTCCTTCGTTGTTTGGAAAGAGGCAGCCTCCCCTACTCTTCCTTTGCTTGATCGACGTATGTAGGGACTGAGTGTACCTCCACTTCACGTGGGTGTTCCTTCCTTCCTGCTTGCTTGCTTACTTGCACCAGCTTTCTCCACGGGCAGATTTTTGCTGAAAAAGCACTCACATAGATTTGAATGTACCTTTATGAGAGCACTTTTATTCCCCAAACTAAATATACCTCCAAGAATGTCACTTCTCAATGCATACCATATAACAAATGGGCAAGGCATTTAGCCACTTTGGGGGGGGGGGGGGGGGGGGGACAATTTTCAGCTATCTATAAGAGTAAAACTTTTTTGCCTGCATAAATAACTTTTCATAATGCTCTTTATCTTACAATGGCATGATTTGTGGGCACAGTGCATCTCTGTCAGTGCAGGCATTTACTACTTGGCATCCTACGTGCCTTGCATTAGTGATATACAATAAAAGCTGTGCATCCTTTTCCAAAAGAATGGTGCCATAGAAAGGGGGGGGGGGGGGGGGTGGCACTTCTCATCAAATATTAGAACTGAAATGTGCTTCTTTTGGTGTGTCTGGTCTTTCCTTTTGATTAATGTCAGGCTGTCCCAAGGACGCAGCAGTACTGGAACCTAGGAGAATTGCTGAAAACATCAGCTTGGCTATTTCTACCAAGGGTGAATCAAAATGGTAGAACACTGCAAAACTGTTGTCTTTTTAATGTGCATCTGGGATGGGGATGTGCATCTGCTTGAAATGACAATGGAAATATCATTTAAAATACTTTTTAAACCTGAAAACAACAGGAGAAAATAACAATATTTCATGTTTTTTCCAGTGTCATTATTTCTTTTTTTTTTAACCTTCAGTAGCTGCCAATCAGTAGGTCTAGACATAAGGGCACGGCCACAATCGTGACAGTATGGTTCAGGTTCAGAAAGATGTTATGCGCGCCTCTCTACCTTAGCTATTTGTTTCAAAAAAGTCATAGTATCTTCAATTTTACCCTCTAATGGACAAAACAAAAATATATCGTCTGCATATGTAGAAATAGTTGCAACCGGCTCACAAAGCACTTCACCCAATGCCTTAAGATAGATATTAAACAAGAGTGGGTAAAAGCAGGGAACCCTGCGGTACCCCACAAAAGAAAGATGTACTAGTTCCCTTCTGGACCTTATATGATCTTTTCTGCAAAAATCCTTCCAATCAGTTCAGCACAGTGCTCTATTGCATCAAAAGCAGAAGAAATCTCAAATTGCAAAAGCACTACCTGCTTACTCTTACTAAGGAGTCCTTTTACTAAGCTGCGGGGAAAAAGGCCCTGTGGTAGCGGCAGGAGCCATTTTCCCAAGCGCCAGGGCCCTTTTTACCACAGCGGGTACAAAGCCCCTAAAAAAATGGCCGTGCTGTAAGAGTACTCTAACCGCATGGCCATGCGGAGGGGGAACACTTACGGTAAGGGCTCCAACAGTAACCAGGCAGCACACAGTGATGCCCGATTACTGCCACGCTATTAAAATTAAAAATATTTTCCGCCATGCCAGAAATAGAGCGCACTCAAGCCGGAACTTCCGCTGACAGCCGCGTTGGGCTGGCGGTAATTCTGGGATAGCATGTGTTAAGCCCACGTAGGGCTTATTTACACTTTGTAAAAGGGCCCTTAAATAAGATTCTAATTTCAGAAACCAGCTCCATTAACAGAGCCCCAGTACTATGCGAATACCTAAATCCATGCTTAGAATAATGAAAGATAATCTGTCAGTTGAAAATGCATTCCAAGCTCTAACGTTTTAGCAAGCCAAGGCAAACTTGCAATGGGTCCATAATTTACTTCCACTATCCGGATAGTACAAGGCACTGACTGCATAATCTGGATATTCAGCAGCAGCTACTAACCAGATCGTGATGCCAAATATTTGTGGTGAGGGAACGGGGGGGGGGGGGGGGGGGGGGTCACCCATGGTAGCCACTGCTGACTTCAGTGGCCTGAATACTGGGGAGATTGTGTTAAAAATGGGCCAAATCAGAATGGGGGTTCCAGAAAAATAAGCTCCTCCCAAAATTGGGTCAAATACACACAGAGGACTTGGTAAGAATTCCATAAGTCATGTTCTGCATGATTTCCCTACTTGATTTTGAAGGGAAGAGCCTGGAGCTAAGCATATTTACTTTTTCTTGGGTTTTCCATTTCTTTTTTTTTTTTAATTTTATTTGTTTGGGATAAATTTAATGAAAGAAATGGAAACAAGGAATAAAAAGACCCATAAACTTTTGAACTCCATTCATCAGACAAAGCGCTCTTGTCTGTGCCTTTCTCTTCCATTGCCAGTTCCCAGTTCTGTTCTCAAGGCCCAATTTCTATTCTTAGAATAAGCTTCTTAAGTTGGAGCATCATGCTCCCTCTATGGCCATATACAAATCCAGTCTACAAGTTCATCTTTTCAAGGTTTCTTTTAAATCTTAACCACTTCACATTTCTTGTAAATTCTTATTTGCCATGAATATTTGCCTTGACAAAATTGTAAGCTCCAAGGAACAGAGGCTGTCATTTATCTATCTATCTATCTATCTATCTATCTATCTATCTATCTATATTAGGGCTGTTCATTGAGTAAAAGGTTTAATCACACAATTGATCGTGATTAAAATGTTTAACTGCGAGATTAATCGAATAAAGTGGCACCCCCCCTCGCATTTTCACCTGTATAGTGCAAAATATAGACTGCACATGTCAATTCTCAAAACTGATGTGGAGGGGCATAATCGAATGGAAACGCCTATCTCCATGGGCGTTTATCTCCGAGAACGGGTCCGTGAAGGGGCGGGCCGAACCGTATTTTTGAAAAAATGGACGTTTTTGAGTGGGGCGTTTTTTTTTTTTTTTTTAAGTGATAATGGAAACTAAAAACGCCCCGCTCAAAAACGTCCTAATCTAAGCCATTTGGTCTTGGGAGGGGCCAGGATTCATAGTACACTGGCCCCCCCTGTTATGCCAGGACACCAACTGGGCACCCTAGGTCAGTGCGGTGGACTTCAGAAAAAGCTCCCACATGCATAGCTCCCTTACCACGGTTCCTGAGCTCCCAACCCCCTCCCCCAAAACCCACTACCCACAAATGTACAACACTACCATAGCTCTTAGGGGTGAAGGGGGCACCTACATGTGGGTACACTGGGTTTTGGAGGCCTCCCATTTACCAGCACAAGTGTTACAGGTAGGGGGGGATGGGCCTGGGTCCACCTGGCTGAAGTGCACTGCGGTACCCACTAAAAGTGCTCCAGGGACCTGCATACACGCAGGCCTCTAGGACTTGTTACTGCTGTATAACATTGGCACACCAGTTTACACCTGAAGACTAATCTCTCTGAAAATGTCCTTTATTGGAATAAGCACACTTACTCACAGTTAACTGCAGATCAGAGGTTGTGCCCCACTGGCAACGAGTCTCCCTGGTAATGAGATTAGCAGTAGGTCAGAGCTGGCAGAATGCTGTACAATGCCCTCTTTCAGCCACATTCAAGGTAAGAACTAAGGGATCTAAAACTGGCTTACAAAAATGGCCACTACCTCATGGACTATCGGAAACAAAACTGGACACACTCTGACCCAGTAGGCAGGGGGGAAAGGACTATGGGAGAAGAGCCTACCAACTACCAACATCGTGAGACTGTAACACAAGCTAATGAAATCACGGAGCCCAATACCCTACACCCACCACAATGCAATGCTGATGTGACCCTGTAGTGCACCCGAGAGCCACATCTGACCCAGGGAAAGGCTCTGACAGGATCGAACATATTCTGCTGTCATGGAGGTGGGTACGGCATTTGAGGCTGGCATAGAGGCTGGAAAAAAAGTTTTTAAAGTGGGGTTTTTTTGGTGGGAGGGGGTTAGGGACCACTGGGGGAGTCCGGGGAGGTCATCCTCAATTCCCTCTAGTGGTCATCTGGGCAGTTGGGGCACTTTTTTGGGACTTGTTCGTGAAAAAAAAGGGTCCAAAAAAAGTGACCCAAAATCGCGGTAAAAACGCCTTTTTTTTCGATTATCAGCTAAAGACGCCCATCTCTCCTCGGCTGATAACCACGCCCCAGTCCCGCCTCCACCATGCCTCTGACACGCCCCCGTCAACTTTATTTGTTTCCGCGACGGAGTGCAGTTGGAAACGCCCAAAATAGGCTTTCGATTATACCGATTTGGGCGCCTTTGCGAGAAAAACGCCCATCTCCCGATTTGGGTCGAAATATAGGCGTTTTTCTCTTTCGATTATAAGCTGGATATTGTACTTCAGTTACTAAACTGAAAATAAAATCATTTTTCTTACCTTTGTTGTCTGGTGATTTTATTTTTCTAATCATCTTATTCCCCGTCTCTGGTTCTGTTCCTCTGTCTGTGCTCTGAACTCTATTTTCAGGGCCTACTCTCTCCTCACTATTTCTTTTCTCTCCTCCTCTCTTCTTCACTTCTTCCCCTATAACATCTTTCACATTCAACTTTCTGCCATTTTTCTTCCTCCTTATAGGAGAGAGCAGCATGATGTGATTAATCGAGTTAAAGTTATTTGTGAAAGTTAAAAATTTTGAGTTAAACAAACAGCCCTAATCTCTCTCTCTCTCTCTCTCTCTCTCTCTCTCTCTCTCTCTCTCTCTCTCTATATATATATATATATATATATATATATATATATATATATATGCAGAGCTGTGTACATTAAGTACACATGGTAATTAGTAATAGTGGTAGTAGTAGTAATAGTCATAGGGGTAGAATAACTAACATAAAGATTGTGTTAAAAGAAAAATGTACAATTCTAAATAAGCAAGGCTTGTCCAAAAAGTAATCACTAAACATTAAATACTAACTCCACTATTCTCCTCTCACAAGTCCCCCATTGGAGCCTCCAGCCCTTTCAATAATTGTCAACCCATATTTTCTAAATAAAATATTAAAATAAAACAAAAGGAGAACTTTACTTATTGGGGCTTGGAAGATGACTTACCAGGATATAACCTCAGTTCACAATTGCTGAGACTATAGGACCAACTCTAAAAATGGCTAATACCCAATTCAGAAGCTTGGCCTGGAGACTATCAACCTGGATTGAGTCATGTGGAGGACTCCACCCACATGTACACCTCCTTGCAGTTAGGCACAATGGGACTCTTTTACTATGCAGTGGTAAGCCCACCGCGGCTTACCGTGTGCCAGTACAGAACTACTGCCGGAGCCCGACAGTAGTTCCCACCCCTAGTGTGCACCATTTCTGATGCTACAAAAATATGATCTATTTTTATAGCACCAGAACTTAACTGGTGGTAATCGCTGCCCTGTTACCACTAGGTTAGCGAAGGAACTCTTACCACCATTTCAATGGGCTTTTTACCCACTGTGATACTAGAGGGCCTCAGAACACATCAAAAACAAGCGCTGACACTAGCATAGGCCTCCTTTTACCACAGCTTAGTAAAAAGGCCCTTATGGCACTTAGGTGCTAACTTATAGAATAATACCTATTGAACATAGGTGGCTACCTTTCAATTTCATGGTGCATTTGACATGCATAAGTATCACTTTATAGAATTGTGTTCAATTCTGGTCGCCGTATCTCAAAAAAGATATAGCGGAATTAGAAAAGGTTCAAAGAAGAGCGACCAAAATAATAAAGGGGATGGAACTCTTCTCAATATGAGGAAAGGCTAAAGAAATTAGGGCTCTTCAGCTTGGAAAAGAGACGGATGAGGGAAGATATGATTGAGGTATACAAAATCCTGAGTGGTGTAGAACGAGTAGAAGGGAATCAATTTTTTTACTCATTCCAAAAGTACAAAGATTAGGAAGTTATATGATAATACTTTTAAAACAAATAGGAGAAAATATTTTTTCACTCAATGAATAGTTAAGCTCTGAAGCTCTTTACCAGAGGTTGTAGTAACAGCAGTTAGTATATCTGGGTTTAAAAAATTGTTTGGACAAGTTCCTGGAAGAAAAGTCCATAGTCTGTTATTGAGATGGACATGGGGGAAGCTACTGCTTGCCCTGGGATTGCTAGCATTGAATGTTGCCACTTTTTGGGTTTCTGCCAGGTATTTGTGACCTGGCTTGGCCACTGTTGGAAGCAGGATACTGGGTTAGATTGACCATTGGTCTGACCCAGTATGGCTATTCTTATGTTCTTAAGTGACTGAAGCTACATGAGAGGAGTGGCTTGAGATCTCTACCCATAATCACACAGGAAACATGGATGAGGAATCTGACAACCCTTGGCCATTTTATATTTTAGATAACTGACAGATGATGAGATAATGGATTTTGATGGAAGGCAGCCAATCTAAGAAGACAAGGAGGAGGGATATGACTGTCTCCCATTGTGGCCTAAGATCTCTTTCCATTTGACTGTACAAGATGTGACTCTCCAAGTGAGTCTCCTAATATAGAAACATTATAGGTTGAAGGTGATATCAGATCTCTAATAAGAGAATCTTTCAACTGGAATCCTTGCTGCATAGACCCTGCAAATTTCTATGTGCATTTTTTTGTGCACAACAGGCTCATAACAAAGGAGGGATATTATTTATTATGATTAACTGAACAAGTGTATATTTCAATTGATGTAGTAGAATGAACCAAGTTTAGATAATTAATTAGTAGAAGCATAAGAAATAAATTAATACTAATTTAATTGATGTCTACACTACTTCTTTTGATCTTTAACATAATTTCATGTGACCTAAAATACATTTCATAAGATTTAGGAAAGAAAATGGAAGGATTAGTGTTGATGATAAAAGTGAGCGATAGTTGCCTTAGAGACTGAATAATGACGTTGATTTTAATCTGAAGTGCTACATATTGTAACTCATTGAAAGAGGGAAACACATTGATTTGATTATTTGTGCTAAACTTTGGGATCAGCGTGATTATTCTGGGAGCAGCATTCAATTATTATGTATGAACAAAAATGCATTTTAAATAGAATTATTAACCTATGACAACTAACACTTATAATAGTATGTTAATTGCTTTCATATCCTCATTAATTTGAATCTTGTGCACAGTTTTAAAATTTAACTCTTACCTAAAAGAATTCCTTTTAGTTTTGAGTAATTGGTTTATGATGGTGAATTGAGTGGTGTATGGACAGTATTCATATTTAGAATTATTGTCTAATATTAATTACTTATTATTTTCAGGAGATGCCTCCAGCTTGTAAAATGCAGAGTGCAATTTTCAAACTCTCCTCCTAGCTCCAAAGTGCATGGGTGTTTGCACCTGTGGATCTTATACTTAATTCTCAAAGGAGAATTTACACGTGTAACTTTTCCTATGAAAACTCTGCACAGGTACAGAGTATGCAGGAACACTGCACATATTTTTTGGATGGGTGTAATTTCAATGGCAATTAATGTATGGAGATGTTATTTTCCTTGATCTGAACATATCTCTGCCAGGGCAGGCTCAAGGAATTGTGGCATCCTGAGCCAATTTTTGCTATAGAGCCCCCCATCCTCTACCTTGATGCCCTCTGAACCTCAGCTTCTCCCTTCCCTCACATCGCCACATGAACTCCATTCTAGCCAACCAGCTTCCCCCAATTCAATCTCTCTCTCTCTCCCCTTCCCCCCATGCTGGTCCATTATCTCTCTCTCCCTCTCTCCATTGGTCTAATGTCTTTCTCCCCCCTCCCCAGTCTGGTCTCTCTCTCCCCCTCTGTTTCCCCCTCCCCACAGGTCCAGCATCTCTTCCTCTCCTCTCTCTCCCTCCCCCATGTCTTGCAAACTTGCTGTGGGTTGCGGGCAGCAGTATCAATTGAAACAGGTTGCCTCTGGCTGGTCCCTGGGCTTTTCATCTTCTGTGTCCTGCCTTATCTGATGCAATATTCTGTGAATGCGATCAGCAAAGAGAAGTTCCAGGCATCACTGCTGCTGCTGTTGGCAGCCTATGATAAGTTTGCAAGTCTGCATAGAGGTGGGAGAGAAAGACAGAGAGGAAATGAGAGATGCTGGATGTTCAGGGAGGGAGAGCAGAAGAGGAAGAGAGAGAGACTGGACCAGGAAGTAGGGAGAGAGGGGGAGAGACATTGGGCCAATGGAGGGAGGGAAGGAGGTAGGGAGAGAGCTGCAGGTCTGGGACGGGATGGTGGCAGAAGAGTGGGTGGCTGAGAGAGGAAATGTGTGTTCACCCAAAAGGTATCATCTGGTTATGTCATTAAATACAGCTTGCTAAGGGTGGGGAAAGGAGATCTGCAGTGGGCATTTCAAACAGCCTCTGTGTCCTGGCCTGGCTTTGTCTGCCTGTGTCACCTGATTGGATAACTATAAAACAAAGCTAAGCTGGGCTAGTAACATCACAAGTGGAGATTTAAATGCCCTTTATTGCTAGTGCTCTGTGCTAGTGCCTCACCTGGCTCATGGGTTAAGCTGCTTCTAGTTCTGAGAACATCTCCTCATGGTTCGGCCTAAAGTATGCATGATAGACAAGAACATGCACACTTTTAGGGGCTAATTTTTTAAACAACCTAAGCAAGTAGTGCATATTTTACACTCAAGATGGTGTATATAAAATTGTCCCAGCATTTACCCGTATAAAAAGGAGACACTCAGAAAATGTAGTACCTACTTTTATGAAATATCTGCATAGGTATTCCCGGACAGGATGGGGGAGAGGGGGGATGGGCAAAACAGGAGTGAGATTGGCATATGTGAAGGGGCATAATCGAACGGGGCACCCAAGTTTTCCTGAGGATGTCCTCGCAGGATGTCCCCACGAGGGGGCGGGGAAACCCGTAATATCAAAACAAGATGGGCGTCCATCTTTCGTTTTGATAATACAGTCGGGGACGCCCAAATCTCAACATTTAGGTCGACCTTAGAGATAGTTGTCCTTAGTGATGGTCGTCCCCGTTTTTTGGCGATAATGGAAACTGAGGATGCCCATCTCAGAAACAACCAAATCCAAGCCATTTGGTCATGGGAGGAGCCAGCATTTGTAGTGCACTGGTCCCCCTGACATGCCAGGACACCAACCAGGCACCCTAGGGGGCACTGCAGTAGACTTCACAAATTGCTCCCAGGTGCATAGCTCCCTTTACCTTGTGTGCTGAGCCCCCCAAAACCCACTCCCCACAACTGTACACCACTACCATAGCCCTAAGGGGTGAAGGAGGGCACCTACATGTAGTTACACTGGTTTCTGGTGGGTTTTGAAGGGCTCACATTTTCCACCACAAGTGTAACAGGTAGGGGGGGATGGACCTGGGTCCGCCTGCTGAAGTGCACTGCACCCACTAAAACTGCTCCAGGGACCTGCATACTGCTGTCAGGGAGCTGGAAATGACATTTGAGGCTGGCATAGAGGCTGGCAAAAAATATTTAAAAAGTTTTTTTTAGGGTGGGAGGGGATTAGTGACCACTGGGAGAGTAAGGGGAGGTCATCCCCGATTCCCTCCGGTGGTCATCTGGTCAGTTCGGGCACCTTTTTGAGGCTTGGTCGTAAGAAAAAATGGGCCATGTAAAATTGCCCAAGCTCTCATCAGGGACGCCCTTCTTTTTTCCATTATCGGTCGAGGACGCCCATGTGTTAGGCACGCCCCAGTCCCGTCTTTGCTATGCTTCCAACATGCCCCTGTGAACTCTGGTCGTCCCCGCGATGGAAAACAGTTGAGGACACCCAAAATTGGCTTTCGATTATGCCGATTTGGGCGACCCTGGGAGAAGGACGCCCATCTTCTGGTTTGTGTTGAAAGATGGACGCCCTTCTCTTTCGAAAATAAGCCTGATAGTAACATAGTAACATAGTAAATGACGGCAGATAAAGACCTGAAGGTCCATCCAGTCTGTCTAACAAGATAAACACATTTTACATGGTATGTGATACTTTATATGTATACCCAAGTTTGACTTGTCCTGCCTTTCTCAGGGCCCAGACCGTAGAAGTCTGCCCAGCACTGTTCTTGTACTAAAAGTTCTGAAGCTAACATCAAAGCCCCTTAAAGTTTACACTCCATAGTAAATGTTGGCAGATAAAGAACTGCATGGTCCATCCAGTCTGCCTACCAAGGGTAGCCAGAGTTGAATCTGGCAATCTGTATATGGTCCACTTCTTCACGATTAAATACTGGTATACTTTCTCCATCTCGCCCTGCTAATTTTGGGACACAGACTGTAGAAGTCTGCCCAGCACTGGTCTTACTTCCCAAATACTGGAGTTGCCAACAAAGCCCACTCAAGTCTCAATCTTGATCTGTTTTTGTCATTTATTCGACCCAGAGCACAGAAATCTGCCCGGCATTGGCCTTACTTTCCAACCTCTGAAGCTGCTGTCAAAGCTAACTCCAGTTATGAGGTCATTTAAGTTTTGCTTTAATTGGATTCCATCGTTTTTCTAGATAGTGATCCTCTGTATTTATCCCATTCATTCTTGAATTCTGTCACTGTTTTTGTCTTCACAACCTCTTGTGGGAGGGCATTCCAGGCATTCGCCAACCTTTCTATGAAAATGTATTTCCTGAAATTGCTCCTAAGTCTCCCACCCTGCAACCTCAACTCATGACCAGTGTTCCCTCTGAGAGCATGAACGATTGCTCATACATTCTAGGAGTGTCACTCACAGATTCTACATGGCCGCTCACAAAAATACTGACCCGACTTTCAAACAAAATAAAACTATAGAACTAAATCAATTACCAACCAACCCGATTTTAACAAGTTTTATACTTGATCATCTTCTGTGAAACAGTCTATGCTGTTGTTTCTTTGTCACGTCCAGTCTCTTGATAACCGTTGTTTATAAAGTAAGTGAAGTAATAAGCAGTTTAATGGTGGTAAATAATATTGGGGGGGGGGGGAGTCTAAGTGCAAAGCTAAAGAGAGTTCAAGTAGTATATTGAAGAAACTGTGTTTGGAGTTTATGATGTTATGTTTTGCTGAATGGCGCCAGACAGCATGTGCTTCTGGGAGAAGTTTTTAACTATTTGAAGACAGATATTGTCATTTGCAAAATTTGCTTGAAAGCAGGATCTTTTAACAAATGGACCTCAGGGAAAGCATGGATTGACTGGAAAGTGGGCAATCTCAAATGCGATTTGAACCAGAACTCATATACTGATTTAGTCACAAAGCTTAAAAATCAATTGATAGGTTTGTTGAAAAAAATATTAACAGAATCTAAACCAGAACATGAAGACAGAAAAGAACTTATGCATCAAAAACAAGCAACACTTAATAGATAACATTTTGCTGGATGTGAAAATAAATTCTTCTATGTTGGGGTCCAGGATATTCATGATCATGTTGCCAGATACATGAAAATACCAGATAGTTGGCAAAGTAAGAATTATGCCTTTGAGTTCATCGAGTGCATAAATTTAACAATCTAAACAGATCTATTAAATGAAATTAGAAAATTAGCATACCACACTTTGATAGTCGAATCAACTGACATAGTTTCAAAAATGTTAATTTTATACATTAATTAAGAATGAAAGCACATTCATTCATAAAACTATAAGTACATAAGTAATGCCATACTGGGAAAAGACCAAGGGTCCATCGAGCCCAGCATCTTGTCCATGACAGCGGCCAATCCAGGCCAAGGGCACCTGGCAAACTTCCCAAACGTACAAACATTCTATACATGTTATTCCTGGGATTTTGGATTTTTCCAAGTCCGTTTAGTAGCGGTTTATGGACTTGTCCTTTAGGAAACCGTCCAACCCCTTTTTAAACTCTGCTAAGCTAACCGCCTTCACCACATTTTCCGGCAATGAATTCCAGAGTTTAATTACACGTTGGGTGAAGAAAAAGTTTCTCCGATTTGTTTTAAATTTACTACACTGTAGTTTAATCGCATGCCCCCTAGTCCTAGTATTTTTGGAAAGCGTGAACAGGCGCTTCACATCCACCTGTTCCACTCCACTCATTATTTTATATATCTCTATCATGTCTCCCCTCAGCCGTCTCTTCTCCAAGCTGAATAGCCCTAGCCTCCTTAGTCTTTCTTCATAGGGAAGTCGTCCCATCCCCGCTATCATTTTAGTCGCCCTTCGCTGCACCTTTTCCAATTCTACTATATCTTTCTTGAGATGCGGTGACCAGAATTGAACACAATACTCAAGGTGCGGTCGCACCATGGAGCAATACAACGGCATTATAACATCCTCACACCTGTTTTCCATACCTTTCCTAATAATACCCAAGATTCTATTCGCTTTCCTAGCCGCAGCAGCACACTGAGCAGAAGGTTTCAGTGTGTTATCAACGACGACACCCATATCCCTTTCTTGGTCCGTAACTCCTAACATGGAACCTTGCATGACGTAGCTATAATTCGCTGGAATAATAAAATTAACAGCATAAGACAGTTTATCTATTTGGGGGGCTATTCCATAGTTTTATATGGAAAGCAAGTTAAATTTAATATTTACCTCGGACAGTGCATCAGTCATGCAGGGCAAATGAAGAGGTATAGCTGCTCTTTTGTGCCTGTCCATTGCACACTTATCAGAACAAAATTGTGTGGCACATCATGAGGACCTGGGTATAGGTGATGCTTGGAAAGATATTACCATGATGAGGGAGACTGAGACTTTGTAAGGAATAGTTACACAATTTTTTGCAGGTCATCTTTTAAGAAGGCAAAATTTGAAGAACTTGTCAAAGCTGCAGAGGCAGATGCGATTGTGTTTACAGCACTAAACGATGTCAGATGGCTATCCAGATATTTTGCAGTAAATGCTGTGATTAGGAACTATGATGTATTAGTGGAATACTGCCGAAAAAGGTTTGAAGACGACAATGATCCTATTCACAAATACCGCTTGAATAAATTGCAAAATGCAGAGCACCATGATGCTATCTCAATATTTAATGACATTCTAACAGAACTGGCAGACTTGTGCAAAATTCTGCAAAGAAGTGTACTTTCGACTGTTGAAAGCTTTTCAGTTTGCCAAATAAAAAAAAAAAAAATCAAGAAACTTAGGTCACAGTATCTGGTCACATTTCCAGGAATAAACACATAAATCTGCTCTCTTCATTTCAGTTTCCAATGAAAATAAAGTCAATAATAACTTTTATCCAGCGGACATGTGACCATATGGAAAATCAGTTTTCAATGAAAAATTGAAAGATTGGTCTGTCTTTGATCAAGAATGTTTCTCTAGACCTCAGTGGCGATCCTAGCCGGCATGATACCCGGGGCGGATGGCCGATGCGCCCCTCCCCGGCGAAATGACACCCCCCTGAAAATGTGGAATACCACAGTGAACAGAATTACAATAATCGATTTGTGAAATTACAAAGGCGTGCATCAGTGTGTGAACAGATTGGAAGTCAAGAAAATGATGGACCGAGCAGGGATGATGTAGTGAGAGAAAACAGCATTTAAGAACTTTGGAGATCTGATATGTAAAAGAAAGCTGGGAGTCAACAATGACTCCTAGGTAGCCAAAAGATGAAACTGTAGGGACTGGCACCTCAGAAAGAAGGGGAGTAAATGATAGGCAAGTGGACCAGAAATCCAGCACACTTGTTTTGGATGGATTTAACACAAGCTTTAGGATTGTTGCATTACTAGCTGTACTTTGTACACTACATACAAAATGTTTTTTTTTAATTGTTATTTTATAATAAACATTATTATTAAGTTAGGTGGTGGAGGAGTAACAAATGATTTAAACTTTGATTAAGGTCTTGCAATAGCTGTGTGCTATCAGAGGGCTTAAAACTGTGTCAACACTCTGTCTGATGTCACTCCACCTTTAAGATTTTTATTAGTTGTGAATTTTTGAAGCTTATTTATATGAACACACTACTTATGATTTTTACTTAAGACATGGCATAAATAAGACCCAAATGCTGACCAATCAACCAGGAAGACCAAGCACTCACACAAGAGCACCAGTGACAATATAACCTATAGGATAATTCTGAGCCAATGAATTTCACTGATAGCATTAAAACAAGAGGAATCTGTTGTGCCAGCTAATTAAGACTAAGATACTCTTTGGGCTTTTAAGTTCCACTTTACTATTTTATTCTTATTTTTATTTGTAGCTCATAAATTGGCTCATAAAATATGTTAAAATATGGAACTCGCTACCTATTGCCATCAGAACAGAAAACAACTACCTTAGCTTCAGTGGAGGAGTGACCTAGTGGTTAGTGTGGTGGACTCTGGTCCTGGGGAAGTGAGTTCAATTCCCACTTCAGGCTCGGGCAGCTCCTTGTGACTCTGGGCAAGTCACTTAACCCTCCATTGCCCCAGGTACACATAAGTACCTGTATATGTAAGACGCATTGAGCCTGCCATGAGTGGGAAAGCACGGGGTACAAATGTAACAAAAAAAAAAAAGAGGCTAAAAACCTCTCTTCCCATAGACTGCTTCATAACAATCCATTGACTTCTACCTCCTAGTATTATCCTTTCCTATAATGGTTTTGGTCTTATGCATTACACCAATTGTCTCTGATTGTTCTCATACCTCACACTAACATTATTGGCTTTTGTCTCACCTAGAATGTAAACTGCACTGCACCCTGGAAAGGGGATATTAGCAGTATATAAGAATTGATTTGAATTGATAAATAAGCTTTAAGCACATAAAACAGGCACTAATGTGTGCTTTCGCTTTCGGGTTTATTTATTTATTTGTAGCATTTATATCCCGCTCTTTCCCGCTGTTAGCAGGTTCAGTGTGGCTTACAAAGTATAGTACAGAGTTACAATGTAGGTTTAGTGCGGTTTACAAAGTGTGGTACAAAGTTACAATGTCTGATACTACTACTACTAAGTATCACAGAAATAACATAATTGTATAAAGTAGGGCAAAAGGAAGAGATGTGGGGGAGGGTTTAATGTAAGGATAATGCTAGTGGTGTGGATTGGGTTCGTGAATTAAGTTGGGTCATTTGGGTAGGCTTGTTTGAAGAGGTAGGTTTTCAGCAGCTTGCGGAAGGGTAGGTGTTCTTTGTATGTTCGGATGTGTCTGGGTATGGTGTTCCAGAGTTGGCTGCCTATAATGGAGAAGTTGGATGCGTAGTAGGTTTTGTATTTGAGACCTTTGCAATTGGGAAGGTGAAGATTGAGAAATGTTCGAGATGATTTGGTCCCGTTTCTTGCTGGAAGATCGACCAAACTGTTCATGTAGCTTGGGGCTACTCCAAGGAGGATCTTGTGGATCAATGTATGGACTTTGAAATTTATTCATTCTTTGATAGGGAGCCAATGGAATTTTTCATGGAGTGGGGTTGCGCTTTCAAATCTTGGTTTGCCAAAAATGAGTCTGGCTGCTGTGTTTTGGGCAGTTTGGAGTTTTTTCAGGATTTGGGCTTTGCAGCCAATGAAGATGCTGTTGCAGTAGTCGACGTGGGTGAGTACTGTTGATTGTACCAGATTGCGGAAAGGTTTTGGGGGGAGGAAAGGTTTAACTCTTTTCAATACCCACATCATATTGAACATCTTCTTTGCTATGGTTTTTGCATGAATTTCTAGAGTTAGGTGGTTGTCTAGCGTTACGCCAAGGATTTTTAGATTGTTGGATATTGGGATTGTGACGTCGGGTGTGGTCAGGGTGGTAGGGAGCATAGTGGAGTGTTGTGATGAGAGAATTAAGCATTGAGTTTTTTCTTTGTTCAGTTTCATCTTGAAAGTGTTGGCCCAGTCGGCTAGGATATTCATGCCAGTAGTTATTTTCTTCGAGATTTCATCCAGGTTAGATTGGAATGGAATGAATATGGTGACGTTGTCAGCATAGATGAAGGGGTTTAGACCAGATTTGGATAGGGATTTAGCCAGGGGAATCATCATAAGGTTGAAGAGGATCGGGGATAGAGGCGATCCCTGGGGTACTCCACATTTTGATGACCATGCAGACGATATTGATGAGGTTGATTTGACTTGATAAGATCTGGTGGTGATGAAACTTTTTATCCACTTAATGATGTTTCCGCCGATCCCTAGTTTATCCAGTAGTTTCGTGAGAATGTCGTGGTCTACCATGTCAAATGCACTGGATAGGTCGAATTGCAGAAGAAGTATTTTGTTGCCAGTTGAGATTTCTTGTTTGAACTTGGATATAAGGGTAATACTGTTTCTGTGCTGTGTGCCGGTCGAAAACCCGATTGTGATTCATGTAGTATAGAGAACTTTTGTATGAATTCGTTGAGTTGGGAGGTCACTCTGTTTTCCATCAGTTTGGTTAAAAGAGGGATGGAGGCCACAGGTCGATAATTGGTGATGTCTTTCACTGGTTTCTTGGGGTTTTTTGGTAATGGTGTGATTAGAATGTTGCCATGTTCGGAGGGGAAGGAGCCTTGTTGGAGTAGGAAGTTTAGGTGGGTGGTGAGATCCGAAATGAACTGTGTAGGGGCATTTTTTATTAGATAATTGGGGCAAGGGTCTAGGTGACAGTGAGATTTGGAGAGTTTGGATAGAGCTGTGGATACTTCCAAAGTGTTGAGGGGGGTGAAATTTGTCCAGTAGCGATTCTGCCGGGGTCTTTTCTGGGTCAGAGTCCATTTCATCAAGGAAAATATCGATTTTGGTATCATCATGGGGAATTGTGTTGCACAGATTAATGATTTTATCGCTGAAGTATTTGGCCATCTGGTCGGCGGATGGACAATTTGTGGGTAACGTTGTTACTGAATTCGTGTTGAGAAGATGCTTTATAATTTCGTATTGTTTTTTCATGTCTGTTCCGGTGGCTGTAATTTGTTTTGTGTAGTAGGATCTTTTGGCTCGTTTAATGTTGTTCTTGTATTTCTTTTGTGTTTGTTTCCACGCATTCAGGGTAAGATCGTTTTTTGATTTGTTCCAAATTTTTTCTAGTTTCCTGGTTTGTTTCTTGAGATTTTTTAGTTCTTTGTTGAACCAAGGTGAGGGTTTTTTCTTTGTGTATAGAGTTTTAGGGTGTAACTGAGCAATTTCATCTAGAATAAGTTTGCATCTGTGGTCCCATTCGGCAAGGAAGTGGTTTGAGTTTGGTTCTATTGACCAATTATTGTTGTAGATTTGTCACCAGAAGGTTTTATTATCAATTCGTCCTCTGGTGTTGATTGTTATGGGGTCAGGTAGTTTAGGTTGGTCTTTTTTCAGCCAATGTATAGATAGGTTCGCTTTGTGGTGGTCAGACCAGGGGGAAGCGGTCCAGCAGATGTCTGATAAAAGGAAGTTTTGATCTGAGGAGTGTTTGTATGTGATGATGTCGAGTGAGTGGCCTTTAGTATGGGTTGGTTCTGTTGGAGGAAGGTTGAAATCACATAGTTGTAGGAAATCTATACATTCCTGGGTGTGGGCAGAATTAGAGTCTTCTAAATGAAGGTTTAGGTCCACTAATAGCAGTATATTGGAGTTGTTGACACATGCGTTTGATATAAAGTCCATGAATGTAGTTTGGTTATTGTTCCAGTTGTTGGGAGGTCTGTAAAACAGTATGCAGGTTAGATGTTCGTATAGCATGGGGCTATATAGTTTTATAGAGGCAATTTCAAGTTGAGTTGAAATGGATTCTGAGATGGGTTCTACGGAGAAGTATGATCTGTAGATGAGGGCAATTCCTCCTCCTCTTTTGTCTTTCCTAGGCCAATGTGATATTTTATAGTTTGGAGGGCATAGTTCGTTTATGATGGGATCTTCTGAGTTACGGATCCAGGTTTCCGTGATGAAGAGCAGATCAAGATTGTCAGAGGTGATCCAGTCTGTGATGATTTCGTTTTTATTTACCACTGACCTTGCGTTGATATATCCTATTTGGACAGATCTATGTGGATTGTCAGTTTGTAGAGATGGGCAGATCTTGATGAGTTGTCTTACTTTAGGTGCATTGGGATTATGTGGGATTGTTGTTGTTTTTGAAGAAGGTATCTTGGATGTTGAAGGGTTTCTATGGTTATTATTGGTTTGTAAGGGAGTGGATGTTATGTGAGTGCTTGTGTTGTAATGAGGGAATGGCATCATGTTGAGTTCGTATGGGTGGGGTTTAAGAGTTGCGTGAGTTGTAGTGAGTGAGTGGATGGTGATAATTATTTTCAGGATGATCATACTGGTGAGATATTTAGGTTGGGTAGTGAGTGTATGTGGGTTGGCGAGACAGCATATCAGTGTATCAGCCTACATACATTTGAAAAATGATATTGTAAATATAAAGCAATTATATTATTACATTTGAGTACTGTTATGTTATATTAGCATGCAATATCATCAGATAGTATCAGCAAGGTAACAGTAGTAAGAATCAATAAGTAAATTATAACATTCTAGTACAGCTATATTACGTTATTCAGCAAGATAGTGATAGTGAGATTCAGCGCAACTAGTAACACTAACTTGTGTTAGCAGGCAATTTCAACTGATAATATCAGCAAGATGGTGGCATTAAGGTTCTGCACAGCTGAAATCACAATGGGATAGTTGAGGTAGTATCGTCAAATAGTATCCGCGAGATAGTATTAAGAGCCTGTACAACTAATAACACAATAGAATATTAGAGCAAAAGATTAGGACAATTTGTTATATTAAAACAATTCTAAGACTCTTGGAACATCAGTGTTTGCTTGGACTCGTGTACATTTCTTACTCAGTACCGATGCTTACAGGCAAAAATTGGCAAACATTCTTTGTTAACCTTTTGTGTTTTCATAGTTAGTAGGAAGGCGCCCAAAATTCCACTTGCTTAGTAAATAAATTATACTAATGCTGATGAATCACAGAAGAACCTACACAAGGTCAAAAGCAGGGGTGTAGCCAGACTTTGGCGGGAGGGGGGTCCACTGCCTGAGATGAGGGGGCACATTTTAGCCCCCCCTGGCGCTGCCAAACCCCCCCCCCCCCGCCATTGCCGACACCCTCCCCGCCATTGCTGACCCCCCCGCTGCCACCGCCACCACCACCAACAACAACTTTGACCCCCCCCCCCTGCGACGACCCTCTTGATCCCCTTCATGCCGCCAAACCTTCCCCCGCCATCGCCGTCTGACTCAGAAACAGAACAAAGGAAGAAGAGGACCTCGGCTGGCAGGGGTTGGGGTCCCCTGCCAGCAAAGGTAGGTGATGGGGGGTTGGCGGCGGGAGGGGGGTCGAGAGTGTCGTCAGCAGGGGGGTCCAGGGCCCCACGTAGCTACGCCCCTGGTCAAAAGGCCGAAGAAATCAAGGTGGATAACAAAAGAAACATAGGAAATAATCACCTTTAGAGCCTCCATAAACTGTGGTACACCAGCATTAAGAGTGTCAGCTCTTGGAGGATGTTGTCACTATTGATACAACAATCTGAAACAGAAGTGCACAGTATTCAGCATTTCATGAAGACAGTGTGAAGGATGTTCTGACACCACTTTATCCAAGTAATCCTTAAGGATGTCTACCTAAAAGATTTTTGGTTCAATTTTGGAGTTTTTCACAATCTTAGGATATTTTTTCTGTTAATATACTACAGTTGTGTTGAAAACACATTTTTAAAAAGCTTTAGAACTTTAAACACATCAAAGTTCAATGAACAGTATGGGCTGTTAGTCACACTTAGGTAATCTAATACTACAAAACTGAAAAACAGCCAAACCCAATCTCAAAGGGTCATGTGTGGTGAATATACAACAATAAATGACAAATGGGAAATACCCTCAGAAACCAAGGTCACTGCCAAGGTCTGACCATCAAGACACTGATATCTATATAAGATTTATGTGCCTGTGATCTTATCTCTTTCATGGGGTATATTTTCCCATATCTTGTCTATAGATTTGATTCACAATGAAACCATTACTTCCAAACATTACTGAGTACAAAAAACTCTCCAAGCAGCAGCATTACTTAAATAAACAAACTTAGCTGTCTAATTGCTGGCTTAATACCCCACACTCCAACTGATGACTTTCAATGGGGCCCAAATCGTTTCGCCCACTTCAGGGCTTCGTCAGGAACCACTCAACTTAAGCATAATTGTTGGGGTATGAATCTACAAAAGAAAAGTTTTATGTCTCAGAGAATTCAGAATAAATACACCATTCACACACTCTCACCATCCTATCAAACCAATTATATAAGTAACAATTGCAATTTTCAAAGATAAAAGATAAGAAATAGAGAAACCCACCCAATCCAGTGGCACTTACTTCTAGCTGTCCAAACTTCTTGGAGACCAGCTCTGAATTCTACCTACACTCTCAATGCTTCACTTATAAAGGCATTGAAAAAACAACCACCCTACAAAGACTCTGACATCAGAGCAACCTCAGCTGTATCTAATCTGGACTGGGAATTCAGTAGAGCAATTTAAAGGGACTGCAAACAAAAAACGAGACAAAGCAGCCATGATTCAAAAGCCACAGTCACCATTCACTACACTGTTCTTTAATATCACACTGATTGAACTTTCTCAGCCACGTTTGCAAATACTATGTAGGAATACAAATACTCACAGAAATGCTTAAATATTCAACCCATGCATAGCGCACAAACACTCACTGATCCACATAGCAAAATGGAACATCACTGGCATCATCGTGCAACAACGCAATCAAAATGTTCTCTCATGACAAATTCTCATAATGATCTTAAAACATATCCAACAGCAGCAAAAAACTTGCTGAATTGCTTACACACTGAACTTCTTCAAAGTATACAAACACCTGCAAACCTGTGTGGCAAAACGGAAGTTTGGACAGCTAGAAGTAAGTGCCACTGGATTGGGTGGGTTTCTCTATTTTTTATTTTTTATCTTTGAAAATTGCAATTGTTACTTATATAATTGGTTTGATAGGATGGTGAGAGTGTGTGAATGGTATATTTATTCTGAATTCTCTGAGACATAAAACTTTTCTTTTGTAGATTCATACCCCAGCAATTATGCTTAAGTTGAGTGGTTCCTGACGAAGCCCTGAAGTGGGCGAAACGATTTGGGCCCTGTTGAAAGTCATCAGTTGGAGTGTGGGGTATTAAGCCAGCAATGAGACAGCTAAGTTTGTTTATTTAAGTAATGCTGCTGCTTGGAGAGTTTTTTGTACTCAGTAATGTTTGGAAGTAATGGTTTCATTGTGAATCAAATCTATTGACAAGATATGGGAAAATATACCCCATGAAAGAGATAAGATCACAGGCACATAAATCTTATATAGATATCAGTGTCTTGATGGTCAGACCTTGGCAGTGACCTTGGTTTCTGAGGGTATTCCCATTTGTCATTTATTGTTGTATATTCACCACACATGACCCTTTGAGATTGGGTTTGGCTGTTTTTCAGTTTTGTAGTGTAACTTTAAACACATCCCCAAGAATCCCAAATGTTGTGCACCTACCCATCAGCACTTAACACCTTCTACTCATGCTCACCCTTTCCGTTACATATCAGCCCCTTTTTTCATGTTCTACTGCAAGTTCATCCCAGACAGGGCCATTACAAGGGCTGGGCAAGCAGGGCAACTGTAGGACGATCCTGAAAACCTTAGCAATGGGAATAGCACCCATTTTAATCTGCATGGAATGCTCAGAGGGCTTTACCACAGGACACAACATGCGCAGCAGAGACAGATGCAAATTGTAATTAAATGTAGTCATATATATATTAATGATGTCATTTGCTATGCCTTCCCAATGCTCAGAGAACAGTGCACAAACAAACTCTGCTCATACTGCTGGAAAAATAATGCCAGCTTGGAGCTGGCGGTGAAGGTGTTGGAAGACAAGATTTCTTTTGATTTTCAGTTCAAAATCTGCCAGTTTTGAGTTCTTTGGAAGTATAGGAAGCCCGTGGAAGCCTGTAAACAATTTGGTACTGAGAAAGAAATGTGTGCTTCACAGTCGGATTTGCCCGCCGCATACACACAAGAGCTGCACTTACCGCAAAACTCTTCTGGACATGCGCCAATCATGTGCCTTCCCCTTGCTTTCACTTTTACAGTGCGTATATAATTTGAATATCATTTCCTTTGAGCACTGGAGAGCTAGTTTTCTGCGCTGTTCCGGCGGTATGGGCTTTTTGTGCTGTTGGGAAATTCAGAAAATCGCCCTGCAAGATAAGGGAGCACCATGCTACCCTCTTGAGTCCACCTGTGAGTCTCTGAGTGCAAGCCCAGAATGGGAATAAACATGCTGAAAGCAACCCTTGTCTGGGCGCTATTTTATCCAGCGACTGCCCTAATCTTGCATGTGTCCTTCTTTTCTTGAACACTAATCCAAGGCAGAATTTTTTCCCTGCTTTCTTTCAGAAATTACCTGTCCACCTGCTGGATCTGTGCCTATTGATTTTCTCTCTTTTGCCTTCTCTGACTCTGCTAGAAATCCCAGGAGAACTTACAACCTGTCTCTTTCTTTGCCTTCACTAGAAATTCTCTATCTGCCCTTATCTTTTACTACCAGCTGTGTAATGTCAAGTGTACTTGGCACAGATCTTCACCTTGGCCCTTTTAAAAGTGCTTAATAGTCACTGAATCCATTTGTCACTGATCTTTAACACAGCGTCTCCTCCTTTACGCTGTTTTCCTTCTCTCTCAATAACTTCAATGGACTTATAGGGCTCCCTGAGTCCTAGAGATCTTCATAGCTAAAAAAAATGTGGTTTATTATAGGATTTTCCAAACTTTTCCCAATTTATTGGGTGTTTGATCAGTTTGTATCACACATTTGTTGTTAATGTGTGAATTTGTATGCACACCAGAATCTTTTACACATGCAAACTTATTGTATGTATATTAATTCATAAGCAAACATGCATACATTCAGTTTGCACACACTGCAATTCTTTTGGTGCCCAAAAGAACCAAATGCATATCCTTACTGAATCATCTTTGTTTTCTACAAATCCTTTGGAACGCCTTTGCCAGGTACGTCCAGTCCTCTCTTCTCCCCGTATCCGTCCACTAGCTCCCAGTTGGTTATGCACATTTTCTTAACATTCTTAACTTTTTAGTCTTTATAGCTAAAATGCTTTTAGTTGCATCTGCAGTCTGATGCCTTTTTATCTTTCCATAGCTCTGCATTCTGTTTGCTCAGGTCTCCCTTACTCTCCTGTTTTCATGCATTCTGCTTTTTCCAGTCTTGCACTGCAAGAAATTACTTCCCAATATCCAACAAACTCTCCCTCTCTTCCAGACCTAGGAAACCCCTCTAGAACCAGATATTTAACTCCTTCAGTCCTCCCTTGCAAGCAATCCAGGGGCCTTTTTACAATGGCGCGGGAGGGTTAATGCGCTGGTAGAACATGCCCAATCAGCACTACCTCCAGGGTAGCGGTTACGCCTAGTGGTAATTCCGATTTTGAGAAACGCTGAATCTGGGCAGTAACCAGCAGCGCACCCACAATGGCATGCGCTGCATGGTTACTAAATGGGTAGCATGTGAGCCCTTACCACTAAGTCAATGGGTGGCAGTAAGGGCTCAGGCTGTAAATATGCACACACTAGTTTTAGTATTAGTGCAGGCCCATTAAAAAATTTCCTTACTACACGGTAAAAAATGGCCCAGTGCATGCCTAAAGGACGCCCCTACACTACCACAAGCCACTTTTTATGACGGCTTTGTAAAAGGACTCCCTCCCCCTCACCCAGTGCATGGAAACTCCTTTAACAGATCACCCCCAGGAGATTTTTGTCATGCAAACACATTTTTACACATGTAAAAGGGCTTTATAAAACTTGCCTCATGGTATACATGCATTCAAGTACATGCTGTGACAAGAAGGCACATACTTGCTGATTATATGCGTTCATTTGTGCACCCACCCATTCTTAATGACATTGCTTCCACAATGAAAAGAAAAATACCCCAAATAACCCCCAAACAAACTGAACATTCCCAGAAATGACACAGAAAACAAGACAACACGAAAATGTTTGTGCTGCATGCGACCTGAGTGTAGGCATTTGCAGGATGGTAGGGAAGTTTCACAAAATACACTCTTTTGCATGTACCTAAGCTATGAATATTGTAACCTCTTCCCAAGCTGTTGTAAATCAATGCAGCTGCCTTTTCAACACGATTTCAGTGGGTTTGGTGTAGGGTTACCATATGGCTCCAGAAAAAGTAGGACACATTGATCCAGTCCAGATTTTTGCTTCCACTACCTGGCTGCAGTGCACTGCACCTACCACTACACTACTCCAGGGACCTGCACGCTACTCTAATGGACCTGAGTATCACATCTGAAGCTAGCATAGAGGCTGGCAAATGTTTGAAATCACATTTTTTGGGGGGTGGGAGGGAATTAGTGACCACTGGGGGAGTAAAGAGAGGTCATCCTTGATTCCCTCTAGTGGTCATCTGGCCATTCAGGGCACCTTTTTGTACCTTATTCACTATAAAAGCAGGTCTAGCTCAAAACGTCTTAGTTTTAGTCATGGACAGTTTTCTTTTGTTTCATTATGGCTGAAAAATGTCCAAGGAATGTCCAGAGCCTACCCTTAACACGCCCCAACACACCCCCTTGTAATTTGAACGCACTTCTGACAGACTTCATAGAAAAATGTCTAAAAATTGGTTTTGAAAATACCAATTTGGCCGTTTTTGTGAGAAAAAGTCCAAATGCAGATTTATGCCACTTTTTAGATGTTTTTCTCTTTTGAAAATGAGCTCCTTAGCCTTATAAAGCTGTCACAATCATGGATAAATGCACTTTCTTGTTACTGTGTGTACTTTTACATGTGTATACTTTGGGATAATTTTAGAAACACCTTTTTCTGTAGGCAAAATAGGATTTACCCATAGAAAAAAATGAATAAAATGAATCCAAAAATATCTATATGCTGCCACTTATACATATATATCCCCATTGTGAGAGACCACTAAGGTTGTGCTATGGGTAGATGGCAGAGACCCCTAGTGGTTCAACTAAAGTACTGTGACCTGTTTGTAACCCTACAGTTTCCTGAACAAGGAATGTGCTCTCCTGATCAGTGAGGAATGGTAAAAGGAGACCCCTTTTGGAGGGAAACTAGGACTGGTACAAGATTCCAGCTTCACTGCAATTTTTGTCTTTGGCTTCCCAACCAGCGTACCATACAGCAAGGGGAAAAGGGTCTTTAGCAAGCAAGCCATTGAACCCTAGTGCCTGAGTTTCTGCAGTGCACAGTAAGGTAACAAAGGAGAGAAAGACAATGAAAATAAGCTTCTCTGGAGAACAGCAGCAGGGAGCCACTGGTCCTGAAAAAGGAGAGGATATGGAAGATGTCCACTGGATCTGAGAGAGGAGGGTTAGGCAGACAGAAGGAGCTGCATAGGTGACCACATCTGAGCTCAATCCAGTTCTGAAAGGTGTTCAAGAGAAAAGAGTATAAAAGGAGTCTCCTGAGGACTGCGAGGAGAACTGTGACTAAACATACTTGAAATCAGTGGTTCCCAAATCTGGTCCTGGAGGCACTCCAGCCAGTCAGTTTTTCAGGATACCCACAATGAATATTCATGAGATAGATTTGCATGTAGTGGAAGCACTGCACTCCAGGGCTAGGTTTGGGCACTACTGTGGAGGAGTGGCCTAGTGGTTAGGTTGGTGGACTTTGGTCCTGGGAAACTGAGGCACTGAGTTCAGTTCCTGGCACAGGCAGCTCCTTGTGACTCTGGGCAAATCACTTAACCCTCCATTGCCCCATGTAAGCTGCATTGAGCCTGCCATGAGTGGGAAAGCACGGGGTACAAATGTAACAAAATAAATAAATAAATTTGCCTTCAAGTGGAATATTCTGTACAACATGAAAATGGAAAATACAGAGGAGAGAAAAAGCCTAAGAACTTTTACAGATCTACATCTCTCCAATAGAGTGATTTTGAGCAGTCACAAATAATCACTGGCTGAAAAACTCCTTTTCATCATTAAAACTGTGTAAAAAAATTTATTTTAATTAGTGTCACATATCGATAATCAAAGTTTCATTATCTTAACGTTATTCATCCTAACAAAGGCCTCTGTTTTGCCAAGGCTGCTCTCAAGAGAATATTTTCGTAACACCTGATATTTAGCTCTATTTAAACAGTCAGAATGGATGCTGACCAGTTAAATAGCACCTAACTGTCTCTCCGATGATATTCAGCAGGGGATAACTGGCTATCCTTCACTGAATATCTGCAGTTAGCGGCTGGCGGAAACCCAGTCATATCACACAATGTAACCGGCTATCCGCCAGTTTTTAAACTGGTGGGTGGTGGTAAGAGCTCTCCCCCCAAAATGGCCACGCGGCAAGTGCCTTACTTGCCGCCTAGCCATTTCCTGCAGGAAAGTGAGACCTTCCCTTTTACCAGCTGCGGTAAAAGGGGGCCTTGGCGCGCATGTAAGACACTTGCTGATGCCAGCACAGGCCCCCTTTTGGCACAGCTTAGTAAAAGGGGCCCTTAGCTTGCATACACCGAATATTTGTGATTAGCAGGTTTTATATATATATACATATTGTGAGTGGGTTACCCCTCCAGGCTCTGGCCAGGGCTGACCCTATTTAGCTTCCTTCACACACAAGCACAGTTGGGCTGTACACTTCTCAGTAATTCACCAGGACTCTGCCTCAAACACAGGGGAGTTCTCTGCCCCCTCTTCACCTTCCCCAAATGTTCACCAGCACCAGGCTTCTTATAACTGAAGGTTTTATTAGTTGCCATTTAACATAATCTTCATGGCTTATTCCTTCTTTAACTTAAACATTTCTTCTTCAATTCAAACATTTAAAGCAGTTCCTCAAACGTTCACAGTTCAAACAGCCAAACAAAAGCATTTACTTTCTCAGAGAGTAGTGCAGCTGTCACCTTTTCAGCAGAGAGCTCCAGTACCTTCTTCCTCCAGCTCCTCCTCTCTCTTTCACCACACAGGCAGGTATAAGGTGGCTAATTGGCTTCACCCCCTTTATTTTTTGTTACATTTGTACCCTGTGCTTTCCCACTCATGGCAGGCTCAATGTGGCTTACATGGGGATATGGAGGGTTAAGTGATTTGCCCAGAGTCACAAGGAGCTGCCTGTGCCTGCAGTGGGAATTGAACTCAGTTCCCCAAGACCAAAGTCCACCACCCTAACCACTAGGCCACTCTGCTTTAGGCTCTTCCCCCTAATTCCAGGCAGGACCCAGCCCATAACCACCCACACCTGTTTCCAGCCCAGGACTCTCCTTGGTCCTAGCAACCCCCCCCCCATTTCTATGGGAACATCGCCATCTAGTGGCCTACCCAGGCTAGGACAGCCCCTTATTCTTCACTATATATATATATATATATATATATATATATATATATATATATATATATATATCAAACATATAAACGGCGAGTGACCGTACTCACTCGCAAATGCGCAGTAGAGACTTCCCTCTCTGTCCCGCCCCCGCGTCAATACGTGATGACGGGGGGGGCGGGACAGAGAGGGAAACTGCGCCACCGAGGTTGCTACCGCTCCCCCCCCCACTCGGAGTCGCCGCCGCCACCCCTCCACCCGGCCCGGGCCCTCTCTTCCCTTCTGAACTTACACATCCATTCGCCGAACGCAGCAACGCACATCAGCTGAGCTGCAGTGAGCCCTTCCTTCTTTGCCTGTGGCCGCGCCCGCCTGTGACGTAACGTCAGCGAGGGCGGGACACACACAGGCAGAGAAGGAAGGGGCAGCTCAGCTGATGTGCGTTGCTGCGTTCGGCAAATGGATCTGTAAGTTCAGAAGTGAAGAGAGGGCCCGGGCCAGGTGGAGGGGTGGCGGCGGCGATGACTTCGAGGGGGGGGAGCGGTGGCGACTTTGCGGGGGGGAGGGGAGCGGTGGTGACCGCGGGGGGAGGAAAACCTCAATACCAGCCCGTTTTTACGGGCTCAACGGCTAGTATATATATAAGCCACATTGAGCCTGCAAATATGGGGTACAAATGCAATAAATAAATAATAAAATAAAATATTGTGCAATATAGTTGGTTAGCTGCTGTGGCTAACTGTGAATATTCACGGATAGCCGATTAAGTGCTATTTAACCAGCCAGGAGCCATTCCTGGCTGGTTAAATACCACTGAATATTGTTCAGAATATATACACATACATATATATACATAAGGAGGGCAATTTCAAAAATTTCCCACCTTCCCTGTGGGTGAAAATATGTGTTGTTAACTGTTTGAGTTTTTGAGCTATTTTGTTTTGACTGCTTTGATTGGTCTTTGCTGCCGCCAAACGCTGCTGCCCTAGGCGACTGCCTAATTTACCTAATGGTTAAATCAGCCCTGGGGGGAAAAAAACCCAATTCCATTCCCATACCATTCCCTGGCTCCCCATTTCAGTAAGAATCTGAGAAACAAAGTATAGTTAACTGCATCACATTCTGCAGCTAATAAGAACAAACCACTATGAGCGTGTCCTTACCATCATGTGCTGCAATCCTCACTCCACTGAGTAGGCAAAAAAACTATCTCAGTGCTGTGTCCAAGCTGAAATCGAGTTTGAAGCAGATACTGCTAAGTGTAAACTTTTCAATCAAAGAAAATCACCCTTCCAGCAAAAACAAACTGAAATTTGAAGAAAGCATGTTTCAGAAAACTAATGACCTTCCTTAGGGCAAAGGAATGAGAAAGGCTCAGAAACCTTTTGGAACCAGAATTAATAAGCTTTCCTTAATGTGCACTGACAATGGGAATAGCAAACATGGGTAATTCTCCTGATAGAGATTCTGCCTTGATTTAGAAAAGCCTCTATAGACTGGAAGTTAATGGGCCCTAATGGTTCATTAAACAGTTGGCGTGTTAAAAAATGAATTAATGGAATAATGAGTTCATTAATATTAGTTATGGTTAAAATGACCAGCAATGACACTGAAATCCATAGGCTTCAGAAAGCAGCAGAAGAAAACAGTTTAATATCCAATAAGCACAAGGATTGAGGTACCAATTGCTGTATTTAAATTATTGTTCAAATTGTGTTGTGAGCACAAAACCTTCCAGACACTGTTTACAAATGAGATTCCCCCCCCCCCCCCATTTCATGTCATCTATGAAACATTTACTACACCAAAATAGCCACCATTGCAATACGACTATTTTGCTAATTTTATTCAATGAGAACTTTATGTTAGAAATACTTCCACATGTAAACAGCAGCGTTTAAACACATGGACATATACGTGTAAATGGTGGTTAGTCAGCTGCTGTTTATATGTGGAGATCCACACCATCCCCCAAATTCTATTTTTAAAAAGTGCTAAAAATTGTGTGTGAAAATTTGGGCACACACCCAATTTGCACATATAATTTATCTGAATAATGAGCCAATTAGCGCCGATAATTAAGATCTTAACAAGCAATTGTTGGTGTTAATTGGAATTAAAATTTATGTGCATACATTTAGGCATGGGATCTGCACATTAATATGGGCCCAAAAAGGGGGTGCAGTCATTGGCAGATCTGGGACATTGTTTTAATTTACGCATGTGATGGCTGGAGGTATATCATCTAGTCACCAGCTAAACCACACAGAGGGGCATAACACAATCTACAATTCACCAAATAATAAAACCATAAGTTCACAGAAAAATACTTAGGGTCTGATATTCAAAGTGATTTAAATGGCCAGGAGCGGCTTCTAGTCATTTAAATCTCTTGTCTGGGGCTATCTGGGGCTATTTAGTGGCACTGAACCAGAATATCCTCTCTAAATGGTCTTTCTCTAACCAGCAAGGTTAGTGGCAGGCTGGATATATAGTTAGGGTGGAACAGTGACCTAGCTGGCTAGCAGTGATATTCAGTTCGCTAACCAGCTAGATAACCACATAAAGTTAGGACAGCAAAAAGGCTGTCCTAACTTTATGCAGTGGGAGGTTAAATGGGCTGGTCTAAATATTGGCTGGTATCTGGTTCATGTCTGGGGAGCAGCACATTTGTTCCTGTGGGTTCTCCCTTTTGATCCCCCCCCCCCCCCCCGAAAAAATCAGGAAGCCAGAGCCACACCACTCCCATAGGCTCCCTCGGGCCTACTTTTACTGGTCCCTGGTGGTCTACGGGGAAAGGGGCAGGAGCAATGCCCACTCACTCCTGTCTGGTGTTGGCTGCTCTTGAAAATGGCTGCTGCAGTTCTAGCAGCAGCCTCATGGTACTTCAAATGGTGCTCCAAGTTGGACACCATTTATAGAATAGTGCTTAGCACCGAAATTGGAACAAAGTTTGGGTATAAATCCTGTTGTGTAACTTAGATGTGAATTCTATAATACTGCATGCATCTTTAGTGAATGCCCCCAACCCATCCATTCCCCTCCTTTGGCCATGCTCCTTTTCAGTTGCGTGCTAAAACGTTTTCACGAGCATCTTTATAGAATAGCACTTAGCAAGAATGGCGTGCAAATCCTAATTAGAACCAATTTACTGCAATAATTGGTTGTTAGCACCCAATTAAATTGCCTGTGAAAATTGGCCACACACCCAAATTTGTGCACGCAATTTTGAGTGCCATATATAGAATCCGGTGGTTAACCCTCCATTGCCTCAAATACAGATTGTTAACTCTCCAGGGACAGAAAAATACTGACTGTACCTGCAAGTACACTGCTTCTATAGTTTTCAGACTTCCAGGTTGTATAAAATAAAATAAAAGACTATTCAGAATTTGCACAGGTGGAACTACAGAATACAGAATGACACGGGGACGGGGACCCGTGGTAACCGCAGGGATGCTGACAGAGACAGAGCCTGCAGGGACGGGGTGGGGACAGGGATAGATCTCTCAGGGATGGGGTGGGGATGGGGACAGAGCCCGTGGGGACAGGGACAAACTTTGTCCCCATGTCATTCTCTACTTTGAAGGCTGTTAATAAATTGGACAGTTATTTATGTGTGAGTAATGCAGGCAATTATTTTTGGGAAAAACAAGCAAAGGTGCTGGCCACAACTGGCAAAATTTGCAAGGGGGATCCTGTACATTCCTGCTACCAGCACATCTTCTAAAAAGACATTTTCTTTTGCAGGAAGGACTGTGGAAGACAGAAGAGCTAGACTGAATCCTGAGATTGCTATGACTTATTATTCATCCACAGATTAAAAAATCATAGCACTGCTTCATAAAGCATATTTCTTCCCCAGTAGGGCATACAGAATGAGTTGCATTTTGTACCCCTGGATATTTTAACAGGGTAGATTAGGGTTCCTTGGGGTAGTAGAAGTCAACTATTGTTGGGGTTGGTAGAGGGTGGTGGTGGTGGGGGGGTATTATAGTTGCTCATTGTTATTATTGTTTTCTATTTGTGATTTATAAACAACAGTTGCACAGCATATTGTTCCTTTTTATACTTTAATAAAAAGATTTAAATATAAAATCATGTGTCCGAGGTTTCTTCAGATGAGAACAGAGCCCGCGGGGATGGGGACAGAATCTGCATAGACGGGGATGCAGTGGCGTAGCCAAGGTGGGCTTGGGTGGGCCCAGGCCCATCCACTTTGGGTTCAGGCCTGCCCAGTAGCAGCACATCTATAATGTGGCTGGCAGGGATTCCCAAGCCCCACCAGCCAAAAACTCCCAACTGTCCCTCCTGCATACCTTTTAAATAGCAGATCTTTGCCTGCAGCAAGCAATGACTGATACATACTGTTCGCACCAGCCCTGCAGCCTTCCCTCTGATGTATTCTCGCCTTTGCAGAAACAGGAAGTTACATCAGAGGAAAGGCTGTGGGGCCAACATGAGCAGTGTGTATTAGTTGCTGCTCGCTGCCAGTGAAAATCTGCTATTTAAAAGTTATTCAGGGAAGGGCGGATGTTTGAGAGACCATATGGATGCAGACAAGAGACGGAGAGACGAAATCACTTGTGGGACAAGGCGGAGTACTTCTGCCTACCCATCTTGGGCCCAGGTCCACCCAAATTTGGGTGTCTGGCTATGCCCCTGCGGGGATGGAGAAAGATCCTGCGTGCACAGGGCAGGGATGGGGACAAAACCTGCAGACATGGGGTGGGGATGGAGACAGAACCCATGGGGATGGGGACAAGTTTTGTCCCTGTGTCATTCTCTAATACAGAACTAACAGGATAAGGTAAGTACTATGAACAAACTGCAGCATACAGTCTACCCATTTCCTGCCCCCTGTTACAGCATACAGAATATGCAAATTAGTGTTTGTTAACTGGCATCACTGCAAGTTAGTGGCAGGCTGGAGGCAGAGTTAGGATGGAGCGGTGACCTAGCTGGCTAGCAGTGGTATTCAGTCTGCTAACCAGCTAGGAAACCACATGAAGTTAGGACAGCAAAAGGGCATGGTAATTTGTGTGTTAACCACAAACACTCTTTAGTAAAACTACTACTACTACCATAAATCACTTCTATAGCGCTACCAGTCGTACGCAGCGCTTTACAATTGAACATGAAGAAGACAGTCCCTGCTCAAAAGAGCTTACAATCTAAATCAGGACAAACAGACAAGACCAAAAAGGAGAAGGGAAGGACAGACAGAAGGACACATAAGGATAAGATAAAAGTTACAAGTCAGGAGTCGAAAGCAGCATCAAACAGGTAGGCCTTTAGCCCGGATTTGAAGGCAGCCAGGGATGGAGCTAGATGTAATGGCTCAGGAAGTCTATTCCAGGCATAAGGTGCGGCGAGATAGAAGGAGCGGAGTCTGGAGTTAGCAATGGAGGAGAAGGGTGCAATTAGGAGAGATTTGCCTAGTGAACGGAGTTCTAGGGAAGGAGTGTAGGGAGAGATGAGGGTGGAGAAGTAGTGAGGGACTGCAGAGTGAATGCACTTATAGGTCAACAAGAGGAGCTTGAATTGTATACGGAAACGGATAGGGAGCCAGTGAAGTGATTTCAGGAGAGGGCTGATATGGGCATAACGACTTTGGTGAAATATTAGTCGTGCGGCAGAGTTTTGAACAGATTGAAGAGGAGAGAGATGGCTGAGTGGAAGACCTGAGAGAAGCAAGTTGCAGTAGTCTAAGCGACAGGTGATGAGAGTTTGGATGAGGGTCCTGATAGCATGTTCAGAAAGGAAAGGGATAATTCTGGTGATGTTATAAAGGAAGAAACGACAGGTTTTAGCAATCTGTTGAATATGGGCAGTGAAGGAGAGGGAGGAGTCGAAGATGACCCTTTAGTCCAATAGAATGGTATCATCTTATAGTTTTTGTGGTTTAGTTTGTTTACCTTTATTTCTATATAACGTATAGTAAAAATGCAAGAGGAAAAAAGCAATGACATATTTTGTAGAAATTTAGAACTGTTGAACAGCCACTACCTATTCAGGCAGGATATGAATTAGTGAAAGCATGTGGCTCAGTTTCACTGGATGACTGCAAGTCATAGAATTTAATCAGCTAATTTACAGTGCAGACTAATAATCTGAATTTAGTTGGTGTGAAATACTGGAGGAGTACAGTGACAAATTCAGGAAACAGATCAGAATGCTTACAAGACCACGTCAGATCATCTCGTGCTGACTAAATACTGAAAAGTCTGAATTTCAGTGACATCAAAAAAGAATGAGGTGATGTAAATAGAGATCATGCTGGCAAGTGTCAACAGTGAAGTGAGTTTATAGTTGGGGATCAAAGGACAGAGCAAAGAGATGTTAAGTTAGATGGTCAGACAGTCATCAGGGATCTGCTAATACTGTGATCTGATTGTTGTGTTTCTAACTGGTTTATTGATATCTGTTAATCTGAGAACTAGATTTCAAAAACTGCCAGAAAGTATTAGATCTCTTTTTCTTTTTTGAAATTTTAAGAAGTATTTATTGAATAAGAAGAGATAACACAAAAACAGATGTTCAAAGAAATACAACATCATATGCAAATATTACATAACAGCTCTTTAAAAAAAAAGAGAAAACATCATATATCAGTTTCCCAGAACATCCTTAAAAAAGGTAACAAAATGGAAATCTCTTAGAGTATCCAAATACACCATAACACAAAAAGGAACTTCCATATTTTAAGGTTTATTTGATTATAAGTACCCCCTTTCCCATTCCCCAAAAGAGAAGAAAAAAACCCCCATCCTCTCTCTCTTATCCCATTCAATCCCCAAATCTCAAAAACGAACAGTGAGTTATAAAAGGCACCCAAATATCCTCCTACTTAGACAAAGTGTAATGACTTATAGCCCACAATCTTTCCATTTCACAAATATACCACAGCTTATTCAACCATGAAATCAAAGAAGGAACTTGAGGAGACTTCCAGTGAGCAGCTAGCGTAACTCTAGCAGCTGACATAACATGTTGAACCAATACACCTTGAGATGTGGTTAGGCCTGGAGGAGTTCCTGGAAACAAAAAAATTCTGGTGACCACTTAATAGATTTAGAAAGCCATTTCTGGAGTCTATATTGAATTGCTTTCCAAAATGCTCGTACCTTAGTACAGGTCCACCAGAGATGACCCATGGTACCCCTCTGGCCACACCCCTCCAGCATAAAGGTGAAACTGCCTTAAATATATGATGTAGATGAACAGGAGTCAAATCTCCTTTTCTTTTACTTAAAGTGTGCTGAGCTCTTTCCCTCCCCGACCTGGTTTTTCTGCAGACAATTTAAAAGCTTAGGTGTGGCTTAAGCTTCTGTTGAGAGAGTTAGGCAGCCACGAGGTCTTTGCTTGTCTCCTGCCTGAAGGAAACTCACACAGATAAAACTTATTCTGGCTTTATTTCTGGATATCCCTACGTTAGAGCTGTGGTTTTGGACATTTCTGGTGCATTTCTTAACTTGTCTTCCCCTTATCCCAACCAGCTGTGTAGATAAGTGGCTTAATACAGTTCTAGATATAGGTTTTACAGCAAACACATTCCACAGGTTTTAAGTTTAAGCCCACCCACCCCAAGACTGACACTTCCTAAATAGCTTTCCTAAATACACTACATATCACAAATTCACTCCACCCAAATTACAACTATTTCTGAAAAGTAAACCATTCATTATCACAGTATATCCCCAGCCTTCTGCTCAGCATCAATGGCTTCCTGCTCTAGATAAAAAGGACCTCTGTTAACATATCCAGAGGTTGCTAATCTCATTATATATCACATAGGATACCATTTTACCTTCTCTTCCTTAAACTTGTTCATCAAGCTTCTCTCACTGTTGGCAGTACCGTATTGGCAGGATAATCAAAAATCATCATTAATCAGCTATACCCATAGATCTACCCTATTTCCTTTCCTGCCTAGCTCTGATAAAAGATAGGCTTTTCTAACTGCTTCTGGTCCTATAGCACTCAAACTTTGTGGAAAGGTTCTGCTAGTCTTAGTTATATTCTAGTGGAATTTGAAAGTTAAATCAACTGAAAATTCTTTGATCAGACTGTATCATTTTTGGTCATACCTAGAGAACTCTTTTTGATACAGCACTTGGCTGACTCACTGGGACTTATAGTCCCACCCACCCCAGGGTTTCCCAGTCATATATAGACAAGCCAAAACTCATTAATTTTACTCCCCATCCACACACACAGGCAATCTTGCAGACTTTTAACCTCATCACTGTACACCTGTTCATACCCATTTCAACCAATCAGGATGACTTTTATTCTCTGTAATAATTGTGGTGCTTTAGTTTCAAGGTCAATCATATGGAGACTTAAAGCTTATCTGTCTTCAGCTTGCTAGTTTAAAACAGGAGCTCAGTAAAGTAAAGCAGGAATTCGATGCACTTAAAGCAGCTTCTAGGACTGCACAGAATCATACCAAGTTCTCACCACTGCCTCAAAGGATAAAACCACTTAAGAATAGATGGTTCACGGTAGGCTCAGGCAGACTGAGGAGGAAGAAAAAGCAATGAAGGCGGAACAAAAAACTAAACAGAAAATAAAAATTCCACTGAAATGTAAATGGAAAGCGATGACCACAAATTTAAAAGCAATAAAGTTCATGACCTTCAAGCCCTGATGTTGGAGGCAGACTTGGACATTGTTGCAATCACGGAGACATGGCTCAATGGTTTCCATGAATGGGATGCAAACATACCAGGTTATAATCTATTTAGGAAGGATAGAGATGGTCGTAAAGGTGGAGGAGTAGATCTGTATGTGAGAAATGATATCGCAGCGACCGAAATGACAGGGACCTGGGGAAAGGAAGAAGCAATATGGATCACCTTAAAAAGAGATGATAGAACCTCTGTCCACATGGGTGTTGTCTACAGACCTCCGACACAATTGGAGGTACTAGATAAAGATCTGATCGCAGATATACAAAAGTTGGAAAAGAAGAGAGAGGTGCTGTTGCTGGGAGATTTCAATCTGCCAGATATAGATTGGATGGTTCCATCTTGTAAGGGGGCAGGGAAAAGTTGGACCAAAAGAATACAGGAAAAAGGCCTCAAGCAGGTAGGAGTTACAGAAAGAGAAAGTTTCAGTATCAAGTTCCCAGTACACCGAGGGTTTGCCCCCTAGTGACTGAGAGACCAGCCCGAGTGTTGAAGAGGGGGAGGAACTACCAGTCCCAAGAACCCTCTCTTCCTAGGCAAGTCACACAGGAGCTGGGAGGCGGGGATTGGGAAATGATTTCTGATGAAAGTGATGAGGAACAGGTGAGACAGCCAGGGGAGGAGGGGACTAGGGATTATGATAAAATAGAGGTAGCTGAGGAGCTGGGGTGGGGGAGGTATGGAGATTGCAGCTCTGGCTCAAACTAAAGAGAATGCAAGGAGAGGTTTCCTGGCAGCCATGCTGAGCCAGTTATGGAAGACTGGAGAAAGAAGGTTGAGGCAATGGGGAAAAACCTGTGGTAAAGATGTGCCAGGTAATTTGCCTCAGAGAATAGAAAGGGGTGTTGCAGAGATTAAGCACCGGAGTAGAAGAAATGAAAGAGATTTGTTTGTTTGTTTGATGAACTGTGACTATGTGAAGAAATATACTGATGTTGTAAAGGTGTAGAAGCACATTACTGCTGAGAGTTTTGAAAACAGTGTCTGAAAAGTAAAGGCACAGTAAAGCTTCCTCCAGCTGTGTGCAGGACTGAGGTGAGAAAGAAGTTCTACTGTGAAGCTGTAAGCAGTACCAGTATGGATTGACTAAATAAACTTCCATTTATAAGAAGTCTTGCAGTTGGTGTGCATTTGTGGAGAGGATAGTCGTGAAGAAAGAAAGAACAGCAATTCTGGCAGTAAGGACTGAAGCTGAATAAAGAGTTAAGCAAGGACTGGAGTGTGGCAGACCCGTTCAGTTGGCAGTGCATCTGAGGAAGCTAAGCAGGGCTGATCCAGGCCAGACCTTGGATGAGGGACCAGTTGACAATCTGCAGAATCTGAAAGAAGTAGAGAGATCATTGATGCTTTTCAAAGTGCTGTGGTCAGACAAATGGTGACAGAACTCATGAAGGGGGGAGTGACACTGGATCTGGTGCTTACAAATGGGGATAGTGTGTCAAATGTCTAAGTGGGTGCCCACCTGGGCAGCAGTGACCATCAAACAGTTTGGTTTGATATGACAACTGAAGTGGAGGGCAGCCACTCAAAACTCAAAGTCCTGGATTTCAAGCATGCTGACTTTAGTAAAATGGGGGAATACCTGAGGAAGGAGCTGATGGGCTGGGAGGACGAGAAGTGGAAGGACAGTGGTACAGGCTGAAAGAAGCTATAAATAAGGCCACAAACCTTTATGTAAGGAGAGTAAATAAAAGCAAGAGAAAAAGGAAACCGAAATCCTGAAAACCCGACTGGGTTGTGAACCTCATCATAAAGCTGGTGTAAATTCTCAAGATTTTTACAATGAATATGCATGACATCTATTTGCATACATTGGAGGCAGTATATGTAAATAGACCTCCTGCATATTCATTGAGGAATCCTTAAAACCCAGCTGAAAACCCCTGCTTTATAAAACGGTCTCCAAATAGGTGTCCTCTCAGTGCCTAAAAGTAAGAGCCCCTTTATAGAATTGCCTTCATTATGTGCTTTTATAAAACGCTAGCATAAATCTTGTGGAAATTGTGGGCCATACAAACCTGAGTACCTTTAGACCAGCTTGAAAGCAGGTTTAAATGTATGTCTGCATAGTACATGCAATCGTGTAAACTATGACTCCACCTACGTTCCACCCAAACTATTGTCCTAGAACCAGTGGTGTGCTGGAGCAGGCTCTCACAGGCTCGCAAGAGCCGGTTGTTAAGTTTTTAAGAATTTTGGGAGCCAGTTGTTAAAGTAGGACCCTCCATGGCTACTTTAACAACTGGCTCCCAAAATGTGGGCTTGGGCCCCCTGCTGAATTCTCTTTTACTTTGCTGGTGGGGATGCTGAGCCCTGCCAGCCAAGTAAATAGACTGCTGCTGCTCTCCGCTCCTTTTTTCCAGCTCTGAGCAGCAGGCTGGGACTTCTCCAGCATGTGTGAGAAGCTTCAGCATGCTGCTCAAAGCAAGACGTTGGGAGTGGTGGCAGTCCATTTATTGGCTGCCAGCAAAGGTATGCCTAGTGTGCTCCCACGAAGGGAGGGAGGAGAGAGAGGCAAGTGTTGCTCCTCCCCACCGGCCACCCCTGGCCCTTCCAACTGCAGAGCTGGCTACGTCTGGAGAAAGAGCCTGTTGTTAAAAATTTACCAATCCAAAGATAAGAACTGTATGTCTGCAAACAGCCTACCTATGGGATGTTTTTTACTATTACAAAACCCAAACACCCTATATTAAGTTGAAACGCATATATACATATATGCATTTCAACTTAATATAGGGTGTTTGGGTTTTGTAATAGCCAAAGTAAAAAACATCCCATAGGTAGGCTGTTTGCAGACATACAGTTCTTATCTTTGGATTTGTGAAGTGTGTGGTTGAATTTACCAAAGATTTTTTGTAGTTTGGAGATCTTAAGTGGTTTCAGGTTAAAAATTTACCAGCACACCCTTGCCTAGAACACACCTATACCGAATGCAAGTATGCAAGAAGATAACTATAAAATTACCCTCGTGGCAATCTATGTCTCTTTATGAAATTCTAGCACAAAAGCAGCTAAAATTGTGGCTAAAAGAAAGCCACATAAATTTACATAAAGCATCCTCAGAATGTAGTGCCTTGACCTGAGTCTTCCTTCCCTCGCCCTTATGACCCAGATGTTATGGAGAGTGTGTGGCTACACCAACATCCATCCCTCTTCTACACTTGCTTCTCCAGCATGTTTCTTCAGTTTTCAGATGTCCAAAAGTGTCATTCTGGAAAATGTCCCTCAATTTTGAAGTCAATGATTCAGCCATACTCCATGTTCTCTGCTTTTCCACAGCACGTGCCTCTCTAAACACAAATAAAATAAACACCTACCCATTCTGTGATTAAACCGGATCTTATATCTTAAGCCAAGCAAGGCAACAGGTGTTCAGAATATGTCACTGCTGCATGATTCAGCTTTCTAAAAGTGCAGTTACTGAACAGTGCTGCTTAAATCCTGCTTTTAATTATCTCGCGTTACACACAGGGTTCTCTGGCAGTTAAATAGATAAATACGTCTAATTTTCACTATTTCAACTCAGCCTGTCAACTTGTGCCTTGAAGAACGGGCAGAAGAGAAAAACTAATAAAAATTGCCAACTAAAAATATTGATTGGGTTGATTTCTCAGGCAAATAACTCAAGCATAGAAGACACAGTAGGTTTTATCATTTCCCTGCTTATTGAAGTTCTGTGTTTTAGGGCAAATGAATTTTGGCTTTTTGCATGAAGGGGATATTGTGCCAACCATTACGTAAGTCACCAATGGCCAGATTCAGTATGGCACCGAAAAATAGGCACCAAGAAAATTCATTGCTCAGCACTATTCTATAAAGGGCTCTCCAGGACTCCCGTGCTCAACTTTGGCCAACAGGACTTCCAGCAAATTAAACCTGGTGTAAATTCTGGTGCACAAGTTGGGCGCTAATCCCTAGAACTCTATAATACTGAGTACATCTTTTGAGAATTCCCCTGACCTGCTCTGCCCCAGCTCTGGTCATGCCCTCTTTTGGGTTACACTCGGGGCTTTTTTTGAGGGGGTACTTGGGGGTACTGAGTACTGGCACCTTTTCCATTGTCTGCTAAAATTGACCCATGGTCCCCTAGTTTTAATGAAAGAGCTCTGTCTTTGCACACCAATTCTGCCTTGTCATAGATTCTGTGACTGGTTGCAGGGGGCCTGGCTATTGTGGGGTGGGTCCCTCAGTGATGACCCCACCCCTGAAGGGTGGCTTGGCATTTGAGTACCGGCGCCTTTTTTGCTAGAAAAAATGCTCTGGTTACACTCTATGGAATTTGGGCACAAAGTGTTATAGATGTGCACAGCCAGATGCGTGCGCAACCCCTAATTAATGCCAATTAACATCAGTAATTGATTGTTAGGGTCCAATTATTGATGTACACAGTAATGAACCCGTCTGTTATGGAAATTAGCAGTTTATAATAACTGTATTGGTATTGATATTAATTGGGTTGTTAATCAAATAGGTTGCGTGCATATCCCAGGATCATGGGCAAATTTGAGTGTCCAAATTTGAGCAACCTTTATTGATTCGGGGGCAAATGTTTGGAGGGAGAGAGGAATGAGGAATCTTTACTAATGGTTTGCTTTCTTGTGCTCCCTCTAGTGGTAAGTTGCTATATAACAACAGACAAATTATCCAAATGCATCATAAGAATATAATCAAATCAATAAAAATATTTTAAAACAGTTAAAAAGTATCCTGATAAATCAGCTGCAAGAGATGAAAAGCACATGTCCCACTATGCAGAAACCCATAAATATCTCAGTCAGACTAGCAGCAATATACCCAGTGAAGTGAATACTGAGTTTGGCATTTTTAAAGTCTTTACGCCACTTGCTAAACTTTTAATCCTTGAAACGGCTCCTTTTACTTTCCCTCTAATGTCCTCATGTTATCTCTTTTTAAATAAAACAGTGATCATTTTCTTTATGGAGTGCAATTTTATAACAAAATCCCTAGGCTGTGAAGGCAAACAAGCACATATGTTACACTAATTAAAATTATCTCACCGGAAAGTAGACACAGATATTTACACCTGCTTTGAGGCTAGCATAACTATTCTACTTAAGTTTATGTGTCTATGATGATATATCTGGTGATAGAGTGAAAGACCATTTTAAAACATATGCACATATCTCAGAGCTCTGCCAAACCTTTGCCCCCCATCAACATCTAAAATTATTATGTATATAAAAAAGAACAAAACTATTAACTAGCTAGTATTAGTCAAGCATCATACAGACCATTATAACATTAACCCACCTTCAACCCAAAACATTTTTCAAAAATCCAAGGGGCCGATATTCAGACCATGGAAGTTAGACCAGATAACTCACGCGGTTGGCACTAAGCCCGGATATTCAATACCAGGATGTTTCCAGTGACCGGCATTGAATATCTAGTTTATTTTTGGCCCATTTAAAGATAACTAAGCCAATATTCAGCGCTAGCCAGTTATCTTTAAACTGGCCAAAGATATCCCATGTTTTCATACTGCCAAATATGGCCGCTAAACCGGCTTTAAGAATCGGTGGATGACTGGTTATATCGGGCAGGGCCAGCCCAAGGCAAGATGAATATTTATTGTGGATATCCTGAAAACATGACTGGCTAGAGTGCCTCCAGGACCAGGTTTGAGAACTACTGCCCTATTGTATAACTGTGCGCCTAACTATGGGAACCATTTATAGAATTTGGGAGATAGTGCGCACTGTACAAAAAATATGCACTTTCGCCCAGATTCTATATAGCACACCTAGCATTCCACACCTAAATCAATGCTCATGTGTAATGGATTGCACGTGTGCACTACCTAGAAAGTTAGATGCTGTTATGATCCGTATTAAGATAGTATTCTGTACGTGGTGCTCCGTGCAAACCGCTCTTTATAGAAAAGTAGCTTGGTGCGCTTCCTGCACTTAACTTTGAGCACAAACATTCCTGCTAAAAAATGGTGTAAATGCTCACTTCCAATTGATAGCAGTTAGGCGTGCAAATGCAAGTATTCTATAACATCAGGCCTAATTTGTGGGAATGCCCTTGACCCACCCATGCCCTTCCAATGGCCACACCCCCTATTCAGGTTCACCCAATGAAAGTTTGGCACACATGTTATATTTCAAATGACAACCCATCTCTAATATATAAGTGTGAAAACAACCAATCAGACAGGATCCTTGTGATAGCACAGCTCTAGCCCACAGTTTTATTCTTTTGGTTTCATTTTCAGGTTATAAAAATATCCCATTCCTTTTACTAAGAGGAAGAATTGAAAGTAGAGTGCATGGATCTGTGTGTATGTGTTTGTGTAGGGGAGGATATAGGAATAACAGCTCGTTAAGCTGGCATCATAATGTCCATCTGATAGCACAATAAAAATTTTATCAATTCAAGATTTAAGAAAAAAAAATTGCAAACAAGAAATCCCTAATCTGCCTGCAAGATTTCAGGCAGAAAACAAGTAAGTTTAAAAACAATTCCCAAGGTTTACAGATCAAACACAATTCAAATGGAAATCCAAAAGCCATTTACAGGAACAAAGGCCCCAGTCCCACTCTTTCTAATACTTAATCACAATTTCAAGCTTGGGAGTGAAGGGATCCTGAAGGAGATAGCAAGCAAACAGTTGCATTACAACTAGAGAAAACCAAAGCAAAGCAAAACAAAACAACAACAAAAAAGACAAACAGATATCCAACCCACATGTCCGCCCCCACTCAGACTTCAAGCAAAGAGAGAAAAGACACTCTTGGGTTTAAAAGACAACACCTAACATAGTAACCCCAAGGGACAAAGACAAAGCCAAGTGTAAGCACAAAGAAACTGCAGTAGAGCCATTCTGCCCCAGAGCTCGAGGTCTACATTGCTAGAGATAAGTAATTAATTAATTGAACTGGAGCTGTGTATTCTCTACCGAGATTGGATTTCATCAAGACCTTTGATGAGGTTTTGTATAGCTGAATTAAAAATAAACTGAGCACCCTTGGTATGGGTCCTAAAGTGATTGATTGGGCTAGAAACTAGATGTGTGCAGCCTGAAAATTCTCATGTCGTGTTTGTTTCCAGGAAAGCTCACTTGTCTTCATTCTTTTTTCCCATTATGTTGTAACGGGAGCAGTGTTGTTAACAGTGTGTACTCTTTCAAAAGAGTTTGCACTAGTCACAAAGAGTGCACCACTGTGCATTTTTCCCCGATAGTGCACAAGTGTATGATGGTTTCTGTATATGTGCACTATTGGCAAAGAATGAACAGTCTTCTTGAATAGTGCACACTCTTTGTGATTAGTGCACACTCTTTCGAAAGAGTGCAAACTATAGACGGCACACGAAAACATAGAATGTCATTTTTTTCTGCTCGTTTTCTTTTGGCAATGATATGAAATGACATAGAAAATATCATTGATATTTCCCATGTAATTTCAAACAAACACACATCCCTATTAGAAGCTAATTGAGTGAGACGTGTATAAAAGGGAGCATTAAATGGAGTTCATGCCAAAGAAAGGAGGTTGCTGGTGATGTGACACATGGGAGAAGTACAAGTGAATTTGAGGGCCCTATGTACTAATCCACAAATATATTACCATAAAATTTAGCTAAGAGTTGTAAACAGTGGTGTGCTGGAGCTGGCTCGCAAGAGCCGCTTGTTAAATTTTGACAGCTCTTGCGAGCCGGTTGTTGTTGGGGGCGAGCCGGCTCCATTGCGGGAGGTAAGCATGGCAGGAGGGCGCCATCAATGGCCATGCTTACCTCCCCTGCCGCTCCGAAGCATGTCCAACGATGTCCTTCGCCCCCACCCTCCCCTCTCGCTCCCCTCCGTCTTTTTTTAATTACCTCCGTTGAAGCGCCGCCATTTAAAGCCCTGCTGCGTGCTGGCCGGCCATCTCCAGGCTTCCCCTGCTTGCTTCGGATGATGTTCGTGCCTTAGTCCCGCCTTCATTCTGACGTCATTTCCTTTTTTCGTGAAGGCGGGACTAAGGCACAAACATCATCCGAAGCAAGCAGGGGAAGCCTGGAGACGGCCGGCCAGCACGCAGCAGGGCTTTAAATGTCGGCGCTTCGACGGAGGTAATTTAAAAAAGACGGAGGGGAGCGGGAGGGGATGGTGGGAGCGAAGGACATCTTTGGACATGCTTCAGAGCGGCAGGGGAGGGAGGAGAATTGCTGGATGGGTAGAGGGGGGCAGGGGAGAGACCTGCTGGGCATGGGTGGGTAGAGGGGGGCAGGGGAGAGACTTGCTGAGCATGGGTGGGTAGAGAGGGGCAGGGAAGAGACCTGCTGGGCATGGGTGTGTAGAGGGGGGCAGGGGAGAGAATTGCTGACCATGGATGGGCAGGGGAGAGAATTGCTGGGCATGGATGGGCAGAGGGGGGCAGGGGAGAAAACTGCTGGGCATGGATGGGCAAAGGGAGGCAGGGGAGAGAATTGCTGGCCATGGATGGGCAGGGGAGAGAATTGCTGGGCATGGATGGGCAGAGGGGGCAGGGGAGAGAATTGCTGGGCACGGATGGGCAGGGGAGAGAACTGCTGGGCATGGATGAGCAGAGGGGGGCAGGGGAGAGAACTGCTGGGCATGGATGGGCAGAGGGAGGCAGGGGAGAGAATTGCTGGCCATGGATGGGCAGAGGGAAGCAGGGGAGAGAATTGCTGGGCATGGATGGGCAGATGAGAGAATTGCTGGGCAGAGGGGGCAGGGGAGAGAAGAGAATTGCTGGGTATGGATGGATAGAGAGGGGCAGGGGAGAGAGGAGAGTTTCAGGACATGGATGGCGGGGAGAGCAAGAGAAATTCTGGACGTGGATGGAGGGGAGGGAAGGGAGAGAGAAGAAATGCTGGACATGGAGGGAAGATAGAGGAAGGAGATTAGATGAGGGAAAAGGAAGTGAGGAGAGAAACTGCACATGGATGGAGAAAATAGGCAGAAGCTGGATCCACTGTACAGTCAAGTATGCGGAGGACCAGAAATGAAGAAGAAAGGAGGAAAGAAAAGAAATAAATGGAAAGGAAGCCCTGGAGACGGAGTCAAGGGAACAGATAGAGAGCAGCAGAATCAGATACTGGACCAGCATGATCAGAGAAACAAAGTCACCAGACAACAAAGGTAGAAAAAAAATAATTTTATTTTCATTATAGTGTTTGGAATATGTCCACTTTGAGAATCAGGTGCTGAACGTTAAAAGTTTATGTTTATTTACTTATTAATGGCATTTTATCTCATATTAAACATGAATTAGATTGGAACCTGGGATCATTTAATTTTTTTTTCCTGGAGAGAGTAATGTGTTGGCCGCTGCCACCCCCCCCCCCCCCCCCGGGTATAGCCAGCTCTGCAATTTTTTTTGGGGGGGGGCGCAGAGGTGGGTGGGGGCGCAGGGGTGGACGGGGGGCGCAGAGGTGGATGGGGGGGGCGCCGAGGTGGACGGGGGGGGGGGGGGCGCCGAGGTGGACCAGGGAGAGATCCTGTTGTTAAAAATTTACCAGCACACCACTGGTTGTAAATAAGCTTCCGACTCATTTATATCCCTAGTTATGCACTGAGAACTTTCCAGAAGCTTTGGGGGGAGGGTTTAAAGTCTTTGGTACGGACTGGTGGGGAGGGTTTAAAGTCTTTGGTATGGACTGTAGCCTTTTCTGAAGTACTACCTACCTATGGAAAGAGAGAGGAAAAACTACATAATACTGAGAACAATGGGTTACGCAGGGTCCCTTTTACTAAAGGGTTGCCGTGAGGCAGCTCGGAACTACCACAGGTCCAATGCAGCCACCAGTGGTGGTTCCACCTTGAACAGGCAAAATTTCTGGTGCTATGGAAAATAATTCTGTAATTTGTAGCATGACGCTAACCTGGTGGTAATCAGGCACCCTCGATGGGTGGTGGTAAGTACTTCCCCTCCCTCCCCCCCCACATGGGCACATGGTAAGAATAATCTTACCGCATGGCCAAGTCTTTTTAGGGGCTTTTTACCCACTGCAGTAAAAAGGGCCCTGGCGCACAACAAAAATGGCCCCTTTTTATTGCAGTAAAAAGGCCTCTCAGAGCCTAAAGTCAACAAGAAGGTTTTAGATACATAGGAGGGTGTGGTAATACAAATACAAAGACTAGCAGACACTGAATTAAATTACATAGAAATACTTTTATAACAAATAGGAGGAATTTATTTTTTTTCACTCAACGAATAGTTAAGCTCTGAAACTCTTTGCTGGAAGAAGTAGAGGAGTGTGGTAGCCGTGTTAGTCCACTCTTAAGGTTATCAATAGAAATCAAACAAAATAAAACATGGAAAAGAAAATAAGATGATACCTTTTTTATTGGACATAACTTAATACATTTCTTGATTAGCTTTCGAAGGTTGCCCTTCTTCGTCAGATCGGAAATAAGCAAATGTGCTAGCTGAATGTTTTCACTTATATACACTGTCAGCTAGCACATTTGCTTATTTCCGATCTGACAAAGAAGGGCAACCTTCGAAAGCTAATCAAGAAATGTATTAAGTTATGTCCAATAAAAAAGGTATCATCTTATTTTCTTTTCCATGGTTTATTTTGTTTGATTTCTATTGATAACCTGGAAGAAGTAGTAACAGTAGTTAGTGTATCTGGGTTTAAAAAGGATTTGGACAAGTTTCTGAAGGAAAAGTCCATATTTTGCTATTGAGACAGACATGGAGAAGCCACTGCCTGCTCCAGAGTTGTAGTATGGAATGTTGCTACTATTTGGGTTTCTGCCAGGTGCTTGTGACCTGGATTGGCTACTGTTGGAAACAGGATACTGATAGTCTGACCTAGCATGGCTATTCTTATGTTCTTATGTAGTACATGAAAAAAAAAATACTACATTATGATGATGGGCTGCATCTTGCTGTGGCAAGAAAGAGAGTCCTTGTGAGAAATTCAGGCAATGGGGCTCATTTTCTTCAATCTGTTCAAAATTCTGCCGCACGACTTATATTCACTGTCTCCCTATCCGTTTCCGCATACAGTTCAAACTCCTCTTATTGACTTATAAGTGCATTCACTCTGCAGCTCCTCAGTACCTCTCCACTCTCATCTCTCCCTACATTCCTCCCCGGGAACTCCGTTCACTGGGTAAATCTCTCTTATCTGCACCCTTCTCCTCCACCGCTAACTCTAGACTCCATTCCTTTTATCTTGCTGCACCATATGCCTGGAATAAACTTCCTGAGTTGGTCCGTTAAGCTCCATCTCTGGCCATCTTCAAATCTAGGCTAAAAGCCCACCTTTTGGATGTTCCTAAGACTTGGACATTTTTCAGCCATAATGAAACAAAACAAAAACATCCAGGACTAAATCAAAGACGTTTTGAGCTAGACCTGTTTTAATAATGACTAAGACACAAAATAGTGCCCTAAATTACCAGATGACTGCTGAAGAAATAAAGGAATGACCCCCCCCCCCTTACTCTCCCAGTGGTCACTAACTCCCCCCCCCCCCCACCCCTAAAGATGTAAAAGAAACAGTACATACCAGCTTCCATGACATATCAAAATGAGATGCACTTTACAAAACAAGACGTAATCTGGAAAATTCAGTTAGGAATAGAGTTCCAAATTTTACTGGATTGATACGTGAATGAACTATCTAAGACTCTTCTATATCGAACCTTCATAAAAGTTGGAAATCCAAGTAACAATGTAGAATGAAAATGAGAATTCCTTTGAAAAACCAGAAAGTTATTAATAGGGGTATGCAAATAGAAACAATAACTATGCAGGATTCTAAATACTAAACAAGAAACTTTTGGGCCCTGTTTACGAAGCCGTGCTGTAGGCACGCTAGCATTTCTAGCACTTGCTAAAAATTAGCATGCACTAACACTAGAGACACCCATATATTCCTATGGATGTCTCTATTGTTAGCGTGCACTAATTTTTAGCAATTTTTAGCTAGCGCACCTTAATAAACAGGAACCTTAAATTCTACTCATGTATGAATCGGCAACCAATGTAAATTTCACAACAATGGCGCCCATGATCAAATTTACAGCATCCAAATATCAATTCTGCTACAGTATTTTGTAGAAGCCATAACTTATTAAAAAGTTTCAAGTGCACATCTACAACATTACAGTAATCTAATTGAGATAGAATAATAGCCTGCACCAACAGCTGAAAATGTTCAGGAAAAAAGCAAATGTAACAACACGGGCATTCGGCACTCACTCAGTCACACCTCTTCCATATCCAACACCACACCAGAAGCCAATTTCTTTAACGAATGTGGATATATTTAGGCCGCAGCCAGGTCCGCAACAATTTATTTACCATAAACCTTCAAATAAACAATCATTGATAAACATCATTGATAAACATCTCACTCCGAGTACACAGCCCTTCTTTCTTATATTACCACAGGCTGTGCCATCCAAGCACCCTGTTCCTCCTCAGTGCTGTCTGCTATAGCACACACTGTCAAGTCAAATGCATCCCGTACAAGGATGCATTTACCAGTTTAACCAAAGCTATTGGCCCCCTGGCCGTCCAAGCCAGGAGACTAGCCGTGTCCATCTTGTTCTGTATCCCTTTTGCTGAAAACCAAATGGCGCTGTGTTTCCCTTCCAAACCCTTCTTCACCACTCCTCCCTACCCGCCCCTTTTCCCATTAACCTTTCATTCTCCTATCCTTTCTATCTACTCCCACTCCTCCCTCCCCCTCCCCCCCAGATTCTTCATGAGCCTTCAGCCCGGTTGTAATCGGCCCCCCTTTAAGGGGTGAGCCTTTCCATTTACTTTCAATAGATGTAATTTAAGAAACATCTTCTTACTGAAATGATTTATTTGAGGTTCCAATGTCAATTTAGTATCCAAAATAACTCCACAAATTCTGGAAGTTTTTTCTGTTTGTAATTGTTCAGCAGAATATCCTTACTGAAAAGTAAAAGCTTTTCTGTGGATGCATTAAACTTTATAAGTGCTGATTTGCCCATAAATGAATCATAGAAACAGTGGGGTTCCGACGCTGGCTGGCACCCGGGGCAGATCGCCGATGCGCCCCCCCCCCCGGGTGCAGTGTGACCCCCCCCTGGCAAAATGACACCTCTCCCTCCCCGGTGAAATGACACCCCCCTCCGGGTGCACACCGCTGGGGGGGAGGTGCCGCGGCGCGCGCCTGTTGCCCTGTCTCTGAGTTCACAATTCGCATGTGTTCACTGCTCCCTCTGAGTCTGCCCCGGAACAAGTTACTTCCTGTTCCAGGGCAGACTCAGAGGGAGCAGTGAACACATGCGAATTGCGAACTCGGAGACAGGGCAACAGGCGCATGCCACGGCACCCCCCCCCCCAGCGGCATACACCCGGGGCGGACCACCCCACTGCCCCCCCCTTGGTATGCCACTGCATAGAAATAATCTATAATTAAGGTCTGCAAAGTAAAACAAAATCTGAAGTTGACAATGAATACAAATATGTAATAATTTTTCAATCGCTGCATGCAAATCTCAACTTAGAAGAAGATAACAGTAATTTATTGAATATACTTCTCTCACTTGCTCTTCAAATGACTTTAGGATCATGGAAAAATGCAACCACTTTAAATGAAACATTTTCGTGGCACACTCTATGCCTCATGTGTAGATATGAACTTAAAGCAACAGGAAAAACCAACAGGTTCTGTAAGATAACATCTATATGGAAACCTTTGGACCAATATTTCAAAATTAGAGTATGAACATTCCATCATTGGATTTTTGTCATTATGTTATCATCTCATTATTTAATTTTTTCTATTTGTTTTTTTCTAATCATGCTATTACTCATACTATTTTGCCTTCCAACCCTTCGACAATGTCACTCACAAATATATTGAACAGAATCAGCCCCAGCACCGATCCTTGAGGCACTCCACTACTCACGTTTCCCTCCTCCGAGTAAATTCCATTAACCACCACCTTCTGGCCATTAACCAGTGCCTAATTCAGTTCACCATGTTGGGTCCTATCTTCAGCCTGTCAAGAGCCTCCTGTGAGGAACAGTGTCAAAGCCTTTGCTGAAATCTAAATAGATTACATCTATCACACATCCTTGATTCAATTCTCTGGTCACCCAGTCAAAAAATTCAATGAGATTTGTTTGGCATGATTTATCTTTGGTAAAACCATGTTGTCTTGGATCTGGCAACTTATTGGATTCCAGGAAATTCACTATCCTTTCCTTCAGCATCGCTTCCATTACTTTTCCAATACCTGAAGTGAGGCTTACTGGCCTGTAGTTTCCAGGTTCTCTGTCATCACTTTTGTGAAGAGGGACCACATCGGCTCTTCTCCAATCCCACGGAACCTCCCCCATCTCCAAGGATTTATTAAACAAATCTTTACGAAGACCCACCAGAACTTCTCTGAGCTCCCTCAATATTTTGGGATCCCGTCCGGTCCCATGGCTTTGTCCACTTTTAGATTTTCACGTTGTTCATAAACACTCTTTTCTGTGAACAGTGCTATATCCGCTCCATTCTCATATGTACTTTTGCCAGTCAATCGTGGCCCTTCTCCAGGATTTTCTTCTGTGAAAACAGAAATATTTGTTTAGCACATTTGCTTTTTCTTCATCATTTTCCACATAGCGGTTCGTAGCATCTTTCAGTTTCACAATTCCATTTTAAGTCTTCCTCCTTTCACTAATATACCTGAAGAAATTTGTCGCTCCTCCTTACATTTCTAGCCATCTTCCACTTTCGCCAGATGTATCTCTCTCTTAGCTTTTTTTCAGTTTCATCCAGTATTCCTCTCTGTGTTCCTCTTCTTGAGTGTTTCTGTATTTCATGAACTCCACCTCTTTAACCTTTATTTTCTCAGCCACTTGCTTGGAGAACCATATTGGTTTGCTTTTTCTCTTGCTTTTATTTACCCTCCTTGCATAAAGGTTTGTAGCCATATTTATAGCTTCTTTCAACCTGGACCACTGCCCTTCCACTTTTCATATGTCCAATGATAAGCATTGTTCTGGCATGTCTGTTTCTGCTGTTGGCAACGAGTTTAAAGTTAATGAATCAACAATCTGATCCATCTGCCAAAAAAAGGAGATTTGGTGGTCTGTTCAAGAAACAGCACCAGAAAGTTCCAAAACAGTTCTTTAACTTAAAACCAGGGGCTTTGGCTGCTATTTTTGGTATATATGTCTGTGGACAACAGTGGGTGTGGAGTGGAGTGGGAACAAAAGTGGTTTCTTTCTACCACAGGCTTCTAATTTTTGGAACTGACTTTTAGATAATATAGACCAGCAACAGAACCTGGGACCTGTCCCTATTATTGTTCTTCCTGTACCTTGAAATTTATTTCACTGTTACTACTACTACTTTGGCAAATTATTTCCTCTTTTTATTTTAACCATTATAATGGATTACTTTGGCAACACGTCTAAAATTGTCACGCCAATAAAGTGATGTGAATTTGAATCACAGTCTGATATAGATTAGAGGTGGCGGGAAAGGAGAAAAAGAATATTCTCTAATACTTTCAGAGAGGTATAAATCACATTATAGTATCATAAACCCACTTTAGAGGCTGATGTGATAGTACACTTTCCTTTAATAGCCAATTCTTTTTCAAAGGAATTAAACACTTTACCATACTGTGAGTGACCAGGATGTGACTTTTGATTAAGGAATTAATGATAACCCTAATCTAAAGGATGCTGGTGTGGCAGTTTGAACTGTGAGGGGCAAGGCAAAAGTGCTCACACCAGCAAATGTTAATTCCTGTGGAATACAGGGGAATCAATCAACCCTGGTGAGAGGAGGAAGATTTGTGGCAAACTGCAATCCCAATAGGTTTCACCAGGCGCCACAGTGGTGAGTACAGGATGATGAATGGGCCTATCACATCAACCCCAAATCTGGTTCACTTTAAGTGCTTTTTAATCAAATCATTGTGCATTGAAATACCTTAATGCAGAGTACTCCATATATAAAGAAGCAACAGCAGTACAAGCAACCTGATACCTGTAGGGGACCATATGCTTAGAATATTTTTTTCAGCCTTCATTCTTTGAGTTGCTGGAGGCATGTCATTGAACATTAAGGTGGTGTATGAGCATCTCATATGCACACAACAGAACAAAAATGGGGTAGAGCTGTGAGTTGGTAAATAAATGATTGGATATAAATCCACAGATTCCTTTAAGCTTTCATGGAAATGTTGGGATACTTTCAAACTCATCTAAATGGCTGGATTTTTCTAAATTCTAAGGCTATTATATCTTCTAAACAAGCCAATCTTTCTTTGGGCCAGAAAACATTACGAGCCAAGCATGTAAGCATCTTAAAATGTCTAAAAAAGAGGACCGGCAAGGAATGTCACAGGGAAGGAGAAGAGGCAAACAGTATCCCTTCTCTTCCTGAGCTGCTATGTGATTTGCCAGCATATCACAGAATAGCAAAATAGGGATATCCTTTTGGTTTTTACTAAAATGGGAAATCTGAAAACAAATAAAAATTATGCTTTTTTAATTTGTTTTATTTTAAATATGACTACCCATGCCACAACTCCCCCATCCTCCCCCCTCCAAAAAGAAAAACAAAATGTCTGAGGGGGGGGGGGGTCTCTCCTAATTCTCCCATATTTGTTCCTGCTCTACTGGTGGAGCTATTGAAAGCGACAGACTGAAGGAGGAAGTTATTAACATGGGCTACCATTAAGATGGGTTATTTTACTGGAAACCCATATTATTAGTAATTACAGTATGTCTCATTGTATCAAATAGGGCCTGTGCTAAAATAATCATTACTAATTTCTGCAGTACAAAATAGTGCCAGCCCAGCCCTACCCAGATATATAGTAAAAAGATCTTGCACTATTTTATCTAGGCCTTTTCCATGTGTTCCTGATCTGCAACAGTTACAAGACATAATACGTCCTACTGTGTTACCAAAGGACATGTTCACCTTGAGTAAACATAGAATAAATTGGAAGATTGCATCAATGTCAATAGCATTGACTTATTGACAGACTGTCCTTCTTCCTGGGTGTCCATGATGTCGTCATTTGATGTCGCAAGTTCACTTGCTGGCTTATTTTCGAAAGAGAAGGGTGCCCATCTTTCGGCACAAATTGGAAGATGGGTGCCCTCCCAGGATTGCCCAAATCTGCATAATCGAAAGCCGATTTTGGGTGTCCTCAACTGCTTTCCGCCGTGGGGATGACCAAAGTTCATGGGGGCGTGTCGGAAGCATAGCGAAGGCGGGACTGGGGTGTGCTTAACACGTGGGCGTCCTCGGCCAATAATGGAAAAAAGAAGGGTGTCCCTGACGAGCACTTGGCCGACTTTACTTGGTCCATTTTTTCTTGCAACCAAGCCTCAAAAAGGTGCCTGAACTGACCAGATGACCACAGGAGGGAATCAGGGATGACCTCCCCTTACTCCCCTAGTGGTCACTAACCCCCTCCCACCTTAAAAAAACTTTAAAAATATTTTTGCCAGCCTCAGATGTCATACCCAGCTCCCTGACAGCAGTATGCAGGTCACTGGAGCAGTTTTAGTGGGTGCAGTGCACTTCAGACAGGCGGACCCAGGCCCATCCCCCCTACCTGTTACACCTGTGGTGGTAAATTTGAGCCCTTCAAAACCCACCACAAACCCACTGTACCCACATGCAGGTGCCCCTTCACCCCTTAGGGCTATGGTAGTTGTGGGGAGTGGGTTTTGGGGGGGCTCAGCATCCAAGGTAAGGGAGCTATGCACCTGGGAATAATTTGTGAAGTCCACTGCAGTGCCCCCTAGGTTGGTGTCCTGGCATGTGAAGGGGACCAGTGCACTACGATTGCTGGCTCCTCCCATGACCAAATGGTTTGGATTTGGTCATTTCTGAGATGGGCATCTTCAGTTTCCATTATTGCTGAAAACCGCCATATTATCGAAACGAAAGATGGACGCCCATCTTGATTCGATAATAATGGTTTCCCTGCCCCTTCGTGGGGACGTCCTGTAAGGACGCCCTCAGGAAAACTTGGGTGCCCCGTTCGATTATGCCCCTCTTAGTGAACAAGCTTCAATGCCAGAACCTGATTCTTGACATTGAGAGCACTCACCCAAACTCTCAATCCATCTCTCTTATGCAAGGGGAGTAAGCAAAGTAGCTGCCCTTTCAAAATCATTTTTTCTGGTCTGGGAATTGACTCCAATGTGGAGGAAGCTATCTTTGATGTCCATGGTTTTGTAGGTAAAGCAATCAACCTCAGTGTTGATGCATTTGATGTTGAGTGCTTAGATTTGGACGTTGATGATGATATCAAACTTCTGAAAAGCTGTAACATGTTCTACAGCGTAAATCTTCAGAGGTTCATGGTACTAGGGGACATGTTGGAATATAAACAATTTCTAACATTGTGGTCAAACCCTAAGCTACCCTAGACATTTTCCTGTTACACTTAAATCCCATAACATTCCTTTCAGACACAGTGATGAAAATGGTATTTGCAAATTCAAATGAAAAAAAAATTCAAGATGTAAAATGTAGCCTCCAAACCCTCCAAATTTGAGGTAAAGGACTTGAAAAAGAAGGGGAAATTGCAGCTCCTAAACACCGAGGACCTAATTTTCAAAATGATTAAATCACAATCAGTTGGCCATCTACCAATATTCGCAGCACTGAACCAGGCAGTGACTATCAGCTCTGATTGCCTTAGAAGAATTAAGGCAGGGTAGGGGTAGAGTCAGTGTAGACCCAGAAGTTATGTGGGCATTTAAATAGCAGTCTTAACATTGTCTAATTAGCTATGGAGGTACTGCACTGAATATCGGCCATACCCACATCACTTCCAAGCACTACTGATGACCAGAGATTCAGTACATATTCTTTCATTCTGCACAACTGCAACATTGAATGCTAAACAGATTTCTGGTCTGCCCATGAAGGAAGGAATGGGATCTGATGGGGGGAAAGAGGGTTAATTTGTTTGGTAGTTTTAATGTTTGCCATTCAGCTTCAGACTTTTTTTGATTATGTTTTTCCTTTAACATTGCTAAATTATTTGCTTGGAATTCTCTCTTCAGTATTGTAGACTCAAGTTCAGTTGGATCATGCTTAGTTATTTTTTCTTTTGAGGTGCAAATTTGCTAGTTGTGATTCAATTCTAACTTTCTGTATGTGCGTGTTGGCATGATATTTGGAAAATTTGAATAACATTTTCTTTTTAAATTAGCATGCCATGGAGACAAGCGCATGAAAATCTAGTTCATAAATGGTCACTGTGGATGTGCATAAGAAAATTTTCATTCCCTATCATTTCCTGTGGACTCCTTTTACAAAGATGCGCTACTGATGAGCAGTGCGCTGAATGTAAAGAAGCTAATTCTGTTCCCATGGGCTTCTTCGCATTCATCGCGCTCTAACTGGTAGTGCAGCTTTGTAAAAGGAGCCCTTTGTCTTTTCTGGAAATGTTCATTTTATTCATTTTCATGTGGCCGTTTTTTTGTCATGGGACCGAAGCCTTTTGAAAGAGGGTGCACGATGTGCAAGGAGGGCACATTTTTTTTCTGAGAGTGTGCAGGCTCAGTGTTTTGTGCATGCGCAATGGGTGCCCTCTCAGCAAATAATGATCACTCTTGAAAGAGTGTATACTACTATCGCCAAATGATAAAACATTTATGGGCTCTTTTACAATGCCGTGGTTCAGGAGCCCAGTGGTAGTTCCCACCCCCAGCGCATGCCATTCCTGGCACGACAAAAATATTTTTTATTTTTGTAGTGCCGGGGGTTACCCAGTGGTAAACAGGCAACACCAGGTTAGTATGGGAGTTCTTACCGTTGCTGAAATAGGTGGTGGTAAGGGCTCTTCCTGGAAGTGGTTGCATGATTATCTCAATCTACTCCATGAGCCACCGGACAGCAGTAGTAAGTTGAGATGTTGTCTGTATAAACCCTGATTGCTGAGACCTGAAGCAGCATGGCAAGACTGAGATAAGCAAAACACTGGTCATTGTTGGTCTGGGGGACTGACAAATCTCAAGAGGGATGGCTCGTGGAGTAGATTGAAATAAGTACTGTTTTCTACCTTTGTGTACTGGATGCTGTTGGATGCTTGGAATACTGAAAAGTATGCAATGTGCTGCACAGAAACAGTGTGATTCAGCATACACAGTAGACAAGTAGACATATTTAAAAAGTTCTAAAAATTTATAAATTTGAAATGAAAGGACTGGGAAGGTTTTTAAGCCAATGATGAAGAGCAGATCTCTGTGATTGTCTTAAGCTCTATAGATCGGTTTTTGGAGCTCTTTGAGGCTTTTTCCTTTCTTTAATTAAATACCCATCATGAGTATATTTCTGAAGTTTTGTGGGTCATCATTTTGATTTTTTAGTTTTCAATTTTTGACTTAGATGATTCCACATCCATTTGTATATATTTTAAGTGACGATATTCAACGTTTAACCAGCCAGTGTAACTGCATAAATAGTACAGCATAAAACACAGTCCTATCGTTATGTGGCAACCCATGGCCGGTTAAACTCTGCATATCAACTTAACTAACAGTGTGTTAGCAGGCACCAGATAAACCAGATACTCAATGCAGAAGCCTGGTTATAGCCTGGAAATGAATATCCGGCAATAATGCCGGCAACTGGCTGATTATTTACCCCAATAATAAGTGGCCTCGTGGTTAGGGTGGTGGACTTTGATCCAGAGAAACTGAGTTCGATTCCCGGCACAGGCAGCTCCTTGTGACTCTGGGCAAGTCACTTAACCCTCCATTGCCCACCACATTGAGCCTGCCATGAGTGGGAAAGCGCGGGATACAAATGCAATAAAAAAAATATCAAAATCACAGTCTCACAACAGAGCTTGATTGCTTCTGCTTATTGCCACTGCATGTACTGAATTCAGTGTGCCATTAAACAAACCAAAGTAACTTCTAAACTTAAGCATCTATGAAGAAGAAAACAAAATGAAAAATCACCAAGAAATTCTAATTTATAATTCTATTTCTTTTCTTGGTCTGCTGCTTGGAATATTTGCCCTGTTGCATAAATCACCTTTCACCAGCCTGTTGAAGAACAAAAAAAGAAAGCAAACAAAGCGTACCTGACAAAAAAAATTATTTCTGTGTCACAGCTCATTATCCAAACTCTGAACAATCATGGGAAATTAGAAGTTTCTATTAGCATACTGATAGACTACTGTAGGTAGTCCTGAGCATGCACACAGAGACAAAAGCTCCTGTCGTTCATTCTCTGCTTGTTTACCTTCCTTCCTAACTACTTCAAAGAATAAATGAGAAAAGACAGAGGTGCCTCATAGTCAACTTCATTTAAAATTAATTGGATATTGTCGGCTTTTATGCCCACCGGAACTGAGATAAGGTATCAGGCATGGAGAACTGGCTGTATACTCCAAAACATAAATCCACAGATGAGGGCAATATGCTGGTTATTAATATGAAAGTAGGTTGGCTAGCCCATGAGGGCCTATTTTTAAAAGGTCTAGGAAACTAACTTTAGGAGTTAATTGTTTGGGGAAAGAGAAGGGTAGTTATTAAGCTGTCCCTCCTCACCCCCCCCCCCCCCCCAGTTATACATCTGGTGGAAGTATCTTTCCTAGGGGAGGATGGGAAGGGAGAGGTTTTCCTGTACTTCAGTGCAATATGCCCTAGTCCCTGTAAGGTGCCTCTGGGAACATCATAAGTACATAAGTAGTGCCATACTGGGAAAGACCAAAGGTCCATCTAGCCCAGCATCCTGTCACCGACAGTGGCCAATCCAGGTCAAGGGCACCTGGCACGCTCCCCAAACGTAAAAACATTCCAGACAAGTTATACCTAAAAATGCGGAATTTTTCCAAGTCCATTTAATAGCGGTCTATGGACTTTTCCTTTAGGAATCTATCTAACCCCTTTTTAAACTCCGTCAAGCTAACCGCCCGTACCACGTTCTCCGGCAACGAATTCCAGAGTCTAATTACACGTTGGGTGAAGAAAAATTTTCTCCGATTCGTTTTAAATTTACCACACTGTAGCTTCAACTCATGCCCTCTAGTCCTAGTATTTTTGGATAGCATGAACAGTCGCTTCACATCCACCCGATCCATTCCACTCATTATTTTATACACTTCTATCATATCTCCCCTCAGCCGTCTCTTCTCCAAGCTGAAAAGCCCTAGCCTTCTCAGCCTCTCTTCATAGGAAAGTCGTCCCATCCCCACTATCATTTTCGTCGCCCTTCGCTGTACCTTTTCCAATTCTACTATATCTTTTTAAGATACGGAGACCAGTACTGAACACAATACTCCAGGTGCGGTCGCACCATGGAGCGATACAACGGCATTATAACATCCGCACACCTGGACTCCATACCCTTCCTAATAACACCCAACATTCTATTCACTTTCCTAGCCGCAGCAGCACACTGAGCAGAAGGTTTCAGCGTATCATCGACGACGACACCCAGATCCCTTTCTTGATCCGTAACTCCTAACGCGGAACCTTGCAAGACGTAGCTATAATTCGGGTTCCTCTTACCCACATGTATCACTTTGCACTTGTCAACATTGAACTTCATCTGCCACTTGCACGCCCATTCTCCCAGTCTCACAAGGTCCTCCTGTAATCGTTCACATTCCTCCTGCGACTTGACGACCCTGAATAATTTTGTGTCATCGGCGAATTTAATTACCTCACTAGTTATTCCCATCTCTAGGTCATTTATAAATACATTAAAAAGCAACGGACCCAGCACAGACCCCTGCGAGACCCCACTAACTACCCTCCTCCACTGAGAATACTGGCCACGCAATCCTACTCTCTGCTTCCTATCTTTCAACCAGTTCTTAATCCATAATAATACCCTACCTCCGATTCCATGACTCTGCAATTTCTTCAGGAGTCTTTCGTGCGGCACTTTGTCAAACGCCTTCTGAAAATCCAGATATACAATATCAACCGGCTCCCCATTGTCCACATGTTTGCTTACCCCCTCAAAAAAATGCATTAGATTGGTGAGGCAAGACTTCCCTTCACTAAATCCGTGCTGACTTTGTCTCATCAGTCCATGTTTTTGTATATGCTCTGCAATTTTATTCTTAATAATAGCCTCCACCATCTTGCCCGGCACCGACGTCAGACTCACCGGTCTATAATTTCCCGGATCTCCTCTGGAACCCTTCTTAAAAATCGGAGTAACATTGGCTACCCTCCAGTCTTCCGGTACTACACTCGATTTTAGGGACAGATTGCATATTTCTAACAGTAGCTCCGCAAGTTCATTTTTTAGTTCTATTAATACTCTGGGATGAATACCATCAGGTCCCGGTGATTTACTACTCTTCAGCTTGCTGAACTGACCCATTACATCCTCCAAGGTTACAGAGAATTTGTTTAGTTTCTCCGACTCCCCCGCTTCAAATATTCTTTCCGGCACCGGTGTCCCCCCCAAATCCTCCTCGGTGAAGACCGAAGCAAAGAATTCATTTAATTTCTCCGCTACGGCTTTGTCCTCCTTGATCGCCCCTTTAACACCATTTTCGTCCAGCGGCCCAACCGACTCTTTGGCCGGTTTCCTGCTTTTAATGTATCTAAAAAATTTTTACTATGTATTTTTGCTTCCAACGCTAATTTCTTCTCAAAGTCCTTTTTTGCCCTCCTTATCTCCGCTTTGCATTTGGCTTGGCATTCCTTATGATCTATCCTGTTACTTTCAGTTGGTTCTCTTCTCCACTTTCTGAAGGATTGTTTTTTGGCTCTAATGATTTCCTTTATCTTACTGTTTAGCCACGCCGGCTGACGTTTAGTCTTTTTTCCCTTTTTTCTAATACGTGGAATATATTTGTCCTGAACCTCCAGGATGGTGTTTTTAAACAGCATCCACGCCTGATGCAAGTTTTTTACTCTGCGAGCTGCTCCTTTCAGTCTTTTTTTCACCATTTTTCTCATTTTGTCGTAATCACCTTTTCTATAGTTAAACGCTAGCGTACTTGATTTCCTAGTTTCACTTCCTTCAGGCAGTGTGTTAACAACATGATGCTCCCTAAATCTCCCACCCACTACCTCCACAACCTAGAAACATCTATAGTGGCCCCCCTTACAGAACCCCCTTCCTAGGGTTACCATAAATCCAGTTTTAATTGGGCATGTCCTCTTTTTAAGGACAAGGCCGGGCAACTAGGCAGGTTTTGCCAGCCTGCCTGTTTGTCCAGATATGCGGACGAATGGGCAGGCTAGTGGGTGAATGGTCATCAAACCTGTTTATGGGGTTGGGGTTGGGGATGGCTAGGGTTACCATATTTGCCGTGACAAAAAAAGAGGACACAAAATATAATTTAGCTATGCCCTCTGTCATACCCCCGCCTTACCCCCTGTCACACCCCTCCACCTACCATTTTTTTACAGCTCGTTCCCTCCCTCCTTCCACCCATATGACTCCATTCACATCCCTTCCTCTCCCCTCCTGTACCTTATCGTCATGCTCTGGTGGTGGTCTTCGGGGCAAGAAAGAGGGTCGGGGCAAGAAAGAGCCCCCTCTTTCTTGCCCAGCACTGCCGTAGACCTCTTGCTCCCAACGTCACTTCAAAATGGCTGCTGAGAGTTCAAGCAGTGACCTCCCAAGACTTCTGTAGAAGTCTTGCAAGGCCGTTGCTTGAAGTGAGAGATCTGAAAAGGCCACTAGAACACCAGGACATGATGATAAGGTATAAGAGGGGAGGGGAGGGGAGGGGAGGGGAGGGGAGGATAGGACAATCTGAGGCCCGCCCGCAAGCTAGCCTGCCCACCTGCAGACCCAGACAAATGGGCATGCTGGCAAAACCCGCCCGGATTCCCCGCGATGTCCTTAAAAAGAGGACATGTCCGGGTAAAACCAGACAAATGGTAACCCTAGGCTTGAGGTGGGGGCTCTGGGGGGCCATCAAGGCCATTTACAATGTCAGGCAGAGGGAAGCAGGAGTGTCATTGGGTGGGAGCAGAGCAGGAAAGGAGTGCAGTCTTATGGTTTTGCTTTCTTTTTATAATCTCCCTTCCTGTCAGTTTGTAAGCCAATCCCTGCATGACAGCAAGGGAAAGGTTTACTTAAATGTTTGCATCTTACCATGTGGTGTGTGTGCTGTTTTTTTTTTGACAGCACACAATTTTTAACATGGGGTAATTTGAATGTTGTAAGTATGTTGTTTTGAGAGTACATAAGTAATGCCATACTGGGAAAAGACCAAAGGTCCATCGAGCCCAGCATCCTGTCCCCGACAGCAGCCAATCCAGGTCAAGGGCACCAGGCAAGCTACCCAAACGTACAAACATTTTATACAAGTTATTCCTGAAATTGTGGATTTTTCCCAAGTTCATTTAGTAGCGGTCTATGGACTTGTCCTTTAGGAAACCGTCCAACCCCTTTTTAATCTCTGCCAAGCTAACTGCCTTCACTACGTTCTCCGGCAACAAATTCCAGAGTTTAATTATGCGTTGTGTGAAGAAAATCTTTCTCCTATTTGTTTTAAATTTACTACACTGTAGTTTCATTGCATGCCCTCTAGTCCTAGTATTTTTGGAAAGCGTGAACAGACGCTTCACATCCACCTGTTCCACTCCACTCAATATTTTATATACCTCTGTCATGTCTCCCCTGTTCCACTCCACTAATTATTTTATATACCTCTATCATGTCTCCCCTCAGCCGTCTCTTGTCCAAGCTTAAAAGCCCTAGCCTCCTTAGTTTTTCTTCATAGGGAAGTTGTCCAAGCTTAAAAGCCCTAGCCTCCTTAGTCTTTCTTCATAGGGAAGTTGTCCGGGGCCTGCCAACACGTAAGCGAGGTAAGCAATGCAGGGGGGCGCCCCCACTCACTTGCAAAATCTTTTACCTGAAGTTGTGATTCTCCTCTGCCCTTCCAGCATCAGGAAGTGAAGGTAGCCCAGCAGTGCTGAGACAGACACACTCTGCTAAAGTTACTTCAAAGAGTATAACCAGCAGCTATATATGTCTTTGGTGTGGGAAGAACGTTTCATTCAGGGTGAGCCTGAACAACATTCAAATTAAAGAGAACAGGTTTGGAGGGAGGTGTGCAAGTGAGACTGGGGAGAAATAAAAAAATAAATAGTGTAATTGTTATCTGTAAGTGGTTCAAAGTTTTTGTTTTTTCTGAGCATGTACACTGGAGGGCATGACTGCAATGATGTGTACATAATTATCATATCTACAGCTAAAATCCATTTAATTGGCTGAGGTTCAAAGCGGACGTTTAGCTGACATATAGTGTAGAATAGCTGGTAAGTAAAAATCTGATTGCTTTTTTTGTGTGTTTGTTTTTATATAAAACATTCTGCTTGGATAGGAAGAGTTTGTGATATGTGAAAATACATTTTGCTTTAATGAAATTGCTAAACTTTAGAGTCAGAGACTTATCAATGAGGGATACATACAGTGGAAAGGAAGCCCTGGAAACAGAGTTAAGAGGACAGATACCAGCAACAGAATCAGATACTGGGCCAGCATGATCAGAAAATGAAAGTCACCAGCTAACAAAGGTAGAAAAAAATTGTTTTATTTTCATTTTAGTGTTTGGAATATGTCCACTTTGAGAATTTACATCTGCTATCTTATTTTGCAATGTATAGCAGTCTCCAAGAGACTGGGCTCCCAGTGAGCCAGGGAGGTCAGACTGTGTAAATGAGATGAAGAGACCCCCCCCCCCCCTAACAAAGACAGGAACATGCATAATCAAAGCTTAGGTCTCTGCAGTTACAAGGGCTGGCCATTCCTAATTATGCTAATAGTTTTTAATAGGCTAAGTCCCACTGAAAAGCCTCTTTATAAAGGCAGTGCTTTCTCTGGAGAGCAGTGTTAAGAAACAGCAGGAATTGTGTTTATTTTTTTTAACTGCTTTCCTGTGTAAGCTAATTTACAGTTTTCCAGTAAATGCTTGACATTGAAGGGTATGGTAGATCCTTTTGTCAGGTCTAGCTGGGCCTGTAGTTTTCAGTCTAAAGGAAAGACATGTAGCAACGGAGAAACATCTAATGAAGAAGCGAGACTGGGGGGGGGGGGCGCCAACTGATAGTCTGCAGGGGGGCACCAGAGACCCTTGGCACGGCCCTGAAGTTGTCCCATCCCCACTACCATTTTTGTCGCCCTTCGTTGCACCTTTTCCAGTTCTACTATATCTTTCTTGAGCTGTGGCGACCAGAATTGAACACAGTACTCAAGGTGCGGTCGCACCATGGAGCGATGCAACGGCATTATAACATCCTCACATCTGTTCTCCATACCTTTCCTAATAATACCCAACATTCAATTCCTTTCCTGGCCGCAGCAGCACACTGAGTGTATTAGAATGCTGTGCACTGGAGCTTAGCACAGCATTCTAATGCACTGCTTTCTGCATTGAAACCTAAGTTAGGTCCCTAAGGGGCCCTTTTACTAATCTGTGTTAAGCATTAAGGCTCAGTTTATGCTGTATTAACTGCTAACGCAGAGCCGTATTCAAGGGTTTTGTGATAAACTGATCATTGAGCGTTTTGTGTGAGGGCATGGGCAGAAAGTGAGCTTGGAAGGCATTTGGCAGTTAACGTGCTGCACTTTTTACCCAGTGCTAGCTAGTAGAGTTAAAGAGGGACCACTAATTGCCTCCTAAATGGGAGGCACTCAGTGCTTCTGCATTAATCTGAATGTAATGCAGTCTCTGCAATAAAAAATAATGGGTACACCTCTAGTAGATGCTGCATTAAATTTTCAACTACTCCACAGTAAAATCCCGTATTAAGCCACAATAACTGCAAATGTAACCATGATTTAGTAAAAAGAGCCCCTAAATTAGGAGCCCAAGTTTAAGTGCCTACTTTTGCTTACATTTTGACTCCTAACTTTCACTTTATGATCCTAAAAGTAAGTGATCAATATTCAAGTATTTACATGCAGTCACCTGCTAAATTAACCCCAGATATTCAGTGCTGGGCCACTGGCACTGAACATCTGGGGCTAATTTTACCTGTGCTGGCCACCAGAGCTTATTCAGGTCATGGCTGAATATCAGCAGGGACCCAGATTTAAAAAAAAACAAAAGTGCTGAGTCACCTTGATCCATTCCTCCCACTTCAGACCTGATCCTCCCACCCCTCCTTGGCAATACCAAGCCCTCCACCCCTTCTCCGTGACCATGTAAAACATCCCCACCCCATCCCACCCTTCTTCCATGTAGGATAGGCCCCCTGGACCTATCTCCAATCCATGGTGGTCCAGTGGGGAGATCAGAGCAGGAACGAAGACCACTCACTCCTACCCCTTGTGGCTGCTTTCGTAAAATGATTGCAATGACCTCTCCCAGCAACCTGTAGTACCACAAGGCCGCTGCTAGTTTTCTTGAGGCAGCCACAAGGAGCAGGAGCGCATGGGCTTCACTCTAGCACTGCTCACCCATACTAGACCACCAGGGACTGCAGGTAAGATTGAGGGGGGGGGGGGGGGAGGGCCTATCCTGCATGGATGAAGGGTGGGAGGTGGGTGAGAGAATTTTGCTTGGTCGGGGAGAGGGGTGGGAGGATTTAGATCTACGTGAGGGGGGGGGTTGAAGTGGCTCAGCACTTTTTCCTTTGTTATGCAGGTGATGGACGATATTCAGCCAGTACCCACATAGCTAAGTGCCTGAAATTAGTGTCCACTTAGCCATCTGGATGCCAATACTGAATACTGCTAGTACCTGCACAACTGCCGGCTCCTCCCCAATGCCGCCCCTGACCTGCCTACTTTTTTGATGCCCACTCAGAGCCGATATTTATTGGCACTGCCTAGTTAAGTGCCACTGAATATTTGCAGTCGGGCAGCCATGAGAGATTTAAGCGGGCAGGAGTCTCTCCTGTCCACTTAAATCAATTGGAATATCGACCTGAAGACTCCTAAATTTATGCCTGCTATTCTTTCACCTACATTTTGGTTCTTTAGAGGTTCTCTTACTAATGTGTGGTAAATTCCAGGGTTTTTTTTAAATAATTTGTTCAAATTAAACATTTGTTACATTTGAACAGGTAACACAGACATACAATATTTTTAAGAAAACATACTTTTCCCTAAGGAAAAATAAGATAAAAAGGAAAAATTCTTTTTTTCTCTTCTTTAGACCACTATAATGGGGAGTTAGTCCAAAACTAAGAAGACTACTGAAAAGAGGAAAAAAAATAAAGTCGTAATATGCATTGCATGCTACCTATCTTATCAATTCAAATATCTCATCTAGATCGGCGGTTGACCAATTTTCTTCATATTTATAAATGCCTTCAACTGCTCAGGTTGATAAAAAATATATTTTAGACCCATATACTTAACAACACATTTACATGGATAATTAAGATAAAAAGAGGCCCCTATAGATATTGTCTGTTCTCATAGTCAAAAACAGCTTTCTCCTTTCCTGGGTCTGTTTAGTTATATCGGGGTAAATCCATACTTTTTTTTTACCCCTGAATAGTGTCTGCATTTTTTTAAAATACATACGCATTACTGCATCAAGGTCTTGCTGAAAAATAAAAGATGCAATTAGTGTAGTTCTTTCAGAGCTCGGATTTAAAGTTGTTTCTAGAAGTTCAGATACATTCAAAAATTCCTCTTGATTTTCGTCGGGAGTAGCTTGAACAGAGATTTCAGGTAATTTTTTTTATAGGTATATAATATACTTTGTTCAATGGTGGAATAGTTTCCGGGGAAAAGTTTAAGACCTCCAGTAAATACAATTTAAAGGCTTCCAGGGGATTAATTCCCAATTCCTTTAGAAAATTCAAGAGTCTTAAGTTTAGCCTCCGATTATAATTTTCTATTTGTTCCAGTCTACGCTGTGTAGACAAATTATCTTTCACTATTGAGGCTGAAGTGTCATTCAATTTAGTAACATCTTTCTTAAGAACCTCTAACTGCACTGAATGATAGGGAAAGATTTTCAACAGTACTCACTAAATCCTTTATTTCTTTTGCCGAATTGGCAACCGTCGTTTCTACCCTCTGGAGAGCTTCCAAAATGCTCTCCAGGGACACCGCCGCTGTTTTTCGTGTCGGAGCTATTCACTCAGGCCGAAACTCCCGCGGAGTCGGTCCTCCCTCAGTTCCTGGCTCTCCCATTCCTCGATCCGCAGTCGCGCCATCAACCACTTCCGGGTCGGGCCGATCTCGTCGGGAAAGGCATACTTCGGGGAGCGGCGGAGGATTGAGATCCGGAGAGTGAAACTTCCAACCCCAAATCTCCCGGGAGTCTTCACTGATGGAGACAGTGAGGTCCCTCTCGGTATTTAAGGTAGGTGGTCTCGCAGTGTATCTTTCAATAGTTTGTTGTACTGGAGAGGATGTCCTAGTAGTCGAAGAAACTACTTTAACATTCCCCTTACATTTTGTATGGGGCATATCTACGAAGAAAAGTTAAGTTCAGCAGACCTTGAAAAAACCTTACCAGCGAAACTCAGCATGCCGCCATCTTAGGACACGCCCCCTAAATTCCAGGTTTAACGCATTATAAAGCGGAGCTTTACTGCGCTCTGAGCCCACATTTAATGCAGCACTTTTTTAGGGCTTTTTCTTTTTTTTAATTACTCAGTTAGAACACACTAATCATAATGTGTTAGCTGGTTAATGCTTCCATGCCCAAACTCCATCCAGAAAAAATCATTGAAATTAAATAATGCACAGCTTAATGCATGGATATGTAAGCCCTCTGGTTGAGGTGCCTATGCAAATGCCTAGACAAGGCCTGGAAGTTGGAAGAAGGGGCACATAAGTCATTTACTTGGTGGGACCCAGGGCCAGGGCCAATCTTAAGGCTGGATGGCTGAGCAAGCCATGCATCAGACTGTCCATTCAGACTATGAAGTAACTTAAACAAATGGAACTTTACTGTACTATCAACATTAGATTGTGAGCCCCCTAGGGACAGAGAAAGTACCTGCATATAAAGTGTATAGCACTGTATGCATCTAGTAGCACTATAGAAATGGTTAGTAGTAGCAGTCCTGCACCAATTTCCCCTTTTAGCATGCTCACTAAGGTCTCTGTGTATAGCATGCTATTTGGCAGGTATGTTAAATGGCTTTAGCATGCATGCTAATTTTTATTGCATACATTTTTAAAATTGTTTTGAAACAAATAAGTTTGTTCCTACCTTCTAAAGCACCCTGTAAACAGCATGACTGTGTGCATAAGGACTCCCAGACATTTTGCATAGCTCTGTCCTTTTGGGGATGAAGGTAGGGAGGGAATATGCTACTGTGAAGTTCCATCAGTTTTATCAATACTTTCTGAGCTTCTGATCATTTTGTTCTCTGTCCTGTTCACAGAATCACAGGACAAGACAAATAACTTGCTCTCCTCTTCCATGCCATTGGTCTGCCATCAGAGCTATACTAGACAATAGCAGTGATTTTACTGGACTTGCTAACACTTCAAACATTCTGATGGACTCTCAAATGCTCAGCATACTGAGAAAATGCATAATGCATGGGCTAACATTCTTGAGATTCCGATCAATTCCATACACTCCTATTCCAAATTTTTAGATCATGGTTCATTGTGTTACAAATAATGGCCTTGATTTTCTAGCAGGGATCCAACTCATTTAGATCAATTCTCTTATATCTACCACTTTTTCTTACATAATCCAAAGTGGCGATTCTCTGGTACTGGCATCATGAAATGTAAAAAGGCCAACAAAGGATGCCATTTCTCACTTTCTGAAATCATTCAAAGCAACCTTGAGTCTACTTTCGTTTAATGTACGTGAGGTAACATGGGCAGATGCCTTATTAGGAATGTACAAGAAGGGAAATAATAGAGCTGTTCTTGGTTCATTTGATCTTTTTCCTAATTTTCACTTTTTTTTTCAGTTCATTTCACCTATTCTTGTCAAAAATGCTTTTAACACACATTAGAAAGATTTAGGGCTCCTTTTACCAAGCTACACAAAAAAAGTGGCCTTCTCGTGCCCTTACATGGGTCTTTCCTGCATGCTAAGACCATTTTTAGCGCTGCCGGAAAATGGCCAATTTTCCATTTTCCAAATTAATGGCCACTAGCACGTAGCCAATAACAAAAATGAGTGTGAAAGCACTTACTGACACTTATTTTGTAGGCGGTAAAGGCTCACACGCTAATCCTGCACTCAACAGCACCAGTATACATGGGTGGTCAATGATGTTGAATGTATTTATTTATTTATTTATTGCATTTGTATCCCACATTTTCCCACCTATTTGCAGGCTGAATGTGGCTTACATAATAACCGTGGTGGTGATTGTCATTTCCGGTATAGCAGATACAGAGTGACAATGTTGAGGTCCGTGTAGGATAAACACATCAGGGAATAAGGAAGAAGGGTTGAGTTGTGATCAATTCGAGTCTTAGTTTCATTGAGTTGTGAGATCGAGTTGTTTAAGTTGGGTCATCAGGGTATGCCTTTTTGAATAAGTAAGGTTTTAGTGATTTCCGAAAGTTTGATAGGTCATGAGTTGTTTTCAAGGTGTATGGTAGTGCGTTCCATAGTTGCGTGCTTGTAAAGGAGAAGCTGGATGCATAGGTTGATTTGTATTTAATTCTTTTGTAGCTTGGGTAGTGTAGGTTTAGGTATGTGCGTGTTGATCTTGTGGTGTTTCTGGCTGGAAGGCCAATGAGGTCTATCATGTATCCCAGGGTCTCACCATAGATGATTTTATGCACTAGAGTACAGATTTTGAAGGTATGTATGATCACTGAGTTATATGGATATCCAGAGACATTCAGTCTCTATCTATATAGCTAAGTGGTTATACTTTAGAACAGCCTTTTTTCTGCCCTAAATTAACTGCTTAGCTATAGGGCTAATGGATGAATATTGCCAGTTCTCACTATTGGGTCCTTTTACTAAGCCGGGCTAAAAAGTGCCGGTGCTGTGGCTACTTTTAGCATGACAGTAAAATGGCCGCATTTCCATATTTTTCTTTAATGGTCATGCACTAATTTCCAACTACCACAAAAGCCCTTACCGACACCTATTTTGTAGCGCTAAGGGCTCTGCACTAACTCCACAGTAATCAGGCAGCATACAGCAATGTGCTCACACTGGTTGATTAGCACAGGGCACGCCTACTCTCCGCCCATAGTTATACCTCCAGCGCTGATGGGCACACTACTGTAGGATGCCTCAGCATGTCCTGCTGCAGTGCCTTTTGCCACATGGTAGGCACATGGAGACACATGGAGGAGTGGTCTAGTGGTTAAAGCACCGGTCTTGCAATCCGGAAGTGGCCAGTTCAAATCCCACTGCTGCCCCCTCTGATCTTGAGCAAGTCACTTAACCTCCATTGCCTCAGGTACAAACTTAGATTGTGAGCCCTCCTGGGACAGAGAAATATCTAACATACCTGAATATAACTCACCTTGAACTACTACTAAAAAAGGTGTGAGCAAAATCTAAATAAATAAAGAGCCTCTATATTTGGAAGAAACACCCATAGCCTACCCTTGCTCTCCCCTAGTACTGTCTGGATAGTGCTGGGGTGATCTGTGAGAATTTTCACTGGGACTATAAATCTAGTGCTGTTGAAAATTCACAGACAGAGCACCAATACATTTAGCAGCTGTCATTAAGGGGGTAAATCTATAACTGGGGGCCTCCGTTTAGGTGCCCCAAGGGCACATGGTGAAAGCCCTATTCTATAATGGCATCTGGACACTTAGATTCCATTATAGAATATAAGCGTAGCCAGGTATCGGCACAACTTAATGTATGTGCCTGCAATTACATCAGCCAAAGACCTGGCATAACTGCAGGTTTTTAAATGGGGTAAGGATGTACTCAATTACAGTATTGTATAAATTATACATGTGAAAGCCCCACCCATTGCTCACCAATGCTCCGCCCATGTGCACACCCTCTTGCATTTATGTGCCATGCCACTTACACCTGTCCTTACAGAACAGCTCTGCTAGCACAGATAAATGTACAATTATACACATAACTGCTAGTATTCTGTAAAATTACACACTCAAAAGGCATGGGCACTTTAAACATATAAATTGTTTTTAACCTGGGCATACATTTTTCACTATACACTAATGAACCGAACGCACAGGAATGCACATCTCTATGCATTATGTATTAATACAGAACTTGTTGATTTAGCTAGAATCTGATTCGCTGCTGAGAACTTCTGGATTCACTCCCAGTCATTGTGAGCAAATGAAGAGTTTAAATCATCATTAATTAAAAGCCTTAAGTCCTGACTTATTAAGAATTCGTCCTAAATAGCACACAATGAATGGGAGAGAATTCTAGATAAGTCAAGCTCTTTGTTTCATTAGTACAACAGAGCTGTCCAGTGAATCCAAGTCAATACGGGGCACTTTCAAGATCACCTGGTGTTTTGTTTTCAATCTTCCATCTCTGAACAGTTTGAGATTGTCAATAAGTACTGCTTTAAAAAAAAAAAAGAGCAATACTGACTCAAGGTCACTCATGGATTCCAGCTCTGGTTCGGTGCTTATCCCAAGGTGCCTGCAGTTTGCAAATCTAGATTTATTTTTCTAATATCTATCTTGTTTGGAGCTCATAGTTTGCCCTCTCTGCATTGCGCTGCTTAACCCTTTCCTTTCCAACCACTTTGCTTTATGCAGTACGATTGGAAGTGTGGGCAACTGTTTGAAGCACATGACTCCTTAAGAGGGCACCTGGGACTTATTAAATTCCCCATTCTAATACTGACATGCAACCTATGCCTTAGGTGTAATTAAGAAAAAAGAAACAATTGCTTCTTCTCCAGCTTAGAAGCTGTCATAGTGTGCAGTGTGACAATGTTCGATATTTTCTTTTATGGTGCTATGACTGTAAAATGAATTGGAGTCTTTTATAAATCCAGAATATCATTGCTATACTATTCCTCATTGTTAGTATTTGTCTGCCTCAGACATTTTTTTTCTTCTTATATGTTTTCTAATGATTTCTCAGACATGGTAGTCACTTGAACAGCACAGTGGATTTGCAGAAAGAGGGAGGACAGTAAAAGTACACTGGAGGTAGAGGCTGCTGTAGGGCAAGGAAGGAAGAGAGAGAGAATGTGTGGAGGAGAGGCTGGAAAAGACAGTAGTGGATGGGGGGGTATGCTGGACAACAGTGATGGAGAGGTTAAAGAAGAGACAGTGATTTAGAGGGGAGAGAAACAGTGGAATGCTGAGGAGAGGGGGTTAGGGCAAATGGTAGGGGGAGATGGGGTACTGACAAGAGAACTGGTTGGCTGGTCATGGTATCAGATGGGGACCTCACTCTAATTGACTGTGACTCTCATTCCCTAACTCAATCCACTCCCACTGGATCCCAAGTGACCCCTGCTTAAAAAATAGTGAAGACCACCTGGATAAAAAGATCTTTACAGAAACATATATATAGTTAGTTGATTGTTCAAGAAATGAAGGATTTAGTCCTGTCAGTGCCTTTAGTGGGGTAGTTATTAAGGGGCAATTACAGCCATAATGAGCTTTATTTGCCTCTTAACCCAGGTTAAACAACAATAAAGTGTGTTATATTACTGTAATGCATGTTACTGTAATATTACTGTAATGCATGTTAATATTACTTACCGTGGGATACATCGTAATGAGATGAAAGCACGCAAAGAACGTGGCTTGTCTTTCCTTTATATGAAAGGTTGACCCTTAGTGGTAGTGCCACGAGACTACCACTAGGGTTTCACCAGTACCATTTTGAACCAAGTACTGGCAGGGGCAGGAGTAACTGCCCCTGCCCCTGCACTGTAGATCACAAGGATTTCTCAAGGTAAGTCGAGGGGCGGGGGCTATGGGATGGTACAGGGTGGCTATGATGAAGCAAGCATTTGGAAGGATGGGTGTGATGAGGAGAGGGCACTGGGAGTAAGAGGGACCTTTACATTGGATTGGTCGGCCCCTTCCAGATGTGGCCTGGCAGGCAGTATGAATAATGCTGCTTGCAAGACTGATCACAAGCAACATTATTTATATATGGTGGAGTAACTAACATGTAGTAAATTAAGCCCAGCTTTTATTGCACCTTAATAACTACCCCTCTTAATATTAAAACATGAACTTAAATTTCAAACTGAATTCAGCTTGGAGCCGGTGCAGTTCATTTAAGACTGGAATAATATAGACACAGACCTTGAACCATTAAACAGATGTGTTACTGCATTCTACACAATTTGAAGTCTATATAATGATGCTTTTTCTGGTAAACCCATATAAAAGCAATCAATGCTTGATATGGTAAAACTATGACATACTATTGCAAACATGGTTTCTCCAGAGAGTCACAATAAAAAAATTTAAAAAAAAACCCCCAAAACATACCATATATACTCGCCTATAGGTCACCCTCATTTATATGTTGCACCCCTATTTTCCATCTTAATTATACTGTCCATGTAATGACTTGCTTATAGGCCTATAGGTTGCCCTTTCCCCACCCTATCCCCCCGGGGGTCTCCCCACATCTCACCACCGCAACCACAAGCATCACATTCCTCCTCCCTTTCCCATGTTGGCAGTTTTATTCATACTTGTTCTCTGGCATTGCATAGAAATTTCAGAACCAGGGCCTTCCTTTATAGGTCCGCACTCAGACACACCGCCAGGTTGTGCCCTATTCCCAACAAGAAGTGCATCACAGTGGAGATCATGTGATGTATTTCCTGTTAGGCTGAGGGTGTGACCCAGCAGTGTAGAGGAAGACCCCGGTCAAGTAATGAAACTGCTATGCAATGCTAGGGAACAGATATGAATGAGAGCGCTGGCATGGGGAAGGGAGAGGGGATGCTATGCTTGTGCCTGCTGCAATGAAACAGGGTAGACCTTGGGAGGGGGGATAGGAAGGGGAAGGGGAAATGCCAGAACCAGTGTGGCTGGGTAGGGAACTGCAAAGGCAGCTGGTAAACTTGCACATAGGCCACCCCCCTGAGTTTTTACTTTAAAAAGGGTCACAAATTGCAACCTATGCACAAATATATATGGTAACTTTGGCACAGTTGAACTTTGAGCAACTGTTGAGACAACCAAGTTCAGTAAGTCCCCTGAACTATGAGCTTCCATTTGGTAACAGTCTGACAAAATCTTTTCCTGTTCCTTATCAATTGCTGGACCAGAGTTGTGGAATATCCTGCCTTCTGCTCTTTGTTTAGAGGCTGCTTTGTTTTCCTTTCATAAGAAAGTCAAAACATTCTCTTTACACAGTTTTTCTCTTGTCTTGTTGGGACTCTCACTTCCTTTTTATAAACGTAAGAGAAATACATTTGATCTACTGCGATTTACATATATTATATGCAGGTAATTTCTCTATAGCAGTGACGTAGCCATGGGAGGGCCTTGGGCCCCCCCAATTTGGGTTTGAGTCCCCCAAAACTGAGGTGCAGTATGCTGTTTTGCCTGGCAGTTGGTGGCGCTTTTCCTGAGCTGCTGCGCTGCCCCCCAAGACATGTTTGGTTTATGTCAAACTGAGCATGTGTGAGGGAGTCCCCTCCGCGCATTCATGAAAACTGAGCATGTGTAGTGGGTGGGCTTCTCCCATCTATGCTCAGTTTTGTGAAAACCTAGCATATGCGGGGGGGAGGGAGGATGACATGGTGATGACCCAGGAAAAGTGCCATCAACCGCCAGGCTTCAGGTGGAGGATTATTTTCGCTAGTTGGTCCTGAGGATCAGCTCAGGTATGTGGGGTCACGGAGGGAGGGACAAAGAGCGTGTGGGGTGGGGCACAATTTTATCCCTCACCAAAAAAAAAACTGGAGGTCTGACGGCCTGGTTCTTAGTGGGCTCACCATCTGAGTTTTTGTACTAGGGGTAATGGAAACTTAGGTGACTTACCCGGGTCACAGGGGGCTGCAGTGGGAATTGAACCTGATTCACCCAGGTTCTCAGTTCACTGAACTAACCATTAGGCTTCTCCTCCGCTCCTTTTATATGGATTTCTGTTATAGTTCTATGTGATGTGATATTTAGAAGATTATTTTAAAGCATCTCCAGGTGTAAATAGCAAAATTTACACATGTACAGTACATTGATATACAGGTGTAAATGCAATTTCAGTAAGACACTTTGTAGCGAATTCAAGGGGGTATGGTGAGGGCATGGCTTGTGCATACCAAACAAATAGATGTGGATGTCCCATTTTACAATGGGAGGCTCACATGTATTGGGAAAAAAATTCCCTGTTGGCTTGTACACCTTCCCCAATGCACACATAAGTACCAGCTTGAAGGGGCAGATGCATGGGTCAGTCCAGATCCGGGCCCCCAAAACATCATCAAGTCTCTGCCCTCCAGGATCTCCCACACAGCATCAAAACTGTTTCCCCCTTCCCAGGCCCTCCTGACAGCAATAAACTCCTCCCATCCCCCAGACCCCCACGGTTCTTACCGAGGGCTCTCCCTAATTTTCTAGCAGTTGCTCCTGCTGTTTGGTGTCGGGTTCAAAATGGTTCCTCTGATCCCTGGCAGTAGTCCCATGGCACTCCCACTATGTGTCAGGATATCAAATAGCTTGTCCCTTAGCAGTAATACCTCAATTGCCATTTTGAACCCTGGTGCTCGATGGAGCAGGAGCAACTGAGGATCACTTCTGCCCCCCACTAGGACACCAAAGAGAGCACCAGGTAAAAGCTGGAAGGGGTCTTGGGGTAAGTGAGGGGAGAATGTTGATGATGAGGTGGTGGGGGGTCTCAGTTAGGTCGGACATATGAAGTGCTGGTGGAGGTATTTGGGGGGGGGGGGATCAGTACCCAGTGATTTACATGCCAGCATCTACAGTGCAGATTGCAAAATCGGCATCTGAATGTGAAGTTGGCGACACTCACTCATGTAAACCCCTGTGGTCCACTCTTTGTGTATCTGCCCTTTAAATGCTGGTAAATATACATGCATTTGTCACTACCCTATAGTACTGAGGAAAATGAGCACGTGCTGACCCAGACGTCTTGATTCCTCTTTCCATGACCTACCTAAAATGGGCCTTTTAATGTTTGTATTTTGCTTTTGTAAGCAGTTGTGATTTGAATGCAATACTTTTTAGATTAAACATGTTTTATTGTCCGCCTCTTAGAATTCTGGATAAGTGGTTTATAAATAAAATGCATACATATTTTCCTTTGCTGTTTGCTGCTCATAAATTTCTCTAAGGTAAAATTCATGCATACATTTGATAATCAAAATACACTTCATCCCCACCCCAAGAATACGTACCCATACAGCAGGTACAGTTATGCATGTATGTTTATTTACAATACTTGATAAATTAACATATTATGGACTAGCCAAGTCTAAGTGATGACTACAGGCATGTAACCTTTTCCACGGATTAAGTGGGTAATTTTTATGCAAGGAAATGGTTTTGAAAATTACCCTTCCTATTATCTTAATGGGTCACAAATCTCTCACTGCTAATTGAGGGAACTGCTAATTCTTGATTACTTTGTGCATCTGAAAGCTGATTCATTGTATAAAATAGTTCCTTAGTGATTCAATTACCTTAGAGTAAGAGGGTTTTTTTTTTCCAGAAGCAGTTCTTGAATATAGATCATTACAGAGCCTTGGATTGGACTTTATTATTATCTGAAAGAGTTTTCCTCCAGCTCTTTTCCTAAATTGTTAAGCTTTGAATCTCACTGGAGAACCAAGGAGCTGTTTCTACTCATACAAATCAGGGCCGCTTTTGCTTTTAGTCACTGTCTTGACTTACACTGTAAAAAAAAGGTTGTTTTAACAAACCCAAATAAATGATAAACTAGGTGGTTGCTTAGAGCACCAAGGTTCTTGGAGTGGCAAACAGGAAGCAAACAGAAGGACAGATAGTTGAAATTCCCTCCTGTACCCTGGAATTCTACTCTAACCTTTCTCCCAGTAGCTCAGTCCCCAGTGCCAGCGAGTAGGAGGACACTTACTAACACAGTTTCCTCTGCTCCATAGAGTCAGTCTCACAATATTCACAACAAAGTCCCACCATCATATTAAATAAACAATATAAATATAACACAGAACTTTATTAGAATCACAATACAAGAGACCATTAGGATACTAGTTGCTTGGGAGCAATGAACCAGGTTCTTCTTCTGGAACCCTCCAATCATGGGTACTGACTCTGGCTACTAGGTTTGATGATTCCTTTGCTCACTCCTCCCTCTGGGAATGGGAGCACTGATTCTGCAGGAAGTCCAGCCTCCTTCTTGTAGAAGCATGCATGCATGACTGTAAAGCAGAAAGAGAAGGAGAGACTGCAAGGACAAGATCTAGAGTTCTCTCTCGCAACATGATCCAGTCAGGGCTAGTGTTAGAGGAATGCAGCCAAGGCAATTGCCCTGGACCCCTACATCACAATGGGTGCTAAGCCGGTCCAAAACTAAAAAAAGAACAGCTTGCTGATGCACTTTGGTGCCTCCTCCCGACTTCTACCCTAGGTCCCAGCATGTTTAAGAAGTTCCATTTCCTCAATTATTACTTTAAAAGGAGTGAAGCCTGTGAAAACTGGGATTACTTTAATCAGTGGGACTTGAATTAGAGACTTATGTATATGTATTGTTAAATAACTTCTGGTTTTTAAAAGAGAAAGATTGTAATCAGATCTATTATTTCTAACTAATATTGGACAATAAGTATGTTTTCAATTAAATGATTTGACTATACACCGTATTGGCCTTGAAGAAGCCAACCAGATGATCAATGTGGAATAATGAATTAGACGAGTAATATCTGGGGATAATCAGGTTAATACCACGTTTTTTTTTCTGTTTACTGTTTAATTAATCTCTTTGTCTTGTGTCACTCTCCCTATTTAGTGGTCTAAGGAAGAGAATACAATTATCTGACTGAAATAATTCCTATATATTATTTTCTCTGTATTTCCGGGAAAGTTGTTTTATCACTTGTAAAAATTTAAATGGTTATGAATAAAAAAAAAAAAAAAAGAAGTTCCATGAATCAGGGGCGTAGCCAGATCTCGAGGTGGGAGGGGGCCAGAGTCCAAGGTGGGGGGCACATTTTGATCCAATGCCCCCTTTCCACCACCTCGCTGCCCTGCCGCTCCCCACCCACTGCCGCTGCTGTACATCTTGGCTGGTGGAGGTCCCCAACCCCCGCCAACGGAAGCACCACCACTGCAAATACCTTGGCTGGCAGGGGTCCCCAACCCCGGGCCAGCTGAAGCCTTCATCCAGCGCTGGTCTCCGGTGCCATGCCACTGTCGCATTGCCTGCCCTGCTGTCTATTCCACTCATGTCCAGCACGCTCCTTTTAGTGAAACTGAGCATGCCCAATTTCACTAAAAGAAGCATGCCGATCGTGAGGGGAAGAGACAGCAGGATAGGCAATGCGGCGGCTCCGGAGACCAGCGCTGAATGAAGGCTTCTGGTGTAACTAGTTAGGCATATCCCAGCTATGATTATACAGTACCAACAGGCAAAAGTCCAAGTATTTTGGTCTGTAATTCACATTTCTGCCATGCTACAGAAGGAAGATGAGCTTAGTTGTAAACAACTGACATCAACAGAAGCCTTGAAACAAATTACAAAAACAGACATTGAATAGCATGAACTTGAAACAGACCATGTATTGTCTTGATAAGTATCTTGGCAGTGTTCTGTTGCAGAAATGTAACTCACCCATTTCTCTGCTGACCCAGCACTGGCAGGATTTCATAGCTAGTTTTGTTGGCCAGCAGAACTCGTGTAACATAGTTGCCAGGCTGCTGTATATATACAGCGACTTCCAGTGTACAGTGTTCACTGTTGCTTGTGAGCCAAGGGCTTACCACCAAGGTGTTTGTCATTTCTGATGTGTTCAGGAAGAGAAAATGACCTGTGAAGAAAAATAGAAACATCACTCAAAAAGCAGAACTTTTATTTCAAGTAAACCCAAAAATGTGAAAAAGTTTTATTCCATTGTTTTTTTGTGCAAAGCAATTTTTCATTCCATTTTCTGAAAACTCTAGACCAGAGGTGAGCAACCTTGATCCTTGAGGGTCGCAACCCAGTAGGATTTTCAGGTTTTCCCCAGTGAATATGCAAAGATCTATTTGCGTGCACTGTCTCCATCGTGTATAAATAAATCGGATGCATATTTATTGGCGAAATCCTGAAAACCTGACTGGGTTGCAACCCTTGTGGATCAAGGTTGCCCACCCCTGCTCTGGACTAATAGGCTCACTCCCTTCATGTACTTAGTAGAGCAGTTCCCAAGGGGAGAGACTCATGTAAAATCTGTATGCAGCTGAAGAGTGATCTTATATTTACCCAAATATTCTGAAAATCATCTTCAGTCTGGAAAGAAATCCAGTTTACAAACATACACACTTTAGAAAATAACAAACGTTAGTGCCAGAGATTGAATCCCCACAGAGAGTGCATTAACAATTTTCCCTAGAAAGAAGTAATCAGCATCTTTGAAAGCCATTTGAATACTTGAGGCTGCTTTACAGATTACTGGCTTATTTTCTTGCAAGATGTCAACTGGGAATACTACTACTACTACTATTTAGCATTTCTATAGCGCTACAAAGCATACGCAGCGCTGCACAAACATAGAAGAAAGACAGTCCCTGCTCAAAGAGCTTACAATCTAATAGACAGGAAGGAGGAGAGGAGGGTAGGTGGAGGCGAGTGGTTACAAGTGGTTACAAGTCAAAAGCAATGTTAAAGAGGTGGGCTTTCAGTCTAGATTTAAAGGTGGCCAAGGATGGGGCAAGACGTAGGGGTTCAGGAAGTTTATTCCAGGCGTAGGGTGCAGCGAGACAGAAGGCGCGAAGTCTGGAGTTGGCAGTAGTGGAGAAGGGAACAGATAAGAAGAATTTATCCATGGAGCGGAGTGCACGGGAAGGGGTGTAGGGAAGGACGAGTGTGGAGAGATACTGGGGAGCAGCAGAGTGAGTACATTTATAGGTTAGTAGAAGAAGTTTGAACAGGATGCGAAAACGGATAGGGAGCCAGTGAAGGGTCTTGAGGAGAGGCCAATTTAAAATTTAAAAGTTACTAGCTAATTGAAGTCATGGTATTTGTTCAGTTGCTCAACTTGTACAGCATGGTAAGTTAAAATTGTTCTTTGAACTTCAACAGAAGTTTGACTGGTAAACTTTATTATCAATCAACTCAATTATTCCACTGTATATGAAATAGTAAAATAGATGTGAATTTCTGCTGAATAGGAATAGGAGATGGGTTGTAATTAGCTGTCTCATTTATCAAAACAGATTCTAATTTTTATCATATGAAAAGATGGATGAAGTAAATGCCTTATTAGTTTACACAAAGTGTGGAAAGCAGATCTGAGGATAAAACATTTGCCTAAACTATAGAAAAAGTTCTCATGGAAATGTATTCCCACGTCATTGTCAGCTTCTTTGACCTCAACATTATACACGGGCTCACAGAACTGTGTGAGATTTGCATTTGATAGCCTGCCATAAAATATCTGGAGCACCATTTTATACAGAATGTAGAAATTAGAACTCAGATATCCAGATCAAGATGTGCTCAGTTCTGGTGATGTTTTTACAAAAAGACTCTGCCAATCTACAGCCTTTTCTAAAGTACCTACAGGAATGCACATGTATTTGCTGGCACGTGCAGTGGGAGCAGCCAATCAACAAATGCACACATGGAAAAAAACAGAAGAGCACACTCAGACGCATCTGAGTAAATTGGTATGTTGCAGCTGACACATATATGTGAGTCATTTGGAAAACTTGTGTGAATTCTGCTAATTAAATACACAGGCCACCATCTTTATTTCAATTTGGAGGGGAAAATAAACCACAGGTGATAAAGGAACATACCTCTTTTAGGGGCCCTTTTATAAATCTGCGGTAGGGCTACCACGACAATGGCACACAACAAATTGGCCCTCCGGCTGTAATTCCAGTGTGTGCCACACACCATTTGCAGTGCTTGGAAAATATGTGTTTTTTAGTGCTGGGTGCTTACCTGGAAGCAGCGTTAGCACCAGGTTTGCACGGGAGCCCTTAAGAGGCAGTAAAGGTCTCCCCCAGGAAATGGCTGCATGACAAGTGCTTAATCTATCGCAAGGCCATTTCCTTCTTTTAAACAAACCCTGCATTCCACAAAGGGGTGGTGGACGCTGTTCAAATCCTGGACATTGACCCTGAAGGCCGCTATATGTGATCTGTCAAATTTCAGAGGCCTATCAAGAGCTTTTATTGTGTTCCATTTATGCCGCTAATCAGTTAGATAGATCGTTTTATAAAAAGTTGACTCACCTGCTGTTGCCACGTCATTCCATTCAAATAATAATTAGTGGAGATTTCAATTTGGCTTGGGACCCAAATTTGGATAAATTCTTGAACCCCCGCTCTGAGAGAATTAATCCCACAAGAGCTTTCTTTGTAATATCTTGGACTTGGTGGATGTGTAGAGGGTCCTCCACCCTACTGAGAGGGACTACATGCATCTGTCATGTGCACATTCTATACAATCACATATTGACTACCTCTTAATCTCGAGAAACTTATTTTCATCTGTCTCAGCATCTGAAATGGGACCTTATGCCGTTTCTGATCATGCCTGGGTCTGATTGGGCTGGAGCTCTCTGGGGGCTGTAGGTCAGAGGTCTAGGTGGTGTTTCCCTTTAGCTTTGTATCGAGATGCAGTGTTTTGGGAGTTTTACTCCACTGTTGGAAAGGCTATCAGGTTCACAATTCCTCTCGTGAGACTGAGCCAGTGTTGTATTGGGAAGCCTCTAAAGCAGTGTTACGAGGGGAAATTATAAGTTATTCTGGCCAAGTTAAAAAGTCTAGGAATAGGGAGATGATAAGAGAAGCAGCTGCGACTTGCCTTTCAACATTTTGGGCACACACATACCTTGGCCCACAAGCAGTGGTTATTGGAAATTCAAGTAGCTTTGAATGAGCTAATCTATTAGAGAGTGCAGAAGTCCTTGGGTTTTTATAAATTTAATCTCTATCAACATGGGAATAAAGCTGGCAATCTTTTGGTCCGCTTAATTAACACGGGAGGGGGGGGGCAGATCACGCATGTTGGCACTTCAAGATGACACCGGCAAACAGGTGAGTACAGATGAGGCCATTCATAGTGTGTTTGTCTGGTACTATAAGCAACTTTATGCTGTACTACCTGATGAGGGCTTAGATGCTAAACCATATCTTGATGGTGTACCAGTGCCAAGTCTGAATCTGCTGGAAGTTGCTTCACTGAACTGTCCAGTTCTGCCAGATGAGGTCTTATGTGCTATCAAGCAAAGCCCCCTTATTAAGGCCCCTGGTGTTGACAGCTTCCAAGTGGAATTTTATAAATTATATGGTCATCTTCCCGAAGTAGTTATATCTATTGCAGACCTTGCTACTCCATCTGTTACAAAGGGATTTAAGGTGTCTTTATGGTTTATTTACCAAATTCTGTTGGAGAGGTAAGAAATCGAAATTGCATTTTCAATTTTTGCTGCGCAACTGGGGTCAAGGGGGACAAGGATTGCCGGATATTAGACTTTATAATCACGCTTCCTTATTGCGCCATCTGGGTGATTGATGTTAAGGAAGCATAAATTTACCCCTCCCCCCTGAGCTCGAGACAGCCTTCTTTGCTCCCTTTCAGTATTTCTGTTGGGCTGTGAGAGTCCTCAGCTCCCCCTTAGATTTAGGTCTAACCTTTTACTTCGATCAATGCATGATGAATGGGCAGTATTGATATGTCTATTGGGTGGTGACCCTTCTGTTATAGTTCAATTATCCATCAGAGGGAATCTAGTTTGAACCTGGGTTGAGAAAGCAGGGGCATCTGGATTTTGGAACACACTTTGAATGGGGAGGATGCATTAATCTCCTTTGAAGACCTTCAACAGCAGGTGGGGCTTCAGTGGAGCAAGAAGTTCACTTGTCAACTCAGACAGTATGTCCATTCTTTGCAGCATGCTCCACTTCAACTTGGAATGGGGGCCCAACTACGGGAATGTTTTCAGACCATTTCTCTCTGGGGACTTCCTATATCTAGGTTGCTTAAAGCTCTGTGTAAGCTTGGAAAGGGGTGGGATTTGTTTGACCTCAGTATGTAGTAAATGGGAAGCAGATCTTGATCTCTCTTTGGAGGCATGGGATCTTCGGGCTAATATCAGGGCTATTCCCCACTTGGTTTCAGGAGCGTGGCTCCAGGAGTGTTATTTTAGAGTGGCATACAAGTCACCCAGATGGCGCAATAAGGAAGCGTGATTATAAAGTCTAATATCCGGCAATTCTTGTCCCCCTTGACCCCAGTTGCCCAGCAAAAATTGAAAATGCAATTTTGATTTCTTACCTCTCCAACAGAATTTAGTAAATAAACCATAAAGAAACCTTAAATCCCTTTGTAACAGATGGAGTAGCAAGGTCTGCAATAGATATAACTACTTCGGGAAGATGACCATATAATTTATAAAATTCCACTTGGAAGCTGTCAACACCAGGGGCCTTAATAAGGGGGCTTTGCTTGATAGCACATAAGACCTCATCTGGCAGAACTGGACAGTTCAGTGAAGCAACTTCCAGCAGACTCAGACTTGGCACTGGTACACCATCAAGATATGGTTTAGCATCTAAGCCCTCATCAGGTAGTACAGCATAAAGTTGCTTATAGTACCAGACAAACACACTATTAATGGCCTCATCTGTACTCACCTGTTTGCCGGTGTCATCTTGAAGTGCCAACGTGCGTGACCTGCCCCCCCCCCCCGTGTTAATTAAGTGGACCAAAAGATTGCCAGCTTTATTCTCATGTTGATAGAGATTAAATAAGTCTTATGTCTCAGCTGTCCAGTTGTTTAAGGCTGGAGGGGTGCAGTCACCTAAGTGTATTAAATGTCACAGGGCAGATGACACATTAGGGCATTCCTTTTGGTCCTGTACCAAAATAAAACAATTTTGGGCTTTGGTGGTGAGATACATGGTCTCTGGTCTGGGAGGAGTTAATGTGGGTTCCATGGAGCAGTTACTTCTTGACCAGCAGGGGGCGTTTGCCTCTAGAGATAAGGGGAAAATCTTGTTGCTGCGTAAGTTGTGCCTAGTAGCTAGAAAATGTATTATTCAATGTTGGACATCTTCAGACATGCCATCATTCTGGCACTGGAGAAATCAAGTTCATCAACTTGCCACACGGGAAGCATGAGCAGCGAGAAGGTCTTTGTAAAGGAAGAAGGCCTTTTTATTGGTGTGGGATGCTTTCTTGCATAGTCTGAGGCGGAGAGGGTGCAGTCTATTACTGCATTCCTTGTAAGTTGGGCTACTTTTTGTTTAGTTGCTAGGATGGGGAGTACACTCAAGGGAACATCTGTTTGGAGTAGGGTGTTGCAGTGCTGTGGGTTGGGGGGTTCTATTTCCAGTTTTAACTAATAAGAAATCTGCTGAAACCTAAATTTTCACATGTCTCCCATGAAATTGTTTTGTGCTATGTCAACCAGAAACCAGACCTTTGGGCTTCCAGCTCAATTGGAAAAGTTTCTTTTGGGCCATATATCTTTTTTTCTTACACTTCCATCTTCATTTTCCAATTACGAGTTATTTTCCCTTTCCAGCCCCACTGATGTACTGTAGCAACAGTCCTAGGCCAGGGGCCACAAATCACAAACCCTCTAACCCAATATGGTTGTGAAAAGTTGGGATTATGTGCTTCAAGAGTCAATTAGACTTTAAAACCTTAGTTTAGATAGAGATGCAAGCTTAGTTAAACCATAAGCATGAAGCAAGCCTTGTATTAAGGATAGAAAGATGCCTGGTCTCCAGAGATAAGAAATAGAGAGAAATATAGGAGAAGTAACTGGGGAACTTTTCAGATTAAGAGATAGCAACTAGCTAGGGGATGGAGGTACAGAAGATATCCACCTGCTGAACATCTGCATGCAAGACGAATATCTGAAATTCTGTTTTTCACTTTATGATTTGGTTCCGCGTATTGGTTCCTCGCTTTTCCTATGAAAAGTAGGCTTTACACTAAGCAGTTTCAAGTCTTTGATCCTAAGCAGTTAGAAGAGTTTTTGGTTTCTAAAGAAGAAGTGAATGTGAATGTTAACTAACAGAATGCACACTGTGTGATAGTTTGGAAGAAGAAATAGGTCAGCAGTATCTCCTGTGTTGATTTATTTTAAAGTATACTTTAATAGTGTTATGTTATTTCTCCCTCTTGAATCTATTTTGCCTAATTATAAAGGTCGAAGGAATTAAGTAAATTTCAACTTAATGTTAATAGAGATAATTGGTTTAAGTTAATTACAAATTTCTGTACCATTTCTGTTTGAGCTGTAAAATATATATAATTAATTAATAAAAATAAATATTAAAAAAAAAAAAGTGAGCTTTACATACTGTAATTTGGAGAACATCGGATCCAGGGAAAGACTCTGTCACTGTCCTATACAATCACAAGAAGACCCATGCAGTTAACTGACTTAGGGGCATCAGTGGCATTCCTATGTCAGCTGCCACCCGGGGCGGACTGCCACTGCGCACCCCCTGGTACCTCACTCCCCCCCACCCAGTACATCACCCTCCACCCCCGGCGCATCACCTCCTGGGGGTGCAGGGAGCAGCCATGCGGCTGTCAGGTCCACCGGTTCCCTGACCCAGAACAGGAAGTAATGTCAGAGGGAGCAGAGAACCGGCGGAGCCAACAGCCACGCGGCTGCTCCCTGCACCCCCTTGCAGCGTATACCCGGGGCAGACCACCCCTACTGCCCCAACCTTGGTACATCACTGAAGGGTGTGGTTATCAATGTGGGCTACCGTTAAAATAGGTGATTCAACCACTAATTTGTGCTATTTTAGCAGTGATCTTATTTTATTCAAAAAAAACCTAATTTCTAACCAGGGTAAACCAAAAAATAGCACATCTTAACAGTAGCCCATGTTGATAACTACACCCAGGGCGGCCCAAGGCAATCTGCTACCTGAGTCAAGGAAGAGGTGGCACCCCCCCCCCCCAAGTCCAACATCTCTCCCTTCACACACTCTGTCTCTCCCAACTCCCTCCCCCCTTCTTTCTCAACACCTTTCCCTAAGTCTAACTTCTTTTTTTGTTTTCCAAACGTTGTCGTCAGCAGCAATTCCCATACACTGCCTTGCCTCTGGCACCAGCTTCTTCTCTCTACTGCAGCCTGCCTCTCTGATGTAACTTCCTGTTTCCTCAAAGGTGGGTCGCAATACAGAGAAGTCAGTGTCAGCGGCAGGGCAGCATGTAGGAATCGCTGCCACTGACAACTTTCAGAAAACAAACAAAAAAAAGAAGGTAGACTTGGGGAAGGAGGGAGTAGCCAGACCATGGTGGGTGTGAGAGGTGGAAAGGAGCAAGATGCCGCTCCATGAAGAGTGCCACCTCCCAGCCTCAGTTGGCCTAATGGTAGGGTGGCCACTGAGTACACCCCTTAACCAGTTATCTTTAACCAAATAGCGCTAAATATCAACACTATCCAGTAAAATAATAACCCTACCCATGGCATAGTTTTCACCCCTTTACATTTAACCAATCAACTTGTGACTAGATATTGAGTTGGTCAGACAAAAATTAACCTATTGGTAACCATGGAATTTTCAAACATAATTTTTTCAGTTAACTCCCAAAGTTAGCTGGATGATCATTTGAATGTTCATCTAATACTATTATACAATAAATGTGGTTGAGGTCTTCTCATTTGCATTCTCATTAGCGTTATCTTTGAGGACACTGGCAAGAATGTTTATGCACATGTAAATAGCATATGGTACCGTGCTTAGGTGTCAGCTAATGCTCACATTAAGGTGTGCTTAACACAAGTGATAGTGCTAATGTTTATTAGTAAATAGATTCCTATACATATGATTTTATGAGCTGTAAATAATTTAGAATTGCCATGGGCTTCCTATTTATCTCACAACTACGGATATATTCTTGCAAATGATGAAGGCCTTGTACAGATTGTTTGCTCCAGTGGCGTAGCCACAGGTGGGCCTGGGTGGGCCAGGGTCCACCCACTTAGGGCTCAGGCCCACCCAACAGTAGCAGACATTTAGCGGTAGCTGGTGGGGATCCAAACAGTGGTGTAGCCACAGGTGGGCCTGGGTGGACAGGGGCCCATCCACCTAGGGCTCTGGCCCACCCATTTAGTGCTAGCTAGTGGGATCCCAAGCTCCGCCAGCTGAAGACCTCCCCCTGATGGTGCTGAAAACACTGCTCTCCACTTCAGCAGTCTAAGCTTCCTAAGCTGCTGATACTGGCCTCATCACATTGGGGGGGGGGGGGGATAACACTTGGTGCCCACCCACTTCTTGACTAGGCCCACCCAAAATCTGCTGTCTGGCTATGCCCCTGGTTTGCTCAGCATCTCAAAGGTTTGTAGTGTAGTGGTAGTGCCCTCTCCAGAGCTGATAATACCACCACAGAACCAAGGTTTGTTTTGCCCTTATATATTGTAAAGAGTATGTAGGCAGCCCTGGGGAACAGAAAGAAAAGAGGAGAGAAAGGGACTACAAATTTCAGCATGCCCCAAAGGAACCCTGGGGTAAGCAAGAATACCCCAGGTACAGGCAGGCAATCCCCAGGGAAGAACCCGAAATAGGAAACTACAACTCCCAGCATGCCCCAAGGGAACCTGGGGATAAGAGAAACTATGTGCATTCCCGGTAGTCACCAGAGGAGGGCCGCAGGGGAAGGAGTAAGGCTGATTCTCCAACCTGGTGGAAGAGGTGGTGGAACAAGTGGGTGGAGAAAGAAGGGACTCCAAAGAACTTTAATGAAGAAAAGGGTGAGCAGCTGGGAGAAGGGTGGGGTGAAGAGAATATGGATTGGGCTCCTGAGGGGAGAGAGGAGGAGAGTGAGCCTTGCCCTATGGAGTGGACTGAACCGGAGAACACCCTGGAAGAGCCGATGGACTTTTCAGCTCTGGCTCAGCGAAAGCCAAGAAAGTAGCGGGGCCAAGCCGGGTCAAGCGGGAGGAGGTCAGGTAAGAGAGAGTGACTGACCAAGAGGGTGGGACCCTAGGCTTTGAGCCCGCGCAGAGCCATATTGTGTTTGGAAAGCCTAGCTAACCTGAACTGTGATTTGAAAGCCTGGCTGTGTTTTTGAAAGCCTGGCTAACCTGAACTGTGATTTGAAAGCCTGAACTGTGTTTTGAAAGCCTGGCTAACCTGAACTGTGATTTGAAAGCCTGAACTGTGTTTTGAAAGCCTGGCTAACCTGAACTGTGATTTGAAGGCCTGGCTGTGTTTTTGAAAGCCTGGCTAACCTGAACTGTGTTTTGAGTAGGCCTACCTAAACTGAACCGGGTGTTTTTTTTTCTTTGTGCTGCTCCTCTCTAGGAGAGGAAGAGAGAGGAAGCAGCTGCTGAAGCCTAGCCTGTGTACCTGACCGGCTGGAGTAAGGTAAACGGTAACAGGGATTTGTTGTGTGTTGTGGATCGGTACTTGAGAGAAGGAGGGACGCCCTTCCTATGCAATAAACAGCTTTATTTTGAGTTGGAGGTGAGCACGGCTGGAGAGTGTTCTTTTGTTTGGGGAGCTGCAACCACGGAGTGAAGGGGAGCAACTTAACAATTGGTGTCAGGAGTGGGATCCCTTTTCGGACCTGTCGCTCGAGGAGGCCAAGACCAGCTAAGCCGAAAAGCCCGACGGAGGGGCCAACGCTGAGAAAGGCGCAGACCCGTCTAGGGTTCCGGTAAGCGGGGCCTAGATTGGGGGGGGGGGGGGGGAAATAAAGGGATCATAGTAAAAGAAAAAAAAAATAAGTAGTGAAACCGCCCTTGGAGGTGTCCTCTGTTTTTTTCCCCAGGAGTCGCGGAGCCGGACCCAGGATGGACCCCAAGGAGATCTTCGCGTGGATGACGATGCAGTTCCAGAAACAGCAGGAACTGACCAATAAGATGGTGGAGGACTCCTTGACGGCTGCACGAGAGCAGCAACAACCGGTGCTGAATATGCTCCAAGACTTTTTTCAAAGGGGGATCAATGCTCCAAGGGACGTGGGAGCCGGAGTAACTGGACAGGGGCCAGGAGGAAGCTGTGCGGTAGGACCTTTATCCTTGAACTCACTTACTTGGGGAAAGTTGTCTGAGCAGGATAATGTAGATGATTTCCTGACCGCATTCGAGAGGGTGGCGGTGGCCGCAGGATGGCCACAAGAGCAGTGGGCCATGCGGTTAGTACCTTCATTATCTGGGGAGGCTCTCGCAGCCTTTAGAAACTTGGCTCCTGGGGATGCTGCCCACTATGGGAGGTTAAGAGAGGCCATTAGGGACCGTTACGGACTAAGTACCCAGGCTTATAGGCGTAAGTTTCGGTCCACTAAATGGGAAAAGGGAGAAATCCCTAAAGCTGTGGCCACTAAACTGATGGTAAAAAAATGGTTGGAACCTGATCGCCACTCCACAGGAGAGCTTCTTCAGGAATTGGTAGTGGAACAATTCCTGCAGGGCCTTCCCGGGGAGATTAGGGCAGGATTGGTCCAAAGGGGTTATAAGACAGTGGAGGCCGTGACTGCAGGGTTGGAATGTTACTTGGAAGCCCAACATTGGGGAGGACCCGACCTGGGGGGGAAGCCCCGACCTCAAGGAGGCTGGGGGCCCAAAAGTTCCTTCTTTAAGACAGATCCCCAGGGAGTGAAGCACGAGTACAGCGGGGTGGGTAAAAAACCAGTAGTACCCGCAGGCCCTGGGAACAAGGCTACCTCGTATGAAGGAAAAATGTGTTATACAGTGGGGGAAATAAGTATTTGATCCCTTGCTGATTTTGTAAGTTTGCCCACTGACAAAGACATGAGCAGCCCATAATTGAAGGGTAGGTTATTGGTAACAGTGAGAGATAGCACATCACAAATTAAATCCGGAAAATCACATTGTGGAAAGTATATGAATTTATTTGCATTCTGCAGAGGGAAATAAGTATTTGATCCCCCACCAACCAGTAAGAGATCTGGTCCCTACAGACCAGGTAGATGCTCCAAATCAACTCGTTACCTGCATGACAGACAGCTGTCGGCAATGGTCACCTGTATGAAAGACACCTGTCCACAGACTCAGTGAATCAGTCAGACTCTAACCTCTACAAAATGGCCAAGAGCAAGGAGCTGTCTAAGGATGTCAGGGACAAGATCATACACCTGCACAAGGCTGGAATGGGCTACAAAACCATCAGTAAGACGCTGGGCGAGAAGGAGACAACTGTTGGTGCCATAGTAAGAAAATGGAAGAAGTACAAAATGACTGTCAATCGACAAAGATCTGGGGCTCCACGCAAAATCTCACCTCGTGGGGTATCCTTGATCATGAGGAAGGTTAGAAATCAGCCTACAACTACAAGGGGGGAACTTGTCAATGATCTCAAGGCAGCTGGGACCACTGTCACCACGAAAACCATTGGTAACACATTACGACATAATGGATTGCAATCCTGCAGTGCCCGCAAGGTCCCCCTGCTCCGGAAGGCACATGTGACGGCCCGTCTGAAGTTTGCCAGTGAACACCTGGATGATGCCGAGAGTGATTGGGAGAAGGTGCTGTGGTCAGATGAGACAAAAATTGAGCTCTTTGGCATGAACTCAACTCGCCGTGTTTGGAGGAAGAGAAATGCTGCCTATGACCCAAAGAACACCGTCCCCACTGTCAAGCATGGAGGTGGAAATGTTATGTTTTGGGGGTGTTTCTCTGCTAAGGGCACAGGACTACTTCACCGCATCAATGGGAGAATGGATGGGGCCATGTACCGTACAATTCTGAGTGACAACCTCCTTCCCTCCGCCAGGGCCTTAAAAATGGGTCGTGGCTGGGTCTTCCAGCACGACAATGACCCAAAACATACAGCCAAGGCAACAAAGGAGTGGCTCAGGAAGAAGCACATTAGGGTCATGGAGTGGCCTAGCCAGTCACCAGACCTTAATCCCATTGAAAACTTATGGAGGGAGCTGAAGCTGCGAGTTGCCAAGCGACAGCCCAGAACTCTTAATGATTTAGAGATGATCTGCAAAGAGGAGTGGACCAAAATTCCTCCTGACATGTGTGCAAACCTCATCATCAACTACAGAAGACGTCTGACCGCTGTGCTTGCCAACAAGGGTTTTGCCACCAAGTATTAGGTCTTGTTTGCCAGAGGGATTAAATACTTATTTCCCTCTGCAGAATGCAAATAAATTCATATACTTTCCACAATGTGATTTTCCGGATTTAATTTGTGATGTGCTATCTCTCACTGTTACCAATAACCTACCCTTCAATTATGGGCTGCTCATGTCTTTGTCAGTGGGCAAACTTACAAAATCAGCAAGGGATCAAATACTTATTTCCCCCACTGTAAGTGTGGGACAGAGGGGCACTTCCTGAAGGATTGCCCAGGTCGGGAGGGATGGACCTCGCAGGTGGCCCAAGGGTTTAGGCCACGGTATACTGCCAAGGTGGAGGTGGAGGGTTTACCGATTGTAGCCATGTTAGACTCCGGGGCAGACCAGTCCATGATCTCTAGGAGGTTATGGGAACAAATAAGGAAAAAGAGAACACGATGTCAGGATACCTATGAGGGAGCAGTGGCTATTCAATGTATACATGGGGCCAGTACTCGTTATACCCTCCATAGAGTTCACTTGAAGGGGCCCACGGGAGAGATAGAGATAGCCATGGCAGTTCTGCCCCGGTTGCCACAGGAGATGATTTTAGGTAGGGACTGGCCCCCGTTTTCCGAATGTATTAGTGAGAAAAGAGTGTTGGTAACTACCCGCGCTCAGGCTCGGCGGGACCCTGAGGTGGAGGAAGAGGAAATAGGGGGGATTTTTCCTTTCCAGGGGGAGGTCCTAGGGGAGCCAGGAAGAGAGAGAAAGGGGAAAGCTTTGAAGAAAAAGGAGCAGAGGGGTAGACGGGAGGCATTGGAGCGGGCGAAAAAAGAAAGTTATCTGCCCGTAGCCCCGAAAGAATTGAGGGAACAGTTTCCCCAGTTTCATAGGGAGCAGGCCAATGACCCTACTTTAGAATATGCTTGGGGAAGGGCACGACAAGGTGAAGGCAGGGAGGCTCCGGGGTTCCTGATAGAAGGGGACATACTATATCGCAGGGTACCCAACTGGGAGAACTCTGAGTCTGGGAGACAGCTAGTAGTCCCCCAAGCTTTTCGCCCCCTGGTAGTAAGGCTAGCTCATGATCACCCTTTGGGGGGGGCATAAGGGCTCCCAAGCTACCCTGACTCAGATATTGGGGCGCTTCTATTGGCCCGGGGTTTATGGGGAGGTGAAGAAGTATTGTAAGTCCTGCCCCAACTGTCAGAAGGTGGCCGACCGGCTGCCACCTAGGGCACCTTTAAAGCCCCTGCCTAGGGTGGAACAACTGGTGAGGAGAATAGCCATGGATATTATTGGTCCGGTAACAAAATCTCAGAGAGGGTTCCTCTATGTGTTAGTGATTATGGATATGGCCACTAGGTACCCATGGGCCTTACCTTTGAGAAGCCTATCAGCAAAGGGCATTGCCAGGGAACTGATAAAAATCTTTTGTGAGGTGGGCTTCCCCCAAGAAGTTTTGACAGACCGGGGGTCCAACTTTATGTCAAGTACCTTAAGGCAAGTGTGGGAGGCTTTTGGGATAAAGCATATCCGTACAGCGGCCTACCATCCTCAAACCAATGGGATGGTGGAATGCTTTAATAGAACTTTAAAGGGTATGTTAAAAAAAGCGTTAGGCGAGGATAGGACAGGGTGGGACCAACTGTTGCCCTTTGTGCTATATGCCTACAGGGAAAAGGTGCAAGACTCATTAGGGGTTTCACCTTATGAACTAATGTTTGGCAGGAGGCCAAGGGGGATTTTAGATATATTGCAGGAACATTGGGTACCCCCGGAAGCATCTGATCAGTCAGTGGTCGAATATTTACAGGATCGGAGGGCCAGATTGGACAAGTTACAGGAATATTCCCAGGATAGGCTAGAACAGAGCCAGAACCAACAAAAGGAATATTATGATAAAGGTACTCGGGAAAGGGAGTTTATAGTAGGAGATAGGGTCCTTATCCTAATCTCCGAAGACCCTCATAAGTTTGCCTCTAGATGGAAGGGACCCTGGGTTGTAAGAAGGAGATTAGGGCCTCTCACGTATGAGGTGGCGAACGAGAAGGGCCGGGTCCAAACCTTCCATGTCAACCTGATGAAACCCTGGGTAGCAAGGGTAGGCTTCCAGACTCGGGTGGAGGAAAAGGATGGAGAGGAGTTGGGACCACAAAAAAGAGATATTTTCAAGCCCGGGGAGCCAGGGGTTAATTCCCAGCTGACACTGGTACAAAAGAAGGAGATAGGAAGGCTCCTGAAAGGGTTTGATGATGTGTTAACGGCCTGCCCGGGGAGTACTCACCTAGTGGAGCACGACATTATAACAGAAAGGGGTAAAGTAGTGCGGCAAAAGCCCTACAGGCTTTCCCCCCATGAAAAGGAGGGAGGTTATAAAACAGGTACAGGAAATGTTAGACTTCGGGGTGATTGAGGAGTCCAATAGCCCCTGGTCAAGTCCAGTGGTGTTAGTGCCAAAACCCGAGGGGGAGTGGAGATTTTGCATAGATTTCCGCCAGCTTAATAATATCTCTCAAGCAGACGCATATCCTATGCCCTATATTGAAGAGCTGGTGGACCGGCTAGGATCTGCCCAATATCTCACTACCCTGGACTTGACAAAAGGGTACTGGCAGATTCCACTTACTCCCGGGGCCCAAGCTAAGACGGCCTTTAGTATGCCCATAGGCCTGTACCAGTTTAAGAGATTACCCTTTGGCCTTAATTCCGCGGCAGCGAGCTGCCAGAGGTTGCTGGACAGGGTGCTCCGACCACATCAGACCTACGCCGCTGCGTATATGGATGATGTGGTAATACATAGTGAAGACTGGAACACCCATTTAAGACAGGTAGAGGCAGTGCTGCAGGCTTTTAGGGAGGCAGGACTCACCCTGAACCCAAAAAAATGTTATTTTGCGCAGTACCGGGTGAAGTATTTGGGCTATACGGTGGGAAGGGGAGAGGTGCGCCCCTTATTAAATAAGGTTAAAAGCATCCAAGAGTTTCCCAGACCCAACACCAAGAAACAGTTACGTAGCTTCCTGGGGATGGTAGGGTATTACCGCAGGTTCATCCCTCATTTTTCCTCAATGGCCACTCCTTTAACCGACATGCTGAGAGGGAAGAATCCAGACCACTTGAGGTGGGCAGGGGAGGAGGCGAGGGCATTTGAACAGATGCAGAGGGCCCTGTGCCAGGAACCTGTGTTGAAGGCAGTTGATTTTGAAAAGCCCTTTGTCCTTCAAACAGATGCTTCGGGTAGGGGGTTAGGAGCAGTACTGTCCCAGGAGCATGAAGGGGAAGAACACCCGGTACTCTACTTAAGTCGGAAGCTCCTACCTCATGAGGAGCATTACTCTACCATAGAAAAGGAGTGTTTGGCCATACGATGGGCAGTGCAAGAATGTAGTGTCTATTTGGAAGGGAGAAAATTTAAGTTGGTAACGGACCATGCTCCCTTGAAATGGCTGAATATGATGAAGAATAATAATGGGAGACTAATGCATTGGTACCTAGCGCTGCAGCCTTTCCAATATTCAGTGGAGCATCGTCCAGGGCGGTGTTTAGGAAATGTTGATGCCCTGTCCCGAGTAGGGGAGGAGAATAAGAAAGAATGGGGGGATGGAAATTTAAGGGGGGGGGTATGTAAAGAGTATGTAGGCAGCCCTGGGGAACAGAAAGAAAAGAGGAGAGAAAGGGACTACAAATTTCAGCATGCCCCAAAGGAACCCTGGGGTAAGCAAGAATACCCCAGGTACAGGCAGGCAATCCCCAGGGAAGAACCCGAAATAGGAAACTACAACTCCCAGCATGCCCCAAGGGAACCTGGGGATAAGAGAAACTATGTGCATTCCCGGGAGTCACCAGAGGAGGGCCGCAGGGGAAGAAGTAAGGCTGATTCTCCAACCTGGTGGAAGAGGTGGTGGAACAAGTGGGTGGAGAAAGAAGGGACTCCAAAGAACTTTAATGAAGCAAAGGGTGAGCAGCTGGGAGAAGGGCGGGGTGAAGAGAATATGGATTGGGCTCCTGAGGGGAGAGAGGGGGAGAGTGAGCCTTGCCCTATGGAGTGGACTGAACCGGAGAACACCCTGGAAGAGCCGATGGACTTTTCAGCTCTGGCTCAGCGAAAGCCAAGAAAGTAGCGGGGCCAAGCCGGGTCAAGCGGGAGGAGGTCAGGTAAGAGAGAGTGACTGACCAAGAGGGTGGGACCCTAGGCTTTGAGCCCGTGCAGAGCCATATTGTGTTTGGAAAGCCTAGCTAACCTGAACTGTGATTTGAAAGCCTGGCTGTGTTTTTGAAAGCCTGGCTAGCCTGAACTGTGATTTGAAAGCCTGAACTGTGTTTTGAAAGCCTGGCTAACCTGAACTGTGATTTGAAAGCCTGAACTGTGTTTTGAAAGCCTGGCTAACCTGAACTGTGATTTGAAAGCCTGAACTGTGTTTTGAAAGCCTGGCTAACCTGAACTGTGATTTGAAGGCCTGGCTGTGTTTTTGAAAGCCTGGCTAACCTGAACTGTGATTTGAAGGCCTGGCTGTGTTTTTGAAAGCCTGGCTAACCTGAACTGTGATTTGAAGGCCTGGCTGTGTTTTTGAAAGCCTGGCTAACCTGAACTGTGATTTGAAGGCCTGGCTGTGTTTTTGAAAGCCTGGCTAACCTGAACTGTGATTTGAAGGCCTGGCTGTGTTTTTGAAAGCCTGGCTAACCTGAACTGTGATTTGAAGGCCTGGCTGTGTTTTTGAAAGCCTGGCTAACCTGAACTGTGATTTGAAGGCCTGGCTGTGTTTTTGAAAGCCTGGCTAACCTGAACTGTGATTTGAAGGCCTGGCTGTGTTTTTGAAAGCCTGGCTAACCTGAACTGTGATTTGAAGGCCTGGCTGTGTTTTTGAAAGCCTGGCTAACCTGAACTGTGTTTTGAGTAGGCCTACCTAAACTGAACCGGGTGTTTTTTTTTCTTTGTGCTGCTCCTCTCTAGGAGAGGAAGAGAGAGGAAGCAGCTGCTGAAGCCTAGCCTGTGTACTGTTAATATATGGCCTAGCTTTAAGGCTACCACTGGAATAGTGATGGCCAAAGCTATGCAGCCTAGAACAACTAAAAAAATACTGACTAGGCCGAACAGCAAGCAAGTGAATTAATATTTGAGAATCTGAAAAAAGCAGGTCTGAACAATGAGTCCTGATACAAACTGGTACAACTTTTAAATCAAATATAGCACCTGTAATGAAAGATCAGATGAATAAAATGGAGCTTATTAGTTTTGGTATACAATGATACAGAGGTAATACAGAGTTCATGAAATGGTATGAAAGGTATGAAAAGTATGAAAAGTATTGCAGCCGGAAGATGTGAAACTGTTATCTCAACGCTTCCCAAAACATGTTGATAATTAGCAGTAGCTGAGAACGGAAGGAGGTGGGCACATCAGATAGCAGATCGCGTGGGAAAGTATGATCTCAGAAAGTGAGAAAGATTAGGAGCAAGGTATCTCACCATTCACTTCTATGGAGAGGATAGAGTATAAAAGATGGGAGATTTTGGCTTAGTTTGAGAGTCTTCTCCGAAGCTTCTGTCAGACGGCGAAGCCCTGTGCGGCTGAAACCAGAATCTGATGTCTGTATTTGTATCAACTTGAAGACCTGTGTTTGGGTAAGAAATAAAATGTATCTATCTATCTAAACCTATCTCTGTCTTTATTTTTATTGATTCTATCTTCTCTTTACCTTACATTTAGCCTACAAGGTAGATCATATACAAGTGACACTCAGTCTTTGCAGAAACTTAGACAGATGTTTAATAAGATTTATGTGGGAACATAAATGGCCCAGAGTATATCTAGATCCAGAAAACAAACAGAAAGCAGTAATTATGGGAATTAGTTTTCAATTACGGCTCCTAATGCCACCCCAGAATAGACCTTGTGATTGGGTGACAATGGAGGTCAGAGAAACTATACAGAATCTGTTATATGAAATAAGTACCTTTAGTCCCCCGTATGACAGAGTCAGAAAGAGGTCTATAAGAAGAGGTAATTAAAAACAGTGGTGAACCCCGAACGCTGACAGTACTCGCTATCCTTCTTTCTCTTCTTTTGAACGCAAGAGGGGATACTTAATTTTGTGCGTTCAAAGGTTCTATGTTTTCTTTCTCTTATCTTTCCCTGCTGTTATTCCTTCCTTTTTTTTCTATCATGGACACTGCCCACTTTAGGGGTATTGGGCACTATTGTTCTGTCCAATTTTCTTGTTCTTACCCCTATCTTATTCTTTTACCTTCTTGCTGTCTTCATGCCCTGTGCTGAACTAACACACCTGCTTCCCTAAATTTCTTCTATCCTGTCCGTCTCTTTGATTTGCGTGATGTGCGCAAGAGTGTGCTTGTTGTGTGAATGAAGCATAACAACGAATCCAGGCGACTGCGATTTGGGTTTTGCTGTAAGTTTATTTCAATGTTCAAAATCTTTGGATTGGTCTTTATGCTAGCAATTCTCGCTTAACAATCCTTAGAGATTGCGCATTTTCTGCTTCCAATCCCACCCTGTGTTCTGTCTTAATCCCTCCTTTTCAAATCCCTGTTCCCCTGTTCTTATCATGTATTCTGTTCTTTCTTCTTCTGTCGACCTTATTTTCCTCCCCAATCCCTTTTCCTGTTCTCCTTCATCCTAACTTCTTCTACCTATCTCTCCTATTAGTCCCCTGGGTCTAATCCTGCTCTTTTCTCTTCTGTATGTTCCCGTATCGGGGGAAGTCCCTTTATTCTAGGAGAACAGCACGCTTTCAAATTGCTCTCTCCCTTAAAATCCTTTTGAATTCTCTGTTCTTATAACCACTCTTCAAAACTGACAGACAGCCCCCACCTTTTCACATCTGCTATTGCCTTCACTCTGTGTGTGCGACAGTTATCCACGAGATTCTTTTTACGTCTCGGGACTGTCCCTTTTATTATTCCTCCTCATTTTTTTTTCCTATTGGAAACAGTAATTACGGTGTTCAGCTTTGTAGCTGCTTACCGTCGTCCAACTGCTGTTTTCCTCTTATCTAATCAGTTCCTTCAGTCTTCTGAACTATGCTTTCTCTCTAACCACTCAGCCCAGACACACCCCCCCTTCCTGTCCACACTTTTCTCGGCTCTTTTTCATAGCGCAGCATGAATAACTGCGTAGTGCATCTTTGTGTGTGTCTTTGCACTCTGTCTGCCGTCTCTGCTTTTCTTATTTCTCATTTCCACCTGTCAAAATCTTTATTATTTACTGCGTGGTTCAACTGATTGCTCTTTTTCACAGCTGTTCAGTCCTGTGCTCTCACCCCACCCCCATATCCATTTTTCTTTTCTTAAGTCCAATCTGAATCCCTTCCTCCACAACATTTTGTTCTTGTCCCCCTTTTTCTGCCACAATAATCCTCCCTGCCCTCCTCTCTGGTGCTCTACCGACTCCTACACTATATGTCTGCGGTCCGTGTAAAATTTATAAGGGTGTGGCCCGCACGGTACCAATTGGGGTAACTTAATACCTTACATACACCTTTTTGGCTTCTTGTGCAAACCAGAAATCATTTTTTTTTATTATTATTTTTTGATTTCCTAGAAAACTTTTCTTTTTCCTTCTCAGTCCCATGTGCTGTGAGGTTTGATTCTCTTTCCGGAACAAAGCTTATTACATTACTAGTAAATATATACTCCCTCTTGGGCTTCGAATCTGCCTTTGTAAATCTATTTAAACTTGCCCGAAGAGTTGTAAGTTCTAAACCCCTTTTTCTCACATTTTTTAATATCCTTATCCAGGCTTCCGAAACTGCCATTTCTTTCGGTAGCTTTTAAAGGTTTTCCCTAACAAGTGCTGTAGTTCACTATCTCAAGGACATGAGAATCTGGGAAGATTGCCCACTTTAGCTGCCTTATCAGTCCAGCACTGCTTTGGCAGAGGAGGCTCTACAGTTCATTTTTAAAAGCTAAGAAAGTGATTTTTTTTCCCCTCTCTCCCTCTTTTCCGTTCGTTTTTGTCCCTGTTCTATGCTGAAGTGGTACAAGTTAAACAGTCATTTACACAGATATTCTTTTTAACCTCTCACTGTCTATCCTCTGTCAACTGTATTGCTCCTGAATCCATCTTTTTCATATCTTTCAAATCCGGTTTCCCCTCGAAATTGGTGGACTTATGCAAGGGTCCTTCCCTTAACGCCGATGAGATTATCTGATTCTCTGGTTGTCTCCCACTCCCCAAAATTTCTGAACTTTTGGGCGTTGCCCTCTATTTTATTTCATTTCCCTTAAACAATAGACCGTCTGAGACTCTAATGCTTTCTCATTTTTGTCTCTGAGCCATGATTTTAACCCCGAGACAGGTTTTTCTTTCTTTTTGTGCTGCAAGTGACGGTTTGATAGACCTTATCGTGCCACACCTTCAAACATACATTACTTGACTTTACCCTTTAAAAACCGGCTCTTTCCTTCTTTGTCCTAGTGGCCCCCCCCCCCATGACTTATACTGTAAATGGTATTACTCACTTCCTAGATATATGTCTTAATAGTCCACTATAATGTATTTCTTGCTGAATGCTTAACCAGCAGTATTTTAGGAAGGCTGTTGCATATTTTGTTTTATTGTTCTATTTAAATGATATCATATTGTGCTTGTGTTCTATGACACAGGGGTATAGCGTGGTTTCCAAGGCATATTAGATACAGACTCTTTCTTGTAAAAATATTTGTGCTCAAATCTTCATAACTTTTACTTCCGTGATGGCTGCGCTGGTCCGCTGCTCATCTATAATCTTTACATGTTTATAACACTAATCTTATCAGCCATACAAGAAAACATTAAGCTACGTATACCAAAACTGTTCCTTCCTGTTCTGCTCTACCACCTTCAAGCTTTCCTTTCATAGTTTGCTGTGTGGCAACCTTAGTATACACGGTAAAGTTAAGGTGCCTTACCCGAAGAGCTTACATGTTTTTTCCCCTTAAAATAATTTTTTTTTTTTGCTTGCTACTTCTGGATTAGATTTCAGAGGTTCTTTCTACGAATATGCGATATTTATTATTTCCTTTTTTCTTTTTTCCTTTATTTCTTAATATTTTTTTCTCTACTTTATTGTACTAGTGTCATGCAATTAACTTTGATGACGGCATCTTAATTATTAGGGGCAGGCTTCCATTCCATTTTCGGAGTGGCCTGCGGATTCGGCATTATTGCCCATATAGGGGTTACCTGTATAGATGATCGCTGTGGCAATACAGGGACGCCTAAGACATTGGTTGAGATTGTATACAGGTTGACTCAGGCATTCAATATTTTTGGATGGTTAGCTTTTACACGAGAAGTTTCCTAACTTTCCAATGTTGTAGTTTGGTTATTCGTATACGAGATGTTCCCTAACCATAAAAATTTGAGTGGGTTGTTGTACACGAGAAGTTCTCAAACTACAGGTCCTTTGGGGTGATTAGTCGTACACGAGAAGTTCAAATGTACACGAGAAGTTCACTAGTCAGCGAAAACCCATTGGACCGCTGCTCTTCGACTCATGACACCTTATTCGCTGGTTTCTTGAGTCCTTTTTGGGAGTGTTTGCAATGTCCCTTTTTGGGGGCTCTGCCACGTATACGGGATAGTTCTTGGTAGGCTGGGAAACCGGGTTTCTTTACGCCTTTAGAAGCACACTCTGGGGAGTAGTTTTTATTAATTTGGAATAAGAGTAGTATAAATATATAATAGCTGACACTAATCGCCTTCTGCTCTATTTTCTTACACTCTCTTTTCACTTTTGTGACTTTCAATTGTCTATTTATTTAACCTGCGGCAAAAGCATAGGGCTTTCCGCCAATTAGTAATTTATATTCTAGGTTCCGCTGCTGGGACGCTCTTGAAGACACGTGAGTATTAAGGTGTTTTCTATACGCATGATGCATGGTTCTTTGTTGTTTATATAATTTTCTCTTGCACGGTGTTGTTTAGTTGCCCCAGTTACTGATCTCTGGGTTTTGACTTGAATCATCTGACTTAAAGACCTCATACACTTTTCTTTAAGCTTCTATGTGCATTATATTCCCCTTATTCCTAATTCCATTATGCCCACTCAGTCCTCCACTAGCCCCCTGGAAAGAGTTCTCAACTTTTTCCCCGCTGATAAAAAAGAACTTTCCCGTTTATGTCAGACCTGGCATACCGTTTGGTCCGCCAAAGACCCGGGACTAGAATGGCCAACAAAGGGCTCATTTGATCAGGGCAAGCTCCAAGCCTTGGTCTGCTATAATGAATCCAACAAAACAGGAAAATCTAGGGAGAAGCATTTAGCTGCTATTAATAAATTTATACTTATTGCACAACACCAGCATGACAGAGCCCTAACGAAGTCTGATTGCGATCAAGCCCCTTACCAAGAGGCAATAACACCTACTGCCCCACCACCCTATGATGCTGCTACCGCTACAGGTACTACCAAGCTCCTACCATGTGCAGTGGGATATACACCAATACCCCCAGGATATTGTGATAAACCTCAGCTACAGATTTCTCAGGGATCTCAGACACAGATCCCCTTACCTCAAGGATCCCAGACAGCGATATCTCCCGCGCCTATAAAATTTGACCTACCTACTACCGTACACATTGCCGGTGTAGTTGATCTATCTCTTCCCTCATCACAAAAAGACTCAATTTCTATATCTCATGGGTCGGTACAAACTCAGACGCCTTTAACCCCTTCAACAATCCCGGTGGCCCAACCAGTAGCCCTGACTTCGGCCCAATTACCCACTGTTACCTCTGCTCCAACGATGCAAGCAACAACCCAGACGCTAACCCCACCACCGCCTCATGTATATCGTTCTATTGGAGGCTATGAGATTGAGATACCCCCACCCATTATTGAGCAATATCCTTGTGTCCCGAACCCATCGGTTCCGGTCACCGTCGAGCACCCTGCCATCAATCAAATTGATGTGGCTGCCCAGACCTCCATTTATCCTGGGCTAGGATCAGGATTGACCTCACACATGACCACCCAAACTTCTACCTACCCATATATGGAGCACACAACTCAGACATCACCTCCACCACTACATTTGGACTCTTCTGTCCAAACTGGTCCCTTGCCCGCTGAATCCCTACAGTCTATTCTGTCCCAATTACGACAGATGGGTTTCATTCCATGTAGTCCTGCCACACAGACACGGACTATTTGTCAGGAACTCTATGATCGGGGTTTCATTAAAACTCCCCCAGCTCCGAAAGACTCTTCCATACCCACTCTAGAACCTGAGTGTTCTACTCCTCCTGGATGGGATCAATTGGGTGCACGCCCCAAGGGCAAAATTCCCCAATTAGCAGAGGATCTGGCTCTTCTCCGCCGTCCTCTCATACTTCCAGCCAAACCAGGTACCGGGGGTCTACCAAAAGTAATATCTTCTCCATTAGAAGAAGCCTGGGAAGTACTAAAACAACAACTTCCAAGTAAATCTGATTTGCAGGATATTCGAAACGAACCTCCCCCAGTACTAAGTTTCTCCTCCTCGATGGAAGGAGATTCTTCTCACCTTGACCTACCCAAGCCCCTTCCCCTTGACACGCCAGTCCCTTCAGGTGCAGGCCGTCCACCGTCACCCGGCCTCACCTTAGCCACTATAGGAGATGATCTCGTATACGTTTCAGAAGGACTTCGTTCCCTACGTAAGTCCATGTCGGCACCCCCTGACACTATTGCATCCGCTACATCAAAATCCGAAATACCCCAGATACCCCAACAACATGATGTTATTTCTCATCATACTAGACAGCGCGATCCTCACGGTTATCTTACTGATGAAGGATCTAGCCGCTGCCTTGCAGTTATTGACAGTTCCCCACACCCTACAAGTCTGAATATCAGTACAGTACCCATCATATCTGGTCCGCCTAGCACACCTGCCCAATATGTGGCATTACATGAGAATTCATTGCATTATGTTCACCCATGGGTTGATGACCTTGCAGGATGGTCTGAGGCGCTCCAGCCCCAGTCCGCCCTCTTCCCGCGTGAAGGATCCTTACGGTCTGACAAGCTTTCACTTGTAAGAGATCTTATTTATGACCACCCCGACCCCCATTGGGATCAGAAAACAACTCTCTATCTAATCCAAGGTCTTCAGGTTTGGAAAAAGTATGAGAATCAGTTTCCCCCAACCACCTCGATTGATCTCCTTAAATCAGTGAAACTTTTTCCCCTGCTGAATAAAATGTCAGGTGGTGTCCCTCATACGGAGTACACCCCCCTTTCTGCTGTTGAATTGAATAGCCTCATACTACAGCTCCCGGATATTGCACAGGGAGGCAACCGATGGTTAAAGAAATTACAGGACATAACCCTGGGGACTACTCTATCAGTCGGCGATATAAAAGCGCTCCTGGGCAGAACCCCACACGCTAGTGTCACTGACATATTCACTCAATCGGGCTATGCAAAATTTGCCACCGATACTCAGTATGATGGCAACCCTTTGACAGAAATTCAGACCAAAGTATTTCAGGAAATTCGGACCATGTATCCGACCCTTAAAGACTTTTCAGTCATCACTTCCCAAAGATGGGAAATGGATTCAGAGCCTATTGAAGCTTATTTACTCAGACTCCAAGACCTATATAAAGAACAGACAGAGGAAAAATTTGACTCTGATAATGCCCTCCCAGTATTCTACCATTTACTGAAGGGAACCTTACCCTCAGAAATTAAATTAAAATTGGAGAATACAGTGGGTCTCCAATTAGAAAAATGGCCTAAAATTCGTGAACACATCCTTCATCATTGCAGACGGCTTATTAAAAGCAAGCAAGATGAAGCCCAACATCGTAAGACAGTGCACACCAACTTGGAAATGCTACAAACTAAAGATCTGAAAGAGAAAAGAGCCTCTAAGAGCGCTGACCCTGATACCAATACTCCTGACACTTCTCCCCCTGTTATTGTTATGTATGCTGACCAACGTTATGACAATAACGGTCAAAACCAGGGCCCATGGCCCTACCGCCCAGACCGTAGACCTGATTACCCACAAGAAAGAGGTCTATAAGAAGAGCCTGAACTGTGTTTTGAAAGCCTGGCTAACCTGAACTGTGATTTGAAAGCCTGAACTGTGTTTTGAAAGCCTGGCTAACCTGAACTGTGATTTGAAGGCCTGGCTGTGTTTTTGAAAGCCTGGCTAACCTGAACTGTGTTTTGAGTAGGCCTACCTAAACTGAACCGGGTGTTTTTTTTTCTTTGTGCTGCTCCTCTCTAGGAGAGGAAGAGAGAGGAAGCAGCTGCTGAAGCCTAGCCTGTGTACCTGACCGGCTGGAGTAAGGTAAACGGTAACAGGGATTTGTTGTGTGTTGTGGATCGGTACTTGAGAGAAGGAGGGACGCCCTTCCTATGCAATAAACAGCTTTATTTTGAGTTGGAGGTGAGCACGGCTGGAGAGTGTTCTTTTGTTTGGGGCGCTGCAACCACGGAGTGAAGGGGAGCAACTTAACAATATCTTGTGCTGTTAAGAACTTATTTGCTTTGCAAATTTCTCCTGCCATATGGAGGACAGTTTCGAAACACAGCTTGTAGCTGTTTTGAAAGTTTTATAAACAGAAAGATTACACCTTTTTTTTTAGTCTTGTTCAAATTTTTTTTTGATGATTCTAACAAGACTTTGGGGTTTTAAAATGAAAAATGCTAATTATAAATAATACCTGGAATTTCAAATACCCTTTCACCAACTAGAGAACAGAGCGGAGATGAAATATATCTCTGAATAGAATTCTGCTGGTCTACAACTCTTCCAGCAATATATGAAATAAGCTGGATGCCACCAAACAGAGCAATATCAGGAAAGTATAAACAATAATGATTGAAATTAGATGATAATATTCAAAACCTAAAAAATTACAAGTGGGGAAAGCATGCAAAGCATGGCTCATGGAATTCTTTCCAACTGTTCTTTGTGTGCATGTTGTCCCTGTGTGTGTCTTTGCCTGAAAGAAAATGTGAAAGAGGGAGGACGAGAGGTTTGCTGCAGTACCCAAACATTCAGTTGATTTAGAGTAGGAGCATAGCCAGCCCTCCAATTTTGGGGGTGCCCAAGAGCCGACTGGGAGGCCAACACTTTCCTCCCTCCTTCCCCTCTTAAACATACCTTTGCTGGCAGAGATGTCGAGGCCCCACCAGCCAAAGAAATACAGTTTCTGAGCTGCTCCCTTCCTTCTTGTGCTGTTTCTTTAATGCAGAAGTCAGCTACCGACTCCAGAACTCCCCGAGCATGCGCAAGAAATCCCGGTGTCGATGACTGGAGGCACACTGCCAACTTCTGCATTAAAGAAGCAGCGCAAGAAGGAGGGGAGTGGCTTGGGAACTGCATTTATTTGGCTGGCGGGGTTTTGGCATCTGTGTTAGCCATTTAAAGGGATGTTGCAGTTCTGGAGGTGGTATGAGCCCAAAGTAAGGGGCCCAGGACCCCTCCCTCCCCATGGCTACACCAAAGGTTTGAGAATAATAAAATCAAATCAAGTGAAATAATAATTCAAACTATTAGGTGTAATTCTGAACTGATTTCAAAGGAATTTAGCGTTTAACACAAAGTGTAACTATCTCACAGCGACAGGGTTGACCATGCTTCTCCACCACTAGTTGGCAGCTGGCAAGTACTCATAAACACCATTAAGAAAGCTATCCAGTTCAATTACTAGGTTTTTATAGAATTTAAAACAAACAATGAAATATAAATCTGAATCACTGAAGGACCCTTATACTAAGCAGCGGTAGGGCTAATGTGCGGGTAGAATGTGCCAAATCTATTTTCTATTGGGGGGGGGGGCGTTCCCAGTGGTATTCGGCAGTGCAGCCACATTGGCGCATGCTGCCTGATTACCACATGAGTAGTGCATGAGCCCTTACTGCTAGGTCACTGGGTGGTGGTAAGGGCTCAGGCAGTAAATAGCCACACACTACTTTTAATTTTAGTGCACAGCCATTTACTTCCCCATTAAAAAAATGTCTTTTTTTCCCAGCTGCAGTAAAAAAAATGGCCCAGCATGCGCCAAAAACACGCACCCACACTATCATAGGCCACTTTTTTACCGTAGCTTAGTAAAAGAACCCCTAAGAGACAATCCAGTAAGGATATAGGTGTAGCATCACTAAAGGGGGAAGGAGTGGAGGTACATGATAGGGAAGGTATCATGGAATTATTTCCAATCCCTTTTTGTGTGCATGTGCTTGTATGCAGGGGCGTAGCTACAGGGGGCCATGGGGGCCTGGGCCCCCACAAATTTCATCCAGGCCCCTGGTTGGGCTGGCAGGGGTCCCCAACCCCTGCCAGCCGAAGCCTTCTTCAGCTTCATGTCAGCGTGCACAGGAGGAGCAAGAAGAAAGAAGAGCAGGGCAGTGAACGCGGCTGCGCCAGAGACCGGTGCTGAAGAAGGCTTCGGCTGGCGGAGGGAGGCGAGGCAGGCAGGTGGGTGGGACGAGGAGGCTCTAGCCCCTTCCCACCGTAAGGTCTGGCTACACCCCTGCTTGTATGAACCTCTGTTTGTTAGTGTATCTGTATGTATATTTCTGTGTATATGGGTGTATCTGCATGCATGCATTGTGTGTTTGTTTACTCTGTGTATATTTCTGACTAGGCAAGTAGAGAAGAGGGAGGGGTAGCTTGAAAGGAACAATTCCCTAACCGCTACGTTTCAGTGTATCAAAGTTTCTATGCTTCAAAAGATGTCGGACCATTTTGGGGGAGTTTATTTCCTTGGAATCTCCAGTTAGATCTTGCACATTTTCAGACTTGATGTGTCATTTTACTGATTTCCCTCAGAGAGATATTTTGCCCCCCAAAAGAGACAGACATTTTCAACTCCCTTATGTATAATTTCTTTCTAATACCTATTGGGCTGCAAAGAATAAAAATGTCAGATCAGCAACTAGAGAATACATCACAATTTATTAACATACGTAAATTATACAGGCAGCACAATTTAAATATGCAAAACTTAAAAATGATCACAACAAATTAAAAAAAAATCCCGTAGTACAAGTAAGGTGGTCTAAAAGGTCAACGTTTGTTACTATTAATGTTGGTATCAGAATTAGAAGACTTATTCCTGAGGTGGGGAAAACTCTTACTAAAGAAAAATGACTAGACCTACTGCTCTTACTTGGCTTTTACTCTCAGCACTTTATCAACAGTAGCCACTGGTATCAAAACTAACTAACTGGGGGCACTAGTGAATAGAACAGTAGGCTGTTAACCAGAAAAGCAAGGCTTCAAATCCCTATGATGCTCACTGCTCTTGTCTCAGGTACAAACTTAGGGACCCTTTTACTAAGCTGTGCTAAGAATTGGGTTTAGAACATCCTTATGCAGGTCTTTCTTGCATGCTAAGCCCATTTCTAGTGCAGCTGTAAATTTGGCTTTTTTCCTAATTTTTTTTTTTTTTGGCCATGTGCTAATGTTAGCATTGGTGTGCAATCATTAAAAAAAATAATGACCACAGGAGCACTTACCACCTCCTGTTTAGGAGGCACTAAGGGCTCCACCTTATGGTCGTGCTAACCAGCTAGTGCGTTGATAAAGTCAGCCCACTAGAGACAAACCTGATGCTTTATGCCCCTCCCTTATCCCATCCCCAAGCCTCACCCAAGTCCTTTGCCACACCTACTGTTGCACCCATCCCCTCCGTCTGCACTAGAGTTGCCATCTCAGAAGAAAAGAAATTACACATGTACATACATTCTATAATTGTCGCACAAACCCTGTCTGATATCATGATAAACTAAAATTATATTAAAGTTATAGAATAAGGCAGATCCTCGCCTAATTTAGATGCAAAGATTTATACTAGGTTTCAGTTGGTGTAAATCTTTGCGCCTACAATGGAGTGTGGATCCCAGTGCTAAGTACTATTCTATAAACAGCTCCCAACCTTGAGCGCTGTTTATAAAACAGCATTTAGTGCTCATTTTTGGGGGGGGGTGCCATTTATAGAATTTAGTCCCATTTGCTTAAATGATAGAATACTAGCAGTTAAATGTAAGTGCTAGGTGCATGCTTAGTGCTATAATATAAATGACACGCTTAGCACGGAAATGCAAGGGGGGATTCACAGGGGAAGAACATGGGTGCTGTTGGGTGAGACCAATATTTATGTGTGTAACATATTAAAGTGCCACATTTAGGCATGCACATTTACACCTGCTATTAACAGAGAGTTAGTGGGTAGGCCTAAATGGAGGCACATTTCTACCAACTAACACTTGTATTCTCTAAAAACACATGTGTAAAACTGGCACTTCCTTGCATCCAATTATAGAATTTCCAAAAAATGCCTGTTCTGAAATTACTCAATATGTAAAAATATGCACAATGACAAGAGCCTGCATACACTCGTAAGGCTCATGTGTAGGCATGTTCAAGGTGGAGTCTGGGCGGAGTGCAGATGGAGTCAGGATTTGCATACCTATTCTATAAAACATGCATGTTTGTATGTATGTGCTTTTCACATGAACATTTAAGTCCCTGGCTTCATTTATGCAGTGTTTCCAGGATAATTGTATAAACACTTGACTTCCAAAACTAGGCACCCTGTTATTCAATTCCTCTCTATATGACCTTTCTCATTTCCCCCAACCTGTTGCAGAGATGACGTACATCAAGACCCACACATCCACTCTCTTTATCCTGGAGTGCATATTTAGATGCTAAAGCATCACTTCTGATTTTAACTAACAGTAGGAAAAAATCACAAAAGTTCTTATAACTTAAAATGTTTGCTAGAGAATCCAGTATAAGTTGCAGATAAGAATTATCTGTAATCAACAAAGAATTGGACTCCTATATGTAACAATTCAATATCACTCTTCCCATCTTTTGTACCAATGTCAATTCATGGTTAAAATGAGTCTTGGTGAAGGCATATTACCCTCAGTCCTAAAACAATCAGTGGTGAAACTTTAACTGAAAAGGGGGACCCAGGATTGTAAATTAACAGAGAACTATTGCCCTATATTGCAAATCTACAATGTCTCTCTCAAGTTATTGAGTAGCCTAGTGGTTAGTGCAGCGGACTTTGATCCTGGGGACCTGGGTTCAATTCCCACTGCAGCTCCTTGTGACTGTGGGCAAGTCACTTAACCCTCCATTGCTGCAGGTACAAAATTAGTACCTGTATATATATAAACCACTTTGAATGTAGTTGCAAAATACCACAGAAAGGCAGTATATCAAGTCCCATTTCCCTTTCACAGTTGAGTCTATGAGTTGGAAGGTGATTTTACACTCTAATAAATCTAGGTTCTGAGAAGGGCAAGGAACTGGTTTAATCTATGACATCCTTATGAGGCAATGATGCACTGGTGGTCCTGTTGGACCTGACAGCAGCACATAATACCTTGGACCATGAAGTGTTGTTGTAAAAAAAAAGCATGATGTGGATTAGAACATTTTTGATTGGGTTTCTTCATTTCATGCTGATCCAGTCACAGTCTTTTGTTTGAAAGAATAATTTTTCAATATCCGGTGGAATTCTACAGGGCTCTGTATTACCTCCCAATCTTTTTAATATCTTTTTGGCTCCCTCTGTCATATGATCCATGAGTAGCAGTTCACAGGCCATAGTTTTGCTGATGATATAGAGATAGTAGGATTAATGAACCACTCAAACAAGAGACCTAGATTGCCAAATTATTTTGTTGTGTGGACTGGGTGTCGAGCTGGTCGATGTAGCACAAAATCCCAGTAAATGTTGTTGTGGATCAGTAACGTGAGTATCCACTGAAAAATGTTCTGAGTGTTGTATTTTTATCTCTAAAGCCCAATAAACTATTTTAAATCTGGGTATTTATCTGGACACACAGGAACCAATATTCAGCTGATTAGCTTAGAATAAACACTAGATGTAGCATTTAACTTAAATTGTATATTCAGTAATATTATCTATATGGGTAGTAGCAATGAATATACAGAGTGCATACACCATGCCAGTGCTCTCCATTTAGCTTTGGCCTGCTATTCAGCTCGTGTTTTAAAAATGTCGATCACAGTGTTTAAAAAAATATTTGGCAATGCTCTCTAGATAGGCAGCAACATGGAATATGTGTAGACAACACTCACCACCAGCAATTATGAGGGCAATTCTATAAAGGGGTGCCCATATTTAGGCATCTAGAAGGTACTTATTGGAAGCCTATTCTATAAAGAAAAGTAGACACCTACTGTTCTTTATAGAATACACTCTTAACAGGTCAAATTTGTGCCCATATTTTAGATGCGAGCAGTTAGGTGAATCATAGAGCTGGTGTAGATGCTCGTGTCTAGATTGCTGAAAAACACACTTATAGTATTTTATAATTTATTCATGTACTGGTGCATTCTGCCCATGCTCTATCCAGACTCTGCCTATGTGTATACCCCAGTGGCAGTCCTACCATTAGGCCAACTTAGGCGGGGGCCTCAGGCAGCATTCTTTGTGGAGTGGCATCCCCCCACATCAGCTGCGGTCTGGAATCTCCCCCTGCCCTTCCTTCCTCAACCCCCTTCCCTGAATATACCTTCTTTTCTTATTTCCTAAACATTGTTGTCTGTAGCGATTCCCATAGGCTGCCCTGCCACTGACACTGTCCACTTCTTTCTACTGTGGCCCGTCTCTCTATAACTTCCTGTTTTCTCAGAGGCAGGCCACAGTAGAAAGAAGAGGCTGGTGCTGGTAGCAGGGCAGCCTATGGGAATTGCTGCTGCTGCCACCTTATGAAAAACAAGAAAAGAAGTTAGATTTGGGGGAGGAAGGAAGGGCGGGGGAGATGACAGGGAGGAGTTGGGAGAGAAAGAGAAAGTGTGAACGGTGTGAAGTTGGACGCGGGTGGGGGGAATCTCATCCCTCACCTCAGGCGGCAGATTGCCTTGGGCAGCCCCAGTACACCCACCTTCAAACAACGTGTCATCCCATTTGGCTGCCATCTTGTAGTATAGCACTTAACCAGAATATTGACATTTAAATGCATGTGTGTGCATATATAGTAACACAACAGATGATGGCAGATAAAGACCTGTACCGTCCATCCAATATGCCCAACAAGATAAACTCATAGTATTATTTATTTATTTATTTATTCAGTCATGACATTTATACCTCACATTAGCCCAAAACAGACTCAAGTTCAATGTGGCTTACAAACAAACAATAAGAGAATAAAACAAAATAATGTACAGAATATAACACATATTACAATAACTTCAAGAAGCAAATTAATATATGTGCAGTAAGTAACCAGGGATTTAGACTATCTCAAGGACAAACAAAAAATTCAGGGTGGAAAGGTGAGAGCATAATTAGGCAGGAGTAGATGGGGAAAAAAAGGACAAAACAAGAATAAGAAAAGGATGTGGGTAAAGTACAACTAGAGTTCTTTGTTTTGAGAAAGGGAAAACTGAAGAAATATGTTTTTAGAAGACTTCTGAAAGTTAGGCAATCATCTGTAAACTTGATTGATATAGGAAGAGAATTTCAAATTTTTGTGCCTTGATAGGAGAAATTAACAGAGTGAATTGTTTTATATATCACATTCTTACAGATAGGGAAACGTAAGACAAGATATTCTCTAGATGAAGAAACAGCATTAAGAGGGAGTAATTCAATAAGATTATTCATATATGACTGAGCTTTATATAAGCAAAATGGTCGGACGCAGGTAAGGAGTAAGAAGCCCAGAGCTCAGCAAAACGCTTAAGTTTCCCATCATCTGCTAAAAGTTGATACAGGTAGTATAAAGAAATAAAACAAAAAAGAAAATAAGATGATACCTTTGTTATTGGCCTAACTTAATACATTTTTTGATTAGCTTTCAAAGGTAACCCTTCTTCTTCAGAAACCAGGTAGTAAATGCCCAAATCCTTCCAGCGAGGAAACATAGCAGAATCCAAGCCTGGTGGAAAACTCGGATTATGGTATATGGAAACAAAAGGAGTCACAGCTGCTGTGATGCTGTCTGCACAACCAGCCCCAGCATCACGTGCAGTCTGTAAAATAATATTATCACCCCTTGGATGGTGTGGAGCTGCCAATTAACATGTTCAGTGGAAGAAAAGAAGGTCTCTAGAGAAGTCACTGAAAAATCCTGCGATCCATGATACCAGTCATTAATTTATTTTTTATTTATTTTATTTATTTCACTTGTATCCCACATTTTCCCACCTATTTGCAGGCTCAATGTGGCTTACAAAGACCTGTTGTGGCATTGCCATACAGGATGGAGTATACATTTGGTGATACAAAGAAGTCAGGGAAGACAAGAGGATTTGATCAATTTGTTGTAGAGAGATACATTCTGCCTGGAACAAACCACAATCAGATAATGAACATTTAATAAGGAATTCCCTAATATGGTAGACAGGTCCCTCCCAGTACATCTGTATAATTATGGTTCAGCCAGAGACCCCCCCCCCCCCCCCCACTGGAATGGTGGAGGGCCCAGTCATAGAGCTCAGGCCATTACAGACCTTGGCTGAGTCAGAAATCTGATGGCTGACATAACTGGGAGCTTACTGGAAAAGTATGGCCTAGTTTGTAGCCCGGATTGAGGCCTAAATAAGCTAAATTAGGAAAAGTTAGGTCAATAGATATAGAAACAAAATGGAGGATTTCAGCACAAAATGGAAGCCGTATCTGTTACAAAGTGGAATTTTCTCTAATGTAAGTTAGAAAAACAAGTTGAGAAATGAGTGAGTCATGCCAGGTGCAAAGAAAATAGGGAACTAGCTGTCCAAGAGGGGAGGGAGACTTTCCTGTGAGCAGGATTGTGGTCAGCCAGGGTGTGAGAAAGGAAAGGTGTAGCTGGATGCAGGGTCTTGCTTAAGATTTGTGGTCAAGCGAACTAGAGACAAAACCATGTTAGCAAGATAAAAGCTACTCATTAGCATGAGCCAATCAGTGACAACCATGACATTAGCATAATCCAATCAGGTATATCTATTGTCATATTATCCATATCCTGAGGGCACCTATAAAAATCAGGGTAATTCCTGGTTTAAGTTAGAGAGAAGGGTTGCCACTCTCTCTCTCCAAGGGGAAACCAATGTGTCCAGCAGAATTGACAAATTACCTAATTGCTTTCCCTTGTAAAACCTTTAATTGGTAAAAGAAATTATAAAAGATTAGGAACTAATTAACACCTGTTTGCAGCTGGATTATTATATTCCTATAACTAACTGTCTCTCTTTGTTAAATTGTACAGCGCTGCGTAACCCTAGTAGCGCTCTAGAAATAAGTAGTAGTAGTAGTAGTAATTGATTGTACGTGCCTGTTGTCAATCACTGATTTGACTTGTATCTTGGCAAATAAACTCCTCATTCCAAATGATGATTTGTGGGCTTCACTTAATGATGAAAGGCTGTAAGTATAAATGCTTTTGCTGTATCAGGCTATCTTTCGCTGCATTGTATAACTTGTAATCTAAATCCAGTTTGTCATAAGGCTGGTATCTTTTCCTTAGACCTAACATCTCTCTTAGTGGCAATTCCTTTTAGAACTTCACAACTCCTTGATTACCCCAGTACTAGTGCTATTTAGAGATGGAGTCAGATTTAAGGTCACTTCAGCCTTCTTGGGGGTCTCTGAACCCTATATTAAAACAAATCCCAGGATTCACCATACAGGGCAGGGTGCCACCATTTTGAAGATGACGGCATCAGAGGTAGGAGCTAGTGGGCATCATTCCTGCTTCATTTGAGGTGTGGGGTCAGAGGAGTCTCAGCCTGATGTTCCAGAGAGGGTGGGGGGCCCACTACACTACTAGAGATTTTTGAGGAGACAGGGAGGGAAAGAAGAGGACTACCAGGGAACTAGTGTGGAAGGGAGGGAGGCTGGGGGGGAGGCCAAAAGACCACCAGACTTTTTTAAATATCCGGGAAAGGAAGGAGGAGAGGCCAGGTCAGAAAACAATCGGAGACGACAACTAGGGAATTTTAAAGCTGGGGACAGGGGGAGGAGTTGGGTAGGGTCAAGTTGGGAGAGGGAGAGAGGCTGCAAGGGGCCGGTGCAGGAAGGATTCTGGGATAGGATGGTTAAGTTGGAGGGAGAGAAGTGGTGCCGCTAGACACCTACTCCTTATAAGCAACCCTTCTAGGCTGCTCCGGGAGCAAGTTTTCCTGGCATCTTATTGCATGTTAATGTGGTCTGTGGTAATGGTTTCTGCACAAGTTAATACCCACGCTGAAACCATGTATCCACTGCTTAGCTAATAAAACTTGTGGTAAAACGGGTTAAAGCTGCAGTAATGCTTTGTGCATCAGCCCTTTTGTGATCTTTACTTCAGTAACAGAAAGAGAATGTATAGACTCCAAAGAGAGAAGAGCCATGATAATTCCAGTTTCAAGAAATTTTCTGGCCCCCTCTATAAACCCTGCCTCACCAACACACTCACACACCCCTCCCACCTTTCTGCAGAAAAACCCTGTTGCATTTTTCTCCCATGGGTATGATACAGTCAAAAATATTTCTCTTTCTTGTAGAGCATCTTGCTTTGCTTCTAATCTGCTTCCACAGTGATTTGTCCATGAGCTTTTTCTTTTTTTCTGGCATTCAGTGTGCTTTTCTTCCTCCGTTTTTATATGTTTAGTATTGATATTAATGTTACAATTGATTTAAATCCCAGGAGAGTAACTCAAGGATAATTCTAGGCAATAAATAGAATTAAATTACAATCCTCAATCAGAATGTTCACTTGACAAAGCAATAAACCAAACCATATTAAATGCACTTTCCAGAAACAACTTGGTACTTTATGCAGAGGGCAGAGTGAACCTCCAAAATTGGGATCTCAAATGAAACACAGTATGAGTGACAGAACACTCCATCACTCCAGGAGCATTACCTATTGAGAAGTAAAAGACAAGAAGAGAAAAAAACAGATTCTTTGCTAATTCATGGAGAAAATCAGCCTTATGCAAAGGGGAGGAGGGAATCTCTATGGATCTCCTGTCAACCTCGCACAATCATTTCCATTTATTAGTACTTGAAGGGCTTTAAGTTGATTCTTCTGAACTCCCAATAATAACCCATAACAGTAATCAAAACAAGGTGACATTATACACTGTACAACCATCCGAAACTTATATGGTATTAATAAATCCTTCAATCTCCTCACTAATCTGAGTTTAAAGAACACATCTTTTATAGTTTTATGAACCAGAAGCTTCATTGTTAAAGCAGAGTCAACCAGGACTCCTAAATTCTGCAAACTAATAACAATCTGAATTTCTTCAGATTCAAATGAAAATATATCAGGTAAATCAGAACAACCATGACTAGCTACAACCAGGATCTTTGTCTTCTTGACATTCAATTTCAGATGATTAGCCTTCATTCAACACTGAATGACATGCATATAAATCCTAAGTTTATGAAAAGTCACCTTGATAGAGTCATCAAATGACATCAAAAATTTAATGTCGTCGGCTTAGATCTTGAATTGCATATCAAAACAATTCAAAAGTCTGCAAAGTGGTAACAGAGAAATATTAAATAGAATCGCTGACAAATATGAGCCCTGAGGGACTCCTGTTAAAATATTAACATAGTCTTAAATATCATTCATCTGAGTCACACAAAATTGTCTATGTTGGAGAAATAAGGAAAACCAATCCAAAACCCTCCTACTGACTGTAATCTACAGACTAGAATTGAATGATTCACCGTGTCAAATGAAGTGAAAATGACCAGCATGATAAGCAAGAAATGCTGCCCATGGTCAAAACCTGCATGAATTAGGTCAAATAAGGAAAACAATAACGTTTCCGTATCATGAGTTGTACAGAAACCAAATTGATTAGGGTCTAAAGCTTTATGACCCCCACATGTAAATCTGATGCCCCAGTTTTTAATAATGGTCTAACCACCAGGTTTTTTTTTCCAAATCTGCTGGCAAAATACCTATATCCAGGGCTATTTTTGAGGGGGTACTTGGGGTTACTGAGTACCGGCACCTTTTCCATTGTCTGCTAAAATTGACCCACGGACCCCAAGTTTTAATGACAGAGCTCAGGCTCTACACACCAATTCTGCCTTGTCATAGATTCTGTGACTGGTTGCAGGGGGCCTGGCTATGATGGGGTGGGACCCTTAGTGATCACCCCACTCCTGAAGGGTGGCCTAGCATTTGAGTACCGGCACCTTTTTTGCTAGAAAAAACACACTGCCTATATCAAAGCATTTATTTATAATCTGCACAAAAGGTAGTATTGATAGTTCATCCGGTGCTTTAAATACTGAAGGATTACAAGCATCAGGCTTACAACAACTATTAATACGCAAAGAAAGTTTCTTAGCCAAAGCATAACTAGAAATTTTAAGAGCAGCATCAGACGAACCCTTAGGCTCTCTTACCAATGCCAACCTAAGCGCAAACAATGCCTTAGAGCTAGATGAAGCTTTTTCTATAACATCATCATAATAAGCACATTTGGCTGCTTGAATAGCCATCTAATAAGTGTGGACAAATAGTTCTCTTGTGAAACCCTAGAGGGATATTTTCTCCATTCCTTTTCATTATTTCATAAAACCTTCCTTAAGAATCGAAGCTCATTTGTAAACCATGGCACTTTATGCATGTAACAATACCTTTTCTCCCTCCAAGGTGCAATCTCATCAACTGAATCAACTAACAATTTATTCCATTTATGGACTACTAGTAAACAAAGGCCCGTTTCTGAGAGCAATGAAACGGGCGCTAGCAAGGGTTTCATGGCTGCATGGCTCGTCGCGGTTTTACCTGGTTCGTGGCGTGCACCGCTGTTGTTTCCGTTGTAGCTCTGTGTGGGTGGCGGTTTTCGTGGGCCGCCCTCGACGTCATCGCGTTTTGACGCGAGGGCGGGGGAGAGCTACAGTGTGGAAATCCAGAGTTTGTGGCCTGAGTAGAACGTTGAAGGTGAGAATCTGCTCCGCCCTCAACGTCATAACGTTTGACGCGAGTGCGGGGCTCAGAGACTGTGATTTTCGTGGCTTCAGAGCTTCGAACATACGAACCTTAGCTTCAGTGACATCAACAGACAATAGAACATTGAGGGTGAGTTTTATATATATAGATAACATCGACATCATCTATTTCCACAAAATTCACAACAGACAACTTCTCTGTCAGTGCTTTTTTCAAATTGTAAATGTTATAAAGTTAATAACAAATTTGTGACTTGGAGAATTTACCCACACAGCTCTCTTTGACCATACTTAGTGTAAATCTAACCAGTGGCGTAGCCACAGGTGGGCCTGGGTGGGCCAGGGCCCACCCATTTAGGGCTCAGGCCCACCCAAAAGCAGCACACGTTTAGCGGTAGCTGGTGGGAATCCCAAGCTTGGCCAGCTATTCTCCATGATACCGGCACCTGAGCATGCTCATTTTTCAGCGCATGCCTGCTGCAGACTGCCAAGGTGGAAAGAAACGTTTTCTCATCAGTTGAGATATTATTTTGGTGGTGGATGGGGGGGGGGGGGGGGAAACAACACTTGGTGCCCTCCCACTTCTTGCCTAGGCCCACCCAAAATCTGTTGTCTGGCTACGCCCCTGAATCTAACCATTGCATGGACTGACCAGTGCATAAAACATATATCATCTACACTAGTCACATCTAAAGCTTTGGAAACAAAAATGAGATCTAACACATCATCTCCAGTATAAGTTGGAACATCTAAGAACATAAGAACGGCCATACTGAGTCAGACCAGTGGTCCATCTAGTCCAGTATCCTGATTCCAACAGTGGCCAATCCAGGTGACAAATACTGGCAGGAACCCAAATAGTAGCAACATTCCATGCTACCAATTCCGGGGCACGCAGTGCTTCCCTCATGTCCATCTCAATAACAGACTATGGACTTTTCCTCCAGGAACTTGTCCAAACCTTTTTAAAATCCAGATACACTAACTGCTATTTCCACAACCTCTGGCAGTGAGTTCCAGAGCATAACTATTCTTTGAGTGAAAAAATATTTCCATCAATTTGTTTTAAAAATACTTCCATGTACTTTCATTGAGTGTCCTCTGGTCTTTGTACTTTTTGAAAGAGTGAAAAATTGATTCACTTCTACCCGTTCTACATCACTCAGGATTTTATAGACCTCAATCAAATCCCCCCTCAGCCATCTCATTTCCAAGCTGAAGAGCCCTAACCCCTTTAGCCTTTCCTCATATGGGAAGAGTTCCATCCCCTTTATCATTTATTTACTACTTGGTTCCATCCTAGGGCATTCATCATAAATAAAAAAAACTTTAAATTACTTCAGTAATGAAAACAGAATCAGCATGCATATTAAAATTCCCTAACAATAAAGTTTTAGAAGAGGGCAGTTTAAGATCCACTAATAATTCAACCAAAGTTGAATAATTCTGATATAACACACCTAATGCAGCATAACATTAAATGAGGAGTCTAATACCAAGATTTCCATACCTGCTGGCCACACACTATCTATTCTAGTAAAATGTAAATGCTTCTTAAATAATACCAACACTCCTCCTCCCCGTTCTGTTACTTCTAGCTTGAAAAAAATACTGAATAGTTAGAAAGGTGGAGTTGATTAACCAATACCAAATCCTAATCATCCAACCACGATTCTGTAATACAAAGAAGATCCCTATATTTTTTTATTTGTTAAAAGATGATACTCAATATTATTTCTCACTGATCTTGCATTCACCAATGCTAATTTGATATTAACTCGTGTCATCTGACTATGATGCTTAGTCAATTTAAATGTTACCATTGTCCACCAGACCCTACGCTCTGGTTTACCATTGTTCTTCTTTATTTATTTATGACATTTATCCCACATTTTCCCGCACAAATTCGAGTTCAATGTGGCTAACAAGCTTCAAGAAGACAGTACAAAACAGGGGCGTAGCTGCTATGGGACCACGGGGGTCTGGGCCCCATAGATTTGGCCCTGGACCCCCTGCTGGCAACCCTCTCAACCCCCCTCCCGCCGCCAACCCACCGCCTGCTACCTTTGCTGGCGGGGGACCCTGACCCCCGCCAGCCGAAATCTTCTTCCTTCGTTTGGTTTCTGACTCTGATGTCCTGCAAGCACAACGTGCAGGACGTCAGACTCACAGAAACAGAACGAAGCCCTGCAGATCGCAAGGCTTCGTTCTGTTTCTGTGAGTCTGATGTCCTGCATGTTGTACGTGCAGGACGTCAGACTCAGTCAGAAACCAAACGAAGGAAGAAGACTTTGGCTGGCGAGGGTTGGGGTCCCCCGCCAGCAAAGGTAGGCGAAGGCGGGTGGGTCAAAGTTGTTGGAGGTGTTGGCGCCGGGGGGGGGGGGGGTAAATGTGCCCCCTCACCTCGGCTCTGGACCCCCCTACCGTTGAAGTCTGGCTACACCCCTGGTACAAAATATGAAGTAAAAACCACGGTTAATGCTTTTACTGGCAGAACCCTCCACCTAGTTCAGCTGTAGTTTATTTGGCCTATCCAGGACACTCCCTCTCCTCACGGGTCCTGGCTGGGGTAGAGGCAACCAAAAGGCCATGTGCTCTCCACAACAATAACTTTTATTAACTCTAAACTCCTCCCCTACTGTCATTTAATTACCAGAAACACTCCCCTTAGGGCTGGGCTTCTCACTCTCTTAGCTCACTCCCTCCCCCCAGTGACACTGAGGGGTTCTCTCATCAGTTTAGTAATTCCCTATGTAATGGGGGATTACACAGGTTTCTCCAAAGGAGGAACACTGGTTACTCACATACCCCTAAAAGGTGGGAGAGGCACATTGGTAGGAAGGTAGATCCTCTTGCATATAATATGTCTATATGCCTAACCTGTACAGCAAGACATGCATTAAATTCAGAAAAATCTGCTTTATAGCAGGTGCAAAGTAAAACTGATGAGGATTTTGACACCAATGAAAGATTTTAGCTGCAGAGTGGAAGCTGATTTTCTGCCCAGGGAGTTGTTTAGTTACACAAGCAAATCCTTTTGGAAGCCATCAATTTAAGTTTCAAACTGAAGTGGCTGCATACGTCAGCAGATTACTGTGGCGAGGAAGGTTACATGCATTCAGCGCTGTAATGTTTCACACACAGAATCAAGATAGACACAGTGCAGAGGCGTGTTATTACTGGCCACAGGAAAATAGTAAATCACACTACTAGGATGCAGTTGAACACAAACAGGTTATTATTTTCAATGACACCTTTGTCTTTCTCTGTTGAGGTACAGCCAGCAATTTTATCACATTTATTCCATATTTTGGTGAGTTCCAATCATTACATTAATAGAAGGAAATTGAAAATACTGGATGCATATTTTTTCCTCTGCAAGTTATTGATGATTTGCAAAATCACGAGAGGGAGAGAAAGACACGAGAGATTTATGAAAGTTAAGGTAGATAAATCAGCCAGTAAAACAGATTACAGATGTAACTATGACTGGTGGAAAAGGGCATTCCCAGACAGCTGATACCCCATCAAATCATCAACGCTTCTTCTGACAGGACATTAGTGAACAGGAAATGCCTGTTCCAAATCTTATTATTGTCTATTAGAAATAAGAAGCCGAAGGAGGCTTAAACAGGTTACTTCCTGTTCTGGGGCAGAGAAGAAGCATGGAACAACAGAGGACAGGTGCGCGCGGCACCCCCCCCCCCCCCGGCAGCGTGCACCCGGGGGGGTGTCCTTTCGCCGGGGGGGGCGCGCTGCATCGGAGGGGCGCTGCACCTGATGGGCGGGGCGAATCAGCGATCCGTCCCGGGTGCCAGCCCCCCTAGGAACGCCACTGCTGTACACTAAGGCCATTTTACTGTAGCCATCTTTTCCTAACAGCCAGAACACAGCAGCCAGACTCATCTTCGGAAAACCAAAATACGAAAGTGCCAAACCCTTACGAGAGAAGCTACACTGGCTCCCACTCAAGGAACGCATTACTTTTAAAGTATGCACATTAGTCCACAAAATCATTCACGGTGAAGCCCCAGCTTACATGTCTGACTTAATAGACTTACCACCTAGAGACGCTAAAAGATCATCCCGAACTTTCCTCAACCTTCACTTCCCCAATTGCAAAGGCATAAAATACAAAACGCTACACGCATCAACCTTTTCTTACATGAGCACGCAATTCTGGAATACACTACCACGCAACCTGAAAACGATCTACGAACTAACCAACTAACCACAAATCATTGAAAACCCATCTCTTTGATAAAATTTACTGAAAGAATCAAAACACATTAAGTCCGCACACACTGTTAGTAATGCAACAATACATTCTCTTCTGAATTCCCATCCCCTGTAATTTTTACCACATTTATACCTCTACTCATAGAAAAATGTTATACCAAATTGTTCTCCTACTACTGTTTAGTTGCCCTATTAGTTCCCGTTGTTTCTTTCCATTGTTCCATTGTTCTTCTCCATTGTTCTATTCCCTTAACGACACTTTAACTTTGTTTTCGCATAACCCCTCACAATGTAATCCATAACCGAGTTGTAACAAACTGTATTTCCACCATTCACAATGTATTGTAAGCCACACTGTACCCGCAAATAGGTGGGAAAATGTGGGATACAAATGCAATAAATAAATAAATAAATAAATAAATAAATAAATAAATAAATAAATAAATAAATATTTTTTGTATTAAGGGCCATGTGCTAATGTTGCCATTATTATATGGCCATTAAAAATAAATTTCATCCTGAATAGAAGAATATTAACTGCTTGTGTATACAGCTTTCATTTAATTGTTTAAACCATAGTGTTCTATTGTAGACCTCAGTATGGAACCTAAGCGATCAGTCAGTTCAAATGTCGCTTCGAGCTATTCCCAATATCGTCACAGGTCCATACAAATTTAATACTACCAGTTTCTACAATTATTGACTAATTGACTTTAACTTTTACAGATATTTAGACTTGGTGGCTTTAGAACAGAACAGTCGGCATGTAAGATAGACGTTCATAAAAGGTGGGTTGTCCTTGAAAAAGCCGCTTGACGGCGAAACATGTGCCATATTGGATTGAAAAACCCTCTGCAGGCGACACTTGCTGATAAGTTAAATATTGTTTCGCTGAATTACAAGTCTAAATATCTATAAAAGTTAAAATCAATTAGTCAATAAACGTAGAAACTTGGAGTATTAAATTTGTATGGACCTGTGGCGATATTGGGAATAGCTCTAAGCGACAATTGAACTGACTGATCGCTTAGGTTCCATACTGAGGTCTACAATAGAACACTATGGTTTAAACAATTAAATGAAAGCCGTATACACAAGCAGTTAATATTCTGCTACTGAAGGTGAAAAACTTTTCAACTGCTTGCTAAATAAGACTTTAGTCCATTTATTTTGGGAGACTAACATTAAAAAATATTAGTACATGTGCACTTATTGCTACCTATTTTGTACGAACACTGTACCACTGCTTCTTCCACATCATCTACCAGTGCTACATGCTTCCTGGCTTGAATTGCAGAATTTCTATAAACATCTTATTAGAGTGGAGCTACGTGGGAGTACGATGGCACAATATTTGAAGTAAGCTATGATACTTAGAGGCTTACAGATATTGAAGGAACCTAAAATGATTACATCTGATAAACGTTTTATGGACAAGTGGACAGCTATTCTTAACCGATGTAACTTGATGGTTTTAATAGAAGAAGCCACCATGGTGGTGGGAGCTGCATTGATAATGCAGAATAACTTTGATCAGGTTAATTATGATAAACAGTTGAATGATTGGTGGGGCTGTATCAGCTGATTGTTGAATAGCATATAAGGAGAGCGTTGAACGCTGCTATCTTTATTCTTGAGAAGAGCTGAGGCTAGAGATGTAAATGGTAGTATAAGGTCAATTTTTGAATATTTATAAAGAGTTTTTTAAAATAATGGTGAAAAGGGGCGTGTCAAGATGGCGGATTACTAGAAGGACGCTCTGTCATGTCGCTGAGATTTTCCCTGGTGGATACGATTTTTCTTATTGAGAAAGCTTTTCTTTAAACGTTCAAATATGCCTCACACCAAGAGGAAAGGGGTACTTAAAGGTTTACCGACGATAAACCCCAACAATGCCCTTACCCAGACGACATTGGACAGATTCGCCACTAGCACTCCTTGTCAAACCGGCCCGAGTTTGATTCCCGCGGGGGGAGAAAATGGTGGAGTTTCTCCCTCACAGGAAATAGTAACAACTTTGTCCTCGCCGGATGTTAACCCGCCGCCATGCCCTGCAGGACTCAGAAGTGGGCTAGAATCCCTTGAGACGTCCGAAAGTGGCGCAACGGGATCTCCTATCGTCGGAGCTCAGTCTGAAACCCTCAGAGATACCAGCAAAGTTGAGCTTGCGGCTCCCATGGCAGCAACATTAGACTCTATTCGGGAGGCTTTACAATCTTTGACTACCTCAGTTGCTCAAATGGTGAGTAAATTGGACTTTTTGACAAGTGCATTTGAAACTTTCAAAAAAGAATCGGCTGAAAACAATAATGCTGTACAACAAGATCTTTCCACTCTAAAGCAGAAGACAGAAGCCCTTGTTAAGGATAAATTAATGACTCATCGTAAGATTGAGCAGTTTGAAAACTATAATAGACGTTTAAATCTGCGTTTGCTGAATTTTCCCAGATCCATAGAAATGGACGCTATGACATTGTTTAAGAAGTATTTGGCTGAAATTCTTCAATACTCTCCAGAATCTTTTCCTCCAGTTAATAAAATTTATTATTTGCCTGCTACAAAAAACTCTGGGAGTTTGAAGGAAACACAGGCAATACAGAATTTAACTGCTCTCTTAGAACGCTCTGAAATTGAAATACTTGAAAGAAGAACATTACTTGTATCATTGGTCTTTGAACAGGACTTAAATTCAATAATGAAACTTTACTTTAAAAATTTAACAAAAGTCTTTTTGGGTGAGAAAATATGGATATATCCTGATGTGGTAAAAACCACACAGGATAGGAGAAAAGCTTTTCTTTTATTTAGAGAGGATATTCGAAATTTGGGAGCTCGATTTACCTTGTCTTACCCGTGCAAATGCATGATAACTTACTTGGATAAAAAATATGTATTTTTCGAACCTGAGCAGCTGAAAGTTTTTGTAGAAATGAAGAAAATAACCAGATAGACTCTGATGTTAAGAGAACTAGGTTTAACAAATGTATAATAAGGAGTAAATCAGGCCTTTCATTTGTTTATTATAAGTTACCTTAGATTGAAATCCACCAGTTTTCTTTCCTCACGCCCCCACAATTTTCAAATTGGTGATCTAAGAAAGAGTATTGATTTTTCCTTCTTCCTTTTAATTTAAAGGAGTTGATATTGTATATTTTTGGAAATTATATGGTCTGTTTTTCTTTAGCAAGAGTTTAACTTGTATTATATTGAAATTATAAATAAATAAATTAAAAAAAAAAAATAATGGTGAAAGTAATTAAAATCACTGTGGCGTGGTAATGTACTATTCTGTGTATTTATAGGGGAATGTCCTTGAAAGAGCCATTGGGGGAAACATAGCGCATGTTGGAAAAGAGGTTCCTTGGGTCACTTTCTACTAAGATAAGTGATTTATGTCACTATGGGCCCTTTTATAAAGCAGTGGTGCCTGGTACTGCCGCTTTGCCTCACATCATTTTTGCACTACCGCCAGCCCACCTTGGAAGCTGGCAGTGGTGTCACCCCCCCCCCCCCCCCCACACACACACACACACACACACACTGTGTGCCATTTCCGGCATGACAGATATATTTTTTTGGGTGCCGGGTTAGCAAGGGAGCCCTTACCGCCTCCTAAATAGATGGCGGTAAGGGCTCCCCCCAAAAAAATGGCCATGCAGTTTGTGCACTTACCACATTGCCATTTCCTTTTTTTTTTTGCCTTTTACCTGCTGCAGTAAAAGGGGGCTCGGCAATCGGCAAATCTACACACCGACACTACCACAGGTCCCTTTTACTCTATTCCTGGACATAAAATTAATCATCAGAAATGGAAAACTCTAGACCTTTTTCTCTCATCTGCAGCTTAAACTTATAGAACTTATTTGCTTTGTATACATTATCATATTGTGCATTAGCACATGTTGTTGTTGTTTTTCTCTTGTGTTAGATGTATCTTTCAAAAATCTAATAAAAATATATTTTTTAAAAAATGTTCTCTATGAGGGATATGCAATGAGACAATTTGATACAAAAATCAAGCTTTTCTAGTCTGGCTGATATTCAGCCCATGGGAAGCAGGCCAACCATGTGCCAAGATCAGTGCTGAGCCTTTTACGAAGCTGCAGCAAAAGAGGGTCTGCGTTGGCGTCGGCACGTATTTTTGACTTGCGCTGAGAACCCCTTTTACCGCAGCGGGTAAAAGGTAGGTCTTTGCTTTTTCTCAAGAAATGGCCATGCAGTAAGTGAAGCACTTGCCACACAGCCAATTCAGGGGGGGGGGGAGCACTTATCGCCATCCATTGAGGTGGCAGTAAGGGCTCCCGTGCTATCCTGGTGGTAACCGGGCAGTATGTCGCACTGCCCGATTACCACTGGGTACACATCGGCCTTACAAAAATTGAAATGTTTTTGCAGTGCAGGAAATGGTGCGCGCTGGGGGAGGGAACTACCAGCGGGCTGCTGCGGTAGCCCGGCAGTACTTCCCTTATAACAAGTGGTAAGCCCACTTTGGGTTTATTGCCGCTTCGTAAAAGGGCCCCTCAGTGCTATTTCTGGCCAGTTAAATAGCACTGAATATCAGCTGGTAAGTTTTCTCCTTTAGATTGAAATATTTCCAATAAATATAGCAATTTCTTTAATGCAATCTCTAACTATAAAGTAAACCAGCTGTAAGATTAAAGCTACTTTCTTACCTAGGACTGGCAATGGGAAATAAACCATGCAGATTTTGTCTACAGTTCAGTAGCCAAAGTTAGGAAACTTTTGCAAGAGTTAGTAGCATGAAAGACAAGTGATAATTTGAAATGTCTATTCTTTTTAGTATCAAAGCTAGAGAGAGAGATGAAGAAAAAGCTTTTCTTTGTTTGTTTTTGGTCTAGGTTAGAAGACAGAGTAGTACACCACAAAATAGATACACAGTACAAATTAACTAAGCAATTAAAATCTATAGAACAGATACCAAGTAGCTAAACCTAATATCTATTCTCTAGACTTTAATTGCTTCGATAAATTGTGCTGTGTATCTGTATTGTGGTGTACTGTTCTGTCTTCTAACCTAAACCAAAAACAAACAAAATAAGCTCTCTCTCTCTCTCTCTCTCTCTCTTTCTCATAGTTCTGATACTAGAGAGATTAGGTATTTCAAACTGTTCTTGCCTTCAGTGGCGATCCTAGTCGGCATGACACCCGGGGCGGAGCGCCGATGCGCACCCCCCAGGTGCAGCATCCCCCCCCCCCGGCGAAATGACACCCCCCCGGGTGCAAGCCGCTGGGGGGGGGGGGTGCCGCGGCGCGCGCCTTTCAGCTGAGTTCGCTGACTTCGCTAACTTCGCTGCAGCTCCCTCTGCCCTGGCCGGAACAGGAAGTAACAAGAAGAAATGCATTTCTGTTTTCTTTCTCCTATGTTGTGGTACATGCCTAGCTTGACTTCTTGAGGTTCCCATTTCAATTTTTGTCTTTATATTTCTGTTTCTAATTTACAATCCCTTGTTTTTTTTATGTGGTGAGGGTTTGCTTCTGCTTTGGTTATGAATAAGGTGTGGTATTCTGTTTGCATGTAGCTTCAGTGTAGAACTCTGTAGCAGTCCCACTTTTTCTGTTTTACCAGTAGTAGGTGTATTGGTGTTCTAGGGTCCCATGTAATATTTGTAGTGCTGCTTATTCTTAGGTAGGGTTCAAGTTTCTTGGCTTATATGAATTAATGCTACTGTTGTATGGTAGGTTTGAGTTAGGATATTTTTCATGTTTTGTATTTCACATTATAGCTAGTAGTGGAGAGATTTATGTTGCTATTACTCAGAATATAATCCTATGCAAACTCAGAACTAACAACTCAGGTTTAGTAAGCTTATATATATATATATATATATATATATATATATATATAGATAGATAGATAGATAGATAGATAGATAGATAGATAGATAGATAGATACCCTCTAGGTTCAATTTGTGAACAGGAGCACTTATCCAAGGATTACTATTGGCAAATCAACATTTTTGATCAGTTCAAATAAGTGTAAATTGGAAAGCCAAATGAAGATAAATATGTATGAATTTGCTTTTTTTTTAAATTTGTAAATAGGAGAGGCTCAGTGTGCTCAACACGGGCAGCTTTAAAGCATTGTGCACTAGTGTTGCCATACCGACAAACTGCTGGTCTAATTGCAACGGACCACATCATAGCTCACTCCTCATTCGTTGTCTAGGTATGGTCCCGAGTCCAGTCCGTAGAGGCAGTGGGAACCCAAACTATAACTACGTCATGCAAGGTTCAGCGTTGGGAGTCACGGACCGAGAAAGGGACCTAGGTGTCTTCGTAAATGATATGTTGAAAACTTCTGCTCAATGTGCTGCTGCGGCTAAGAAAGCAAATAGAATGTTGTGTATCATTAAGAAAGGGATTGAAAACAAAAATAAGGATATTATTCAGCCATTGTATTGCTCCATTGTGCGACCGCACCTCGAGTATTGTATTCAATTCTGGTCACCGCACCTCAAAAAAGACATAGTGGAATTGGAAAAGGTGCAGAGAAGTGCGACAAAGATGATACAGGGGATGGGACGACTTTCCTATCAGCCTGGAGAAAAGGCGGCTGAGGGGAGATATGATAGAGGTCTATAAGATAATGAGTAGAATGGAACGGGTCGATGTGGAGCATCTATTTTCGCTTTCCAAAAATACTAGGACAAGGGGGCATGTGATGAAGCTGCAGTGTGGTAAATTTAAAACGAATCGTAGGAATTTTTTCTTCACTCAATGAGTAGTTAAACTCTGGAATTCACTGCTGGAAAAGGTGATTAAGGCAGTTAATTTAGCGGACTTCAAAAAAAAAAGGGTTGGATGGCTTCCTGGAAGAAAAAGCCATAGAATGTTATTGAATGGACGAGGGAATAATACAGTATTTCTAGAATGGGTGGGACAAATTGCTTGTTCTTTTAGCCGCTGTCGGTGACAGGGTGCTGGTCTCGATGGACCCTTTGTCTGTCCCAGCATGGCGATGCTTATGTACTTAAATTTGTATATATATAGGCTCACAGCACTTAGTACAGATAAATATTGCAATGCTGTATCTGGGTGTGTGTTTAGATGAGAATCAATGAGAGAAAAGTAAGAATGGGGGGGGGGGGGGGGGTGCAGAGAAAGAGAGAAGCCTTGAGGTAGGGCTGAAGATGAGTGTGTGCAGAGAAAGAGCCTAAGAAAGCAGAGCCATGTGCTCTGAGAGAGAAAGCTTTGGGGTAGGGCTGAAGGAGAAAGGGGGGCCAGAGCCTGGGGCTCTGGTGGCTGAAGATGTGTATGTGTAGAAAAAGAAAGAATGAAGAACTGCCAGCTCAGAGCCATGTGCTCTGCTCTCTCTATATATATCTAACAGGAACAGAGAGGGATTAAAAACTTCTTTTCTTTCCAGCCTTTTGTTTGTCAGCTCTTTCCTTTACAAACTCCAGTTTGATTTCCTGATGCAAGGAAGGTGAGCATTTTCACAGGTTTTACTCTTTGAAGTCACTAGTTTTGGAGCCTATCTGTCTGGCTTTCTTTGTTCTCAGAGAGCCCTGCTCCCAGATGCCCAGAGAGGACACAGGTAAGTTAATCAGGGGTAACTGAGAAACAAAAGGGCTTGCAGGTAGCTGGGCAGCATTTGGTCCATCTGCCATCTTAGGTTTCCTGAGGGAGGGGGAGTTATCAGAGGTCCATTTGCCATCCTCAGAGCTTCCTGAGGGAGGGGGGAGTTATCAGAAGCTGGTTTCATAATCCTGACATCCAGCAATCCTGACAACTCTTTGAGCTAGAAAAACTCAACTGTGTCCTTCCCAAAACAATGTTAACATGCCCAAAACAATCAATAAAATATTATAAGTGTTACTGCTCATTCACTGTTGAATATAATGTCCTTTGCAGTAAAGCACTTATCTTAGGTAAAAGCAGACTGTGTAGCCTCAGTCCGATGAGGTGCCCCATTTTGTGTTCTACATCAGGTACCTTTAACTTGCTCTCATTGTCTGCTGTTAATTGCTGTTACCAGATTCCCTGACGGTAGTGTTGTATTAGTGATCTATTGCCAAAAATGATCACCTTCTGCAGAGGTAGCTTTGCCTTCCAGTTAAAGAATCACCTTTGTGCCCCCCCTCCTCAAAACCCCAATGGCATTTCCACAGCAAGTTAAGCTGAAACCCCTATCGGCTGGCTGGCTGGCTGTCTGCAGCCTTTAGAATTGAAGTAAATATAATGTAACTCAACCTCAGTACAACAGAAAAAAACCCAGTTTACTTCTTTTTAAAACAATTTTCCAACTTTCAGAAGCACTTTAATATAATGATAATGGCTCTAGGCCTGCAGGAGTCAATTTCAGTTGTCAGGTTCACTTTGTACAAAATACAGATATTACCTGGTAATGCAAAAAGACTTGATTTATTCTAAGTTCATATTCGTGTACATAGATATACCAACAATATATTATATATTACTGGGAAAGAACAGAAGTGAATGGAAGGACCCAAGATAAAAGTAAGATATATGTAAAGATATATGGAGTGATTGTATCTGAGACTGGGAGGGCAACTTAGTAGCTGAGCTGTGAAAAATTGGCCCTCTAGGTTCAATTTGTGAACAGAAGCACTTGTCCAAGGATTACTATTGGAAAATCAACAATTTTGATCAGTTCAATTAAGTGTAATTTGGAAAGCCAAATTAAGATAAAGCACCTACATTTTGTTGTTGTTTTGTTTTTTAATCTAGTTTTACAGGTCGCATAGTCAGAAGCTAGATTAATGTTTCAATTGTTACTGGGCTACTTCAGATAGGTCCAAATTACATACACACATACAGTTCTGAAAGAATCTGAAGAAGTCTGCAAACATATGAAAAAGTATAAATGCAGCAGGCCTACTATTAACTAAGACAGGTGATGCAAGACATTATGAATGGGACATTACAAGGAAAACAATGGGGGCGGTATACTAACTCACTGAACTATTCGCAAGTTAGAGGCCTGAGGGCCCCTTTTACTAAGCTGCGTAAGAGTCTACATGCACCCAACGTGCGCCAAAATGGAGTTACCACCCAACTACCACGTGGCTTTTGCGGTAATTTTATTTTTGGTGCATGTCCGATTCGCGCATCTGAAAAATATTTTGTATTTATGTGTGCGCATAACGGATGTGCACCAAGCAGTATTTGGCACGCATAGGTCATTACCGCTCAGTTACCGCGTGAGTCTTTACCGCTAGGTCAATGGCTGACGGTAAGGTCTTAGACCCAAAATGGATGTGCGGCAATGTTCATTTTGCCACAGGTCCATTTTCGGCAAAAAAAGGCCTTTTTAACAGACACGCTAAAAAATGGATCTGTGCGCACCCAAAACCCGCACCTACACTACCGCAAGCCATTTTTCAGCGTGCTTTTGTAAAAAGGCCCCCGAGTTTGCACAATTTTGCGACAGATGCAAATTAGCTTTGTAGCAAACTTCTGTAAGAAATTCTCCATGGGAAAGTCCACCGCACCCACCCCACTCCCCACCTGAAAACTATACCTCATTGAAATTTAGGCTTTTATTTTTGTAGTTTTGCAAAAACCTTGTACAAAGCCTTTTTTTGCAAGATGCTTTTCATAAAATACTTTTAATGAAATACTTTGCATAATTCTGCAACACATTCATTGATAAATTAATTTAAATAAAGGATTTCAATATTTTCAGTTTGTGTGGGTTTTTCTATATGAAGCTGCATTTGCGAAATACTCTGCAAATTACTACTCCGCCTGAGTATGAGGGCAATTTCCAAAGGATTTTACACTGGTAAACATGTTTTTATCCATCTAAAGTTGTGTTTTGAAGACTGCATCCCCCCTCGATGCAGGCTAAAACCAAAGTTAAGGCCTATGTTGCTACAGTATGATTTTCGATCTGTGGTACAAAGTTTAGTGATATCACATATCGATTTCTGCAATGCGTTGTATTTAGATTTGTCAAAATCAAAGATACAAGCACTACAGGTGATACAAAATGCCTCTGCACGATTGTTGGTGGGAGTGTCTAGGTTTGAGCATATATCTCCAATCTTACGCTCTTTGCATTGGTTGCATTTCACGCTCGGATACAGTACAAGGTAGTATAACTGGTACACTGAGCACTGTACTCTGATTGTAACATAGTAACATAGTAAATGACAGCAGATAAAGACCTGTACGGTCCATCATCATGTTCCTCAATACCTTAAAGATGTAATTCAGGAACATCGATCCGTTCAGTCTTTACGGTCTGAAAATTTGAAGTTTTTGATGAATGATAAACTGCGAACTGTGGTATATGTTAACACAAGGAATACTGCATTCTCTGTAGCAGGTCCAAAAATCTGGAACAAGTTACCAGGTTACTTGAGACTCAGTTCGGTCAGTTGCTGCAGACATATTTGTTTGAACATACATGGGACAGATCTTGTCTATTACTTTTGAATACTGTATATTCTAGTGCCTGTCATTGTCTTTTTTTTATTATGTATGTTGATTTGTGGACTAGAAATATTTAAATAAATAATTAATGTGTGCTACTTCACAATGTAGGTGCAAAATAAGTTATAGAGAGGAAAGCACTCACTCAGTCTCCATAGAACCATGATATTTGAGATAATAAAGTCATAGGACCACAGATATTCAGTGCCCATGGACTTGCAAGCTGGCCAGAGTCTAAACTTTAACCCTGTGGGGCCCTTTTACCAAGCTGTGGCAAAAGGGGACCAGCGGTGGCATCAGCTCGTGTTTTACTTGTGCGCCAAGGCCCCCTTTTACCGCAGCTGGTAAAAGGGAAGTCTCGCATTACGACAGTAAATGGCCAGGTGCAGTGGCGTACCAAGGGGGGGTGGTGGTGGGGGCGGTCCGCCCCGGGTGTACGCCGCTGGGGGGGTGCCGCGCGCCGGTCAGCTTTGTTTGTTTCCATGCTCCTTCTGCCCCAGAACAGGAAGTAACCTGTTCTGGGGCAGAAAGAGCATGAAAACGAACGAAGCTGACTGGCACGCGGCACCCCCCCAGCGGCATGCACCCAGGGGGGGTTCTTTCACCGGGGTGGGGATGTCCTTTCATTGGGGGGGGGGGTCACGCTGCACCAGGGGGGGGGGCGCTGCACCGGGGGGGCAGGGCGGATCGTGTCAGCCCCCCTAGGAATGCCACTGGTCAGGCGGCAAGTAAAGCACTTGCCGCATGGCCATTTCGGGGGGAGCCCTTACTGGTGGTAACCGAGCAGCATATGGGCACTGCCAGATTACCGCTGGGTACAGTCTGGTGCTACAAAAATAAATACACTTTTGTGGCGCCGGAAATGACGACGTGGTAGGGGTGGGAAGAACCACCGGGCTGCTGTGGTAGCCTGGCGGTACTTCCGTTATAGTGAGCAGTAAGTCCGCATTGGGCTTACCGCCACTTAATAAAAGGAGCCCTGTATTTGCACTGATTCTGAACAAAGCTGCACCTCTCCCCTTATGACTAATCCTGAACAGCACTTTGCACACCAGCAGAGTCAAGAGAAGAGCTATTCTTTTCAGATTTCCATAGCAAAGGCGAGTGGAAATGACGCAAAATTCAAAAGGAAAGATATGCTGTGGAAGACAGACTAACATTTGGAAAGGGGGAAAAAAGAAGGGAACAGAAGAAATTAAATCAAAATAAGGGTCTGTATTTCATATGCAACGTAACCTAAAACCAGATGAACTGTATGCACACTGACTAGCTCTGTTCTGATTTCTTCCGAACAGTGAAGCAGTGAACTGAAAAAGGAGCTCATCAATAAAACGGATGGAAATCAAATCTAAAATTATTAGCACTGGGACAGACAGAATACAAAGAACCCCGTAGCTGTTGCTTTATTCTCTTTTCCCCCACTTGATAAAGCAGCATCACTTCTTTGTCTTGTTGTTTCCCTGTATTCAAATGATTTGTGAAATATAATGTTGAGTTTCATTTTCAGGAATGACAAAAGATAATCAAGAGCTTCACCTCTGTATGAAAGATCTGATGAACTGGAGAAATCCGTGCGTGAAAGGAAGAAAAAAAAATCCTTCCTTTTCTGCATCACCACCTTTTTTATTACTGGAGAAGGAGAAGTGCTGTCTAAGCTACCAGTGAAGAATGGCCTCCCTGGCTCTCTTTCTTACGACTTTTGTTCTATTGCGTCCAGACAGTCTCAGCTTCAGAACTAAGGCACAGGCAAAAAAGTGCCATAAAGTAACTGCAGAACTGCTTAAGTCTTTCCTACACCATAGGGCAAAGTATTACCGTTGTATATGAATCAGACTGCAGCTGCCTCAGAAGTTGTGTGGGCTGCCACAGTGGACTTTCCATATGCTCTGACAGACCGTAGGAAACCAGCAGTAGCTTCATTAACATTTTAGTCCTGCCTGGTAGTTTTCTCCAGCTCCTTTGGGCTTCCAGCTCAATTGAAACCTGTCTAAGCTGGAGTCCTAGTGTTATGGACAGTGAAATAGGCTTTTCCCACAGGTTAATTTCATCACCTTCCCTCTGAAAAGCACAGAGCATGGTAATCTCTGGAACCCAAGTAGTAGGTGTCATTTAGAGGATGACATGGGGACAAAGTTTGTCCCTGTTCCCACAGGCTCTTTCCCCATCCCTACCCCGTGGGCTCTGCCTTCATCCTCACGGGCTCTGTCCTTATCTGCACAAACCTCAAACACTTATGATTTTATATTTAAGTACTTTTTTTTAATAAAGTATAAAAAGGAGCAATATTCTGTACAACTGTTGATTATAAATCACAAATAGAAAGCAATAATAATAGAGCAACTATAATAACCCCCACCACCATTCCAACCCTCAATAGCTGACTTCTACTACCCCAAGGAACTCTAATCCACCCTATTAATATGTCCAGGGGTACCAAATACACCCCGCTCTGTATGCCCTAGCGGAGGAGAAATATGCCCTATGAAGCAGTGTTATGATTTTTTAAAGCTGTGAATGAATAATAAATCATCAACAATCTCAGGATTCAGTCTAGCTCTCCTGTCTTCCACAATCCTTCCTGTAATCTTTTTAGGAAGGATAGAGAGGGACGTAAAGGTGGAGGAGTAGCTCTGTATGTGAGAAATGATATCGCAGCAACTGAAATGACAGGGAAGTGGGGAAAGGAAGAAGCGATATGGATGACCTTAAAAAGAGAGGATAGAACCTTGGTCCACGTGGGTGTTGTCTACAGACCCCCCGACACAATTGGAGGAACTGGATAAAGATCTGATCGCTGATATTCAGAAGTTGGGGAAGAAAAGAGAGGTGCTGTTGTTGGGAGATTTTAATCTGCCGGATGTAGATTGGAAGGTTCCTTCTGCGAAATCGGAAAGAAGTAGAGAGATTGTGGATGCTTTCCAAAGTGCTCTGCTCAGACAAATGGTGACGGAACCCACAAGGGAGGGAGCGACGCTGGATCTGGTGCTCACGAATGGGGATAGTGTGTCAAATGTCCGAGTGGCTGCGCACCTGGGAAGCAGTGACCATCAAACGGTTTGTTTTGATATAACGGCTCATGTGGTTAGCGGCCACTCTAAACTCAAAGTCCTGGACTTCAAGCGAACTGACTTTAACAAAATGGGGGAATACCTGAGGAAGGAGCTGATGGGCTGCGAGAACGCACAACACGTGGAAGGTCAGTGGTCCAAGCTGAAAGAAGTAATAAACAGGGCCACAGACCGTTATGTAAGGAGAGTAAATAAAAGCAAGAGAAAAAGGAAACCGATATGGTTTTCAAAGCAAGTGGCTGAGAAAATAAAGGCTAAAGAGTTAGCATTCCAGAAATACAAAAAATCTCAAGTAGAGGAACACGGGGAGGAATACCGGATGAAACTGAAAGAAGCCAAGAGAGAGGTACGTCTGGCGAAGGCGCAAGCGGAAGAACAAATGGCTACAAATGTACGGAGGGGAGACAAAAACTTCTTCAGGTATATTAGTGAAAGGAGAAAGACTAAAAAGGGGATAGTGAGACTAAAAGATACAGCAAAACGCTATGTAGAAAATGATGAAGAAAAAGCCAATTTGCTAAATAGATAGTTTTGTTCTGTTTTTACTGAAGAAAATCCTGGGGAAGGACCGAGAGGGACTGACAAAAGTACACCTGAGAATGAAGTGGATAGAGCACCGTTCACGGAAGAGAGTGTGTATGAACCAGTGGCATAGCCAGACTGCCAATTTTGAATGGGCCTGAACCCAAAGTGGGTGGGCACAAAAGTTTCTCTCTACCCCCCTCCCCCAGCAAAATTTAGTCACGCTAATCAGATGCATTTGTCACACAGGGTAAAGTGCTGCTTTTCAGTGCATCAGATTTCAGAAAATTTATTTAATAGCCTAACACCCTTTTCAATGAGCTTTCAGAGGCCAAAACCTCCTGCCTCAGGTCAGTATAATGCTGTTACGGTATCCTCGCCTGACCTAAGGAAGGAAGTATTGGTCTCTGAAACTTCATTAGCACAGGTACCATATTACTTTATCCTAAATTAAAAATAAAATTATTTTCTTTACCTTTCTTGTATGGCCATTTACTTTTTCTCATTGTGTCGCTCCCAGTCTCTAGATTCTGCTTTCCTTCGTTTTCGCTTAACTCTTCTGCCACGGTTTCCTGGCCATTTCTCATTTTTCTCTCCTTTTTCTTTGCTTTCTTCAATATTTTTCTGCCTCTCTCTCTCTGTCCTGATTTAATTCATTCTTACAGTACTATCCATTCTTTAATTTCCTTCATCTACTTATGGCTTTTCATCTTTTTCTCACCCTTGTTCTCCCCATGCCCCTTCCTCTTATTCTCCAGTCTTTCACTACTCTCCTTTTCCATCCAGCAGCTCTCTTCTTTCTCTCCCCATCCTTCCAGTCTCCCCTCTCTCTCCCCATCCATCCAGTAGTCTCCCCTCTTTCTTTCTGCATCCTTCCGTCCAGTGTCACCTCTTTCTCCATACCCTTCCATCCAGCGTCTTCCCTCTTTCTCTCCCCATCCTTCCATCCATCTATCCTCTCTCCTGATCCTTCCATCTAATGTCTCTCTCCCTCTTTCTAACCAGTGTCTCTGTATCACTCTACCCTTTTCTGTTCAGTGTCCCTTCTCTCTCCACATCCTTCCAGTCTCTCACCTTTCTCTCTGCATCCTTCCAGTCTCTCCCCTTTCTCTCCCCATCCTTCCATCCAGAGTCCCTCTCCCCATCCATCCGTTTTCCCTCTTTCTCTCCCCATCCTTCCATCTGTTTTCTATCTTTTCTCCCCATCCTTCCATGTTTTCCCTCTTTCTCCCCATCCTTCCATGTTTTCCCTCATTCTCTGCCATCCTTCCATCTGTTTTCCCTCTTTCTCCCCATCCTTCCATGTTTTCCCTCATTCTCCCCATCCTTCCATGTTTCCCTCTTTCTCCCCATCCTTCCATGTTTTCCCTCATTCTCTGCCATCCTTCCATCTGTTTTCCCTCTTTTCTCCCCATCCTTCCATGTTTTCCCTCTTTCTCCCTATCCTTCCATCTGTTTTCCCTCTTTTTCTCCCCATCCTTCCATATTTTCCCTCTTTTCTTTGACGAGGCCCGCCCTGCATGCCAGCGCCAGCTCCCATTGCCGGCCACTGCTGCTTTTCCTGTTGAGCAGCAGGGCCGGCGCTACAAAAAGAAGAAGCGCTAACGGCGCTAAGGACCGTAGGACGAGAAATGTTTAAAAAAAAAAAAAAGCGCGGCACCGGCAGGCACTGTCTCGGCAGCCTTGAGGCATTGGCTGCTGAGGCATTGGCTGCTGGCTCGCAGGCTCCTCCCGCAGACGGGAGGAGCCTGCGAGCCAGCAGCCAATGCCTCAGCAGCCAATGCCTCAAGGCTGCCGAGACAGTGCCTGCCGGTGCCGCGCTTTTTTTTTTTTAAACATTTCTCGTCCTTCGCGCCGTTAGCGCTTCTTCTTTTTGTAGCGCCGGCCCTGCTGCTCAACAGGAAAAGCAGCAGTGGCCGGTGCTGGGGCTGGGGCTAGCGCTGGGCGGGCCTGGGCTGAAATTGGGTGGGCCTGGGCCCAGCCAGGCCCACCCGTAGCTACGCCCCTGGTATGAACAACTTGGAAAGCTAAAGGTGGACAAAGCCATGGGGCCGGACGGGATCCACCCCAGAATACTGAGGGAGCTCAGAGAGGTTCTGGCGGGTCCTCTTAAAGAATTGTTTAATAAATCCTTGGAGACGGGAGAGGTTCTGAGGGATTGGAGAACAGCGGAGGTGGTCCCTCTTCACAAAAGTGAGGATAGGGAAGAAGCTGGAAACTACAGGCCGGTAAGCCTCACTTTGGTTATTGGAAAAGTAATGGAAGCCATGCTGAAGGAAAGGATAGTGAATTTCCTGGAAGCCAATAAATTGCAAGATCCGAGACAACATGGTTTCACCAAAGGGAAATCGTGCCAAACAAATCTCATTGAATTCTTTGACTGGGTGACAGAAGAATTAAATCAAGGACGTGCTATGGACGTCATCTACTTAGATTTCAGCAAGGCTTTTGACACGGTTCCCCACAGGAGGCTCTTGAATAAACTAGAAGGGCTGAAGATAGGACCCGAAGTGGTGAACTGGATTAGGAACTGGTTGACGGGCAGACGCCAGAGGGTGGTGGTAAATGGAGTTCGCTCGGAGGAGGGAAAGGTGAGTAGTGGAGTGCCTCAGGGATCGGTGCTGGGGCCCATTCTGTTCAATATATTTGTGAGTGACATTGCCGAAGGGTTACAAGGTAAAGTTTGCCTTTTTGCGGATGACACCAAGATTTGCAACAGAGTGGACACCCCGGAGGGAGTGGAAAACATGAAAAAAGATCTGAAGAAGCTGGAAAATGGTCTAACGTTTGGCAATTAAAATTCAATGCGAAAAAATGCAAAGTGATGCACTTAGGGAGTAGAAATCCAAGGGAGGCGTATGTGTTAGGTGGGGAGAGCCTGATAGACACGGACGGGGAGAGGGGTCTTGGGGTGATAGTATCTGAGGACCTGAAGGCGATGAAACAGTGCGACAAGGCGGTGGCCGTAGCGAGAAGGTTGCTAGGCTGTATAGAGAGAGGTGTGACCAGCAGAAGAAAGGAGGTTTTAATGCCCCTGTATAAGACGTTGGTGAGGCCCCACCTGGAGTATTGTGTTCAGTTTTGGAGGCCGTACCTTGCGAAGGATGTTAAAAAAATGGAAGCGGTACAAAGAAAAGCTACGAGGATGGTATGGGAGTTGCATTCCAAGCCGTATGAAGAGAGACTTGCTGACCTGAACATGTATACTCTGGAGGAAAGGAGGAACAGGGGTGATATGATACAGACGTTCAAATATTTGAAGGGTATTAATCCGCAAACGAATCTTTTCCGGAGATGGGAAGGCGGTAGAACGAGAGGACATGAAATGAGATTGAAGGGGGGCAGACTCAGAAAAGATGTCAGGAAGTATTTCTTCACAGAGAGGGTGGTGAACGCTTGGAATGCCCTCCCGCGGGAGGTGGTGGAGATGAAAACGGTAACGGAATTCAAACATGCGTGGGATAGGCATAAAGGAATCCTGTGCAGAAGGAATGGATCCACAGAAGCTTAGCTGAAATTGGGTGGCGGGGTGAAGAGGGGTTGTTGGTTGAGAGGCTAGGATAGGGGAGGGCAGACTTATATGGGGTCTGTGCCAGAGCCGGTGATGGGAGGCGGGACTGGTGGTTGGGAGGCGGGAAATACTGCTGGACAGACTTATACGGTCTGTGCCCTGAAAAAGACAGGTACAAATCAAGTTAAGGTATACACATATGAGTTTATCGTGGGCAGAGTAGATGGACCATGCAGGTCTTTTTCTGTCGTCATCTACTATGTTACTATGTAAAATGTCTTCTCAGAAAACGTGCTGGTAGCAGGAATGTACGGGAGCCCCATGCAAGTTTGGCCAGCATTTTTGCTTATTTTCCCAAAACATCGTTGTCTGCATTAGAGAATGACACAGGGATAGGAACAAGGTTTGTCCCCAACCCCATGGACTCTGTCCCCATCTCTGCCTATCTCTGTGGGCTCTGTCCTCACCCCCACCTGACCTGTAGGCTCTCTCCCTGTCCCCACCCCGCAGACTCTGTCCCCGTCCCCATGGTTAACCACGTGTCCCTGTGTCATTCTCTAGATGTCATTATCTCAAAAGTAGTGAAAGCTGTCTTCCCAACATTTCTTTCCCCTTGCAGGAGGCAGAATCAGAAGTTAAACCTAAATCTTGCTCGTGGCAGCAGGCTGCCAAATTGGTCACCAGGCTGACCTGCTGTCATTAACTTGCATCGTATATTGATGACTTGCAGCTTATCACATGAAAGCACAGATTTTAATGCACAGCATTGCATCTTCTCTTAATTGGCCTAGGGTCTGTTCTCTCTTTGTCCTCCCCCTTTCCCTCATTTCTTACTGCTGAAAAAACCTGCAGGTCCACGATCTATGTTTTTCACCTGGATCCATAATCCTCTATTGCTACACCAATGAGAATGACATCACCTAGGGACAAAGCAGGATCTGGCAAAGGTCACACATACTGAAGCCCTGCACGTAGTATATCCTGATTCATGCTGTTAAGAAGAAAAACAAAATACGAGAATCGTAACAAAGAGACAAGTACAAAAATAATCCTTCAAAGCTTTCCCTGAAAGGTCAGTGCTGTTGTTCTTACAAATAAATCACCAAATGGTGATCAAGTATATACTAACACATTTTTTAGAGCAGATTTTGCTCTTCCGCCAGTAGTGATTAATTAAATTAAAAAATGGCCTTTATCAGAAGAAGTTCCATTTGTTCAACAAATTTATGTGTGAAGAGGTATTCTTTACTCTGAAGAGCTTGTGTCTCTATAGACACGTGAAGGACAGTTGTATAACTGGATGCTTATAATTAGATGACTAGAACGCACCTGTTCGGAGCCTATTCTAAGAAGGAACATAGGCACCTTCTTTCCTTTATAGACTCGTAGCATAGTATCTGAAGTATGCACATATGATTTAGGTGTTAGCACTTATGTCACCAATAAGACTGGTGTAAATATACATGTTTAAATGCTGGGCACAGATATGTAATTTATATGATTTATAAGTTATACACGTAAATGTGAGTCCTGCCAGTGCTCTGCTCAGACGCCACCCATGTGTACACACAACTGTAAAATCACACCAGATAGGATAGAATAATGCTTAGGTGGAAGTCTGGCATATTCATGTATAGGTAAAAGGGTTACAGGTAGTCCCCAGTTTGCAAGTTGTGAATGACTTATGGGGGAAACCATTTGCATGAATGTTTCTTAGCAGACTATTAGCAGAGTGGTTTTAAATTGTCTTTCCCAATAATCTATATCCTCCAGCTGAGGTCAGGCACTCATTTACCCACCAAAAGTAGATAGATGGCTACTGGGCTTATTTTCGAAAGAAATCGCCGGACATCTTCCGACACAAATCGGGAGATGGCCGGCGATCTCCTGATCCCGGCCAAATCGGTATAATCGAAAGCCGATTTTAGCCGGCCTCAACTGCTTTTCGTTGTGGAGCCGGCCAACCTTCAAGGGAGGGTACAGAAGGCGGGACCGGGTGGGGTGGGGGCGGGACAGGGGCGTGGTTATGAGATAGCCGGCTTCACCCCATAATGGAAAAAAGATGGCCGGCTCAGACGAGTATTTCGCCGGCTGCACTTGGTCCATTTCTTTTTAGGTCCAAGTCACAAAAAAGTGCCCCAATTGACCAGATGACCACCGGAGGGAAACGGGGATCACCTCCCCTTACTCCCCTAGTGGTCAGCAACCTCCTCCCACCCAAAAAACATTAAAAAAAACCCCTTTTTTGCCAGCGTCTATGCCAGCCTGAAATGTCATACCCAGCTCCCTGGCATCAGTATGCAGGTCCCTGGAGCAGTATTTAGTGGGTGCAGTGCACTTCAGGCAGGTGGACCAAGGCCCAATCCCCCCTACCTGTTCCACTTGTGGTGGTTAATGTTGAGCCCTCCAAAACCCACTGTACCCACATGTAGGTGCCCCCCTTCACCCATAAGGGCTATGGTAATGGTGTAGAGTTGTGGGGAGTGGGTTTTGGGGGGGCTCAGCACCAAAGGTAAGGGAGCTATGCACCTGGGAGCTATTGTAATTTTTTTTTTTTTTTTTTAGACGTGCCCCCTAGGGTGCCCGGTTGGTGTCCTGGCATGTGAGGGGGGTCAGTGCACTACAAATGCTGGCTTCTCCCATGACCAAATGCCTTGCATTTCGCTGGGTTTGAGATGGTCGGGCCCGGTTTCCATTATGGCTGAAAAACGAAGCTGGCCATCTCCTCTACACCCGGTGATCGATTTAGCCAGCCCCAACCGTATTTCGAAAATACGTTTGGCTCCGCCCCCCCCTTGTGGAGCCAGCCTCGAAGATGGCCAGCCATCTATTTGGCCAGCGCTGTTCGATTATGCCCCTCCATGGGTGACTAAAATACTCCAGACAGGTCTCAGGAAGGATTTAGTGTTTACAACCCCTTAGGTGTTTTGCCCAACAATTTATCTTTGGAATTGAGATTTGGTTTTACCAAATTATTTTATTTTTTTTGCCAAATATTACCGTAAATAGCAATGATTGTGCATTATTGATGGAGGTATCCAATTAACACAGAAATTAAAAGAACACCATTAATGACAGGAAAGCACACAAAAGAAGGACATAAAAAACAGAAATCATGCAACAACGTCTGTACTGGGTGCCAGTCGAAAAAAAAGATTACCCAATTTATTCCATTTTTGAACTCTATGGGGCTCATTTTCGAAAGGGAAAAACATCCAAAAAGTGTTATAAAGCAGCATTTGGATGAATTTCTTCTCAGAACATCCAAATTGGTATTTTCAAAACCTATTTTGCAGACATTTAACTATGCAATTCATCTGGAGTACATCCAATTTACAAGGGGGCATGTCGGAGCAGGCTGAGGGCATTTGTAACACTTGGATATTTTACAGCCATAATGGAATAAAATGAAAACATATAGAGCTGAAACTTCATCGTCTTGATGTAGACCTGTTTTTGGAACGAATAAGGCACAAAAAGGTGCCCTAAATGACCAGATGACCACTGATCCCTTTACTGCCCCAGTTGTCACTGTCCCCCTTGCACCCCCCCCCCCCCCCAAAGATGTGACAGATGTTATGGCCTGGTCCGTTAGAGCAGCAAGCAGGTCCCTGGAATAGTGTAGTGGTCAGTGAAGTACACTATAGAGAGGAGGACCCAGGCCTAAATCCCACTCCACCTGTTACACTTGTGGTGGAAAAAGTGAGCCCCTCCCACACTCACCCAGAACCTACTGTACCCACATATAGGTGAGCCCTTTCACCCATAAGGACTATTGTAATGATATGCAGTTGGGTAGAGTAGGCTTTTGGTGGGTTTTGGAGGGCTGAGCATACATTATAAGGGGGGTAAGAGTGAGATGTATACCTGGGAGCTTTTATATGACATCCAATGCAATGCCTCCTAAGGTGCCCCATTGCTCTGCTGGGATGTCTGTGTGGCCAGTCTACTAAGAATGTTGGCTCCTCCTACATACCAATGGCTTGATTTTCTCTGTTTTTCACTTGGACTTTTTTTTTTTTTTTTTTAATGGCCCAAAAAGATAAATGCGCAGAGCATGAAAACATCTTGCATGTGGCTGTTTAAAAAAAAAAAAGATAGATGTTTTGCTCTTTCGAAAATGGCCATATTTCCTATTCAGATTTGGGATGTTTAGCACAAAACATCCAAAGTCCAACTTAGACATCATATTGAAAATGTTCCTCCATGACTCCCCAATTGCATAGTGGTTTACTAAATGCATTACAATGTAGACTCAGAACCTTACCAAATTATAACAGCACTAACTCCCAGGACAGGAAGAGCTACACAGGGCCACCGAGGGGGATTGGGAGGGGGGGGGGCAAGATTCTCTGGGTCCTGCCTCCAAGGGGTGGCCTGGTGCTGCTGCCACATCAGCAACGCTTCCCAGTGATGGCACTGGCATAGGCAGCTGAGCAGGCAGAAGAAGGCTGCATTCATTGGTCTCCTGCTCATGAGTTATCGGGTTAGCATGTTGTCTTCTCTGCCGCTGCAGGTCCTTCTTCCTACCTCGCTCATCCCACCTCCTCCTCACTGTGACTGCTTCTTATTTCCACCAGCACCATGGCAGGAAGGATCTATAGCAGCAGAGAAGACTCAGAGTTAACGCAATAACCCGGTCCTCACCAGCACACAGCGTGAGCGCAGCAGAAGAGAAGACAACTGGTTCAAGGGGGAGCACTGCAGACACTGAGGTAAGGTCATGTTTTATAGATAAAATTACTTTGGTTGGTGCAGGGGATGGGTGAGGGTCCTTAAGATTGTTTGCCCTGAGCAGTGGCATTCCTAGGGGGGGGCGGTGGGTGCGGTCCGCCCCAGATGCACGCCGCTGGGGGGGGGTGCTACGCGCCTGTCGGCGCTGCTCGTTCCATGCTCCCTCTGCCCCGGAACAGGTTACTTCCTGTTCCAGGGCAGAGGGAGCATGGAACAAGCGAAGCCGACAGGCGCGCGGCACCCCCCCAGCAGGTAAAGATGCATCCGGGGGGGTGTCGTTTCGCCGGGGGGAGGTGTCGTTTTGCCGGGGGGGGGGGCGCTGCACCCAGGGGGGGGCGCATCGGCGATCCTCCCCGGGTGTCAGCTGCCCTAGGAATGCCACTGGCCCTGAGGCCAGCTTTGTCTCTCGGCAGCTCTAGAACTACACTTATGAGTGAAAAGGCAACACTGTAAATATTACACTGGGCCCTAAAACACCAATACACTACCTAGTGAATAAAAAAAATAGGACTGCAAGAAGATCTCTATACAAATACTACATGCTAGCAGAATATTGCACCTTGGTCACACATGAAAAACACATGACACAACAGATATGACACAAGGGACCAGAGATCAATAAAAGATATGAAGGCAAAAAACTGAACTGGAAATCTCATGAAGTCAGACTCAGCACACAACAATACTAGAGCAACTGAAATACAAAAAATATCACAGATGCACATTTTAAAAAGCTACCATATTCCAATTAATAAATTCTGAATAAAATACTTTTTTCTACCTTTGTAGTCTGAGCATTTTGTTTTTCTATTCACTTTGGTCCCAGTGTCTGTTTTATACTTTTCGCTGTTTTTTTCTTGTTTTTGCAATGTCTCCTGTCTATCTGACATTTTTTTTCTCTCTCTATGCCCACCCTTTTCCTATGTCCTTATGTGTCTTGTCCACCATCTCCCCTCTGTGGACCTGTCCCTATCCTTTCTCCGGTTTCAACATCTGCCCTCAAAGTGTTCCGATCCATCCCTTATATTCAGCAGTTTCCCCTCTATGTCTTTATCTTGCCCAGTCCTGCATTTCCTCCTCTTTGTCCCTATCCCCTCCTGTGATCAGCATCACCCCTCTGTATCCTTATCCCTTTCCCTCTATACCTAGCATCTCTTCTCTTTTTCCTTGTCTCTCTTCTCTCTCTCCTATCTCTTCCCTTCTCTCTCCCCCCCCCCCCCCCGGACCAGGATGTCTCCCTTTCTCATTTCACTCCCCTATCTCACATTTCAATATGTCTTCCTCCTAGGTCTTCAGAGTCTTTCCCCCTTTCTTCCCCTAGTCAGTCAGTCAGTCAGCCAGCCAGCCAGTCTTTCTCTTTCTCCCCCCCCCCCCAAGCTGGTCCAGCATCTCCCTCTCCCTCCAGCACTTCTTTCTGTCTCTGTCCTTCCCATTCCAGCAGAGCAGCACTTAGTTCTCCCTCTTGCCTGAAAGTCCAGCATTTCACCTCTTGTACTACCCCCACGGTTCCAGCGTCTCTCCCTCTCTCCTGCTCGGTTAAACCCTGCTGAGCTAGCCGACCACTGATATTCAGCAGCACATAACCGGGTAGTTCCTCTGAATATTTCTGCTAACCATTTGTTTGCCTAATTTTGAGCATACTTCTGAAAATCATTGCTAAGCTCCTAAATATAAACCTATTGCCACCCACTTTTTTAAGAGTTTAGTGAAATTTTGAGTAAAAATTTATGCACTCAGCCTAGTAAATTTTCAAACAAGCCAATTTAGGAGCCTAACAGGCTCATTTTTGAAAGAGAAGGGCACCCATCTTTCGACACAAATTGGAAGATGGGCGTCCTTCTCACAGGATTGCCCAAATCGGCATAATCAAAAGCCGATTGTGGGCGTCGCCAACTGCTTTCCGTCGCAGGGACAACCAAAGCTTACGGGGGCATATCGGAGGCGTAGTGAAGGCGGGACTGGGGCGTGCCTAGCACATGGATGTTCTCGACCCATAATGGAAAAAAAGGGCTTCCCTGACGGGCCCTTGGACGACTTTACCTGGTCCTGCTTTTCTTATGACCAAGGCACAAAAAGGTGCCCAAACTGACCAGATGACCAGCAGAGAGAATCGGGGATTCTCCTTACTCCTCCAGTGGTCACTAACCCCCTCCCACCCTCAAAAAAAATCTTTAAAAATCTTTTGTGCCAACCTCTATGCCAGCCTCAGATGTCATGCTGAGGGCCATCACAGCAGTATGCAAGTCCCTGGAGCAGTTTTAGTGGGTGCAGTGCACTTCAGACAGGCGGGCCCAGGCCCACCCCCCCTACCTGTTACACTTGTGGTGGTAAATGTGAGCCCTCTAAAACCCACTACAAACCCACTGTACCCACATCTAGGTGCACCCCTTCAACCATAAGGGCTATGGTGTACAGTTGAGGGGTAGTGGGTTTGGGGGGGGGGGTTGGGGGGCTCAGCTCACAAGGTAAGGGAGCTATGTACCTGGGAGAAATTTAGGAAGTCCACTGCAGTGCCCCCTAGGATGCTCGGTTGGTGTCCTGGTATGTGAGGGGGACCAATGCACTACGAATGCTGGCTCCTCCCACAACCAAAGGTCTTGCATTGGGTCATTTCTCAGATGGGCGTCCTTGGTTTCCATTATTGCCGAAAATCAGAAACGACCAAGTCTAGGGACGACCATCTCTAAGGACGACCTAAATGTCAAGATTTGGGTGTCCCCGACCGTATTACCGAAATGAAAGATGGACGTCCATCTTGTTTTGATAATACGGGTTTTCCCGCCCCTCTACCGGGATGTTTTGCGAGATCGCCCTTTCGATTATGCCCCTTCAAGGGTCCTTTTAGCTGCAGTAAAAGGGATCCCATTGTGGCATCAGCACGCGGGCTTGCCAAGCACCTAGACCCCCTTTTACCGCAGTGGGTAAAAGGGCTTTTTTCAAAGTGGGAGTAAATGGCCGTAAGCTAAGTCAGCACAAATCAGCCCTACTCCGAGCTCACTCAGCAGTGTGGCAGTAGTTCTGGCTTCCACCGCACACCAATTTTTATTTTTCTAGCACTGGGGGCTTACCCGGGGGTAATCAGGCAGTGCTAGCACAAGAGCCCTTACTGCTTCCTAAATGAGAGGTAGTAAGGGATGCTGGCTTAAATGTTCATGCGCTGTCAGCACATTGGCGCACAGCCATTGTCTCTTCTATTTAGGAGGTGGTAAGGGCTGCTGCACTAACCCAGTGGTAACCAGGCAGTGTGCAGTGCTGCCCGATTACTGCTGGCTTAGCCTCTGGCACTAGTGCGTGGTGGAAACCGGAACTACCGTCAGCCTCCTGAGTGAGCCCGGTGGTAAGGCCACTTTGCTGCATGCCAAGTTTGATTCCCACTGCAGCTTCTTGTGACTCTGGGCAAGTCACTTATCCATCCATTGCCTCATGTATAAAATAATACCTGTAAATAATATGAAAACTGCTTTGATTGTAACCACAGAAAGGCAATATATCAAATCCCATCCCCCTTTCCCTGTTGTAACTGCAAAACTATTTGAAAAGTTACAGTCTGCAAAATCTCTTCTGGGCAAAAAAAAATATTCTAAAAAAGGACTTGCTAAATACTGCAGAAAATAGGACAAATTGAACTAGAGCACTGTGACAACCTGGTGTCAGTTTGTACACTTAAAATGTTAAACTTTAAAAAATGCAGATATCTTCTAAGTCAATCTGCCAGCCCTTCTCATTTTCTCTCAGCTCTAGTCTCTAGAGGGTCCTTTATTTTAGTTTGGTCCTGTATCTGGAAATAATAAGCAGTGCAAATTGGCTTAAAGAAGTGTGGATTGTCAAGTCTGGGGGAAACTTGTGTCCGGGATACAGAGGTTTGCAGCACCAGAGTCTGTGCCCTCCCACCCCCCGTAACTAGATAGATAGATAGATAGATAGATAGATAGATATTTTTTTTGATAGGTTAGAAAGGGGCTGGATTATTTGTATTGTAGGATTGATTTAATGCCCTTAAGATAATAATTTGTTGTTAATAAAACTAAGGTTCTGTTAATGCTTATAAGTTTTGTGTATATTGATTTATTGGTTGAGGAAGGGGTGTGTGTGTGTGAATACCCACAATAAGAAGGTCTCTGTTATGTACTGGACATTAAAGTTAAGCAACTTTGCAGTTCCAAAGAAACAAGATCACTGCTCTATTGCTATTTCTAGAGTAGGAGCCTAATATGTGAAGCAATTGATTTCAAATGACGCAAGAACTCAATCAGTTCACGCTAGTGAATAATTTTCTTACTTCAGGAATAAAAAATGCATCCCTGTATAGTATAGTAATCATACAATATTTATATCCACTTCTACTTTCTATAAAAGCTATGGGTGATGTAATAGTTGCTTTTGTCTTGCAATCAGACCTTCTTAAATCTGGCCCACTACAATTGAAAATATGATATCAGTATTCAAGAGTGGTTGAAAAACCATCTTTCATGTTTCAGCTAGTGGATTAGCATGAGCGAATTAGCTCATATTTACAACCACATCTCCCCTGACAAACCTCCAGTTCCATGACAAAGGCCTGGAATATTATTCTTAGGAGTTACTTCAGTCAGTCTGAATCCAAAAAGAGGGCTCAGCCAAACCGATATTTGGATATGCTGGTAAACAAAAATAACCATTATTCAAAGCTGGAGTAGATGCCAGATAGTGGTAAATTGGGCAAAAGTTAGCATATTATGGAACCTTTCAGCTCTTCCCCACTCCAGTACATGAGCCCAGTCATCCCATTTTGCACAAGCAATGATGCTGGGGTAACATCAGTCCCCTATAGTAAAAGATAGAAAAAAAAAACCCACACTAAACCCCTAATTCTATAAAAGTTACCAAAAATTGCATGTTAAATTTGGTCGTACACCCAATTTAATTGAATAGTGAACTAATGCACTCTACAATGGTCTGACTACAAAGGGCCTGATTCAGGGCGTCTTTTACTAAGGCGCTCTCATGTTTTTAGCGTGCGCTAAAATTGTGGGCGCGCTAAAGACTAGAGACGCTCATAGAAATGTATTGGCATCTCTAAATTTTAGCGCACGCTAAAAACATGAGCGCGCCTTAGTAAAAGACCCTCTCAGAGTGCTGCAGTAAGACTACTAGAAGGTTGCAAGCAATGTGACCACATCACACCATTTTCATAAAAATGTCATTGGCTACCAGTACAATACAGGGCTAAATTTAAAACTTTATGTCTGATCTTCAAGACCCTTAAAGGAAATGGCCTGAGTACCTGAAGAATAGGATGATCCTCTACACACCTCCAAGGACACTAAGGTCCTACCAAGGACTATCACTAACCACACCTTCTCCAAAAGATATTACACAATGTGATACCCATAAGTGAGCCTTCTCCGGAGTAGCCCCCACACTCTGGAATGCACTCCCTGAAAGGCTCCACTTAATATAAGACTATCTCTACTTCAGGAAGCAGGTGAAGCCTTGGCTCTTCAACCAGCTCTTTAATGGAAGAAGTAACTAACTTCTTAGTCTCACTCACACACACAAGGAGTGACACTGGCTACACACACTGCAACACAGGGCCGGTCTTAGGCAGAGGCGGCCAAGGCAGTCGCATAGGGCCCCGCGCCTAAGGGGGCCCCGCGCGGCATGCCTCAACTCTGCCTCGCTCGTGCCTCCGCTCCGACCTCCGCTGCTGCTCGCCTTAGTTGCCTGAGATAATCCCCATTCCCGCGGCTCAGCCACTCCGCTCCCGCCACCACCGGCGCAGCGCCCAACCCTGGCTTGGGCCCGCTGAGCCCGCCGTCAGCTCCCGAGTTCCCGGACCCTGGCGACTAACTGAGAGATGCCAGTGAGCCAGCCCAGGCAGCGATGGCCCCGCCCCCGACGGCGACGACAGACAGTTGCAGCGCGACGGCTCACCTCGAGGCTCCAGCTTCCTGCTCAATGTCCCGCCTTCTGATGTATTTCCTGTTTCCAGACACGAGGGCGGAAGTCACTGAGCGGGAAAAGCTGGAACCTGGTTGGAGGTGGTGAGGACGTGAGGTGAGCCATCATTGCTGATGCCAACAGTTGTGCACTTATGCCAAATCAGAAATCGAAATCGGATTCCATGCAGGCAGGAGATCAGGAGAAGTGTCTCTCTCATCTAACGACGCTAGTGGGCGGTGCAAGGGTTGGAAATGGCTGCCTCCCTGAGAGGAATTTTGCCCAACAACATTAGTTACTGGAGAAGCTGAGCAAGTAAGATCTTCTGGCTTGGAAGAGGCTATTTCTAACATATCTGGGTTATTTTCACATAGATCTGCAGATATTTCTCCTGATAAAAATTTGGATGGCAATAGCAGATTTAGCTAAAACACTGCTTCCAGTAATTAATGACATGACACCTCAAATTAATCATTTGGAAGCTAGACTGCAATCACAGGAAGAAAAGATTACTAAGCTAAAGTCTGAGAATGGAAATCATGAAGTAGCAAAATCTGATATAAAGTAGGTACAATCAGTTCAAACTATTTTAGTAACTGATGTGGCTACTTGCCTCTCTGGTTTGATGGGTTACAGAGTAATAGGGAATTTGAAAGAACTGGATCTTTTCTTAATATTTTTCCTTTATTCTCCTTTGTTATGAGAATTGGAACTACTAATTGTAGTGGACTTGAACTGAATAATTTCTGGGGAGGGGAGGTTTCATGATAGCATTGTGCTTATTATTTCAATCAGTTTTTTGTACAAGTTTAGCTTCCTTTGTCTTTATTTGAAATTTCATAAATAAAAATTTTTTCTAAAAATGGAATAATCTTATCAATGGAGGCGGAGCTAGGGTGGGGGCAGGGCGAGGGTGGGGCGGGGCTAGGATGGGGCCCCACCAAATTGGTCTGCATAGGGCCCCGCACTTGCTAAGACCGGCCCTGTTCACGGGGGCGTGTCGGCTGGGTAGTGAAGGCGGGACTGGGGCATGATTAGGAGATGGTCGTCCTCGGCCGATAATAGAAAAAAGAAGGGCATCTCTGATGAGCACTTGGCCGACTTTACTTGGTCCATTTTTTTTCACGACCAAGCCTTAAAAAGGTGCCCCAACTGACCAGATGACCACCGGAGGGAATTGGGGATGACCTCCCCTTACTCCCCCAGTGGTCACTAACCCCCTCCCACCATAAAAACAAGTTTAAAACTACTTTTTTGCCAGCCTCAAATGCCATACTCAGGTCCATCGCAGCAATATACAGGTCCCTGGAGCAGTTGTAGTGGGTGCAGTGTACTTCAGGCAGGTAGACCTGGGGGGGAGGGGGTTGGGGAGCTATGCACCTGGGAGCAATTTCTGAAGTCCACTGCAGTGCACACTAGGGTGCCCGGTTGGTGTCCTGGCATGTGAGGGGGACCAGTGCACTACAAATGCTGGCTCCTCCCACGACCTAAGGGCTTAGATTTGGACGTTTTTGAGATAGACGTCTTTGGTTTCCATTATTGCCGAAAACTGAGGGCGACCATCTCTACGGTCGACCTAAATGTCAAGAGTTGGGCGTCCCCGACCGTATTATTGAAACGAAAGATGGATGTCCATCTTGTTTCGATAATATGGGATGCCCCTCCCCTTCACGGGGATGTCCTTAGAGTTGGGTGCCCTTAGAGATGGTCATCCCCGTTCGAAAATGCCCCTCCACGTATGTGTCTTACATGTTCTTGTACTATCGTGGATTGTTCTATTCAATTTTTTACTCATTTATATTGGATTTAAAAGATTTTTTTTATATGTGTTATTCTATTGCTTTGTGATGAATTAATGATTTTTATGTGTATTTCTGTTCCAGACCGCTGACACAGGCGTTTAACACGGATACACGGCCTATGTCAGGTCTAGCAATAAAGGACTCTTGACATACCATATTTGAATGGCCCTTGGTGCTTTTTTTTGAATTTGTATTGTTGTGTGTACTTTGACCCTCTCTTCTGCTGCTATATCGTAAGTGGGTGTGCCTACATTTAGGCATGCCAATGCTGGTTTACACTAGTATTCTATAATAGAATCTGGGCGTCCAGATGGATCTATAGAATAGGTGCTCCCAGAACTGCATTGAGGCACCTATATCTAAGCACCCTGGAGGCTACTGATCCCACTTAATAGCACTCCTTCATAGTTTAAGAGCCACCTTAAAAAGGCAGGGCCCAGTACAAGGAAGTGGTAGCTCAGCACAGCAGATACAGAGCAAGGAAGGTGTGGTGAAGCACAAATAAAAACCCACAGGGCTCAGAACAGGCAAGGGGGCTCCTGGAAGAATGAAGTTGCCCTGAAGCGTTGCCTTCACAACTAAAGTTTAAGGTATCAGAACCTGGTTAAGGTAGGGCTAGGGTTACCATATTTTGTCCCCCCAAAAGGAGGACACGTGCCCCGCCCCCTTACACACCCAACCCCACCCCCTGTCGCGCCCTTGCCCCACCCCCTGTCACATTTCCCCCCCCTGTCACACACCATGTCACCCCCCCTCCCTGTCACCCCCCTCCCCTTACCTTACTACTGCCCTGGTGGTCTAGTGACCTCTTTGGGGCAGGAAAGAGCCCCCTCTTTCCTGCCCAGAACACTGCCCTGCATGCATCCTTCCTGTTGCTGATCTCGGCACCGATTCAAAATGGCCGCTGAGAGTTGAAGTCTCGCGAGGTCACTTCAACTCTCGGCGGACATTTTGAATCAGCGCAGCGATCAGCAACAGGAAGGATGCATGCAGGGATGTGCCCCGGACAGGAAAGAGGGGGCTTTTTCCTGCCCCAAAGGCGGAAGAGGTCACTAGACCACCAGGGCAGTAGTGAGTAAGGGGAGGGGAGGCTAGCAATCTGCCCGTTTGTCCACCACCAGCCTGCCCGTTTGTACAGAAATCCGGACAAACGGGCAGATTGGCAAAACCCGCCCGGTTGCCTGGACATGTCCTCAAAGAGAGGACATGTCCAGGTAAATCTGGACATATGGTAACCCTAGGTAGGGCAAGCTTTAACTTGTACATTGTAAGGAAGTTGTGCTTGAGGCCTTGTTGGAGCCAGACCAGCAGGTGTGCAACTCTGCAGTAAGGCTGCACAAACTGTGACTTGGGGTCTGTCTGCAACAGGTCACATAAAGATTGCATTTGAGTTTCCAAAGACCTTATTCATTTATTTCAGAGACTTTATTCCTCATTTATTATGCCTGTGAAAGAACAGGCTTTAGCAATTGTGTTAATAAAGAATTTTTGGTTGCCTTTTTACTTTTGTCTGGCTCTAATTCCAAAGACTCACACTCAACTCGCACACACACTATCACACAACCCTTTATAGAATTGCTCCCAAAAAGTTTGCCTCAAAATTGAAATTGATATATTAACCACTGCAGTTTAGTTCTGATTCCCAAGAATTCTTATTGCTTGCTTCTTAAGAGGTGCCTAATTTGCTCCAGTCTCATCTGAGTGGTGATAACCTTTTTTTAAAATTTGTGCAACACATCTCTGTCATGTATTCCTAACTTTGATCCAGACCAAGGAGATTTAATAATAGGAGACTTCTGGTCAATTATCTGGGCAGAAGACAGTGGGCGGAGCTTGCCGCCATATAGGTCACTGCAAAACAATAGCAATCATATTGAAAACAATAGCAAACTTGTGAGGTTTATATTGTTTTATTAAACTTCCTGGGTTTTGCATTCTCTCTGTTAGGAGGAGATCGGGGGGGGGGGGGTGCGAGCTTGGGAAGTTTAAGTGATCTGTGTGTGTGGGGGGGGAGGGGGGATAGAGTTATATTCAAAATGTATTTATAAGTGCTCCAGAGCTTGCTTTGTTATTTGCAATGCTGCATTGTGGATTTCAGTGCTGTGCAATATGCATTTATTTTTCCTTATGATGTCAATAAAGATATTTCTATATAAAAACAATAGCAAATGCTTATGACTGCTGATGTATGTGGGTTTTTTTAATGTGACAGCTTTTTTATTTATTTGAAAGCTTCCCATATGTAGATATATATTATAAAATTGAAAATCACTAAAACAGCTTTACAAATTACTGTAGCTGGTAGAAACAGCAGTAATAAACTCTTTGTATTTTGTGCTCATTTTTCTACACTATTCTATACAATATATTAATACATGGCCAAATCTCTGTGAGGATATCCTGTTTCCTGATGGGTTCATCTTAACTGTTGTTGTAATCTGCCTTGGGAAGCCTGGTGTTATGAAGATAGAATATATTGAAATTAAATGGAAGTAAAATTAAACTCTCATTTCATTGGGGCACATGGAATCATATCTTCACTTCATCTCTTTTGTAGAAGTTTATATTTTAGATACATAAATGGATTATTCTGTTTTGAGCATGTTTCTGGGACAAATGGTTGCGTGCGTCTGGTAGCGCTATACAAGTGCTAATAATAATAATAATAATGTCAAAATAATAAAAATAAATATTTTGTTTCATGCAGATCTCTCATTTGTTTAAACATAACTAAATGGGCTATAAGCCCTTAATGCAGTCCATTGGTTTTCTTGTATTTTGTTCTTGTGATGACATATACTTTGCCAAAACTGAAAACTCTTATCTCTTCTTTCTGCTGGATAATAAAAAGCGCTCAATTGTGAACACTATCCACCCTAAAAGGTTGTTTGTGGCTATACATGAGGAATAGTGATATTGCATAAGTAAGTGTGTGTTTTTGTTCCTATTCATGCATCCAAAGGTTATATAATCCTTTCAAGAAAGCCAGTTAATCATTTAACTTATTAGTGGAACATAACCACAAAGGCTTGGTATGGTCACATTTTCAATATGGTAATACCAGAGCTCAGCTAAGGGACAGGTTATTTTGAGTTGGGCTTCACTGCACCAAACTTGTTTCCTTGTGCCATCACCATCTAGTTGTGAAGGAAAAAGGATTTTTTTTTACATGTATATCCCAAGCAAACTTGGGTTCAATGTGGCTTTCATTTGAAAAAAAAAACCAATGGGACAGAATAATAGAATCCAGTAACATCATGGGAGCAAGCAGATGGATGTGTCTGAAACATTTAACAAAGTTGAGATTAGCATATATACCCAACTGGGCATTTAAAAGTTTGTCCTTTAATGATGTCGCAGGTTCAGAAATCATAGCCATAAGCATAGACAGTTATTCAAACATTATTACATGCACACACCAGAACAGTGATCCATACACACATTGTAAAAGTAAACAACAACTTCAACAGAGTATATCCAAATTTTATTTTTTTTTCCTCTTTTTCCATCTTCCAAAATTCCAGATAATAGATGTATTGATCAGTAGAAGTCAAAGCAGTCCAAAACAAATAAAGTCAGAAACAACACAGAGGGGCATAATTGAACGGCGCCGGCTATCTATATGGCCAGCCATCTTTGGGGCCGGCTCCGCAAAGGGGCAGTGCAAACCGTATTATCGAAAAAGATGGCCGGCCATCTTTTCTTTCCATAATACGGTTGGGGCCGGCTAAATCTCAACATTTAATTCAAATGTTGAGATTGCTGGGTTTACAGATGGCCGGCTTCAAAAAAGTGGGGAAAAAAAATCCAAGTGCTTGTAAGGGACAGATGGCACTGCTAGGCACTTTTTTTTTGGACAGCCACCTCTGGATTACAAAACTGATGCCCTAACCACTTGGCTACAGCTCCACTTACTTGGAGGCCCCTCCCTTTTTATTATGCCCCTTCAGGTCTCTCTCAGCCAATCAAAGACAGGGGTCTCTCTCAGCCAATCACAGACAGCTAAATGCGCTGTGATTGGCTGAGAGAGACCCCTGTCTGTGATTGGCTGAGAGAGACCTGAAGGGGCATAACCAAAAGGGAGGGACATCCAAGTAAGGGGAGCTGTGGCCAAGTGGTTAGAGCACCGGTCTTGTAATCCAGAGGTGACCAGTTCAAATTCCACTGGTACTACAGAAAAAGCTAAGCAAAAATAGCTTTGATTTAGGACATCCTTCAATTTTTTTTTTGGGGGGTGGTGGGTGGGAGGGGTTAGTGACCACTGGAGGAGTAAGGGGAGGTCATCCCCGATTCCCTCCGGTGGTCATCTGGTCAGTTGGGGCCCCTTTTTAAAGCTTGGTTGTGAAAAAAAAAAGGGACCAAGTAAAACCGGCGAAATGCTCATCAAGGCTTTCTTTTTTCCATTATCGGGTGAAGCTGGCCATCACATGAGCACGCCCCCGTCCCGCCTTCACTACCCTACCGACACGCCCCCTTGAAATTTTGCCGGCTCTGCGAAGGAAAGCAGTTGAAGCCGGCCAAAATCGGCTTTCAATTATACCGATTTGGCTGGTTTCAGGAGATCGCTGGCCATCTACTGATTTGTGTCGGGAGATCGCCGGCGATCTCTTTCGAAAATGAGCTGGACAGTCACTTAACCCTCCATTGCCCCAGGAATAAAAAACAGATTGTGAGCCCTCTAGGGACAGAGAAAGTACCTGCATATATTGTGTACAGCACTGCTTACATCAAGTAGCGCTATAGAAATGACTAATAGTAGTAAGTAGTAATAGTATACCTAATTGTTCAATCACCCTTACGTTTCATCCTTGGATTTAAAAAGCAATACTATGTGTCTGGATAAATGAATTAAAACCATCAAAGTTTTAAGCAAATGCCCTAAATATGTAATAGTTGATAACAATAATGAAACAGTGATGGAATATTCACATAGCAGGTGGCCAACAAATTTATTTTCCATTGAAAATAATTAACTTTGTATGAACTTGGTGGCTAATAGTGTGCTGCTTTCATTTACGTCCAAACAGACTAAGTAGAAATAAATATATACAACAGAACTGGCATGTTGAGACTGACTCTGGACTTCTGCATGAAGGTATCTCTCTCCTCATTGTTCTACACTTCTCTTTTAAATAGTAGTAATAACTATCAAGTGCATTTTTGTAATATACCACTGCATTCCACAACAATAGGAGCATGTTCACGTTTACCATCTTTCTCTTTTGATCTAGGCACAGGAAAAAAAGATTTTAAATGCTTCCAGGTTTCAACCTAAGGAAGGTTTAAGAAAACTTTTGCAGTTTAAAATAAAAAAAAAACCTCTGAATGTTGAGCACCTAATTCTCATAACATGATGTCTGTTTTGGTGGCCCTTTTACTAGATGGAAACATTTCTGCACAAATATAATTCCTGCTAGGATATCCCTATAACCATCCCTTGCAATGACACACTGCTTATGATTTAGAAGTAATTACTACTCTAACTGATGAAAGATTATTCAGTTCTTATGATTTCTCTGTGAACATCCATATGCTGCACAAGCTGACATGTTTTTGTAAAAGCATGCAGCAATGAATAGGTGGCTATGCAGGGGGACCAGCTTCAACTTTTTGATGTCATGTCATCTCATGGAGGAATAGCCTAGTGGTTAGTGCAGTGGACTTTGATCTTGGGGAACTGGGTTCAATTCCCACTGAAGCTCCTTGTGACTGTGGGCAAGTCACTTAACCCTCCATTGCCCTGGGTACAAAATAAGTACCTGTATATATGTAAATGGCTTTGAATGTAGTTGCAAAATACCACAGAAAAGTGGTGTATCAAGTCCCATTTCCCTTTCATTAAATCACCTTGATCCAGACTGTGCTCTTCCACCCTGCTAGAAGCAGTAATAGAAGCTTCTCTCCTAGCTCAGGTACTAGCTGGAATTTAAGTTCTGCAGTACAAGAGAATGAAGATGTAGAACCTATTTACAGAAATCAATATACTGCTGCCTCTGGCAGCATTTAAAACAAGGAGCAGAAGTACTGTATGATGCCTATTGGGAAAATAAACTGCTGTTGTTTGCATCTTTAAGACACTAGCAAAACTTACTCGAGTGAAAGATTATGGAGGAGGGAGATTATTGTAAAGTACGTCTCTCCTGTGCCATAGGTTACTTTTCCCATTCAGAGTGTGAACCCAGTGGAGACAAAGTACCTGCATATAATATATAAACCACTTTGGTTGAACCACAGAAAGGCAGTATATCAAGTCCATGACACCCCCCCCCCCCCCAAATGAGTGTGCATCTCAGTTTATTTGGGTTAAAAGTGCTTTTCTCAGTACTTGTGAGAAATCTTGGTGAGATGTGTGATTATGTTCTGCCTCCAACAGTTGATTTTCTACAGGGCATCTTCAGCAGAAACTTTTCCATGTATCATATTCCAGGAATACAGACCTGAAACAACTGATGTTTCATCCATAATTGGACAAAAGGCACAATTACCAAATTTAAAGTGTCCTACATCCTTAACTGACTGCCTAGGTGCTGCGATACGCAATACTGCTGGACTTAAATGTTCCTTTAAATTTTTATTCCTGCTGTATGCAAAGCGAATATGGGAATCTTTAAATATGGGTAATGTGCCTTTTTGTCCAATTATGGATGAAACATCAGTATTTACCAATCCCAATAACCAGAGAAAGTATACACTCAGGACAATTACATCGTGCAAATCAGATCATGTGATCTACTGTCTAAAATGCCCTTGCAATAAAATATATGTGGGTCAGACGTCCAGAAAGCTTACAATCTGTTTAACTGAACATAAGAGCGCTTTACATCTCGACAAGATCGGGTTACCTTTAGTAGCACATTGTAAACAATGGCAACACAATTTTTTTGACTTTAAATGTATCCTACAAGTTGTTCACTGTTCTTCTAGAGGAGGAGATTGCTCTTTTACAACGAGCAGAAATGGATTTTCCGACTGAGCTCATTGGAGCCTAATGGTCTCAATTCTTGTATTGAATGGTGTCACTTTTTTTTTAAGTTTTCAAGATCTTAAGGCGATTTTGCAAACACTCTTATTGACTGGATGAGAATTTATCAGCATCTGACATCACAGAGCATATAATAAGGGAGACATTTTGTATTACTCCATTGCTGAGGGAGGCACCGAAGAGTGAACCTGTGACAGTTTCAAGTACTGTAGTTACTGGGATGTTAGAATTAAGCACTCCCGAGGTGATAACTAAGATTAATTTTGTTCTTATCTTTCATCCTTAGAAGCAGCCCCGCCACCAAGACCCTGAAGCAGCAGTACGAAACGCTGGCCACCGTCAGCTTGGGGTGAGGGGGAGAAGGAACTAGCTCCAGCAGATGAACTTCAAAGTGCCGGTAGCAGTCAGTGCTGAAAGATAAGTGTTCTTTCAGTACCATATTTCTTTATTACATTCTACAAATACAGTTCTGTTTACTAACTAAAGGTGAAAGAGCATACTAAATAGAATCATTTAAACAAATATTATCATCTAAACAAATATATTGAGACATTAAGAAATATTCAATCATCGGAAGGTTTTTTCTTGGCCAATGACGAACAGAGGGCCGTTATGATCTGGTTTAGCTCTATTAGATGGTTGCAATCTAGGAGCTCTGTGAGGCCTTTTTCCTTCTAGAACTGAATAAGATTGTCTTGGGTTTGCCCATGATTTTATGCAGAACTACATCTGTAGACAAGACATTTTCATCTAGTGGAAACTTTTGGAAATGAAGGATCTAGTGATTGTGTATTTCCACACCCCCAACATTTTTTGATTTAGTGAATAATAGGGGAAAACCAGGAGGGGGACAACAACTTTATTACATTACTGTTGTCAGGTTCTCAGGTTCAGAGCCCACAGGGCCGGGCTCTGGAGCAAACGTGAGCCCTTGGGCTGCTGACGAGGAGCAACAGCAGCAGGCAAAACCCACCAACCAACGCTGGGCAAGCACACCGACACCGGCAGGGACTGCAGGCACCGCCCAGCGAGCCGGAACACATGGACTGGAATCCCCCGGACTGGAGGACACAGGACTGGAACCCTGGACTGCAATCCCCCGGACTGGAGGACACAGGACTGGAACACACACCGGACCGGAACACACTGGACTGGAGCACATTGGACTGGTCCGCACAGCTTCACCTGCGCTTAGCTACTAAGCCCCCCAGAAGTTGAGCTCCTGGGTTCGAGTAGCCGGCAGGACTTACTGGATACCGGATGACACAGGGACCAGGACTGGAAACAGAAGTGCTCCTAAACCTAAACTGATCTAAGTGCTCCCAAGCCCTAAACCAGCAGGAGTGTTCCTAACAGTAAACTGACAAAAAGGACTTCCTAAGCCCTATACTAAACAGGAGCTCCTAATCCCTGCTCAAGAAAGGGACTTCCTAAGCCCTAAACTAACAGAGCAGGGAACTAAACACAAAGCTAACACAGGTGCTACTAAGCACCAAGCTACAAGCAGAGCTTTACACTAATAAGCTAAACACAAAACTAACAAGCTACCTAAGCACTGCTCTAGCAAGCTAGATACAACTAACAAGGTGCTTCCCAAGCACTACTCTGGCAAGCAACCAGAAGAGCTCCTAGCACTAAAAGGGAAGACAGGGGAGCCACAAGGAAAAAGAAGGGAAGCTAACACATAAGCCAAAAGTGATTCTAAATCACCAAACACCAACAGCAAAGACTGCAATGCTCCCAATAGCACAAACACCAGAAGTACTTCTAACAGCAAACTCTGCAGTGTTCCTAACAACACCAAACCCTGAAGTACGTCTATCAGCAACATTGCTTCCAAAGCCCTACACATAGCAATGCTTCCAAAACCAAGAGGGAAAAGCAGGGGAACCATAAGGGAAAAGCAGGAAAGCTAAACACACAGTCACCAGTGCACACTGCACTAACACTAACCTGGCCCTTAGCAAAAGCAAGCAGGGAAACTAGACACAAAGTCAGAAGTGCACACTGCACCACCCTACCTAAAGCAAACACCACTGTTGCAAAGGCCCTGAAGGAAACAACACCACTTCCTTATCAAGGCCCTCCCTGATGATGTCACACTCCCTAGACCTGGGCAAAAGCACACTGACCCAGAGAGGCCCAACCCACACCAATGCAACACTGTGAAGCACTTGAAGCCAGTACACCCAAAGAGAGGTAGAGCAACTCAGGCAACACACACACAGGTGCAGTATAGTGAAACAATTAGAGCCATGCTGCTGGAAGCTGCCAGCACAGAGAGACAGAGCCAGCTCAGAAAGGACAGAGAAAAGAAACAGAAGCCAGCTAAGAAGCTAACCCCCAGGAAAGAGGTAAGTTTGAGAGGGGTTCAGACCCCAATCATAACAACTGTGTTCACTGCTGTTTAATACATTTTTTGTATTTTCTCTGTTTAAACTGATGCTGTAATAAGCAGTTTTATATCACCTTAGGTGATCCACAAGTATGTATAAATAAACAACTTACAGTTGGTCCAAATCTGGTTTCTAGATTTTTGGGCTGGCTCCTAGATTCTAAGAAACTTTGTCGACCCCTGTGTTATGATATCCTGTTCTGACCTGAGGAAGGGGGTTTTGGTCCCTGACAGTTGATAAGGTGATATTTTTATTGGACTATATTTTTTATTTCCATTTTCTACTTATGTTTATTAACCCAGCTACAATACTATTAATTCTAAAAGGGAAATACAACAGACATTGTCCTCTTAAACAATCAGACTTAAAACCAGTTGAAATATTAACCATTTTTACAAGATAAGGAGCCTCACCATGCAATATCCTAAAAACAAGAATCCCAAGTAAATATTGGCACTTAACCGGCCAAGTGCTGACCCTGAAAATAGCCGGTTTTCACTAAGGCACTAACTGCTCATTTTCAGCGGAGATAACTGCTTAAGTGCCGCTGAAATTAGCAGATAGCCCTGAACAAGCGAGTTAACTGGTCAGTGGCTGTTTCTGGCCAGTTAAATCATTTTGAATATCGACCAATAAGTACTTAAAGGGCCCTTTAACTAAGGCATGTAGGCGCCTAGGATGCGCACCAAATTGGCATTACCGCCCAGCTACCGTGAGCCCCAGGCGGTAATTCTACTTTTGGCGCGCACTCAAAACACGTGGTAGAAAATATTTTCTATTTTCTACCGCGTGGTGCTTACCCGGCGGTAATCAGCAGTTTACACGCATTGAACGCTTACCGCCCGCTTAACGCATGAGACCTTACTGTTAAGTCAATGAGTGGCGATAAAGTCTCAGGCCAAAAATGGAAGCGCGCTGGTTTTAATTTTGCCACACGTCCAATTTCTGGCACAAAAAAATGCCTTTTTTCCCAGGTGTGCTGAGGAAATGGACCAATGCGAGTCCAAAACACGTACCTGCACCAATGCAGGCCACTTTTTAGCACGCCTTAGTAAAAGGGCCCCAAAATGTATATGTGTGTATACACCCAGTTACACTATTATACTACCATACTTTCCTTTATAGAATAGGCTCCAATTAGGAGCCCTCCAGGTGCCTAATTTTAAGCAATGCATTATCCTCAATCTGCTTTGTGTGTTAACATAAACTCACCCATGGATGTGAAGTTAAATTGTGCTTGATGAAATACAATGCATAGAAACATCTGCTCATTTTCATTTCTAGTACAATGTCGTAGATCTGCTGGGCTTTGAGCATCTGCTAATGAAAACTAGAAGTCCGTAGGGTCCAAACTTGGCTTTATTCAGAATGGTAACATAACTATAATAGTCTAACTTATGTACATCAGGTTTTAACATAAAAGTCCAATTCTTTTGAAGGACTATTACACATTAAGGGTTTCAAGTTCTGAGTATACACTATCCCCCGGATCCTATCAATGGCACTCAAATTTGGGTGCCCAAAATTGTGGATAAACTTGAAATCCATGCACAAATAAATTAGTTAATGAGTCATTAACACGGGCGGCCCTACCATTAGGCCAACTGAGGCGGGGGGCTCAAGTGGCATGCTCCAGGAGCGGCACTCTCCCTTTCCCTCCTGAACCCTTTACCTTAGTTTTATTTTTCCAAAAGGTGGCAGCGCCAGAGGTAGTGATTGCCATAGGCTGCCCTGCCGTGGTTCTACTGGCACCGGCCTTCTACTGCGACCCACTTCTTGATGTAACTTCCTGTTTCCTGAGAGGTGGGATGCAGTAGCAAAGATGCCGATGCTAGCGGCACTGCAGCAAGGTAGCCAATGGGAATCACTGCTGCTGCTGCCTTTTCAAAAAAAAAAATAAAATAAGGTGAAGCTTTGAGGAGGGAAGGTGGGGAGATGCTACACCGGGTGTGGGGCAACATTTCATCTCTATCTCGGATGGCAGATTGCCTTGGGCCACCCCTGATCACTAACAATCAATAAATGGCTCATAACAATCAATTATGAATGTTAATTAGCTCTAATTTGGATCTCATGCAGACCTGGCTGTGCACGATTCTATAAAGATCCACACAGTTTTAGGAAGCTATCAAAACCTTTTTTAAAACCCTGGCAAGCTAACTGCTTTTATTACATTCTCTGGCAATGGATTACAGAATTTAATTACACGATGAGTGAGGAAATACTTTCTCCAATTTGTTTTAAATTTACTCAGTGTGTTTTTTCTAGCAAAAAAAGATGCCATTACTCAAATGCTAGGCCATCCTTCAGGAGTGGGGTGATCACTGAGGGATCCACTCCAACACTGCCAGGCCCCCCTGCAACCAGTCATAGAATCTATGAAAAGGCAGCACTGATATGCAGAGCTTGGGATCTTTCATAAAGTCTTGGGGACTATGGCTCAGTTTTATCAGGCAATGGAAAATGTGCCGGTACTCGGTACTCCTTGAAAAAAAAAACCTGAATTCATTGCTTGCCACCTAGTCCTTGTATTTTTGGAAAGAGTAAACAAGCTATTCATGTCTACCCATTCCGCTCCACTCAGTATTTTATAGACCTCTATCATATCTCCCCCTCAGCCCTCTCTTCTCCAAGCTGAAGAGCACTAGCCTCTTTAGTCTTTCCTCATAGGGAAATTGTCCCATCTTCTTTATCAATTTTGTTGCCCTTCTCTGTACCTTTTCTAATTCTGCTATATCTTTTTCTTTAGATGTGGTGACCAGAATTGCACACAGTATTGCAATATGGAGCGACACAAAGGCATCATAATATTCTAAGGGCCCTGTTTAGTAAGTTGTGCTAGAGGCGTGCCAGCATTTTTAGCATGCACTAAGCATTAGTGTGTGCTAACAGTATAGATGCCCATAATATTTCTATGAGCATCTACATAGTTAGTGTGCGATAATTTTTTAGCATGCGCTAAAAATGCTAGCGCACCTTAGAAAACAGGGCCCTTAGTTTTGTTTTCCATTCCATTCCAAATAATTCCTAGTTGGCATTCTGTGACTAGAATACTGGCATTTGAAGGTAGGGTTACCATATTTTGTCCCCCCAAAAGGAGGACACATGCCACACCCCCTTTCACACCCACCCTGCCCCTTTCATGCCCTCGCTCTGCCCCCTGTCACATTTTCCCCTCCCCCCTGTCACACACCCCGTCACCCCCCCCCCTTACCTTACTACTGCCCTGGTGGCCTAGTGACCTCTTTGGGGCAGGAAAGAGCCCCCCCTTTCCTGCCCGGAGCGCTGCCCTTCCTGTTGCTGATCTCGGCGCCGATTCAAATGGCCACCGAGAGTTGAAGTCTTGCAAGGTCACTTCAACTCTCGGCGGCCATTTTGAATTGTGCCGAGATCAGCAACAGGAAGGAAGCATGCAGGGCAGCGCTCTGGGCAGGAAAGAGGGGGCTCTTTCCTGCCCCGAAGGCGGAAGAGGTCACTAGACCACCAGGGCAGTAGTAAGTGAGGAGAGGCTAGCAATCTGCCCGTTTGTCCGGATTTCTGGACAAACGGGCAGGCTGGCAAAACCCGCCCGGTTGCCCAGACATGTCCTCGAAAAGAGGACATGTCCGGGTAAATCCGGACATATGGTAACCCTATTTGAGGGCCCTTTCAAAACCAGAACACCCACATTGACTGGTGTTGCAAAAGACTTTACCTCTATTCACAGAAGACACAAAGTGTAACAAAAAAAAAATGCGCGTTCAGACATAGTGGGTTTCAGTAGCACTGTAACAGCAGCAGAATACACAAACACATGAAATTCCTTTCCAGAGATCTCCCGAGCATTGAAACATGTTTCTAGAACGTGCATATTTTGCAGGTTATGTCAGGTGCAGCTGATAAAATCTCTATGTCTGCAGAGTGAGACAATGATTCTCACAAGGGCTTCAGTTCCTCCACACTGGGCCCCCAGAAGATGACAAGATTTAAAGACAAAGTTTACACTTTTAAACCATACAAGATTAATTTTGCAGTAGCTGAACAATGGTATTAGTAACACATCGGCAGTACAATTGCAATAGAAATCTGAATAGAAATCGTGGATCTTATTAATCTTATTTTAACTTCCAGCTAAATTTATATCAAAATATTTGTTGCAAGTACAGCTACTTTAAATATAATCTATTTCCCATTCTCTGTTTAGGAGCAAGATTGGCAGGAGACCTCGCTAATTTGTTTTCCTAATAGTGCACAGATTGGTTGGAATGAGTACACAGATGCTATGCCCATGAAACTAATAAAGTTCAATTTGTTTTGAATTGAAGCAGACTATGGTTCTACCAGGCTGCTCCCATTATCTCACTGTACATGGCTAATTTCAGCATGTGATTCTGTTTTACTATTCTGGTATTATATTGTAGGCTGATTATCCTAACATCTGAAAAAAAAAAAACAACAAACAACCCTGCCTCTTATACATTTCAATGAAGCTAATGAAGCCTTAAATACTCCCACCTGGCTATGCTTCAGGGTTTTTTGTTTTTTTTTGTTGGTATCTGGATTTTCTTACAAAGATACCAAGAAATTCATTTTATCTCAGAAATTTAAATGTTGACAGTAGATCAAATTATTGCACTATGATTCTGATCACAATCTGATCATATGGACCAGACAATACTTTAATTAGGAGTAGTAAGGAGATGAGAAATGTAATAATAACTCATTCAACACACGCGCAAACTCTACACAATCTCTAAATTACATTATTTAGTATTTTTTTTATTTTCTTATTTTTTTGTAATGACGATGTTTCTATAATATGATCTGCTCTGGTTATCTTGCTTAATGGAATATAAATACCAAATTAAATTATAGTATGAGGATACCATGGCCTTGATAGTCAGCAGTCTCGCTGTTTCAGTTATGAAGCCCAAGTTAAATTTAATTTCTTATAAGTTCTGCATCAAATGTTATTTAAATGTTCTAATATGTGCCTATTATGATATTTACAATGTCAGCACAATACAAATACCTTATCTATGTTATATGAAAGTGCTTGCCCATGCTGCCTATATGATATATCATTTGTACTCTGCTGACATTTATCAGATCTTTATTACATAATTGTTTTAATGTGTATGTTTCTGATACTGCATCAAAGTTGTTAAATCGCAAGAGGATTGTGAAAACTTGCAAGACGACCTTACAAGACTGGGCATCCAACTGGCAGATGATGTTCAATGTGAGCAAGTGCAAAGTGATGCACGTGGGAAAGAGGAACCCAAACTATAGCTATATGATGCAAGGTTGTGCGTTCGGAGTCACTGACCAGGAAAAGGATTTAGGAGTCATCGCTGACGATACTTTGAAATGTTCTGCTCAGTGTGCTGCAGCAGCAAATAAAGCAAATAGAATGTTAGGTATTATTAGGAAAGGAATGGAAAATAAAAATGAGGATGATATAATGCCTTTGTATCGCTTCATGGTACGACCGCACCTTGAATACTGTGCGCGGAATTAGAAAAGGTATAGAGAAGGGCAATGAAAATGATAAAGGGGATGGGACAACTTCTCTATGAGGAAAGGTTGAAACAGCTTGGGCTCTTCAGCTTGGAGAAAAGATGGCTGAGGGGAGATATGATAGAGGTACATAAAATAATGAGTGGAGTGGAACGAGTAGATGTGAATTGCTTGTTTACTCTTTGCAAAAATAGTATTTTTGGTAAGAGTAAACAAGCAGGACTAGGGGGCATGCAATGAAGTTACAAAGTAGTAAATTTAAAACAAATTGGAGAAAATATTTCTTCACTCAGTTTGTAATTAAACTCTGGAATTTGTTGCCAGAGAATGTGGTAAAAGCAGTTAGCTTAGCGGGGTTTAAAAAAGGTTTGGATATCTTCCTAAAAGAAAAGTCCCAGTATTGCAATACTTATGTTCTTATGTTATGTTCATTCCTTTACAAAGCATTCTAAAAGGCACTACTACAGAGTCATGAAGGTGGCTGAGTGGTTCTGGGGTGGTGAGTTCAAATCCCATTACTGGTTCCCGCTCCCATCAGATGCTTGCATTTTACACTTCCCTCCTCAGGGATGCAGGCTTTCCCATTCTAAGAGGCACTACTACACAGGGAAGGAGGTGGTTGAGTGGTTAGAACTCTAGATGTATCTACTGCTGGCCATAGCTCACTTGGATTTTGCCAGAACTGTCATTCGTGGTGCCTTCTCATCCTCCACCCTGTAATTCTGCTTGGGTACATCCCATTTATCCAGGACTGTACAGCTCCAGATGACAAGGAAGGTGAAATTATGTTATACCTGATCATTTCCTTTCCTTTAGTCGGGCCGTACTGTCCTGAGACCAACCCTCAGAAGCAGGGGCGTAGCCAGACACCCAATTTTGGGTGGGCCTGGGCCCAAGATGGGTGGGCAGAAGAACCTCACCCCGTCCCACAGGTGATTTGGTCTCTCCTTCTCTCACCTGCATGCCATATGGTCTCTCAAACATCCCCCCTCTCCCGTATACCTTTTAAATAGCAGATTTTCTCCAGCAGCAAGCAGCAACTAATACACACTGCTCATGTTGGCCCCACACCCTTCCCTCTGATGCAACTTCCTGTTTCCGCCTAGGCAGAAATACATCAGAGGGAAGGCTGTGGGGCTGGTGCAAGCAGTATGTATGTCACTGCTCACTGCAGGCGAAGATCTGGTACTTACAAGGTATGCAGGAGGGACACTTGCTGGGAGTTTTCGGCTGGTGGGGCTTGGGGATCCCTGCCAGCCACATCATAGGTATGCTGCTACTAGGTGGGCCTGAACCCAAAGTGGGTGGGCCTGGGCCCACCCAAGCCCACCCTTGGCTATGCCACTGCTCAGAAGACTAAAGCCCAGGGCTCTCAGGGTGCTCTGCTCTTTCCTATTCAGAAAAATAAATAAAAATATAAAAAGAGAGAATGAATCAAATGCAGGGTAGTGAGTTCCACAGATGTGGTGATGATGCTCACTTGATAATCATTGCAGCTGCAGTGGGGGTATGTTGTGCATTATAAGGGACCTTCTGCTGCTTTTGCAGTTACATACTGGACTTTTCCATTGAGCACCAGCCTTTACTACTACTACTACTACTACTTAACATTTCTAAAGCGCTACTAGGGTTACGCAGCGCTGTACAATTTAACATAGAAGGACAGTCCCTGCTCAAAGAGCTTACAATCTAAAGGACAAGTGAACAGTCAGTCCGATAGGGGCAGTCAAATTGGAGCAGTCTAGATTACCTGAAAGGTAAGAGTTAGGTGCCGAAAGCAGCATTGAAGAGGTGGGCTTTAAGCAAAGACTTGAATATGGGCAGGGAAGGGGCTTGGCGTAAGGGCTCAGGAAGTTTGTTCCAAGCTTAGGGTGAGGCGAGGCAGAATGAGCGGAGCCTGGAGTTGGCAGTGGTGGAGAAGGGTACTGAGAGGAGGGATTTGTCCTGTGAACGGAGGTTTCGGGCGGGAACGTAAGGGGAGATGAGGGTAGAGAGGTAGTGAGGGGCTGCAGACTGAGTGCATTTGTAGGTAAGAAGGAGAAGCTTGAACTGAATGTGGTATCTGATCGGAAGCCAGTGAAGTGACCTGAGGAGAGGAGTGATATGAGTATATCGGTTCTGGCGGAATATAAGACTTGCAGCAGAGTTCTGAACGGATTGAAGGGGGGATAGATGGCTAATTGGGAGGCCGGTGAGGAGTAAGTTGCAGTAGTCAAGGCGAGAGGTAATGAGAGCGTGGACGAGAGACTGGTGAGTTCACCAGAAGAGATTAGTTTTTCTCTACCTCCATTTTCTGGAATGAGGAGATAATACCTACTTGTCCAGGATGGTATGGCCTGACTAAAGGACAGGTATGACATAAGGATGGTATGGCCTGACTAAAGGACAGGTATGACATAATTTCACCATTTTTGCCATCTTAAACTAGGCACCTGGTTATAAAATTACCCTCTAAGAGCTAGAAATATAAAATTTTGATCAGATACTATTGATTTCCTAATAAATATTTGTATTGGCTAGATCTCAAGTTTGGTTCCCCCCAGAGCTCCAGTTTGACCCACTGATGAGACACATCTACATCTACATAGAACTCTATATACGGACACAACAATATCAAATCACATGCACACCACCACCACCCACCCTAACTTCCCATTTACTCCTACTCACCTGCCCCACCCACACTTACATACCTCTACCCTCCATTTTTCCTACAATCCACACCCATACATTCCTACCCAAATAGTCCTTCTCCCACATTTTCACCACATATACAACCATCTGTCCATACACACAACTCCATCTACACCCACATGTATCACTTATTCATGCCCCAAATAAGTTACAGATACCACTTCAAACCACATCCACAATCCACATCCAACCCTTTTTATACGTCTGTGTTGGAAGCCAGAATTTCATCTTCGTCCACTTGCTTTTTCTCAAATCTCCTTCAATTATTTTATCACAAAAAATAGGAATATTGTGATCAGTATTTCAAAAACTGGCATGGGTGATAGTAAATTGTGACTGAAATAATGATTCTAGCAATATAGGTTTAAACATAATTTCTCTGGAAAATATTGGTCTTACAACTGAAATAATTGGATAAATGTAATTGTGGAAGTTGACATCTACAATCTTCTAAATATGGAACTTTCTATGTGAAATATTATAATCAATGATATTGACAAGTTGTGTATAGGGGAAGACATAATAATAGCAACAATGACAACGATACCTACAGATACACCATTTCAGTTCAAAAGACTACAGATTTCCAGCCACCATTCCATTTGCCATGTCTATTAACAAATTGCATGTATAAACATTCAGAGGTGTTGGAGTCATAGAGGGGCATTTTCGATATGATGTTGAAATCCGACAATGGACATTTTGCTGAAAATGTCCAAAGATCAAGTAGTGAAAATGACCGTTTTCAAACCAGAAAAATGTCTATCATTTTTCTATGAAAATGACCGTACAGGTCTTTTATCTGCCGTCATTTACTATGTTACTATCCTGCTTATTTTTGAAGGAGAAGGGCGGCCATCTTCCGACACAAATCGGGAGATGGCCGGCCTTCTCATAAGGCCGACCAAATCGGTATAATCGAAAGCCAATATTAGCCGGCTTCAACTGCTTTCTGTCGCAGGGGCGGCCAAAGTTCAAGGGGGCATGTCAGCAGTGTACCGAAGGTGGAACGGGGGCGTGGTTAACAGATGGCCGTCCTTGGCCGATAATGGAAAAAAGGGCGGCCCTGACGAGCATTTGGCTGACTTTACGTGGTCCCTTTTTGTTCACGACCAAGCCTTGAAAAGGTGCCCGAACTGACCAGATGACCACTGAAGGGAATCGGGGATCACCTCCCCTTACTCCCCCAGTGGTCACCAACCCCCTCCCACCCAAAAAAAAAACATTTTTTTGCCAGCCTCTATGCCAACCTCAAATGTCATACCCAGCTCCATGACAGCACTATGCAGGTCCCTGGAGCAGTTTTTAGTGGGTACTGCAGTGCACTTCAGGCAGGCGGACCCAGGCCCATCCCCCCCACTATGTGTTACACTTGTGGTGGTAAATGGGAGCCCTCCAAAACCCACTTGAAACACACTGTACCCACATCTAGGTGCCCCCTGTTACCCTTTAAGGGCTATGGTAGTGGTGTACAGTTGTGGGGAGTGGGGTTTTTTTTGGGGGGGGGGTTGGGGGGCTCAGCATACAAGGTAAGGGAGCTATGCACCTGGGAGCAACTTGTGAAGTCCACTGCAGTGCCCCCTAGGGTGCCTGGTTGGTGTAGTGGCATGTCACAGGGACCAGTGCACTACAAATGCTGGCTCCTTCCACGACCAAATGGCTTGGATTTGGCCGGTTTTGAGATGGCCGCCATTAGTTTCCATTATCAGTGAAAACCAATGTCAGCCATCTCTAAGGGCGGCCCAAATGTTGAGATTTGGCCAGCCCTGACCGTATTATCAAAACGAAAGATGGCCGCCCATCTTGTTTCAATAATACGGTCAGGCACGTCGCTTTAAGGGGCCATCATTAGAGATGGGTGCCCTTATAGATGGGCGCCCCCGTTCGATTATGCCCCTCCATGTTGTGTTTAGTACATCTATCTTTTTGGACCATTAAAAAAAATGTCCAAATGAAAAATGCACAAAATCAAGCCATTGGGATGTAGGAAGAGCCAGCTTTCCTAGTAGACAGGCATTCCAGTACAGCAGTGGGGCACCCTAAGGGACACTTCAGTGGACTTCACATAAAAGGTCCTAGGTACACATCTCACCATTACCCCCTTATATTGTATGGTGAGCCCTTCAAAACCCACAAAAAAAACCTACTGTACACAACTATACACCACTACAATAGCCCTTATGGCTGTAGGTGTCACCCATATATAGGTAAAGGAGGTTTTGGGGGGTTGCAGAAACTTTCCACCACAAGTGTAATAGAGTGGATTATGGGCCTAGGTCACCTTCACTACAGTGCACTGCACTGACAACTAGGCTATTCCAGGAACCCGTTTGCTGCTGTAATAGGACTGGCCATAACATCTTTTCAGGGTGGGCGGAGGTCAGTGACCACTGAAGGGGTAAGAGGGAGTCATTCCTTTATTTCTGCAGTAGTTACCTGGTCATTTAGAGCACCTTGTTTTTGGCTTATAATAAAACAGGTCTAAACCAAAATAGCCAGCTTATAGCCCTGGATGTTTTTGTTTTGTTCCATTATGGCAGAAAACGTCCAAGTGATAGGAATGTCCACATCCTTCCCTTAACACACCCCTGACATGCCCCCTTGTGATATGAACACAGTTCTGGCAGACTTTATAGAAAAATGTCTATAAATTGGTTTTGAAAATACCAATTTGGATGTTTTTGTGAGAAAATAATGCAGATAGTGACCCTATTCTTTAAGGACACTTACATGTGTAAATGTCCTCATAGCATAATAGTGTAAACTGTCACCATTATGCCAAAATTTAGGTATGCACATTTATCCCTTCTCTCATAGCAGGCACTAGTTGTATATACATCAATTCATAAGTACATAAGTAATGCCACACTGGGAAAAGACCAAGGGCAAATCAAGCCCAGCATCCTGTCCACTACAGCGGCCAATCCAGGCCAAGGTCACCTGGCAAGTTTCCCAAACGTACAAACATTCTATACATGTTATTCCTGGAATTGTGGATTTTTCCCAAGTCCATTTAGTAGTGGTTTATGGACTTGTCCTTTAGGAAACCATCTAACCCCTTTTTAAACTCTGCCAAGCTAACCGCCTTCACCATGTTCTCCGGCAATGAATGAGTTTAATTATGCGTTGGGTGAAGAAACATTTTCTCTGATTTGTTTTAAATTTACTACACTGTAGTTTAATCGCATGCCCCCTAGTCCTAGTATTTTTGGAAAGCGTGAACAGACGCTTCACATCCACCTGTTCCACTCCACTCATTATTTTATATACCTCTATCATGTCTCCCCTAGCCGTCTCTTCTCCAAGCTGAAAAGCCCTAGCCTCCTTAGTCTTTCTTCATAGGGAAGTCGTCCAATCCCCGCTATCATCGCCAATCCATATAGCACTGCTGAGAATACATTTTTTTTTTTTGCTATGGTTGGTGAAAATAGGCTCACCACCACTGCTAAAAATTGACCCATATAAATATGCTATAATCTCATTTTTCCTACTTTATCCACCTTCATATACAGATTAATTATCAATGAAATGCTAATCGACTATACAACTAATGATCTTTATATTTCAATTTTATAATTTTTTGGTGACCTCAGCGATGTCACTGGCAAGTACCCTTCAACTAGCACAATAGTCGGCACACACCTCCTCATCAATACACCCGATTTACACTTTGTATAAATAGTAATGTATTCTTTAATACTCATCTTAAATATCGCCAGACGTGGGGGTACTGCGTGGGGGATGTCAATGACCAGCTGCCCGGGATACTGCCAGAATCAAAGATGGCACCTCTGCCTTCCAGTTCTGGTAGAAAGCACAGGGTCGGTGGAGGGAGAGAGGAATTGGGGGGCGGGGGAGGCTGAGAGTAGAACTCAGGAATGTGCTGCCTCTTTTGACCAGGACAGGATTTACTGTAGGGAATCAGAGCTCAGGAGAGGAGGGATCAGACGTCTGGGGAGGGGGTCAGGAGCGATCAGACCTGTTTGTGGAGCTTGTGGGATGAGGCTTTGGACCTGATGATGGGGTTGGAAGGGGGGATATAGGTTTCAGGGTGCACTACCACAATGTATGGGATTATGGGGGCTATATGTGCCCTGTGCAATACATGCAGAGCAGAAGCTGGGCACACTCCCTGCATATACCACACAGGCCCTTGCACTTACTCTTTGTTATGTGTTACAGATAACACAGGGTAAGTGCAAACAGTTACTGACCCTTCCAACAAGGATCCCCCAGAAGTTTCAGGTGGCAGATCTAAATCCAGATGTCCACCTTTATAGACATGGACATTCCTTCCATTTCTGCAAGCGGGATGAACGTCCATGTTATCTAGCCCTGAAGAAATAATGCAAAAGTAATATTCTAGTACCAAAAGTGATTTTCTTTCTACAGTTTTTCAGCAGCCCTAATTTTCACCAGCCTGATCCAGTCCAATGAAATGAATCAATTAAGATTCAGTTATGACCTCAGGGATAGAAACTGGGTTTTGCCTCCCTCCTAAATATTTCCTATGGCATAAGGTAAGCAGGGTGCTCTTCAAATCCTTATTGAAAATCATCTTTTAAGAGCCGATTTGTCTGTATGAATCATGTTTAAGTAGCTCATGTCAACATAACGGTGGGCATAGGACTCAACGTTCATTCCCAAAGCATTACGCCTTTATATTTTGAAGCCCTAGAAAGTATATAAATCAAATACAACAGGAAAAGCTGAAACTAATTTTCTGGCTAGCTGATTTTTTTCAGCAATGTTCTCAGATTCTTCAGCAAGGTGATGAGGGCTTTTCGTGAAATCAAATAAGCAGAGGCACATTTATTGTCACCTAAAACAGCAGGTGAATCAGAGGAGCTTTGTGTGACGATGAGAGCCCTAAAGTCTTTCAAATGATCAAATGATTAATGTCCTCTGTTAAATGAAAAAAAGAAGGGGCCGTCACTTACTGATCATCAAGCTACCTTTCAGAGATTTATAAAGTTTTAATGCACAACATTCAGTGGTAGCAGCACAGTGCAGTGTTTTCATTAATGGAGTAACAGGAAAGCTTCAGGAGTTTGAACAAGATCTAACCTTACAGTTGAGCTGAGTCATAGCTAATCTGGCAGCTGAGTGAGAAGTCAACCTGGGTCACAGCTCTCTCTTCTGTCAAATATATGTTTCCTCAAGAGGATTTATCATCAGTTTTAAAACATAAACACACTTTCTAAGATTTTTCATATATTTTTCAATGTTAGAATGAGCAAATAAATTACATATCACATGAAACAAAGGAAGGAAGACTCAGATAACCAACAAGTATAGGCAGTCGGTGACTCAGTTGTTTGCAGAGGCTAAAGTGCAGTGGGGAGGGATGAGATGGGGTGTGGTGAGGCAACTTAAAATCCTTAGAGAAGAGCGGAGGAGTAGCCTAATGGTTATAGCAATGGCCTGAGAATCAGGAAAGCCCAGTTCAAATCCTTCTACGGCTCCTCAGGTACAAACTTAGTGGAAAACTGTATAACTGGGCACTGCAAGTTAGGTGCTCAAATTAGAAGGGCTGTGAGCCTGTTCTATAAGAGCACTTACATGTAAGTTATGTGCATAAATGTTGGGCCCGCCTATGTTCCTCCCCCTGTGAACACCTTGCATTTACACGCTAAGGCAGTTGTGCACATAAGCTATAGAATACCTCTGAGTGTGCATCTAGCACTTAGATGTGTAACTGTAACAGTCACATGCATAAAGGCTAGTATTCTAAAACACATATAACTGGCACATAACTTTAGCCAACCTGTTATAGACTGAGGGAATTAGATTGTAAGCTCTCTGGGGACAGGGAAATATTTCCTATGCCTGAGTGCAAGTCATCTTGATCTACAACTTTTCCTAAATGAAAAGTCTATAAGCTGTTATTGATAGACTTGGAGAACTCCACTGCTTATTTCTAGGGAAAGGGAATGGGACCTGATATACCGCCTTTCTGTGGTTTTTGCAACTACATTCAAAGCGGTTTACCTAGTATATAGAGGTACTTATTTGTTCCTGGGGCAATGGAGGGTTACGTGACTTACCCAGAGTCACAAAGAGCTGCAGTGGGAATCGAACCTAGTAGCATAAAAACTGTTTTACTGTTCTGGGATCTTGCCAGGTACTTGTGACCTGGATTGACCACTCTCAGCACCATAGGGGCATTTTAAGTGCTTTTCATCATTTGTTTCTTTTACCAACAGTCTTTTTAAAGACCAGCTCAGGTTTATTTTTACAAGACACATTGCCAAGGACAAATGTGATTGTCAAGCATACATATCAAGACTCCTGAGTCGGCTCAAATAAACACCTATAATTTCACTTCGGCGTCCTGAGTCTGTTTCTGAAGAGCCTGATCCAGTTCCCACTCCTTGTTTTTTTATTTTATCTACCCCATGGGATCTCTGTGTTCTTTCCATTTCTTGTGGGTTTTTTTTTTTTTTTTTTGCATTGTTAGAAACAGGATACTGGGCTTGATGGACCTTCGGTCTCTCCCAGTATAGCAACACTGTTGTTCTAACTGAAAAAGACAAGAGCCAAAATTCAAATACATAAATAAAATAAACAGCTGTGTCAGCACAGAACACAGTAGGGAAGTTCCTCTTTAGTATGTTTCTGGTGTGCATGCACCAGCTGTCTCCACCTAGTTCCTCTTTTGCTATGTACATTAAATACAATGGAATTATCTAATTAAGAAAAAAATCAAAATAATCCATGCCAAAATAATCCAACATATTAAACAGTAATATTTGCATTACTCAGGAAATAAATGCAGGTATTTTAATACTTGGCTCCCAGTCAGGCCTAGCTCCCCAGTCCAGAATCCTCCTCTTGCCCATGTTACAGTGGTGTTCAGCAGCACTATAACAGAAATCCTTAAATGATTTGCCTATCAGTTTTATGGGTAGGTTGCCAAATGGTCACCAGGCTTCAGATCTTATGGTCTTTAGCTTACTATTGAATTACCAAACATGTTTGCAATGTGTATTATCTGTATTAGCTGTACTTAATGTTTAGAGTGGTGGGCTGAGAACCAGCAAGGCCAGGGTTCAAATCCCACTACTACTCCTTGAGATCTTGGACAAGTCATTTAACCCTTTATTTCCTCATGTACTGTAAGCCCTTCAGGGTCAGGACAATGCCTACTGGGCCTGAATGTAACTTGCACTGAGATCCTAGATTCTTTACAGGGGGAACCTATTCTAGCAGTTGGTAATGGAACCCACACGGGATGGGGCCATTCTGGACTTAGTGCTTACTAATGGGGAGAATGTTTCTGATGTTGTTATAGTAGGTGATCATCTGGCTTCCAGTGATCACCAGATGGGTGTGGTTTAATTTTAAGATAGGTGTGGAGAGGGTTCATTCAAAAGTGAAGGTTCTAGACTTAAAAAAAAACCCAAACTTTGTTCAGATGAGGGATTACGTCAAGGAATTGTCTGGATGAGAACATCTGGAAGAAGTTGGAAAGCAGTGGGTAAAATGAAAGGAGCTATTATAAGGGCAACAAATCTTTTGTCAGGAAAGTAAATACAAGTAAGAGAAAAAGGAGGACACTTTGTTCTTAAAAGTAGTAGCTGAAAAGGTAAGGGAAAAGAGGTTAGCCTTCATAAACTGCAAGAGATTGCAGAAAGAGGGAGACAGGCAACAATATCTGGAAAAGCTAAGAGAATCTGGTAGAGTAGTCAGGAAAGCAAAGATGCAAATGGCAGAAAAAATAGCCAATACAGTAAAATGGGGGGGACAAGACATTTTTTTTTAGATACAGTGGGGGAAATAAGTATTTGATCCCTTGCTGATTTTGTAAGTTTGCCCACTGACAAAGACATGAGCAGCCCATAATTGAAGGGTAGGTTATTGGTAACAGTGAGAGATAGCACATCACAAATTAAATCCGGAAAATCACATTGTGGAAAGTATATGAATTTATTTGCATTCTGCAGAGGGAAATAAGTATTTAATCCCTCTGGCAAACAAGACCTAATACTTGGTGGCAAAACCCTTGTTGGCAAGCACAGCGGTCAGACGTCTTCTGTAGTTGATGATGAGGTTTGCACACATGTCAGGAGGAATTTTGGTCCACTCCTCTTTGCAGATCATCTCTAAATCATTAAGAGTTCTGGGCTGTCGCTTGGCAACTCGCAGCTTCAGCTCCCTCCATAAGTTTTCAATGGGATTAAGGTCTGGTGACTGGCTAGGCCACTCCATGACCCTAATGTGCTTCTTCCTGAGCCACTCCTTTGTTGCCTTGGCTGTATGTTTTGGGTCATTGTCGTGCTGGAAGACCCAGCCACGACCCATTTTTAAGGCCCTGGCGGAGGGAAGGAGGTTGTCACTCAGAATTGTACGGTACATGGCCCCATCCATTCTCCCATTGATGCGGTGAAGTAGTCCTGTGCCCTTAGCAGAGAAACACCCCCAAAACATAACATTTCCACCTCCATGCTTGACAGTGGGGACGGTGTTCTTTGGGTCATAGGCAGCATTTCTCTTCCTCCAAACACGGCGAGTTGAGTTCATGCCAAAGAGCTCAATTTTTGTCTCATCTGACCACAGCACCTTCTCCCAATCACTCTCGGCATCATCCAGGTGTTCACTGGCAAACTTCAGACGGGCCGTCACATGTGCCTTCCGGAGCAGGGGGACCTTGCGGGCACTGCAGGATTGCAATCCGTTATGTCGTAATGTGTTACCAATGGTTTTCGTGGTGACAGTGGTCCCAGCTGCCTTGAGATCATTGACAAGTTCCCCCCTTGTAGTTGTAGGCTGATTTCTAACCTTCCTCATGATCAAGGATACCCCACGAGGTGAGATTTTGCGTGGAGCCCCAGATCTTTGTCGATTGACAGTCATTTTGTACTTCTTCCATTTTCTTACTATGGCACCAACAGTTGTCTCCTTCTCGCCCAGCGTCTTACTGATGGTTTTGTAGCCCATTCCAGCCTTGTGCAGGTGTATGATCTTGTCCCTGACATCCTTAGACAGCTCCTTGCTCTTGGCCATTTTGTAGAGGTTAGAGTCTGACTGATTCACTGAGTCTGTGGACAGGTGTCTTTCATACAGGTGACCATTGCCGACAGCTGTCTGTCATGCAGGTAACGAGTTGATTTGGAGCATCTACCTGGTCTGTAGGGGCCAGATCTCTTACTGGTTGGTGGGGGATCAAATACTTATTTCCCTCTGCAGAATGCAAATAAATTCATATACTTTCCACAATGTGATTTTCCGGATTTAATTTGTGATGTGCTATCTCTCACTGTTACCAATAACCTACCCTTCAATTATGGGCTGCTCATGTCTTTGTCAGTGGGCAAACTTACAAAATCAGCAAGGGATCAAATACTTATTTCCCCCACTGTATATTGGGAGGAAGTGCAAAAGTGGTATTGGAGACTCAAAGGTGAAGAATATGCAGAAGCTGATAAAAATGAGGCAGAATTGCTTAACAAATACTTCTGTGTTTACAGCTGGAGGACCAGGAGCAGGACGGCAGAAGACAAACACAATTAGAAATGAAGAGGTGGTAGTCCCTGAACAATATTCAGAGGACTGTGTTCATGAAGAGCTGGCTAAACTAAAGGTGGTGGACAAATAGATTGGGCCAGATGACATGAATCCAAGGGTACTGAAGGAACTTAGGGACATTCTAGCAGCTTCGTTGGCTGACCTTTTCAGTACTTCTTTAGAGCTGGGAGTGGTCCCAAAGGACTGGAGAAGTGCAGATGTGGTCCCTTTCCACAAAAGTAGAAGTAAGGAAGAGGTTGGGAACTACAGGCCAGTAAGTCTGACTTCTGTGATAAATTAATGGAAATGCTTTTAAAACAGAGAATAATAAAGTTTTTGAAATTCAGTGGACCCGAGGCAGCATGGTTTCGCTAGAGGCAGGTCTTATCAGACAAATCTGATTAATTTCTTTGACTGGGTGACCAGTGAGTTGGATTGAAGGAGAGCACCAAATGTAGTGTAAAGTGAAGTGTAACGTAGAGTGTAAAGATTTTAGCAAAGCCTTTGACACAGTTCTGCATAAACTGAGTGCCCTTGGTATGGGCCCTAAAGTGACTGACTGGGTTGGGAGCTGGTTGAGTGGAAGGCAATAGAGCGGAGATATGATAGAGACATTTAAATACCTACGCAGCATAAATGCACAGGAGGTGATTCTCTTTCAATTGAAAGGAAGCTCTGGAACAAGGAGGCATAGGATGAAGGTAAAAGGGGATAAACTTGGAAGTAACCTGACAAAATACTTCATCATGGAAAGTGTGGTGAATTAATTGAACAGCCTCCCAGTGGAAATTGTGGAGATGAAACAGCTTCTGAAGCCAAGAGAGCTTGGAACAAATACACAGAATCTTTAAGGGAGTGATAGGGAGAGCAGATGGCATGGATGGGAGACTGCATAGCTGCAAAGGCCATATGGAGGGGCATAATCAAATTGGGATGCCCATTTCTAAGGATGGCCCCGTAAAGGGGCATCCCCGACCGTATTATCGAAACAAGATGGGCTTCCATCTTTCGTTTCGATAATACAATCGGGAACGGCCAAATCTCAACATTTGGGTCGACCTTAGAGAGGGCCACCCTTAAAGATGGCCGGCCTTGGTTTTCACCAATAATAGAAACCGAGGATGGCCATCTCAAAAACGGCCAAATCCAAGCCATTTGGTCATGGGAGGAGCCAGTATTTGTAGTGCACTGGTCCCCTTCACATGCCAGGACACCAACCGGGCACCCTAAGGGGCACTGCAGTGGACTTCAGATATTGCTCCCAGGTGCATAGCTCCCTTACCTTAGGTGCTGAGCCCCCCAAACCCCTCCCCCAGGTCCGCCTGCCTGAAGAACACTGCACCCACTACAACTGCTCGATGGACCTGTATACTGCTGCGATGGACCTGAGTATGGCATTTGAGGCTGGAAGGCTGGCAAAAAAGTATTTTTAACCTGTTTTTTTATGGTGGGAGGGGGTTAGTGACCACTGGGGGAGTAAGGGGAGGTCATCCCCGATTCCCTCCGGTGGTCATCTGCACAATTCAGGCATCTTTTCACGGCTTGATCATAAAAGAAAATGGACCAAGTAAAGTCGGCCAAGTGCTCATCAGGGGCGCCCTTCTTTTTTCCATTATCAGCTGAGGACACCCATCTCTTAATCACGCCCAGTCCTGCCTTCGCTAATCTACCGACACGCCCCCTTGAACTTTGGCTGTCCCTGCGACGGAAAGGCATCGAGGGTGTCAAAAAATTGGCTTTCGATTATGCCGATTTGGGCGGCCTTGCGAGAAAGGCGCCCATCTCCCGATTTGTGTCGAAAGATGGGCACCCTTCTCCTTCGAAAATGAGCTGGATGGTCTGTATCTGCCTACATTTTTCTCTGTTTCTCTGTTTACAACTAAAAAAGCGTAAACTATATTGAAATCCAAAATTTAGTACCAGCCATTTTGTGAAGTAATATAAAACCCTACAAATGTCACTCGGAATCTATAGAACAGTACTAATAAACTATAATAGTACTAACTTCCAGGAGTTACACAACAAGGGCCTACCTAGAAAATGGCAGCACCATAATATACCTACTGGAAAACTAAACAAGCCAGATTAGTATAGATCGATCCAACAGAGACATTCATTGCTAACAGAATACAAAGCACAGGTAGACACTCACAAGTATAGAATACGTAACTACAAACTAAAAATAGAAATCTATAGATAACATAATATACATATGCTTATATACCACCATTATCCAATGCATTAGTTTAATATGACTTACAAGAGAAAATAGAAACTAGTACAACACTAGGAATTGCATAAAAATGTCCAACATATTAAAAATTAACAAAATTATTTTTTGAAAAATTTCCCGTTTACTCTGGAACATCATATAATTCAATTCTAAGTGAAAAACTTGTGGAAGAGAGTTCCATTCTAAGGTTGCTTGATATGAAATAATCTAAATGTGTATAGTTTTAAGTATAACCCAAGAAACAGAAGGAAAACCTACTTTTAAGCAATTTTGGTGATGCAAACTTTTGTTTGCAAAGAATGGATTGACAAACCATTAATTCTAAATAGAAATATTAATAGTTTATATGTTAGGTGGGTTTTTATAGGTAACCAGTGCAACTTACTCAAAAGAGAGGTGGCCCTATCATATTTTTTTGCTATAAAATTCATATGTGCATCAGTATTTTGGAATGTTTGCATTCTTTTCATTAATCTATTAGAATTGCTCACATAAAAGACATTGCAATTATCCAGCTACAATATCTCTTTATTTTTTGTTGTTTAGCCTGTACTCCCAATTAAGCCTAAAACAGGTTACGAGAAAACGTATACAATCAGTTGACACAAAATAAGGCAAAAAACAAACAATGTAAAACTATAAGAACCCACAGCACATAAAAGAAATAGTTTAATAGCTTCCTAAATAAACCATTCCTGGCTACAAAATAACATTTAGTTTAAAAACACAGTTTTGATGGCCTTCTTAAACACCAGTAAATGATCAACAGATCTACAAAAAAGAAGGATGCTTATTCCAAAGAGAACAAGAACGTACTCATTTGAAGTGGAAAGAATTAACTGATGGAAGGATGAAAAGCTTTTCTCTTTGGGAAAGCAATGGGCGATTAGGAACATATTTTTAGACCTTTGACAAAAAAATAGCCTGGAGCCATCTCGTGAAAAATGTAAAAGGAAAAACCAACAATTTACATCGTATTTCTACTGGTAACCACTGCAAAGCAGTAAGGATTGGTGTTATATGATTGTAATAGTCTTGAGTTTGTCAAGAACTGTGCAGCTGGATTCTGCGCCTGCTGCAGTCATTTTAAGCTCTTCAATGGTAATCCCTGAAACAGAGCATTACAGTAATAAATCCATGATAAAATGTAGGCATATAGTAACTTTATCAAATCAAAGAAAAATAACACTGAATTTTTCTAAGTTGGTACAAATAGTACATATTATTTTCTAACATTACAAGAAAAGTGGCTGTCGAAAGTCAAACCAGAATCCAAAGCAACACCTAGACTACAGACTTGATCTTTTGCGGAATGAACCACCCCATCCCATGATAGACTTGGACACAAGTTAGTACAATTATCTCTGCAGATCCATAGAAGGGTTTAATTGAACTCTGGTCAAAACAGTCCACTCCTTTATTTTGATGAAACATTTTTTAAAAATTTCTCAAGATGTCTATCTCAGTTAGATCCCCAAAGGGACATATAATTGAACATAGTCAGCAAAGGAATGTAAATGAATTCCAAATTCAGTTGCAATTTCAACCGCAAGTCTCACACAGAGATTAAAAAGTAAGGGTAACAAAAGAGCACCCTGGGGAATTCCAGCTAGGAGAGGCCTTGGCTTAGACAATTCAGATCTCACCAAGACTGTCTAAAACCAACTCAGAGCAGTACCCTGAACCAGTGGCGTAGGAAGGGGGGGCTGTCCGCCCCGGGTGCACGGCGCTGGGGGGTGTCGGCTCTGCGCTGGTGCACTGCCCTCTCTGCCCCGGAACAGGTTACTTCCTGTTCCGGGACAGAGAGAGCAGTGAACCAGCGCGGAGCCGACACACCCCAGCAACGTGCAGTCGGGGCGGATCGGCCCTCCCGCCCGTCCCTCGCCGCAGGTATGCGCTCCGGGGGGGGTGCGCTCCAGCGGGAGGAGGGTACGCCGTGCTGCACCTGGGGGGGGGGTGCGCAGTGGCGACCCGCCCTGGGTGTCAGCTCCTCTCGCTATGGCTCTGCCCTGAACCCCTGAGAATAAACCTATGCAAAAGTACTGAATGATCAGTGGTGTCAAAAACTACACTTAAATTGAGAAAAACATCACAACCTTTATCTAAAATTTTCCAACAGTCATCAACAATATCTAATAACATGGTCTCAGTGCTATGGAATTTCCTAAAACTAGATTGATAGGTAGATTGTGAAGCGTCTGTTCACGCTTTCCAAAAATACTAGGACTAGGGGGCATGCAATGAAGCTACAATGTAGTAAATTTAAAACGAATCGGAGAAACTTTTGCTTCACTCAACGTGTAATTAAACTCTGGAATTAGTTGTCAGAGAATGTAGTAAAGGCGGTTAGCTTAACAGAGTTTTAAAAAGGTTTGGACGGCTTCCTAAAGGAAAAGTCCAAAGACCGTTATTAAATGGACTTGGGGAAAATCCACTATTTCTGGGATAAGCAGTATAAAATGTTTTGTACATTTTGGGAATCTTGCCGGGTATTTGTGACCTGGATTGGCCACTGTTGGAAACAGGGTGCTGGGCTTGATGGACCTTTGGTCTTTCCCAGTATGGCAATACTTATGTACTTATGTACTTATAATAGACCATATTCATCAACTATATTCTGAAGTTGAAGAAGCAATACCTTTTCCAGGATCTTTGACAAAAAAGGTAAATTTGAAACAGGTCTGTATTTTTCTGGTTTGATAAAATCAAGTGAAGGCTTTTTAAAAATAAGGCAAACAACTGCTGTTTTAGGGAATCATTAATTAAAGGAAAGAAAGGATTGAACTATAGTATATCCTGCTGCTGTCAATACCCTAGAAGGACAAGGATCAAAAACTAATTCAGAGGGACAAATAGATTTAACCATATCTGAAAGCTCTGCCAACAAAACTTCTTGAAAAGCAAATAAAGTGGTAACCACTGAAATGATAACAGTTTCTAAACTCATAGAATTAGGTTGTGCGTAGCCGAGTCCAGATTTCGTATTTTCAATATCCAAGGCTGAAAGTTTTTTCTTTAATCAATCTTTTCACGGGAAAAAAAGAGAAAAAAAATCTCACTATCCAGCCCCCCTGTTTACTAAGCCGCGCTAGTGGCTGTCACGTGGCAATGCTAACACAGCCCATTCAAAGTGAATGGGCTGTGTCGGCATTAGCGCATGGCAGCCGCTAGCATGACTTAGTAAATAGGGGAGAAAATGAGGAGGAAAATCATGCAAATCGAACCTTAGTTGCCATCACAAATTTTTGGGATCTATTTGGTGACTTACCCCCTGTTTACTAAGCCACACTAGCAACTGCCGTGTGCTAATGCCAACACAGTCCATTCACTTTGAATGGGTTGTGATGGCATTGCTGCATGGCTTAGTGAACAGGAGGGTTAGTCAGTAAGTGAGAAAAATACACCTTTTTAGCTTCAAAATCGCAAATCTATAAACATAGGATTCTTTTTGCCTTATGTTTTAGAAGTTATTACCACTAATTGAACTATAAAAAAATAAACTCAGCCTCCAAGAAACCAGACTCTGCATACAGTGGAACACCAAGTGAAACAGTGATGTATATCCTCTGTACTGTGTAAAAAAATAAAGATTTCAGATGTAAATTTCAAACATAGACGTATTCCAATCACAAAAGAAAAACAGTGAGGTGAGTCCAAGGAGGATAACAAAAAAGTCTTTATTAAAAATGCTTTATAACGACCCAATCACTACACTAAAAGCTAGCAATTAAAAATAAAACAAAAAATGGAAAATAAGGTGATACCTTTTATTGAACTAACAATACATTTTAAATTAATTTTCAGAGACTGAGGGGCCATTTTACTAAACATCTACGCGCGCCCAATGCGCCAACATTGAGTTACCGCCCAGCTACTGTGTGACTCTTGCAGTAATTTCATTTTTGGCATGCATCCAAAAAATAATTTTTTCAGACCCGCGTATCGGACGCGTGCCAAGTGGCATTTCATGCGAGTAGATCATTACCGGTCGGTTACTGCATGAGAATTTACCACTAGGTCAATGGTTGGCGGTAAGGTCTCAGACCCAAAATGGTCGCGTGGCAATTTTCATTTTGCCATACGTCCATCTTCAGCAAAAATTTTTTAAAAAGGCATTTTTTCTGAGTGCGCTGAAAAATTATTTTGCACGTGCCCAAAACACGCATCTACACTACCGAAGGCCATTTTTCAGCGCACCTTAATAAAAGGACCCCTAAAAAATGTTTCAGGTCATATCAGTACACTACTGTTATGATATACTGTCTCAACCTGAGAAAGGAGGTTTTAGCTTCTGAAAGTTTGTCAAAAATGTATTGTTAGTTGAAACTCAACGTCTGCTAAGTGAAAATTGGCAAATGAAACAGAATGGTACCAATGAGTTTGTGTGTGTAATAAAGCAAAGAAAAGAATTAAGAATACTTACCTAAGCTGAGAGTTGAGGAGAAGTCAGTGCACTGTGTATAATTATAGTACAGCAAGAGGCCCTCACTGGATGCCCACCGGAAGGGTGGAAGGCCAGATTTTAGGACTCAGGCTGTAAAAATACCAGCTAGGTTTAAAAATCTGTGACTGGCTGAGCAAGGACGTGCTTTTCCTGCAGGTTAATATGTGTTCTACTTTGAGACCTATCCACTGGAATAGTGGTGGGCCAAGCTACATAGCTTTAAACAGCTGAAAAGCACTGACTAGGCCTGATAACAAGATGATGGCCTTATAGCAGAGAGCCTGCAAGAGCAAGGACTGCTTGGTGAGGTCTAATGAAACCTGGTGCAACTTCCAAATTGAGTGTAACACACATGATGTAGAAATTAAAGACAGAAATGATAAGAAGTTTGGTTCATAACACGGAGTCTGTCTTTAATAAGTTGGCACCCAGATCACAAGATGTTATGAAATTGATATATCCATATTTAGATATCTTCATAAGAACAAGATGTTGACAGAAAAGGAAATTACACAATAGCTTGCAATAGCTAATGTTTGGATGTTTGGATGTCCGTATCTAGGGAAGTGTTTACAAAAAAGGAAATTGCACAATAACTTGCAATAGCTAAAACGGAAAGAAGGGCACCTGACCGGGTATGATTCAGAGAGATTGAGCAAGATTAGGAAAAAAAGTCCCTTCTCATAGACTTGTATTAGGACGAGATACTATATAAGAGAAGGGCATCAGATAGATCGTTGGAGGTTCTCCCCAACGCATCTAGGACGCAGAGCTCCGGTCAGCTGAATCCAGAATTTGTCTGATGAATGTATCAGATTAAAGTCTGATTTGGTAAGAATAAAAAGACTATTTCTTTAACTACACTGTTTCTGTCCTTGCTTCAATTTATTCTCTATCTTCTATCTGTTTTGCAAACTAACACACACACACACACACAAGTAAGATTTCTCACTGAACATAAATAGCCAAAGATTCATTTAGATCCAAAGAGACAGAAAGCTGTGGTCATGGGAATAAGATTTGAACTGAGCCTTCCGATGCCTCCCCAACAGCGATACCCATGGGAAGGGGTCTCACAGGAATTCAGGGAGGCGGATAAAAAGATCTTAGAAGAACAAACCCTCTGTACACCTCCGTGTGGAAGGATCCCACGGGGGTCTATAGAGGGGTAAATAAACAACTGAAAGAAAGAATTACACACAAAGTATCAAATCCTTAGCAGACGTTGAGTTCCAATGGAGCAACCTTTTTCTTGTGTGGGGGCCCTTGGATGAACTGGATTAGTCGCCGGTGTTGTAGGATAAATCACAGATAATAAATTACCTGTGTCCAGGTTCCCCTAAGCAGAACTATCTGCAAGCAAATAATCCTGAATTAGGTCTAGGGGTGGGAACCTTGGAACCTAGCCAAATACTTCCGTTAGAAAGAACTGTAGTTGAGACTGTAGGCTGATATATATATATATATATATATATATATATATATATATATATATATATATATATATATATTAGATTTATTATGGTAGATCAGGTAAGAAAATATCGCTAAGGTATACAAAATAGAACTCTGCAAGCTTTGGCTGAATACAAAATCACTGGCTGATAAAAATTACACTCATACGTCACACTACTAAACACTAATTCTTATTGGTTACCAGATAAAATTACACCACTGATCAGTCACTATGTTACGAGGTAGTACAGTTATTAGCAGCTTCTCCTGATCACAAGTACGACAGCACCAGCCTTCTGCTCAGATAAATACCCCTAACTAGCCCCCGACTAGTAGGAAATGAATCACCGTGTTTCTCACCAGGCTTAGACCTCAGGGTCGTCTCTCTCGGGAGCTGGCATGGGACACCTCACAGACTCAAGCTGATATACCCTGTTTCCCCGAAAGTAAGACATCCCCTGAAAATAAGACCTAGTAGAGGTTTTCCTGAATTGCTAGATATAAGGCCTCCCCCGAAAGTAAGACCTAGCAAATTTTTGTTTGAAAGCAGGGCCGCCGAGAGCCGGACAAGGCCGCCCCCCCCCACCCGAGGTCGCCGGCCCCCCTCCACCTGCCCTCCGTCGCTCCCGGAACTAACCTTAAATGCCTCCTTTCACCTTCGCAGCAAGCCCCGCCCTCGCGGACGTTACGTCAGGCGACGCCGGGACATGGAAGGAAGGAGTGGCCTGCCCTGCTGCTGCTTGCTGCAAAAGTGAAAGGAGGCGTTTAAGGTTAGTTCCGGGAGCGACGGAGGGCGGGCGGGCCAACCCCGATGTTTCCCCAAAAAATAAGACAGCCCCTGAAAATAAGACCTAGTGCATTTTGGGGGGCAAAAATTAATATAAGACAGTGTCTTATTTTCGGGGAAACACGGTAGCAGCGAGTCTTAGTCAGAGCTGGAAGGGAACTCTACAGCAGATAAGGAGGTCACAGGTCACGCAGGGCAGGTACAGCTGAACCACGATACTTTCCTCCAGATACATAATTCATCAGTTGGTGGACCTTATTAGGTCTCACTGGTCTTATTTTCACCTCCACCTTCTTCCAAGGCTTCTTACTAACTCTTTCTTTGTTCCCACTCTCCCCGTACCTCCTGGTCCGGTGGCTGCAGGAACCAATCTGGATCTTTCTCAGCTCACTGCCTGGCAAGAACAGTCCATTGTTCTTGACCTTCAAGTTGTTACATTTTGGTATGCATTTTCTGTTTCTCACCCGCCTTGCTGGAGCCAGCCTCTCAGGGAGATAAGGGGGCTTGCTTTGCCCACAGCATGTCCTTGGTGTTGAGCTTCTGCTGTAATTTTCCACAAGCTGCAAAGCTGTTTCTTGCTGACACAGAGATGTGTGGGTCAGAGTGTACAGCCTCCATTTTGCTGTCATAGGATTGTACAGGCCAAGGCCCGCAAGGTGAGACACACAGGGAAATACTCCTACAGTGTTCTCTCACAGTTGTTTTCTTCTTCCTAACCTCTCTAATAACAAAACAAGTTTGGAAGGCAAAACCCTGACTTCCTTTCTTTTTCAAGAAATTCCTTTAAATGGACTTTAAACGTATTTCATAATACTGTGGCCATCTCGCTAATTAAATAAAATTAATTAAAGTATTACTAATTATTCAACCTATGCTTTACTGGGTAATCCCTATTCTAAAGCACTGGAGTAGCTTCTGCACCGCTGCTGAGCTTCACTCACATTGCCACCTTCCATTCTCAATCTGATACCAACATTCCATCACTCACTAGACATACAGAATTATGCTTCTCTCAGACCCTCAGAATCACCAACACTCAGACCTAGTACCATAACAGCTTTCTCCTTTCCAGTTTACACACTCACTCTCACAGTTTTCCCTGTTCAACTCAGAAACCTTTCCTCTTTTCGCACCACTCAGTCATATCTCACCCCCCAGTCAATTTCAACTATTTCTCACCCAGAGTACTTGCAGACTTGAAACACAATCAAACTTCCTTCCAAGTCACTCTCAGTTTAATTCCTCAATTATTCCCTCCTATATACCAATCTATTCCCAAATCACTTAACCACTTTTTCCTGTTTCTCTCTCAGACCCTTCAAAAACACATCCTCTCACTTTCAGTGCTCAGCTTCCTCTGGCAACTGCCAGCTGCTGTTGCCAAGCCAACAGAAGCTCAGCTCTCAGCAAATTCCAAGGACCTGTGCTGCTGGCCACAACGGCACTCTGGGACAACTCAGGTAATTTTTATTTATTTTATTAACCCCTAAGTTACATTATCTCTTTGTCTTCTCTCCCCTGCTCTCATGCCCAACATTGTCCATCTGTGTCCCTACCACCACCCCCATGTCAAATATCTCTCACCCTATCCACCCCCAGTATCTTCTGTTCCCTTCCCCCACCTCCTCATACTCCCCTCCCCCAGGACTTCCACTACCACTGCTTATTCTGTTGCTGGTTCGGTAAAGCAGTTGCAGCAGCAAAGGTGGCAGTGGAAGGGAGATGGGGAAGGTTGTGGTTGGGGGGCTGTGGAGGCTTACCTTTCCTAAGCCTCTTATGCCAGGCACCTGGTATGCATGCAGTCAGGCATGAGCTGCTGTTGCAATGCCATATTTTACTATTTTCAAGCTTAAAAGTTTGATTTCTTCATACTTAGTTTGATGGTTTACAGGAAAGGCAAAACCCAGGTCTTTCCTTTAGATCTAGGGAGTTCTTCAGCTATTGGTCAGACTCATGTGACACAAGCCATTTCATTCCCCCTCATCCTAAATGGAGCTGCAAGACCTGGAGATTATTGTTGGTTCTGCAAGACTTGGGATTAAAATTTAGCCTGCAGGATTATGAACTTCCAGAGCTGTCAACTGTGAGGTTACTGGATAGAAATGCTGATATCCAGTGGTGTGCTGCTGGTACATTTTTAACAATGGGCTCTCTCTCCAGGTGTAGCCAGCCCTGCAATTGAGGGGGGCAGAGATGGACTGAGGGGCAAATCATTCCTCTCTCTCTCTCTCCTCCCCTTTCGCGTGGTTAAACCCTGCTAAGTGACCTGGCACATGATATTCCATGGCACTTAACGGGTTAATGCCACTGAATATTGCCACTAACCAGCCATTTTCTAACTGGTTAGGTTAGGGGTGGGCCGGGAGCAGAGTGTGGGCAAAGCATGAACTTAGCCGGTTAGCTAGCAACCAGTTAAGTTTCGGGTGACTGCTGAGACTCAGATATTCAATGCCGGGAACTGCGCATCTCCTGCACTGATTATCAGGGTCTGTTCAGCTCGCAGTTGTGAGCGGCTCAGATGCCGTGTACCGCTGTGGGTGAATATTGGGTGGAAAATTCTTTTTCACTTCTGTTTCAAATGAATGCACATCCTTACATAGTAATAATAAGGGGATAAATAAAATTTGCAGTAAGATCGGCCCTCAGATGAGGGTATAAAAGAAAAAGTTGCCTTAGGGCTCCACAATCCCTTGAGTCAGCCTTGAATATAGTGCCTGAGCTACAAAGGCAGCAAGTATATTGACAACCAGCTGTGCCTTGTCTCCTGTTGTGGAACAGAAACATAATAATGTCTGGGATAGGATAAGAGCTATCATCACCATCAAGATATCTAGTGCCACAATGATAACTTCGAAGCTACTTTATGCTAAATTAACAAAATTACACCTCAGCATGCTGGAGCACTGGATGTGCTTGCACATAGAAACAACAGGCGTTAGTAGACGAGTTTCTCTCAGTAGGAAATCTCCTCTGTGAAGAAGGCATCAAAGATTTATTTTAAAAGGTAACAAAGCTGTTCAGGTCAATGGGAAACAACCCTTTCAAGTGCATCTGAACATCTTCAGCTGTCATCTAGTTTATGATTTCTACAAATGGCAGCGTAGTCACAAGCATTACGCCACATTACTCTTTGTCTGTTTCCAGACCCCGCATTTATCAAGTCAGCATGATCCCAGCAGACTTCAGCAATAATACACCTAATAAATAATCCTCTTTCTCCACTGGTGTGTAGAGAAATAAACAGCCTTTATACACATGATCATTGTAGTTTGGACAAAGGGCTTTATTTACTAAGGTTCTATTTTTCTCATTTTGTTTTTATGGGGGAAAAAGAAATCGCATCGCGTTTTGGGTTCAAAGTGTTTAAGAAGCATGACAGTTTCCCTGAATTCATGTAGAGGTTATAGGGTGCTATTACATTACCAATGAAAGAACAATTTTTTAAAAAGGCAGGGGTCTGATAGTTAGCTGGTGGCGATCAGTATTTTGTTGACTGCCACTGTTGTTAAACCCAGAAATTCAATGCCAGAGCCATTTCTAGCTGGTTAAATCGCTTTAATATCAACCTGCAGGTTTTCATTATGAAAAATAATACATAAGTGGGGTTTTTTTACACTTTCAAAAATTACCACAGAAAAACTATGAGGCTGATATTTAAATGCATTTATCCAGACAGTGCCCTGAATATCTTTACAGACCACCTCAGCACTATATGGATAGAGCCAGTGCAATCTGAGAGCAAGGCCAGGGCAGAGGCACAAGTTATCTATATAAGGGGCAATTCTATAATTGGGTGCCATAATGTAGGTGGCCACAGTATGCGAGCTGTAAGCCAGTTCTACAATGGCAGTTACACATATATTGCTGTTACAGAATACTAGCATAAGTCATTTAGAGGGGAAATTATCAAGGGGAAGTATAAAATAATATTTTACTGCACCTTGATATACCATGAGATTCAGCAGCCTGTGGTATCTCTGTCTCGCAGGTGGCTGAATCCTGTGGTAAAAGAATAATGCTACTTGTGAGTCACCTTACAAGCAGCATTTTTTCAATTGGCCTGGAAGTATTGGGCTGCAAAATTGTGGCCTGATGCTCCTGCACCAGCAGAACAGGGTCTCCCCAGCTATGTGCCCCCCATACAGCCTCCCGAGACCAAGCCCCCCATTCCCCACACCCCCCACATGGCACCATACCCCTAAAGGGGCTACCTGTTGAAGCATTTGTGGACCCAGGGGTCTTTAGGCATGAGCGATGCCCAGTCGCTCCTGCCTAGTCCAGTGTCTTCTGAAAAAAGTTGTCCCTAGTGGTAGTTTCATGAGACTACTGCTAGGGGTCATATTTCCTTATAAGGAAAGGCATTGCTCCAGCCCAAAAAACCTCTGGATCACCAATGCTTCAACAGGTAACCCTTTTTAGGGGTATGGCACCATGTGAGGGATGGGGGGTTTACTTGGTGAGAGGGGCTTCAGATGGGGGGCTTGAACTAGGGGGGCCTGTATAACCTATGGGGGGGGGGGCAGTAAGCCAGGAAGACATCCTGCTGTGCTGGTCTGGAAACATTAGGCCGCGGATTTGTGGCCCAATGCTACCAGGAGATGAAATCCAGCATAAAGCTGGGGTTATTTTACTGTGATTTTTTTGTTCTTAATGTGATTTGCGGTGTGGTATTTGCCTAGTAACCCGAGGTGACTTAAATATCAATGTGATCAATTTTTTGTTAAGCTGCATTAGGGCCATTTAAGTCATGTTAAGGGACAAATGATGTGAAAACCCTAATGCAGCTTAATAATTCCCCCCCCCCCCCAAACCTTAGGCACTAACATTTACCCCAGGTCTATGCCTGGTGTTAGTCTTAGAGTCTAAATACTATATATATGCATACCCCTCCCCTGTAAACACCCCCTTTACAATTACAAGGTAAGCCATTCTAATGCATAATTATAGAATAACGGTTGTTCACACTACTGCCATTTATGCATGTAAGCATACCCTTAAGTGTGCAAATGCTAGTAAGAATAGCCACTGGGGCAGACCAATGGTCTGTCTAGCCCAATATCCTTCTTCTAGCAGTGGTCAATCCAGGTCACAAGTACCTGGCTGAATCCCAAAAAGTAGCAGCATTCCATGGTTCCAATCCCAGGGGCAGCAGTGGCTTCCCCCAGTTCTATAAATTTTAAGCATGCAGCAGGCAATGTGTTATAGAATGAGGAGGATAGTGAAAGTTTTCAGCACTGCCATCTGGCTAATTATCCAGATAAATCAGGATGCAAGAAAGCTGCCCTAAGTACTATCAGGAGAAGCTATCTGGAAAGTGGCTGAACATCCGTGCTAGCCAGATAGTGCCAGCAGCTCACCACTCTGTCTGGATATGCAGTGGCACTCACTATTGGGCTATTGACACTGAATATCCAGATCATTTTGTCTGCAGTGGCTATGAGCAGTGAGCTTGAATGTCAACTTGTTATCAAAAGTTACTCCTAGAACTTTCATTATTAGGAATGATAGGATGCCCTATTGCTTTCCTGGGATGTCAGTTTTCCACTATTCTACCTGAGACCAAGCTTTCTATTTTTTTTATAACACTTGAGCCTTGTGTATATTGTTTATCATTAGAGTTGGGCTTTGAATTCAGATCTATAGAAGAAAAGGAGGTCTCATTACATATATCTAAATACCAGAGTGCTATTCTTCCATACTTCATAGCAAGAATGTGCATTCCTTAATTACCTGTCCCAATGCAACTGACGCTTTTACCTCCTCAGTGCATGTAAATGGTTTCATCTCTGTATGGATTCTCTGATGCCATGTGAGGCTTTCTTTCAACCCAAAGCTTTTACCACACTCAGGACATGTAAATGGTTTCACTCCTGTGTGTATTCTCTGGTGCATTGTGAGGTTTACCTTCTGACTAATGCTTTTACCAGAGTCTATACATGCAAATGGTTTATTTCCCGTGTGGACTTTCTAATGCACTTTGATTTACATTACAACCAAAGCTTTTACCACACTTAGAACATGTGAATGGTTTCACTTTATTGTGGATTTTCTTGTGTATTTTGTATGTTTTGCATTTGGATGTATTTGTTTGAAAATGGACCAAAAAATAAAACATCCAAATCACAACACATTTTTTCAAACAGCATTTTCGAAAGGAAAAGATAGACTTTTTTTGTAGGAAATGACCTTTCCTGTTCTGATTTTGGACGTTTTACAAAAAATGTCCAAATTCAGACTTAGATGTCATATCCAAAAATGCCCCTTGTGCATTTGACTTGCCCAAAGTCACAAGGAACAGCAGTGGGAATTGAACCCATGTTGCTAGGACTAAAGCCTGCTGCACTAACCATTAAGCCACTCCTCCTCTGTTTTGGATGGTTTGCATTTGGACGTTTTTTTGTTCAAAAATGGACCAAAAAAAAAGGCAGTCCAAATCACAAGACATCCATAGCATTTTCGAACACAAAAGATAGACGGCTATCTTTTTTGAATATGACCTTCTTTCCTGTTCAGAATTTGGACGTTTTGTAAAATTCTGATTTAGACGTTCTATCGAAAATGCCTCTCCATGTGTTGTAATGAGACCTTATATAGCTGTTCTTCTCTCTTACAGGTGTCTTGTAATGGTGCCTGCCCTGTGATACACCTTAGCACTCCAGGTACACTATCTATGCTGAATCCAGGCATCCACCGGGTGTGATATATGCCAATGATGATGCAGTTTTGCCCTATATGTGCACCATACATGCCCACACACTACAATCCTGGGGCGTATATCTCCTAGTATCCACATTTTTTAACATCATACAGCCTTATATCTTGAAACACCCATGAAATGTGCACATCTATAGCCATGTGCCTTCAGACTACCATCACCCACAGAAGCTGGGACGTTGTGCATCTCTGTCACAAAGCACTCTGAAGGCACATTACACACTTTCACATACAGCAAGTACCTGGACTCTGACTAACATGTGAACAAACAGGCACTGGTAGATAGTACACAACCACTACTGTGCAGCAGCAGGTCAAAATGACCAGTATGGCTCATGGTTACTTACCAACCTCCTGAGCAGGGCCGTGCCAACACGGTAAGCAGGGTAAGCGCCACAGGGGGGTGCCTGCCTTCAAGGGCACCGTCGAGTTGCATTAAAAAAAAACCTTACCGTGTTGGCGAACTGGCGGGCGGGGGCGCCAGTAGTAAAAGCAACAAGCAGGCACGCTCGTCTCCGTCCGCTTCCCTGCCCTCTCAGCGTCCCGCTCGCCCGAAAGGAAATGACATCAGAGGAAGGCGGGATGCAGAGAGGGCAGGGAAGTGGACAGAGACGACAAGCGTGCCTGCTTGCTGCTTTTACAACCCCCGCTCGCTCATGTTAGCACATCAGTGTAAGTTGAACGCTTCTTCCTTCCTCGTGTACGTTGTAACTGATGCGGTGCTGGTGCTATTTACAAAACTGTAAACTGTAATTACGTTCATTTTTGCACTAAGTCACAGAGCCAAGCACTAAGTGGATCTTTTATTTGTTAGAAACTGTGCTTATCTCCAAATTACACTGGCTTTTTGCTTGCTCTTTGTTTTAATGTTTAGCACTTCAGAGATTAATTATGCATTTTGCACCAGTGCATTTTACGGAATGTTTTTGAGGGTTGGCACTTCTCCAGTGAAGTCTTTGGGTTAGATCTCACCTTAAGATGTGACAAGTGTACTTTTAAAAACCAATGGTGCTGGAATGGATAGATTCTCTTCACATTTTGCTGTGGTACTCTCGGAAATAATCAGAAATTGTAGCTTTTTTTTGGAGCTTTTAATTAACATATAGACGGTAAGTCTGTTTTATTTTTCCCTTCTAAATTTCATAATTATTTACTATTACTTAAGCAGCTATTTTAAAGAATAAGCATTAATTTATGGTTTGAAGGTACTATTCCCAAAATTTAATCAGTCTCTGATTTCAGGTAATGAAGGCAATACATTTGACAGGCCCCTGTTAAAGTATCTTTAATATAATCAATTTATAGGCTGGAAATGGATTTAAGAAAATTTCAGAAGTACAAAAAGCGCAAACAGTGTGGCTGTATTTTTTTTCACTAAATAATATAAGGCAGATAAGTACACGCTGAATATCCGGTCTAAAGTTAGCCAAAGTTGTTCAGTTAACTTTAGGCATACAACCGGACTAGATTCTATATATAATGCCTAAAAATATGATGTTGAAATGAAATTCACCAAAGTGCGCCCATGGCTGCTGCTGCCTTCCCGCGCACAGCGCTCGCCTCTTTAGCACCGCCCAGCTCTTCCATGCACCTTGGAGCCAGGCAGGCCCGGGGGGGGGGGGGGGGGCGCATGCCAACTGATAGTGTGCAGGGGGTGGGTGCCAACTGATAGTCTGCAGGGGGGCGCCAGAGACCCTAGGCATGGCCCTGCTCCTGAGGCTGTGAGCTGTCCCAGCCAGGTACTCCAACCAAGGCCACCTCTTCCACAGTTGCCAAGATGTGCTGCTCCTGCTTACTGAGGGGTGTTCTGGCATCTGGGGGCAGTTGATGGTTCTGGGCCTCTTTTTTTTTTATAGCATTCCTTGTGACCCTCCACTTTTCTTTTTACATTTTCCGCCTTTCTATTGGGGTGGTAGATGACATTTATCTCCTCTGTTATTTGCTGCCACAAATGTTGTCTCTCATGGACATCCTCATTACTAAGGACAATGACCCTGTACCTGAGGATCAGGTCGAGAGTTAAAATGGTTTCCTGGGGGGGGGGGGGGGGAATTTCACTTTTCTAGAAGCTGGCATCTTCCCTGGAGAACTAACAGAGCTTCCCAAGTAATGGCTGGTTAGCTTTGTAAATATCACCAGCTATATAGAGGAGATGCCCGGCTAAATTGGGTCAAATAAGGCGATTGATAGGATAACCAGTTAATTTTTGAATACCGTCTGAAGCTAAAACCGCATATCCATGGCTCCTGTGGTTAACCCCTCTAACCGCCAATATTCAGCATGCAGCCGCGGCTAAGTTAACCGGCTGTCAATGAATATTGGTGCTTAGCTTTATATAGTTAAGTCAGTGCCTACTGGGACAAGCTACTGTATGGCAACCAGAGTGTACTGTGTGGTTTTGGCCAATAATCATTGGGGCATGTGGAAGTGCCAAAATCAAGACAGAGGATCTAGGTATGACTGGACACTGGACGTTGCTTGAAAATAGCACTAACAGATGAGGATAATGTGTAATGGCATATGACTCCTGGTGCAGATTATGATGTTCACTGTTTCACTTTTCCATCTCGCCGGCATCTATCAGTTGGGAAGTGGAGCCACCTGCCATTCCTTTTTAGGAGCCAGAAGCCTCTGAATCCCCCAAGGGATGGGCTTGTGAGACAGTACAGGACCTCAGTTTGCTTACACCCATGGTTTGGAGGATATGAGGAGTGTTATATCCGCACAGACATCTGCTAGCACTGTGTGTGCTGTGAGAAACATAATTTGGTGGACACTGTGCTGTGAGTATTGTTATTATGAGCTATGTCTGGCATGCACATTATGGGCTGCTGGGCAAAGTTAGGTAGAAAAATGTGAGGGGAAGAGGTTGGTATACAGGTCACCCCTGCACACCCTACACACCACTAGTATATAAACCCTGATATTCAGTATTGGTCAGGTGTAATGTGAGGAACACGGAATGTCCTTAAGACAGCAGAGGGAAAAAAAAATCATATTTCTAAATAGGCACATAGATGTCCATGTGAGGGCATGGTGCCAGGGTTCCAGCAGATGACTGAGACAGCATAGCCACCCAGAGATCTGCTTTGGAGAAGGCTACAGTAATTGTGAGTGACGATTCATGAATGTGTTTGTTTTTTTGTTGTTGTTTTGGGTGACACCTCCAGGGACAATGACATCCTTATTGTGCTTCAAAGAATACCACTACAATAGCCTTAAATGCAGACTGAATTCCGAAAGTTTCACTGACAGTACAGTAGGGTGTACAGTTTTCTGTGCAGGCCTTGGCCAAACACTGCAAGCCCTATTTAAGAACTTAGGGGAAATAGTGGGCTATGAAACTGGAACTGGTTAGGCAGGTTGCAGGTGTTGCCTAAAGGCAAGAGTAGATGTTGATTATCTTAACTTTGTGGGTTCAGCTCCCACTTTTGCAGCAGAACCTCTTTATCTCCCCTTTGTTTTTTGGTGATGGTCATTGGTTCAAGCCTTATTGATTTCCAGCATGTAATAATTGTTGTGGGTTAAAGATTGGCTCTGCTCTCTTCAAATTATTGAAGACTCATCTCTTTGATAAAATTTATTGAAAGGATCAAAACACATGAAGTCCACACACACTGTATTTATACCTTTACTCACAGAAAAATGTTATACCGAAAGTTCTCCTACTATTGTTCTGTTGCCCTATCAGTTTCCCGTTGTTTCTTTCCATTGTTCGATTCCCTCAACGATACTCTGACTTTGTCTTCGCATAACTCCTCACAATGTAATCCATAACCGAGTTGTAACAAATTGTATTTCCATCATTCACAATGTATTGTAAGCCACACTGAACCCGCAAATAGGTGGGAAAATGTGGGATACAAATGCAATAAATAAATAAATAAATATATTGTGGTGAAATGTTTATAATCCAACAGAAGCTGAGATCAGGATATTCCCCTAACTATCTGTATAGAGCCCTGCCCTACTGTTTAGAGCAGATACCTTTGAACTTAATGCTGTGAGGTCCAAGTCTTGTCTTTTATTTTGGCTTCACATTTCTTTTCAGCAGAATTGGTTTGGCTTCACATTTTATTGTGCTGGAGGCCCGACTAGTACTATCCCCATATTTTCTATATTGAGCTGTAGCCTAAGGGTAGCCTATGAACCAACCCAGAGCAGGGCAATTATGAATCTGGGATGTGGTTTGAACCATACTGGTAGTTGGGGACCTGTGAAATTTATAGTATCATTTTCTGGGTAGTAATTGTATGATGTCAGTGTTATTTTATTGCAGGTTTTGGTTATTATATAATTAGGGTTACCATATTTGCCCTGAGAAAAAAGAGAACACAAAATATCACCCCTCCCGCCCCTGGCACCTTGACCCCACCCCCCAAGAAAGCCAGATTCACACTCTCTCTCCCCCCATGATTAACCCTCTGGCCTCCCCAATCTTCTTTTCAGCCTCCCTCCACCCACCTGACTTTATACACATCCCCTCCCTCCCCTCTTGTACCTTACTTTAGTGCCCTGGTGGTCTAGTGGCCCCTTCAGGGCAGGAAACAGCCCCATCTTACCACCCGGGTTACCACTGTGCAAGTCATTTCAGGGGGTTTTCTTTTTCCCCAAAAAATGGCACATGCTCAGGGCAGAACTACTGCTGGTGGTCATGATGGGCCAATGGTAGTCCCGATTTAGCATTCAGTAAGACTGTGTTCGGCTTACCGATGCTTTGTAAAAGACCCCCTTAATGATTATCACCTTTGACTTCCAAGTCACAGAAATGCATAGTTAGAGTCCACCAGCCAGTACTTTCTTCTTTGCTGCCCCTTTTCACTGGAACTCCATGCCCCTTTCTATCCAAGCTAAACACTCTTCTAAGAAGTTTAGTTGATTTCGACTCTACCTAGGTTTTGCTTTGCTCCTCAGTGGGTGTTGGTAAGGGCTCCCTGCCGCCTGGCCACACAGTAAGAGTTCTCTTACTTTGTGGCCATGTTTGTCTGAGGGCTTTTTACCAGCTGCAGTAAAAAAAAAGCCCTGGCACATGGGAAAAACAGTCCCTGCTGCTAACGCAGGGCCTTTTTCCCCCGCAGCTTGGTAAAAGGACCCCTCAGAGAATGGAGGAGCTGAGCTGGAGTATATGGAATGGTAAGATTAGAGAGATAAGAAGGCAGGCCACTTCTAAAAGCCTTAAAATTCAAAAGAAGAACCTTGTAGATGATCCGCTTGTCAACGGGAAGCCAATGGTGTTTGATGAATAATGGACAAACATGAGAATGTTTGAAAAGATTGAAAGAAAGAGGGAGCTGCTCACTTGAGACATTGCACTATTGTTTTTGGCAATCAGGAAACATGGTCATGTTTTGGCACCATCATCAATCTTTGGTCCAGCACTTTCATCACAACAATATAAATAGATATATTTCAAGGACTCACAGTAGAATTGAATGAGACCTGTCAAATAAGTATCAACAGATTTTGGTCCAATTCTGCTGATCATAGATGTATGGAGTCACAAGAATGCATGCTGATAGCTGATCTTTTTCAATAGTGTACGCACTAAAATGACATCACGTGGTCCGAGACAGATGTTAAATTTTTGTCCTTAATAAACACATGCCCTCCGATATTCAAAACCACTTAACTGGTCAGGAACGGCACCTGGCAGGTTATATAGGATGTAACCGGCTATCCAGTGATATTCAGTGGGGGATAGCTGCTTATTCCCTGCTGAATATTCCCAGTTAGCGCCTAGGAGATAACCGGCTATGTAGCGCGATATAGCCAGCTATCCCTGGATATTCAAGCCATATCCAGCTATTCTAATTGGCCACTTCGGTGCGCTTAAATAGATGGTATATCTTTAGCCGGTTTAAAGTTAACCGGCTATCTTTAAATATCTACATAGCCAGTTAATTTTAAACCAGCTAAAAATAAACCAGATATTCAATGCAGGTCACCAGAAATGATCCGACATTGAATATCAGGGCTGACTGCCAACCGCAGGAGTTCATCAGGCTTCCTCCTGCAGTCTGAATATTGGCATTATGATAAGTGGGTACAGGAAAAGCTACCATGCTTCTTCCCATATCAACACCTCATTTGCCTATAACATTAATTCATTTACATGAATGCACATGTTAAATTTAGGTCAAACATACTAACATCTTCTGACCATTATACTTTGAGGAGGAGACTGAATTACCAGATGTTCCAAAAGAGCTTCAAATTTGGCTGTTTTTCAACTTACCATAAACCTTCTCTCTTATGCTTTTAAGGTACTTTGGGAACTGAAGTGAATGAGGCCCTTTTTTTTTCTATAGATATTTTCAGGTTACTTGTCCAATAGTGTTAACCCAGCTTGATTATTATAATTCTATCTACACTGGTTGCAACAAATGTGTTTTAAGGAAGCTTCAAACTGCCCAGAATACAGCGGCCAGGTTTGTCCTGCATGTGTAACGCTTTGGAAGGGCTACTCCACTGTTGATTCAATTGTATTGGCTTCCTATTAAGGCCAGGATTGCTTTTAAGCTCTGATTTGGGGATCTGTTTACTAAGGCACACTAGCGTTTTTAGTGCATGCTAAAAATTAGCACACGCTAACACTAGAGACACCCATATATTCCTATGGGTATCTTTAGAGTTAAAAATATTAGCACGCCGAGTAATGTGGAGAGGGCAAGATGGCATCTGAGTAGGAAGCAGTTGCAGGCTGTTCCTCTACCCCACCTTAGCTTCACTGAAATTTCTTCTTACTTTTCTTTCGTTACCCTATGCCTAAAAGAAGGGGAAAGCAGAGGGTTTACCCTGCTGCTCCTGCTGTTCTTGTGGCAGGACTGATGGAATGCTTCGCAACTCCAGGCGGAATAGCTGGGCAAATGTCTTCGCTGCGGGTTGGAGTGGTGGGATATAAACCACTCCCCCGCTTGAAGCTGACATCTCTCTCAGCCCAGAACTGTGGAGCCCCCCGACGATACCAGCAGCCTTGCTATGTGGGCGTCTTGGATCGGTGAGACCTGAGGAGGGGTCACTTACTCTGGGAGCAGGGGCAGCCCAAGGCAATGGAGCGCCCAGTGTAGCAATGCAAGATAGAGTTGCTCAATCGTTTATCAGGGATTTACGAGCAGGAACAGAGGAGGTGATTGATTTGGGCGGCGAAGGAGCCCAGGTAAAGGCACAGCAACAACTTAAAACTTTTCCGCTGAAAAAAACAGAAGTGATCACCCTAGAGATGATTTGGGACGCTTTGGTGAGTTTGGATTTCTACAATGGTGATGTCTACTCAGTTATTTCCTGAAAAAATTGCTGAACTAGAAACTAAGGTACAACAATCAAAGTCTTTTGAACAATTAACTAAGTCTGATATTGATAAACTTAAAGATGGAGAAGGTACATTAATTAAAGAGAATTTATTCTTACATAGGAAAATACACAATTTGGAAAATCAGCAAAGAATGAAAACTTTGCGATTTATAAATTTTCCTAAATTACCAGCTGTTGCTCCTTTAGTTACCTTCAAGAAATATCTTTCAGAAATCTTGAAAATACCAGAGCAAGTATATCCCCCGGTTTCAAGAATGTATTATCTTTTGCCTTATGTTAAGAAACCCTCTGGTCAACTACTAACAGTGAGTCCTGAATTACCATTCGATGAATTAAACTATTGGAGTTCAAACTGCTACCTTAATAGTAGATTTTGTCCTACAACCAGATCGTGATTGGATTCTAAAGACTTTCTTTTGTCATAGACAAGAACTTTTTTTCAATCATAAAATCAGAGTGTTATGATTCTGTTAAAATTCTGCTAGTCAGACAGGGGAATGCTTGGGACTGCTCCTGATTGACCCGTCAGGGGCTGAGCTGATGTCAGTCTGATCTACTTAAGCTTACCTTTCCCTACAACCCCTGCTTTGGTGTTATTCCTATTCTGCTGAAGCCTTCCCTTTGCTCTGTCTGAGCTATTAGCTGTGTTTTTGTGGAGTTTGGTTACTCCTTACCTCGCTTGCAGTTTTCTGTTGCTTTGTGTCTGTCTGCTGGCTGCTTCCTGCGTGTGCCTAATTACCTCTTTATTCTGCACCTGGGATTCTCTCTGTTTGGCTGTGGTGCTGTGTGGTGAGTTCCTACCTCGTCCCGTTCCAGTTTGTTTGTTTTAGTTCCCCTTCCTTCAGAGTTACCCTGGTGTGCTTTGTTTGTATTCTGTTGGTAAGTCCTGCCCTTGTAGCAGACTGTGGCTCCTTTGTTTCTGTCCGTGGGGGGTTGTTTGTCTGCTCTTTCCCTTTATCTGCAGTGTTCCCTGCCTCTGGCAGCTGTGTGTTTCAGAGTTTGGTTTAACCCTTTGTCTACAGAGTTTCCCTGCTTCTGGCAGTTGCCTGCTTAGTGCAGTCTTCTCTTGTGACCATTCTAGTTCTTCCTTTGCTGTAACTATTGTCTGTATTGCTGAGCACTATTCCCTTTCTGTGCTGGGTGTGTGTGTTAGGCACCGCACTCTATTTTTGCTGACTTTTTCTTTCCCTGTCTGCTGAGGGTCTCTGCCTACAGTATCTTTATTTCGTAGTCCCTCATTTCCTATATGTGCCGTGGGATTCTGCTTGACGTGTTTCTGTGTGTGCTTCCCTTTCTCCCCTCCCTATGTATGAGTCAGTTCCAGTTCGGCTGTGAGGCCCGCCTGCTTGAATTCTGAGTAAATGGGTTCCCAATAGGCCGTGAGGCCTGCCTATATGCCCTATCTTCCATTTTTCTGGAAGTGCAAATTGGTTGCTGTGTATGTTTGCAGGGCTTGGTAGCTGGGGTAGTGTGTAGTGCTTGTTCGGCCCAACCTTGGCCTTGGCCTAACACCTATACTAGGCCTCAGCCTGGGCTCAAGGGCTCACAACTTGAGCAACACAGAGTTTTTCCTGACGTATCTAGACAAACTCGAAAAAGGCATCAATCTTTTTTGAAATTACATTCACGTGTTCTTCAGTTGGGGGGAACCTTCTGGCTTAACTTTCCATGTAAACGTGTGATTAAAATACAGTCAGTTAAATATGTTTTCTTTGAAACAGATCATTTGGTGACTTTTCTGGACTCCAAACAGACCCTTGTCTCATCTCCTCTGCTATCAGCTCCTGTGATATCTACTCAGTAATTTTTATAAAGCCTGGGTTGTTCTTCCTCTATTTCTTCAGAATGGTTTCTTGAATTGTGCCTTGCCCCTCCCCCTTTATGTGGACTTGAGATACAATTGTCACTTATAAGAACTTTATATGATTATAATTGTTTTTCCTTTATTGATTTGTGGCGTTGTTCTTTTCTATTCAAGAATTTTTTTTTCTTGTAGAATGTAATGAAACTTTTGTAAATTTAAAAAAAAAAAAAAAAATAATATATATATATATATATATATATATATATATATATATATATATATATATATACTAGCGCGTCTATAGTGTGGCTTAGTAAACAGGGCCCTTTGTTTGGTACTGCCCCTGATTATATGTTGCCCCGTGTTACTTCGCCTTCTCACATGGCAGCCTTTGGTGCGATAGTCTAGCTGCATCTTCATTTTTTTACCAGTAAGAAAGAAGTCAATAAGTCAATTTATTCTGCTACTTTTTCTTATCAAGTACCCTGTTTATGAAATGTGCTAGCATTTTTAGCACATGCTAAAAATTATATTCCTATGGGTGGCCATAGAGTTAACGTGTGTTATTAGCGTGCCTATAGCGCAGCTTAGTAAACAGGGCCCCAAAGTACTAAGTGGTGGAATTCTTTGCTGAAATACATTAGATCCCAGTATAATTACTTAGTATTTTGCAAGTTTTTCAAATCTTTCCTTTTAAAAAAAAGTTTTGTTACTTGATGCTGATGCCTAGTTTCCACCCCCTTTCCATTATATCTGTATTTAAGATTCTTACTTTTATTGATATGTGAGCAATTATGGATTTATTTAATATTTTGTAATGTCTCCTTGTAGCTTGTTAGCCACATTGAACTCGAAATTGTGGGGGAAAATGTGGGGTATAAATGTCATAAATAAATAAGTTGCCTTTTTTTAGATGTTGAACATGTATACCTTGGAGGAAAGGAGAAACAGGGGTGATATTTCAAATATTTGAAAGGTATTAATCCGCAAACAAACCTTTTCCGGAGACGGGAAGGCGGTAGAACTAGAGGACATGAATTGAGGTCAAAGGGGGGCAGACTCAGGACTAATGTCAGGAAGTATTTTTTCACGGAGAGGGTGGTGGATATGTGGAATGTCCTCCCGCGGGAGGTGGTGGAGATGAAAACGGTAATAGAATTCAAACATGTGTGGGATAAACACAAAGGAATCCTGTTTAGAAGGAATGGTTCCGTGGAATCTTAGCGGAGATTGGGTGGCGACGCCGGTAATTGGAAACAAAACGGGAGCTGGGCAGACTTCTACAGTCTACGCCCTGATCATGACTGAATAGATAAGGATGGGCTGGAGTGTAAATTTTAAGGGGCTTTGATGTTAGCTTCAGAACTTAGTACAAGAACAGTACTGGGCAGACTTCTACGGTCTGTGACCTGAGAAAGGCAAGGACAAATCAAACTCTGGTGTACATATAAAGTATCACATACCATGTAAAATGAGTTTATCTTGTTGGGCAGTCTGGATGGACCGTACAGGTCTTTATCTGCCATAATTTCATTTACTATATGTTTACCACAATTATTTTGTTATATTGTTGTCTTTGTAATTAATCTGTCTTTCTATGTGTTTTTTATGTTTCAAACTATTTGCTGCCCTGTGATATGCTCATAATTGTTGGTCTACAATTTATTTAATTAAATTATATATGCTATATTTTTAGTTTGTGTCAAATACTAGTGTTCATGCTAAGCTCTAGTGCTCAGTGGGGAAAATAAGTCATGTTGCATCTGTTATAAGGCTGTCAAGTATTCCTAATGCTTACAGGCCATAGTTTAGATAAAAAAAAAGCAGTTCTGAAATGATACAATAAGGACAGCCAGGGTCGTGCCTAGGGTCTCTGGTGCCCCCCTGCAGACTATCAGTTGGCGCCCCCCCCCCCCCCCCATGTGGCATCTCCTTTCGCTCTTCTCACACCCTGCCAGTCAAGAATTTTTAGCAGCCAGAGAACATTTTTTTGTAAAGCTTTTTGTACTTATTTTGCCATCTATTTTTTATTTTTTGGGGGGGGGAGGGGTAATGGCTCACTTTGCTTTTTTCCTGTCTGCCTCTTTGCCTTTCTGTTCCATCAGCTTGCTTATTTTCCTTTCCTGTGCCCTTGTAGGCTCCCCTCCTTCCTCCCTGATTCTAGCTATGTTCTCTTCCCCCCCACCCCCACACAGAAATTTCCTTGCCTTGTCTTTCCTTCCTTCTTCCAAATTTTGCTGTACTGGTTGTTTTTCCCAATGCTGGTCATAGGCACACATCGACGTTATGGTGTTATTAATGTCCCTGGGCAATTTGGAAGCCAAGATCTTTGAAGCTTGATCAGTTACAATTTTAAAAACAGTAGAAATAACTTTAAATTGTATTCTATATTCAATTGGTAGCCAATAGTCCCTTTAACACTGGTGTAACATGATCAAATCGATTTCTGCCTCTCAAAACCCTAGCTACCGCATTTTGGGCTTCCTGCAGGGCCTTCAAATGCACTTTCTTTATCCCCATAAGTAGGCCCATTGCAGTAATCAAAACAAGGCAAAAGTAAACTTTGAACCACCATCCTAAAGTTACAAGGTTTCAAAAGATGTAAAGAAATTTCAGATGTCTTACCAATGTCAACAAAAAACAAAATAAATATGCGGATCCAAGCAGCGGCTCTCCTCTCAGCACTCCAACGGCGTTGGCAACACCCGGTCCTCCTGTGGTCCAAATAACTCGACGGCGGACCTCATGGACGGTCGGAGACTCGGACCTGCCTGACAATGTGCTCCGCATCTGCGAGCGAGACTCCAAGGGTGTGGAAGAGCTGGGGGTGGTGCCAAAGAGCCGAGTGCTGCGCGCGGGAAGGCAGCAACGCATGTGCATAGGCGCCGACGCGCCAACTTGGTACGGTAGTAAGGTTTATTTTTTTAATTTTTAATACAACACTCGGCCGGCACGGTGCCCTTGAAGGCAGGCGCCCCCTGCGGTGCTTACCCCGCTTACTGGGTTGACACGGCCCTGGGGACAGCTGTATTAATTGACTAATAATTGTGTGCAACTCATAAGAGAAAACATAAAACCATAATTATTCTAACTACATATATCTATCAAACCAGATCAGGCTTCTTAGAAAATATTCTTTGCTCTTCAGAAATCAGTGTGGATAATATGAGATTGATAAGGAATTTGCTCTCTGATACTTTAGCAAGGCACTAGAATAAACTCATTAATCATTAATTTCCTATAAAGAAAAATTTGATCTCCTTAGCGTTTGCAGTTCAGGAAAGTGCTACATAACTGACACAGAAATTCTCATGGTACTTAGTGGAACATTTTACAACACTAGAGTGAATGTCTTTTTGTTGGCTCAGTGACACTAAGAGGGGCATAATTGAACGAAAACGTCTATCTCCATGGGCGTTTATCTCCAAGAACGGGTCCGTGAAAGGGCGGACCGAACCGTATTTTAAAAAAAAATAGACGTCCATGTTTTATTCGACAATTTGTGAGCTGGGCGTTTTTGGTTTTCAGCGATAATGGAAAATGAAAGCGCCCAGCTCAAAAATGAAAAAATCCAAGGCATTTGTTCGTGGGAGGGGCCAGGATTCGTAGTGCACTGTCCCCCCTCACATGCCAGGACATCAACTGGGCACCCTAGGGGGCACTTTTACAAAAACAAAAAAAAAGGTAAAACAGCTCCCAGGTGCATAGCACCCTTCCCTTGTGTGTTGAGCCCCCCCAAATCCCCCTCAAAACCCACTGCCCACAAGTCTACACCATTACTATAGCCCTAAGGGGTGAAGGGGGGCACCTACATGTGGGTACAGTCGGTTTGGGGGGGTTGGACGACTAATAAGCATTAAGCAGCACAATTGTAACAGGTAGGGGAGGGATGGGCCTGGGTCCACCTGCCTGAAGTCCACTGCACCCCCTAATAACTGCTCCAGTGACCTGCATACTGCTGCCAGGGAGGTGGGTATGACATTTGAGGGTGAAAATAAACAGTTGTGAAACGGCATATTTTATGGTGGGAGGGGGTTTGTGACCACTGGGGGAGTCAGGGGAGGTCATCCCCGATTCCCTCCAGTGGTTATCTGGTCATTTAGGGCACTTTTTGGGGCCTTATTCGTGGAAAAACAGGGTCCAGGAAAAGTGCCCTAAATTCTCGCTAAAAACGCATATTTTTTTCCATTATCGGCGAAAGGCGCCCATCTCTGATCGGCTGATAACCACGCCCCAGTTCCGCCTTCACCACGCCTTCGACACGCCCCTGTCAACTTTGTACGCTTCCGTGATGGAGTGCAGTTGAAAACGAAAGAGATATTTTATTAATACGATAAAGATAAAATATGCATACAATAATCCGTATACATAAAATAGCCCGACACAGGCCGTGTTTCGCCCAACTGGGCTGCTTCAGGGGCTATAGAGTAGTTCTTCACTACCAAACCAGAAATATGCTTGGTAAAAGCAAGTGTATGGACAATATCCTGAAAAAAAACGGCTCATCCAGAGACGCAAAAACAAATGGTTATGGACCTGAGGTCATATGAGCAGCCTCTTATCTCCAAATGTGGAAACACGGCCTGTGTCGGGCTATTTTATGTATACGGACTATTGTATGCATATTTTATCTTTATCGTATTAATAAAATATCTCTTTGGTTTATCTACGATCTGCTTTGTACAGTTTCCACTTTGGAGTTTGCAGATCGTCTGCCCCTTTGCTTTCTTGTGCAGTTGAAAACGTCCAAGTTCGGCTTTCGATTATACCGCGTTATTCGTTTTTGGGAGATAAACGCCTATCTCCCGATTTAGGTCGCAATATAGGCGTTTTTGTCTTTCGATTATAAGCTGGTAAGGTGCTTATTTTAGAAGCACAGTTCACGCTTTGGATGTTCATAAACCGTCTCTATCATGTATAGACGTCTAAATTCTGATTTTGCAAAGCTGGGATATATAACATACAGTAACATAGCAACATATTAACATAGTAAGTGACAGCAGATAAAAACCTGAATAGTCCATTCAGTCTGACCAACAGTCACATTCATTATCAATTCATGATTAAGTAAAAAATGAACTTGGTCATGGTCTTTTTTTTTGGTGTTTCTGGGACATAGGCTGTAGAATTCTGCCCGGATCTGTCCTTATGTGAATGTGTGCCTTTCCTGTCATTAATAGAGTTCCTTTCCTTTCTGCGATTTTAAATTGTACACTGCTCTACTCTGCTATGGCAGCTAGAGTGGTATAGCAAGTTTTAATAAACCATAAATTACTGGAGTTGCCATCAAAGCCCACTCCAGCCTATCCGAATCTGTCTTGTCATTTACGAGACACAGACTGTCAAAGTCTGCCTGGCACTGTCCTCACATTGCAAACTACTGGAGCTTCCATTGAAGCCCTCTCTAGATGCAGAAATGTTAAAGGAAATTAGGGACACAAACAAACTGGGCAACACAATAATGGGTGATTTCAATTACCCCGATATTGACTGGGTAAATGTAACATTGGGGCATGCTAGGGAGGTAAAATTCCTTGATGAAATCAAGGACAGCTTTATGGAGCAGCTGGTACAGGAGCCAACGAGAGAAGGAAAAATTCTAGACCTAGTCCTTAGTGGAGCGCATGATCTGGTGTGGGAGGTAATGGTGCTGGGGCCGCTTGATAATAGTGATCATAATATGATCAGATTTGATATTAGCTTTGAAGTAAGTAAACATAGGAAATCAAAAAAGGAGACTATGATAAAATGAGAAGAACAGTGAAAAAAAATCTTAGAAGAGCGGCTGCAAGGGTCAAAAATTTACATCAGGCGTGGATGCTGTTTAAAAACACCATCCTGGAAGCCCAGGCCAAATATATTAAAATGTATTAAAAAAGGAAGACGGAAGGCCAAACGACAGCTGGCATGGTTACAAAGTGAGGTGAAGGAAGCTATTAGAGCTAAAAGAAAATCCTTCAGAAAATGGAAGAAGGAACCGACTGAAAATAATAAGAAACAGCATAAGGAATGTCAAGTCAAATGCAAAGCGCTGATAAGGAAGGCTAAGAAGGACTTCGAAAAAAAGATTGCTTCGGAGGCAAAAACACATAGTAAAAACTTTTTTAGATATATTAAAAGCAGGAAGCCGGCAAAAGAATCGGTTGGACCACTAAATGACCGAGGATTAAAAGGGGCGATCAGGGAAGACAAAGCCGTAGCAGAGAGATTAAATTAATTCTTTGCTTCGGTCTTCACCGAGAAAAATTTGGCTGGGATACCAGTGCCTGAAATGGTATTTGAAGCTGACGAGTCAGAGAAACTTAATGAATTCTCTGTAAACCTGGAGGATGTAATGGGGCAGTTCTACAAACTGGACCGGACGGTATTCATCCCAGAGTACTGATAGAACTGAAAAATGAGCTTGCGGAGCTATTGTTAGTAATGTGTAATTTATCCTTAAAATCGAGCATGATACCGGAAGATTGGAGGGTGGCCAATGTAACGCCGATTTTTTAAAAAGGTTACAAAGGAGATCTGGAAAATTATAAACTGGTGAATCTGACGTCGGTGCCGGGCAAAATGGTAGAGACTATTATAAAGAACATAATTACAGAGCATATTCAAAAGCATGGATTAATGAGACAGTCAACATGGATTTAGTGAAGGGAAATCTTGCCTCACCAATCTACTACATTTCTTTGAAGGGGTGAACAAGCCTTTTGGGTCCTGCACGTGGAATGGATAGCATATCTGAAAAAGTTACCCTTGATAATCTGGACTTCAGCTTTCTACCAGAAACCTGTCTCCCACATTTTCCTATGTCATTGGTACCCACATGTACCAAGACAGCCAGCTCCTCCCCAGCACTATCTAAGATCCTGTCTAGGTGACGTATGAGGTCTGCCACCTTCGCACCAGGCAGGCAAGTGACCAGGCGATCTTCACGTCCACCAGCCACTTAGCTATCTACATGCCTAATGATTGAATCACCAACTACAAAAGCTGTCCAAACCCTTCCTGCCTAGGCAGTTCTTGGAGATGTATCCTCAGTGCGAGAGGATAGTGCATCCCTTGGTAGGCAGGTCCTGGCTACAGGAGTACTTCCTGCTTCACCAGGGTGATGCTCTCCTTCTTGGAGACCTTCCTTTTCCAAGGCAACACAGGGACTGCCAGACTGGAGGTGGGACTTCTTTACAACATCCTTGTACGTCCCCTCTATATACCTCTCGGTCTCCCTCAGCTCCTTCAAGTCTGCTACTTTACTTTCAAAAGAGCAGACCCATTCTCTGAGAGCTAGGAGCCCTTTGCATTGGAAACAAACATATAACCGCTCACCAATTGAGAGATAATCATACATGTGACACTCAATGCAAAAGACTGGATAGAACACCTCTCGCTGCTAGACTGCTGTCTCCATCTTAGTATTTTTGAGGTTTTCAATAATTTAAAACTTGCTAAAGTATTAAGGATATTAGTCTAATATAAATAAAAGTCTTTAGCTTAAATGATACATTGTGCAATTTATTTAGTGTTTTCTTCTTAGAAAGTAACAAAATATAATTAAAATTCTGTAAGAGCATGCCTCCCTTGTTATCCTAATTAGAATAAGTGACTATAAATGGAGAGTTATGCTAGGGGTAGGCAAGAGTTATGGAGGGTGGGTGAGGTTGAAGACTAAACTAGGTTCTGCTGTGCCTTCTAGAGACTGTTAAAGGCTGTGGCAGAAAGTGCTTACCCCTGAAATGGCCACGTGGCAAGTGGTTCACTTGCTGCATGGCCATTTATTTAAGAAAAGGGGGTCTTGGTGTACATCAAAATCATGTGGCAATACCAGTGCAGGCCCCCTTTTGCCACAGCTTCACCAAAGGACCCCTTATTAATCAGATTGCTCTTAATAACCTTTGAAAATATTCTAGTTTCTCACACCTTAATTAACAAATAATTCAGGTCAGTAGCATTGCTACCTCTCCAGCAGCCAAAGAACAAACAATAACTGTCTTTTAGAACAAAATTTGAGCCTTGCTACTATCCTTTTTAATGTTCTTTGGCTGTTAAGTTTCTACCTCTAGAAAAAGTTTCAGTTTAAAACTATGGGAAAAGTCTCTACCTCTAGAGAAAGTCTCAGTTTAAAACTATGAGAAAAGGGTTGTACATTATGAAAACTAGTTAATAATGCTTGCTTCTCTCTCTCTCTCTCTCTTTTTTTTTGTTCCCTAAGACTGAACTAGGCCCCGTTGTTCCTGCTAGAGGCTGTTAATACTGTGGTACAAAGTTCAAGTTGTAAAACTAGGAGAAAAAGAGTATAGAGACTAGTTGATGAAATTTTTCTTTTTTTATTCTGCCTATTAATAACCTACAATTTCTCCTTTAAACCACAATCTTTAAGTTCCCAAAGCACAGAGCAAAATAATCTTCACTTACCAGAGAAATGCCCTCTTTTCTCAGAACTTCTCAGGTTCAAACTTAACTGGCCAGCGCTGAATACTGGCTTGGCCTGTTAAGTTTGAACTGGCCAAAAATAACATAGATATTCAATACCAGTCACCAGAAACGGCCTGGCAGTGAATATCTGGGGTCAGCGTTGACTGCGGGAGTTAGTCAGGTTAACTCCTGTGGTCTGAATATCTGGCTCTATAAATTTATGTGTGCAATTCGCACGTACATTTAAGTGACCCGTTATCACATGACAAGGAATTGTGTATTTCCTAAGAACCAAACTGGCTGGGTGTGTCACAAGGACTGGATGAAGAACCCCTGCTGTAACCTAGCCACATGTCAACTAAAAGGCATGTTTGATACTGGAGTTGCTCTTTATGGTATGCTTACTACAGAGATACTAATTCCAACAAGCAATACAGAGGGGAAAAAACCCATAATAACAAAAATATATGCTCTACCTTCATCTGAGAGTATTTTTCCTTTTAAACCCATTTTCTTTAATGATAATAGCACTACATACACACAGGTGAACAATTTATTCCAGTTGAAAGGAATTGTCAGCAAACATAAAGTGCTCTATTTTTAAACACATTACTCATGCAATAGGTCATGTAACACATCTCACTAGGATCTTTGCATAAATGATAGATGAGCTTCTGCAGACAAAAAAAAATGACTAAACTCCAACAGGTCCTAGAAATAAGCAGTAGATTTTCCCTAAAATGGACTTGGGGAAAATCCACTGCTTATTTCTAGAATAAGCAACATTATTATTTATTTAGATTTTGCTCATACCTTTTTCAGTAGTAGCTTAAGGTGAGTTACATTGAAGTACACTGGGTATTTCTGTCCCTGGAGGGCTCACAATCTACGTTCATAACTGAGGCAATGGAGGGTTAAGTGACTTGCCCAAGATCACAAGGAGCAGCAGTGGGATTTAAACTGGCCACCTCTGGATGTCAAGACAACTGCTCTAACTATTAGGCCACTCCTCCACTATTGTACTATTGTTTTGGGATCTTGCCAGCTACTTGTGACCTGGATTGGCCACTGTTGAAAACAGGATGCTGGGCTTGATTGACCTTCAGTCTGTCCCAGTATGGCAATACTTATGTACTTATGTAAGTGCACGCCGCTGATCGCACCCTCTTGGAGAAATGGGGAGGTCTGCGGATATTTGCATGCGATAAGAGAGAAACTGGATATAGAATAAAGTAGAACTGAATGCAAGCACTTGCCCTAAAAGTATTTTTTGTAAAATAAATACAAGTAGAAACCGGCCGATATTCAGTGCTGTTCAAGCAGCAAGGAATGGCTCCTGGCCGGTTAAATAGCATATAGCCAGCTAAACACTAATATGCAGCGTGAGATAACTGATTATCTCTGCTGAATATTACTGCTTAGCGCATAGGGGGAGATTCTATATAGAAAGCCTATACAATCGGCGTTGAAATCAGTGCCGACTAAGTGTATTCTATAATCAGTGCCTGGATTTAGGCACTGATTAAAGAATACGCTTAGTTTATATTTCAGCGCCTAAATCTATGTGCATCCATTTACACCAACCAAAACATGACATAAATCCCAGCGCTTAGATTTTGGCGCACTGGGCCATATTCTATAACTAGGTGCATAAATTTTGGAATGCCCACGAAACACCCATTTCCCTGCCCATAACCACACCTCTTTTTCCCTGCACGAGTTAGAAGTTTGGTGCACATTGTTACAGAATACGCTTAGTGAGTTGGGCGCCTAAATCCTAATCAATGTCAATTAGTACTCATTGTTGCTTGTTAAGTACTGTTATCAGTGCTTATTAGCTTGTTAAACTACGCACAATGTTATAGAATCTGCGTCGATTTAGGCGCAATATATAGAATCTAGAAGATAGCGGCTAACCAGCTATATTGCATGATATAACTGGCTAGCCATGACTATTCAGCGCATCGCTTGCTAAGTTTGGTGGCCAAATCAGGCCGCCCAAATAGCAGGCCTATCTTTGGCCGTTATAAACTTAACCAGACAAGTGCTGAATATTGATCTGCTTAAGTTTAAGCTGGCCGAAAAACTCCAGATATTCAATGCCGGTCATCAATTGAATATCCGGGCTCAGCGCAGATAGTGGGACTTAACCGGCTTGCATCTCATGGGCTGAATATCGGCCAGAAAGTGTATGTTTTTCTTTTTAGCTATTTCTGTCACCTCTGACTCTCACATCTTTCTATCCACATTCCATTAACTCTCTTGCATCCACTCCCCTGCTCTTGTGCCCGCGCAATCCCTGCCACACTATTTTGCAAACACCCCCTTCTTCCTCCAAATAGTTTTTATGTCCTACCTTATTCCGAATGTCTCTCACCATCTCTATTCCCCCACCCCCCACCCCAACCCTAGTCCAAGTCCTCTCAGACCTGTTGAAGATCATGTGGCATCATGGTCCTTTGGGAGAAACATTTGTTAGACAGCCCAAGTCTTTCTTACCAGCTTCAGGGAGATGGAAAGGAGTCATCAATGAACCCCCCACCTCCTCATCTCTCCTCAGAACTGAATCCCCATCAAGGTAAGCCCAACAATTAGGCAAGACTAGGTAACTGCCCATGGCAGCAGCTTCTTGGGGGTGCCAAACACACTCAAAGAAGTAACGGGAGGCAAGGTTGAAGGTTTGCCTAGGGTGCCTAATAATCTTGCACTGGTCCTGACCTCTATCTTCATCTCCCCTATTTTTACTCTTCTTTGTATCTCCACATTCATCCCCTCCTCACTTCCCAGTAGGTACCCCCTTTTGAGTGTCACCCTCTCCCCAAAGCTACTCTCTTCTTTTTTTTTTCCTTTTCAGCAATCATCTCCTCTCCCTCCCCATAATAACTATAGTCTTTGAGTTATTACTCATCTTGAGCTCAGAGTTTGAAATGGCAGGTAACTACATCTAAAAAGCAAATCCACAAATCGTTCAGAGAGATCCAAACTGTAGCCAGGGGTTGATTCTGCCCCAGCCTCCTAGTCTGCCTCTCCTTCATTCCTTCTTGCAACAAGCCAGAAGAAGAACAGGAGGATAAATAACAGAGCTGTCTTCCCCAGTTTATCCCCTTTGGTTGTTTCTCCACCACATATTACCTTTTGCTATGAACAGAGCGGAGGGAGAGACTGAAGCAGGAATAGTAGGGGGGCCTTCTTTTCTCTGCAGTCTCTGTTCCAGCCTCAGCCTCTCTCCTCCTGCACCTAAATGAAATGAAGGGAGGAGTTGCATTAAGGGTAGCAGAGTGGCTCTTTCTTTCTCTTTTCTGTCTAATCCATGCTCATCCCCTCCCCTTCCTTCATGTTACCTGATGCCTGGGAACCAGGAAGTAAAGGGCACAGTCCAGGGCATTAGTTTCATGAGCCCACACCTAGTGAATATCCTTATTTAAGTTCTCTGCTACTTTCTAAATTTGTAGCAGTTGGACCAGCACTACAAATATTCCACTTAATGTTGGGGGACTTTCAGCTGCCAATCAGAGCTTTATTTGGGAACTTATATGGCAACAGTCTCGTGACCACAGAACTTAAGGTTTGGCTCAATGTCAAAATTCTCAGCTGAGTGCACTGTGCTTTGGGAACAGTATAATTTGTTGAGAAACACTGCCAAAATAAGGGACAACTTTAGCCATTCCAGGACAGTACGGAAAATTCCAGAAGCTTTGCCGATGCTGTAGTGCAGCCACTTTAATGGGAAAACCCTCTGTGTGCAGATACAGTCTGAATATCAGCTGCAGCATCATCAACCATCGGCTGATCGCGTACCTGTGCCAGGTCCAGTTTAGAAAAATATTTCCCTCCTAACAATGAAGCCAAGAGATGACTCATCACTGAAATGGAATCCAAGTGCTGTTTTCGGTGCCTTGATGAAGGTGCATTAATAATCACTACAAATCCAGATGCCCTTGTTTGCTTTTGTCAGTATGACCACTGAGACATTCAGCATTAATCTTTCCATTGAAGGAAACCAGGCCATGGCAGAGTATAATTTGAACTGAGACTACAGTATAGTTTAAAGGTGACAGGTGAGCCTTTGTATTCACCCAGACTCTCTCCTCCAACACTGGATTTGGATTTGAGATTTAATTTTTCAGCTTGCCAAAGGAGTAGAGGAGTAACCTAATGGTTAGAGCAGCAAGCTGTGAACCACGAAAGTCAGGTTTCAAATCCTAGTGCAGCTCCTTGAGATTTTAGACAAGTCACTTAACCCTCCTTTGCTTCAGATACAAAGTTAGATTGCAAGCTCTCCAGTGCACCTGAATGAAATTCACCTTGAGCTACAACTGAAAAAGGTGTAAGCTAAATACCAAAAATGAGCTTAAAACAAGTTATTTCCCTTTTAAAATGGAATTACAGTCTATATGTCAGTGCCTGGAGATTGAAACCAATCCAGGCCAAGAAGATTTCAATGCTGATTGAACACATTTCCTCCAAGTTTGGGAAGTGACAGTGTTGTGTGCCAAATGGCACAGTTCAGCAGTAAATGTAGAAACACATTCTTGGCCCCAATTTAATTTAAAGAAAGCAGTCAATATTCAAAGTAATTTATCTGGCCAATAGGGACTGTTATGTACAAAATTGATCTTGAAGCTCATTTTCTCTGGTAGATGAAGATACTTACTAACTTAGTCAACCGATTTTTGTTGGAGGGAAATATGCCAATCCAATTAGGTCATATCTTATTAATGCCTCTACTGAAGGGCTCCAATGTAGATCTTGTTCTCTGCTCCAACTATAGACCAGTGGCTAATATACCATTCTTGGCTAAGATGATAGAAGCAGTGGTAGGGACAAAATGTTTTCAACTACGAGTATTGAGTAAGTTAAAGGGTATGTTACCAGCATATGATTTTCATACAGAACTGCAAAACTTGGTGCTTATACAATTGGATTTCTGTAACTCACTTTATTAAGGTTTGAATTCAACTAAAATGCAAGCTTTACACATTGTTCAGAATGCAGCAGCTTGTTTGTGGGAGTGAAGAAATTTGAGCATGTTTCTCCCACTTTGAAATGTTTATACTGGTTGGGGTGAGATTTCATATACAAGATCTTGACTTTGATACTGTACATCAATGTATATATGGTAAGATTCCACAATATTTTATGGATTCTTTATTCATGTATGAACCACAACGAGAATTATGTTCTGTGGTGAAAAAACAGCTACAAACCTGTTTGTCGTTTATCTGAAACAAGAAATTGTGCATTTTCTATAGCTGAGGCTTATTTGTGGAATGGTCTGCCAGGCTTCTAAGACTGTACAGATGTTCAGAAATTTAAAAAAAATTATTGAAGAATTTTTATTTTGTAGAAGCGTATATGGATGGATGGATAGAGATTAGTTTGTCTTCACAGCTCTTCCCAGAAGTCAATGATGTATTAATGAAATTTTATTTTATTTGTCATTCTTTAATGTTTTTCCTCTGATATGTGATGTTTTTACTGTAACCTGCTTTGAGTTTAAAGCAGGATAAAAATTTTTGAAAATAAAAATATAATGCTTCTGCATAGCTCTATGATGCAACTTTACCTTGAGTGTTGCATTCAATTCTAGTCGCCATATCTCAAAAAAAAAAGTGGAATTAGAAAAGGTTCAAAGAAGAGTGACCAAAATGATAAAGGGGATGGAACTCGTCTCATATGAAAAAGGAGTGGAGGAGTAGCCTAGTGGGTAGTGCAGTGGACTTTGATCCTGGGGAACTGGGTTCAATTCCCACTGCAGCTCCTTGTGACTCTGGGCAAGTCACTTAACCCTCCATTGCCTCAGGTACCAAAAACTTAGATTGTGAGCCCTCTAGGGACAGAGAAAGTACCTGTATATAATGTGTACAGTGCTGTGTACATCTAGTAGCACTATAAAAATGATTAGTAGTAGTAAAATCATTAGGACTCTTCAGCTTAGAAAAGAGATCACTGAGGGCAGATATGAGGTCTACAAAATCCTGAGTGGTGTAGAACAAGTAGAAGTGAATCACATTTTTTACTCTTTCAAAAAGTACAAAGATTGGGGGACACTCAATGAAGTTACATGGAAATACTTTTAAAACAAATAGGAAGAAATATTTTTTTCATGTCAATGAATAGTTAAGCTCTGGAACTCATTGCCGGAGGATGTGGTAACAGCGGTTAACGTATCTGAGTTTAAGAAAGGTTTGGACAAGTTCCTGAAGGAAAAGTCCATAGTCTGCTATTAAAATATACATGGGGAAGCCACTGCTTGCCCTGGGATTGGAAGCATGGAATGTTGCTACAATTTGGGTTTCTGACAGGTACTTTATATAAACAGAATATCACAGGGTAAAAAGACACAGGACAGCATGGGTTTGGCTCCCACGAGTTTTCACGGGAGGAAAAGAAAAGCAAAAATGAAATATGTTCTTCCATGGGAGATAAAGCGATATCCAAAAATAGTCACTCTTACTCTGAGCTGCAGCAAAATACAGTTACAGTTGAGAACTGTAAGAGGCAAATATGTGTGGGTGAATAACTCATGGGCAGATTAGGGAGTGTTAATGGTATGCGCACAGTGGATGTGCCTCACACCTGCACCTTTATTTTTTTTCCAAATTGTACCATAACATAATCTTTTATGATGGTTACTCTTTGGCAAAACCCAAATACCTGCTACTGTTTTCCAAGAAGATACTCAAAACATTGGAGGTGAACTGAGTACAGTCATTATCTGTCATTTGCATGTTTTTTTTTTACTATTCTGATTTTTAATTTAGTGTTTGAAGACACAGCTTTTAGAAAGCTCTTCATAATTCCCAGCACATTATGAATCTAAGTAATCAGGGATACCGCTCTCCTGATCTTTACTAGGCATCATACTGGTAGGAACAGCGAGGTTGATATTCAAAAGCACTTATGTAGCTCTTAGCCCTTCCAGCTGTGTGTGGAGTTTTTTGTTGTTGTTGGTATGTGTGTGTGTGTGTGGGGGGGGGGGGGGGTAATTTCTTATGGATTTACCAATAACTTCGGTCTCTTTATTTACAAAACAATCAAAGTTATGCACTGGAAAAAGGGAAGGGAATTGGGGCAGGCTACAGGTGTGATATAAACTTAGGACCTGATATTCAAAGGATTTATGCTCCTAACTTTGAGAGTTAATAGGCCTCTTTCCAAATTAACTTTTGTTGAGTGCATAACTTTATACTCAAAAGAGTCAATATTCAAAGGGATTTAACTAGCAAGAGAGGTTCCTGCCTGGTTAAACTCTGCTGGATTGTGTAGTTGAATATCAGTTTTAACTGGCCATGTACAAACTGGCTAGGTTCAGGGTTGCCAGCTGGGAAAAATTTTCCCAGCCCCAAACCAGCCGTAAACCCGCCCAAAAATCCGCCCGTAGCCAATCCCCGTCTCCCGCGTCACCGAACCCCGCATCACCAACCACGCCCCGCGTCACTAACCCCGCCTCCCACGTCACTAGCCATGCCCCCTACGTCATCCCTGACGTCAACCCTGCCCCTGAAAGGCTTCTATTGGTCCAATTTGGACCAATAGAAGCCCCGGAAAAGCTTCTATTGGACCAAATTGGACCAATAGAAGCCCCGGTAAAACCCGCTGAACTCGCACAGCGGTGACGGGAAAACCTCCCAAAAAACCGCATCCCGCGGCCGGCGAACTTTTCCCGCCGACGCTGGCGAAAACCCACCCATTTGGGCGGTAAAACCGCCCACCTGGCAACCCTGGCTAGGTTAGGGGCGGTCTGGGGTGTAATTTGGGTGGAACCGCTACTTAGTTAACAGCAAATCTGTTTGAGACATTAGATTTTCTTTCTTGCAGTGTATCCCTCTAAAATGTAGAACAGTGAAGGAAATTAGTCAGGGCCATATAGACGAGATTTGTTCATACCCTTTCCTCCGTGCACTCCACTCCATGGATAAATCCTTCTTATCTGTTCCCTTCTCCACTACTGCCAACTCCAGACTTCGTGCCTTTTGTCTCGCTGCACCCTACGCCTGGAATAAACTTCCTGAGCCCCTATGTCTTGCCCCATCCTTGGCCACCTTTAAATCTAGACTGAAAGCCCACCTCTTTAACATTGCTTGTGACTCGTAACCACTTGTAACCACTCGCCTCCACCTACCCTCCTCTCTTCCTTCCCGTTCACATTAATTGATTTGATTTGCTTACTTTATTTATTTTTTATCTATTAGATTGTAAGCTCTTTGAGCAGGGACTGTCTTTCTTCTATGTTTGTGCAGCGCTGCGTATGCTTTGTAGCGCTATAGAAATGCTAAATAGTAGTAGTAGTAGTAGTCCTCAATGAGCTTTCACAAAAGGGGAAGCTTTTACAAGAAAGGAAATTAGGATAATAGTACCGGTCCTAGGTGTACTAGAAAAGGCTAACTATAATGTGTTTAGCAAAAATTAATCATGAAAGCTGCAGCATGCTGCCTGCTTTGTGAGGCTAACCAGATCTAGGGAATGGAACTGAATTAAATCATGGGATTAATTACATTGAAAAGCCAAGCATGATCACTGGGAAGGCTAAGGATGTCCGTCGCTGTTACCTGCATCAGAAAGGGATACGTGTTTTACTGTGAGTAGTAAATGTAATAAAGAATAAAAGCAATGCCTTTCCCCGCACAGCAGCCACATCTTCCCCTGCTCTCTGTAGCCTTTAGAGTGCTCTGTTGGAGTGAAGCCCCTTCTGCAGCCTTGTGTCCTGGTCTACCAACTAACAGTGGCGTAGCGAGGGGGGCTGCCACCTGGGGCGGGGCGGTTCACCGTTGCACCCCCCCCCCCCGGGTGCAGCACGATGATATACCCCCCCCTCGGTGCATCGACACCCCCCCGACCCAGTGCCCACCCTCTTCCTTCCAACCAGCTCCCTACCTTTAAAAAATATCGGAATCTGAAGCGAGGCGCAGCGCCTCGCGCCTGCATGTAAAAGAAATGTGCACCATCTCATCGGGCCTTCCCTCGCTCTGTTTGTCTCGCCCTCCGCTGACGCAACTTCCTATTTCCGCAAGGGCGGGACAGACAGAGTGAGAGAAGGCCTGATGAGACAGTGCACATTTCTTTTACGTGCAAGCGCGAGGCGCTGTGCCGCGCTTTGGATTGGATATTTTTTTAAAGGTAGGGAGCTGGTTGGACGGAGGAGGGTGGGCACTGGGGGGGGGTGTCAATGCGCCGAGGGGGGGAGGAGCTGGCAGGGAGCATCCCCCCCAAGCTGACACCCGGGGCGGACCGCCCCTCCTGCCCCCCCTTGCTACGCCACTGCCAACTAACTGCCTTCAGCTGCTGAGCATTGACTGCAGTGCCACTGATTTGGCTCTGCCTCTGGGCAGATTTGGCAAGGAAAAATTGATTTGTTTAGGAGGGTTCTTTGGGTTGAGAGGTTATATGTTGGGGCCGCCGAGCCCCTCCTGCTGTTTTCTCTGGAGGTAAGAGCATCTCAGCCTCAGAAAAACAAGATATGTTGGGCCATCCCAATGTACCACCTCCAATTGAGAGATGATGTGAGAGACCCCACTACTACTACTATTTAACATTTCTAAAACGCTACTAGGATTATGCAGCGCTGTATAATTCAACATAGAAGGCCAGTCCCTGCTCAAAGAGCTTACAGTCTAAAGGACAAATGTACAGTTAGTCAAGTAGGGGCCATCAAATTGGGGCAGTCTAGATTTCCTGAAAGGTATAGAGGTTAGGTGCCGAAAGCAACATTGAAGAGGTGGGCTTTGAGTAATGATTTGAAGATGGGTAGGGAGGGGGCTTGGCGTAAGGGCTCAGGAAGTTTATTCCAAGCATAGGGTGAGGCGAGGCAGAATGGGCGGAGCCTGGAGTTGGCAGTGGTGGAGAAGGGTACTGAGAGGAGGGATTTGTCCTGTGAACTGTTTCTCTGGGGATGAGAAGCAAGATATTATGGCCATCAAGCTCCTTTTTTTGTTCCTCTGGGGGTGTTATATGTTAACTGGTTCTGTTTCATGTGTTAAGTAAATTTTCATGGATGTTGAAGGCAGCTGTACCATCAGTTTGGCTCGTAATAACAATGATTTTGCATTGTCTATTGTCATTCCTATTTGAGTATGATTTGAAGAAGGAATATGTGACAAGGCAAAGCTTATTTTAGTTTGTTGCATGCACCCTGGAGGTCATGTATCTGTTTTTGCCTCTTTGTTTGTGGGTACACAATAACTTGCTGCTTCTGCCTCAAAGTATCACAAAATCAGTACCGCTCAGAGCATTTTTTTGATGGAATCTGCAGTTATACACAGACTGACATTATGTGGTGTAGAACTCAGAAGGATAGATTTCAGAAAGGTGGTGGTGATACAGAACTGTTTCTTCAAATCAACACAGAAGTCAAAAGGAGAAGTGGCAAGTGTTGTAGGTGACTCTCAGAAAGAGACCAAGACTTGACATCATTCAGTAGAAACACTGAGTACATTAACTTGGTTAAGGGTAGGCATTGCGCTAATGTTTAGCATGGGGGTGTCCAACCATTGGTTTTCGAGGCCTGCAATCTAGTCAGGTTTTCAGGATTTCCTCAATTAATATGTCATGTGCAAATGGCATCTTTCTTCAGTTTTACACATGCATAAAATATACACATGAAAATCAAAAATAGGGTTTCTAAAATAACCCCCAACATGTTGTAACTTCCCTGTTTTCAGATAATCAGAATGAGCAGGGGCTAAGTCTTAGAGTTAATATGGAGGTAGTAACTACATGTTAACGTTAATATAGTAGATAGTGTTGTTTAGCTAATGTTAGCTCAGCAGCTGTAGCTAACAGCATCGTGGGGTCCTTTTATGAAGCTGCAGCAAAAGGGGGCATGCACTGGCATTGGCATGTACATAAGTACATAAGTAATGCCACACTGGGAAAAGACCAAGGGTCCATCGAGCCCAGCATCCTGTCCACGACAACGGCCAATCCAGGCCAAGGGCACCTGGCGAGCTTCCCAAACATACAAACATTCTATACATGTTATTCCTGGAATTGTGAATTTTTCCCAAGTCCATTTAGTAGTGGTTTATGGACTTGTCCTTTAGGAAACCGTCTAACCCCCTTTTAAACTCTGCTAAGCTAACCGCCTTCACCATGTTCTCCGGCAATGAATTCCAGAGTTTAATTATGTGTTGGGTGTTTTTGATGTGTGCCGAGGCCCCCTTTTACTGCAGCAGGTAAAAGGCAGGTTTCCTTTTTCTTAAAGAAATGGCCGTGCTTACGTGAACCACTTGCCGCTTGGCCATTTCAGGAGGGAGCACTTAACCGCCACCCATTAAGGTGTGGTAAGGGCTCCTGTGCTAACCTGGCAGTAACTGGGCAGTGCAGCCAGGTACACACTGGTGCTACAAAAATTGAAATATTTTTGAAGTGACAGAAATGGTGTACACTGGGGGAGGAAACTACTGCCGGCTGCTGCCGTAGCCTGGCAGTACTTCCCTTTTGGCGAGCGGTAAGCTTGCGTTGGGCTTACTGCTGTTTTGTAGAAGGGGGCCCCTTTCTTATCTACAGTAGAACTTTTCTACGCATTAACTGTATGACAAGAAGCTGGAAATACCTCTCAAACAGTTAACACAGATGTCCTGCAGTCACCATGCATTCATTTTTGCAAATACCATTTGGTAACGGCAAACTTTAGTTTAGTAAAGAGCCCTTTAGGAAGTAAGGGATCAATTTTCAAAGGGAGATATGCAGGTAGGAGTATCTACCTGGATTTTCAGCACTATGTCCCCGGTTGGTGCTGGTGAAAATCTAGCGTGATTGCCACAGTGCTATCCAATTAGTGCTGGGGTGATCTGGAGGGAGAATCTGTTCAGAGCTGGGAGTTACCTGGGCACCCCCTGATATTCAGATGTTGTACGTAGAAAGCTAAATAGTAGAAAAGAAGTTGTCCTAATGTAACTGTGACCTCACCCTGGGCACGATACTTCACCCTACAATACCCTTAGCATACCTCGGGCAAAATATCATGTATCGGACAGGGTTAAAGTAAAGACATTAAAACTAACCCCGTCTCCCCATTTCTAAAATGGGAAGAGGAAATAAAACTAAATTGGTTATATATTTTAATGTAACTCAGGAAAACAAATGACATTTACATTGATAATTCAATAACTTATTATTTTTATTTATATGATGGGTATGTGTAAAGTTCAGATCCGTTTAACAAATTCAATATTTTTTTTTTTTTAGTACATCAACAATCCAACAGATCAACTTCTCCTACGTTTTATCAGATAAGTATAATTTGATCTTAGCAAAATTCATTAACTAAATATGCATTTAATCTTAAAGTTTTGTCTAAACATTCCCCTCTTCTATAAGAATTGATTCTTTATTATTATTTCTTTTTCAGGTCCCTCATCCATCAAGCAGGTAAGTATAGTTTGTGTTTTTTCTCCCTTTTCTTCTTATAGGTATATCATGGCTCACATCACCAAATCGCAAAGACAAATTAGATAAGTATATTTTACTAATCTAACAAAATTTTCTTCTCTAATATATATAACACAACAGTACAGTATTTCTTAAATTCTCAACAACTGTAAGAGCTGATTCTTTGTTTTGTGTTTTCTTTTGCAGGAACTTCTTCAAGGAAAAATAAGGTAAGTATTATAAGTCAATGTTTTTAAACAGGGCCTGGTTGATTCTGGCTGATATATTAAAGGATACTCCTCTCCAGCACTTTTGTATGAATCTCTCTCTCTTTTATTGTTGGGTACCGGTACCGTGCTGTTTTTCTTTTCAAGATGATAGCGGGTATACTGCAGGCAGGAACTGGAACTCCTCCGAAGGACCTACTACTCTAAGCTGTAACCAACTTAATAAGAAAAACCTTAAACCTTTTCTATCCAGTCCACTCATATTAATATGCAGTGGCTCATTATAATTATTCCTTTCCCTATCTAGCTGTTCCCAGGTAAAATAAAATATGATTGAACATCCCTATCTAAACCCTCCCAAACCAATAAATCCCCAAAAATGTATCACAATTTAATATAAGCACTAGGATTATTAAATCCTATGTGTTGATTTTTTTTTTCTTTCTCTGCAGCAGGTCACTGCTCTTTCAGAGACAGGGGTATTATAATCATGAGACTTTTTTTCCCCTCTTCCTTAAATTGATGAAGCTCACAATTACTGGGGTGATTATTTAGTTAAACCTTGTCACAAGGCAGATAACCCCTCACAGAAGTATTTTGAAACTCACACCAGTTCCTTACAAGTTCACTTCTATTAGTGAGCCAGACTGGTACTGCGCCCAAATATTTTATTTATCAAAGACACTTCTAACATATGAGGTTAAATTAAGATTCAGGCAACAGCTTTCCCATCCAAACCAAAATCACTTGCCTAAAGCCTCCTGACAACACGCGAGTGGCTTTTAAAATTAAGTTTTCCCACTGCAGACACACACCAATATTTTTAATTGATTACCCAAACCTCTCAAAACTCAATTTAAATGTATTTCTTGGCTGAACTGCGCAGAGACCACTTTTACAGGTCTGCACAGCCTTTAGCTTACCTCCCAACTGCCACACAAGCCGTTTAGAACTTGAGTATGTCATATATGGCACAAGCCCAGCATGAGCCCCTGCACTAACCTAACACTTTGCAATCCCCTATAAACATACACTTTACATTAAATTATGACATTTTCAGCAATATACAGCACTTTACACATATTTGAATACATTTTCCTTACCTCATTTAGCATTTAACTGTGTTTATTTTTAAGTTTTCTTCTGCACGCGTCTGCTGCACTCCCTGGCACAAGCCAGCATCTGGCTCGTGCCATCAGCTGCTTCTCTCCCTCCTCGTGGCTTCCCCTCAGCGCGTGCCACCCAACAGCACGCCCGCCAACACATTTAGAAAATAAAAAACACCGGAGAAGTGCACCGGAGCACTTCCCCCTTCTTACTCTGTTCCACGCTGGGTTCCCTACCCCGGAGCTCACCCTCAGAGGCATCCCAGGTAAAATAATTTAACCCTATATGGGTTACACTAAGCTAACTGGATAGTGATCTGGGTACTGTCTCTGAGTCCTGCTGATACTCGGGTAACTCCGTACCCGGATATTGAGTGCTGTACCAGAGAGAGGCTGACACTCAATATCTGAGTCTAATTCAGCCAGCAGCAGCCAGTGATTTAACAAAAATGCCGACCACCACCGGCTGAATATTGACCTGTAAGCTTTTAGCGGAATAGATATTCAGAGACTATTACCTGGTTAAATACCGTCAGGACATAAAGGGGCCAATATTCAGACCACAAGAGATAGCCAGGCTGCCTCCTGCGGTTGACGGCGAACCCAGAAATTCAATGCCAGGCTAGATCCGGTTACTGGCATTGAATTTCTGTGGGGTTTTGGCTGCTATGCACATAGCAGGTTAAGCTGATATTCATCGGTTGACCGACTAAGTTCTCGTAGCCAAAGATAGACCTGCTATTTATGCGGGTCTATCTGGCTGCTAAACATAGCCAGTCAGCCATTGAATATTGGTGCTAACCGGCTATGTTGCATGACATAGCCGGTGACCGGGCTAGCCACTAAACACTAATATTCAGCCGAGATAGCTGGTTATCTCGTGCTGAATACTAGCATTTAGCCAGCTTAAGGCTATTTAACCTTAACAGCCAGGAGCCGTTCCTGGCCAGTTAAATAGTGCTGAATATTGGGCAGAAATTTCAGTGGCACATAACCAGATAGTGCTAGAAGTTATCTGATCACTGCCAATATTCAGTGCCGGTGCCTGGATAACATCAATGCTCCTACAGACATGCCTACTTACACCAGAACTATGGCTGGCATAAGTGGGCTCATGTTAATGTAGCACTTACATGCATAACTTATAGTGTTTGATAGGTTATGCACCTGACAGATCTGCCCATGCTTCTCTTCTTGTATTTACACGTTGAGCAATTTGCGTGCTTAAATGATAAAACAGTGCTGAGTGCTCTGCTAGCATTTATATGAATACGTGTACATTCAGGCACATTAATGCTAGTATTCTATACATTTAAGCACACAAATGGGGGTGAATTCTGTAAATTATTGACACTAATTGGCTCATTATTCTATTAAATTGTGCATGCAAATTAGGGGAGCACCTAAATTTGCTCGTGTAATTTTTGGCGACTTTAAATTAGGGGGATGGTGCTTACATTTAAGTGCCCAGTAGTATTAAATGATGAAGCTTGGATTAAAAGAGTGAAAGACAATCGGTGTAAACAGACACCGAGCAATTGGAATAGTATTTCACTGGGAAGTTCATTTATTCTCTATTAGAATCAAACAGTGCTTTGTTTTATAAGCAGGCTTGTAATTAGGGTATTAACACTTGAGGTTAAAATAGCAATTATTTCTCTTGGTGACTGTGATCATCGTTGCTGTCCTGGAGTTGTTTGTCAGCTAGTGGGGACAACAACTGTGATGTGCTATTTCTAGATGGGAGGTAACTTAGCATCTGAGGTAAGGCACTAACAAGACAGCTTGCTTATTATGCACGTGATCCCTTCCATCCTTGCTGTTTTCTTAACAAATAGATCTGACTAAAAATTCCTTTCTTCTAGCCACCCTTCTCCCAAATACTGCCCTACCTAAACTAACTGAGCAAATAAATAAATAAATAAATAAATAAAAAGGATGGGAAGTATTATGGCTGCATTAGGCAGCTTCTTTTGCCATAGACACGTTGATCAACATCTACATGGTCTTCTAATCAAGAATAATACTCTCTGTAAGGCATTTCTTTTCTCACTAAAATTTAAAAAATAAAGGTCAACTAATAAGTTCATGTTTGCTGACTTTCTAGAGCTGTATTTACTTCAAGTTCAAAGCAAAAGGAAATATAGCTCTCAAAAATTAATAATAAAATACAGGAACATAATTACTGCTTGTTGACTTACTCATTGGAAAGCCAGAATCACTGCTCTGAATTACTCAAGAGGAGGTGGTAAATGTAGCTGTGGTATTAGCAGTCTGTTAGCATGGCCATGGCCCTAACCCCAATGATGCTCTCCAATCCCCCCACCCCTGATGACACTCTCTAATCCCCCTGCTCAAACACCCTTCAAGTTCTTCCCCAACCCAACCAATCAAAACCTCTCTGACACCCCCCAACTCCCTGATCAAAGACCCCTTTCATCCCCCTATGCCAAGCCTCTCTCACATATGTCAAACATGCCCCTCCCATCTGACCTAAACCCAACCCTCCCACTACCCCTCAGACACCCCACCCCTACCCCACTGGACTTCACATCCACCTCCAATCAAGGCTTGGTGATCTAGTAGCAATGAGCAGGAGTGGTCTCCTCTGCTCCCACTCCATCTGGTGCCAGATATAAAATGGCAGCACTGACACTCTAGCAGTAGTCTTACAGTATTAACTCTAGGGATCAGCCAGGATTGGAAAGTTCATTGAAGGTGAGGGATGGAAGGTATCATAGATTGGGGGATTGTGGGGAATAGGCCTGTCACATAAGGGGAGGTGATGAGGAGAGAAACCTGATCCGGGGGTGATCAGGGAGGAGCCTGGGAATGAGTGGCAATACTGCAGTTAGCTCTCTTGTTGAAAGTTAACACATAGGCACTTTGTTATATGCCTGGGCTGAAAGCAAAGAGGACCTGCACAACTGATCCAGGCATGTAACACAGCACCTGTGCATTAACTGCCTGCCCTGTGCGATAAATGCAGGGCAGATATAGGTCTAATCCTCTGCAGCCTCCTGCATTTACTACATAGGCTTTGCACCTACCACATATACATTTTTGTTGTTAACATGCGGTAAGTGAAAATCGTACCGCACTTTAAAAACTGAAAATCAGATTTCATATTATGAATCACCATCCCTCATAAAATACTCCAGAACTCAGCATTTACTTTCATCCAGTTAAATTAACAAGAAATTGAAAAACTTTGGACCCACTCCCACTGGAAATTTATATATATACTAGTAAAAAAGGCCCGTTTCTGACACAAATGAAACGGGCGCTAGCAAGGTTTTCCTCGGAGTGTGTATGTTTGGGAGAGTGTATGTGAGAGTGACTGTGTGAGAGTCAGAGTGAAAGTGTGAGTGTGTGTGTGTGAGAGAGAGAGTGAGTCTGGCTGTGAGTGTGTTTGTGAGAGAGTGTGTGTGTGAGAATGAGAGTGTGTGCAAGTGTGTATGTGAGACACAGTGTGAGAGAGTGTGTGTGTGTGTGCGAGAGAGAGAGTGTGTGTGAGACACAGATTCTCTGTGAGAGTGAGTGTATGAGACCAAGCGAGTGTGTGAGTGACTGTGTGGCACATAGAGAGTGAATGTGATACAGTGTGAGACAGAGTGTGTGAGAGTGAGAGTCAGAAAGACATTGTATATGAGAGAGAGAGTGTGAGCCTTGCCCTCCCAATCCATGCCCATCTGTCCCCTGCCCCCTCCATTCATCCTTTTCCAGCAATTCCCCTTTCTCCCTGAGCCCTGCCCTCCCAATCCATGCTCCTCTGTCACCTGCCCCCTCCATTCATCCCTATCCAGCAATTCCCCTCTCTCCCTGAGCCCTGCCCTGCAATCCATATCCATCCATGCCCATCTGTCCCCTCCATTCATCCCTATCCAGCAATTCCCCTCTCTCCCTGAGCCCTGTCCTGCAATCCATATCCATCCATGCCCATCTGTCCCCTCCATTCATCCCTATCCAGCAATTCCCCTCTCTCCCTGAGCCCTGCCCTCCCAATCCATGCCCATCCATGCTCCTCTGTCCCCTGCTCCCTCCATTCATCCCTTTCCAGCAATTCCCCTCTCTCCCTGAGCCCTGCCCTCCCAATCCATGTCCATCCATGCTCCTCTGTCCCCTGCCCCCTCCATTCATCCCTTTCCAGCAATTCCCCTCTCTCCCTGAGCCCTGCCATCCCAGTCCATGCCCATCCATGCTCCTCTGTCCCCTGCCCCCTCCATTCATCCTTTTCCAGCAATTCCCCTCTCTCCCTTCCATGACCCCCCTTCGCATCCATGCTCCTCTCTCTCCCATGTCCCAGCCTGGCCCGCCCTCTTCTCCCCCCCCCCCTTCGCATCCAAGCTGTCGTTTCTCCCCTGCCCTCCCGCTCCCGTTGTTCAACTTTACTGCCCACCCTCTTCTCTCCCCCCAACATTCCTTTTTTTTTTTTCTTTTTAAATTTACCTCGGTGGCGGTTCTGGCAGCGCAGCGTCAGGGAAGGAGGCGGCGCTCCCGACGTCTAGCCTTCCCTTCGCTGTGTTCCGCCTTCTTCTGACGTCAGAAGAAGGCGGAACACAGCGAAGGGAAGGCTAGAGACGTCGGTAGCGCCGCCTCCTTCCCTGACCCTGCGCTTTGTTTGTTTTTTTTTCCGCCCTCGACGTCATGACGTTTGCCCTCGACGTCATGACGTTGACGCGAGGGCGGGGCAGAGACGGCTGGCTGGCTTCACACCATAAATCCACGAACCCTACAGCCAGGGAGTGTTTGAGTGACTTCAGAACGTTGTCTTCAGAACGTTCACGGTGCGTTTTATTATATTAGATATATATATATATATATATATATATATATATATATATATATATATATATATATATGTTTTTTAGCCTCTCTGGTGTAGAAATTGATTAGAAAATTTCTTGTTACTTACATTAGTTATTTAAAAGATTCTATTCTGAACTCAGCCACATGACTTATTTGTTTTCTATCGACACTAATGCAATCAAGTAACACCTCTTCTGGAATCACTACATTGGTTACCGTCCCCTCCTACTCTATATAAAACTCAAAATGCTTGCTCTTGCCTACAAATGTATTCACTTTGTAGTACTTCAGTGTGTCCCCTCTCTCGTTTCCACACAAACCCCTCTTTTCAAACTTCACTCAGCAGGCAAACTGCTTTTATTTACGTCCACCAACTCAATGAAGAAGATTATAGAGAATGCTTACAAACACAGGAATTTCTCCTCATAAGGAAACCAGTAAACCAAGACAGATCTGAGTCAGACCAGGGTCAGTCGTATCAAAAGCAGCTGAGATATCGAATTGTAAAAACAATACTGAATGACATCTACTTATAGGTTGTCTGATCTCAGTTACTAAGGGAATAAGTAATGACTCTGTACTAAGTAGAGGTCTGAAACCAAACTGTGCATGGTTTAAGCATCTAATCTGAACTAAAACATAGCAGTCTGGTCAGCTACTATGGTTTCTAGCAGCTTAGCAAGCAAAGGAATGCTGGTCACAATTATTGGCAGTGTTTGTCAAATCTGCCTCTTCATATTTGGGAATAGGTGTTAATACATCTTCCCAAGAAATTCAGAATAGTAACCATCAGCCAGAGTGCAACTGATAAAATTAGTTAACCAACTTAGGGGTACTGGGTGGGAAAACAGCACTACTGCCGGATGTTCCCAGGCACCCTGCGATAGTTCTGTTTTTGGCGCGCGCCATTTCCCTAGTGCGGGGGATGGGAGTAGGCGTTCTCAGCTGTAATTGGGCAGTGCATGGCCATTGCTGTGCACTGTCCAATTACCACAAGAGTAGCGTGTGAGCCTTTACCGTCTGCTAAGTAGGTGGCGGAAGGGCTCAGGCAGTAAATGGGCACACGCCAATTGGAGGGGCATTTCTGGGGCAAAAACCAATTAACTAACTAACTGGTTAGTGCAGGATTAGCACTTGAGCCCTTACTGCCTACAAAATAGGTGCTGGTAAGTGCACACATGTTAATTTTTTTTATGACCACACATTAATGGCAACATTAGTGCATACACAAAAATATAGCAAGGGTTCTCATACATAGTCCGACTCAAAAAAAAAAACTATGGAGATACTGTGACAATACACGGAGGAAAAAGCCTCAAGAAGCTCCCGGTTATGCTAGGCAAAGGGAACAGGATTGCTTCATCATTGGCACAAAAACCCTCCTTGTGTAGCTGAACAGTACCAGCACATCATCGCCAAAATTTGTTCTTTATTTTCAATAGTATTGCTATATTGCTGCAATTTCGCTAAATTAGAAAAACGATTTGGCTATGATGTAGCAAATAACTGGATCGTGCTATTGAAAATCTAGGGAGGTAGCCGCAACACTATCCTGTTGGTGATGGGGTGATCTGGGGTACAGTCAAGGTGGAGCCAGTTAGCAATGATTTGCAGTCCAACTGGGTAACTACCCAGATAAATTTAGTACAGGTACCTGGTCTGAATATTGGCTGGCACCCATATAAGTTCCGGTGGTTGCTGAATGCCTGGATATTGAAGGCTGGTACAAAGATTAGGCCCAGCATTAAATATCTTGGGTTAAATTCAGCCTGCAGTGGGCTGAATATTGACTGTAAGTATGTTCCTGAGGCATAAAAAGGGTGAAGTTAATTTCTCAAATTCAAAAGGAGCATCAGTTGGATTTGAACCGAAGTGGGCCTTGGTCTCAGTCCACTGCTCTAACTACTAGGCTACTCCTCTGCTACCTTTACATTCCCTCAGAACAGGAGTGCTGCATTTTAGAAACAGTCCGCTGTGAGGTAGCTGACTGCCTGCCATAGTATTCTGTAGAATAGGGAGGGGTCAGCGAGTACACTTATTAAGCAACTACAGCCAAGCAAGCTGGCACAGGCCAGTGAGACAGAAGGTGAAACTGCGTCAAAATTAAGCCCAGAATCAGCACTTAATCACGTCCCTTTGTGCCCAATTTTTCAGATATCTTACTAATCAGAGGTGAGATTAAAGCAGCCTTTCTTGTAATGAGGAGGCTGGGGATACCCCAGTGACCAGCTATGCTTGTCTTGTTTAACAATGAAAGTAAGTGGCAGGCTTGACAAGGAGCATGCCTGGGCTAATCAGCTCTGCAAATGTGGTTGTGTACGATTCTGTGCTCCAGTGAGCCACAAAGTGCTAGTGAATGGCAATTAGAAGAGTATTTGGACAGAATGTGGACTTCATATCAGTGCAACCCCCCCTCCCCCCCAAAAAAGAAGAAAATAGAATAGCCCCCAAATTCTATATAAGTCACTAAAAGTTGTATGTGCAAATTTGAGCTCATGCCCAATTTGCACATGCAATTTAATTGAATAACAAACCAATTAGCACCAATAATTGAGATTTCAACAAGTAATTGGTGCTAATTGGATTTAATTAAAATTTACATGCGTAAATTTTATATGCGGGTCAAAAAGGGGGCAAGGCCATGGGAGGGTCATAGGCGGATCAGGGGCATTCTTTTAATTTATACCCATTGTTATAGAATAAAGTGGATCTGTGTCTAATTTAGGTTTGGGAATGCACACCGAGGTTTCATTGGTATAAATAATAGTCGCAGTTCCTGGTGCAATTCTATAAACGGCACCTAACTTTAAGCACTGTTTATAGAATAGCGCTACGCGCTATTTTTATCGGCGTCAATATTTTAGGCACCGTGTATAGAATTTAGTCCAAAATGCAGATGTGCCTAATTCAGATTAATTCTGATCAGCTATAATTCCTGTACGAGGCTGTTACTTAAATATAGCACAGGGAGTTATTGCTCAGAAGGGAAAGATGTTACATCCACAGTAAAGCTGTCAAACTGTTCCAAAAAAATATGTATTAATTCAGTGCAGCTGTGCAGTGAACAGCTGCTGAATTCTCCGTAAATGGTGAATCCAGATAATGCCGTCCCTGTTTATGAATAGATGTTATACTTTGTTCCTCCCCCCCCCCCCCCCCCATTAATTTTTATTTCAAAATACTTCCGTGTGCTAAGGAGCAAGTCTGAATAGCAGCAGTATGGAAACAACATAGTTAAACATGGCCAGCTGTGACTCTTGAATCATTGCATCTTAATGATTTTGACAGAATCTGACCATATGGACTAGCATTTAAAAATAGAATATTAGTTACCATCATGGTCTGTAGTCAGAGTAGCCCCTCTCCTTGGTTGACAGTGCATGATTCTTGCCTCAAAAGGTAAGGCAAAGACCCTTGGCTTTGTTTCCACCTTTTTTATTCCATCTATTTTACTAACACCACAAACGCAGGTTTAGCCTCTACTCTCGTATGTAGACTGGCTTACCCCTGCTTCAGATAGTAATAAGGCCACCTCTAAAATTGGAAAGGGGGCCTGCGAATTGAAGTTTCATAGGATGCATAGTATTCATAAGAGTGTATAACATGATGAAGTAGACTAGAGTTTTCCTAGCATTTCACATGTGTTGTATAGAAACATAGAAACATGATAGCAGATAAAGGCCAAATGGCTCATCCAGTCTGCCCATCCTCTGTAACCCCTAACTCTTCCTTTCCCTACACGCTTATCCCATGCCTTTTTAAATTCTGACACAGTCCTCGACTTCACAACCTCCCCTGGTAGGCCATTCCACGCTTCCACCACGCTTTCTGTGAAATAATAGTAGATGTATCAAAAGTTTCCATATGTAAAAAACAACAAACAGCACCTGCAGCAGATTTATCAATACTGGTAAATCTTCTTGACTCAAATCTGCAAAACGAGAGCTTTCATATTTTATTTTGGAAGGATTTCCTGCCCAATCATGGATCGCTAATTGTGAGGTCAGACTGATGTCACAATGTTCGGTTTAAACTTTGACACAACGAATCAAGATGGCGACGTGAGTGGAAGTCGGGACCACCAGCTCCTAAATTTCTCATTGATGTCTTGGTGAGGGGAAAGTTTCTCTGACCTAGCGATGGGGAAGAGAAAAGGAAAGATAGCGGCTCCTACCTCCGGGTCCCGCAATCAACCTCCACCACACGCCAAACGACTTTGGATAATTTTGGGATCGGCGTCCCTGGAGAACAGTCACCCACCTCGATTGACTCAGCCCCGTTGAGGACCGAGTGCAGCATTGAGGGAGTAACGCTCACCCCTCCCTCCTAAACTGCACCTCCACGACCCGGAAGCGATTTGTTACACGCGGAGTCACAGCGTCTGGAAGCCGTGGAATCCCCCGGCTCTTCAGCGTTTGTTGCAGGAGGACCCACGAGTACTTCTACCCCGGGCAAAGGAACAACGATGCAGGACTCGGTTCGAGGATCTGCATTAAATGCCCTGGAGATCGGGACCGTGAGTACTGGAGTGTTAGAAAGACCTGCAGTGGTCACTATGAATGTCTTATGGGACGCTATTCAGGGAGTGAACAATACCTTACTTTTGCTGAATACTTCATTCAAAAATGAAATAACTGACTTAAAGAAATCTAATCAGTCAATGTCTGAACAAATTCAAGAGCAGAATGCTAAGTCTCAAAAAACTGAAGAACAAATTGTGAAATTACAAAATCTTACAGAGGCTTTAGTCAAGGAACGGGATATCCAGGATAGAAAACTTGAATACCTCGAAAATAACGGACGAAGAAACAACCTGAGATTCTTGAATTTCCCGAAGCCTCCTTTAATAAATGCGTTAGATATGTTGAAAAAATATTTCAAGGATGTATTGGGGATTCCAGCGGAGGCATATCCTCCTATAACGAGAACCCAATATATTACAGGGATATCTTCATTACCTAAAGATAAAACTCAAGTTGCTCCTTCTACTGAATTGAATTTGACAGATTTCTTGGAATCCTCCCTTGAGTTTATTTCCGAACGTACTACATTGCTGGTAACATTCGCACTTGAACTTGACCGCAATAACATCTTACGGTCATATTTCAGGCATATAAATGACTTATTCATGGGACATAAAATTCAAGTCTTCCCTGATTTGGCACGAGCTACTCAAAGGAAAAGAAAGGAATTTTTGATGTATAAATCTAGGGTTCTAAAGTTAGGTGGTACCTTTATTTTGAAATTTCCCTGCAAGTGTTGTATTACCTTGAATTTGATAAACTACCTTTTCTTTAGCCCAAAGAAATTATTAGATTTCATTGAAGCAAAAGAAAAGAATGCTCAGTCCTTGGAACAGAACCCATAATAATGAAATGCTGGTAAAATCGGCTGTGGGGGCTAGTATCTCCTATCCGCTCTTTATTGTTATAAATTTAGGTCTTTTCCTATATTAGAATTTCCTAGCTCTTGATTCATAAATTTTTGTGGACAAATGTATAAAAATATTTTTTGTGTTATATTCTGGGTAATATATTACCCCATAGTACTTATTTCTGAATTTCATCACATTTATGTTTTATAGATATAAATGTAAAATTTAATAAAGAATTATAAACTTTGACACAATAAAAAAAACAAGGTGCTGAACTTAGAAAGTGGAAATGATGTTTAAAAATTCATCTGACATACAAATATCTGTAAAAAAATGTGTATCTGAATCTTTCCTAGTAATTGGAAATGATCAGTACTTCTGGCAAACAATTTGACAAGATACAACCCAGAGCGCTATTTATTTATTTGTTATATTTGTATCCCACATTTTCCCACCTATTTGCAGGCTCAATGTGGCTTACAATAGTACCGTAGAGGCGTTCGCCAATTCCGGTGTAAACAGTTACACGGTGATGTTATGGTAGGATCAGTTTCAAGAAGAACAACATATTAGGGAATCGTATAGAGGAAGAATTACGTTATGTCCCTTACGTTCTTTGGTTTCGTAGTGTTGCAGGGTTCATGTATTTAAGTAGGGTCAGTAGGGTATGCCTTTTTGAACAGGTAAGTTTTTAGTGATTTCCAGAAGTTTAGGTGGTTATCCAGCTTATAATCGAAAGTGATCGCCGGCCATCTTCCGACACAAATCGGGAGATGGCCGGCGATTTCTTAAAAGCGGCGAATTCAGTATAATCAAAAGCGGCATTTTTGACAGCATCGCCGCTTTCCCGTTGCTTCGCCGGCGAAAGTTCAAGGGGGTGTGTCAGTAGATTAACAAAGGCGGGACATGGGCGGGCATGGGCGTGGCTACCAGATGGCTGGCTTTCGCTGATAATGGAAAAAAAAAGCGGCGTTAAGCAGTATTTCGCCGGCTTTACTTGGTCCTTTTATTTTCACGACCAAGCCTCAAAAAGGTGCCCCAACTGATCAGATGACCACTGGAGGGAATGGGGTATGACCTCCCCATACTCCCCCAGTGGTCACCAATCCCCTTCCAAACTAAAAAAAATAAAACTAAAAATCTTTTTTGCCAGCCTGTATGCCAGCCTCAAATGCCGTACCCACCTCCATGACAGCAGAATGTGTTGTATCCTCCGACAACCTTTCCCTGGTTGCGATGTGGCTCTTGGGTGAGTGTGACACCTTTTCTGTTAGGTGCCCTGCAGAGTCACATTAGCAATGCATTGTGGTGGGTGTAGGAAACTGGGCTCTACTCCCATGTTGCTTTTCCCCCCTGCTAACTGGGTCAGAGTGTGCCCTGTTTTGTTTCCTGTTGTAGTCCATGCAGTAGTGGCCATTTTTGTAAGCCAGTTTTAGTTCCCTTTCCTGTGTTACCCACGTTAGAGAACGTAGTTCTTACCTTGAATGGTGCTGAAAGAGGGCATTGTACACCATTGTGCCAGCTCTGACCTACTGCTAATCTTAGTACCAGGGGACTCTTTGCCAGTGGGGCACAACCTCTGATCCAGGGGCGTAGCTACGGGTGGGCCTGGGTGGGCCCAGGCCCACCCAATTTCAGCTCAGGCCCGCCCACCCAAGCGGCAAGCACACACACACTGCAGCAACCTAGCGACCACGGCAGAAACTGCACCCGTGTCCCGCTCTGGCTCAGTTAATCTCTCCAGGCTCAGGCCCGCCCACCCAAGTGCACACAGTGCAGCAGCACATCGCGGGCACCCGCTCAGGCTCAGCTGATCTCTCCAGGCTCATCAGCCCGCCTACCTTCGGCTAGGCGTCGGCGCTGAAAAATGCACTTGCAGCAGCAGCAGGTCGCATTGTTGTTCCCTCCATCCATCCTTCAGTAGCGGTACTGTATGATGACGTGGCTGTGTGTGCGCGGCGGCGTGTTCAGCCTCACTGTCGCTCCGCTCCTCTGAGGGCAGACTAAAGAAATAGCTGCACATGTCGTGTTGTGCACGCAGGCCGGGTTGAGTGTTCTAACTTTTGGGAACGTGACAGCAAAAGGGGTGTCGTGAGGGGGGCGAAACCGTACTGCTTGTTGACCTCTGCATCTGAGAGAGTGGGATAGTCTGACATACAGGGAAGTGGGAATAGCGGTTCTAGGTAAGGGATGTATTTATTGATCAGAGTGCGCTAAATGTCACTGATGCAGCAGGGGGAAACCACAGCCAGAGGGCGGCTGCAAAACTTGCCAGAGTCTGGAAGGAAGGAAAAAAAAAACTCCTTATCCCAAATCTAAAGAACTTCCTGTATTGCGACCTCCTCAACCCGTTTACAAATTGCATTCTTTTATAACCTGTGCAATTAAATGCTGAGACTATACACTTTAATATTTTGGCAACAGCTGAAATGAATTCAAGAATTTCCTGTGTCCGTGTTGGGAGTATTAGAGGCTTGCTGAGTTGGGAGCGTTTGGCTCTACCTGCTGTTTATGAACAACGTGTTCGCCTTCCTGACGCCAAGCAGTGATTTGTCTATCAGTATATAGTGAAAGTGTAAATGTTTCGGGTTAATTCTTCTGGGTCCCAACTTTAGTCTTGAAAAATTGTTTTCCCTACAATACCTGGCTTAAAACCTAGTGCAAGGCTGCGAGCCTCAGCCTGGCCCTGCCCTGAGGAAACGTGGGAATTAGGAAAGGTTCTTCTTCGAATCAAGATCATAGACTTTTCTGAAACCTACAGGAAACGTTCTCAGCGTTGGACTCAGGTACAAAAAGAAAAGAAAAGCAGTTTTATATTTAATGGTGGTGGGCTTCACATTGTTCGGTTTAAAGAAAAGCTGTATATTTCCTGTTGGTGGTCTTCTGGGTGGGGGGTGAGCTCTGCAGTGGCCAGGTAAAATACATATATATATTTTATGTTGGGCTTCTGGGTGGGGGTGGATGATTGGAAAGAGAAGAGGAGATGTTAAACTATGGGGGAACGGGGAAGGAAGGGCAGACTATGAGGAGTAGGTAGAGGAGGGCTGATGTTGAGCTATGGGGGATGGGGGAGGGGGAAGGACAGGGCTGATGTCAAGCTACAAGGAGGGATGGGGAAAGGGGTAGGCAAAGGCAGGGCTGATGCTGGGGTATGAAGGGTAGGGAAGGGCAGGGCTGCAGAGATGCCAAGTTATCCAGTTCCAGGCTGGAGATTTTGTGGCAGTCCTGGTTTTGAACTTATATCCCAAAACAGTGTGGGATTTGTAGTGCCCTTTGTGTACTTCGAGTTCCATAATGCAACAGCATGGAGTGGGCAGAAATCCAGGCCTGCCACAAAATTTCCAGCCTGGAACTGGGTAACTTGGCATCTCTGGGGCTGATGCTGGGCTAGAGGACATTTCCTAATTTTTGATCCTTTATTCTTTAATTGGTGATAGTTGTTCTGTATTCTGGCATGTGCTTTGTGTGAGGACCTATATCAATCTGACTCGTCTGGCTTTTACAATGGGACATATATTGCTGTTGTGTATATTCACTGCTGCCCTTTTAAAGGTACTGTTACTGATATTTGTGTGTTCAGAACTGATGGTGTAAAGGTTTGCTACATAGGCTCTAAGAAGCTTCATAAGATTTAATGTTACTTCACAAAGAATCTGGAAGGGAAGGGATTTTGACAATGTTACTATTACTGAAGTCCTACTAGAATTTGAATACACTTTTTTTCAATGGAAAACTGTAAGAGGAAACATCTTAGCTGTGGACTATGACAGATCTGCCAAATATTTTTAGGCTGGTGTCCAGTTTGCCATTTTTATCTAAAGTTTTAGAAAAGGTGGTTTTAACACAGTTTAATCAGGCATTTATACTTGTTATAAAGCAAAGTTTGATGGATATGTGCCATTGCTATAATTATTTTGCAGGATACTGTGATGTGTGTTGAGATGTTTGCCATTATAGTAGACTTATGTCTGGTCAGGTTTAAGTGCTGTTTGTCTAGTAATTGCCTAGAATTGTGGGATTGTGCAGGATAGAAAATTTTTAAATGGTGGTGTTCCATAAAGTATGTACGCGGTTTATGTTGACACAGGACAACTGTTGGGCAAATTATATACTTAGAAATCCTTCATCAAGTGCATTCTAAGGCATTATTTTGTAATACCCCCATGAAATACTACTCATACTTGTATACATAGTGCCCACCCATATTAGCTCTGGGCCCATCCAAAATGTCAGGTCTGGCTACGCCACTGCTCTGATCTGCAGTTAACTGTGAGCAAACGTAGTTATTTCAAGAAAGGACTTTTTCAGAGATTAGTCTTCAGGTGTGAACTGGTGTGCCAAAGTTATACAGCAGCAATAAGTCCTAGAGGCTGTATGCAGGTCCCTGGAGCAATTTTAGTGGGTGCACTACATTTGTGGGTAGTGGGTTGGGGGGGGGGGGGTTGGGGGGCTCAGCTCCCAAAGTAAGGGAGCTATGCACTTGGGAGCTTTTCTGAAGTCCACCGCAGTGACCCCTAGGGTGGCTGGTTGGTGTCCTGGCATGTTAGGGGGGCCAGTGTACTAAAAATGCTGGCTCCTCCCACGGCCAAATGCTTTGAATTTGGCCGGGGTTTGAGATGGCCGACATAACTTTCCATTATCGCTGAAAAACAAACCCGGCCATCTCAAACCCGGCGAACTCCACGGCATTTGGCCGGGCTAAACCGTATTATCGGAAAAAAAAGATGGCCGGCCATCTTTTTCGATAATACGGTTCCGGCCAGCTGTAGCGCCGCCGCCAACATAGATCGCCGGCGATCTATTTGGCCAGCGACGTTTGATTATGCCCCTCTATACGTTGTTTTCATGGCTTTTGGTAGTGCATGCCATAGTTGTGTGCTTATGTAGGAAAAGATGGATGCATAAGTTGATTTGTATTTGAGTCCTTTGCAGCTATGCAGTAGAACTGTAAGCTTGCTACAAATGAAACTACAGGATGCAGAACATATCCAGAGAAAAACAGACCAAGCTGCAATACAGAATCAGGACAGAATACTATGGGAGATCCAGATGTGTAATTAATTTCAAATGTGACTAGCCTTCATCATTTACCATTTTTAAATTTGTCTCAGCGGTTTCATCCTGCTTTTTCTGGCTTTTTGCTGAGTCAGAACTGGCTTCTGTCGTAACCTTTATTCACAACCACCCAGGGAGTTTTCCATGATTTATATCTGCTCCCAATTCTCTTAGGCCAGTCACATTTCCTAAGCTGCAGTTCTTGGCCAGAGCCCACACAACCCTGGGTCCTAATAGACCATTAGGTATTGATTCCATTTTCCCTTTCCTGTGCCAGTGCCTGTGAGCACTGAATACCTGCATACCAACTCCAGTTCAACCAGCCTACCTGACCCAGGGATCAAACCCTCACCTAGATGGGTCAATGTTAATCTTCATAGACTTGTGCCTTTTGCACCAAGAACTACAAGTTAGGGCTGTCCCGAGGGCTAAGTGGGCAGAGTGGCTACACGTGGCACATGAGAGATGTGGGTAAAAGAAATCTCTCCCCATTTACCCCTGTGGTAGCCGCTGTGCAGTGGGCAGGGCAGGGGCGCTAGGGGGGCATGTCACACAAGGCAAAATTTTGGCTTATGATGCTCCTGCTACAAAGTTGGTGATTTATCGGGTTCTGCTACCAAGAAGTGTCTATAAAAGAATTTCCTAAAACTCACAAACGTAGTCAAAGTATGGTTCTTGATGAGGAACTCAGAACCATACAATGGAGCAGCTGGTCACCTCTTAGTACAAGAATTCTGACTGCATCCTTTATAAAACTGCTCACAGCATGAGGTGAGGGATGTAACATGTTATGCTGTGAATTTGTACTGGTCACAAAGATATTTTGTTTGTTTCATGATGTCTTTTCGAGGGACTGGAGTCTGTAGCAAGAAGTCAAGTGACATTTAACATAGAGGTATTGTGACCCCAGGCCCAAGGCTCGGGGTCACGATACCTCCCTGTCCCCCCCCCCCCCCCCCCCCCCTGTCATCAGGCCTGCTTCACATGTACTTTTAACATGCTGGGCATAGACTGTCAAGGAACTGAAATCCTTTGGTCAGTTTTTATAGTGGAATTGGCAATGTTCTGAAAATCCCTTTAGGTTGCAGCATAGAATGCACATCAACAGCCTATACTTCACACTGGAAGTAGGGGTAGGATGTTTGGTTTGGACAAGTTCCTGGAGGAAAAGTCCATAGTCAAATACAAATCCACCTGTGTAGCCAGCTTTTCCTACCTAAGCGCACAACTATGGAATGCATTGCCAAAAGCAGTAAAAACTATGCTCGACCACCTAAATTTTCGGAAAGCACTAAAGACAGACCAGTTCAGAAGAGCATACCTCACCGACCCAACATAAAAATACCTGGTCACTTGCGACACAATGTAACCAAAGACTGTAATGGATATTATCTGACTCTTCTTCCCCCTTTCCCTCTCTAACTTCCCCCCAACTGTACCTACCATACATATAACTACCATACATGTACCTCATTCTACTACAATATCACTTTGCAGAGCTGTAGCGAGGGGAGCTGACACCCGGGGCGGGTCGCCGCTGCGCACCCTCCCCAGGTGCAGCACAGCGCACCCTTCTCCCGCTGGAGCGCACCCCCCGGAGCGCATACCTGCGGCGAGGGACGGGCGGGAGGGCCGATCCGCCCCGACTGCACGTTGCTGGGGTGTGTCGGCTCCGCGCTGGTTCACTGCTCTTTCTGTCCCGGAACAGGAAGTAACCTGTTTCGGGGCAGAGAGGGCAGTGCACCAGCGCAGAGCCGACACCCCCCAGCGGTGTGCACCCGGGGCAGACCGCCCCCACGCCCCCCCTTCCTACGCCACTGTCACTTTGTATTCATTCATACCATGTATTTGTTCAGACCGTAATCAGCTAACGCCGTTAACGGTTATATGTAAGCCACATTGAGCCTGCAAAAGGTGGGAAAATGTGGGATACAAATGTAACAAATAACAATAATAATAATAGTCTGCTATTGAGACAGACATAGGGAAGCAACTGCTTGCCCTGGGATTAGTAGCATGGAGTGTTGCCACAATTTGGGTTTCTGCCAGGTACTTGTGGCCTGGCTTCACCACTGCTGGAAACAGGATACTGGCTAAATGTACCTTTGGTCTGATCCAGTATAGCTACTCTTACGTTCTTATGATGTTCATGCATTTTCAGCCTCTGAATAACTATAATACTTTTAAGGTTAGATGTCATGATGCTGCGCTGGAGGCACTGGTAAACAGTTTTAAAAGGAGTGAAAAACCTTGTCTTTCAAGTATTTGTGATCTTCTACCCCCACCCCTAAATTTATATCTACCGATTTCATGTAATGCTCGATGATGGGCTGGAGAGGGTGTCTGGGGTCTCCAGGGAAACACATTATTCAATTACTACATACAGATAAAAAGTGCTTCGTTGAGCAGAGCAGAGACAGTAAGAGTCCCTTGATAGGAAGCAAGCATCATGTTGTGCTTGGATGAATGAATGTGCATGCTATACAGCTGTTAATATAAATGGACCGGAGAGCAGCAAGCACTGATGTCAACAGAGGTCACAGCAGAGGTCACCTGCTTCTGCTGCACATCACATACAACAAGGCATTTAAAGCCACAGGAAACTGTTTGGAGATAAGATATAAAAGGATAACAAGTCAGGTATTAGCCAACGTTAATTAATCTGGCTTACGTAAAGAAAATTGCATTGGTTGAGCAATCTTTTCTGCATGGCACTACACACTTTTTCAGAGTAGTTCTCCATGCTGTTTTCTGTGGCTTTTTTTATATGGTAACATGTTTTCATTCCACAGCACTTGAACTTTATTAACACTCAATGAGGGGCATTTTCAAAAGAATGTCCAACTGGGCTATTGGTTATATTTTTTATTGCAGTTCAGCATGAAATTAAGTGCACAATGAAGTAGATATATTTAAAAGCATGTTCTGTTTAACCAATCAAATATTCTGAGAGGGGGAATTCCACTTTCCATTGGTTAAATGTCTCATTGATGTTTGATAACCTTTGGGTCTGGTTGAAAGATATAACACTCCATGACGCCATTTTTTTTTTTTTTGCTTAAACAGAAAGGAATTGGCTGAATTTGTGGAACACGTAATCAAAGTAAGTTTGGTTGAAATGTTTTTATATCATATGTATGGAATCAGAGAGTATACTAATCAGTAGTTTCTTTTCTAGATGGTCCTATGTAACCATGAAGCCCTGATTTAGCATTGTAAAACGATGGCCTTTCTTGGTGGGACCATGAAATCCTAAGATAAGTTCTAAAGAGGGGAATCCGATTTTGGATATTTTGCGGAAACATCCAAAAATGTATTAGAGAATGTGGCCATTTTCAAATCAGAAAAATGTTCAACTTTTAGTTTCAAAAATGGCTATTTGCTAGATGTTGTTGTGCTCAGTGCATCTATCTTTTAGGGCCATTTTGAAACAAAAAACATACAAGGGAAAATGCATAAAAACAAGCCATTGGGGTGTATGGGGGTCAGAATTCTTAGTAGATTGGCCACACCGATATCCCAGAGGAGCAATGGGGCACCCTAGAAGGCTGGAAGCAGGGATGGATCACAGGTTTGTGGGCTCCAGGGCCAACTAGCACATAGGGTTTCCGTCCCCCTTCCCAGCTGTAACTGCTAAGTACATAGTTTTACTATCCATTGCACATGTGAATATTCATGCCACTTAAAGGCTTACGATCCATTTAACAATAACAGTATCAACATCAACAGACAAAATGTCAAAGACAAATGACATAAGCAGAAGTAGGTTGCATAAAGTACCTACCTAATAAAATCCGCCCCCCACCGCTTCATAACAGACCTCACATCCAACTTAAACTTCATGCTTCAACAAGGTACCTTCCCTAAAGAAAAAGGCAACATCCTACTCACCCAATACCAAAAGACACCAAGAAAAAAACAAATGACATTACCAACTACTGTCCAGTAGCATCTATCCCACTGGTAGTCAAATTGATGGAAGGCTTGGTAACCAAACAACTAAATGATTACATAGACAAATTCACAATACTACACGAATCACAATCAGGATTCCGCCCCCAACACAGCACCGAAACAGTATTACTTACTCTCTTAGCTAAATTCAAGCAAGAAATAGCAAGAGGTAAAAGTATGTTTGTGCAGCGCTGCGTACGCCTTGTAGCGCTATAGAAATGTTAAACAGTAGTAGTAGTATACTTCTCCTACAATTTGACATGTCCAGTGCATTCGACATGGTCAATCATAATATATTACTAAGACTTCTAGATTACTTCGGAATCAGTGGAAATAAACTCAAATGGATCAAGGGCTTCCTATCCACAAGAACATATCAAGTGAAAGCTAGCACAAACATATCATCACCTTGGAAACCTGACCGCAAGGATCACCACTTTCACCGATCCTTTTCAACCTCATGATGACCCCTCTAGCCAAGTCCTTATCCATTCAAGGCCTTAACCCATTCATATATGCTGATGACGTCAAAATATATATCCCCTACAAACACGATCTGGCAGAAATCACCAACGAAATCAAGCTCAGTCTGAACATCATGGATTCATGGGCAAATGCATTCCAATTAAAACTCAACACAGAAAAAACACACTGTCTCATCATCTCATCCCAATACAACACATACAAACCCAAAACATAAACACCCCAGGTTATACCTTTCCTATCGCAGACAGCCTGAAAATACTCGGAGTAATAATCGACCGGAACTTCCAAGCGAAATCTACCATAAAGAAAATGTTTTACTCAATATGGAAACTTAAACGTGTAAAACCATTCTTCCCGAGGGAAATATTCCGCAACTTGATACAATCAATGGTACTGAGCCATGTAGACTACTGCAACAGAATCTATGCGGGCTGCAAAGAACAAATTATAAAGAAACTTCAGACCGCTCAAAACACAGCACCAGGCTTATATTTGGAAAAACAAGTTTTGAAAGCGCCAAACCCCTCCGAGAAAAACTGCACTGGCTCCCAATCAAAGAACGTATTGCTTTTAAAATCTGCATCCTAGTTCATAAAATTATCTATGGCGCAGCCCCGGGACACATGACAGACCTCATAGACCTGCCAACCAGAAATGCAACAAGATCAGCACGAACATACCTAAATCTTCACTACCCAAGCAGCAAAGGTCTCAAATATAAATTAATGTATGCATCCAGCTTTTCCTATTTAAGTGCACAACTATGGAACGCATTGGCAAAAATAGTAAAAACAATGTACGACCACCTAAATTTCTGGAAAGAACCAAAAACAAACCTGTTCAGAAAGGCATATCCCACCGACCTAACATAAAAGCCTGAGCACCTGCAACACAACAGAACCAAAAATCGTAATGGACACACCCCAACTTCCCTTTTCCTTCCTAAGTTTCCTAATATACCTACCTTACATGAACCTATTCTACTACAATAACACCTGTATTTGTTCAATTCGGAACTGGCGAACACCACTACGGTACATAAGCCACATTGAGCCTGCAAATAGGTGGGAAAATGTGGGGTACAAATGTAACAAATAAATAAAAATAAATGAAATGTAGTAATAAGTACATAAGTATATGAGTATTGTCATACTGGGAAAGACCAAAGGTCCATCCAGCCCAGCATCCTGTTTCCAACAATGGCTAATCCAGGTCACAAATGCCTGGCAAGATCCCAAAAAAGCAAAAAACATTCTATACTGCTTATCCCAGAAACAGTGGATCTTCCTGAAGTCCATTTAATAAGTCCATTTCTTTAGGAAGCAGTCCAAACCTTTTTAAAACTCCGCTAAGCTAAACACCTTTACCACATTCCTGGCAACGAATTCCAGAGTTTAATTACATGTTCAGTGAAGAAATATTTTCTCCAATTCATTTCAAATTTACTACATTGTAGCTTCATCGCATGCCCCCTAGTCCTAGTATTTTTGGAAAGCGTAAACAGATGCTTCACATCTACCCGTTCCACTCCACTCATTATTTTATAGACCTCTATCATATCTCCCCGCAGCCGCCTTTTCTCCAAGCTGATGAGCCCTAGCTGCTTTAGCCTTTCCTCATAAGGAAGTCGTCCCATCCCCTTATCATTTTCGTCACCTTTCTCTGCACCTTTTCTAATTCCACTATATCTTTTTTGAGATACGGTGACCAGACTTGAACACAATATTCAAGGTGCAGTCGCACCATGGAGCGATACAAAGGCATTATAACATCCTCATTTTTGTTTTCCTTTCCTTTCCTAATAATACCTAACATTCTATTTGCTTTCTTAGCTGCAGCAGCACACTGAGCAGAAAGTTTCAACGTATCATCAACGACAACACCTAGATCCCTTTCTTGGTCCGTGACTCCTAACATGGAACCTTACATGATATAGCTATAATTTGGGTTCCTCTTTCCCATATGCATCACTTTGCACTTGCTGACATTAAACGTCATCTGCCATTTAGACACCCAGTCTCCCAGCCTCGTAAGGTCCTCTTGTAATTTTTCACAATCCTCCCGCAATTTAACGACTTTGAATAACTTTGTGTCATCTGCAAATTTAATTACCTCACTAGTTACTCCCATTCTAGGTCATTTATAAATATGCTAAAAAGCAGCGGTCCCAGCACAGACCCCTGGGGAACCCCACTAACTACCCTTCTCCATTGAGAATACTGACCATTTAACCCTACTCTCTGTTTTCTTTTAACCAGTTTTTAATCCACAATAGAACACTACCTCCTATCCCATGACTCTCCAATTTCCTCTGGAGTCTTTCATAAGGTACTTTGTCAAATGTCTTCTGAAAATCCAGATACACAATAATCAACTGGCTCACCTTTATCCACATGTTTGCTCACCCCTTCAAAGAAATGCAGTACATTGGCGAGGCAAGATTTCCCTTCACTAAATCCATGTTGATTTTCAGGCTTATTTTTGAAAGAGAAGGGCACCCATCTTTCGACACAAATCAGGAGATGGGCGTCCTTCTCTCAGGGTCGCCCAAATCGGCATAACCGAAAGCCGATTTTGGGCGTCCACAACTGCTTCCCGTCACGGGGATGACCAAATTTCTTGGGGGCGTGTTGGAGGTGTAGTGAAGGCGGGGCATGCCTAACACATGGGCGTCCTCGAGCGATAATGGAAAAAAGAAGGGCGTGCCTGACGAGCACTTGGATGACTTTACTTGGTCCATTTTTTCTTACGACCAAGCCTCAAAAAGGTGCCCAAACTGACCTGATGACCACCTGAGGGATTCGGGGATGACCTCCCCTGACTTCCCCAGTGGTGACTAACCCTCTCCCACCCTGAAAAAAAACAACTTTAAAAACTTTTTTTACCAGCCTCAAATATCATACTCAGGTCCATCGCAGTAGTATGCAGATCCCTGGGGGGGGGGGGGGGGGGGGGGGAGTGTGTGTGTGTGTCAGCGGAGGCATAGCAAAAGTGTGGACGTCATTCTTTCAAAATTTTAGACGTCCTGAACTGCCCCCCGCCACAGGGACAGTCAAATTTAAAGGGAGTGGAGTGGAATGGACTGGCGAGGAGTGGCCTAGTGGTTAGAGTACTAGTCTTGTAATCCAGAGGTGGCCAGTTCAAATCCCATTGCTACTATGTGTGATCCAAAATCCAAATAAATAAAAGGGGTGTTAGAGGCATAGCAAAGGCATGGATGTCCTTCTCACAGAAACATCTGCATTTTGGACATCCTCAACTGCCCGGCGCAGGGACGGAGGCATAGCAAAAGCGCCAAACACTTGGACGTCCTTCACCCATACTAAAAAAAAATTCACCCATACTAAAAAAAAAAAAGACGTCCCTGATAAGCACTTGGATATTTTCACCTGGACTTGTGTTTTCTTAAGGTTGTAGATGGCTACTATACACGCAGCTTGTCTGCGTGTATGAATCTTTGGCATGCGCAGAGCAGCCACGCATAACGCTTGGCTGCTCTGCATTGGCTTCCCCTCCTTAGGAAGGAAATTGTGTGCAAATGAGCTAACAGCGAGCAGCTCATTTGCATGCGATTTTCTTCATGCATGCCCGTTCCTTTCCGAATTGCTAAGGGATCAGTAAGGGAAAGACTTTTTCTGTTCATTTAGTGCATCAGTTAGTCCACTGCAGTGCCCCCTAGGTGCCCGGTTGGTGTCCTGGCATGTCAGGGGGACCATTGCACTATGAATGCTGGCTCCTCCCATGACCAAATAAGTTGGATTTGGTCGTTTTTGAGATGGGCGTCCTTGATTTCCATTATCGCCGAAAACTGGGGATGACCATCTCTAAGGTCGACCATCTCAACATTTAAGTCGACCATCTCTAAGGTCGACCTAAATGTTGAGATTTGGGTGTCCCCGACCGTATTATCGAAACGAAAGATGGACGCCGATCTTGTTTCGATAATACGGGTTTCCCCGCCCCTTCACGGGGACATCCTGCGAGGACGCCCTGAGGAAAACTTGGGCACCCTGTTTGATTATGCCCCTCTATGTCTCATTAATCCATGCTTTTGAATATGCTCTGCAGTTACTACTACTACTACTACTATTTAGCATTTCTATAGCGCTACAAGGCATACGCAGCGCTGCACAAACATAGAAGAAAGACAGTCCCTGCTCAAAGAGCTTACAATCTAATAGACAAAAAATAAATAAAGTAAGCAAATCAAATCAATTAATGTGAACGGGAAGGAAGAGAGGAGGGTAGGTGGAGGCGAGTGGTTACAAGTGGTTACTAGTCAAAAGCAATGTTAAAGAGGTGGGCTTTCAGTCTAGATTTAAAGGTGGCCAAGGATGGGGCAAGACGTAGGGGCTCAGGAAGTTTATTCCAGGCGTAGGGTGCAGCGAGACAGAAGGCGCGAAGTCTGGAGTTGGACAAGAGAAGGAAAAATACTAGACTTAGTCCTTAGTGGTGCTCATGATCTAGTGCAGGGGGTAACGATACGAGGGCCGCTTGATAACAGTGATCATAATATGATCGGTTTTGATATTGGCATTGAAGGAAGTGAAACTAGGAAATCAAGTACGCTAGCGTTTAACTATAGAAAGGGTGATTACGACAAAATGAGAAAAATGGTGAAAAAAAGACTGAAAGGAGCAGCTCGCAGAGTAAAAAACTTGCATCAGGCGTGGATGCTGTTTAAAAACACCATCCTGGAGGTTCAGGACAAATATATTCCACGTATTAGAAAAAAGGGAAAAAAGACTAAACGTCAGCCGGCGTGGCTAAACAGTAAGATAAAGGAAATCATTAGAGCCAAAAAACAATCCTTCAGAAAGTGGAGAAGAGAACCAACTGAAAGTAACAGGATAGATCATAAGGAATGCCAAGCCAAATGCAAAGCGGAGATAAGGAGGGCAAAAAAGGACTTTGAGAAGAAATTAGCGTTGGAAGCAAAAATACATAGTAAAAACTTTTTAGATACATTAAAAGCAGGAAACCGGCCAAAGAGTCGGTTGGGCCGCTGGACGAAAATGGTGTTAAAGGGGCGATCAAGGAGGACAAAGCCGTAGCGGAGAAATTAAATGAATTCTTTGCTTCGGTCTTCACCGAGGAGGATTTGGGGGGGACACCGGTGCCGGAAAGAATATTTGAAGCGGGGGAGTCGGAGAAACTAAACAAATTCTCTGTAACCTTGGAGGATGTAATGGGTCAGTTCAGCAAGCTGAAGAGTAGTAAATCACCGGGACCTGATGGTATTCATCCCAGAGTATTAATAGAACTAAAAAATGAACTTGCGGAGCTACTGTTAGAAATATGCAATCTGTCCCTAAAATCGAGTGTAATACCGGAAGACTGGAGGGTAGCCAATGTTACTCCGATTTTTAAGAAAGGTTCCAGAGGAGATCCGGGAAATTATAGACCGGTGAGTCTGACGTCGGTGCCGGGCAAGATGGTGGAGGCTATTATTAAGAATAAAATTGCAGAGCATATACAAAAACATGGACTGATGAGACAAAGTCAGCATGGATTTAGTGAAGGGAAGTCTTGCCTCACCAATCTAATGCATTTTTTTGAGGGGGTAAGCAAACATGTGGACAATGGGGAGCCGGTTGATATTGTATATCTGGATTTTCAGAAGGCGTTTGACAAAGTGCCGCACGAAAGACTCCTGAAGAAATTGCAGAGTCATGGAATCGGAGGCAGGGTATTATTATGGATTAAGAACTGGTTGAAAGATAGGAAGCAGAGAGTAGGATTGCGTGGCCAGTATTCTCAGTGGAGGAGGGTAGTTAGTGGGGTCCCGCAGGGGTCTGTGCTGGGTCCGTTGCTTTTTAATGTATTTATAAATGACCTAGAGATGGGAATAACTAGTGAGGTAATTAAATTCGCCGATGACACAAAATTATTCAGGGTCGTCAAGTCGCAGGAGGAATGTGAACGATTACAGGAGGACCTTGCGAGACTGGGAGAATGGGCGTGCAAGTGGCAGATGAAGTTCAATGTTAACAAGTGCAAAGTGATGCATGTGGGTAAGAGGAACCCGAATTATAGCTACGTCTTGCAAGGTTCCGCGTTAGGAGTTACGGATCAAGAAAGGGATCTGGGTGTCGTCGTCGATGATACGCTGAAACCTTCTGCTCAGTGTGCTGCTGCGGCTAGGAAAGCGAATAGAATGTTGGGTGTTATTAAGAAGGGTATGGAGTCCAGGTGTGCGGATGTTATAATGCCGTTGTATCGCTCCATGGTGCGACCGCACCTGGAGTATTGTGTTCAGTACTGGTCTCCGTATCTCAAAAAAGATATAGTAGAATTGGAAAAGGTACAGCGAAGGGCGACGAAAATGATAGTGGGGATGGGACGACTTTCCTATGAAGAGAGGCTGAGAAGGCTAGGGCTTTTCAGCTTGGAGAAGAGACGGCTGAGGGGAGATATGATAGAAGTGTATAAAATAATGAGTGGAATGGATCGGGTGGATGTGAAGCGACTGTTCACGCTATCCAAAAATACTAGGACTAGAGGGCATGAGTTGAAGCTACAGTGTGGTAAATTTAAAACGAATCGGAGAAAATTTTTCTTCACCCAACGTGTAATTAGACTCTGGAATTCATTGCCGGAGAACGTGGTACGGGCGGTTAGCTTGACGGAGTTTAAAAAGGGGTTAGATAGATTCCTAAAGGACAAGTCCATAGACCGCTATTAAATGGACTGGAAAAATTCCTCATTTTTAGGTATAACTTGTCTGGAATGTTTTTACGTTTGGGGAGCGTGCCAGGTGCCCTTGACCTGGATTGGCCACTGTCGGTGACAGGATGCTGGGCTAGATGGACCTTTGGTCTTTCCCAGTATGGCACTACTTATGTACTTATGTACTTATGTACTTATGGCAGTAGTGGAGAAGGGAACAGATAAGAAGGATTTATCCATGGAGCGGAGTGCACGGGAAGGGGTGTAGGGAAGGACGAGTGTGGAGAGATACTGGGGAGCAGCAGAGTGAATACATTTATAGGTTAGTAGAAGAAGTTTGAACAGGATGCGAAAACGGATAGGGAGCCAGTGAAGGGTCTTGAGGAGAGGGGTAGTATGAGTAAAGCGACCCTGGCGGAAGATGAGACGGGCAGCAGAGTTTTGAACCGACTGGAGAGGGGAGAGGTGACTAAGTGGGAGGCCAGCAAGAAGCAGATTGCAGTAGTCTAAACGAGAGGTGACAAGGGTGTGGATGAGGGTTTTGGTAGAGTGCTCGGAAAGAAAGGGGCGGATTTTACGGATGTTGTAAAGAAAGAAACGACAGGTCTTGGCGGTCTGCTGGATATGAGCAGAGAAGGAGAGAGAAGAGTCAAAGATGACCCCAAGGTTTCGAGCTGAGGAGACAGGGAGAATGAGAGAGCCATCAACAGAAATAGAAAACGGGGGGAGCGGGGAGGTGGGTTTGGGGGGGAAAATGAGAAGCTCGGTTTTGGTCATATTTAATTTCAGGTGGCGTTGAGACATCCAGACAGCAATGTCAGACAAGCACGCTGAAACTTTGGTTTGGATGCAAGGTGAGATATCAGGGGTAGAAAGGTAGATTTGGGAGTCATCAGCATAGAGATGGTAGGAAAAGCCATGGGATGAGATTAATGAACCAAGGGAAGAAGTGTAGATAGAAAAGAGGAGGGGACCAAGAACAGAACCCTGAGGTACGCCTGAGGTTTATGAGGTCGGTCATGTATCTCGGGGCTTCACTGTAGATGATTCTGTGAACCAGGGTGCAGATTTTGAAAGCAATTCGTTCTTTTATTGGGAGCCAGTGCAGTTTTTCTGAGGGGTTTGGCGCTTTCGAATTGCGTTTTCCCAAATATAAGCCTGGCTGCCGTGTTTTGAGAAGTCTAAAGTTTTTTAATGAGTTCTTCTTTGTATCCTGCATAGATTCCATTGCAGTAGTCAGCATGGCTTAGTACCATTGATTGTATCAAATTACGAAATGTTTCCCTGGGGAAGAATGGTTTCACGCGTTTGAGTTTTATGTTGCTATTCTGCAACATGAACATATGTGCTAGCACAGAAATGTTTATCTGCCCATTTTGACCTGTTGATATTTTAAACGATTTTGCGGGAAAGTTATCAGGTTGCTGATTCCCAAGGTAATTGATTAACGCTGTTTACAAGCCACCTTGCAAGCAGCATTTTTCAGTAGCCCAAGAGCATTGGGTCTCAAAGACATGGCCCAATACATTCAGGCCATATCTTAAAGGAGCCATTGGAGCTTTCCCCACCCTCTGACCAACATCCCCACTCCTGACTATCACCCTCATTTCTCTGATTAAGAATGCCCACCCCCCAAAGGACACCCTAGACCCTGGAATGTACTTGGTGGTCTAGTGGGACCCCAAGCAGAAGTGATCTCCAGTTGATCGTGCCCTTACTGGTGCCATCAGTCAATATAGTGCCCCTAGTGGTTGTCGTAGAATACTACCGATATCGGGTCATTTTCTGTATTGGCTGACGGTGCTGGCAATGATAGAAATGTCTTGGAATTTCTCCACTAGATCACCAAGAATATGCTGGTAGGCCATTGGGGTTGAGGGTTTCTTTGGTGGGGGGGGGGGGTGGAGATGGTGATTGGGGGTGGGTGTTTTCCTCAGGAGGGAACAGTGATTGCGATCAGGAGGGTGAGGGGGGGGGTGTCTTGAACGGGGAGAAAGATCTGATGGCTCCTTTAAGATGTAGTCTGGGAGCATCAGGCCATGGCTTAGAGGCCCAATGCTCCTGGGTGGTAAAATACAGATTGCGGTGTGCACCAGGTATTCACCAGTAGCCACTTGTTTAATTTAAATACTAACCAGTTGCTATACATACATTTGCATATTTTGTATCTCATTACTATTTACACGCCATCATACCTAACATGGACACTGCCTCTTCATGAAAAATGTCATCACACTGAATGCAAAATGATGAGATGTCATGCAAAATTTTAGCCCACTATGTTGGGCAAGGATAACATTACTGTGACCATCATCATTTAAGCTAAGCAGAAGCACTTATGCACAGCATATCGAACTGTATCCTTAGGGAGAAGAGTTTTTAAAATTATGAGGCATGTCCGGAATAAATTATGTGTGTTTCATTTAACAATTCAGGAAAAAATGAGGACGTTATTATTACTACTACTACTATAAATCACTTCTATAGCTCTACCAGTCGTACGCAGCGCTTTACAATTGAACATGAAGAAGACAGTCCCTGCTCAAAAGACCTTACAATCTAAATCAGGACAAACAGACAGGACCAAAAAGGCGAAGGGAAGGACAGACAGAAGGACACATAAGGATAAAAGTTACAAGTCAGGAGTCAAAAGCAGCATCAAACAGGTAGGCCTTTAGCCTGGATTTGAAGGCAGCCAGGGATGGAGCTAGACGTAATGGCTCAGGAAGCCTATTCCAGGCATAAGGTGCGGCGAGATAGAAGGAACGGAGTCTGGAGTTAGTGATGGAGGAGAAGGGTGCAATTAGGAGAGATTTGCCTAGTGAACGAAGTTCTAGGGAAGGAGTGTAGGGAGAGATGAGGGTGGAGAGGTAGTGAGGGGCTGCAGAGTGAATGCACTTATAGGTCAACAAGAGGAGCTTGAATTGTATACGGAAACGGATAGGGAGCCAGTGAAGTGATTTCAGGAGAGGGCTGATATGGGCATAACGACTTTGGTGAAATATTAGTCGTGCGGCAGAGTTTTGAACAGATTGAAGAGGAGAGAGATGGCTGAGTGGAAGACCTGAGAGAAGCAAGTTGCAGTAGTCTAAGCGACAGGTGATGAGAGTTTGGATGAGGGTTCTGATAGCGTGTTCAGAAAGCAAAGGGCGAATTCTGGCAATGTTATAAAGGAAGAAACGACAGGTTTTAGTAATCTGTTGAATATGGGCAGAGAAGGAGAGGGAGGAGTCAAAGATGACCCCAAGGTTACGAGCAGATAAGACAGGAAGAATGAGCGTGTTGTCGACAGAAATAAAAATATTATGCCTTTGCATCACTCCATGGTGCGACCTCACCTCGAATATTGTGTTCAATTCTGGTCGCCACAACTCAAAAAATGATAAAGGGGATGGAACGAGTTCCCTATGAGGAAAGGCTAAAGCAACTGGGGCTCTTCAGCTTGGAGAAAAGATGGCTGAGGGGAGAAATGATAAAGGTCTATAAAATAATGAGTGGAGTGGAACGAGTAGATGTGAAGTGTCTGTTTACTCTTTCCAAAAATACTAGGACTAGGGGGCATGCAATGAAGCTACAAAGTAGTAAATGTAAAACGAATCGGAGAAAATTAAACTCTGGAATCTGTTGCCAGAGAATGTGGTAAAGGCGGAATCCACTGATTATTTCTGGGATAAGCAGCAGAAAATGTTTTGTACTTTTTTGGGATCTTGCCAAGTATTTGTGACCTGGATTGGCCACCGTTGGAAAGAGGATACTGGGCTTGATGGACCTTTGGTCTGTCCCAGTATGGCAATATTTATGTACTTATGTACTTATCTTTGAAAGGTGTTTTAAAAAAATAAAAGCAGGGTTGCTTTTCTGGTTGGAGGGGCCATCTTCAGCTCCATTCTCTCAAGTTCTCTAGTTGCAAGTTCTCTACATGACAAAATATTAGTTAGTCCCAATGTCCCACCCCAGTCCACTGCCTATGCACAGAAAGATGAATAGGGATCCAATGAAGCCCAGTTTCTTTGTTGAGGAAACTTGACAGCACAGCACCACTTCAAGTAAGTGGGTGGTTTCAATCTAACTCAATATGTCAAGGAGCTAACAGCAAAAAAACTGGTCTTGCTATATGGCAAAGAAAAGGCGGTGGCTTTCTCTGCAGAATAAAGTATGTGCAGTACAAAAGGGAAAGATTGGGGCCTATTTATTCAAATGCTGACAACTTCATAGACACTTCTATAGTTTCTAGGGCATATCAGGTTCTCGAATCTGCCACTGTGCTCCTGTCATATCCTTTTAAACCATAAAACATCATTTCATAGTTTTACAGAGCGCCACAGCACTTGTGTTTACCTCTGGCTTCACTCACAGAGATAACCAGCTCAATCTTCTGTCACACTTAACTGTCAGGAGTTCCCTTGCAGTCAATTTCAATTAAATGCCTCAATACACTCATGTGGGTTGCTCTGTCTGTCCATCTGGAGACATTGGAATAAAGGTCAAACAAACAAGTTGTAGGTATTTTCTTTCTAGTGGACTAATATATCATCTACGACTTGCTTTCTTTAGAGCCGTTAAAGAAATTGTAATTCTCAACAGTTAGTCACAAATATGTATTATTCATTAGTAAAAAGATATCACTTACAACTTATTTCTTCACCCCTATTTCTAATTAAGATTTTATAAATGAAGTAGAGGAGAAGTCTAGAGAGTGGTTATTTTACCATTAACTCATGAAAAGCTGGTGAACTGGGTTCAAATCCTACTGTAGCTCCTTGTGACTCTGGGCAAGTCATTTAGGGGCCCTTTTACTAAGGCACGCTGTGTTGGTGTAGGCGTGTGTATTGGACACGCGCAGGTCCATTTTTATTGCGCAGGCAAAAAAGGCCTTTTTTTTGTGCCCGAAAATGGATGTGCGGCAAAATTAAAACAAGTGTGCGTCCATTTTCGGCCTGAGACCTTACCTCCACCCATTGACTTAGCGGTAAGGTCTCACGTGTTAATTGGGCGGTAATTGTCAGCACACGTACACTGCTGATTACTGCCCGGTTAGCGTCATGAGGTAGAAAATAGAAAATATTTTCTGCTGCACATTTGGTACGCACGTCAAAAATAGAATTACTGTCCGGGGCATGCAGTATCTGGGCAGTTGTTCTAATTTGATGCACGTTGTATGTACTTAAGTGCCTACGCACCTTAGTAAAAGGGCCCCCTAACCCTCTATTGCCCCAGGTACAATACAGGTGTATAATATGTAAACCGCTTTGATTGTAACCACAGAAAGGTGGTTTATCAAATCACATCCCCCTTCCTTCCTTATTTTACCATTGGTCCCATTTTATGCAATAAGACCTAGTTATTAATAACTGGTGTTAACAGTACAACAACACATCTTAACAATAGCCATGTTGTTAACGTCCCCCCTTAGTTCTACCTTTTTATTGTATGTGTCCAAAGTGAGGCAAAGTCACGTATCTATTACCTAACATGATCAAGCTGTTAACAAATCACAAATTCAACAAGGCATAAAACAACTAAACTAAAAGACCTGGGAACATTATGTCAACAGCAAGTAAGAAAACATAGAACCACTTTGTTCAATGTAAGTTAAGCAGTATAGACATTTTTAAGAAACATAAAGAGAAAGAGAGAGAGAGAGAGAGAAGAACCTGTACCTAAGTGTAGATGCCTTCCCATCAATATTATCTGCACTGGGAATGAGTGAGAAGAACTTCTCTGGCATGGAGAGACAGCCAGTCAATGACTGCTGCAGTAGATAAGAGCACATTTCTCTGTGGTGCATGGTCAAACAGGAATGCCCTTCGAAGCCTCTATAAAGCCACGGGTAAGTGGAAGCAGTACATTCTGTTGAATTTCATCAGTGCTGAACCAGGTACTATTACAATACTAGTAAAAAAGGCCCATTTCTGTGAGAAATGAAACGGGTGCTAGCAAGGTTTTCCTAGGAGTGTATGTTTGAGAAAGAGTGTGTGCGAGAGATGGAGTGTGTGTGTCAGAGAGAGAATGAGAAAGAGTGTGTCAGTGTTTGTGTGTGAGAGAGAGTGTGTGTGATGAAACAGGTGGTAGCAAGTGTGTGTTTGTGAGAGAGAGAGAGAGAGAGAGTGTGTGTGTGTGGGAATGAGAGTGTGTGCCACGGTGCCCCCCTCCCCCAAGGTGGCCCCCTTCCCTCCCTCTTCCCTGCCTGCCAGATGCAAGTGTGTGTTTGTGACAGACAGAGTGAGTGTGTGCGAGTGTGTTTGTGAGAGACAGTGTGTGTGTGTGGGAATGAGAGTGCGTGTGGGAATGAGAGTGTGTGCCAGTGCCTGCGTGTCTGGCAGGCTACCTGCCAAGGAGCACCATCCCTCTGCCTCTCTCCCCACCTCGTACTCCTCCTGCAGCCTTCCCTGCCACTTGATCGGCGTTATTCAATACGCCTCCCCCTGCCTGCTAGCACTGAGATGTTTTCCTGCGTGCCTGCCTGCCTGGCTGCCAAGGGGCCTCCCCCCCCCCCCCCCTGCCTGTCTCCCCAGCTCGTAGTGGTCCTGCACTCCTCCGTGCCAATTAATCGGCGTTATTCACGACTTCTCCCCCTGCCTGCTAGCAGTGAGCTGTTTTACCTCCTGCTCGTGCGGCCTTCTGTTGGTTGTTTTTTGGAGGGTGTGAGCGTGGGAATCGCGGCAGTGTCGTCAGCTGTTTTGTTTGGACGGCAGGGTCGGGAGGGCGCAGGACGGCAGCGTGGGTCGTCAGCTGTTTTCACGGCAGGGTCAGGAGGGCGCAGGACGGCAGCATCAGGAGGGCACAGGTGGCGTGTAAATTTTTGGAGGGCAGCAGTGTGACTGGGGATCGCAGCGGATCAGCTGGTCAGACGGCACTCCTCCCCCTGCGTAGGTCAGTTTTGTCGCTGTGCGTCAGGGGGTGGAGGGTCTGCGTAGGTCGCTGTTTGTCGGTGTGCGTCAGGTGGGGGGGTGGAGCGTTGGAAGGTGGTGGAACTGGGGATTCGTTGAGTGTCATAGCCCCGCCCTCAACGTCATCACGTTCAGATGCGAGGGCAGGGCAAACAGTCATGGGGAAAATTTTTGGTCTCTGCCACCTCAAAAACGGAAGTGGCAGCTTCATTTAGAACGTTGGGGGTTGCGAATTATGTGCGGAAGGGGCGTGGCTGAGAGGTGTGGCTGAGGGCGGGTCTATGAGCGAGAGTGAGTGGTGCATGAGTGACAGTGAGTGTCCCTGCCACAGATTGAGCTTCAGAGTTTCTGAATGTTTCAGATGAGATGAGATTTATTTATATAGATAGTGAGGAAATACATGACCAAGAATAAGGGTTACCCTCAAGCTCCTATGGATAAACACTTATCAGCCTTGAATAGCAGAGCCATCCTACCCACATACAACAGGGATCTATCTCATTATGAGGTGCCTTTCAGAGAAGTGGGGGTTAATCTACCTCTTACCTTCCTATTGCTTTCTTTGTTCTTCATGAAGACAGGTTTTCTCCAAGTGGTTCACTGAAGCCTGTAGGGAAATCAATTTTGATGCGGTCCCCAAATCCTTAGGTAATAGCTGCGGTTTCTATTTCACAGACTATTCCTTGCCTTTCTCCTAGTGATATTTTTTTTTGGTAGATGTTGATGTTAATCAAGAGGTTTCCTTGCATGATATATGGAGAATTGTGTCAAGGACTGAGGGCTTGTTGAGGACTTCAGTAATAATTCTGTGTGATTTCCACGTATATTGCTGATAAGATGTTGGAGATGATTAATAGACTGGTTAAACCTCGAAGCCCCATGTGCAGTTTAATTCTGCATTGAATAATTGAGGCAATGGAGAACAAATCTAAATTTTAAAAACTTGCTTTAAAAAATCCTTATATTCTTCTGTTTTCAGTAGATATTTTGTGAAGAAAATATTTCAAGGAAGTTCTATTATTATCAAATACAAATAGTAATTAAACAGGATGAGGAGGACGGTACCTTTGATGTAATACAAGAGTCTTGTAGTTTTCATCTTACAAAATTTATTGGAACATCTCAACACAATATTGCTGCTAGGGCTACCCTCCTAGCCTCATTTTTCTGTAGACAGGATATGATAGCTGTGTTAAGAGCTTACTTTAAAAAGAAGGACATGATGCTTTGTGGGCAGAAGCTTCAGGTGTTACTAGATAATGTGAGTACCACTCAATTGCATTGTAAGATGTTTCCTTAGTTAAGGGATAGAATATTTGAGTGGGGAGTTTCTTTTTTTAATGATTTCAATGCAAGTGCTTAATTACATTTCAAGAGGTAGATTATATTTTCTTTGATCCTCTGCAGCTTGAAGATTTTCATGTAGACAAACCAGTGTAAAAAGGATAGTTTGGTAGTAAGAATTTGGGGATGGATTTAATATATGAGTCTTTTATAATTACAGATGGTTGTTAAAATTGTTAAAACTGGAGAGGGGATTCCTACTGTTTTTTCTTAATTGTCTTTTTCTTTTATATGGTTTTCTTCTATATTCCCATTAATGTGGACTTTACGCATGGGTATTGAATTTTTCTTTAGTATTTCTTACAGAATGTATTTCTCTTTATCTATAATGACCTTTCTGAATTGAAAATTTAAAAAATATAAAATACTTTAATATATTATAATCAGCACCAATATAGAAAATTTAAAATACAAAAGCAATACATGTACAGTATATAAAAAAGCATACAAAACACTCATATGAGCCACATGCTATTAAAAGGACACAAAGGGTAAACCACCTGGTCCTGGCACTGTCCTTGACTGACAATCGTTGTGCTGTTTTATATAATTCATTTTTAATATCAAGACTTAGAAAACCTTTTACTAAAGCTTAGTGCATACTAATTAGGTATAAAATAGGACATGCAGCATTTAGCATGTGCTAATATCTGTTAGTGAGCACTAAGCTTTAGTAAATGGGTCCCTTAGTGTCTGCTCTTCAGACCAGCTGAGGCTTAGATGTTCTGACAGCAGTCCCCAGGAGAGATAAGCTCAGTCCATGCCCAATAACATCAACTATTGGTTTAACTCAACAGCACACTTATTGCAGATATACATCAAAGGATCGTCATTACAAAGACCAGTCTAGGGTGAATAAAATACTACTGCAGGTTAATATTCATAGTACCTTTGCATAGTTAGGCCATGTTCCAGTTGAAGTGGAAGTCCAACAGTACAAGAGGATGCTGTTAGGACAATTTTGAAAAAACCCACAAAAAAATCCTACCAAACAGTGCAGCTAAGTATATCATGTGACTTTTCCTCTTACCTTCAGTTGAGTTCTCAGAGTAATCTTTCTTTGGTCCATACAATAGGTTCATCTGTAAAAGTTCCTCAGTGCGCACTACCTGCCAGGGTCTGTTCTCTTTTTGTGGAGGGGAATATTCCAGTTCACAGGGAGATTCAAAATTACAGTAGAAGCCTATAAAAGCAAAGACAAACAACATAGGGTAACCTGAGCATTCATGTTATCCATTACAAGAGAGGTTTTCATTAAAAAAAAAAAAGATCTACATTGTGCATATAGATATCTCTGCTTTCTTTATATTGGGCATATGAATATCTTGGCTTCTAAATAAATTTAACTGTATCCTAAGCAGGGTCCAGTTTGGCAATAGACATTTAGGGATGTACAGCCCAAATAATTTTGTTGTGTTTAGTTTCCCATTTATGGTAATGTTTTTTCTTTTGGTACAAAAGCAATATCGTTAGTAGTGCACACTTTTTTTTAGAAAGTTTTCACTGATATGAAAGAGTGCACACTATTTCACAATATGGTACACTCTTCATGAATAGTATAAACTATTTACACCACAGGAAACATAATCCTGAAATTTCAGATTTCAGGCAAACAAATACACATACCTACAGAAGATTATTGACTGAAGAGCCAATTTAATGCTCTTTCAATTTGAGAAATATCATTACTGTGCTTTATTTATGGCCCAACCCATAAGCATCGTTTGGGGTGGCATGGGGGGGGGGACGCCCCCAAATGTTCCAGGTGCTAATGATAAATTGGCCCCAATCCACCACTGCCAATATTCCTTACCATTTGCTACTTCTCCAAAAAATAAAAAAGGAAACTGCCCCTTATGGCCCTACCTGTTGTGTTATATTGGATCGTGATTTTTTTTTTTTTTTAAGAAATATCGTCTATGGTAAGGTCCGACAGGTTTTGTGTCATTTTCCACTGGTTAGCTGAAAGAAGCTGTGATGCTAGCAGCAGTCTATGTTTCAAATAAAATTATGCCATATCCAATATCCCTTCTAAAAGCACAAAGTAAAATTATGCCATACATGTTATATCTTGCAAGTGGACACTGTCTAGTGTAGTCAATCTCAAACTTTTAATAATGACCCCACAGCCAGTTGGGTTCCAGGATCTCCACAATGAATATGCATGAGATAAATCAGAGCCTCCGAGGGGGGTTTCAGGGGGGCAAGATTTCAAGGAGGGCCTTGTGCCGGTGATCAAAAGAATCTGCTGTGGTGGCCACAGGTCCTTTTTCCTGCTGTGTCCTGCCTATGTAGAACAGGAGACGAGAAGTGGCAGGAAGAGGGACCTATAGCCAGCAGAGCACTCTCTCATTCGCTGCTGTGGGAGGGGGCGGGGGTGGTGGTGAGGGCAGCAGCAGCAATGGCAGGGGGCAGCAGCGACGTTGAGGGGAGGGCAGCATCAGGGCCCTGAAGATTGTTTGCCCCAGCTTTGTCTCTCAGCGGCCCTGAGAAATATGCATACACTGGAGACTCTGCATATCTAGATGTACTTATGCATATTCATAAGAACATAAGCATTGCCATACTGGGACATACCGAAGGTCCATCAGGCCCAGTATCCTGTTTCCAACAGTGGCCAATCCAGGTCACAAGTACCTGGCAAGATTCCAAAAGAGTAAAACAGATTTTATGCTGCTTATCCTAGAAATAAGCAGTGGATTTTCCCAAGTTCACCTTAATAATGGCTTATGGACTTTTCTTTTAGGAAGCTATCCAAACCTTTTTAAAACTCCGCTAAGCTAACTGCTTTTACCACATTCTCTGGCAACAAATTCCAGAGTCTAATTACACGCTGAATAAAGAAATATTTTCTCCGATTTGTTATAAATTTACTACTTATCAGTTTCATTATGCATCCCCTAGTCCTTGTATTTTTGGAACGAGTACACAAGAGATCCACATCTACCTATTCTAGCCCACTCAGTGTTTTATAGACCTTCAGCAGTCTCTTCTGCAAGCTGAAGAGCCCTAGCTTCTTTAGCCTTTCCTTATAGGGAAGTTGTCCCATCCTCTTTATCATTTCCATTGCCTTTCTTTGTACATTCTCTAATTCCGCTATATCTTTTTTGAGGTGTGACCAGAATTGCACACAGTATTTGAAGTATGGTCACATCATGGAGTGATACAAAGGCATTATAATATTCTCATTTTTGTTTTCCAATCCTTTCCTAATAATTCCTGACATTCTATCTGCTTTCTTAGACGCCACTGCACACTGAACATAGGGTGACTCCTAATGTGGAACCTTGCATTATGTAGCTTGGGGTCCTCTTTCCTATATGAATCCCTTTGCACTTGCTTACGTTATGAAACATCCTAAAACTCAAACTGGCTTTGGAGTCAGTTGAACAGATTTGAGAAGCCATTCCCTAGGGCAGGAAAACCTACTGGCTGATATTCAAATATTCAAAGTGAGTTAACCAGCTGAGAACAGCCGACGACCGCTTAACTCGCTTGTGTGCTGCTGTCTGGTCATTTTCAGTGGCACTTAACTGGTTAGCGGCACTGAAAATGAACGGTTAGTGCCAAAGTGAAAGCCAGCTTCGTCCAGGGCATTTCAGGGACAGAGTCCGGTTAGCTCCCAATATTCAGAGCTAAGTGGCTATGTCTAGCGCATAAATAGGATGGCATAAATAGCTGTCCTATCTCTATTCACTAGCCCTTGGCCACTTAAGTTTGAATATTGACTTAACTAGGCATGGGCTAGATGTTTTTTAAAAAACTGGAAATTTTTAGATGGCGGTCTGGTAGGACGCTGAAATCGGAGCAGGAGAGAATTTTCCTAATTTCTATCTATTTCTACTTTTGATACTATGCCTAAATGGAAAGGAAAAGTGCGAGGAGGTATCTCCCTACCCTCCACGGACCTGAACCGAAGGCAGCCTCCTATAACCGACTTCATGGATCCGGTTACATCCCAGGGCGTTCCGCTGCCCGTGACTGAGAGGAGTCCGGGCTTGGATAGCGTAATATCGCTAAGCCCTCGAAGTCCCTGCCAGATTCGTGAAGCAGGAAACGATCTGGGAGGAAGTCCCGCCCTTCTGCTGGAGACAGTGGCAGTAGAGTCGGGGAGGGAGAACACCCCTGGAGAGACGGTGCTTCCTGCAGCGGGAATTTCCCACGAAGATTTGAATCAGGCAAATGTTCCCAAAGAAGGCGGAGGCGAAGAAACCATCTTGGAGAATATATCTGCCGCTCAGCAATCTTTTGTTAACTGGCTTGTCCCAGAAACGCCCCTGCTGTCTTTGGAGAAGCCATCAAAGGTAACGCTAGAATCCCTTTCGGGAGCTATGGAATCCTTGCATAAAGTGTGCCTTAATTTCGTCACAAATTCAAATGCTAATTCTTTAAAAATTGAACTTCTTCAAACTGATTTAGCCACCCAAGTGAAAACCTTACAAAAGTGTGAAACTTCAGTATCTCAAATAAAAGATCAAGACTTTAAACTTTCTCAAAGTGTGGACTTGATGCAGAGAAAGATAGAGAACTTGGAGAATGGGAGTAAGAGTTTAAATTTGAGATTATTAAACTTTCCTTTTCTTAAATATACTTCTGTACAAGATGTGTTTTACAAATTTTTGGTAGAAGTATTTAAGTATTCAGAAGGTAATCTTCCTCCTGTTCAAAAATTTTTCTTTTTGCCCATGAGAGATTCAAAGGTAAAAACCATAGCACAAGCTTCTGAGGCTCTTGATGTATCTGATCTCCTTGAACAATCTCAAGAAGAAGCTGAATCTAGATCTACATTACTGGTATCATTTGTCTTTCTTGCGGACAAAGAAGCCCCACTAAGGCTATATTTGAGACAGATTTCCTCGATTACTTTTATGGGTGGAAAAAGTTCAAATCTTCCCGGACATATCAAGAGCCACACAAGAAAGATGAAAGAAATTCTTGCTAATGAGACAAGAGACAGTACAATTGGGGGCTAAATTTCAACTCCGTTTTCCCTGTAAATGTGTAGTGTTCTATGAGACTAAGACATACCATTTTTTTTAACCTTTACAGCTTCGATCTTTCCTAAACGCAAGAATTCCTAAACCACCATAAGGGCTTCTAAGTATGGACTTGTAATAGTTTTGATGTAACATACCAGGAACCACCATCTTTTTCTTTGTATTTGCTACTTTAATAGTACCTAATCCTCTTATAAGGTTTATGTATTTCAGCCCCCTTCCTAATTGAGGACTATGTTAATATAGAATTTATTTCAAGGGATTTTCCCATTGTATGTACTTATTTTGTTAACTATTGATATTTCTGGACAAAGCTTTGCTTTGGATATAAATTGAAAATGCATAAATAAAAAAATTAAAAAAAAACCTGGAAATTCAATGTTGAAGCCTGCACAGAGCCTGGCACTGACTTTCTGGTTGTAGCACCAGTGGTGTATAAAAAAATGCTGCCCACCGCTGGTTGAATATAGGACCCCTAGTTCAAATCCCATTCTGGCTTCTTGTGATCCTGGGCAAGTTACTTAACCTTCCATTCCTTCAGGTACAAATTTAGGGGCCCTTTTACTAAGCTGCATAGGCGCCTATGCGCGCCCAATGTGCGTCAATTTAGAGTTACCGCCTGGCTACCATGTGGCCCGGAAAGTAATTTCATTTTTTACGCGTGTCTGCTATGCTCATTAGAAAATATTTTTTACTTTCCGTCGCGTGGCGAAAACCGGGCGATAATCGGCATTGAACATTACCACCCGGTTAACGCAAGAGACCTTACCACTAAGTGAATGGGTGGCGGTAAGGTATCAGACCCAAAATGGATGGGCAGCAATTTTTATTTTGCCGCACGTCCATTTTTGGCAAAATTTTAAAAAGGCCCTTTTTACAGGTGCGCAGAAAAATGGATCTATGTGCGCCCAAAACACACGCCTACACTAGTGCAGCCCATTTTTAGCGGACCTTAATAAAAAGGACCCCTTACATTGTAAGCCCTACGGGGACAGGGAAATACCAACTGTACCTGAAGGTAAATTGCCTTGAGCTGGAACTGAAAAGGTATGAGCTATATCCAAAATTCCATATGATCATTTATACTGAGTCTCATAGAAACACAGAACATGGTGGCATATAAAGACCAATAAGTGCATCAGATCCTTCCATTTGTCTTCACACTACAAATCCTTCTTCAGTTCTAGCTTTACCTTTGCTTCTGTGAAGTGAAGCATGGTCATTCTTAGAACCAGAACTCACCTGTATTATATATATATTTTTTGTTACATTTGTACCCTGTGCTTTCCCACTCATGGCAGGCTCAATGCGGCTTACATGGGGCAATGGAGAGTTAAGTGACTTGCCCAGAGTCACAAGGAACTGCCTGTGCCAGGAATCAAACTCAGTTCCTCAGGACCAAAGTTCACCACCCTAACCACTAGGCTACTCCTATCAATTTAGCCAATGTACAAACGCTTGTATGTGCACTTGTGCAGAATTCCCATTTCTTGATTGTTTTCATGAAGGAAGAGGTAAATATTTTCAGAAAAGGCATTACAGAATTACTATATTGCAGAATTATAGTAGCTGTACTGGCCTTAGAGGAAAATGACAACTTTAACAGTACCAACAAAAACATTATACAGAAATATTGCTGTATATTACCCTTCATCTGAAGAAGGGGCTATTGTGATCTTGAAAGGACATATACAAAAATCCCTGTTTAATTATGGTACTCATACAATAAAGAAGTATCACAATGCACAAAGAATCCAAAATAACTTTGATATATAATGTTTGGAGGTTTCTGTGTGTGCTGTGCAAATGTTGTTTTGTTTTTTTTTTGCATCCTATGCAATAAGGTTTTAATATGTACATTAAAAGTGGTCCCCTCACATAAACATGAAGAGGCTCAACTTGGTGCTTACCCACAAGAAAATAAAGAATCATCATATGTATATGTGTAGCACAAAGCAGAAGGTTGTCAGTCGGAGCCATTTTACAATTCGCTAGTGGCAGGGAAGGATGGTCTATCCTTCATGCTTTCGTCAAGACTTCATCAGAAGAGATAGGCAAGGGGAGGAGCTTGGAATCACAGCATGCTGCTCCTTCAGGAAGAGTGGGAGATTAGGTTTGCATCATGTGGATGCTCCACTATATGAGGACAGCATAAGGGGTATCTGTGCATGTGATTCTTTCCCTGTCTATGTCAAGAGACTGGAAAGATAGATCATGGCATTCAATGCATGTGGCCACTTTTGTCTTTGCTTTGGGGAGGGAATGATTCCATCATTCTGTGGCCCCTTCATTCTGTGTATTGGGTAGGGGAGGCCAGGAAGGATGAAATATTCCATGCTAACTGGCTCTTCACTTCAGCTGGGTTTGAAGGGGGATTTTGAAGTAGATACTGCAGATGTTACACTGTTCTGTTTTAATGTCCATATTAGAATGGAGGCTATGCTACTGATGGTTATATTTAATTTGCATGTAAAAATTTAGCCAGGTGCATGATGAAAATCTTTTATTGCAAGTTTTATTAATAAATACAGACAGACAAAATGGAATGTTTCTGGGGCTACAGGCTCAAAATTCTGTGACTTGACAAGAGGAATGCAAGCTCGTAGGAGGACATTTTTGGAAATATAATTGCAGGAGGTTGCTTTGGATGCTTTACTCCCTTAATTAGATGTGCTAATGGAAAATTACTTTTCTGCAAAATAGTTACATTTTCATTGAACTTCAGGAGCTTCTCTATTTTTTGGCAAATCACCAGCAGAATATTAGTGTGAGGTTCATTGCTTTTACTGGACAGTTGATTACATTTTGTTTTCCTTCTCTGGTTGAATTAATTGGGAGGGCAATAATAGTCTATTCCTACGTTATCTATGATTTCCTTATTACTTTTCTTTATTCTTCCAATATTCAAGGACTTATAGCTGTTGAAAGATAAAACATGAAATTATTGGAGCTAACATTTTGCTTTTATAATTGAATGTTTATGCTTTTCCTTCTAGTAATAATTAAATTGTTAATAAAAACTGTGAAGAATAAATAAACATGCACCTTTTCTTTGTTATACTTAACTAAAACAAGTCACCTAGAAAAGATGTAGCATCTTGTACCACCAGAAATTTAAAAAGCAGGTTAAAGGGGAACATTGAAGAATTGAAAGAAGCAGTGTGGAATCACGCCGCAGGCATCTCTGTGGACAGAGGCAGTCCAGGTGTCATTGCCTCAAGATCTTTACGAGCTTTGAAAACATTTGCTTTACTGTGGAATGTGGCCACGAGTGTGTGACCATGAGTGTGTGTCTGAATGAGCATGAGCAAATTGGAAGGTCTTTGGAGCCCTGTGAACAATGAGGAGCAGGAGATTCTGCTATATGGATGTTGAGTGGCTGGCGGAAGGATTAAGTACATAAGTACATAAGCCTCGCCATGCTGGGACAGACCAAGGGTCCATCGAGACCAGCACCCTGTCACCGACAGCGGCCAAAAGAACAAGCAATTTGTCCCGCCCATCCTAGAAATACTGTATTCCCTCATCCATTCAATAACATTCTATGGCTTTTTCCTCCAGGAAGCCGACCAACCTTTTTTTGAAGTCCGCTAAGTTAACCACCTTAACCACCTTTTCCGGCAGCGAATTCCAGAGTTTAACTATGGGTTGAGTGAAGAAAAATTTCCTCCGATTCATTTTAAATTTACCACACTGCAGCTTCATTGCATGCCCCCTTGTCCTAGTATTTTTGGAAAGCGTAAACAGATGCTCCACATCGACCTGTTCCATTCCACTCATTATCTTATAGACCTCTATAGGCTGTAAAGGCTCCAGTAGATCATCTTGTGCTTATGGGAAGTGGTGTCTCCTCAGTTGGAACAGTAACCCCCGGATTCTATAAAAAAAGTGTGCACAAATTGACACTTAGGACCAGATTCTATATATGGAACTCAAAAATGGGCATTGGAAAAGTTTGGCACTAACGTGATTTTATAAAGGGCCCATGCCCTTTATAGAATCACACTTAGCACTGATTCCAGCACCATAACTGTGGGTGCCAGACTTATGCCCAAGACATGTCCGTGCCCCTTTTGAGTTACATGTTATTAGTTAGTCGCCACGCCTTATAGAACAGCATGCAGCTAGATGCGCGTGTGAATTTTAATGAGTGTCAATTAACTTCAGCATTGGTTGGTTAGCGTCCAAATAATGATGCTAATTAGTTCATTAGACAATTAATTTGTGTGTTCATCTTGGGAGTGTGCTTAAGTTTTAGCCCCCAAATCTAGGCGCCATATATAGAATCCAGGGGTTAGCACCCAAATTTGCGCGAGATGTTATAGAATGAGGTCACTTGTGTGTGCAAATTAATATAATTGACTGTTAATTGGACTTAGCCAATAATTGGCTATAATTAGAATTGACACTAATTAGAACCAGTTTGCAGTTGCAGATGTAACTGCCCTCAGTTGCTATTCTATAACTTGGGTGCGTAAATTCTAGGGCACATATCTTCAAAAAGAGGCATGGGCAGGTCGGGGACATGCCCAGAATATGCAAGCATAGGTTACCAAATACCTGCATTTGCGCACCTTCGTTTACACCAGCCTTTCAGCTGGTATAATGGGAGGGGCATCTAAATGGGCTTACTTAAATGCAGTCTCAGTCACTATTCTATAATGGAAAGTGGACACATACATTTTGCTATAGCATAGTATCTTAGCGTGTAATTTCCTGGTGCCTAAATGTAGGTGCCCTATACAGAATCTACACCTAAGTATACATTCTCCCTCTGACATTTCTTTATCAGCGCACCTACAAAAAATGCCTTTTTTTGCCGAAAATAGGCGTGCGGCAAAATCAAAATTGTCGTTCATCCATTTTGGATCTGAGACCTTACTGCCAGCCATTGACCTAGCGGGAAAGAATCTGGGCGGTAATGACCTACGTGGGCCAAATGTCACTTGGCGCACATCCATTATGCGCACCGGAAAATAAAAAATATTGGACGCATGACAAAAATGAAATTACCGCAAGAGCCACGTGGTAGCTAGGCAGTAACTCCGTTTTGGTTCGTGATGGGTGCGCATAGACGCTTACGTGGCTTAGTAAAAGGGCCCCAAAGTTTACTTTTAGTATTCTCACCATAAAATCAATGATAGTGTTCTGGTTTTGTAAAGTGCTGTCCCACGGAGCTAACATCCTGGTTGGCACTGGCATTTTTCATATGATGTCTATGTAAATTAAATTTCTTCTTTAGCATCTGGCTTGTTTCTCCAATATAGCACCCTGCGTCACAATTTTTACATTGAATGATATATACCACATTGGAAGATGAGCAATGTGAAGGATTCCTTTCTGTTGAATATCTTTCCTTTGTGAATAACTGTGGGATCCTGTGAAATGCTTTGGCATAGTTTGCAGCTGGACATATTGCAGGGATATGTGCCACTCTCTTCTTTCTGAGTTTCTATCGGGAGCTTGCTTTTCAATAGTTTGTGTTTTAAGTTGGGTGGCTGTCAGAAGGCCAGCACTGGTGGGGATGGAGATATCGCTTTCAGTAGTTCATCCTCCTCGAGTAGTGGCTGTAGATCTTTTATGATTTTTCTCAATTTTTCTAGCTCCGGGTTGTACGTCCTCCCCTCACTCCTCCTTGCTTTGTCTGTTGCAATTAACTTTTTTAAGCTGTGCTGGCAAACGTCTGCAGGAGCAGGCTGTTTCAGCCAATCCCAGTAACCTTCCTACAGCCTATCCCACCCCTGAGGGCTGAAGAAAGGCCCCCAGGATTGGCAGAAAGCAGCCCGTTCCTGCTGACGTTTCTAGCAGGAAATTAATAATGGTGTGCCACCAGCAAAGGACTTCAGGAAAGAGAGGTGCTGTATGGGGGAAAAAGATGCCCAAGCCACAGGGCAGCTGGACGCCAAGGCTACAAGGAAGGGACCTGAGTCACCCAAGCCCAAATTTGGGGAGCTGGTGCAAACTGGCTCCAGCACACCAGTGCCTCCATGTAACCTTGAAGAGCAGTCTAACGGTTAGTGCTGAAGGCTGCAAACCATGGAACCCAGGATCATGCCACACTTCAACTCTTTATGATTTTATTTTTAATTGTGAGCCCTCTAAAGCTCCTATTATACTTGAGTGTATAAGAAACCTACAAGAATACTGTAGAAGTCTGCCTAGCACTGGCCTTAGTTCCCGAAAGCTGCAGTTTCCATCTACATACCACTCAACAGCTGGCGTTATCGTCTAAGCAACACAACACATCAACATACATGAAGTCATTTAAGTTGAATCCATGTGTGTTGATGTGTTGAGTGTTGATTAGATGATAACTCTGGCTATGTCCTGCATATTTTTTGAAATATTACCCTCAGCATTGTTTACTCATATCTGAGCAAAATTAAGCAAATATGTCCTTGTATCTGTGGGAGAGAGGTCCATATAACATCCCTACAATTAATAGGTCACTGAAAAGGTTTGGACAAGTTCCTGGAGGAAACCTTAATAGTCTGCTATTGAAATAGACATGGGGAAGCCACTGCTTACTCTGGGATTGGTAGCATGGAATGTTGCATCTATTTGGGTTTCTGCCAAGTACTTGTGACCTGGATTGGCCACCGTTGGTCTGATCCAGTATGGCTATTCTTATGTTCTTATTTATTTATTACATTTGTACCCCGCTCTTTCCCACATACAGCAGGTCCAGTGTGGCTTATATAGTAAAAGAAAGCATCTTACATGGTAAAGAATACAGTAAAAACAAGGAAATGTAGGAACAGTATTATAAATTGTGATGATCATAACTACTTACATTATGAAAGGCATTACAAAGGACATGTGAAAAGAACGTAATGAACTAGAATAGGGAAGGTAGACAAGGATATGATAGGTGAAATGGAAGGAGAATGGGAGGGAAATGGTAAAGGATGGAGGGAAGAAGATGAGGGATTGAGTATAACATTGGGGTCAGAGTAAGCGTCGATGTCTTAGCAGGAGTATCGTAGGTGATCTGGTGGAATTAAGCTGGTCCATTAGGGTAAACTTGCTTGAAAAAAATGGGACTTTAACATTTTCCTGAAAGGTAAATAGTTATTAATAGCTTGGATGGGTCTTGGGAGAGCATTCCAAAGTTGACTACCCAGAAAGGAGAAACTGGATGCATAGTATGTTTTGTACTTGACACCTTTGCAGTTTGGGAGGTGTAGATTGAGGTATGTTCGCGATGACATTGTTCTATTTCTAATTGGGAGGTCAATCAGGTTGTTCATATAACTGGGGGATTCTCCTGATATGATCTTATGGATCATTGTATGGACCTTGAAGTATATTCTCTCTTTGATGGGGAGCCAGTGAAGCCTTTCTCGAAGGGGTGAGGCGCTTTCAAATCTTGACTTTCCAAATATAAGTCTGGCTGCCGTGTTCTGGGCAGTCTGGAGACTTTTCAGGACTTGGGATTTACATCCAAGGAAAACACTGTTGCAATAATCAACCTGAGTGATGACTGTGGATTGAACCAGGTTCCGGAAAGTGTTCAATGGAAGATAGGATTTCACTCGCTTCAGGATCCACATCATATTAAACATTTTCTTTGTGATCAGCTTAGCGTGGTTATCGAAGGATAGATAACTATCTATTGTAACTCCAAGGATCTTTAAAATAATGGAGATGGGGATGATTATGCTTCACTAAGGATTTTTTTCTCCATGAAGCCAGAATGGGAGAAGTTTTACTGAGTCAGATCCTTAACAGGCAATTCTGTAAGGCACACTTAAAGTAAAGCACCATTTGCCTGCCACGTTTATAGAAAACCTGCGGTTAGACACATAATTAATGCCATAAATTGTCAGTTATGTGCATAAGTGCTAGGTGCTATTATATAAACCTGGCGTATATGCTGCTTAGCGTGTAACTGCATGTGGGTCGTAACCCATGGACAGAGCATGGGTGTGTTATATGTGTTTCACCTAGCAATGCGAACAACTTATAGAATACTATCAAGTGCAAGCATTGCAGGGCACATATAGGCAAATCAACTTACACTAGCCATTGACCTGGTGTAAGTGGTCGTGCCTAACTTTTCGCGTGCCCAATCAGATTAGTGCTGGTATTCTATAACAGGTTAAGTGCACCCTAACACCATTATAGAAATGATGCTAAGCACACCCCCTTGAGGTGCCTTAATAAAGACACCTCTTTATAGAATTTCCCCCTTAATCTTAATACAGTAGGACTCTGATTATCCAGACTATCCTCTGCAGGGGGTGGTCCGGATAATCATAAATCCGGATAATTGAACATTTTTGAAAAGAGAATATATTTTGAGATTTACATGTTGAGCATTATTTTTTTTTTGTTTTCAATTATAAATGGGAAAAATATCAAGCTGTTTGTGATGTTATAACATTTTTTTTTACTGTATATGAGAAATAACGTGATAACTATGATACAGAGATTTTGATTGAAAAATGGAAAAGATAAGGAACAGAAGCAATTTGGATAATTGGACATCAGGATAATCAGAGTTTGGATAATTGGTGTTCTACTGTATATAAAATTACCATCTCTGCAGAATACTAGTTACATCATATCACCCCTTTAATTGTTTAAACTAGAGACAACCGGGTAATTCAAGGAACAATCTGTTAGGATTTTGGATCTTGGCAGGGGTGAACTGAGGGTGGACTGGGCCCCCCGCCTGGCCGCTGCCCGACACCCTCCCTACTGCTGTACTGCTGCCCCCCTACCATTGTAGCTGACATCTTCGCTGCCCAGGTCCTACCTGAGGGGCTCTGGTGGTCTAGTGATCTCTGCCGGGGGGGGGGGGGGGGGGCATGTTCTTTCCTGCCCGTTGTGCTGCCACTATTCTCCCACTTGCCAGCGCTGCTATGTTTTTAAAATGGTGGCCAAGGCTTCCCACGGTAGTTTGCGGGTCTCGATAGTCTCGGCTGCCATTTTTAAAGTACGACGGTGCCGGGCAGGGGCAATAGAGGCAGCACAATGGGCAAGAAAGAACATGTTCCCCCTCCGCAGAGACCACCAGCGGCACGCCTTTAAATGTAGACCAAAGAGGGCTGTAGTGTGCAGCAGGCATCCAGGCAGAGCCTCTGGCCCCCCTAGAGCCTCTGTGCCCTCGGGCATTGCCTGGTTGCCCAAATGGTCAGGCCACCCCTGCTGCCATCCATGTGCAGTATATCAACCCCTCCCTTACCCTTCCTGGGCCTACCTTACAGCCCGCTGCCACTGCTTCTTGAAAATGGCTGCCGAGACTTCAAGTGGTGGTCTCATAAGACTTCTGCGGAAGTTTCAGCAGCCATTTTCAAGAAGCCACGGAAGCAGGCAGGAAAGAGAAAGGTTCTTCCCTGCCCTGAAGAGGCCACTAGACCACCAGGGTGCATTACGGTGGGTTTTGGGGGGGGGGAGGGAGGAAAGAGAATGCCAGGCAGCCTGCCCGCCTGCCCATAAACCCAGGCAAACAGGCAGACTGGTAAAAAATTGTCCGGATCCCCGACAGTCCCCTGAAAAGGAAGATATGTCTGGAGGACTCCAGATGTATGGTAACTCTAGCCACAAGCCATGTTACCACACAACCCTCCTGCTAATGTTCGATTGGTCACAGAGTAAGTGGTCAGCCTGGAAAACTGAGTTAAGGCTGGCTCTGGGATAACCAGTGACTTCTGCAAAAATGAAAATTGGCACTCCTTGTTGGTAGCAGCATTGGCACAACACCCCTTTCTTTAGTAATAGTGATGATTCCAATACCACATCCATCTTCTTCTACCAAACTTCCTCTTCTTTCTTACCCATGCTCTGCACAGCACTATTATCTCCCACCCACTCTTTCCCACAACCCACATTGAAGGTAATTCTATAAGGAACCACCTTGTTTTAGGCAGCAAGAATATTACTCTTACCTCTGCTATTAGTTCCAGAAATACATAACACAGCCTTTCTAAGCACTTCTTATTTCCTGTTATAGAATGCAGAGCTTTATTAACAAAGTAAAAACCCCAGTTCTGTTCCCTTTACCCACTCTGTCTGCTCAATCTCTATACCTAGCTTCCATACAGAGAAGCTACTTTACAGGCATTTCTGGCTTACAAATCCTTAAAAGAATTACCACATTTTTTGGTTCCCTCCCCCACCCCCAGTGTGCAGTCTCTATAGCCAGTTTCAGACAGGGAAGTTACTTTACAGGCACTTCTGGCTTGCAAATCATTTACAGATTGTTCCCCTACACTTTTTAAGAAGCCTTTCTATATAAGCCCTCTTCAAGTCACAGCTGGACTCCCCCAATGTTTCAGCCACAGGGTGGGGGAAGATCAGACTGACCACTGGGATAATAGGGCAGAGCCTGAGGGCCACAACAGTGGGGGACCATTCTCCCCTAGCTTCCATCTAATTTAATCACTTTTAATAGGTGGCTAGGGGCCCATGACCCTTTTGCCTGGGGGGTGCAGATCACTGTCAGTCTCCATGTGGCTTCAGCAGTCTTCACTTAGCTCCACTCAGCTACCTAGGGTTCTATTACCCAAGGAGGTTTTATGACAAGAGATATCATAAGCCTATCTGGCCCATTTTCTGGGCAGTGGGCAGAGCTTGCCACCATATAGAGTGACTCCAAACATTTGCAGATGCTACTGAAAGCAATAGCAAACTTGTGAGATTTATATTGTTTTAGTAAACCTCCTTGGTTTAGTATTCTTTCTGTGAGGAGGGCAGGGGCATAGTTACATGGGACCTCGGTGGCCTAGGCCCCCCCCCTTTCCTGATTTAGCCCCCCATAGAGTGTGGCCAGCATGCAATCCTCCCCGTTCTCTTATCTCTCTCCCTTTACTCCTCTTGCAGTCTAGCATCTTTTCTTCCTGTGTCCATGCTCCGGCGCATCAATTGTCCAATTGTGGCAGTGTCTGCAATCAAGGCAGCCTCACCTCCTGCCTACCAGCTCCTTACATAGTCATAAGGTGCCTGAATAAAACAAACTATGTTATATCTATGGACTCTCAAGACAGAAAGCAGCATAGTTTTCATGTAAATATGTTGAAGGTCTATTCAAATCACACAGCTATGGTGCTAGCTGTGTACAGCCTACCAGAAGAGTGTAAGGATAGTGAGCCCATACCTGACCTCTTAGCATAGACCTCACCAGAGGGATCTATACAACAAATTGTAGTGGGAGAGCAATTAAGCCCCACCCAGAGACAGCAGTTAGAAGCAGTATTGCAAAAGATGTTAATCTGATCGTGGGCCCTTGTGCCCAGGCCAAAGCCTAGGAAGGACCTTGGCCAAGGCCTAGGGTAGACCAAATAGGTGCTATGCAATACCATGGGCCACAAAGCCCCTCACACTCAGGAAAATCAACAAGCACCACCAGAAAAGGGAAATAGACCACACATGCAGGCCACAAGGCCGATCGGGAACCTACTTGTACAGAGTCCAAGCGTACGAGCCGCAAGGCTGAACTGGAACCAAATCATACACTAGGGAAGGGAAAAGAACAACGAGAGGTCCCAGAAGGGACTGTAGCTCAGGCAGTGCATGCAGCGCATACAGCGCCAGGCAGTGACACAAAGGGAATGTCGACAGACCAAACTGGCAGATACAGACCACAACCAGAGGGAGAGAATACAAACAAAGGCTACATAGTAACCCAGGTAGCGGAGGGCAGTGCCCACAGGGGAAAAGGGAAAGCCAGGGTCAGAGCAGGACACTATAGACTTGGAACCTAAAGGAGCAAAGCTCCACAGAAATGGCCAAGCAGGAAAAAACAGATGGAAAAGGCTGCTAGAATTCCCCAGGCGGAGGAGGGCCAGGACCCAACAGGGCCAAATCAAACAAAGCACACCAAGGGCAAAAGCAGACAGAAAGAAAAGGCAGCTTCTAACTAACTAAAGCAGAAAAGGGGAACTGAGCTCACCAGAGCCAAATAACAAATGAGCAAAAGCAGACTACAGAGAAAGGCTGCTTTCAAATAAAAAGACAGAAAAGAAGCAGGGCTCACAAGAGTGCAGAAAGAGTTAAAGCAGATAACAGAGAAAGGCTGCTCAAAAGAGGCAGGGCTCACAAAAGACACAAACAATAAACACTGCACACAACCAGTTAAAACAGATTCTGAGAAAGACTGCCTAAGAAGGGCTACACAAGAGCCAAATACCAAACACTGCACACAAAGGGTTAAACAGGGTAGAGGGAAAACTGAACAAACAAAGCAGGAACCAGCTTACCATAGACAAGTCAACATCACAGCTGGGCAGGGAGAGATGAGGCAGAGGAGAGATAAAAGACCCAGCTGCACTGCAGTGAAGTATTCATGGAAAAGCTAGTAACAACCAGCACACACAGAAACCACAGACAAAGAGAAGAGCAAGCAAACTACAGAGAATACACTCTGTGCCACAAGCACAGACCAAGCAGAATGAGAGCTCACAGCTGCAATAAATAACGCTAGAGCATCCACTGTTGGGAGAGGTAAGTTTAAATAAGGTCTGACGTCTGCTGCCTCAGACTTGAACTCAATCCCTGACAGGTCAATCAGAAGCGAGTCCCAATCATTCCCCTGCCTGTCTCATTAGAATCATAACAAAAGAATGCTGATGTGAACACAGGTGGCCATGATCTGCTGAAGCAGGGTCCCTATTGAATATCTGCTGGGGAGGCAAATGAAGCAGGAGATTGATGAGATGCTAGTCCTAGGTGTTGTTTGGATTGGATTGTCTTCATTTTGTTTATTGCCTCACTTTTCCACCTTGAGGGTAAACTCTAAAACAGTAATTGTAAATGTGAGCTTATATTTTAAAACAGCTGATATATGAGACTGTAGCAGAGGCTTTAAATGCCAAAACTATCCCCTAAAGTGCCTTGATAGGTGTAGGGGGAGGGGCAAGTAGAGCATTCTGCATCACCCCTCTTATTACTAGCTACTTCATAGAAAGCCCTATTGGGCAACACAAACAATTACTTTGCCTCCCCTTGGTGAAATTCTTCCAATACCACTGACTGCTTTTGCTCAATAACCCACTGAGATTACCTGCTTACATAAGTAACGCCATACTTGGAAAAGACCAAGGGTCCATCAAACCCAGCATCCTGTCCACGACAGCGGCCAATCCAGGCCAAGGGCACCTGGCAAGCTTCCCAAACATACAAACATTCTATACATGTTATTCCTGGAATTGTGGATTTTTCCCAAGTCCATTTAGTAGCAGTTTATGGACTTGTCCTTTTGGAAACCATCCAACCCCTTTTTAAACTCTGCTAAGCTAACCGCCTTCACCACTTTCTCCGGCAATGAATTCCAGAGTTTAATTATACGTTGGGTGAAGAAAACTTTTCTCAGATTTGTTTTAAATTTACTACACTGTAGTTTCATCGCATGCCCCCTAGTCCTAGTATTTTTGGAAAGCGTGAACAGACGCTTCACATCCACCTGTTCCACTCCACTCATTATTTTATATACCTCTATCATGTCTCCCCTCAGCCGTCTCTTCTCCAAGCTGAATAGCCCTAGCCTCCTTAATATTTCTTCATAGGGAAGTCGTCCCATCCACGCTATCATTTTCATCGCCCTTCTCTGCACCTTTTCCAATTCTACTATATCTTTCTTGAGATGTGGCGACCAGAATTGAGCACAATACTCAAGGTGCATAAGGTGCTTAACTCTAAGTCTATCTTTTCCCAAGTTTAAAAGCAATTTCCCAGCAGGTAAAATACTCACCAGTGAAGTTTCTTCCTCTCTGGAACTCCATAGCCTGTCTCTCTGCCATATCTTATGTCCTTCTGGTCTCACCCCCTCATGCCACTTTTCACCCTTTCTATCAGCCCCTCTTTTCTCATTCCCACACTACTCTCCATCTCTTCCTCTGCAGCTTGTGTTCCCTCTGCTTGCTCTTCCACCTCTCTTTTAGACCATGTCTCCTTCTCCCAGCTCTCTTCCCCCATCACAGTCAATGCTGTTTCCCTAAGTTCCTCTCACCCTCACAGCCTGTTTCTAATCCTCTCAGGCAGCTCTACTCCCAATCTCTTTCCCCATCACCCAGTCTCTCCTTCCCCTTGAAGATCGACAAGCACACCCTGCTATATGGAACGCAGTCAGGAACCAAGTGTAAGCAGATCTAAGGGGCTTTTTGACCCAAGGGCATATTAGCCTTTGCTACCAGACCATACAACAATTTATCTTCTCTTTCCACAATAGTCTGACAGAACTTCAGTCAGCATAAATTTGCTTTCATCAGCTCCAGCTTACCATGTTGAGCTGTGTTCTGCCTTTTACATTTACAAGACAATAAATTGTTTGGGAAAAGCATGGAACAGGACATTATTAACCTTAGCAATACCGCTTGGTGGTTGTTCAATCAGAGTTGCAATGAAAGGAATAAATCAGATTTGCTGAATGCATGCTATGGAAAATCTCCCTTTCAGACCAAGATCCAGGAGCAGACCGACCATTCAGGCAACCAGGCAGTGCCCAAGGGCCCAGAGGCTCTAGGGGGACCAGAGGCTCTGACCAGATGCCCGCCGCACACTACAGCCCTCCCCAGTCCTACATTTAAAGGTGTGCCGCTGGTGATCTAGTGGCCTCTGTGGGGGGGGGGGGGGGGGGACATGATCTCTCCTGCCCGTTGTGTTGCTGCTATTCCCCCTGCCTGCCACTGCCATACATTAAAAATGGCAGCCGAGACTCCCTGCGGAAGTTTTATGATACTGTCGAGACCTACGAGACTACCGCGGGAAGTCTCGGCTGCCATTTTGAAAACACAGCAGCGCTGGCAGGTGGGAGAATAGTGGCAGCGCAGCAGGCAGGAATGAACATGCTCTCCCTCCCCCTGCAGAGACCACTAGACCACCAGGGCCCCTCAGGTAGGACCGAGGCAGCAGGGGCATCAACTGCGGCGATAGGGGGCAGCAGCGCAGCAGTAGGGGGGTGTTGAGCAGCGGCTAGGTGGGGGGCCCAGACCATTCTCAGTGCCTGGGGGCCCAGACCACCCTCAGTCCGCCCCTGCTAAGTACAGACTCATGCAGAAACACACTCAGAACCTTACTGTACCATAAAAGCACTAACTCCCAGCACACAAAGGGAAACAACCTTATCTGTGAAAGGGCAGCACTGTAAATATAACACAATACCCTAAAACCCAATACACTATCTAGTGAGGAAAAAAAAATACGTGACTGCTACAGATCTCTACACAAAAACTATATGCTAGCCTAGCAGAATAACACACCTTACTCACACATGCGAAACACAGATAGAGTATCAACAAATACGAAACAAGGAATCACAGACCAGTAATAGAGATGCAAAGGCAAAAATTTGAACTGGAAAACACGAGTCAGACTCTGCATATACAGCAATACTAGAGAAACAGAAATGGAAATACAAAGTATCAGAGATGCATAGTTTTCAAAGCTGACATGTTCCAACCGATAAATTCAAAAATAAATAATTATTTTTCTACCGTTGTAGTCTGATCATTTTACATAGTAACATAGTAGATGACGGCAGAAAACGACCTGCACGGTCCATCCAGTCTGCCCAACAAGATAAACTCATATGTGCTAGTTTTTTTGTGTATAAATGCACACCTTTGTGTCCAAGAATCTCCCACTCTGAATGTGATCTCTGAAATTTTCAGGTTGAGACCAGGAAGCACCATGTGCAGCTGTGGCCCTGGGACTGTGGCTCAGGTATGCAGGTGGTGGAGGGAACTCATAGGGACTTTCTGGGATGTAAAACTGCATCTGTCCTGAAATCTTGATACTTTTTATTCCTTAATTTTTTTAAGGCTGCATGTTGATTAAAATCTGTAATCGTGATTAATTGCGTGATTAAAGGTATGTTATTTATTTAATTGCAGCTCCTGGTGACTCTGGGCAATGGTGGGTTAGGTGACTTGCCCAGAGTCACAAGGAGCCGCAGTGGGGGGGGGGGGGGAACAAAACATATTTTTAATCATGTGATTAATCTCGATTAAAATTTTAATCAAAATGCAGTTATAGAAAATAGGATAAGAAGACAAGAAGGTGAGATTACGAGAAGCGGGCTGAGAAAGAAATAAGGTAGTCTAGAAAAGAATGTGAATAGTGTGCACAGGCTAGAAAGGAAAGAGGCTCCTTCCCAGTAAAATCGAACTTGGTCGGCTTCCCCACTGATATTCAACGGCAATTAATTGTCCCAAGCTGCTGTGGCACTGTTCTGTTAGTGCTGGGACAGTCGGGAGGTGGAGTTGGGATGGTCCCTGAAGTTATCTGGGCACCAGCCAGTGCCCAAACACCACAAATCAGTCCATGGTGATCAGCGTTTATAAAAATAGTGACTGCCAGCAGTCAAATATTAGGGCGGGGAGGAGTTATTAGTATTAGTTGTTGCCTCGACAGAAAGTTTCTCTTAGCATGTCATTACTTTTTTTTACATCTAACTTGCCAGTGCTTGTGCTCATTCCTGTTCTCTTTGTGACAGTGAGTCTGCTTTCCATTTTCTAAAAGATGCCCTTTTGGCTTTCACTGCCTCATCCACCTCACGTTCAGCCATGTTGGACATCATTAGTCCTTCTCATGACCTTTTTAATGTGTGAAACTATATTTTCTGGGTTTCCATGGTGGGAGTTACAGGGCATTTATGGAGAAGTTGCACTAATGCAAAATGTTTTCATGGATAATTAAATGTCCTGATTGCCAGTTCTGTCATTTAATGTTAAAAATTGTAATTGTAGAAGGACAATGTTGTTTTGATGTTTCTTTTTAATATAATTCTGAATATTTGCGTGGAGAAAGCTCCTTGTTTTATCCTTCCCCTTTCACTTTCCCAGTTTCCTTCTGTCTGGATCAGAGAGTTCAGCTAAATTTGCTATATCTTCTAACCAGGTAGGAGGTTTGTACAATCTCTTTGCCTTCCACAGTATCAAAAAAGTAAAAAATTAGGAATGTAGTTTTCCTTCCTTCTTCTTAAGCTCATTTGATTGCATTTAGTTTCAAGTGGTTGGCTGGGGAATGAATCAGGGAGTTCAGGGCAAATAGTAGAGTCTATTATAAAGAATAAAATTACAGAGCATATAGGGGTCCTTTTACAAAGCTGTGGTAAAAAGGGCCCTGCACTAGTGGCGGGGGGGGGGGTGTTTTTGCCGTGCGTTGTGGCCCTTTTTAAAGCAGCTGGTAAAAATGCCTGAAAATAGCCATGGCCATGAGGTAAGACTGCTCTTATCGTGTAGCCATGTGAGGGGGAGCACTTACCACCACCCACTGAGATGTGGTAAGGGTTCCCACGCTAACCTGGCGATAACTGGGTAGCGTGTGGCAATGCCCAATTACTGCCAGGTTAGCACCACACTAGATAATAGCCAGCTATTTTCCCTAATGCGGCAAATGGCACTCTCTGGGGCTGGAACTACCACCGGCGCCCACGTTGGGCTGGTGACAGTTACAGATTAGCGTTTAGTAAGCCCGCATCAGGCTTACTGCCGCTTTGTAAAAGGGCCCTATACATAATGAGACAAAGCCAACATGGATTAAGTCAAGGGAAATCTTGCCTCACCAATCCACTACATTTCTTTGAAGGGGTGAACAAGGTGGATAAAGGTAAGCAAGTTAATATTGTGTATTTGGATTTTCAGAAGACATTTGACAAAAAGTACCTCATGAATAACTCCTGAGGAAATTAGAAAGTCGTGGGATAGGAGGTAATGGTTAAAAGATAGAAAACAGAGAACAGAGTTAAATTGTGTACCGCTACAATAGCCCTCAAGCCTGCAGGTGTCACCTATATGTAGGTTCAGCAGGCATTATTGATTTTTAGAGGGATCACACTTTCCAACACAAGTGTAGCAGTTAGAGTGGGATATGGCTCTGAGTCCCCTTCTCTACAGTCTACTGCACTGACCACAAGCCTACTCCTGGGACCAGCTTGCTGCTCTAATAGGAATGGCCATCATATTTGAAGGTGTCAAAGAGCCTGGTATGCACTGTCACTGTCACATTTTTGGAGGGTGGAAGGGGGACAGTGACCACTGGGGGATTAAGGGGGGTCATTCCTTAATCTCTCCAGTGGTCATCTGGTCATTTAGGGCACCTTTTTGTAACTTAGTTGTGCTTGAAAGAGGTCTAGATAGCTCCAAGTTTTGATCCAGAAGTTTTGGTTGTTCCATTATGGCAGAAAAACATCTAACTTTTGGGAACACCCAAGTCCCACCCAAAACTCGCTCCCAATGTGCCCCCTTGAAATTTGGATGAACTGCAGAGAAACCCATCTCAAATCAGAATTTCAAAAATCGCAACTTAGAAGTTTGGTGAGAAAAACATCCTTCTGCCACCTTATGACATTTATCGAAAGACAAAGCAGGGGATCCCTCTATAACAAAGAATCACAGCAGGCAAAAGTAGAGGCTGACCAAAGACGAATTCACCACTGGAAATATTGTCCAACAGTCTTTTATTAATGCAAATAAAGGAAGGACCCGACATGGTCTGTGTTTCGGTGCATGTAAGCACCTACATCAGAGGTCAAGTAATAAGCTCTGGACGGCAGCGCAGGTGTTCAACTCTGCACATATACAAAAACGTTGAATGTCAATGAGTCAGAGCACTAACACAGTAAACCAACACTAGCAAAGACTGTAGAAACAAATCTCGCAAAAGATTTGTTTCTACAGTCTTTGCTAGTGTTGGTTTATTCGCGTTAGTGCTCTGACTCTTTGACATTCAACGTTTTTGTATATGTGCAGAGTTGAACACCTGCGCTGCCTGTAATAAAAAGGATTTTAGAGATTGCTTTTCAACTCTATCTGCTTTGACCAACAAGTGCACTCGGGGCCTGTATTTGTGATTAGAAGTAATTCTGTTTAAAAATGATTGTTTAACTTTGATTGTGTGAAAATAAGTTGGAATGTAGATGATAAGACACAGCTCTAATTAATTTGGTATGTGAAGAGGAGGATGGCGCTTGTTTTCGAGTTCAGACTGGCCATCTGGACTTGGAAACATGTGACCACATTCACACAGTATGGCTTGTTTACCTATTCTCAAGCATTCTGTAATTTTCCTTAGCTCTGAACATGAGTCCTAAGCCTAATAAAAAGGGGGGTTTCTTTCAGTGAAATTGGGATCTCATCTGTGAGTAACGTACGAACTGCGCAGAGAACCATGTTTCCTGGTCAAAGAAACTTCTGGCTTTTGCTGTGAACAGGGTCCCCCCAGCTGATGATAAGAGCCTGGATGAGTGATGATTGTATATAATGTATTATTGCTTCTTTTCCTGGTTTAGGAACTTTTGCATTGCTTAGATGTAGAGACCAGTGATTTAATGATTGTTTATAGATAGGTATTGATTCTTTTTAGTTATATAGCTAATTATTTTGTGTATATAGCTAATCATTGTATATGTCTTAATCATTGTATATATCATAATCATTGTAGATTTTAGCACCTCTAATAAAGGTCTCATTTACCTAATACAAATCCAAAAGAATCCACAGTAATTACTGTGTAGTCTGTGTTAGTACTCTGTAGTCTGTGGTAGTGAAGCAGGCTGTAAATCCATAGCAGTATACTGGCGTCCAGAGCTTATTACTTGACCCCTGATGTAGGTGCTTACATGCGCCGAAACACGGACCGTGTCTGGTCCTTCCTTTATTTGCATTAATAAAAGACTGTTGGACAATATCTCCAGTGGTGGATTCGTCTTTGGTCAGCCTCTACTTTTGGCTGCTGTGACCTTATGACATTTTTCAGACATTTTTCTCTTTTGAAAATGAGCACTATAGCCGGTGTGATATTCAATAATAACCAGCTAAGGGTTATTGCATAAAGATAGGCCTGACTTATGTGGTCCTATTTATGCAGTTTACCTGGCCGGTTACGTGCTGACTCTGCCCCTGGAACACCCCCAAAATAGTCAGTTTTCAGTTTGGCGCTAACTGGTTAATTTCAGCAGCACTAACTGGCTTAAGTTCTGCTGAAAGTTAGCAGTTAGGTCCAAGCAGGTAATTAACCCGCAAGGAGCCATTTCTACCTGGTTAAACGTGCAGGACATCAGACTCACAGAAACAGAATGAAGCCTTGCGATCTGCAGGGCTTCATTCTGTTTCTTTGAGTCTGACGTCCTGCACGTTGTACATGCAGGACATGAGACTCAGTCAGAAACCAAACGAAGGAAGAAGACTTCGGCTGGCGGGGGTTGGGGTCCCCGCCAGCAAAGGTAGCAGATGGCGGGTTGGCGGTGGAAGGGGGGGTTGACAGGGTCGCCAGCAGGGGGGTCCAGGGCCATATCTACGGGGGCCCAGGCCCCCGTGGCCTCATAGCAGCTACACCACTGCCTCGGATACTCCGCTCTGTAGATAAATCTCTCATGTCTGTCCCCTTCTCCTCTACTACTAATTCTAGACTCCATTCCTTTTATCTCGCTGCACCTCATGCCTGGAATAAACTTCCCGAGCTTTTTCGTCTAGCTCCGTCGTTGGCCGTTTTCAAGTCCAGGCTAAAAGCACACCTCTTTGACACTGCTTTTGACTCCTAACCTCTACTCACTTGCCCTGTACCCCACCTCTTTAATTCCCTTACCTCTTAGTTGTTCTGTCTGTTTACCTGTCTTATTTAGATTGTGAGCTCATTGAGCAGGGACTGTCTTTTCGTTTTTAATGTACAGCGCTGTTATGCCTTGTGGCGCTATAGAAGTGATAAGTAGTAGTATTCTAGAATAGTATTTGGGCACCCAGATGCCATTGTACAGTAGGCTCTCACCAGCAGCATCAGAGTGCCTAAAAGAAGGTGCCCACTTATAGAATTGACCCCAAAGTGCATGAAGGATTATACTGCAGTTAGCTGCAAGTTGATGAAAATTCACTGGAGCATATTGACCTCTTGTCACTCCCCCCCCCCCCTCCCAGCTTAACTCTATTACTGCTCCCCCACTTCACCAGGTCATCTCTAGCACTTTTTCCCACTCTCCCAACCTACTTGTGAAGCATTGGAAACCCCCTTTCTTGCTGCCTGGTCATCCTGCTACCTCTCTCTGAGGACACGGCTTCATTTGTTGGTGCATGAGTAGTTTTCAAGGACTACATGATAGAGAACTCACAGAGCCCTTCATGACCACAGACTAAACAGCATGGGATAGCCAGCAGCCAATGGTATATTTATTCAACGTGCATGTGTTGCGTATGCACTTCCTGTTAGTCCTATTCCCCCACCTGTGCCTTAAAATCATCTCCACTCCAGTCTTCGCCCGGGCAGTGACAACAGCACTCATAGGCTGCCTGCAGCATGCACCGGGACTTTCTCTCTGAACCGTCCTGCTCCTTCTGACGTAACTTCCTGTTTTGTGAAGGATGGGACAGTTAAGAGAAAATGTCCCGATGCAGACCACAGGGAGCTTATGAGTGTTGCTCCCACTACCCAGGTGAAGACTTGAGCGGAAGTGATTTTAAACTACGGGGGTATGGGGGTGTGCGGAGGATGCAGGAGATGGGGGGCACAGGAGACACACCCCCTATTAAAAGTTCCTGGCTACGCCACTGCCAGCAGTCATGGGTATTTCTCCCAATTTTTGTAGTCAGAGTGATACAAAGAAAAACATCTGTTCATTTTATGGTCAGTATCTGTGTTTCTCTGTAAGAAGTACAATGGCACATTTTATTACAAGTTTGATACATTTTCTAAGCAGAGTGTTGTTTTTTTCATCTGATCAGATCTCAGCCAATAAAACTCGCTAACTTACGCTAGCAGTACCATTATCGCACATATCATAAGGTTAAGGTTGCAAATTCTGCTCAGCCCTAAATTTAAAAGTTTTACTAGAGAATCTAGCTAGGTCTGCAGTTCATATCTCTCAGTTAATCCACATTCCACAGCTTTCAGACACTAAACGCCCACCTATAATTTTATATTTCCAGCACAAGAACTCTACAAGTATCTGAAAATCTTTTTTTTTTTTCTGCTCTGCTTGCAAGTGTTCGTGCTCTGGCTGGCCTTGAAGAGTGCTCTCCTTAGCAGAAACTGGTGTCTTTGTTCACTGAGCCATAGAATGACTCCGAGAGAAATGGGTTTAGGCTGCTAACAGCATAGAAGATATCCCTATCAGGAGGAACTTCACCAGTCCTCTGAAAGTTAAGACTCCTTGAAACTCTTTACCAACTGCATTCTTATTTACCTGACCAAGATTTTTGCACTTTTTGTTCACGCACTAATGATGTGTAAATTAAATTGAGAGATTGCTGAAAACGTTTCTATGCCATTGTCAGCTGATTCAGAACACAGCTGTGTTGGCAAAGGTTAGTAGTAGACAGCATGTGAACCCTATTTTGAAGGCACTTCATTGCGTCCAGATACCTAACAGAATATGATTTAAGATATATAATAGGACCTAATATTCAGACCGCGGGAGTTAGCCCGACTAACTTATACAGTCGGCGCTGAGCCTGTATATTCAATGCCGGGATGTTTCTAGTGACCGGCATTAAAAAAAACCCGGTTTATTTTTGGTTGGTTCAGACTTAATCAGCCAAGTCAATATTTAGCGCTGGCCGGTTAAGTTTGAACCGGCCAAAGATAGGCCTGGTATTCATCTAAATATGGCGGTCAAATCACACGATATAACCGCTAGGTGCTAACCGCAAATTTTCAGTGGGGATAGCCGGTTGTGGAGCATTTAACTGGCCAGGTGTCAATCCTGGCTGGTTAAATGCTTTTTGAAGATTGGGTGGATTATGTCTTGTTTTTAAAAGTTTGGGGGTCATGGCTCCATCTAAATTAAGAGATGTGTTCTGTGCGCATGTCCTGTTGAGGACACTGCATTCTTCCCAGCAGGAACGTCTTCATCTGCCACCTTTGTGTCTAAGTTGGAAGCTTCCCAGCAATTGGCCTTCTCCTATGTGGATCTAAGAATGTGGAACATGGCGTCTCTAGACAGAAATATTTGAGGTGGTTACACGGGGGCAAGCTAGGTATGTCTGGAGTGCCATTTCTGCACATCATAACCCCCTTTCCTCCCACTTTTAAATTAGCAATAAAACACCATAGTCTTATGCATAAAAGAAACCCTCCCCCCTCCAGCCAGTTTCAACTACCTAGTAAAAGTGCCATTATAATTCATAACATCATTCAGAAAATTCGCCTATGTGGCTATGGAGTTTGAATCCTCTACAGGATTGTTCAGAATTTCAATATAAACCCTGAATCTCTAGTTCTGTAACTCCATATTCCCCAACAATGAAGCTATCCCCCCCCCCCCTCCCCACCTACAACTTAATCAGAGCTTCCTAGTATCACCTCAGGAAAAGCAAACACTCATTTCACAGGCAGACACTTTGTTTAAAGAAGACAGGTTTTTGTTTTTGTGGTGACTCTACTGGATGTGGAGACCAAGATGCCTGAGCATTTCAAATTTTCAAACAGGCTAGACATTTTGCAAAATAACACAAAACCCTGCAAAAAGATTGTCAAAACCTACATACAAAACTTACCAAACAATAATAGCCCTAGTCCACCTATGAAAAGACAGTGCTATATATATTACACTGGGACCTAGAGCACCAACATATCTGCTACTGGGAAAATGGAACAAGCTAGACTGTTACAGATTCCTACAGCCACTACATGCTAGCAGAACCTTAGCCACAGATGCAGAACATGACTCTCACCTGATAAAAAATAGGGGACCACAAAAATGCAGACAAAAAATAAAATCTAGACAAAAACTGAAACCAGAGATACCAGACTACAAGTCATGCAACACCACAGAAATAGAATTGCATGTCCTCCTTCCTCTGCAGTGCAAAATAAAGTTGACAGATAAAACTCTCAACACCGACATAATTCAATCACTAAACTAAAAATAAAATCATTTTCCTACCTTTGTTGTTTATTATTCTATTAATCTTGTTCACAGTCTCTGATTATGCTTCCCTCTGTCTGAGCTCTAAATTCTATTTCCAGGGCCTCCTGTCTATTTGCTATATCTTTCCTCACTCTCACTATCTACCCTTCTCAATGGAGAAGGGTAGATAGTGGGGTTCCTTAGGGGTCTGTGCTGGGACCACTGCTTTTTAACATATTTATAAATGATCTAGAGATGGGAGTAACTAGTGAGGTAATTAAATTTGCTGACAACATAAAGTTATTCAAGATTGTTAAATAGCGAGAGCACTGTGAAAATTACAAGAGGACCTTACGAGAATGGGAGACTGAGCATCTAAATGGAAGGTGACGGTTAACATGAGCAAGTGCAAAATGATGTATGTGGGAAAGAGGAACCCGAACTATAGCTAAGTAATGCAAGGTCCCACGTTAGGAGTCATCGACCAAGAAAGAGATCTAGGCGTCGTGGTTGATGATATGTTGAAACTTTCTGCTCAGTGTGCTGCGGTGGCTAAGAAAGAAAATAGAATGTTAGGTATTATTAAGAAAGGAATGAAAAACAAAAATGAGGACGTCATAATGCCTTTGTATCGGTCCATGGTGCGACCGCACCTTGAATATTGTGTTCAATTCTTGTCACTGCATCTCAAAAAAGATGTGGTGGAATTAGAAAAGGTGCAGAGGAGGGCAATGAAAATGATAAAGGGGATGGAACGACTTCCCCGTGAGGAAAGGCTGAAGTGGCTAGGGCTCTTCAGCTTGGAGAAAAGACGGCTGAGGGGAGAAATGATAGAGGCCTATAAAATAATGAGTGGAGTGGAATGGGTAGATGTGAATCGTCTGTTTACTCTTTCGAAAAATACTAGCACTAGGGGGCATGCGATAAAGCTACAAAGTAGTAAATTTAAAATGAATCGGAGAAAGCTTTTCTTCACTCAGTGTGTAATTAAACTCTGGAATTTGTTGCCAGAGAATGTGGTAAAGGTGGTTAGATTAGCTGGGTTTAAAAAAAGGTTTGGCAGGCTTCCTAAAGGAAAAGTTGATAGGCCATTATTAAATTGTAAGTTACATTTGTTTTCTTTCTGATTTTTAGCTATGTTTCTGTACAAAGACATTCTTTGTTGTACTTTTGAAAAGCAATTTCAAAATAGTTGTGTTTCCTTTGCATCACTGCCTTGAATTTGTTGTTTCAGGGGAAGTGGGAAATGCACTCACATTTCTAATAAAGACTTTGGTTTGGTGTCACCGGCATGAATATTTTCCTGATGTGGTAAGGAAACAGTAAAGATTATTGGTGGGTTAGGGTTGACCTTTAAGGGGTTGAGATAGTCTTTAAAACTCAATTTGTTCCCCTCCCTGCATAAAATCTGCATAATTCAAATAAAAAATGTGTAACAGATGTTTTTTTTTCTTTCTTGTTTCACCTTCACCTCCAGCCTAATCTCTTAAAGGGGTCATTACAATAAAACAATGGGGTCTTTGTAACAATAGACTCTTGTTGATGGTAACATATGAGTTTTCACCAACTTCCTTTGAGCAAGTTTGTTTGAATATCTATTGACGGCATAAGAGAATTTTTCATCCACAGATGTAACAATAGGTGATGCAGGTGAAAAATGCAGTGGTCTGATGCTCCTGAGGAGCATTCTTAAAGAGGCCAGAGCAGTAGGAATAGTAGCATGGTCCCCCTCCACCTCCTCCCCAGCAAAGATCCCTTGAACAGGCCCCCATCCCTGACCCCAAAACACATTTAGGAACCCCTCTCAAGTCTCCCTGTCGATGTTATCCACCCACTCCCCAGACTCCTCCTTCCCCCCTCCCAGGCCCGGTACCTACCAGAGAGTGTCTAGGGGTTAAAGGCAGGAGTGATTCCCAGTTGCTTCTTATATATCCAGTGTCAGGTTCAAAATTGCACCTGTGACCTCCTAGTGATAGTCTCATGATACTTCCACTAGGGCTCAAGCTGCCAAATAAGGAATAAAGCATTTATGAAGCAGCTTGACTCCAAGCAGTAGCACCTCAAGGCTACCACTAGGGATTGCTCCTGTCCTTAGCCCCTAGGGGTCTTCAGAGGGCGATGGCTTTTGGGGGTGGGAGGCTTGAGTGGGGCTCTTAATATCTTTAATGGTGGGGGGTTTGTAAGGTGCGGGGGACCATGCTTCTATTCCTACTGCTCCATCTCATTTAAGGTAGATGCTCAAAGCTAGTGTTATTTTTTTAGGGAAATGCAGTTTTGCATGCTTTGCATCTCATTATTATGTAATCGTCAGAGAGTTTAACTAAAATAAAGTGCCACTTTAATGTATGTTAAGAACCAGATATTTTTTTGCTACCCCCCTCCCCCTTGAGTTAGGGATTAAATCATTTGGAGACACAAATAGAAGGATTCAGTGTTAGTTTCTCTGTTGCTTCCTGCAATTTTCTAGCTTCCCTGCCCCCCACCAACACAACATTTTTATTTCAGTTGCCATACTCAGGTTTCAACTTCATAATGGAGGTAGAAAATGCTCTTTCCTATGGTCTGGTCAGCATTGTAACACTATTACATTCATATTTAAATCTTATGCTTTCATTAATTCATTTTTGTTGAATCCATCCTGAAGTTTTCTTTTAACAAACGTCAAGGACATTAACTCTTGTCAAGTAAGTTACATTAAGGGGCATAATTGAACGCGAATGCCCATCTCCATGGGTGTATATGTCCGAAAACGGGTATGTGAAGAGGCGGGACAGACCGTATTATCGAAAAAGATGGGCGTCATCTTTCGTTTCGAAAATACGGTTTGGACGGACCAAATGCCATGGATTTGGTCCGATAAAGGAAACTAAAAACGCCCAGCTCAGAAACATCCCAATTCAAGCCATTTGGTCGTGGGAGGGACAAATGTACAACACTACCATAGCTCTTAGGGGTGAAGGGGGCAACTACATGTGGGTACAGTGGGTTTTAGAGGCCTCCCATTTACCACCACAAGTGTTACGGGTGGGGGGATGGGCCTGGGTCTGCCTGCCTGAAGTGCACTGCAGTACCCACCAAAAGTGCTCCAGGAACAGGACTTGTTGCTGGTGTATAACCTTGGCACAGCAGTTGACACCTGAAGACTAATCTCGCTGAAAACGTCCTTTATTTGAATAAGCACCTTTACTCACAGTTAACTGCAGATCAGAGGTTGTGCCCCACTGGCAACGAGTCTCGCTGGTACTGAAATTAGCAGTAGGTCCGAGCTGGCAGAACGGTGTACAATGCCCTCTTTCAGCAACATTCAAGGTAAGAACTAAGTGCTATAACGTGGCTAACACATGAAAGGGATCTAAAAGTGTCTTACACAAATGGCCACTATCTCATGGACTACCGGAAACAAAATAGGGCACACTCTGACCCAGTAAGCAGAGGGAAAAGCACCATGGGAGTAGAGCCTACCAACTACCAACATCGTGAGCATTTAACACAAGCTAGTGGAATCACGGAGCCCAATACCCTACACCCACCACAATACATTGCTGATGTGACTCTGCAGTGCCCTTAACAGAAAAGGTGTCACACTCGCCCGAGACCCACATCAGAACCAGGGAGAGGCTGTCAGAGGATAGAACACATTCTGCTGTCATGGAGGTGGGTACGGCATTTGAGGCTGGCATACAGGCTGGGAAAAAAAGTTTGTAAAGTGGGTTTTGTTTGGTGGGAGGGGGTTAGTGACCACTGGGGGAGTCAGGGGAGGTCATCCCCGATTCCCTCCGGTGGTCATCTGGTCAGTTGGGGCACATTTTTGGGACTTGGACCTGAAAAAAAAGGGTCCAAATAAAGCAGACCAAATTCCCGTCAAAAACGCCCTTCTTGTTTCGATTATCAGCTAAAGACGTCCATCTCTCCTCAGCCGATAACCACGCCCCAGTCCCGCCTTCGCCACACCTCTGACACGCCCCCATGATCTTTGTTCGTCTCCGTGACGGACTGCAGTTGAGGACGCCAAAAATCAAGTTTCGATTATACCGATTTGGGCGCCCACGGGAAACGGATGCCCATCTCCTGATTTGGGTCGAAATATGGGCGTCTTTCTCTTTCGAAAATAAGCTGGATTACATCCCAATCTTTGCTCCATGCTGATCCACAGTCCATGTCTGTGAAGGCAGCTGTGCAACCAGTTAATACTGAACTTCCTTCTGAGTTGTTATGTATTCAAGATTAGCAGCTTCGGAAGACTCATTTTACATAGCATATTGAGATGGGGATCGAGATGTCCAAGTTGAGACATGCACTCTTCCCCTGTATTTTACAAAAGGCTATGCCAAACACAGAACATGTTTTAAATATATAAGGACTGCATGTGTATTTGGCAACATCCAGTGGGAGGAGTGGTTTTAAACATCTGCACATGGGAAAAAGAAAATCCTGCTCTACCCCCCCCCCCCCAATTATGCACGGGACTAGCTTTTTAGGATTGCTGTTACTAATATCCACGGCTTTTTTTGAGGGGGTACTTGGGGGTACTGAGTACCGGCACCTTTTCTATTGTCTGCTAAAATTGACCCATGGTCCCCGAGTTTTAATGAAAGAGCTGAGGCTCTACACACCAATTCTGCCTTATCATAGATTCTGTGACTGGTTGCAGGGGGCCTGGCTATTGTAAGGTGGGTTCCTCAGTGATCACCCCACCCCTGAAGGATGGCCTATCATTTCAGCACTGGCACCTTTTTATGCTAGAAAAAATGTACTGCTAATATCTATACATCCCCTCACTTCCCATCCCCTCCTGAGCCAGGGAGGCCACTCCAGCATCTGCTCTGACATCAAGAAGACTCATCACACCCTTTAAAGAAAGAAGAACTCAACACCCCCTGACAGCAATAAGACCCATCCTCCTCCCATTGTACCCTGGCTGTCTCTGGTGATCTGGTGAGAGCAGGAATAATGCTCTTATAGGGAAGTTTGATCCCCAGTGGTAGAAATGTAGGACTACCACTAGGGGATCAAGGGATGCCATTTTGAACCCAGGACCAAAGCACTAGAGATTGGGAATTGTTCCTGCTCCCACTAGACCACCAGGTTGTGAGGGTGGGGATGTGTTCTGACCTGGTTTTACAGCCTGCCTCACTGACACAGCACTAACACAGACTACTCAACAATTACTGTGGATTCTTTTGGATTCGTGTTAGGTAAATGAGACTTTAACTAGAGGTTCATTATTGTCTAAGATACACAATGATTAAGCTATATAACTAAAAAGAAACAATACCTATCTGTAGTTAAAAAGAAACAATAATTACATCACTGATCCCTATATCCAAGCAATGCTAGGAGTCTCTTGACCAGGAAAAGAAGCAATAATACATCATAATATACATACGTCACTGGTCCTTAATCTCTACATCCAGGCTCTTATCATCAGCTGGGGGGGGGGGGGGGGGCTGTTCACAGCGAAAGCCAGGAGTCTTTTGACCAGGAAATATAGTTCTCTGCGCAGTACGTACGTTACTCACAGATGAGCTCCCCATTTCACTGGTAAAAATTCCCCTTTTTATTAGGCTTAGACCTGATTTTCAGAGTTGAGGAAAATTACAGAATGCTTGAGAAATGTGGGAATGTGGTCACTTGTTTCTCTGTTCAGGTGGCCAGCCTGGACTCGAAACATGCTCCATTTCCCCCAGCACATAGCTGTGTCTTATCTTCTTACACATTCCAAATCATTTTCACACAAAGAGAATTATACACTTTAATGAGAAAGTGCACTGTCGGTCATTCAGATAGAGTTGGAAAGCAATTTTTAAAATCCTTTACAGGATGGAGGTTGCCTGTCAGGAGGGAGCTGATTGAAGGGGTTTTGCTGTGAAGGTGTGATTGCAGAGAGGGGGTGATCTTTTTGCTGTGCTGACTGGGGACCAGAAGTCAGCCTAGAAACCCCATCAGTATGACTTTTCTTCTTACTTTCCTATCATCAATGGAGTTCCTTTTCTTTCTTTTCTTTAAATTTCAATTTATTTTATATTATTTTGTCTTATTATTTTTCTCTTATCAAATATAGTCACAATCGTACACCGCTCAGAAGGTATTCGATGGGCGGTATAGCAAATGGAAAGGGGGTGGGGTTTGATTATACCACCTTTCTGTGGATACAATTAAAGCGGTTTACATATTATATACAGGTAAAGTATATTAAACGTGAAACTTGGAAACTTAGAGTGCTATTGCCAGGAGGATATGGGGGGAGGGGAGAGAAGGAGGCATTGGTCTTTCTACCTGTCCATTAAAGTTGAGCACTTGTGCATCCCTCATGGTAAGTGTAAAGGCAGACATCTACATTTTTGGGCCACCAGGTACATTCCCCTTTTAAACTGGGGAATACACATCTACATATTTGGCCCACCCACCCCACACCCTATCCATGCCTCCTACATGCCCCTTTGAAAATCTCTGTGTCCCAGGGTTCTACATGTGTAAATAATGGCTACCATTCACTCACTAAGAGGCTTGTAAAATGATCCCCTTAACATCTTTGGAGGATTTTGTCTGTAACACTGCTTTATTGATTGAATGTGAAGAGACATCTGGTTTCTTCAATCAGACTAGCAATCTGCCACTCTTATGACCTGCCTGATCTCTACAGACATGTTTTGCTCCAAGCTGGATTTATATTGTAGGTTTCTTTATTTCCATTTCTAACCTGGAGCTCAAGGTAAGTTTAATGAATGTACAGTGAGTTATTTCCCTTCCCCAGAGGGCTTATGATTTCTCCCTCACTGACTTCTTTAGCCCCATTTCCCACCAGTTCTAGTCCACTGGAGGCATTTTAAAGAAACCTTCTCCCTGACAAGCCTGAAAAGTAAGTGCCTGAGCACACAGGGCAGAACAATAACTAGTATGGATCAGATATTCAAAGTGATTCATGCCTTTGCTAGCAGGAAGCAAATACACAGCTCACTTATGTGTGCATTTTAAACCCTCATACAGATACAATTGGGCTGTTTATCTTGCTAAATGGCCACACTTACAGGGGAATTCTATATATGGCGCTGAATGTTAAGTGCTACTTCTGCGCTGAATTTTCAGAGCAGAAAAGTGTTCTAACAGAGGAAGGTGCCGAAATGGCAGATCTGAGCAAAAACACATTTACGTACCCATTTATAGAATAGCGCCTAAGTGGTTCTGCATGGATCTGCAAAGGGGGCATGGCCATGGGAGGGGCATGGGCGGGTCAGGAACTTTCCTTTAAAATATGCGCAGTGTTATAGGATAGTGTGGATTTGTGTTCAAAGTTGGGCAAGGATCCTAACACTATGCACTATTCTATAAAGGGCGCAGATCCCAGATCACCCGTTATAGAACTTTTGGCGCAAAATTTTGAGCAGCATGTATTGAATCCAGCCTTTAATCCATATAATAAGGGGCTGGTATGGGGAGGGGCAAAAATGGAGCCGGCACTTGTATATGTTTATTAGTATGTTTATTATGTTTATTGTATGTTTATTAGTTAATTGATAACCTGCCAATTCTAGAATAGGTCTCAGCGGTTTACAATTAAATAAAATAACTTCAAAGGAAGAAAGGAACGTCATTGACAATAGGACAGGATATACTATCACATAACATCCAATCAAGATAAAAGCAAGGGAGGAGACAGTAGAAAGTTAGACAAAAATTACCTAACTTGGTTGCTGAAGGGATGCGGATCCTCTGGATTCAGCTAGTGGAATACCAAAGACCGAGAAAATGGACCTTAAGGAGAGATTTAAATTTAGGAAAAGATAATTCAGCCCACAAAATTGGCGGTAGGTTGATCCAAAGGAAGGTGCTAGGAAAAAGTAAGCTGAGTGTTGAGTAGATTCATAATGTGCATTTCTAGGAGACAGAAAGACCAACCGATTAGAGTCTAGTGAACGTAACAGATGTAAGGGAGTGTAAGGAATTGTCACAGCCAAGAGATACAGAGGAGAACCCAAGTGTAGTGTTCTCTGAGCCAAGCAAAGAACCTTAAACCACCATAGATAGTGGACAGGCAGCCAATGTAGTTAAATGAAGAGTGGAGTGACATGATTCCAGTGTTTAGCATGACACAAAGAAAAGGCAGAAGAGTTATGAAGAGTTTGAAGATGGCAGAGTAGAAAAGAAGAGATCCTGTAAAAAAACAGAGTTGAAATAGTCAATATGTGTAATGATGAAAGCGTGGATAAGGGTATGAAGGGCAGAAAAATCAGGGTACCTACTGATGGAATGAATTCATCAGGGCCAATAAAATCCTTTTTGAACAACCTGAGAAACTTGTTGATGAAAAGACAAGATAGAATCAAAGACTACACCTAAATTGCGGAGTATATTTACAGAGGTTACTGTAATGTCAAAGAGATTAAGTGGAATAGCAGGAGCAGGAAGCATACTGGTCACCCAACACACTATTGTTTAGAGGGATTCAGAACCATTTTGTGAAGAGAGCCAATTGGACAGAACATGAAGACAAGTTTGTTAACAATAAATATCAGGGGAGGAAAGCAGAATGGGAAAAATCGAAAAGATATCATCAGCAAAAACTTAATATTGCAATCTTGTGCATGTGAAGGGCAGTTCTATAACCTGGTAGGAGCCTATTCTCCAAAGCAAAGTAAGTGCCTACTTTTCTTGATAGAATACTAGTGTAACAGGCAATCTATGCATGCAGCATTTAAATTCAACCACTTACACCAGCCGATAGAGCTGGTATAACTGCAGGCACTTAAATTCTGAAGATATGCACATACTTTACAGTATTTTATGAGGTACAAGTGTAAGTGTGAATCCACCCACATCCCACCCAGGCTCTGATCATGTGTATAACCCCTTGCAAATACATGCTATAAGAGATTCATGCATATTTACTGCGTAGTGCCTAGGTGGAAGTTTAGAGGTCGATATTCAAAGCAGTTTAATCAGCCAAAAGAGGCTCCTGGATATTGCACTTAACTGCATAAGAGTTAGCCTGCCGCATATGCCCGGATATTCAATGCCAGTACCTGGACATGGCCTGGCATTGAATGTCCGGGGACAATGTTAGCAGCAGCCAAACAAATGCTGACTGCCACTAGCTGCATATTTAGCTCTTAGTATGTGCATGCTATCCCATGTACATGCTATTATTCTAAACATTTACACACATAGGACTAAAAAAAATGCATGCTAAATGTTATTCTATAAATGTACTCCAAATTGGGCACCATGTATGGAATAGCACTTACTACTACTTATCACTTCTATAGCGCTACAAGGCATACACAGTGCTGTACACCATACATGAAAAGACAGTCCCTGCTCAAAGAGCTCACAATCTAAATAGGACAGGCAAACAGACAGAACAACTAAGAGGTAAGGGAATTAAAGAGGTGGGGTTAAAAGGGCACAGGGCAAGTGAGATAAAAGGAACGGAGTCTGGAATTAGCAGTAGAGGAGAAGGGGACAGACAAGAGAGATTTATCCACAGAACGGAGTACCCAAGGGGGGGCGTAGGGAGAGACAAGAGTGGAGAGGTACTGGGGAGCGGTAGAGTGAATGCACTTATAGGTCAGTAAGAGAAGTTTGAATTGAATGCGGAAACAGATAGGGAGCCAGTGAAGTGACTTGAGGAGAGGGCTAATGCGAGCACAGCGACTCTGGCAGAAAATGAGTCGTGCAGCAGAGTTTTGGACTGATTGAAGAGGAGAGAGATGGCTAAGTGGGAGGACAGTGAGAAACAGTAAGAGTGTGGATAAGGGTTCTGGTAGAGTGCTCAGAGAGGAAGGGATGGATTTTGCTGATGTTATAGAGAAAGAAACGACAGGTTTTGGCAATCTGCTGAATGTGAGCAGAGAAGGAGGGAGAGGAGTCGAAGATGACCCCAAAGTTACGAGCTGATGAGACAGGGAGAACGAGAGTGCCATCCACAGAAATAGAGAAAGGGGGGAGAGGAGAGGTGGGTTTAGGGGGAAAGATGAGAAGCTCAGTTTTGGCCATGTTAAGTTTCAGATGACGTTGAGACATCCAGGCAGCGATATCAGATAGGCAGGCTGATACATTGGTCTGGATGCTGGTTGCACTTAATACCAGAATTCACACCCAACTGTGGGCATGATGATTTATACCAACTGAATGCTGGTGTAAATCCCCATGCCTAAATTAGGCGCTGATCCCCTGAATTCTATAACACTACGTGCAAATCCTAGAAACACCCCTGACCCACCCATGCTCCTTTTATGGCCATGCCCCCTATTCAGATCTGCGCAGAAAAATTTACATGCACATCTTTATAGAATAGTGACTATAAAGAAACATACATAAATTCCAATTATTGCCAATTAGTTCCAATAATTCATTGTTAGCACCCAATTATCGGCCCTAATTGGCTCATTATGTAATTAAATTGCACACTCAAATTGGGCATGCACCTAAATTTACGCATGCAATTTTGAGCATTATATATATAATGCAAAATGTTGGTGTCCATTTTGTAGAACTGCCCCCTTAGCAACAATGTTAAACTAATAAAAGATTCAGGGCTCCTTTTACTAAACCACGTAGGCGCCTATGCATGCCCAACATACACCAAAATGGACTTACTGCCCAACTACAGTGTGGCTCTTGTCGTACTTTCATTTTTGGCGTGCATCCGATATTTTCTGGCATGCGTAGCAGACACGCACCAAGTGGCAACTGACACACGTGGGTCCTTATCTCCCAAATTCTTTACCGCTAGGTCTATGGCTGGCGGTAAGGTCTCAGACCCAAAATGGACACATGGCAATTTTGATTTTGCTGCACGTCCATTTTCAGGGGAAAAAAGAGACCTTTTTTACAGGTGTGCTGAAAAATGATTCTGCGTGCGCCCAAAACCCGTGCCTACACTACTGCAGGCCATTTTTCACCATGCCTTTGTAAAAGGACCCCTAAGTTATTCATTTAAAATTAGGCCTCCTGGAGAGCAGCCATAACTTTAAATGGATAGTGGTTGGTGTGGTCACCAGTACACGGTGCTAATTAAATGCATAGTGATGTTAAATATACGTAAAAGTTAAGCGTCACTATGGGTGCTTACCTTTAAATGCTGGCCAGGTCAGCTGAATATCAGGCCCATAGTTTCTGGATGGACCCAAGGTGGTCTTTGAGCTACAACAGTAACATAGCTCACAGAGAATATTTAAGATGGCCGACGTTGCACAGTATAGAAGATATCTTATCAAGAAAATTGAAGAACAGCTTAGAAAAATAAACTTTCTGTGACTTCATTTACAATCCCTATTTTTAGAAAGAACTTTGGATGAACCATGTGCTGTGAGATTTTGTTACCTCATCCTTTAAAATATGCATTCTAACATATGAGTCACAAGATATCTGACCGATTACTACGATCACGAGTAATTTCCTAAGTACTTACACAAACATTGTAACAATGCTACTGCAAATTGTTGCATGGTATTTTTGTACTACTCTGAAATAAGCAAAATTGTCTTTTCAAATTATACATAATATATATCTAAATGCTTTTATTGCTGCCAGCCAGTAATTTTTTGCAAGCATGTTTACTTCAGCACCATATTTTCTTTCACCTAGCTTTTAGCTTGTAGCATAAAGTACATGACAATCTTCAGTGCCTTGCTAACCAGTGCAGATATCAGCTCAACAACAATGGAGTACAATATGCATTGATCTGTCAAATTTGTTCTACTCAAACCATTGGAGTTGTTCTCCTGCTTTTCTTAAGGGGTAGATTCTTCTACCCATTCTTTGCAGCGTTGCTACTCAACTTAAGCGTCCAATGAATACAGACACCACTTAATAGTGTAGTTACCTTGAAATTGTCAGATAGGATTAGTTATGGTTCTGTCTAGGGAGCCTGTCATGCTTCTCTGGAAGTTCAGGCACCATCCCCAGGCTCTTTACATCGTGCCCAACTTCGTGCACTCATCAGAGATGTGCACGCAAATAAATTGACTAATGATCTCGGAAACATCAATAACTGGGTGCTAACAGCCAATTATTGATGTTAATTGGCAGTCTTAAATATAGGCGTGTGCATCTCGCTGCGCGCTATTCTATACAGCACAGTGTCTAACGCCAATTGCGTGTATCTGAAAAGGAAATGTGGGAGGGGCATTCTAAAAAGCTATGCATGGATTTACAGAATTCACGTGCAGTGTGCCTAAGTTGGGCACCAGCAATTACATCCAAAAGTTAGGCATTGGATCCATGCCAAATGTATTATGCTCCCTTTATAGAATAGTGCTTAGGGCACGATTCTATAAACAGCACCTAAAATTAATGTGCAATAGGCAATTACACATGTAAATCTATGCACGGTATTTAGAATACACTTAGGTGTAGTTCATGAGACTACATCTACGTGTGTCCATTTATGCTAAAGAAAAGCTGGTGTAAATCCCTGCGCGTAGATTTACGTGCATTAGCCCATATTTTATAACAATGCCCATTTCCCTGCCCATAACCATGCCCCTTTTTGCCTGCTGATGTTAGAATTTAGGTGCAGTACATTACAGACTACGCTTATCAACATACGTGCGTAAATTCTAATTTTTGCCAATTAGCACTCGTTATTGCTTGTTAAGAGCTGTTAACACTTAACAGCTTGTTAAAACAATTAATCTACATGCACAGTTATAAAATATGCCTAGATTTACGCATGGAAGCAAAAGTAACTCTAGGCACGCTATATAGGATCTAGGGGTTATTGCTCAATTTTTTCAGGCTGAATTTGCAGTGCCATTTATTGAATTCCTTCCTTTAAGGACAATTCTGTATCTTGAGTCTAACAGTTACATGTGCCTTGCGCATGTAAGTGCAGTGTTAATTGTCACTTACGTTCACAAATGTACTAGGTACTGTTTTATAAGGGCATACGTAACTTGTACAGCGCATAACTTGTTTGGGATAATGTGGGATATAAATGTCACAAATAAATAAATAAATTGAAAGGAGCTATAAATAGTGCATCAGATATTTATGTAAGTAAAGTGAGTAAGAAGAAAAAGAAATCAATATGGCTCTCCAAAAGAAGTGGCCACAAACATAAAGGAAAAAAAAGTATTGTTCTCAAAATACAGAAAATCACAAAAAAAGGATCATAAAAAAGAATACCACATAAAGCTAAGAGAGATGAAAAAAAAAAAAGAAATCAGGATAGCAAAAGCGCAGGTGGAAGAAAAATGGCAAAATATGTAAAGTGAGGCTACAAGACTTTTTTTCAGGTATATAGGTGAAAAGAAGAAAGCCAGAAGTAGAATTATTATCAAAGAGTGTAGGTAGAGATTTAAAAAGAGCTGAATTACTCAACAATTACTTCTGTTCTGTATTCATGGAGGAACATCCCAGTGAATGTCTCAGATGTTTAGGTCCACAGAAGTTTAACAAATTTATATACTAGAATGGTGTAGATACTTGCAAAACTGAATGTGGAGAAAGGTATGGGACATGATTAAATAACCCCCATTATACTGAGGGATCTTAGAGAGAGTTTGGTGGACCCTCTAAAAGATGTGTTTAATAGATCCTTGAAGACTGAAGAAGTACCACAGAATTGGAAAAAGGCTGATGTGGTTCCTTTTCACAAAAATACATAGAAAAATAGAAAATGGCAGCAGATAAAGATCATATGGCTCATCATCTGACTATCCATACCATCTACTATCCCTGTCCCATGCTTTCTTGAATTCAGATATAGCCTTTGGGCCTTATTCTATAAAGGTTATGCTCCTAAATTTAGGCTCCTAAATTATGAGCTTAATCCATTTTGGAGCATAGATTATGCTCGTAATTTAAGAGCATAGTTTTAGGAGCCTAAATTTAGGAGCATAACCCTTATAGAATAAGGCCCTTTGTCTGCACTGCCTTCATCAGGAGGCAGTTCTAGGCATCCGCCACCCTTTCCATAAAAAATTATTTCCTTACATGACTTCTTTAGTGCATCCCCTTTAACCTTCTTCCTATGCCCCCTCTATAATATCTCCCCTCTTCTGCCTTTCTCCCAAAATATACATTAGGAGATCTTTGTACCCATATGCTTTTAAGATGAAAACCACTGACCATTTTAGTGCCTGTCCTCGGGACTGACTCTTTCCTGTTTATATCCTTTTGACGGCACAGCTCAAGAATTGTACACAGTACACTAAGGGGCCCCTTTACTAAGCTGCACTAAAATGTGGCCTGCGCTCTTTTTAGCACATGGATTGCCCACACGCTGAGGCCATTTTTAGCGTGGCTGTAAAATGGCCACAATTTCTTTTTTTCTATTAATGGCCATAAGCTGATTTCCCAATTAACACATGGTCATTAGCATGTGAGTCCTTACAGCCACCTATTTACTAGGCAGTAAGGACTCCCGTGCTAACCCATTGCTAATCGGGCAGCATGCAACAATTTATTTGCACTACTCAGTTACGTGCACTCTCCACTTCCAAACATATCCCCATACTTAAAATTAAAACCTATTTTTAGCACATTGGTAGTGCACGCCAATTCCAAAACTACCGTGGGATGCCTGAGCACGTCCCATGGTAGTGCTTACCATCACTTAGTAAACTGGTTCCTAAATGAGGTTTCATAAGTAGGGCCGCCGAGAGACAGAGCCAGGCCCGGGGCAGGCCACAGTGGTCAAAGCCATCCCCGTCAAAGCCATTCCTCCCTCCCAGGCTGCCACCACCCCCTGCCCCACTCAGGCTGCTGCCGCCTCCCGCTCCCCCCCCCCCCCACCCACTCAGGTGCCGCCTCCTGCTACCTCCACTCAGACAGCCGCTGCTGCCCCGCTCCTTTACCTTCCTGCGTCTGCTCCTCCCTTGGTCTGTCACTCTCCTGTCCTGTGTGCTGGGACGCGGGTTATCGCTTTAACATAATCACCCAGGTCCCAACACACAGGAGCAGGAGAGAGACAGACCTGGTGCTGGGACACCCTTGGAAGCCGGGCCCAGTGAATTTTGCCCAGCCTTCTTTCCCCTCTCAGCAGCACTGCTCATAAGAGACTTATATAGAGGCAGTACTCCCTCCTTTTTCCTGCTGGCCATTCCTCTCTCTATGCACCCAAGTATCCTTTTGGCTTTTGCCGTTGCCTTTTCTACCTGTTTGGCTGTTTAACACTAGCAAAAGTAGTAATAAAATTCTTATTTGTTTATTCCAATAAGTAGGACTAAGCTGTCTGATAGCATTTAATTACTGCCTATGATGTTCCTGTATTAACAAAGGGAACTAAATCAATACAATCTGTGACAGCTGTTTCTTTGTCTAGTGAAATAAAGTTAAAAAAAGGGGAGCACTCTTCCATCAATTATAACAAGTGTCAAAGGCCGCCACATGAAAAACATGAACCAGTGCTTCTAATATCCATATCTCTCTGCTCAAGAAAGTGACTGATTAGATATGAAAGCACAGTGTATTCTTCAAGCTATAATCAATACATACTCTCACCAAGTCTGTCGTGTATGAAGAGAAAAAAAGGGGGAGGGGTATTTTTAAGTTTGAAGAAAAGTGCATGTGTTATACATCTCAATGATTAAGAATAGTATTTTGCCATGAAAAATGCTTCCCTCCTCTCCTAAAACATATAATAGAAGCCACAAACGAATAGGCATATATATGAATGTACATGTCTTGACAAGTTGGGAATGAAGTTCATATTCAGAGCTTGTAACCGGGGAATAGGAATACAGTAGTGACAGAAGACACAACTTGTGTGCGTTTAGTTTGTGGTATGTGGAAAGGGAGAAATGGCAAAGGATGTAAGAGAGAGCCATGCAAAGAAGAATGAACAGTAGCAAGAAAGGTAAGATGTGAAGGAGGAAGAATAAAGACAGAGAAAATGGATAAATAGGGGGTTACTAAGATAGGAAGAAAATAGCAGTGGAAAAAGATGAGAGAAAGAAGAAAAATAAAGAGATTGCAAGATAAGAACAGAAAGCAGTAGAAAGAAAATGCAGGAAGGAAAAAGGAACAAGAAGAAAAGAAGATGGGAAGGGTGGGCTACATATGTTGCTGGGTGCATATATAAGAAAAATGATAAATGTCAGCAGGGTACAAATAATATATTTTCTGGCGCACTCCACAAAAATGAAACTACCGGAAAGGACACGTGGTAGATGGGTGGTAACTCAAAATTTACGTGCGTTGTGCGTGCGTGAGTGGCTTAGTAAAAGTGCACCTGTATTTATAACATGTGGTCATTTTTACTATTGTTATGCTGTTAACAAAATTGCAAGTTTTATGTTAAAAACTATACCTGTTGTACCTGCTTGGGTGATTCTCTTCATAAAGGTGGTTAATAAATCCCAATAAATAAATACATTCCAATAAACTATATAAGCAGCTCAGAGTTTTGTTTAATACAACAGTGCTGAGTGCTATTAGTTTTTACTAACCTACTAGTCTTGTTTGTGCTTTAAAATTATTTAAAAGTTTTGTAAAATACACTAGTGGTCTTGTTCATAAATAGATACATATATACACTTGTCTTCGTTATTAACACATACATATTAATTTGTGCACAGTTTCCTGAGGCATTGTTTCAGTGATATATATTAGCGATCTGTGAGCCTATTGGCGCAAGAGGCTGGCGCCTAAAACCGATAACAACGTTCAGACACTTTCGGCAGATTTTGGGTTGAAGACCTATTTTCCCACTCATGAGTTTTGTAGGTGCCATGTGAAGGTGCTTTCTTAGGTTCATTCTTGCAATTTGGTTACTTTCTCTCCTTTTATTTGTAACCACACGTGGCAATTTTAAATGAAAGATTTGGTGGATCATGTGTGTAACTCAGTGTAACACAATTTTCTATTTAGTATATAAATTTTTTATATGCATACTTTTTTTATTGTTATTTTATATTGTGTTTTTGAAAGTTTTTAACTCATTAGAGTCAGCAGTATATTTATGCTTATAATAAAATACTTGGGTTTTGTAATACATTTTATGTTTTATACTTTTTCATATGTACAGTGGAGACGATTCAGACCATGGGAGGTAGCTGGGCTGCCTCCTGTGGTCGGCAGTCAGACTAGATATTCAATGCCAGGCCATTTCCGGTGACCGGCACTGAATATCTGAGTGCTTTTTGGCTGGTTTCAACTTAACCGGCCAAGTCGATATTCAGCGCTGGCCAGTTAAGTTGAAACTAGTCAAAGATAAGCCTGCTATTTTGACGACCTAATACGGCCACCAAATTTAGCCGGCGATGCGCTGAATATCAGCGTATAGCTGGTTATATCACACAATATAACTGGCTATCTGCTAAGCACTAACCAGCTATCTCCTGCTGAATATCGCCGGGCAGATGGTTGTAACAAAAAAAAAAAGTATTATTTAATCGGTCAGAAGCCATTCCTGGTCAGTTAAATGGCTTTAAATATCGGCTGGAATATAGATATACCGGAGCACATATTTTTTAAGACTGTGGCCATTAAATGACTGACCAAGTTTTTTATTTTTAACCTAGCAGAGTTTTTGCAACCTTTTTTTTTATACTTCTGCTTATTACAATTTGTCCTCAGTTTTATTCTACTATTAAAGATTGTTTTTGTTTTTTTACATTTTACTAGATGTTGTAACACTGTTATTGTTGATCTCAAACAAAAAGCTTGCCTTAGTCTTAAAATCCCTCTGATATTTATTTTTGATCTACATGTGAATTATATTATAAATGCATTACATAGTTTTCATCATATACATATTAAGCATGCAATTGTAATATTTTTATGTTTTATGTTTGTAGACCCCTGACGTAGGCACTTGCCGAAACATAGGCTGTGTTGGGTCCAATAAAAGCTGCTCCTCCCATATTTGGATTCCCCTGTTTGTTCCATCTGTGGCCTACTACACTGTCTTTGTCTGTTCTGCTTGTGTTGCTGTTTCCCTCTGGTCTGCCTTCTCTTGAATACTGGGATGTCTGAGCCTGAAGTTTATATATTTTTATTTCTGTTGCATTCAGCCTAGTGCAAATGGCCATCTGTTTAGGGAAGGGCACAAATTTCAGGGCTTTCAGGAAGCTCAGTTTGACTGGTGCTGTCCTGGGTATGAGCTTCTTTGCCTTTAAGAGGTGCTGTGTTCATAATCCTTATATTTCTTGGTGTCATGGTTATGCCCTCATGCTTCATGTCTTCTGTCTGACTGGTTCTGCTGGAACCAAGACAAAAACAGAAGAAGCAGTCCACCACTTTATCCGGCCACACACGAACTTGACACACACTTTATTGTGATTATACCAACTTAGGCATATTTGGTCTTACACAAGATACCGTATTCAAAATCTTGTTCGCATTAAGGCTCAAGAGTGGACTCCTGAGGCAGGCCCTATGGCCAAAACATGACCCGTGTCGAGTCAGAGTCAACTTGGTATTGATGGAGTCAGAGTGAAGTTAACATTGATGCAATAAAATTTTGTTGAGCGCATCTGGCTTGTCCTTGTTTTCTCCACCACCCCCATTGTTGCTTCTGCTGGGACCAACCCAGAAGGCAGGGATTTGTTTGTCCTGTTCTGAGCTGGACTAGCACTGGGTCATTATCTGTGATATCTATGATTCCTGTGCTCCATGCTCCCTTGTTTACATCCATAGATCAGCTGGCCTACTTCTTTGCTTCCTGAGCTCCCAGGTTCTTGGTGGGAGCACAGAAAACAGGGAACTTCCTGGTCCATGATCAGATTTCAAATGGCCATGTGTTTGTGGCAGGGGCGTTGCCAGAAAACAGATTTTGGGTGGGCCTAGGCAAGAACTGGGTGGGCACCAAGTGTTTTCCCCCACATCCACACCCAAAAAAATATCTCAGCTGGTGGGAAAACGCTTCTTTCCTCCTTGGCAGTCTGCTGCAGGCATGCGCTGAAAACTGAGAATGTGCAGTTGCCGGTATCGTGGAGAGTAGCCTTTTCGTTACCATCAGGGGGAAGCCTTCAGCTGGTGGAGCTTGGGATCCCCACCAGCTACCACTAAATGTGTGCTACTGTTGGATGGGCCTGAGCTCTAAGTGGGTGGGCCCTGGCCCACCCAGGCCCACCTGTGGCTACACCACTAGTTTGTGGGTTCTTGTTTTCCCTGAATTCCCTGTTTAGTGCTCATGTTATAGTGTTATAGACTCTGGAAAACGGCTAGTGAAAGGAACTTGATCACAATATCAAAGAGCAATGAAAAGATCCTGTATTAGTTATGGTTTAAGTGGAGATTAAGTTTGCCTTGAATTTGCAATTGCCATGGTGTGCTTTTTTGATCCCTCTTAAGAGATTACCTCCTTGTGGCTGACCACACCCTCACCATTTCCCCTTACATCAAATTGCTTAGGAAACCATGAGTTGCTTAGCTTGAAAGAGAAAGAGAAATACTGACAATGAGTTGGTCAGCCACCAATTAGCAACAGTTTCTGTCCCTGAGAGAGGCTGCAAGAGCTGCAGAAATCAAGCGGTCCTTGTCAGGGTCTCTGTACCACTAGGAAGATAAAACTCTCCCTCTCTCTCCCTCTCTCTCCCTCTCTCTCTCTCTCTCTCTCTCTCTCTCTCTCTCTGACATCAAGGCTACTTTGTTTTTGACTACTTGGAGATAAACTGAAGCTTCTTCCCCAGTTCTTTACTTGCCTCTGAGTCATTGCCTGGCAGGCAACAGACATAGAGAAAGATTGCTCTGCCTGCAGGGGCGTAGCCAGACAACAGATTTTGGGTGGGCCTAGGCAAGAATTGGGTGGGCACCAAGTATTTCCCCCCCCCCCCCCCCCAAAAAAAAAAAATCTCAGCTGGTGGGAAAACGCTTCTTTCCACCTTGGCAGCAGGCATGCACTGAAAACTGAGCATGCGCAGGTGCCGGTGTCGTGGAGAGTAGCATTTTTGTTACCATCAGGGAGAAATCAGCTGGCGGAGCTTGGGATTCCCACCAGTTACCACTAAACATGTGCTACTGTTGGGTGGGCTTGAGCCATAAATGGGTGGGCCCTGGCCCACCCAAGCCCACCTGTGGCTACGCCACTGCTGCCACAGGTCCTTCTTTGTATAGGAAAGATAATCACTAATACAAAGGAGAAAACAAGCCAAGTAAAATCTTAGAGACTGATGAGGTAGCAGCTATGGGTGCTTAATTACTCAATAGAACCCAAGCTCAAATCCTCATAAGCCATTGATTTAAATGCTGGAAGGGACATCTCTGTCCATATATCTCAGGAGAGATGATTCCAAAGGGAAGGTGCCAGAAAAAAATGTGTTCTGCCTGGTAGACTCAAGATGGGCAATCACTGATGAGGGAAGCACCAGGTGGTGATCAAAGTCAATGCCAAATAATTTGGTGTACTCTCTTGAAGGGCCTTAAGGAGGAGATTCTATATGTGGTGCCTAAAAAATTGGCGCTGAAATCAGTGCCAACTAAGCGTATTCTATAATTGGCACCAAGATTTAGTTGATATTTCAGTGCCGACATCTGCGCACATTCATTTACACCAATGAAAGCCTGGTGTAAATCTAAGCGTGTAGATTTAGTCGCACTGGGTCAATACTATAACTAGATGCCTACATTTTGGAATGCCCATGAAACGCCCATTTTCCCACCTATAACCACACCCCTTTTTGCCTCCATGCATTAGAAGTTTGGCACACATCATTCCAGAATACTCTTAGCGAGTTGTGCCCCTAAAGTGTAATCAATGCCAATTAGTGCTCATTATTGCTTGTTAAGTGCTGTTAAAAGCATTCATTAGCTTGTTAAGCCAATTACATTACGCACAGTGTTATAGAATCCGTGCCAAAAGGAGGATCTTAAATTGAAAGGATTTTGCTTATTTCCAATCTGAGGAAGAAGGGCAACCTTCGAAAGCTAATCAAGAAATGTATTAAGTTATGTCCAATAAAAAAGGTATCATCTTATTTTCTTTTCCATGTTTTATTTTGTTTGATTTCTATTGATAAATTGAAAGTGAAAAGCAATAGGAAACCAATGCAGGCAAGCCAATAGCGGACATGTATGATCAAAGTTGTGAGAATGGCACAAAATCTAGCAGCAGTATTTTGTCAAGTCTGAGCATGCTTCAAACAATATAGTGGAAGACCAGCATCAAGTACAGTACAGTAGTCCAATCCGGAAATCAAAAATGCATGCATCAAAGTTTGCATGGTCTTGTTGTTGAAGTAATTACATACAACTCACAACTGGACTGCAAGACAACTCACTTTAACAACATTTGAAACATGAGATACAAAAGAAAGTTCAGAATCAGTAATATCCCCCAAGGGTTATGAAAAGAGCTATAACAGACAAACAGAATATCATCTGTGCAAATATGAAAACTGATACCAAAATCTTGAATAATAGTAGCAAGAGGACTGAGGAATATGTTTAACAGAAGAGGCAATAAAATTGAACCCTGAGGTATCCCACAAGGTATGAAAAAAATGTTGATGTGGAAGTTGTAACAAAAAAAAAAGAACAGTCAAGAATATAAGAAGTAAATCATTCAAGCACCTGTCCTGTTATGACTATTTCAGCCAGTCTGCACAAAAATAAAATATGATCAACAAGATCAAATGCTGAAGATAAATCTAATGAAACAACCGGGGTGACTGTTCTCTATCTAATTTATCACAGATCTCACTAAGTAAGAATGTTAGAATTGTCTCTGCACTATGCCCAGGTCTAAATCTGAATTGCCAGGGGTGTAGGATGAGAGTTTTTTTCCACATGATCAGTCAAATGGGCAAAGAAGGAAAACATTGATTGGAGATCTGTCTGTAACTAGCTGGGTCTGTTAGTGGAAGGGTAGTTTTCTTACAGAGTGGACCACAATTATTGCTGTCTTCCAACACTGAGAAATGGCCAGAAGTCAAGCTATAATTGATTAAACGGAGACTGAAGGAGAGCAGACATTCTGTTGTATACGAAGCTATTTAGAAGAAATTGAGTCTAGTCCACATATCATTTTCACCACAGACGCAAACGTTTTATTCAAAGTATCATGTATTTAGGTGTGACACGGTGGCAAAAGCTTTCATCTGGGATGTGTGTGTGTGTGTGGGAGGGGAGAAGGAGCTACTAAAATTTAATCTGGTAGCAAGAGGAAATTAATCTGGAAGCTGGAAGCACCAGGGATTAAGCTGTCAGGGGGATAGAAGAGGTAGGTAAGCACCCACAGTAGAAAAAGGAGAAAAGTACCTGCATAAAGGGGGGGGGGGGGGGAGAGACAGGAGCAGAGTGCAGGAGGAACGAGAGACAACTAGAGGACAGGGTGATAACAGAGTCTGGGTAGGGACGGGGCAGGGCAGCATTGCATATATGGAGGAGACATTACTGGAGGAAGGAAAAGAAGAGTAAGACCTCACAAAGAATAAGGAAAGGAAGAAAGTAATAAAATGTGCTTGTGGGTATCATAAAACTGCCTGTTTTTTAAATATATTACTACAAATATTTATGTGGTTTCCCTTTAAACTGTCTACTCACTGATACTTTAAATCATTAAAATTATATATTTTAATAATATGTGGAGGCACATTTTTGATATAACATCTAAATCCAAATTTGGACGTTTTGTGAAAATGTCCAAAAATCAAGTGGTTAACATGGCCATTTTCAAACCTGAAAAACATTTATCATTTTGTTTCGAAAATGGCCATTTCCTAGACATTTTGCGCTTAGTGCATCTATCTTTTTGGACCATTTTTGAAAAAAAAAAATGTCCAAGTGAAAAACATACAAAATTAAGCCATTGGGATGTGGGAGGAGCCAGCAGTAAACTGGCTACACAGACATCCCTGCAGAGCAGTGGGGCACCCTAAGGTCCACTACAGTACATTTCACATAAAAGGTCCCAGGTACACATTTCACTCTTACCCCCTTATATTGTATGGTGAGCCCTCCAAAACCCACTAAACACTTACTGTACCCAACTATACACCACTACAATAGCCCTTATGGCTGCAAGTGTCACCTGTATGTGGGTACAGTGGGTTTTGGAGGGTTCACATTTTCCACCACAAGTGTAATAGTTAGAGTGGATTATAGGTCTGGGTCCCCTTCACCACTGCATTACACCAACCACTAGGCTACTCCAAGGACATGCTTGCTTCTCTAATAGGACTGGCCATAACATCTGTTGCTGTCATAGAGGCTGGTATATACGGTTTCATTCACTTCTTTGGGGGGATGGGAGGGGGTCAGTGACCACTGGGGCAGTAAGGGGGTGTCATTTCTTTATTCCTCCAGTGATCATCTGGTGTAGACCAAAACATCCAACTTTTAGCCCTGGACATTTTTATTTTGTTTCATCCTGGCAGAAAAACATCAGTGTTAGGAATGCCCAGATCCTGCTCTTAACATGTCCCTGACATGCCGGTTTATGCCACTTTTTGAACATTTGTCTCTTTCAAAAATGATCCCCATAATTTAATATATTTTAATATTAATATTATATTTAATATGTATACAATATGTATGTACTCTTGCAGAATTCTGAAATGCAAACTCAATGTTTTATGGATTTGGTTTTATACTGAGAACTGATTTACCTGCTTTCATTAAGAGTGTTTTAATGATGTTTTTTACACTGTTGTATTTTTATGGATGTTATGTATGTTACGACATCACAAACAGAAGAATGGGAACCCTTGCAGTCCCAAAATCATAACAAACACAGCGAAGGTGACAAATGAAGAAACTAGATTATGTTCAAGGAATAAAGATTTATTCTCAAACATCCCAGACTTGACACGAGTCATGTTTTGGTCAAAGTGACCTGCTTCAGGAGTCTAAAAACAATGAAACATCCAGGTTTCAAATAATTGAATCTAAGACAATATGAAATCCAAATAAAGGATGATTAAAAATGACACAGTGAAAACCAATATATGTACAAAATATAAAATACATAAAGGCTTTAAGCCACTAAATAATAGAATAAAATAAAGACAACAAAAGAATAAAATAAACAATTTTAAAATGCATATTTAATACATTTTTTATAAAATAACATACGTAAGTGCTTTAAGCAACCCAACAAATGCAATAAAATGGGGAATAGAAAGATTAATATCTACGGACACAGAATCTAAAAAAACAAATCATAAGGTTGTGTATTAATAACATAAATATTAGAACATCTTTCAGAATGTACATACAAATATAACTTTGTATAATATCACTATTACACATAATCAGGGGTGACTATGAGCTAGTAAAACCATAAAAGAGGCAAAAATGTAAAGATGGGGAATACCTTCTAATGGATGTTATTTTAGAGATGCTAGCTATCCATACTGTAATCAAATAATACAGTGCGCCTAAAAATAAAGAAACCAATGGTAAGAAAAGTGTACCTAAATCAGATGAACAAAGTTGCTGCAAATATTGACAAAACAGATGCTCAGGGTGAATGGTGTGAGCCAAGCCAATATGAAAAAAGAGTCAATTTTAACCACGCTATTGAAAAAGATATATAAATCATACTGCGTTATCAAGCATCATATTCATGCACCAAATCGCTATAATGTGTAGCGCCATAGCACAGGGTCCAAAACATGCATACGATTTTAGTTTAATAAGAAAAATAACTTAAATATGTGAGTGGATCCGAGCTCGACATTAATAGCATCTGTACTTACTGCTGACGAGGCTGCTGGCAATAAAACCTAAACAAATTGGGGTGAAATGTCACCAAATAGCTGTAAAAATAGAGCAAGGCAATGTTTAAGTATGTAATCAGAAAAATGAAGGTTTTAAAGCCCAGATGCACTAAACTTTAATGACCCTTTAACAACCCTTTAACGAAGAATTTTTGAACCGTGGCATGCATTAAAGGCCATTTTCCGACCACGGTAGCAGAAAACGAAAACGGAATGCAGATGAGCAAATTGTGTAGAAACCCCATTGAAACGAGATGCATCAAAGTTTTCCGACTACCCTAACGTAGGAAAACTGCCGGAAAGCTATCTGTCGTTAGGGCTATCCGACTAAAAACTTTAATGTAAAAAAAAAAAAAAAAAGCGAGGGGGGCGAAAACGCGCGTCAGGGGTGTCTTTTATTGATGCCCAAGGTCGCTGCTGCTCCCCACTCCTCCTGCATCACTATAAAAGTGAAAAAAAAGGTTCAGGAGGAGGCAAAGGCACTCGTCAGGAGCATCCTTTATGGACGGCCTTGCCCCCCCCCCCCCCGCCCGTGGTCACCGCTGCTGCTCCCCACTTCCTCCCCCAGCATTAAATAAAAACATAAAACAAAACTCAAAGCTTTAGGAGCCCTGGCCCCCCTCCCTTCCTGTCTCTAAACTCTTTCTCCACACAGCTCCACCTCCCTCCGCCCCATGCCCCACCCCTGCCACCCCCCCCCCCCCCCGAGATCGTCGCCGTCGCTCCCCCCTCCACCGGGCCCCCCCCCCCCGCATTACCGGCCCGTGCAGCGCCTATCAACTCTGTATGAAGGCGCTGCACGGGCAAGAAGACCATCAGATCGCTGCAGTCTTCAGGACGTCTCTCTCCTTCTCTGACCTGGCCCCGCCCCCGTCTGATGTAAGAAACCTACGTCAGACGGGGCGGGCCCAGGTCAGGGAAGACGAAGGAGAGAGGTTCGTAAGGTTCGTCATATTCGTCAGTCTGTCACCATCTCTCTCGGCCCCAACCTCGCGCCTCTGATAGGTCCACCACCCTTGATGTCATCACGTTTTGACGTCCGCGACGTCATCACGTTTTGACATCGAGGGCGGCGGACCTATCAGAGGCGCGAGGGTGGGGTCGAGAGAGATGGTGACAGACTGACGAATATGACGAACCCTTCACTTCAATGAAGCCATGGAGTCAGCTTCACAACTTTGCAGGTACGTTTTATTACACTACACAGCTCCCTAATTTTTCACTTAAACATCGGAGGGTGGCTGGAGGGGGGGGGGAAAGAGGGGGGGCAACTACCCTGGAACTGGGAGGGAGGGAGAGAGGGGGGCAATGACCCTGGAACTAGGTGGGTGGGTGGGAGGGAGGGCCGACCCTGGAACTTGGAGGGGGGCCAGGCGGACCCTGAAACTAGGAGGGAGGGAGGGGGTGACCCTGAAACTGGGAGGGAGGGAGAGAGGGGGGTAACGACCCTGGAACTGGGTGGGTGGGTGGGAGAGCGGACCCTGGAACTTGGAGGGGGCGGGCGGACCCTGAAACTGGGAGGGAGGGAGGAGGCCCCTGGCACACACTCGCATTCTCACACACACACACACTCTCTGTCACACACACTCACACATTCACTCCGAGGAAAACCTTTCTAGCGCCCGTTTCATTTGTGTCAGAAACAGGCCTTTTTTCCTAGTATGTAATAATCTCCAAATGTCTAACAATAAATAACTGTCTTAAATCTGGCTTTTGTACTAATACATGTAAATAGTGTTTTGACTCTTGTAATATATGCTGTGCATAGACATGGCTTATAACATACACTAAAGAATCAGCAGTTATGCATTATGGAAAACTTAGCAACACAGTATGTTAAAGATATTTTGATCTTGTAGTGGTCTGATCCTATGTGAACAGTGTGCATAAAAAGTGGAGGAGTGGCCTAGTGGTTAGAGCACTGGTCTTGCAATCTAGAGGTGGCCGGTTCAAATCCTACTGCTGCTTCTTGTGATCTTGGGCAAGTCACTTAACCCTCCATTGCCTCAGGTACAAGCTTAGACTGTGAGCCCTCCTGGCTCAGAGAAATATCCAGAGTACCTGAATGTAACTCACCTTGAACTACTACTGAAAAAGGTGTGAGCAAAATCTAAATAAAAAATTGGACAACATATGTCAAGGGGACTTAGAAAATAATTGTCAAACAAAAGTCAAGAGAACAGGTTTTATGTCACAGAATACACTAATTGTAAAATAAAGGACTATGGTGAGAATAGAAAAAGTTAACGTTGACTAAGCTAGATTCATCTGGAATAAATGACACCATGGAATGAGCATTACTAATAAAATAAAAATGGAAAAAATGGAGATATCAGGCCTGCTCCATTGAACAGCTACACATGCTGAGCTGTATTGTGCTAAGTGTGTGATAATATCAAAGGAAAGGTGTCAAATCTAGTTCAGTATTTAGGTCATTAGGAATGATTGTATGTAAAAGGATTTTATCTGGGTTTCCACCTCTGGAGGAGTAGCCTAGTGGTTAGTGCAGTGGACTTTGATCCTGGGGAACTGAGTTCAATTCCCACTGCAGCTCCTTGTGACTCTGGGCAACTCACTTAACCCTCCATTACCCCTGGAACAAAATAAGTACCTGAATATATGTAAACCGCTTTGAATGTAGTTGCAAAAACATCAGAAAGGTGGTATATCAAGTCCTATTTCCCTCCCCTTCCCCTTCCATTTCATCTGAACTTGCTTGATGACAAAAAAACTTAATGTCATTGACTGAATGGTCGAGATCATAACAGTGGGACACTAGCAGAGCTGACTAATTCCTGCTAATTCAGCTCTTGTGTTCTATAAGTCTAGTTTTCACCATATGTTTGGTTTTGCCTATGTATAGGCATAGGCGCCCGGTATAAGAGGCTTGGGGAGCCTAACCGCTGCCCTCACCCCGCGAGCTGCAGACTTCCCCGTCTGCCCTCAGCTGCCATTTCCTGCCTTCTTCCAGCCCCACCGATCCCCCGACCCCCGCTCCCCCCGTCGCCGTCAATCATCTGAAGTCTGCCCGATAGCCCTCATTCCCGTCCTGCCCTTGTCCTACCTTAAAACAGTGTAATTGTTTTTGTTACATTTGTACCCCACGCTTTCCCACTCATGGCAGGCTCAATGCGGCAGGCAATGGAGGGTTAAGTGACTTGCCCAGAGTCACAAGGAGCTGCCTGTGCTGGGAATCGAACTCAGTTCCTCAGTTTCCCAGGACCAAAGTCCACCACCACCCTAATCACTAGGCCACTCCTCCTTGAGCGGGCGGCGCCAGCATTGCAAGCAGCAGCAGGCTTCAGCCTTCCCTCGCATGGCTCCGCCCTTGTGGAAACACGTCAGAAGAGGGCGGAGCCATTCCAGGGAAGGCTGGAGCCTGCTGCTGCTTGCAATGTGGGCGCTGCCCGCTCGAGGAGAATTACACTATTTTAAGGTAGGGCGAGGGCAGGACGGGAACGAGGGCTATTGGGCAGACATCAGATGATTGACAACGGCGACGGGGGGAGAGGGGGTCGGGGGATCGTGGGGGGGGAGGCTGGAAGAAGGCAGGAAATGGCTGGCAGAAGGGAGATGGTTTATATGGGCTGCTGGATGGAGGGGAGGGCAGGGGGAGAGGAGGGTTGCTGGACATGGGTGGATGGAAGGGAGAGGAGGGTTGCTGTTGCTGGACATGGGTGAATGAAGGGGAGGGGAGAGGAGGGTTGATGGATATGGGTGGATGGAGAGGAGAGGAGGGTTGCTGGTGCTGGACATGGGTGAATGGAAGGGAGGGGAGAGGAGGGTTGATGGATATGGGTGGATGGAGAGGAGAGGAGGGTTGCTGGTGCTGGACATGGGTGAATGAAGGGGAGGGGAGAGGAAGGTTGATGGACATGGATGGGTGGAGGGGAGAGGAGGGTTGCTGGTGCTGGACATGGGTGAATGGAGGGGAGGGGAGAGGAGGGTTGATGGACATGGGTGAATGGAGGGGAGAGGAGGGTTGCAGGTGCTGGACATGGGTGAATGGAGGGGAGGGGAGAGGAGGGTTGATGGACATGGGTGGATGGAGGGGAGGGAAATGTGAGGAAGGAGATGAGACGAGGGAAAAGGAAGAGAGAAAAACTGCACATGGAGGAAGAAAATAGAAGCTGAGGACCAGAAATGAAGTAGAAAGGAGGAAAGGAAAGAAATAAATGGAAAGGAAGCCCTGGAAACGGAGTTAAGAGGACAGATAGCAGCAGAATCGGATACTGGGCCAGCATGATCAGAAAAACAAAATCACCAAAGGTAGAAAAAAATCATTTTATTTTCATTATAGTGTTTGGAATATGTCCACTTTGAGAATCAGGTGCTCAACGTTAAAAGTTTATATTTATTTACTTATTTATGGCATTTTATCCCACATTAAACATAAATTAGGGTGTTTTGTGGCTCTACACGTATCATGATATTATGATCCTTTGTTTCATATTGTTGACGGTCTGCATTTTCCGTATGGGTGGTATATTGGTGTATTAGGTTCTGCCCAGTGTAATATTTATGGTACAGTAAGGTTCTGAGTGTGTTTTTGCACAAAGTTGTGCATAGTGTTTTGCAGTTGAGCGATTGTGGTTAGTATATGCTTTGAGCAACCACTTTATTCTTTGACATATGATACATATCTAATATCTAAATTTAATAAAAGGTATTAATTGTGACTTATTTTTATTTATTTTTTCTGTTTATTATCAGACAATTATGGATTTAAGCTCCACCCCCAACCCTGCCCCCTTTAGCGTCCCCAAACAGTTGGGCCACCGACCGCCTATGTGTATAGGAGTTGGTAAGGGCAGATAATGATATAGATTACATGAGTGGAGTTGCAATCCATGGTGTGCCTCAAAAAATATATCCTATTAGTGGTTGATTGCACAAAGCTGTCTGAAGTGAGATTGCGCTGACACACTGTACAATGCCCACAAATGGAATGGCCAATAGATGTAAAAATGCCAACGGGAATCTCAGGTAGGGTTGACGATACAAGCTTCTCCCTTAAGTTTTTACGTCTGGAGTAAGCTGTAACTAGTTTCACATTCTTGAAACAGGGATGTAGATACATGCCAATTTTCTAGAATAATCTTGCGAAGATCTTTGGAATATTGAGAAAACCTCAATGTTCAGATTATATCATGTTTATGGCGGTTGTTTTTCCATGTTAGCAGAGTTTGTCTATCTCGAGCTTTGGCTTTTACCAGGCCATTGTTGATATATTCTTGCAGATATCCTCTACTACTGAAACGCTGTGACATTGTATGTGCCTGTATCTCAACATCCTCAAAATCAGTGCACAAATAGCGTAAGCGAAGGAACTGTGACTATGGCAAATTATTCTTCAGACTTTGGTTATGGAAACTTTCAAAATGCAAGTATGTGTTCCTATCGGTCGGTTTTTTGTAAACATTGGTTTGTAAAACTCTTTTAGTCATGCTTCATGGCCCCTCCATAAAAGAAAAAAATCAGCGATGTATGTTTGTAGAACACAACTTCTGATTTAAAGGGATGGTCATGTAGATATTTATCTTCAAAGTTTGTGACATCAATTCACCACATCTGGTGCCATTGCTGAGCCCATAGCTGTTCCATTAATTTGCTAATAACAATTTCTTTGGAAGGAAAAATAATTACAGGTCAATGCAAATGTAGCAAACGTGATGATGAGGAAATTTGGAATCCGGCAGAGTGTCTTTCTTTGAGTGTATTCTCAGTGATGAGAATTGCTTCCAGCTGCGGTATGTTGGTGTATAACGCATCAATGTCTAAAGTAACCACTATTATATTGCTTAAATCACCATCAAAATCATCTAAAAGAGTGATTATGTGGGAAGAGTCTCTAACATAGGATGGAATTTGAGGGACATAGGAACATAGAAAGTAATCAACAAATTGTGGTAAAGTTTCCAATACAGACCCATTCCCAGAGACAACAGAGTGTCCGGGTAGATTTGTTAGGGACTTGTGGATCTTCAGCAGAGTATAAAAGTTTGTTATGTTCTAATTATGTATTAAATTTGTACTTTAGGATTGTTTATTTTATTCTTTGTTTTATTTTATTCTATTTATTTGGTGGCTTAAAGCGTTTCCGTATGTTATATTTTGTACATATGTTGGTTTTTACTGTGTCATTTTTAGTCATCCTTTATTTGGTTTTCATATTATTTTGGTTTCAATTATTTGTAACTTGGATGTTTCATTGTTTATAGACTACTGAAGCAGGCCACTTTGGCCGAAACATGACTCATGTCAAGTCTGGGATGTTTGAGAATAAATCTTTATTCCTTGAACATCGTCTAACTTCCTTCATTTGTCACCTGCACTGTGTTTGTCACGTTATGCATGTTATTCACTGTATAGAATGGTTATTGATCGATGTCAGTAAAATCAATGTCATGCTTTAGTTTCTTTTTATACTTCTGTATCCCAGCTACTCCTCCCCTGCAACTGCTGAGTCTTTCAGTCACATAATCACCTGAGTAGCCTGATTTCTGTGCAACCCAGGACTATAACCACAGGTGACCCTGCACATGCTACCCTACTTATCTCCTTACCCCCCTCCCAAATCTGACAGGACTACCACTTTACTTTTAACTCACTATGGGGCACTTTTACTAAGCTGCGGTATAAAGTGGCCTTAGCATACATGCATGGGTTTTTTTCTATGTGCTAAGGCCATTTTTACCGCAGCTGTTAAAAATGGCATTTTTTGTATTAATAGCCATGTGCTAATGGTGCCATTAGAACACAGTCATTTAAATTTACCACAGGGACACTTTCCAACACCTATTTTATAGGTAGTAAGGACTCAGTTAGCATGCAGTAATGTAGCTGTGCTAATTGATTAGTGGAGGAACACCCACTCTCCGTCCCCTGCATGAGGTGTTTTGGGTTTGTTTTTTTTGTGTGTATGTCTGAATTAGATTTGTGGGGAAGGGAGTGACAGCAGCAACATGCCTATGGACCTGAGTTCAAAACTTTTTAAGTACTTATTTATTTATTGTGATTTATTAACCACCTTTACAAAGAAAATTACCCAAGGCGGTATACAGCAGCAGGTCCAGCTTTACAACATAAAAATAGTAAAATGACGGAATAGAAGCATAAATTGCATTAGACAAACATGGAGATGAAAAATTGAATCCAAGTAATGGGATTAACATGATGAGGTGTATTTTTAAAGCATTTAGACTTACTATGGAACCTATGGGCCCGGTTTACTAAGGTGTGTCAGTGTTTTTAGCACGCTTACACTTAAGCGTGTGCGCTAACCATATAGGCGCCTATAGGGATACTGTAGGCATGTACATGGTTAATGTGCTTTAAACACATTAACGAGCGTTAAAAATGTTAACGTGCCTATAACGCTGTTTAGTAAACAGGGCCCTATAGGTCTAAATTGTTTGAAAATGAGCCCCACAGTTTCAAGAAATACAAATATTTAACAACACTGTAGTAAATCATATACAGTGGTGGAAATAAGTATTTGATCCCTTGCTGATTTTGTAAGTTTGCCCACTGACAAAGACATGAGCAGCCCATAATTGAAGGGTAGGTTATTGGTAACTCCTTTGTTGCCTTGGCTGTATGTTTTGGGTCATTGTCGTGCTGGAAGACCCAGCCACGACCCATTTTTAAGGCCCTGGCGGAGGGAAGGAGGTTGTCACTCAGAATTGTACGGTACATGGCCCCATCCATTCTCCCATTGATGCGGTGAAGTAGTCCTGTGCCCTTAGCAGAGAAACACCCCCAAAACATAACATTTCCACCTCCATGCTTGACAGTGGGGACGGTGTTCTTTGGGTCATAGGCAGCATTTCTCTTCCTCCAAACACGGCGAGTTGAGTTCATGCCAAAGAGCTCAATTTTTGTCTCATCTGACCACAGCACCTTCTCCCAATCACTCTCGGCATCATCCAGGTGTTCACTGGCAAACTTCAGACGGGCCGTCACATGTGCCTTCCGGAGCAGGGGGACCTTGCGGGCACTGCAGGATTGCAATCCGTTATGTCGTAATGTGTTACCAATGGTTTTCGTGGTGACAGTGGTCCCAGCTGCCTTGAGATCATTGACAAGTTCCCCCCTTGTAGTTGTAGGCTGATTTCTAACCTTCCTCATGATCAAGGATACCCCACGAGGTGAGATTTTGCGTGGAGCCCCAGATCTTTGTCGATTGACAGTCATTTTGTACTTCTTCCATTTTCTTACTATGGCACCAACAGTTGTCTCCTTCTCGCCCAGCGTCTTACTGATGGTTTTGTAGCCCATTCCAGCCTTGTGCAGGTGTATGATCTTGTCCCTGACATCCTTAGACAGCTCCTTGCTCTTGGCCATTTTGTAGAGGTTAGAGTCTGACTGATTCACTGAGTCTGTGGACAGGTGTCTTTCATACAGGTGACCATTGCCGACAGCTGTCTGTCATGCAGGTAACGAGTTGATTTGGAGCATCTACCTGGTCTGTAGGGGCCAGATCTCTTACTGGTTGGTGGGGGATCAAATACTTATTTCCCTCTGCAGAATGCAAATAAATTCATATACTTTCCACAATGTGATTTTCCGGATTTAATTTGTGATGTGCTATCTCTCACTGTTACCAATAACCTACCCTTCAATTATGGGCTGCTCATGTCTTTGTCAGTGGGCAAACTTACAAAATCAGCAAGGGATCAAATACTTATTTCCACCACTGTAACAGAAACATAGCAACACCTTTGGCTGTTGCAGTCCATTCTCCCATAAGATCTAATTGTAAGTCAAAACTCACGTACCCATGGTTCCATGCACAACACATATTCATATTCATTCTTCATTCATTCTTCCTTACCTCTTCCCTCTTCATTCTTCATTCATTCTTCTTTACCTCTTTCCTCTTTTCTCCTATCATCCTCTCTCAACTGCTTTCTCACCTCCCCCCTTTCTTCCCCATCTCTGTTCCTCTTTCCCTCCTGCCCTCCTATGCCTTTGAAAAGTGCTTTTCAGTACATGATGAATTTCTTACTACCTCTTGTGACTGATTGGTTCTCATGAGCTGAGTGAGTCAATCAGTCACAGGAGCTGGAAGGTAAAGTTCAATATGCTCAGAATCAGATATGCATCTACTGGGAAGGGCGGGAGGGGAGAACCTGGTTTTTGTCTTCCTCATTTTAGCTTAAGCGTCTAGTAGCACTGTAGAAATGATTAGTAGTAGTAGTTAAGCTACAGGACAAAAAACAAATGGTTACCTGCTGCAGCAGCAGCCAGCTATCATTAATTTGTATCAGTGTAGAGGCAATGAGGCTTTGAAGTGTAAGACAAGAATCTCTTGATATAATTGTGAGATACTTTTCAATTATATGAGTCTCATGTTTAGTGCAGGACACGTGGCATGTCTATGGCTAGAGGGGTTTGCAGGCCTAGGGGACCAGTTGCATTCTGAAAATGAGGGAGGTTTCCTATGCTAATTGTTTCTTTCACCATGGTTTGGTTATCAGAGACACCACATATGATGCGCTTAGTCTAAATTACTATGATGGCGTTTAAAACAACAGTGGAAGAGTAGCCTAATGGTTAGGACAGTGGGCTTTGAGCCTGGCAACCTGGGTGTGATTCCCACTGCAGCTCCTTGTGACCTTGGGCATGTCACTTAACTCTCCATTGCCCAAGTGCAAACACAGATTGTGAGCCTTCTAGGAACAGAGAAAGTACCTGCATATGACATGTACAACACTGCGTAAGTCTAGTAGTGCTATAGAAATGATCAGTAGTAACACAGCCACATTCTGCATGTTAGTTGTTTATTTGCTTTAACGTAAACTCCCTTGAACAAGTTTTTCTTGGTGCATATTATTTTCTCAATAAATAAATAAGTAAATAAACAATTACTCATGCATTGCTGGAAGTGTGGTAGAGATGTAAAAAAATCCCGGTGGCAGGAGGAACTGGAGTTCAAAACCTCCAAACCTGCAGGATTAGTGACCACTAGGAAGAGAAGAGTAGTGATTGTTAGTGATTCCTTTCTGAAAGTACCAGAAGCATCTATCTACTGGCAGATATCATGTCCTGGAAAGTCTGTTGATTACCTGGTACCAGGATCCAAGATGTTATGGAGAGATTAATGAGATTCATTAAGCCTACTAATTATTATCTGAAGTGCTCATTCATGTTGGCATAAAGGATACTGCTAGATACCCATCTGAACGTATCAAAAGTGAATGGCTCTGGGAGAGAAGTTGAAGCATGTAGCTGCACATATGGTGTTCTTCTCAATCCTCTCTGTTTATGATAAAGTGCAAGGCAGAGAAACTCCTTTCCTAGAGGTGAATACATGGCAGCATGGATAGTCACACTGAGACCATTTCAGCTTCCAGAATAATTATTTTCCAAGGGCTGCTGAGCAAATATGGCATCCGCCTATCAAAGATGGGGCGAAGTGTCTTCTGCAACAAACTTTCACACCTGCTGAGGAGGGCTTTAAACTAAAATCATGAAGGATGGGTGAACAAAGCCCCCAGTTTAATAAAAGCCCTCAGGTCAGTAAGACAAATAGTTGTCTAGAAAAGGGGAAAAGGAACACATCTGGAAAGCTGTGCATACTAGTGCCTATAATATGGGGAATCTATGGATCTAGAAACTGTAATGGAAGAGGCTACTTTGGATTTAAGGTCAATTATGGAGACTAGTACACAGATAACCATAACTGTAATAGTTTTGCTAGGCTATAGTCAAGGAGGGATGGGTTGGAAGCTAGGAAGAAGGAGTGGCAGAACTTCAGGGCTTACATGGTAAAGAGAAGGCACTGTTGGTTAATTCTGACAGAATGAATGAAACACCCATTTTTGTTAATATGAACAGAGACCTATTTTGCAGGTAAAATAAATAGATACAGATTTCATTGAGGACATTCACAATATTGCTATGAAAGAGGAAGTGCTATTGATAGATGATTTCAGTTTACCAGATGTTGATTAGCATTTTCCATCTGTGCTGTCGTCTGAAAGTAGAGAGATTCTGCATTCTCTACGGAGAGACCCATTGCAGCAACTGGTAACAGAACCAATGTGGGAGCTGGCAATACTAGACCTGGTGCTTAAGAATTGGGGAGAGAGTTTCTGATGTTGTAGAGGTATCAGTGATCACTAGAGGGGTTGTTCAGTATTAGGACACAGGTTCATTCAAAGCAAGGACCCTAGACATCATAAAAATTTACTTTGGGGCTGATGCAGAAAGGCTTACGGTAGAGCCACAGGTGGACGTCTAAATGTGTGGCTTCTACCATGAGTGTATACCAGGCCTTGCAAAAAAGCTGATGGCATACAAATTTTATGTGTGGAAAACTTGTGGCTACTGGGGAGGGGGAGCAAAAGAAGAAGGAAAGAATCCTCATGGGATTTTCTGAGGAACTGAGAAGTGAGGAAAATATACCAAAGAAGACATTAAAAGAAAACCCCTCGCACACTTGTATCCTTAAGAAGTTTTAATAGTTCCAACAAATGGTGGCACAAAAAAAAAACATTTTCAACTCAGTTTTAATGGCCCTAAGGATCAGATTTGACATCCCCATGTTTCGGTAGTAAAGCTTGCATCAGGAGTCACACAGTCCAATAGTGGTATCACGCTGATATGATAGCGAACTTCTATTTAAAGTCAATCTAAATCACAAAAGAACAATAAACTTCATGTTGGCAATCAGCACTAATTTCAATTATTGAGGTTAGCTTAGGAGGAAGACAAACAACAATCTCTGGAAAAGCTAAGACAAACTGGGAACATACCCAGGAAAGCAAAAATGCAAATAAAAGAATATATAACCAATACACTATAATGGTGGGGGTAGGGGGGCAAGATTTTTTTTTGATACGTTAGTGATAGGAGGAAGTGCAAAAATAGCATTGTGAGACTCAAGGATGAAGTGGAGGAATATGTAAAGGCTGATTAAGATAAATCAGAATTGCTTAACAAGTATTTCTGCTCTATATTCAGAAAAGTATAACCACAGCCAACAAAGACAACTAAGAATGGCAGTGAGGAATATTGTGTTTGCGGGGAGCTTGCTGAACTAAGGGTAGACGAAGTGATGGAGCAAGACAGAATATATCTGAGAGTATTGAAGGAACTTAGCGACGTTCCTGTGGATTGGAGATATGCAGATGTGGTGCCTTCCCACACTTCTGAAGGCTTCTGCATAGTCAAATGTAAACAAATTGAGCACCCTTGCTATAGATCCTAAAGTGACAGATTGGCTCAGAAGCTGTTTAAGTGGGAGGTGACACAGAGTACTGAGTTCAGTCTGAGGAAAGAGACATTACCAGTGGTGTGCTACAGAGATTAATCTTTGGTCAGGTTGTTTTCAACATTTTTGTAAGTGATATTGTGGAAGAGCTGTTGAGTAAGATTTGCATATTTGAAGATGGTACCAAAATCTGCAGCAGGGTAGACAGCTTGGAATATGTGAATAACAAGACAAGGGATTTATTGAAGCTTGAATAATGATCTAGAGTATGGCAGCTAAGATTTAAACTACAAAAATGCAGAGTTATGCATTTTGGGCTACGAAAACCTCATAGGGTTGAAGCTCTGTGCATGAACATGAGAGTGGGGTTAAATGGGCAGTATTCACAATGGAGAAGGGTAGTTAGTGGGGTACCTCAGGGGTCCGTGCTAGGACCGCTGCTTTTTAATATATTTATAAATGATTTAGAGATGGGAGTAACTAGCGAGGTAATTAAATTTGCTGATGACACAAAGTTATTCAAAGTCGTTAAATCGCGACAGGATTGTGAAAAATTACAAGAGGACCTTACGAGACTGGGAGACTGGGCGGCTAAATGGCAGATGATGTTTAATGTGAGCAAGTGCAAGGTGATGCATGTGGGAAAAAAGAACCCGAATTATAGCTACGTCATGCAAGGTTCCACGTTAGGAGTTACGGACCAAGAAAGGGATCTGGGTGTCATCTTCGATAACACACTGAAACCTTCTGCTCAGTGTGCTGCTGCGGCTAAGAAAGCGAATAGAATGTTGGGTATTATCAGGAAAGGTATGGAAAACAGGTGTGAGGATGTTATAATGCCGTTGTATCGCTCCATGGTGCGACCGCACCTTGAGTATTGTGTTCAATTCTGGTCGCCGCATCTCAAGAAAGATATAGTAGAATTGGAAAAGGTGCAGCGAAGGGCGACTAAAATGATAGCGGGGATGGGACGACTTCCATATGAAGAAAGACTAAGGAGGCTAGGGCTATACAGCTTGGAGAAGAGACGGCTGAGGGGAGACATGATAGAGGTATATAAAATAATGAGTGGAGTGGAACAGGTGGATGTGAAGCGTCTGTTCACGCTTTCCAAAAATACTAGGACTAGGGGGCATGCGATGAAACTACAGTGTAGTAAATTTAAAACAAATCGGAGAAAATTTTTCTTCACCCAACGTGTAATTAAACTCTGGAATTCGTTGCCGGAGAAAGTGGTGAAGGCGGTTAGCTTAGCAGAGTTTAAAAAGGGGTTAGACGGTTTCCTAAAGGACAAGTCCATAAACCGCTACTAAACGGACTTGGAAAACTCCAAAATTCCAGGAATAACATGTATAGAATGTTTGTACGTTTGGGAAGCTTGCCAGGTGCCCTTGGCCTGGATTGGCCGCTGTCGTGGACAGGATGCTGGGCTCGATGGACCCTTGGTCTTTTCCCAGTATGGCATTACTTATGTACTTATGTACTTATCTGGGGGTGATTATACTGGATGATCTTAAGGTGGTCAAACAGAAAAGTTGATGGCAAAAGCCAGAGAAGATGTTTGGGTCACGTCTCTGGTCAAATTTTGTTTGGGTTACTGGAGACCACACCTTCAAAGAAATATAAACAGGATGAAGTTGGAGAGAGGGTGGCTACTAAAATGGCAAGTATGTGCATGAGAAAAACTTTCAATTTGGTTTCTTGTCAGATCAGTTACCTATTTAGTGCTTTACTCCTACAAACTCCTATATCCTACCACCAGGGGTAACAGGCAAATCAGAGGGAAAAACAACACAAAATGTTGTCAGGAAAAAGAAATATATCAGGCCAGAGTTGGGTTTTGAATAAACATTGTTTCTTTTCGATCTCTGTGTCCACCTTGTGGTTTCATCTACAGCCTGATACACTTCTTTTTTCCTACCACTAGGGGTGGCAAACATAGTTCTCCTTGTTATTTCTCCCACTGCAGGGTGCAAATAGGATTAGCAATTCTATCAACAAGATTATCACTACAGTTTAATTATCACTACAGTATTAATTATCACTTATAGTTGACTGGCACTCTTGATAGAAACTCAGGGAGACTAAGCTCTAAGGCCCCTATGCTCAGAAGCAAATGCGGGCACTAGGAGCCATTAGAACCAGACAAGCACCTGAATTTGCTCCCGCTGAATCCTCAGAGCTGGTGAGCATGTGGAAAATGAGTTTGCTGGCTTGGGGCGCAAAGAACATGCAAATGCATGCTAATGAGGGCATCCCACATTCCTCCCCAAAGGGCGCTCCTCCTGCGGCAAACCCTATGCTACCTCACAGCTGGTGTTAGGGTTGTACCAAGCAGGAGAGGAATGGGGAGCCCTGAACTTTAAGCCCTGGTGATCCAGTGGACCTCAGACCTCCCATTCCTAAAGGATGTGGGGCCTGGTAGTTCGGTAGACCCCAGACCCCACCCCCCAAACACTAAACCCTGGTGGTCCAATGGAACCCAGACCACCCCAAGGATGTAGGGGCCTGGTGATCTGGTGGAATCCAGACCCCCCATCCCCCTAAAATAAATAAAACCAAGGTGGTCCAGTAGGAACCCTGGCCATGCCTCCTCATCCCAAAGACTGGCCCTGGTGGCCTAGCGGTGCCCCCCAATCCCCCCTACCATTTCAAAGGAGGAGGGATGGATTCCTAGTCCCTCCTCCTGCTGGGTGTGCCATCAAAATGGCAACATCCTGCCCTGACACTATAATAAGCTGAAAGACACCTGCTCTTGAGTGCTCGCCTAGGTATAATTTTCCTACAGAACTGGAAAACAGCTCCCTAATGCTCAGTGCTGACACTGTGCCTAAATTTGCATGTCATTAGCACTGAGCATTAGGGAGCTGTGGTGCAGCACTCTTATAGCGGTATTTTTCCAGCGCTGTACTGAACAGCACCAGAGTTTTGAGCATCTGCCTGTAAATGGTGACTCTTTGATTAGAATCCTGTGAACTGTATTCTAATCAAATAGTTCTGCAGAGATGATAAATAATGTATTTCTTCTGTTTTGAGATGTTCCTGAATCACAAAGGAAGGATTGTGACCAGGATTCCTTACTGGAATTCACAAAGTAGATCACAGACTGCAGAGGGGGCTCCACCCTCATAAAGACACACAAGTCAGCAACTTTCTAGGTTTTGTTCTTTGTACTTCAGTACCCTCTTTATGCCTTTCAGAGTTCAGGCAGGGGCGTAGCTGCTAAGGGGCCACGGGGGCCTGAGCCCCCGTAAATTTGGCCCTGGACCCCCTGCTGACGCCCCTCTTAACCCCCCCCCCCACCAACCCGCCATCGCCGTCTGTACCTTTGCTGGCGGGGGACCCCAACCCCCGCCAGCCGAAGTCTTCTTCCTGCATTCTGTTTCTGTTGTACGTGCAGCAGGATGTCAAACTCAGAAGAACCCAAATGCAGGAAGAAGACTTCGGCTGGTGGGGGTTGGGTCCCCCGCCAGCAAAGGTACAGACGGCGACAGATGGCGGGCGGGTCGAGAGGGGGGGTCAAACTTGTTGGAGGTGGTGCTGGCGGCGGCAGGGAGTGTCGGCAATGGCGGGGGGGTGTCAGCAATGGCGGCGGGGGGGGGGGGGGGCGGCGGCACCGGGGGGGGGGGGGGGGCTAAAATGTGCCCCCTCACCTCGGCTCTGGCCCCCCCTACTGCTGAAGTCCAGATACACCCCTGAAATCAGGTCTGGGTGACACAGTAAAGGATAAATATTTCTGAGACTTATATAGGTTTGGCTTGAAAGTTCTCTCTAGTAGATGGAATGGCTAGAGGTTGAGATATATAAACCTAAGAAATGGTTTCGGGGAGGGGGGCTCTCTTTTATAATCAGAGGAGGATTTTGCTGTCACCAGAGCTTTCCACTGATTCCACCAGACACTACTTATGTTCTACTTGCTTCCTGCATCTTCTACCTCTCTGGAAAATGTCAAAACCAGAAAGTTCACATTAAGGGCACCAGTTTCCCTACTACAATAAGGTCAGCATGGATGGGGGTGGGGGTTAGTCTATTCCTGGATTAAAGTAGAAACATTGAGGACTCAGACAACACTCCTCAATGCTGAATTCCTCAGGTTACTAAGAATTAGCTTGAAACTGGAGAGGAGGAGGAGGAGACTAGTGATTAGTATAGTGGAATAAGAACCAGTGAAATTAGCATTCAAATCTCAAGCTCTGTTTGCGTCAGGTACAAACTTAGAATGTAAGCCATTTTGAAGGTGTCACTCAAATCCAAATGAGTTTTTAAAACTTGCTGGTGGGCATCTGTAGCATAAGCAATCCACTATAAGTTGGCAAGAGTGGAACAAAAGGCCCCATGGCATCAATCGAGTGGCAAAAGAAAACTAATAGTGGCATGAAGGCTCTAAACCAGCGGGAGAGGAGCAAAGCAGCTCCAGTATTGGTAGGAAGGTCCCAAGGTACCAGGAGAAGGGGCTAAGTTCCAGATTTTCAGAACACATGGATCCAGTCCTGGTATTACCCTATGGCAGTGGTTCCCAAACCTGATCCTGGAGCACCCCAGCCAGTCAGGTTTTTAGGATATCCACAATGAATGTTCATGAGAAGATTTGCATGCAGTGGAGGCAGTGCATGCAAATCTCTCTCTCTCATGAATATTCATTATGGATAACCTAAAAACCTGACTGGCTGGGGTGCCTCCAGGACCAGGTTTGGGAACCACTGCCCTATGGTATTTCTGTTTTATTTATTATATTTCCTAGTGCAATGGGATAAACCCAGAAACAGGTAAATAGTGGAACCAGTTGGGACCCCCTAAGAGGGGAAAACTGCACACACAGCAGGAGGTCCCCAAAGCACTGGAAGAAGGGTAAAGTGGCACCCAATTGGGCAGAGCTTTTTTCATTTTGTGTCCTCTGCATTATATAACCTAACTTTTTTTTTTATAGTGAGGTTTCTGAAAATATGGGGGTAGTTATTCAGTGCTATTTAACTGGGCAGGAGAGACTTCTACCCAGTTGAATAGCATTGACCAGGTTGAGATGTAATATTCATCAGCACTTAACTGGATAGTGCCACTGCATATTATGTCTGACCGCCGTAGCACTATCTGGGCATTCAGGATTGCCATATGCAAATCTAGCTCTTGAGGCATGGTCAGAATCCTGGTACTGGTCTTTAAGACCCTCAAAGGCTTTGCAGCACTCTAGCTTAGCTGCCACCTCACTTCTTATATGCCTTTCCTCTCTCTCTGTTTTCTTAGGTTTAGGCCTATCTAGTTGCCCTACACTAAAAAAAAAAAAAAACTGTGCTTCATAAGTTCCAGAGAGAGGCTTCTTGTGATTAGTTCCAACCTTGTAGTGTCCCCACTTAACCTGAGACTATCTCCTAGTCTGCTTGTCTTTAGAAAACTAGGGAAAACATGACTCTTTAAAGTGGATTTCAGAGTTGAAGCATAGTAACATAGTAAGTGATGGCAGATAAAGACCTGTAAAGTCTGCCTAAGAAGATAAACTCATTTTACTTGATATGCGATACTTTATATATATAATCGAGTGTGATTTGTCCTTGCCATTCACAGGGCACTACTACTACTATTTAGCATTTCTATAGCGCTACAAGGCATACGCAGCGCTGCACAAACATAGAAGAAAGACAGTCCCTGCTCAAAGAGGCATAGACCGTATAAGTCTGCTCAGCACTCTTCTTGTACTAAAAGTTCTGAAGATAACGTTGAAACCCCTTAAAATTTACACTCAAGCCCATCCTTATCTATTCAGTCACGATCAGGGCATAGAGATCGTAGAAGTCTGCCCAGCACCAGTTTCTCTTCCCAATTACCAGCGTCACCACCCAATCTCCGCTAAGATTCCGTGGATCCATTCCTTCTAAACAGGATTCCTTTGTGTTTATCCCATGCATGTTTGAATTCCATTACCGTTTTCATCTCCACCACCTCCCACGGGAGGGCATTTCACATATCCACCACCCTCTCTGTGAAAAAATACTTCCTAACATTACTCCTGAGTCTGCCCCCTTCAACCTCATTTCATGTCTTTTAGTTCTACCACCTTCCCGTCTCCAGAAAAGATTTGTTTGCAAATTAATACCATTCAAATATTTGAACGTCTGTATCATCACCCCTATTTCTCCTTTCCTCCAAAGTATACATGTTCAGGTCAGCAAGTCTCTCCTCATACAGTTTGCAACGTAAATCCCATACCATTTTCGTAGCTTTTCTTTGCACCGCTTCCAGTCTTTTTACATCCTTAGCTAGATACGGCCTCCAAAACTGAACACAATACTCTAAATGTGGTCTCACCAATGACTTGTAGAGGGGCATCAACACCTCCTTTCTTCTGCTAGTTATACCCCTTTCTATGCAGCCTAGCATCCTTCTGGCCATGGTTGTCGCCTTGTCACATTTTTTTCTTCACCTTCAGATCCTCGGACACCAACACCCCAAGGTCTCTCTCCTGAGAAATACAGCCTGCTTTCACACACAGGCCACACATGCAAAATACAGATAAAAAACAGACATACACAAAGGCAATGCAGATGCAGAGAAGTGTGAGCATGAATATGTGCGCATGCATTCTTCTCTTATTTGCCTTTTACATGATTCTGTCTTTATCAGATATTACTCTGATTTATTTTCAAGTAGAACAGACATTACCCTGATATACTGCCTTTCTGTGGTACAGCCAAAGTGGTTTATATTTATCAAATGCAGGTACCTTCTTTGTCCTTAGTGGTCTCACAATCTAAGTTTTGTACCTGGGGTAATGCAGAGCTAAGTGACTTGCCCAGGGTCACAAGGGGCTGCAGTGGGAATCAAACCCAGTCCCCAAGGTTCTCAGCCCACTGCACTAATCATTAGGCTACTCTTCCACTTCTCCAAACACTATGCTCTTTATTTGGAGACAAAGGGAATAAGTACATGAAGAAATGATGTATTTTAATCTCTTATTCACTGCATTTTTGATGTTATCAACTAGACCTTCCAGGATTTTCTGTGCATGAGGCATTCCATATCACAACATGAGGTGTGCTATCTAGTAATTTTCCACAGTATCATATGGTCTTTAAAATAGTTCAATATGGTACAGTGATACTTGAGGGCCCTGATTCACATCTTTCTTCCTTTAGATGTAGAATAGGTTGAAAAATCTTAGTAACTCGGAACCTTAGCCTGCTACCTAGGTTTTTAATGCATTGCTGCACTGTGTTAATGTTCTTTTAAAAAAAAAAAAAACATAATACCAAAGCACTATCATCACAAAAAAAGTCTCGGAAAGGAAAGACAGCCCACCGGGAAAAGTTAATGAGGTGTGCAGACTTGTCTTTTTCAGTAAGTGGACTAACAAAATTCAGTTGTTGTTGATTCTGAGAAAATGAACACCCATGGTGAGCTCTTTGGCCTGAGGAAAATTCTCCTACTACATCATCAAGAACTGTCCAGGGCCTCATTCCATGTTATTGAACTGCTGAGATGCATCAGACTTTGTTGTGGATACACAACATCACATCATATTGCGTTCCATTTTGCCATTTCATTTATTGCTCATATCTTTAAACCACCTTCAACTTGAATATAAAATGTATCAACTTTCTCTACAAGAAAAAGAACCTGTCCTCTGCATTGATAACTTTCAATTATGTAGCTTTAAATATTCATCAGACTGGAAGGAGAAGTGAAAAGAGATGAGACATCAGGAATGGACACCCAGAAATTTCTTGTTTCAGGTTTCTTTGGGGTTTTTTCGGTTGAAAATGAATGTTGTTAAGAGCTTGTAATGTGCACATAGTATTTATTTATTGCATTTGTATCCCACATTTTCCCACCTATTTGCAGGCTCAAAGTGGCTTACATAATTTTGTTAAATACAGTTAATCCTGGATGTCAGGTACAATTATTGTTGTGCAGAGATTGATTAGAGAAGAAGTATAGAGAAGAAGGAAGGAATTTATTAGGTATACTAGACGGTGGGTTTTCAGAGGTGGATTAGTAAGGTTCTGGGTTTTCATTGTAGGCTTTGTTGAAGAAATATGTCTTTAGGGATTTGCGAAAGATAGTTGTTTCGTTGATTATTTTCAGGTCTCTAGGTAGTGCATTCCATAACTTTGTGCTCATGTAGGAGAAGGTGGTATCATGCATCTTCTTGTATTTTAGTCCTTTGCAGTTGATGAAGTGCAGGTTAAGAAATTTGCGGGATGATTTTATGGCATTTCTGGGAGGTAGGTACACAAGGTTTAGCATGTAGATTGGGGCATCTGCGTGAATGATTTTGTGTATCATTGTGAAGATTTTGAATGCAATACGTTCCTTAAGTGGGAGCCAGTGGAGTTTCTCTCTTAAGGGTTTTGCGCTTTCATATTTGGTTTTTCCAAATATGAGTCTGGCAGCAGTATTCTGGGCAGTTTGGAGTTTCTTGATGTTCTGCTCTTTGCAGCCTGTGTACAGTGCATTGCAGTAATCTAGATGACTTATTACCATTGACTGTACCAGGGTGCAGAATATGTATCTCGGGAAGAAAGGTTTTACTCTTTTGAGTTTCCACATGGAATAGAACATCTTTTTCGTCGTGTTTTTTACATGAGCATCGAGAGTGAGGTTTCGATCTATGGTTACTCCTAGAATTTTCAAGTTTTGAGAGACCGGCAGAGAACAGTATGGTGTGGTTATGGTAGGGAAGTTTTTTGTGTTGTGTTGTGTTGCATGTTATTTGCACATAGTGGTCCAGTGGTCTTTACCAATATTACACGCATGTGAAATCCAGTATGCACACATGAAACATGTGCATAATATCAGGAACAGGTGCGCAGTCCCCTGGATTCTATAAAGGTCGTCCAAAATTGGGTACGGATCACAGATCAGCACCCAAAATAATTAGTTATTGGGCTCCAATAATTTAATTATTTGAGGTAACAAGCACTTAATTGGCACTAATTATGATTTGGGTGCCAATCTGGCTACGTTCTATAACAATGGGTGCCTAAATTGGATCACGCACAACTCAAATAGGTCATGGCCATGGGAGGGGCATGGGTGGGTCAGAGGCATTCACAAAAGATGCACACAGTGTTACAGAACAGCAGGGATCCATGCCCAGTTTGCGCACCAGGTTTTACATTGCATAAGCCCTTGCACTCAAAGTTGAGTGCTGAGTTCAATACCCAAAGTGTGCTCATCCTGGAGTGCCCTTTATAGAAAAATATTGAGCACCAAATTTTCAGCACCATTTATTGAATCTGGTCTAATGAGCAAGAATCTATATCATGTCTAAAAAAAATTGGCGCTGAAAAAAAAAATATGCCTAGGCATATTCTATAAAGTAAGCATAAATTTAGATGAAGTTTATAGAATATGCCTATCACCCATCTGTGTAACTAAATTTAGTTGTGGGCAGTTACACCAACTAAAATTTGGTGTAAATGCCGATGTCTAAATTAGGCGCAGACAACGCACATAGTTTTTAGAAACAACCATGACCCACCTATTCCATGCCCATGGCCACACCCCTTTTTCAGCTATGTCTTAGAATTTACACACAATACTTTACAGAATACGTTTAGAGAATTGTGCACACAAATTCTAATTAATGCCCATTCATGTTGATAATTGCTTGTTAATTGGCAATTATCTGCACTGATTGGCTTGTTAGCTAATTAAGTTGCACAAACAAATCCAGAACACAGCTGGATTTGCACACAGAACTTAAGTTGCATTATATATAATCCGGGGAATATTTGCATGCTATTCCTTGGATTCTATATAGGTTGCCCCAAGTTGGACACTGAAATTTGCATGCAGATCCGAGATCTGCAAATGACCTAATGTGGAAATGGGCAACAACTGGCCAGTTAATTGGTGCTAATTGGTGCTTGATTGAAGTTGTGTGCGGATCTCTCTGCATGCTATTCTATAAATTGGTAATTAGCTTTTACTGCACACAACCCAAAAAAGAACGTGAACATGGGAGAGGCATAGGTGGGCCATGGACATTCCCAAAAGTTAGGCACAAGGTTACAGAATATTGTCAATCTGTACCTAACTTTGAGCATCGGACTTACACCTGTTTCTATCAGACAAAAGTCCAGCATGTAAAGTTAGGCGTGACCTTTGTGCTATTCCAATATTCTACGGTGGTCAGGTGCCTTTTCTAGAATAGGGGCTCAGCACGGATCTTTTCAGTGTCTTGCATTTGGCGATATATTTATTTATTTTATTTCTGCATTTGTACCCCACATTTTCCAACCTAGTGGTAGGTTCAGTGTGACTTACAGTTATCTAAGCATAAATAGATTAAAGATTATATGGGAGCCATGAGGTTTACAGATCTTTTAAAGTGGACATGCTGCAATGTGGTTGCAGTTATCGTAAAGTAGACTTGTTGCTTGTTGTTGAGTCGTTTGGGATGACGCAAGCCTAGTTCAGTTCTGTCCATAGTGTTTTCCGGTGTTCTGCTGGACTACATTGAGTCAACGTAGAGGAATTTTCTAAACAGATGGGTTTTCAGGTGTTTTCGGCTCCCTCCTATGTGGGCATTGTGTGCCTAATTATCAGCAAATGACATTCGTTTTAAACAACTGTCCACCCCTATGAAGTACCCTATCGCATAAACATTCATGCACACATACCACTTATATTTCTAGAAAAATGCATAACATGCAATGAAAGGGAACCAGGTCATAGGGTGGAGACAAAAAACTATTCTTTAAGGATGAAGCCATCTCACTTGTGACAGAACAGTCCAGGACTGGAACTAGGATGCAGTGACCAGGAAATTGCTCTGGGTGCTCTATGGTTTAGGGTGCTGAACTACAGTCTCTTATGAGGTGGAGAGAGGAGCCATCACGTTTTGTGCAACATTTTTCTGGGTGCCACAGTAATTAGAATGGGATTTTCAGGAAAATCCGTTTGTTCTCTTTTCTGGTATAGTATTTGCTGGGGAGAGACTAGCAGCTCTAACTGCATTAATGTGATAATGTGTGTTAATGCATGCTAATACATTAATACATTTTATTACACATTAATTCAAGTTAAATGCACAGTGAATAAATGAATTAAAAAAGGAGGAAGGAAGAACAAACGACAGCTGGCATGGTTAAAATGTGAGGTGAAGGAAGCTATTAAAGCTAAAAGAAAATCTTTCAGAACATGGAAGAAGGATCTGACTGAAAATAATAGGAAACAGCATACAGAACAGCAAGTCAAATGCAAAGCACTGATAAGGAAGGCAAAGAGCGACTTTGAAAAGCAAAAAGCTGGCAAAAGAATTGGTTGGACCGCTAGATGACAGAGCTGTAAAAGGGGCATTCAGGGAAGACGAGGTCATAGTGGAGAAATTAAATGAATTCCTTGCTTCGGTCTTCACCGAGGAAGATTTGGGAGAGATACCGGTGCCAGAAATGGTATTCAATACTGACAAGTCAGAGAAACTGAATCAAATCTCTGTAAACCTGGAAGATGTAATGGGGCAATTTGACAAATTGAAGAGTAGCAAATCACCAGGACTTGTTGGTATACATCCCAGAGTATTGATAGAACTGAAAAATGAACTTGCAGAATTATTGTTAGTAATATGTAATTTATCTTTAAAATCAAGCATGGTACTGGAAGATTGGAGCGTGGCCAATGTAACACCAATTTTTAAAAAGGGTTGCAGAGGTGATCTGAGAAATTACAGACTGGTGAGCCTGGTGTTGGTGCCAGGCAAAATGGTAGAGACTATTATAAAGAACAAAATTATAGAGCATATGCATGGATTAATGAGACAAAGCCAACATGGATTTAGTGAGGGGAAATCTTGCCTCACCAATCTATTACATTTCTTTGAAGGGGTGAACAACCGTGGATAAAGATGAGCTGGTCAATATTGTATATCTAGATTTTCAAAAGGCATTTGACAAAGTACTTCATGAAAGACTCCAGAGGAAATTGGAGCATCATGAGATAGGAGGTAATGATAGAAAGCATGGCAACCAAACAACTTACTGATCATATAAACAAATTCACAATATTACATGAATCACAATCAGGATTTTGTCCCCTCCTTAGCACTGAAACAGTACTAATTACCCTCCTAGCCAAATTCAAGCAGGAAATAGCAACAGGCAAAAGCATACTTCTCCTCCAATTCGACATGTCCAGTGCGTTCGACATGGTAAACCATAAAATACTACTAAGACTCCTAGATTACTTCGGGATTGGCGGACACATACTTAGTTGGATCAAGGGTTTCCTACCCACTAGAACATATCAATTGAAATCAAGCTCAAACATATCACCACCGTGGAAAGCAGAATGCAGAGTACCTCAAGGATCACCACTATCACCGATCCTTTTCAACCTAATGATGACCCCACTAGCCAAATCCTTATCCAACCAAGGCCTTAACCCTTTCATCTATCCAGACGATGTCACAATATACATTCCTTACAAACGTCATCTGACAGAAGTCACCAACGAAATCAAGCTCAGCTTGAATATCATGGACTCATGGGCAAACACATTTCAACTAAAACAACACAGAAAAAACACACTGTCTCATCCTTTCATCCCAATACAATACAAACAAACCCACAAACATGAACACCCCAGATTATACCCTCCCTATCTCAGACAGCCTGAAAATTCTTGGTGTTACAATCGACCATAACCTCACACTAGTGAACCAAGTGAAGTCTACAACAAAGAAAGTGTTCCACTCAATGGGAAACTCAAAACGCGGTGAAACCATTCTTCCCGAGGAAACATTTTGCAACTTGATACAATCAATGGTACTAAGCCATGTAGAATTTATGCAGGATGCAAAGAACAAATTATAAAGAAACTTCAGACCACTCAAAACATGGCAGCCAGGCTTATATTTGGAAAAACGCAATTCGAAAGTGCCAAACCCCTCCGAGAAAAACTGCATTGGCTCCCAATCAAAGAACGTATTGCTTTCAAAATCTGCACCCTGGTTCATAAAATTATCTACGGCAAAGCCCGGGATACATGACAGACCTCATAGACCTACCAACCAGAAACACAACTGGATCAACACGAGCATACCTAAATCTCCACTGCCCAAGCTGCAAAGGACTCAAATACAAATCAACCTTTGCATCCAGCTTTTCCTACATAAGCACATAACTATGGAACACATTACCAAAAGCCGTGAAAACAACTTATGATCACCTAAACTTCCGGAAATCATTAAAAACTAACCTGCTCAAAAAGGCATACCCTACCGACCCAACTTAAATGCTTGTACCCTGCAATACAACAAAACCAAAGCTCATAATGGACATATAATAACTCTTCCTCTCTACGATTGTCTTCTTCTCTACGATTCCCTAATGTGTCTGTACACACGAACTTTATTCTACCACAACATAGTAACATAGTAGATGACGGCAGAAAAAGACTTGCACGGTCCATCCAGTCTGCCCAACAAGATAACTCATATGTGCCACATTTTGTGTATAACTTACCTTGATTTGTACCTGTCTTTTTCAGGACACAGACCGTATAAGTCTGCCCAGCACTATCTCCACCCCCCCAACCACCAGCCGCGCCTCCCACCACTGGCTCTGGCACAGACCGTATAAGTCTGCCCAGCACTATCCCCACCTCCCAACCACCAGCCCCGCCTCTCATCACCGGCTCTGGCACAGACCGTATAAATGTGCCCAGCACTATCCCCGCCTCCCACTACCGGCTCTTGCCACCCAATCTCGGCTAAGCTCCTGAGGATCCATTCCTTCTGAACAGGATTCCTTTATGTTTATCCCACGCATGTTTGAATTCCGTTACCATTTTCATCTCCACTACCTCCCGCGGGTGGGCATTCCAAGCATCCACTACTTTCTCTGTGAAAAAATACTTCCTGACATTTTTCTTGAGTCTGCCCCCCTTCAATCTCATTTCATGTCCTCTTGTTCTACCGCCTTCATATCTCCGGAAAAGATTCGTTTGCGGATTAATACCTTTCAAATATTTGAACATCTGTATCATATCACCCCTGTTTCCCCTTTCCTCCAGAGTATACATGTTTAGGTCCACAAGTCTCTCCTCATATGTCTTGTAACGCAAATCCCATACCATTCTCGTAGCTTTTCTTTGCAACGCTTCAATTCTTTTTACATCCTTAGCAAGATACAGCCTCCAAAACTGAACACAATACTCCAGGTGGGGCCTCACACAACGACATATACAGGGGCATCAACACCCCCTTTCTTCTGCTGGTCCACCTCTCTCTATACAGCCTAACAACCTTCTAGCTATGGCCACCGCCTGCCATACTGTTTCGTCGCCTTCAAATCCTCAGATACTGTCACCCCAAGATCCCTCTCCCCGTCCATACCTATCAGACTCTCCTCGCCTAACACATACGTCTCCCGTGGATTTCTATTCCCTAAGTGCATCACTTTGCATTTCTTCGCATTGAATTTTATTGCCAAACCTTAGACCATTCTTCTAGCTTCCGTCAGATCCTTTTTCATGTTTTCCACTCCCTCCGGGGTGTCCACTCTGTTACAGATCTTAGTATCAATCCGCAATAGCAAATGTTACCTTCTAACCCTTCGGCAATGTCACTCACAGATATATTGAACAGAATCGGCCCCAGCACTGATCCTTGAGGCACTACACTACTCACTTTTTCCTCCTCCGAGCAAATTCCATTCACCACCACCTTCTGGCGTCTGTCCGTCAACCAGTTCCTAATCCAGTTCACCACTTCGGGTCCTATCTTCAGCCCATCCAGTTTATTTAAAAGCCTCCTGTGGGGAACTGTGTCAAAAGCTTTGCTGAAATCTAAGTAGATTACGTCTATAGCTCGTCCCTGATTCAATTCTCCTGTCACCCAATCAAAGAATTCAATGAGATTCGTTTGGATTTCCCTTTGGTAAAACCATGTTGTCTCGGATCTTGCAACTTATTGGCTTCCAGGAAATTCACTATCCTTTCCTTCAGCATCGCTTCCATTACCTTTTCAATAACCGAAGTGAGGCTTACCGGCCTGTAGTTTCCAGCTTCTTCCCTATCACCACTTTTGTGAAGAGGGACCACATCCGCCGTTCTCCAATCCCTCGGATCCTCTCATTACTGTATTTGTTCATACTGGAATTGACGAACGCCTTTACAGTACTATGCAAGCCACATTGAGCCTGCAAATAGGTGGGAAAACGTGGGATACAAATGTAACAAATAAATAAAAAAATGTTCTATTGTGGATTAAAAACTGGTTAAAGGATAGAAAACAGATAGTAGGGTTACATGGTCAGTATTCTCAAAGAAGAAGGGTAGCTAGTGGGGTTCTGCAGGGGTCTGTGCTGGGACCGCTACTCTTTAACATATTTATAAATGATCTAGATGTGGGAATAACCAGTGAGGTAATTAAATTTGCTGACGACACAAAGTTATCATATACATAAGTGCTAGTATTCTATAACTTACATGTGAAATGAGCAAGCCTAAATTTGGCTACCCAGATCATCTCTCTGAAACATTTTTTAAGTTAAGCTTGGGACATCCTAGGATCCCTCTTTTCATGAAAGTTAAAACATTAAAGCAGGGGGCCAACAGGATCCCTCTGTGATCCACTCTCCCCCATATGAAAAATATTAGGAACCCCCTCCTATAGGCTTCACAATGTCCCGAAACTTGATGTGGTCTCTACTAGAGCCATCTCTCTATAACTGATTTTGAAAGCTTATTTCTGTGAGAAGGATGAGAATTTTCGTGTAGCGATGAGAGCACCAAGGCACAGTAAATCAGGAAATCAGTATGGCATTAACAGAATACTTCATTAGGAAAATCATCAAGAAACCAACATGGTCTCTGCTGGTAGGCTATTTTAGGTATTCATCACGCTTTCAGTAAAGAAATACTTCCTGATTTGTCCTTTGAGTGTCCATCCACGACCTTTTGTCCTTGAATTTCTTTTCCCTTCAAAAATTGCACCTTCCTATATCCTAGTGAAGCATATATGGCCTTGACCTTTTGAAACTCCATGCCCATGGCTCTAAGTTTGGAAAGATCCAGTAGAAATCCACCGAAGTGAAGAACTTTGAAATCCCACGGGGAAATAACAGCAGAAAACAAGTGGGAAATCGACCGTGGACTCCAGAGACGAGAGGGACAACCTTGATACTTCTAAGAAGATTTATTGATAAAAATGTGGGGTAGAAATGTACTATAAATAAATAAATAAAAAGACTCGACACGGCACTGTGTTTCAGCCTATTGCCTGCCTCAGGAGTATGCTGTTGACAGATGACAAAATCTCAAATGTAGTATCGTTTTCAATTTAAAAAACATTAAAGAAGGGTCTTGAAAAAGACCGTAAAATAAAAAAAACAGTACTTCCTCTGATCAGAGGAAGTACTGATTTTTATTTTACAGTCTTTATCAAGGTTGTCCCTCTCATTTCTGGAGTCCACGGTTGATTTCCCACTTGTTTTCTGCTCTAAGGGTCCTGTTTACTAAGGTGTGTTAGCATTTTTAGCGCATGCACAAAATTAGGGTGCACTGTGTAGGCGCCCATAGGAATATTGTGGGTGCCTACACAGCGCGCGCTAATGGTTAGGGCACGCTAAAAGCACTAACGCGCCTCTAGTGTGGCTTAGTAAACAGGGCCCTAAGTTTGGAAAGTTCACACCGCAAATTTAAGACCAGGATTATTTGAACGCTCTTTGTCTGGTCAACGACATTCTCCAGCACTGAGGACTAGCAGTTCCTCTTCCTACATCTTTACAGCAGTACACTTGTCATAACATTGATAATTTGTGCTATTCAGACCCTCTCCTTTTATGTGATTTCCACCTTGATGTTAGTTACACATTTTGAATGGTGGTATATCAAATATTATGTAAATAAATAAAGGAATATGTAAATAAATACACCCCCTAAATAAGTTGCCCAAAGTTAGCCGCCAATTTGCATGCATAATTTGTTAAATATTTATTTATTTATTTTATAAAATGTATGGACCACATGATCTGAATTCTCAGTGGCTTACAGTCATGCCTACATATTGATGCATAAAATTATAAGAGAAACAAAAAAAACAGGGAGGAACAGTCCTCTGCACTAAGAAGGGAATACTGAAGACAGCGAAGGCGACAAATACAAACTGGACAAAATAACGGTGTAGCGCAAACTTTTATTGGTTGGCAAATCAAGCCTCGACGAAAGTCATGTTTTGGCTGCTAGGCCTTCATCAGGAGTCTGATATAAATGGTGCTGCATGATTAGATTGCAGTATAAACACAGTAACGACCGCACTTCCAACGGTAACATTAACAACATACACAAGGTCGGCTGTGCATGGACACTCCGTAAATATCAGGTGTACAGTGCCATTTATAGCGAGTTGGTTTAGTTCAGACTCCTGATGAAAGCCTAGCAGCCGAAACACAACTCATGTCGAGTCTTGATTTGCCAACCAATAAAAGTTTGCGCTACATAAAATGATAAAACATCACACATCAGACAGCAATAAAATTCAGCAACAAAAACTAATGACTAGCACTTATGCAGGTGATTGTTTCAGTTACACATGTAACTGTTAGCCACATACTCAGCTGTATTCTATAACACAGATGCACAACAGTGCATAAATGCAAGAGGGACATATGTGTGGTGGGCTTGGTTGGGGCATGGGCAGGTCTACATTTATGTATGTAATTACATTATACTGTATGTTACGTGTTAAGATGCCACACTTAGGCGCATGCATTTAGTGTCAGTGGGTGCACCTAAATGGCACATAAAAATGCCAACTTATATATTCTATAATGGAATCTGAGTGCCCAGATAACTTTATAGAATTAGCACTTAGCATTCTGAATCTTGGTGCTAAACTTTTGGCTCCCTTCATTGTTCCCACAATGGGACTCTGAGTTATGCAAATTTATTTCATACCAATTTATTTATTTATTTATTTATTTATAACATTTGTATCCCACATTTTCCCACCTATTTGCAGGCTCAATGTGGCTTACATAATGGTGATACCAGTTCCGGAGAAGAGAAATACATAGTTAGGGTAAAGGAGACAGAGTGGATTAGGTTACAGGTAAGGAAAGTTCATCTTATGACAATAACTGAGAGGTATTAGGTTAAACTTCGTTCGTGAAAAATTAACTTGAACAATTAGGAATATTAAACTACAAATCAAGGTAATTTAGCATAAACAATAAGAAATAAAAAATAAATTTTGTATAGGTCCAGTGTACATCTTGTTAATTGGCATTTAGGATGAGTTATTATAGTATGCTTCTTGCCTTCTTAAATTAGGGACTTTCGTATAAAATTGCCCTCTTGGAGTGTTTTTAATCCAGTTCTGCTAGTGGACAGCAAGGCTCCTCATGTAACTGATGTGCAAAAGTAGGGGCTTTACCTACCACATGACCCTTCATTCTTATATTTGCATAAAAGGGAATGTTTTACAAAATTTTCATGATCACTCTTAGCTCTGCTTGTCATGAGTTTTTGAATAACCAAAAAATCCTGTTTCTGAAGTTTAGTTAAATTGCAGCGAAAAGATAAATATATGTTAAACGTTAATGCACGGATCTTTGTAATAAAATGGCAATCACTTACCACTGTTTGACCCTCTGGGACCAAGGAATGAAGACGACTCTTTCATTATCCATGTTATGTTCCAGGTGGAAAATGCAGGATAAGCAGGAAAGGGGCTGCCGGAGGATTCCAGGACACCGAACCCTTCAAATGAAAAGAATGGAATACTTGATATATTTGACAAATGCTTGGATCCATGTTTAATAGATTGACCCAAAGTGGTTAATTTATAAAACTGCAGCAAGTCTCTTTAAAGGGCATATTTACTAAACTGTGCTAACAGTGTTAGCAGTGAATTTTAGCATGCTTTAATGGTGAAATCTACCCACTGTGCTTAGAGCCTCAGTGGGAACCTGGTCAGAATTGCGTGGACGGGATACCACAGAAGCGGAAGACCGTGTATCACTACGTTGGTAGAAACCAGCAGAAAGAGTAATGTAGGCAGCAGGGCTCTCTCTCGAGAAAACAGAAGGTCGAGAGATGTAATAAACAAAGACCTGACACAGCACTGTGTTTCAGCATAAAGCCTACATCGGGTGTTTGTACACTGAGTCGCTGATGAATATTGGGTGTCAGGATAACAGTCTTTAAAAAAATGCAATACAAGCAGGAGGTTCCGCATAACATGCAGGAACGAGGTGGAAAAATAAAGCACTCTAACATACATATCACAAAACAGAAGCACTTCACTATAACTCTGGAGGTATAATTAAATTTCTATGATAAAATCATGTGGTAGTGTTAATGGACATTATTGTTGTGCATTGTTAACACTGGATGAGCCTATTCTCAGTTCTGGCCTCCTCTCATCATCCATTTCCTGTCCCCATGCTGCACTTCTTATAAATTTCCATGTTAGAAGTTTAACAAGATTTTTACTTGCAATAGCAAAATTATAACAAGCATTATAGCCCGATTTCATCCACTAATCTCATTTAGGGCCCCTTTTACAAAGAAGCAGAACCCATACTGCCGCTTTGCCGTGCGCCAATCTGACATTACCACTGGGCTATCACAAGAACCCAGCAATAGTGCCTGCCTCCAATGCACACCATTTCTGGCACATCAGATTTTTAAAAATATTTTTTGCACCTGGGGCTTACCTGCCGGTAATTGGGCAGCGCCATGTGCTGCCTGGTTGCCACCAGGGTAGTGCAGGAGCCCATACTGCCTCTTAAATAGGTGGCAGTAAGGGCTCCCCTGGGAAATGGCCACATGACAAGTATTTAACTTGCTGCATGGCCATTTCCCTTAAAAAAAAAAAAAAGCCTTTTTTGCCCGCTGCAGTAAAAGGGGGCCTCGGCATGCGGCAAACCCATGCACTGATGCCACCATAGGCCCCTCTTTACTGCAGCATGATAAAAGAAGCCCTTAGTAAATAGATGTGTATGTAATCAAGGGGTCCTTTTAGTAAAGCTTAGTATTGGCTAAATACTGTGGGCCCTTTTTACTAAGCTGTGTAAGCATCTACGCGCACCCAACACATGCCAAAATGGACTTACCAACCGATTACCGCATGGCTCTTGCAGTAATTTCATTTTTGGCGCGCGTCCGCTACGTGCGTCTAAAAATATTTTTTATTTTCTGACGCGTGTCTGGCATCGGACACACGTAGGTCATTACCGCACAAATTCTTTATCACTATGTCTATGGCTGGAACCCAAAATGGACGCGTGGCAATTTTGATTTTGCAGCACATCCATTTTCAGGGCAAAAAAAAAAGAGGCCTTTTTTACAGGCGCGCTGAAAAATAATTTTGCACGCACCCATAACCTACGCCTACACTACCGCAGGCCACGTTTTACCACGGCTTAGTAAAAGGGCCCCTGTATGTCCTATTTTATACCTATGGGCCATGTGGCATTGTCTGTTAGCACAAGCTAAGCTTTCATAAAAGGGCCCCTATGTTATAGGTTTGTTTTTTTATGGTTTATGTAAATACTAGCCGTTAAGCCCGTTAAAATGGGCGAGATTTCCAACTACCCTCCTCGCCGCCGCTCCCTCCCCCTCTGTGCCGGGCTCTCTGCACTGACCTGACCACACAGAGGCGAGAGGCGCTGTCAGGTCAGTGCAGGGGGCCCGATACGGAGAGGGGCGGGGCGGCGGGGATGGGGAGGAGGGTGGAGGTAGGTACGCACGATGTTCGTTTCCAGACTCCAGTGGCAGCGTCCGATAGTCCGACTCCGTTTCCCTCTCTGTTCCGCCCTCTGACATCATCACGTCTTGATGCGAGGGCGGGACAGAGAGGGAAATCTCTACTGCGCATTTGCAGGTAAGTCAGTCACTTGCCATTTATATGTCTGATAAACTCTCCCACTATTTAATTATTCTCTTGAGAGTACAAACGTGGAGCATCAGAATGGCAGGCACTCCCTCGGATTTCCATCTGTATTCTAGCATTAATCAATCTTAAGTTCTGTAGATTCTGAATGTTCAATTTCATTTTTTTGCAATATAGCCTCTATTCTGGTATATCATGTGCCATTTCAACTTTTGCTTAAGGATCCTACATACAGAGAAAAAAAACAGGCAACCTGCAATTAAAATAAAAATTAAATTATAAATTGTGTTAGGGTCACTGTAATCCTTGGGCTCTTTCATTTGCTTCCTTGCTAGCTGAATATTACAATGCTTCAAGTTTGTACTCCTGAAAATCAAAGGAACAAGCACTTCACTCTTTTCAGCCCTCCTTTTCTGCAATTCCACTGGTCCCTCATCTTTCTTCCTTTAAAATTTTCTCACTTAACCAAAATATCACTTTCAGACTAGGGGTACAGCATGCAGGTAGTGTATCTGTTTTTACAATTAGATTGAAAAAAAAGCTTGTAAAACTTTCACCACCATTAGAAAAATCCATCGTACTTCACAAGCCCAGATAATGGCTCTATCTTTTTTTTTTTTTTTTAGATAAATACTCCCTGTGCTTGACAGCAGATTAAAGGATTGATGGCTGTGGAGTTAGAATTCTTTCCTTTATAGTTTCTCACTGAATCAAATACTAGCTCTGGAGATAGTGCCCTTTTGACAAGTAAAGAATATTAGGGGTCCTTTTACTAAGATGTGCTGAAAAATGGCCTGCGCTAGTGCAGACGCATGTATTGGATGCGTGCAGGTCCATTTTTCAGCGCTCCTGCAAAAAGGCCTTATTTTGCCGAAAATGGATGTGCGGCAAAATAAAAACCAGCATGTGCCCATTTTTGGCTTGAGATCTTACTGCCACCCATTGACTTAGTGGTAAGGTCTCATGCATTGACTGGGCGGTAATCGTCAGCACATGTACGCTGCCGATTACCACCCGGTTAGAGCCACGTGGTAGAAAATAGAAATTATTTTCTGCTGCGCGTATTGGACACATGTAGAAATTCAAATTACCACCAGGGGCACGTGGTAACCAGGCAGTAGTTCTAATTTGACGCGTGTTGTACGCATATAGGCGCCTACGCGTCTTAGTAAAAGGGCCCCTAAATCTAGGAGGAGTCTCTGTTTCCTTATCTAATAATTATGTATTTCCATTTATGGGTTTCTATATATTAACTTTATGTTGGAGACCACCAGAAACAATTTAGCAAGCAGAGAAAGCATATGCAGCATAGCTCATGTAATTCTTTCCAACCTGTCTGCATGTGCATGTGTGAGTTTGTGTATATACCTGGTTTTTTGCCAGGTACTGTGACTTGGCTTGGCCACTGTTGGAAACCTGAATATTGGCCAACACCCACATAACATTCAGGTATGAGTCCGAAGCTGCCTGTGTTTTCTCCCCCCCCCCCCCACCCACTTCCTCCAATCAAACAAGTCCCCCCTTTCTTCCCTTCCTCCCCTCTTGATGAACAAAGGCCCTCCCCTGTAACCCACCTACTTCTAGTAGGTACCCCTGGGAAGCTTAACATTACAGTCATCAGTGTTCAAATAGTCTTTAGGGCAGGAGCAATGCCCAGTTGCTCTTGCCAGGCCATCTCCATTGTCAAAATGGCAACCTATAGTACATTGTACCATGAGACTACCTCTAGGGGTGGGGAGGCTACTGTGGGGACCTTGTTCATTGGGGGCTACCAGGAGGAAAGTTTCAAAATAATGTGCTTAGAAGTGGAGAAAACCCTCAGAAACCTGGGAAAGACAGTCGCAGGTTTAGAGCGAGGTTACTAATATCAAAAGTAACACCCGCCCAGATTCTATCATTGGGTGTAAAAACTCCACTGTTTACTTATTAGAATTTTTTCAAGATTTTATCAAACATTTTAACTCTATCTAAAGGTATGATTCTTAATTGCTGAACTATTAAACTTCCAGCATTACTTCGCTTAATAACAAAAGTAAAGCACTCTTATCTTTATGTTCGACGGGGAGACGCCATTTTGAAATGCATGGTGCTCCGTTAAGCTATTTTCAGCATCATGATCTAGCGCTCTGTTCCTGATGAAGCAATTAAGAATCATACCTTTAGATAGAGTTAAAATGTTTGATAAAATCTTGAAAAAATTCTAATAAGTAAACAGTGGAGTTTTTACACCCAATGATAGAATCTGGGCGGGTGTTACTTTTGATATTAGTAACCTCGCTCTAAACCTGCGACTGTCTGTCCCAGGTTTCTGAGGGTTTTCTCCACTTCTAAGCACATTATTTTGAAACTTTGCTTCCTAGAGTCACTGCATATTTTGTATCACATTACGAGCCTTCAGACTCTAAACGATACTGCAACATTGTAGTCTTTTCGGGCTACCAGGAGGGCCTTGTTCATCAGGGGGGTGGGGGAGGACTATCTTGGAGGTCTTGTTTGTCAGAATGGGGGAGGGGAGGGAAGAAAAACATCCACTTAAATTTTATGCAATAAGCAATAAGTAACCATCGGATTTAGCATTTTGAATAATACATTTGCGCCCCTTTGCACGGGTATATGCGCAAAAGTTAGCACATAACATATGTTAGCATTGCTATTCTGTAAGAAGTGGAGGAGTGGCCTAATGGTTAGTACTTCAGGTTGCGGACCTGGGGAACTAGGTTTGATTCCCACTGCTGCCTGATGGTCGGCAGTGTGTTGAGATCCTGGGAACCAGGTTCAATTCTCTCTGCACCTCCGTGTGACCCTCTACTGCCCCAGGTGCTATAGTAGTACAATGTACTACTTAGACTGTGAGACCACTAGGGAGAGACCCAGTATCTGTAAAATGAAACTGTAAACCGCTTAGATCTAAGCAGTATATAAATACTGATAATGAATGAATGAATAAATGAAAGAAGAAGGGTTTTGTTCATTTGGGGGCAGGAGGACAGTACATCTCCTTATGTGGGTCCCTGGCTGATATACAGCTGGAACCCGCATAAATGTTTTATGTGGGTCCTGACTGATATCATTTGGAAACCACATAAGTCCTGACACCAAGGAGCAGTCTTTTCAGCCACGAATAATCAATGCTGGTGCCTAGATATGGCCTGACAGTGAATATTTGATGTTACCCATATGTATGCATACTTTATTCACAATAATCCTCAATTCTCATGTAACTCTCTTCCACGTGCCATTCACAACGTCATCCACACAGCCAAACACTCTCATCTGATAGTCACCACATACTACACATCACTAAAATTGCATTACAATACTTGCTGATAAGTTTCAACTTTGATGGTCTCCCCAATTTCCAATGGTATTAAGAAATATTTGTTGCTTTCATTTAAGGCCAACCATTCCAAAATGGCTTACACAGGCCGCTCTTATTGCTCAGTCCTCGTTTTAATAATCCCAAATTCAAAGTCAAAATAACCGTCGTTCTTAGATGCTCAAACTCCAAATGTGTAATAATGAGTCTTAATATATATTCCAGCTACAGTTATATCATTCACGACTGGATATCATGTTTGACTGTCGTCATGAGTCCACTGTGCGGCATCCGGAAGGCTTGCAAGAGAAACCGTTGATGCGGTCACTTAGATGACCAAACTTCAACTCCTCTTTAGTTCCTCAATGCGAGACTACATTTCATGGTTTACTTCATCAGGAGGAACCAAGCATCGTGACCTATAACAATTTAATGATACTTATTCATTCCTAGTCATTTCAAAATCTCACAAGCTTATCTCAGTTTTAACCTTATATCATTGTCATAATTATAAATCAGCTTAATGGCTGCTTACCAACCAGACTACACCACGAGTGGGGAATCCAAAGGTCCGCCCCCAAACTTTCCAACCATACGTTCCTGTTCCGGGATTTAAATACCTTCATTTCAGCCACACCCTTATACCCATTCTACTTCCAAATTAAGGCCCTTGGGAGCCACCGTACTGCCCCTCTTAAAAATGAAGTAGCTCATGCCATCAACCTCTTATCTCCTCCACCAACCCCTTGTTCATTTTCATTGTGTAGTGCAGCTCCCCTTCCTGCCCTCCCACCATTCTGTCTCCATGCCCCCACTTTCCCTACCCCTCACTTCATCATCCTTTTTTGAGGTTAAATTAAAAACCCAAGTGGTCCCCATTTTCCAAGTATCTACCTGTGAAAAATTCCCTTTGTAAGTTGTCCTGGAAACTCTGTGGGGTAAAGAGATGGGTTTTAGAGTGGGACAGAAGACGGCCTGGAAAAACAAGCACAGAGGCTGATTTCAAAACCCCCATGCCTTCTGTAATGTGTCTTTTGCAGCTTCAGAGTATGCAGTTTAAGTACTCACAGTGATACAGATCCACTAGTGAATTTTCAAAGGGAAGATCCCCAGAGAGTTTCCCTTTTAAAATCAACTTGCAGACCCATTTTTAACCACTCAAAATTGCCCTCTAAGAATTCAGGATAAAGGGGGAAGCTATCATAGTAACATAGTAACATAGTAGATGACGGCAGAAAAAGACCTATACGGTCCATCCAGTCTGCCCAACAAGATAAACTCACATGTGCTACTTTTTGTGTATACCTTACCTTGATTTGTACCTGTCCTTTTCAGGGCACAGACCGTATAAGTCTGCCCAGCACTATCCCCGCCTCCCAACCACCAGTCCCGCCTCCCACCACCGGCTCTGGCACAGACCGTATAAGTCTGCCCAGCACTATCTCCACCTCCCGCCACCAGTTCTGCCACCCAATCTTAGCTAAGTTCCTTAGGATCCATTCCTTCTGAACAGGATTCCTTTATGTTTATCCCATGCATGTTTGAATTCCGTTACCGTTTTCGTTTCCACCACCTCCCACAGGAGGGCATTCCAAGCATCCACTACTCTCTCAATCACTTTATAAAGCAGCTTGACTTGTCTTACCATGATGATATTTAGGTTGCCATGGGTTACATAGTAATATGATGAAAAACATGCAAATGTATGTAAAGTAGCTCATTATTATATAAATTCCGAAATGTGACTTGCGGTGTGCACCAGGTGCATACCGCAAGTCACAATATCACCAGAAAAATCACTGTAAAATAACCCCAGTAGTGACTTAGCAGGAGTAATCCCCAGTCACTTCTGCCCTGGCTGGCACCATATAAGGATACATGACCCCCTAGTAGTAATAGCACAAGATTACCCTAAGGGGTCTATTTCAGAGACAGCACCAGCCAGGGCAGGAGCAACTGAGGATTGCTCCTGCCTGATCACTACTGGACCACCACAGAATCTCTTGGTAGCTCCTTTTGGGAGGTGAAAAGTCTGGATTGGGGGTGGGGTTGGATTGGGGTGTGTGTGGAAGCTCTGATGCAGGAGCATTGCAAGCAACGAACATGCCCTGTGCGAAATGCCCCCAAACACTTCTGCCCTGCCCACTAGCAACTTGCCAGCAGGGGATGCCGATAGACTGGACACATTTAGTGCCCCCAGCCTCCCTTGCACCCTGTGTGACGACACCAGCTACCTATGGCCCTGTCAGATGCAGCTCTGGAACACTGGGTTGCAACTTTGAGGCCTGATGCTCCTGGGCCACTGGAATAATGCTGCTTGCAAGATGAACAGAAGCCTTGCTATACTGGGACAGACCGAAGGTCATCAAGCCTAGAATTCTGTTTCCAGCAGTGGCTAATCCACATCACAAGTACCTGGCAAAATCCCAAAAGAGATGGCTCACAAACAGAATTATTCATTACCATGGGAGTTAGCAACCTGCAGGTTGCTGAATCCTGTAGTAAATCAAAGTGTGATAAAAGCTTACCTTTTACCTTGATAACTCCCCCCCCCCCCCCCCATATGTTATAACTGCAAATGGTATTGTTTTGCTTTAGCATTCTTTAAGGCAGCTATAATCTCATCCTCGGTATAGTTACAAGTATAAACCATTTCAGGAAGGTTCTTCAGTGCTGCAGTTTTATTCCATTGCATGCAACAACTTCATGTCTCATATCCCTAATAAAAACATGACTATTGGGCTCATTTTCGAAAGAGAAGGGCGCCCATCTTTCAACACAAATCGGGAGATGGGCGTCCTTCTCCCACGGTCACCCAAATCGGCATAATCAAAAGCCGATTTTGGGCGCCCTCAACTACTTTCTGTCGAAGGGACAACCAAAGTTCCTGGGGGCGTGTCGGAAGCATAGCGAAGGCGGGACTGGGGCATGCTTAACACATGATCATCCTCGGCCGATAATGGAAAAAAGAAGGGCGTCCCTGACGAACACTTGGCCAACTTTACTTGGTCCTTTTTTTTTACGACCAAGCCACAAAAATGTGCCCTAAATGACCAGATGACCACCGAAGGGAATCGGGGATGACCTCCCCCTACTCCCCCAGTGGTCACTAACCCCCTCCCACCCTCAAAAAAATATTTAAATATTTTTCCAGCCTCTATGGCAGCCTCAAATATCATACCCAGCCCCATGACAGCACTATGCAGATCCCTGGAGCAGTTTTAGTGGGTACTGCAGTGCACTTCAGGCAGGCGGACCCAGGACCATCCCCCCTACCTGTTAAACTTGTGGTGGTAAATGTGAGCCCTCCAAAACCAACCAGAAACCCACTGTACCCACATGCAGGTGCCCCCCTTCATCCCTAAGGGCTATGGTAGTGGTGTACAGTTGTGGGGAGTGGGTTTTGGGGGCTCAGTGCCCAAGGTAAGGGAGCTATGCACCTGAGAGCTTTTTTTGAAGTCCACTGCAGTGCCCCCTAGGGTGCCCGGTTGGTGTCCTGGCATGTCAGGGGGACCAGTGCACTACGAATGCTGGCTCCTCCCACGACCAAAGGGCTTGGATTTGGTCATTTCTGAGATGGGCGTCCTCGGTTTCCATTATCACCGAAAATCGGGGACGACCATCTCTAGGGACAACCATCTCTAAGGTCGACCTAAATGTGGAGATTTGGGCGTCCCTGACCGTATTATCGAAACGAAAGATGGCCGCTCATCTTGTTTCGATAATACGGGTTTCCCCGCCCCTTCGCGGGGGTTGTCCTGCGAGGACGCCCTCGGAAAAACCTGGGCACCCCATTCAATTATGCCCGTCCATGGGATCCTTTGACTATCGTGCAGTAAAATTTTACCCTTACCACATGGTAAGTGCAAAACTAGTGTGGTTTCCAGTGGCGGCATTTTCAGCATGTTTCCATGCAGTTAATGCATAGTAATAACTTATACTTAGCACGGATGTGCTTACCATCTCTGGTAGGTGTGTCTGAGCTATTTGTGTCAGTGGCTGTTAGTGAGTGGTAAAGTACTGTGTAGGGGTGTGCAGCCAGAAAAGTTTAATTTCCTTTCATTTTTCCATGTCATTTACAGGAATATTCATTCTGTTTGGGGTTTTCCAGGCATTTTTTTCATTACCATGATGCAGTGCTGCAGTGTCCACCTTAGCAAGAATGATCTCCATAGGGTAGTATCAACACTCCAGTACATCAGATTATTTTGAATCACCAACCATTACTGAATGTCATGATCCATTACTGGAACTAAAATAACTTGAAATCTTACTGTACTACTAAGGACAGTAGGGATGGTGCAAAAACAATGTCCTTGGAAACGATAAGAAATGCATCTAAACAATTACGCATTATATCCTCTGCTTTCTGAGAAAGCTGCAGTGATGCTAGGTAACTCTCATGTCAAAACTTTCTGTCGGTTTTAAAATGACCTATCACAGCAATCTGCAGCATATGATCTTAATGTATTTCATCTATTTAATAGCTAATCTTTTGTACCAGCTTCATATCAGACGATCTCCCTTTAATGGACGTCATTACACAAATAATTATGCATTTCCTAGAAAAGATCCCTCTAAATTATAATGCATTCATAAGCCTATATTTACTTCTATAACTAGACGAGTGATTAGGTTAAAACGTATTGGATTTATGCATAAGCAATCACAAAGAGAAGCCAGCTCCGTCATAAGAAACCATTCTAAATTGTCCAGGATCTCTTTCCTAGGAAAACCAAGTGACAGCTAACAGAAGATGTCAATTAGCCCTTAATATGGGTTTCATTTTTGCTAAGGAGCTCACTTTCAAAAAAGAAAAAGTCTCAAAAATGGTATAACGTGGCATTGATCATTTTTTTCCGAAAAACATTCAAATTGCAATTTTTGAAATTTGGATTTGAGATATTTTTCTCTGCAGTGCATCTAAATCACAAGGGGGCATGTTGGGGGTGTGCTGGGGGCACAATTTGGGCATTCCTAAAACTTGTGTTATCCTGTCATGATAGAACAAGGCAAAAACGTCCAGGGCTAAAAGTTAGATGTTTGGTCTAGACCTGTTTCAATCATGCCTAAGTCACAAAAAGATGTCCCAAATGATGATATGACCACTAGAGGGATTAAGGCTCCTTGATCCTGTCCTCAAATTTCTCCAACTCCTTTGATCAGCTCTCCCCTCACGATCCCTCAGCCCCTGATCTGACCCTCCAAATCCCCAACCACCTGCCAAACCCATCCTATGAAGTACAGCCCCTACCTCCTGTAAACCAACCCATCTCTCCCTCTACCCTTGAACCCCCTCGAGCCCCCCACTCCACTTCTGGCCTTACCAGGAGATGAGCCTAGGAGGTCCAGTGGCAAGGATTCAGAGCGTCCTCCCTCTACTCCTGCTCCATCCAACTCTGGGTTCATAAGTACATTAGCATCACCATACTGGGCCAGACTGAAGGTCCATCAAGCTCAGTATCCTATTTCGAACAGCAACAAATCCAGGTCACAAGTATCTGGCAGGATCCCAAAAGAATAAAGCAGGGAATTTTCTGAAGTACATCTTAATAATGTTTTATGGACTTTTCTTTTAGGAACATATCCAAACTTTTTTTTTTAAATTCTGCTAAGCTAACTGCTTTCACCACATTCTCGAGCAATGATTTCAAAGCTTAATTCAATATGGCATTGCTGACCTTAGCAGTAGTCTCACAGCCCTACCACTAGGGATTAGACTTCCACATAAGGGTGATGACCCTTAGCAGTAGAGAAAGAAGTATCCCCCTCACAACAATACACAACACAACAAAAACAAAACGTAGAAGGGGGTAGACCAGTGTGGTTCCATCTAAACACATGTGGTTTATTCAGTAGGTAAAGGCTGAAATACTCACACAGTCCTGTGTTTCGGCACCACACGCACCTGCTTCAGAAGTCAAATATAAAAATTCTGCAAAATAGCAAAATGTACATATAAAAATTACAAATATAAATTCAATCATAAATGAAGATTAAAAACAAAAAGAACTATGCATAAAAATATGCACACACCTTTATAAATATAAAAAGGTAATTTAAAAATACAATATATAAATCAAATAATGACTGTGCAGATAGCACAGATGATTTAAATACGGAAAAAAACAATTTTATTTAAAATATTTATAGCCTGCCTATTAACTAGGGGGGTTACAAGAAAAACAAACATAATAATAAGGGAAAATCACATACAAAAAACATAATTTGCATAAAAAGATATAAATTATAAGTGCTTAATATAAATTCATGCTCAACAATTGGGACTAAAAAAGCATTCAGATCAATGACAAAAAGGAAAACATATGAAGTGATAAAACCAGTGGCGTTCCTAGGGTGACTGACACCCGGGGCAGGTCACCGATGCGACCCCCCCCCCCCCAGTGAAAGGACACCCCCCTGGGTGCAGCGCGACCCCCCCCCGGTGAAAGGACACCCCCGGGTGCGTTTTTACCTGCTGGGGGGTGCCGCGCGCCTGTTGGCTTCGTTTGTTCCATGCTCCCTCTGCCCCGGAACAGGAAGTAACCTGTTCCGGGGCAGAGGGAGCACAGAACAAGCGAAGCCGGCAGGCGTGCGGCACCCCCCCAGCGGCATGCACCCGGGCGGACCGCCCCCACCGCCCCCCCCCTTGGTACGCCACTGGATAAAACTATTACTTAAAATCAATACATAAATATAAATGTATGGCTAAATGCACATTTAAAAGAACACATTCATAATAACAAAGCTGCAAATGAACTAAATATACAGACTGCTTTTTGCTCTCACAAAATTAAAATTACAAATAAAATATCAAACATACCACCACAAATGATGAATTACACATGATAAGTTCAAAAAACATCTAAAACTACAGCACCTATTGTAAAACTAAAATTGAAAGTAATTATCACTGAGCTGTAAGAATAAAGGGTCTATAAGCATTTGGGGGGCAATGTCTGCTTTGAACATTAGGGCAATGTCTGTGGGTAACAAGCACAGAGAGTCTGAAAATTACTCCCTTAATGATAAAACCTCCCTTCTCAAGGACTTTTAAAATAAATCTACTAAATCACTTGCTCTGAATGGATCCAAATTTGCAGGACAAGGTTGATCCAGTTCTGGGTTTACCCAGTGCAAACTGGGACTTGTAGTCTTGTTTTTCTTATCAGAACTACAGGTCCCTGCATGCAATATGGTAAACCCAGGACTGGATCAACCATATCCTGTAAATCTGGATCCAGTTGGCAGCCTGAATGTGAGACACCATCCGGTTATGATAAAAATATCAAGAAATATAACACGAACAATCAAATACTCAAAATGAACAACAAAAGTAATAGAATACTGTACTGCTGACAAATCTTGCATAATATACTAGGATCAGTGGCAGAACACTGGTTTCCTTTGTATGGTTGTACTATATCTGAAATCTAATCTATAAAATCAAAAGTTTAAATGAATGCATAACAAAACATTTATCTGTAGCCTTATTAGATGCTTAACCATTGAGCTGATTCTTGGAGCTCAGCCGTTAACGGTTTTCAGAAAGCATTTGGCATAGTCCCTCATAAGAGATTCATTAGTCAATTAAAAAGTCATGGGATAAAAGGCAGTTTCTAATTGTGGATTAGTAACTGGCTAAAAGATTGGAAATAGAGGGCAGGTCTCAATGGAGAAAGGAATAGTAGAATACCCCAGGTATCTGTACTGGGATTGGCACTTTTTAAGATCTTTATACATGATCTGAAAAGAGATCAGTGAGTGAGGGGATCAAATATGCTGATGACACAGAATTATTCTAAAGTAGTTAGAGGTCATTTACTAAGGTTAGCTAGCATTTGCTAATGCCATGATGGTAATGATACCTGTCACAAAACCTATTTTATGCAACCGGCCCTGCGGCAGATAAAGCACTATAATGGCATTAGTGCATGCTTACCCTTAGTAAATGAACTCATAACTCTACAGCCAATTGGGAGGAATAGGGGAACCTTGCAAGATACATGACATGATTTTTTTTTTTATAAACTTTTTACATTTATATCCACCAACATAAATGTATTGGAAATAACGGAAATTATAATAGCAGTATAGTACATTATATCAAACTGATATAATCTTGACATAAACATTGTAATTTGTCCACAATAAGAAGAAATAGATCAAGATACTAAGAAATTTCTACTAAGTAAAACAATAACATAGTATAACTATTACGAAAGGAAGGGAAAAAACGGATGATCACAGCCGGCTTATACAGCATTAACTATGGGAGTTTCTACAGGTGAAACATCTTTTTCTTTTAATTCAATTAACTCCAATAATTTCTTGGGTGTAAAAAACACAAAATTCACTTTTGCAAAGGAGACATAGCATTTACAAGGAAATTTTAAAATAAAAGCTCCACCTAGTTTAAGAACTCTTGATTTATATATCAAGAATTCTTTTCTCCTTTTTTGTTTAGTACGCACCATATCAGGAAAAACCTGTATCTTTTGTCCCAAGAAAGAATCATTAATATGGCGAAAGTATGAGCGAAGAATATTGGTTCTATCAGGTTCAAGAGCGAAGGTGACTAGTAATGTTGTTCTTTCAGTTATTCATTCGAGAGAACTCTCCAAGAATTCTGTCAAGTTTAAATCAGAATTAGGAGCAGGCTGAAGTTGTTCTTTAGGCACCTTAATTATCCCAGTTATGTACTGGGCCCTCGTTATGGGGGGGTATCCCTCAACGGGTATTTCCAGTACATCAGAAAAGTATTTCTTGAGCATGTCCAGAGAGGAAATAAGAGGTGACTTAGGGAAATTCAGGAACCTTAAATTATTCCTGCGTCCATTATTTTCCAGATATTCCAATTTTCTTTCTTGGATTTCTCTATCTTTAATCAAAATCGTGGTTAAATTTTTCAGTTCTTCAATTTCTCCTGACATTTTAATAATTTTCACGTTCTGTTCTTGTGTTTGTTCAGATAAATCCTTATTAGACTTTTTTATCTCAAGTATTTCACCTTTAACTGAGGCATTCATTAATAATAAAGTACTATTCACACCTTGTATGGCGTCCCATAGTACTGAAGGTCTTACAATTCCTCCGGTACTCACTGCCACGATCTCCCGAGTTGGTGGAACAATATCCAACGTAGATGTTTCTTTTCCCAGGGTCGAGGTGCCCATAGGTCCTCCTTCCACAGCCAACACCGGTTTTTCATTCTCGGGTAGCTGTGACCCCATGGTCAGCGAATCGTCTCCGGGTCGCGGAGGAGCAGTGTGGGAAGGAAGGCTCAATGACACTCCTTCTATGCTGCACTCAAGGCCCAAAATGGCCGAGTCCGCCGAAGTGGGCACCCGCTCTCCAAGGGCTCAAACACCAAAGTTCTCCATAGTCGTCTGACGAGAGGTGGGTAACGGAGGCGGAACCACGGAGGAGGGAACCGCCGTCTTCCCCTTTCTCTTACCCATCGCGAAGTCGGGTAAGTGATCCTCTCACAGAAACAATGTTGATTCTCGGGAGCCACTGAGCCACACAACCGTTCACGTCGCCATCTTGATCGGTCTGTGTTCTTTTTGGCTATTACATGACATGATTTTTAAAAATGTTTATTTCTTTATAATTTTTCATTTCCAATATAACAGTTGTCTGTAACATGTAATAATATATATAACCAACAACAATCTTGCCTCACCAATCTACTACATTTCTTTGAAAGGGTGAACAAATATGTGGAGAAAGGTGAGCCGGTTGATATTGTGTATCTGAATTTTCAGAAGGCGTTTGACAAAGTACCTCATGAAAGACTCCAGAGGAAATTGGAGAGTCATGGGATAGGAGATAGTGTTTTATTATGGATTAAAAACTGGTTAAAAGATAGAAAACAGAGAGTAGGGTTAAATGGTCAGTATTCTCAATGGAGAAGGGTAGTTAGTGGGGTTCCCCAGGGGTCTGTGCTGGGACCGCTGCTGTTTAACATATTTATAAATTACCTAGAGATGGGAGTAACTAGTGAGGTAATTAAATTTGCTGATGACACAAAGTTATTCACAGCCGTTAAATCGCAGGAGGATTGTGAAAAATTACAAGAGGACCTTACGAGACTGGGAGACTGGGCATCTAAATGGCAGATGACGTTTAATGTGAGCAAATGCAAAGTGATGCATGTGGGGAAAGAGGAACCCAAATTATAGCTACATCATGCAAGGTTCCACCTTAGGAGTCACAGACCAAGAACGGGATCTAGGTGTCGCCGTTGATGATACGTTGAAACCTTCTGCTCAGTGTGATGCTGTGGCTAAGAAAGCAAATAGAATGTTAGGTATTATTAGGAAAGGAATGGAAAACAAAAATGAGGACATTATAATGCCTTCGTATTCCAGAATGGTGCAACCGCACCTCGAATATTATGTTCAATTCTGGTCGCCACATCTCATAAAAGATTGTGGAATTAGAAAAGGTACAGAGAAGGGTGACGAAAATGATAAAGGGGATGGGACGACTTCCCTATGAGGAAAGGCTAAAGCATCTAGGGCTCTTCAGCTTGGAGAAAAGGCAGCTGATGGGAGATATGATAGAGGTCTATAAAATAATGAGTGGAGTTGAACGGGTAGATGTGAAGCGTCTGTTTATGCGTTCCAAAAATACTAGGACTAGGGGACATGCGATGAAGCTACAATGTAGTAAATTTATAACGAATCGGAGAAAATGTTTCTTCACTCAATGTGTAATTAAACTCTGGAATTTGTTGTCAGAAAATGTGGTAGGGGCGGTTAGCTTAGCAGAGTTTTAAAAAAGTTTGGACGGCTTCCTAAAGGAAAAATTCATAGACCATTATTAAATGGACTTAGGGGAAATCCACTATTTCTGGAATAAGCAATATAAAATGTTTTGTACTTTTTTGGGATCTTGCCAGGTATTTCTGACCTGGATTGGCCACTGTTGGAAACAGGATGCTAGGCCTGATCAACCTTTGGTCTGTCCCAGTATGGCAATACATATGTACTTATGTAACAACAAACTTCCACCTCCTTGATTAGAATTCCCCCCCCCCCCAATCATCCCTACCCCTCCTACCTCTCTCCGCTCCCTCCTACCCCTTGCCAATTTGTTTTTAATTTTGTTCATTTGCTGAATCTTTGATGCTGAATATCAGTCAACTGTCCATCCGAGTAATGAACTTCAATTCTCCCTCAACAGTTACAAAGATGGGGAAATCCTCCTGTTTCCAATGTCCTGCTATAATACTTCTTGCTGCCATTATACCCCACTTTACCAGATGTGCAGTGGTGGTCAAAAATAGGAAATATATTATTAGGAATTATATGACGAAAGGAAAACTAAACAGGGGATATCATAATGCCTTTGTATAGATTCATAATGTGATTCTACCTTGAGAGTAGTTTTGTTTCAAAAAAGATATTGAGCCCTGTTTACTAAGCAGCGTTATAGGCACGCTAAAGCTTTTAATGCGCGTTAACCATGTACGCGTGTTAACCAATATCCCTTTAGGCGCCTACATGGTTAGTGCATGCGCGCTAAGTGTAGGCGTGCTAAAAACACTGACACACCTTAGTAAACAGGTTCATTATTAGAACTAGAAAAGGTTCAGAGGCGGGAAACCAAAACAGAATAGAATGGCTCCCCTACAAGGAAAGGCTAAAAAGGTTAAAAGTTCTTCAGCTTGGAAAACAGGCGGCTGAGAGGAGACATGAGAGAGGTCTATAGAACCATGAGTGGTATGGAGACGGTTAACAAGGAGTTGTTATTTACCCTTTAAGATAGTACTAGGACTAGTGGACACTCCTTGAAGCTAATAGGTGGCATTTTTAAAACAAACCAAAGGAAATATTTTTAATTCAATGCACACTTAAACTATGGAATTTGTTGCTAGAGAATGTGGTGAAACTAGTTATCCTAGTTGGGTTTTAAAGGGGGTTGGACAAGTTCTCAGAGCAAAAGTCCAAAACCATTAGCCATGTAGATTTTATCCATGGGTATGAAAAAGAATGATTGTATCTAATTTTGGGGATTGTGCAAGGTACTTGTGACCTGGTTTGGCCACCATCAGAGACAGGATGCTGGGCTTCCTGGACATTTGGTCTGAACCAGTATTATTTATGTTCTTATGTAATTCAACAAGAATATACAGTGAATCTTCTGCTGCTAATGGTAAGTGATAAATTATAAACAGAAATGAATATTACTCCGATGTTCAGCCATGTGTAACTCCAAATTACAAAAGCCTAACCACAGAGAGGAAAGTTTTAAATAATTCACTGAAGAGGGTAGAAGTAGCAAAAGCTGATCTGCCATTGTGCCCAACCCTCGTGAGGTCATTTCTCAAGGGCGTGAAGATAATTCAGATTCAGTAGCCCCTTCTGTCCTTAGAAACATAGAAAAATGTAAGCAGATAAAGACCATATGACCTATCCAGTCTGCCTATCCATGCCATCCATTTCCTCATCACTCCCTTAGAGATCATATGTACTTGCCCAAGCTGTCTTGAATTCACATACTGTTTTTATGTCCCCCACTTCCACCAGGAGGCTGTTCCATGAATTCACCACTCTTTCCATGAAGAAGTATTTCCTCAGGTTACTTCTGAGGCTATCCTGTTTCACCTTCAGCCTATGCCCCCTCATTCCAGAGCTTCCTTTCAATTGGAAGAGATTCGCCTTCTGTGCATTTATGCTGCATAAGTATTTAAATGTCTCTATCATATCTCCTCTCTCCCACCATTCTTCCAAAGTATACATCTTCATTGAGGCTGCCAACAAGCAGTATCAAAATCATTTTACACTCATCATTAGTGCTGTCCCTCCATGCCCTCTGTAAAAATGATCCACATCATTAGAAAAAAGGCAGAACTGCCTTAACTAATCCTCTTATTAATGACCAGCCAATTCTTGGCATATCTCATTTTATGATGTATTAAAAATCAGTGTTGTTTAAAGTACTAGGTCAAAGTACTTAAGTAAAAGTAAAGATAAATACATATTTTGATACTTAAGTAAAATGTACAATGAAAAACACATTAAAAATTTACTCAAGTAAAAGTAGAAAAGTGCCTAATATAATACTTTTTGAATAAAAGTACAAAATACTATGACTACAGATATTTATGTTTGTGTGTATGTTTATTAAGTTTGATATATCACCAATGGCAGTTGTATCACAGCAGTGAACACAGCATCAATTAACATTAAAATCAAACACTTAACAAATTAAAAGGAACACTTATCAAGAATCTGTAGCACAAGCTGCCAGTAGAAATCCCCAAATGACAGCCAGTGACAAAGCATGAGCTCAGAGTCAATTGCAGCCTGGAACAGGATTATTACATGTGACCACCTTGTGAAGCTTGTCCACTCTATGCCAGAGCAATACCAACTGTCCACAAGAATAAAAACTGGCCAATGAAGAATATGTTTTTGACAACAGCTGAAACTTTTGAACAAGTGGATTGAATCGTTGAGGATAAAAATGTTAACAGTATTTCAATGAGCTGATTTACATGCATTTGCATGTTTTACATAATGTAAAAAAACGCAAATGCAATTTAATCAAGTCATTACTGTGGTGAAGATAGATGCTATTTGTATGAAATGATCTGTTTAAAAGGAAATTTCAATTTTAAAAAGTGTCTACCAAAACAATTGCAACCCCTCTACTCGAAGGAGAAAGTGAAGGTCTACACAAACATTCTGTAAGAGGCAATACACTTGCTGGAATTTAAGACAACTACTGTTAACATTTTTATCCTCTATAATTCAATCCACTTGTTCGCTTTTAGTAACACTTAATTCTGAAAATGACTGTCACTCATGTGGGTGCACTTGTGAGTCATTATTAAACCAGCATAGCTAAAAGGGCATTCAACGGCTGCGCTGGCTGGAAGTGGAATGTTTAGTCTGATAAAAAAAGCTCCTTTAAATCAGGCCAGGCTGCAATACTATCGGTGTTGTCTGAATGGGTCTGCAGGTATTGATCAAGGGAATCTTTGTCTGAAACACTTGACTTCCTTATAGCAAAGAATGCTTTATCATCATTATAGTCACTATTATCTGCTGTAGAAGTAATCAAATCACGTGAAGATTTATTAGGAACATTATCAAGGAGGTGTCTGATGTGTTGAAGACTCTTGTCCAAAGTGCTCTTACTGTCAGTCCACCCTGTATGAAACGTGGAATGCAGTATTGCTGCTGCAATTGCTTCTAAATCATCCAATAGATCAGAGACGTGTTGATCAATTGCATTTTTGAGGGCAGTCCAAGAGGCTTGCAAGTTGTTGTTGATGCTTTCTTGTCATTGAGTATTTGACAAAGCCTGGTAATGGTTGGCCATGAACCTTTTCTCTTCTAACTGCAGGATGCTCAAAGACTGAGCAACAGGTTTCATCACAGAAATATAATCAACCATGAAAATCAACTCACCTCCAGTCAGTCTTGGAACTTCCAGTTTAGTCCAAACAGTATCAAATCTATCTTCGCCATACTGATGGACCAATCGAACAAGTCTCTCAACTGGCAGGTATATAGATTTCCATTGTATCCGGGTTGGTTTCTTGAGACCCAGTCCAAATGAATGTTACTTCATCAGCAACCAATGTAGATCGTCCATATTTATTCCAAACTCCTTGGAATTTGGCAAATGTACTCTAAGATATTTTCTTGTAGGACAAATCACTTTCAAAGCTTTGTCAGCATCAGTAGTAGACGCCAGGTTTAATGTATAGTAAGCACGTCACTGATAGACATGATTTCCACTGGAATTCAAAGTTCCACAGACATCGAATGCCTCAGTGTCTTTGCCATCTAATTCATCACTTGCATCTTCATCATTATTATCATCATCAGACTATCCAAATACAGAAAAGGCTTTCACAAAGTTGGAGCCATTGTCTGTTGTTGTTCTCACAATTTTTCATCTGATGGAAAACTCTAAATGAATGTCTTCTAAAACTGATGCATGAACAATCTTCTTAAGGCCAGACAAGCAGTCTTTTTCTCTAAAGACTATCAATCCAGTGGACAGTCACTCCAATGTTAGATTTTCCATGGGATGACCAGCAGTCTGTTGTGGTAGAGACACATGTCTGTTCACAAAGAATCGCATGCAGCTTCAGCTTCGTCTCCGCTGCAGAATCACAGATTTTCTGCTTTAATATGACCTCACTCATCACTGTTCTGTTTGACTAGAGAACAGTAACCAGTTCAACAAATGCAAGCATCTCATAGACTGTGTTCCCTGAACAGCCAAATTTAAGACAAGACTATCCACTGTTGTTTGCGTGACAAGGTTTACATTAGGAAAACTCTGTTCCAGTTTTGCTGCTTCATTCGGTTTACTGAGGGGAGAAAACAGTACCCTAGGAGAGAGGAAAAAGACATGAGAAGAGGGAGAAAGAAGCAGAAGGGTGGAGTGGGGGGGGGGGGAAGGGAATATGGGCCATCCTTCCTGCACACCTTGCCCTCCAGAGTGGGTGGAAGGAGAACACGGGGCACCTTTTTTGAATGAATTAATCCATGACATGAATGTTGCAAGCAGTTAAGTAGTTAAAAACTCTACTTCTGGTCAGGAGAAGAGATGTCATGTGATTGCTACCTAACTACATTATATCCGCTTTATTCAATAAAACAGACATAATATTGCTAATTTGCAGTTAATGAAAATGTCATTTTAAAACGTCTTAACATTTATGTCTATTGATTTTGAAGTTCATTCCAGATTTGCTGTGATATTTTAGGGATACTAGTCAACCAACTCAGTACCCCAATGAGTTAGAGCTGTGCCAGGGAATATTTCCCAGTGATATGAAATTTGTGTATGAGATCTGTACTTGTAACATTACATTTGTGCAAGGGTTCATTCTGCCCTCAAGGGATATCTTGCCAGGGATCTATTTCGCCTGTGAAATTGTGCCGCGCCAGGAATTCCCTCCACCCGACATGAAATTTGGGTTGGAGATCTCAGTGATGTAATTAATTCATTAATTCATTCATCTTTATTGATATTTCTTTGGTGGGTGGTATTGAAGAAAAAATTGGGGGTCGAGCAGGATCTGGATAAAATATAAATAATCTTATTCTTACCACAAATGAGCCACCTTAAACACTGCTGGGTTAGCCACAAGCCCGAAGGCAGTGGCCTGAGAGGCGCAGCTGGGCTGAGCGCCGACTGGACACAGAGAGGAAGCAGCCTGCGGCCTGAGAGCAGCTGGTCTGCACAACCGTATCACAGAGGCAGAGGAAGTGGCCTGAGTCGCCCAATGAAAGCAGCTGAGCTGAGCACTGGATGGGTTCCATTCTTTCGCAATCACAGCTGCTTGCACTTCTCTGGCCTCAGCCACAGTTTTTTTTTAATGTGACTGAGCTACAGAAGTGCAGTGCAGCTTTGATTGGTCAGGAAGTCTGTCTAGCACCTAAAGTGCACTTCTAACTGGCCGGGAGTGATGAGGACTGCTGGTTGCCATACACCAACTCCAAGGTAAAGCCAAGGCTGGGGAACATTGTGAAGCGGGGCAAGAGGTCCGAGGCAAGATTACCAATGTCATTGACCGCAGGGCCCCTGGGAGCATGAGGCCCTGTGCAGCTGCCCCTGTTGCCCCTGCCTAAGACTGGCCCTGCTTCAGCTGACACGATACTTGTAATGAAACTGAAATGTAACAAGGTAACAGTACTTAAAATTGGAGCAGATAATACTCCGTTACAAGTAAAAGTGCTCAGTCTTATCAAGTACTCAGTAGCGAGCAAAAGTACTGGAATGTTTACTTAAGTATTTTACTTTGTTACTGTACAAAATAGAGAGTTTCAGAAAGTATTATTAATATTATTACATTTTAGAGCATAATTAGGATATTCTTATTTTTGCTTCAAAAGAAAGGAGAACTTGTCCACATTTAGATGCTATGGAATTTTTGACTTACTAAATCTGGAAATGAACTGAGCCTCTTGCCCCCAGCTCTTAAAACACATGCAAGATATTTGGATTTGATTCGTCAACTCATTTGGCCCAAATGAGGAGGCTCTGCAGTGGGAAAACTGGAAGATGTTGTCCATCTACTCTCTTTGATTCTTGTCCGCTTTCTCTGATGCTTTTACACCCACAGCCAAGCCCGCTAACAACAGGGAAGAGCTTTGGAAAGCAAATTAAAGTCATTCTACCAGACATTCTTCCTCATTCAGGAATTATTGTGCCCTTAAGGGAAGAAAAATGTACTATTTTTATATTAATTTCTGGAGAGAAAACATTGTCTTGCTGAGAGGAAAAACACTGACAGTTATCAAAACAGCAGCTTGCAGCTTGACACTGGCGAGCTTTTCAGGACTATATATCTATGACAGTGACTCAGCCCTCTAAACCAGAAATACGTCATTGAGAAACAGTTTTCTTAATAGCTCAGGCGTAGGAAAGAAGGTGCTTTAGAAAAAATGTGCATGCCCTTTAGGACATCAGCACAAACTAAATTGTTCCTGGCTTTGCTCCATTGCATGCAGGGTTTTGATTAAGAAAAGCTAATCTTTAGATGGAATGGAGTTAATTCTGGTCCAACTGCGACTGTATTCTGACACCGAGTTTTCTGTTAACATATCCTAGTATGCTAATTCTCTTACACAAATTTATACATGCTCCAATGAATTAAATAACTATGCATATTATCTGCATGTCCACAAGTATTTTATAAAATACCTGCATATCTGGCAACTACTCTCCTGTTCTGTCCAAATCACATCCCTAGGAATGCCAATGCACAGATTGTGTAAAAATAGGTGAAATCTTGTGGTGTGCCTTCTTTTCATGCATGAATACTGTGACAGAGACAGGTCCCATCCTGTCACAAAGGGGTTATGGATTGGAGCGCAGGAACCTGGGTGCTTGATTTTTAACAAAATGTTATTTTGTTTAAGAAAGAAAGGGGAAGGCAATTACAACTCCCTGGAAGCATAAAACAGTGCCCATATTAGGAAAGGCTGAGAGGGAAAATGCCAATTATCCTAATTGGGGGGGGGGGGCCTTTTACAAAGAGCGGCATAATCGAACGGGGTGCCCAAGTTTTTCAGAGGGCATCCTCGCTGGACGTCCCCGCAAAGGGGTGGGGAAACCCGTATTATCGAAACAAGATGGGTGTCCATCTTTCGTTTCGACAATACAGTCAGGAACTCCCAAATCTCAACATTTAGGTCAACCTTAGAGATGGTCAACATAAATGTTGAGATAGACGACCTTAGAGATGGTCGTCTCCAGTTTACGGCGATCATGGAAACCGAGGATGCCTATCTCAAAAACGACCAAATACAACTCATTTGGTCATGGGAGGAGCCAGCATTCGTAGTGCACTGGTCCCCCTGACATGACAAGACACCAACCGGGCACCCTAGGGGGCACTGCAGTGGACTAACTGATGCACTAACTAAATGGAAAAAGCCCTTCACTTACCGATCCCTTAGCAATTCGGAAAGGAACGGACATGCATGAAGGAAATCGCATGCAAATGAGCTGCTCGCTGTTAGCTCATTTGTACATGATTTCCTTCCTAAGGAGGGGAAGCCAGTGCAGAGCAGCCAAGCGTTATGCGTGACCGCTCTGCACATGCCAAGACAGCTTCATACACGAAGACAAACTGCATGTATAATAGCCGTCTACAACCTTAAAAAAAAACACAAGTCCAGGTGAAAACGTCCAAGTGCTCGTCAGGGATGTCTTTTTTTTTTTCAGTATGGGTGAAGGACGTCCAGGTGTTAGGCGCCTTCGCTATGCCTCTGTCCCTGCGACGGGCAGTTGAGGATGTCCAAAATGTGGATGTTTCTGTGAGAAGGATGTCCATGATATGTCTCTGACACCCCCTTTATTTATTTATTTGGATTTTGGATCACACATAGCAGCAGTGGGATTTGAACAAGCCACCTCTGGATTGCAAGACCAGTACTCTAACTACTAGGCCCCTGTGGGGGGGGGGGGGCAGTTCAGGACCTCCAAAATGTTTGAAAGAAGGACGTCCACGCCTTCGCTATGCCTCCGCTGACACACACACACCGCATCCCCTTCAGGAACCTGCATACTGCTGCGATGGACCTGAGTATGATATTTGAGGCTGGCAAAAATGTTTTTAAAGTTGTTTTTTTCAGGGTGGGAGGGGGTTAGTCGCCACTGGGGTAGTCAGGGGAGGTCATCCTCTATTCCCTCCGGTGGTCATCTGGTCAGTTCTAGCACCTTTTTGAGGCTTGGTCGTAAGAAAAAATGGACCAAGTAAAGTCACCCAAGTGCTCGTCAGTCGCTCAAGGACACCCATCCGTTAGGCATGCCCCAGTCCCGCCTTTGCTACGCCTCCGACATGCTCCCGGGAACGTTGGTCATCCCTGCAATGGGAAGCAGTTGGGGACGCCCAAAATCGGCTTTCAATTATGCTGATTTGGGCGACCCTGAGAGAAGGATGCCCATCTCCCAACTTCTGTTGAAAGATGGGCGCCCTTCTCTTTCGAAAATAAGCCTGAAAGGCACGCTAGTGTTTTTAGCACATGCTAAAAATAAGCATGTGCAAACGCTAGAGATGCTCATATATTCCTATGGGCATCTCTAGCATGTAGCAATGGATAATCATTAGCCTGCACTAAAAATGCTAGCACACCTTTGTAAAAGACCCCCTGGGAGAATAAACCAACCTCACAGAGAGATGGAGACCTAATGAGAGCGAAGGGGTTTTAAAAACCTAGGGAGCATTAAAGAGTGCTCCCTAGCAGTAAAGTAGGCAGAAGGTGAGGGGAAGGAAGAATCCACAGCTCTGTGTTCTGGGGGAAAAAAAAGAATGGCCTAAGGAGCTCACTAGAAGGAAAACCTTGAACAGGAGCTGGAGCTGGATAGTAGAGGACTCTGGGGGGAAAAGTACTTACCAATACTTGGGAACCAGAAATCTCAACACTATTGTTCTGAAAATTATTTTTTTCCTTTGATTAAGTTAAACAGCTGGAGGTGATGAATAGGACTGTAAGGAGAAGAGACTGACCATCAGACAAAGCCAACTTGGGAGATGGTGCTCAAAGCGTTGTATTAATTGTTGTAACATAGTAACATAGTAGATGACGGCAGAAAAAGACCTGCATGGTCCATCTAGTCTGCCCAACAAGATAAACTCATATGTGCTACTTCTTGTGTATACCTTACCTTGATTTGTATCTGCCATTTTCAGGACACAGACCGTAGAAGTCTTGCCCAGAACTAGCCCCATTTTCAGGACACAGACCGTAGAAGTCTTGCCTAGAACTAGCCTCACCACCCAAACACCAGCCCCACCTCCCAATCTCGGCTAAGCTTCTGAGGATCCATTCCTTCTGCACAGGATTCCTTTATGTTTATCCCACGCATATTAATTGTTGTATAAGGAACCCGACACGGTCCGTGTTTTGACATGATAAAACGCCTTCTTCAGGGGTCACAGATAGTATTCACAAAGTATACTGAGAGTATTACCACCAAGCATGCGCATTGTGAAGTTAGAAAACAAACTCTCCCTCCGAGCATTGACTCAAGGGATGATGCAAGAACTGCGTTCCAACAAATATCCATTTGCTTTTTAACAAGTAAACATTTTCAGCATCATCTCCCGAGTTGTCTTTATCTGTTGGCCAGCCTCTGCTTCTGTTGGTCTCTTTTATTTATCATGGAGGTTTGTAGTTGTAGTTTGTAGTGCTTCTCTTCTCCTCCTCTGCCTTTATCACAACCTACTGGTGCGAGGGGACCTAAGGGTCCCTAAACCGAACTGTGGAAAAGCAAAATATTTTTTCCTGTGTTTCCAGCATCCTTAACTTTGACAACAGATGTTGTAATACTGTCTATGGAACTAATGATCTCTGAAGCCTTAAGCACTGGAGCAGTACATTTGTCTAACCTCCAGATCCAGCAGAGTTTCCAGCGAGACAGGGGTAACGGGCAGCCCGGCAGTTTCACAAACCCTATCTCCAGCTCCGAGTTGGCATAGGGTTTCCCATTGTAAAGGTACAGTAGATTACTAAACTTTTTTCTGAGCATGGGGAGGGGGTATAGGGAATGGCCTTATTTTAATGTCATTTGCATGTTATCTGTGCTATCCCTTGACACGCTTGTTATTCCTGGTAGAGGGGCCTCTGAGCATGGTGCATGGCCTCTAGTACCCGCATTTGCTTCTGAGCACTGGGGCCTCTGTGAGAGAGAATAGTAGTTAATTTGCATAAGCAAGGCATTTTCCTGTCGCTTCTGTGCCAGAAGGAGGCTTAGAAGGTACTGATTAACATAGACAATATCTTGTCTCACAGGAGCAGTGCTAATCTTGTGGGAGAAGCAGTTTAACTGAGGGTAGGAATTCACCCTGAGTGTGCAAGCTATTAGGAATATGGACTACTAATAATGAAGGAACTGCACGTGCAGACTGTCTCTGATCCTTTCTATTAATGGCAAAGCCCTATTCTTAACAAGGAAGAGCCAATGACCTGCTCCTAATACCAAGATCTTAAACTGTTCTTTGAAGCACTAGGGACCTGGGACTTTGTGACAATACCCACATACAGTTTTATAAGAACCATTTTCTAAGCATAAAATTCTTTAAGGGCAGAAAACGCTTTTATAAAATCTCTCCCCCCCCCCCCCCTTATTCTCCAAGTCATTAGCATAGGAACTACACAGTGTAATAAGTGTCACTATGCAAACATGAACTTTTAAGCCAACATTTATAAGTATTGCCATACTGGAACAGACCAAAGGTCCATCAAGCCCAGCATCCTGTTTCCAACAGTGGCCAATCCAGGTCACAAATACCTGGCAAGATCCCCAAAAAAGTACAAACCATTTTATGCTGCTTATCCCAGAAATAGTGGATTTTCTCCAAGTCCAATTTAATAATGGTCTATGGGCTTTTCCTTTAGGAAGCTGTTCAAACCTTTTTAAACTCTGCTAAGCTAACCACCTTTACCAGATTTTCTGGCAACTAATTCCATAGTTGAATTACACGTTAAGTGAAGAAACATTTTCTCTGATTCGTTTTAAATTTATTACATTGTAGCTTCATTGCATGCCCCCTAGTCCTAGTATTTTTGGAAAGTGTAAACAAACGCTTCATGTCTACCCGTTCCACTCCACTCATTATTTTATAGACCTCTATCATATCTCCCCACAGCCATCTTTTCTCCAAGCTGAAGAGCCGCAGCCACTTTAGCCTTTCCTCATAGGGAAGTCGTCCCATCCCGTTTATCATTTTGTCGCCCTTCTCTGCACCCTTTCTAATTCCACTATATCTTTTTTGAGATAAACTGGCTTCAAATTATACATAAGTACATAAGTTTATGTATAATTTCAGCAAAATTCCTCATAGCTACTATTTTTAAATATTATCTCACCAGTGCCTAGTGATGTTTGTAAGCAAATTGTAAACAAAAGTTGAGACAGGCTAAGGAAGCAAACTTTCCAGCTAACTATATCATATATATATATATATATATATATATATATATATATATATATATATATATATATATATATTGCTGTAAAGAGCTAGAAGTGTCTGAGAGCTCTAAAGGGAAGAGAGGCTTAGTGATGGGGATGAACTGGGAGTGCAGCTGTTTGAGTGGGGAAGAAACAGGCTGTGGAGGGTGAGAGGAGCTCAGAAGGAACATGGACTGTGATGAGGTAAGGAAGCTGGAAGAAGACACGGTTTGGGAGAGTGGAACAGCATACTGTCATTTTCTAATAGTATTGAACCAGGCTATGGAGTAGAGCCATGAATTATTGAATGAGTAAGTGTTCTTCAATAGTTAAATTTTTTTTGAAGTAACAGGATACAATATTAACATAGTTTTTGTATTTTCAGGACATTGAGCACTGGTTTGATCCCTTGAAGAAGCCAAGGGTGAAAAGGAGATCTCCATTGGTAATCAGTTATTAAAGATAAGTGCTCTTTTTTTGCCCTATACAAAAAAATTTTTTCAAACATATTTTTAATTTGTTGGCTTAAATCACATTTGTGAATTAATATTATAATAGGAAGTTTGTTTCATTTTTTGACCTATGATTGTTATCACTCTGAATCGGCAGCAATGAAATATGTCTGCTACTAAAAATATGACATTGAGATTGAATGACTGAAGACTACTGAGGTTTTTTTTCCCTCCTAACCTTTCTGTATCTGTTACACAAATGTTAAAAATTGATTCATATGCAAAATAAATATAAAAAGATGTGAACCCTAGTTTAAGTTCAAGTTTATTCCACAAGGTTGTTGTTGTGTTTTACATAGTGTTTCTGCTAGTGATTTTTTCCCATTTTTGTATATTGTTTCACTGCATTTAAATATAACATAAAAACATAAGAATAGCCATACTGGGTCAGACCAATAGTCTGCTATTGAGACAGACATGGGGAAGCCACTGCATGCCCTAGGATTGATAGCATAGAACGTTGCTATTTGGGTTTCAGCCAGGTACTTGTGACCTGGCTTGGCCAATGCTGGAAACTGGATATTGGGCCAGATTGACAATTGGTCTGATCCAGTATGGCTATTCTTATGTTCTTATGATTCTTCAAAAGACATGGAAGGGCATAATCAAATGGCGCCGGCCATCTATATGGCCGGCCCCGCAAGGGGGCGGTGCCAACCGTATTATTGAAAAAGATGGCCGGCCATCTTTTCTTTTGATAATACGGTTGGGGCCGGCTAAATCTCAACATTTAAGTCAAATGTTGAGATCGCCGGGTTTACAGATGGCCGGCTTCAAAAAAAGTGGAAAAAATATTGAAGTGCTCATCAGGGATGACTTTTTTAGTAGTACCAGTGGGATTTGAAGCAGCCACCTCTGGAGGTGCTCTATATCACTTGCCACAGCTTCACTTACTTGGGTGTCCCGCCCTTTTGATTATGCCCCTTCAGGTCTCTCTCAGCCAATCACAGACAGGGGTCTCTCTCAGCCACTCACAGACAGCTAAATGCGCTGTGATTGGCTGAGAGACACCCCTGTCTGTGATTGGCTGAGAGAGACCTGAAGGGGCATAATCAAAAGGGAGGGACAGCCAAGTAAGTGGAGCTGTGGCCAAGTGGTTAGAGCACCACTCTTGTAATTTTTATTTATTTATTTATTTATAGCATTTGTATCCCACATTATCCCACCTCTTTGCAGGCTCAATGTGGCTTACAATTCATCATGGATACTGGAAATAGAAGAGAATATACATTTGGTTTTACAGAGGGTTTTGTGTTACATGGTGGTGAAATACATGATAGTGATGAAGCAAAATACATTATAAGACAGTTCTGGATGTTTTAAAGATTATACAGTTACACATGGTGATCTTTGTGATATATCTTGTCGAAGAGATAGGTTTTCAATAGTTTACGGAAATTGGTTTTCAGGTTACGTGGCAACGCGTTCCAGAGCTGCATGCTCGTATAGGAAAAGGTAGATGCGTGCATTAATTTGTATTTCAGACCTTTACACTTGGGAGGATGAAGATTAAGGAATGTGCGAGAAGATTTTTTTGCGTTCCTGGGTGGTAGTTCTATTAGGTCTGACATGTAGGCTGGGGCGTTACCATGGATGATTTTATGGACTAGGGTGAAAAGTTTGAACGTGATGCATTCTTTTAGTGGGAGCCAGTGTAGTTTTTCTCGTAGGGCGCTTTCGTATTTTGATGTGCCGAATATTAGTCTGGCTGCCGTGTTCTGGGCTGTCTGGAGTTTTTTAAGTATTTGCTCTTTGCAGCCAGCGTAGAGTGAGTTACAATAGTCCAGATGACTGAGTACCAATGCTTGTACCAGATTGCGGAAGACAGTCCTTGGAAAAAAATGGTCTAACTCTTTTTAGTTTCCACATTGAATGAAACATCTTTTTAGTTATGTTTTTCGCATGATTCTCAAGTGTTAGGTGTCGATCAATGGTGACTCCAAGAATTTTTAGGGTGTCCGAAACTGGTAGATTTAGTTTAGGTGTGTTGATGGTGGTAAATTTATTCTTGTTGTATTGCGAGGTGAGTACTAGGCATTGGGTTTTCTCTGCATTAAGTTTCAGCTGAAATGCATCTGCCCAGGAATTCATGATATGTAGGCTTTGTTTGATTTCATTGGAGATTTCCCTTAGATCTTGTTTGAATGGGATGAAGATCATTACATCATCAGCGTATATATATGGGTTTAGGTTCTGATTCGATAGTAGTTTGGCCAAGGGTGTCATCATTAGGTTGAATATGGTCGGTGAGAGGGGGGATCCCTGTGGAACTCCGCATTCAGGTGTCCATGTAGCTGATGTAGTCAAGTTTGATGTCACTTGATATGAGCATGTAGTTAGGAACCCCTTGAACCAATTGAGAACGTTACCTCCGATTCTGAAGTATTCGAGGATGTGTAATAAAATTCCATGGTCAACCATGTCAAATGCGCTTGACATGTCGAATTGTAGCAGTAGAATGTTATTGCCGTTTGCTATCAGTTGTTTGAGTTTGGTCATGAGCGTGACTAGTACGGTTTCAGTGCTGTGATTAGAGCAAAATCCTGACTGGGAATCGTGTAATATTGAGAACTTGTTTAGATAATCTGTGAGTTGTTTGGTCACCATACCTTCTGTTATTTTAGTAATTAAGGGGATGGATGCTACTGGTCTATAGTTCGTTAGTTCATTAGCATTTTTCTTTGCATCCTTGGGTATAGGGGTGAGTAAAATATTACCTTTCTGCCTTGGGAAGAGTCCATTTTGTAGCATAAAGTTCACGTGGTTTGTTAGGTCTGTTATAAATTGTTGAGAGGCCGACTTCATGCATTTACATGCAGTCAAAATATTTGGACAGAAAATAGGCTAATGCAAAAGGGAAAAAAAATCTATTATAGACCAAGACCAATTCAATAAAGAGAACTAAATTATCTTCTCATAATCCCCAATTTCAGAGGTCAAATTGAAAAAACAGAGATACATCATATTAGGAAAAATGGAAATAATATGGGTCTGAGTGATGACTACTTTTCTGGATATTACATTTTCTGTTCAGTTAGGTGGAGACTCCCCAATATCCAGAAATGATTTTGGCTGCTCTGGGTCATAAAAAAATAAATGCATATTTTGAATTTTTTCTGAACATTTACCCTCCTGTTTACAAAGCCACACTAGTGGCTGCCGCATGGCATTGCCGACACAGCCCATTCAAAGTGGCAGTACTGCACCACCAGCCGCTAGTGTGGCTTTGTAAACAGGGACCTTAGAGGTATGTCTACTAAAGGGCATGCTAAGTGATTAATGCTTCCATAACATGGTACCCCTTAGTGCCCCCTAAATAGGAGGCAGTGAGGCTCATTTTCAAAGCACTTAGCCTCCCAAAGTTCCATAGAAACCTATGGAACTTAGCCTCCCAAAGTGCTTTGAAAATATGCCTCAGTATGTACTCTCCCTGTTAATTTTCTATCAGGCCATGTATGTTAATGGTACTGGTTAAGGAATCCTTAACTTTCCCCCTCCTTTTAGGCTTAGTAACTTAAAAAATAGAGGCAATAGGAAAGAGAAAGTCGGAGCAGCCAGCCAGACATCAGGCACCATTGACATTTCGGACCTCCTCTCATCTCGGTATTTATGAGCACAGTAAGACATTTATTCGTACTTTCTTTTGAAATTTGTTTGAAGTATTATTAAGAGGTGCTTTGTTTTTCATGTATTTTTTCCTTTTTATTGCACTTGGGGTCTCTTTTCCTAAGTGCGCAAATTTTTACACTTCACGTGCCTTAAAAGCAAAATCGATGTGCTAATTGTTGGAAACATGCCCAACATGTCCTCTGCAATTACCATGCTGAAATGTTCATTACCATGGATTAACACTGCTCACAATTAGCATGCATGCTTACCGTCTTCTACTGAGGAGGCACTAAGTGATCCTGTGCTAACAGCACAATCGACAGCACACGGTATGTTTTCTGCACCAAATGCAATATGTTATCCATGCCCATTCTCCACCCATACCTTATCTACTCCCACCCCCTAATACGAAAAGCACTATACATGGAAATTAGCATGCACTAACTGTTAAGTCACCATGGTGGCACACTTGTGCGGCAGAGGCATAGCCAGACTTTGGCGGGAGGGGGGTCCAGAGCCCGAGGTGAGAGGGCACAATTTAGCCCCCTCCCCAGCACCGCCGACCCCCCTTGCCATTGCCAACCGCCACCACCAACAACAACAACTTTGACCCCCCCCCTTGCCGACGACCCTCTCGACCCCCATCCTGTCGCCGTTGTCGCCTTAGTTTGCTGGCGGGGGACCCCAACCCCCACCAGCCGAGGTCCTCTTCTTCCGGTGCAAGGCTTCGTTCTGGTTCTGAGTCTGACGTTGTATGTGAAGGATGTCAGACTCAGAACCAGAATGAAGCCTTGCGCCGGAAGAAGAGGACCTCGGCTGCCAGGGGTAGGGGTCCCCCACCAGCAAAGGTAGGCGATGGTGGGTTGGCGGCAGGAGGGGGTTGAGGGCCAAATCTACAGGGGCCCAGGCCCCCGTGGCCCCACGTAGCTACGCCACTGTTTTGCGGTAGTACACATTTTAGGTGCTGTGAAGATCCACACTAAACTGGTTCTCTGCAAATGGGGCACGCTGCAGAGAGCAGACTTTACACAACACTATCTTGGTGTGGATCTTGTGCCTAATTTTGGGTGCTGGAACTTACACTTTCTGAAATCTGGTGTAAATGCTACTACACAACTAACGGCAGTTCGGTGCATAAGTGATCCTATTCTGTAACATCGTGCCCAGTGGCGTAGGAAGGGGGGCGGTGGGGCGGTCCGCCCCGGGTGCACGCCGCTGGGGGGAGTGTCGGCTCCGCTGGTTCCCTGCTATCTCTGCCCCGGAACAGGTTACTTCCTGTTCTGGGGCAGAGAGAGCAGGGAACCAGTGGAGCCGACGCAGCTCCCAGCGACGTGCACTCCGGGTGGAATGGCCCTCCCGCCCACCTGCCCCATTTTCTATGGTAGCGGTAAGCGCTCCGGGGGGGGGGTGTGCGCCGAGGGGGGGTGCGCCGTGCTGCACCCGGGGGGGGGGGTGCGCAGCGGCGACCCGCCCCGGGTGTCAGCCGCCCTCGCTATGGCACTGCTCGTGCCTAATTTCTGGGAATGTCCTTGACCACTCATGCCCTGCCCATGGTCACACCCTCTTTTGATTTGCACACTATAAAATTTAGGTGCCCATTTTTAAAAAATAGGGCACGAGGTAGATCAGCATATGAACCCAAATGACTGCCAATTAATACCAATTTTTGACTGTTAACGGATAATTAACTAATTATGCCTGAATCCGTGCTCAAATTTGCATGCCCAGCCTTGGGTGACCTATATAGAACCCAAGGGTAAGAGATTAATATACCTTAGTAAATGACTCCCTTAGTTACTCCATCATTTTGTAGTTGTTGAATGAATGCATACAGTATCTCTCATTTTTACACCTGCATACTGCCATATTCTTGAAAATGGGGACACAAAACAGTTTACATTTAAAATATATATAGCATAGTAACATAAGTACAATAAAAAAATGTCCCTAATGCAGACCTTCTTTATCCCTATGCTCACTAGAGAAGTGATAAGCTGTATCACTCGACTAGACAATTACAATCCCTCCTAATCAATACAATAAAACCCCTTCAGCATCAGTACAATACATTAAAAATACAATATAAAAATACAGCATGTAAATAAATAAATGACCTGTTTGGCCTTTCATCATAAAGAAACCGTTCCATCCCCATCTCTGAACATTTTCTTGTTCCACAATATCATTCTAGTTTTATTCAGGAAAACTCTTGTTAAGCAGATACGTCTGTGATTAGGCCAAATCCTCCTCCTTTTTTTGATTGTGCCTGCATGGGCGTAGACTGGGGGGGGCGAGGGGGGGCAGTGCCCCCCCAAATGACCAAGACGACGAAGACGAGATCTTTCCCGCAGCGGCAAACAGGCAGGTGGAGAAGCAGCAAGCAAGCAGCCACGCTGAACTCCGTCCTTCGCTTCCTGAATCCTGCCCTCTCAGCATCCCGCCCGCCCCAAAGGAAATGACATCAGAGGAAGGCGGGACGCAGAGAGAGGGCAGGATTCAGGAAGCGAAGGACGGAGTTCAGTGTGGCTGCTTGCTTGCTGCTTTCCCACCCGCCCGTTCGCCTCTGCAGCTTCGGGAGTGGAGTGAGCCAGGAGATAGGCGTCCACTGTAACAAGTAAGGAAGCCATTTCCACTCCCCCACGCAGCCATCGCCGTTCACAAGCACAGCAAGCAAACCTGTGTGAGCTGCTGCTGTTGCATCCACGTTGTCGTTTGGGAGATGCTTTGAAGGGGGAGGGAGACGCTGGATAGAGTGGGGAGGGGAAGAGAAGGGGATGGAAAGAAACAGGATGGGCAGCTCTTTTTCCCTTCCTCCTTCCTTCCTCCATATATATATATATATATATATATATTCAAATGAATATGCTAATATGCTCCGCCCCATTTTGCCTCCCCAAATGAAACAGTCAAACTACGCCTATGTGTGCCTGTGTCAGATAATAGGTTTAGCAGTTGCCCTTTTTCATCTTGTATTATTGTCTTGATTTTGATATATTTTGCTCTTTCCCCGTTATTGTTAATCCTACACTATCTTTTAAGATGACCCGTGTCCTCTGGTTACTGTCATTTTAATTCTGACTCTGTGTTTGCCTATTACATTCTTATTCTTGCATTGTAAAATTCAGGAAAAAATAAAATATTCAGTGCTGCACTCAGGCAATCTGGAGAGGTAGTTCAGATAATTAGTTATCAGTTTTTATCCCATTGCTCTCAAGAATTTTTTTTTTTTAATGTTATCTATCTTTGTTTGATATTCAGGCTTTTGCAGGCAAAATGAATTATTAAGGCTCTTGATGGGGTCATCATGAAACAAAAGTGAGATCGTCTCTGCACTTAAATCACAACATCGGTTAGATAATGAAATACCAGGGAAGAAATATGGTGAACAAATTAATCAGTGCAACCAAATACGATGGATGACTGTTTAAGCAAGTTTGCGAGAGACTTACTGCAAAGGTTGATGACTCCTGTTAAGGAGATACATCAAGCCACAATATAAGTTACACTGTGTACCAGGAATGGTTAGACAATTCATTATTATGACGGATTATACTAGCCTCACTGCTTAATAGAACCATTTGTGCAATAATAATATCAATTGCTGTGGAATGTAATTTATGAAAACCAGGACTGGAACAGTCTATTGAGAGCAAACTGGATGATAAGGTAGCAACAGTCATTGAGCATTCTAAAACAGGGTTGTCCAGTTCCGGTCATCGATGACTGACTGGTCTACTTTTAAGGACATTCATAATGAATATGCAAGGGATAATTCATAACAAGTGAGCAGTGCATACAAATAAAGCTCATGTATATTCATGAGGTATTTCCTGAGGCGTAGTCTAATGGTTAGAGCAGTGGGCTAGACTCAGGGAAGCTGGGCTCAAATCCCACCATGCTCCTTGTGAGCTTGGACAAGTCGCTTGGGGCCCTTTTACAAAAGAGTTGGCGAGCAGCAACAGGCTTGCCGTGCGTTAATCTGGAACTACCACCGGGCTACCATAGGACCCCAGTGGTAGTTCTCATCAGCAGCACACACCATTTCCAGGGCTACAAAAATATTTTAGATTTTTGTAGTGCCAGTGCTTACCCGGCATAGTGCTGCCTGGTTACCGCCAGATTAACGCGGGAGCCCTTACCGTCACCTCAAGTGCTTCCCCCCTCTGAATGGCCCGTGGAAAAATGGTTCACTTACCACATGGCCATTTCTTTTCCAGAAAAAAAGACAGCCTTTTACCCCACTGCGGTAAAAGGGGGCCTTAGATCGCAGTTTAGTAAAATGACACCTTAATTCCTCCACTGTCTCAGATACACACTTTTACTAAGCTGTGCTAGTAAATTGGCTTTGCAAATCCTTATGCAGGCCTATCCCACCAGGGCTGCCAAGAGACAGAGCCGGGCCCAGGGCAGGCCCGCCGCTGCCCCCCCCCCCCCCGAACTCGGGACGCAGTGGCCTTAATTTGAGTTAAGCACATACCGCACAATAATCAGCACTGAATATTTGCAGTCAGTGCATACCCCTAGAGAACTGCGCCAAAATCCAATTGGATTCTATAACAATGCTCGTAGCTTAACAAGCTTAATAAGCTAATGCACGCTGATAACAGCACTTCACAAGCAATTATGAGCACTAATTAGCACTGATTAGAATTTACACGCACAACTCGCTAAGCATATTCTGTAATGAAGTGCGCCGAACTTCTAATGCACGTAGACATAAAGGGGCATGGTTATGGGCAGGGAAATGGGCATTCTGAAATTTCTGCAAGTAGTTATAGAATGTGTCCAACTGTGCATAAATCTACATGCTGGGATTTACACCACTTTTTCGTTGGTGTAAATGGATGCCCATAGTTTTAGGTGCTGAGATATCAACTAAGCATGTTCTAGAATAGGCGCCAATTATAGAATACGCTTAGTTGGCACTGATTTCGCCAATGTTTTAGGCACCATATATAGAATCTAGTCCATAGCAGCTAACCGCCTATATCGTGTGATATAGTCGGCAAGCGTGAATATTCAGTGCATTGCTAGCTAAGTTTGGTGGCCAAATCGGGTCCAACCAAATAGAAGGCCTATCTTTGGCCACTAAAAAAACTTAACTGGCCAGTGCTGAATATACATAAACATGTTTAATGTGGGATAAAATGCCATAAATAAGTAAATAAAATATAAACTTTTAATGTTGAGCACCTGATTCTCAAGTGGACATATTCCAAACACTATAAGAAATAAAATGATCTTTTCTACCTTTGTTGTCTGTGACTTTTTCTGACCAGTACCGTTCTGCTGCTATCTGTCCTCAGTGCAGGTCAGGAAGTCATCCTCGTTAATATCTCCCTAGCAACCCAAGACACCTCCAGCCAACCCCCCTTGCTCTCCCAGCAGTAAGGTAAACAAACTATAAACCAATTTCTACAACTGCTAGAGGGCTTTTACTGCAGCTCCTGCTGTGAGGATGGAGGTAAATCAACAATTTAATCCCCTCAGAGCAGCTGGACTCCACAGCTGATCCATTCTGCTGCAGCAGGGGGGAGGCTTAGCCTCTCCAAGCCTCTTATACTGGGCGCCTATGCAGTAGGGCAAAACCAGGGTTGGATCAGCTTGTTCAAGTTGACCTGAATGAAGATGCAACCTAAACTCAGCTTGGGGTACCTCTGAAAAGACTTGAGCTAAATCCAAAAACAACCCCCCAATATGCCCCACTAGGAATCCCAACACAGCCCATATGTTCTCAAGCCACTGTTTCCCCAACAGCATAATATGAAGCTCAGTTTACTAAGGATCTTCACCGTGTCCCTCAACAAATCAGTCCACCCCCACTGTGTCCATCAGTCTACTGAGCCTCCTAGCCTCCGCTGTTCATTTTCAGCCACAAAAAATACTTTCTAATCCAGCTGCTTTTAGACAAGACAAGATAAATACAGATAATGACTTAATTGATCAATTTCATTAGCTAGAAATTTTGTTGACTCTACACATACCACAATGATTCCATAGGAATATATCAGCTAGTTCCTAACTGAAATTTGATGTGTGTAGTTAATCCTAATATGCTAAAGTCAACATTGTTATAGTTTATCCAACGAGCAATTGTGAGCTGAATACGCTGACCATAATCAGTCTGAGGGAATGATTAATTAATTCACCAGTTGTGTTTACTCTCTTGCCTTTGGCTAGACTAAAAACAGCTGGTATAAAAGTTTTTTCAAAATTATAGTGAATGAATAGTGACACAGTGAACATAGAGGGTCTTTTACGAACCAGTGGTAAGCCACACATGGGCTTATCACTCGCTAAACCGGAACTACTGCCACACTACCGCAGCAGTTTGGTGGTAGTTCACACAAGGAGCGTGCACCACTTCCGCTGATACAAAAATATTTTTATTTTTATAGTGCTGGTGTTTACCCTGCGGTAATTGGGCAGTTCTGCTTGCTGCCCGGTTACCGCCCAGTTACCTCAATGGGTGGTTGTAAGTGCTCACCCCCCCCCCCCCCCCCACGAAATGGCCACACGGCAAGTGGTTCACTTTGCCGCACAGCCATTTCTTAAAAAAAAAAAAGACAGCCTTGTACCCGCTGCAATAAAAGGGGGGCCTTAGCGTGCATCTTAAACATGCGCTGACGCCAGTGCAAGCTCCCTTTTACCGCAGCTTGGTAAAAGGACCCCATAGTGACTTTGGAGCTATACCATGGTATGTTAAGGTTTAGGGGAATGGTGTGGTGAGTTTTTGGGTCCCTACCAGGCTCATTTTCGAAAGAGAAGGACGCCCATCTTTCAACACAAATCGGAAGATGGGCGTTCTTCTCCCAGGGTCGTCCAAATCGGTATAATCGAAAGCCGATTTTGGATGTCCTCAACTGCTTTCTGTTGCAGAGACAGCCAAAGTTCAAGGGGGTGTATTGGAGGCATAGCGAAGGCTGGACTTGGGCATGCCTAACACATGAACGTCCTCGACCCATAATGGAAAAAAAAGGCCGTCCCTGACGAGCACTTGGATGACCTTACCTGGTCCTGTTTTTCTTACAACCAAGGCACAAAAAGGTGGCCAAAATGACCAGATGACCACCGGAGAGAATCAAGCATGACCTCCCCTTACTCCCCCAGTGGTGACTAACCCCCTCCCACCCTCAAAATATATCTTTAAAAATATTTTTTGCCAGCCTCTACGCCAGCCTCAGATGTCATACTCAGGTCCATGACAGCAGTATGCAGGTACCTGGAGCAATTTTAGTGGATACAGTGCACTTCAGGCAGGTGGACCCAGGCCCATCCCCCTCCCTACCTGTTACATTTGTGGAGAAAACAACGAGCTCTCCAAACCCACCACAAACCCACTGTACCCACATCTAGGTGCCCCCCTTCACCCATAAGGGCTATGGTAGTGGTGTACAGTTGTGGGTAGCGGGTTTTGGGGGGGGGGGGGGTTAGGGGGCTCAGCACACAAGGTAAGGGAGCTATGTTCCTGGGAGCATTTTATGAAGTCCACTGCAGTGCCCCTAGGGTGCCCGGTTGGTGTCCTGGCATGTCAGGAGGACCAGTGCACTAGAAATGCTGGCTCTTTTCACTACCAAAGGGCTTGCATTTGGTTATTTCTGAGATGGGCATCCTTGGTTTCCATTATCACCAAAAATTAGAAATGGCCAAGTCTAGGGACGACCATCTCTAAGGATGACCAAAATTTCAGGATTTGGGCGTCCCCGACCGTATTATCGAAACGAAAGATGGACGTCCATCTTGTTTCGATAATATGGGTTTCCCCCGCCCCTCCATCAGGACATTTTGCGAGGACATCCTCAACCAAACTTGGGCGTCCCTTTCGATTATGCCCCTCCACGTAATTTAGATATGCATGTTATAGATTAGGACGTAGAGCATATGCATGTAACTCCAGATCAATTAAGTGCCAATCAACTCCAGTCAACTTTGGGTGACCTATATAGAATTTGGGGGATAGTGTCATGATGCTGGGTCTGGGGGCACAGAGGGGTTTGTTAGTGGGTTGGGAGCACACTGTAGTATGTTAAGATTTTGGGGGAGGTGCAGTGGGATATATTAATGAGTTGTTGGGCACAATGGGATGTGTTGAAGGGCTGGAGCTTTAGAGTATGTGTTGTCTGTTAGAGGATACTGAGGTGTATGAATGAGTTGGGGTTCAGTAGCATGTGCTACAGATGGGAACAGTCTGGGGAGGTACTCGTGGTCCAGCGAGGAGGAAAGCACAGTGGTGACAGCAAAGCAACATGCTCTTTCTGCTGTTAAAGGTAAAGTCAGCCCTGGGGGAGGAGGCAGGATAGGAAGGTGGTATGTGTGTGTGTGTGGGGGGGGGGGGGGGGGCAGAGCAACAGTTGTCTCAGGGCACTGACATTTATCCTATGTACTGACATTTATCATATTTCTGTTATGTGATTGTTCTATAGGGCTGTTAAATTTGCATATTTCTAATACTGTTTCATGGTAGTCCTATCACTAAGTTTCAGTTTGCCATTTCCAAGTTTACCTCATTGATTGTATTTACGCTTATATTTGGCCATTTTACTATTGTTATGCTGTTAACAAAATTGTAAGTTTTATGTCAAACGCTACCTGCTGTTTACTGCTTTGGGTGAATCTCTTTATAAAGGCAGTTATTAAATCTCAATAAATAAATATAACCAAACCCTTGAGCCAGCACTGTCCCCCCCAATCCCCAATTAACCTAAGGATAAAAAGATAGTCTGCACCTTCATTTATTACCCCTCTGAACACAGATTGAAAGATAGTACTAGAAAGGTCCTTAGATTTAGGAAAGAGTAATCTAGTTCTTTCTTTCTTCTTCTTACTTTAATTATCTTTGCTTTTCTCTGCTTCACTTGTGCATTGTAACTACCTGCTTTTCCCCGACATTTCTAAAGAAAAATCTTTCCATTACTATCCTTGCAAATTTGCCATTTATAGTGTAACTGTGTTATCCTGTAGCTACTAGTATATAGTTCAATTAACTAATTAAAACCAATCTACAAGTGTTAAAAATAAAAGAATATTTTTTTCTTCTCATGACATTTTAAGCTGATGCCTCATGACATGTCCTAGTTTTCCAGCTGAGCTGAAGGCCCGCGATGGCTGAACGCTCTAGAAAATGAACAAGCAGTATCATTGTCCTCAGTAAAGTTTCCAGTTATAAGTAAATTTGGAGTAAGTTCATCTTTGTGAAATCATAAGCCTCAATACTCAAAGTGAGCAATGTGCTTGCTGGCATGTAGCAAACGCATAACTCACTTATCTACATATTTTCAGCCCCCATACAGATAAAAAAATCTGTCCCCCTGATATTGAGTCCACAGTGGTCAGCATTTTATTTTTTTAACATTAGCCACCAAGGCCAAACAAATCCAGATATTCAGTGGCAGTATCTGGGTAATGGCTGTCACAAAATATCCAGATGGAGCAGTGAGCTGCTGACACTATCCGGAGAGAACATAACAAAAGGGTTCCCATACTGAGACAGACCAAAAGGTCCATCAAGCCCAGCATCCTGTTTCCATCAGTGGCCAATCCAGGTCACAAGTACCTGGCAAGATCCCAAAAGAGTAAAACAGATTTTATGCTGCTTATCCTAGAAATAAGCAGTAGATTTTCCCCAAATCCATCTTTATAATGGCTAATGGGCTTTTCTTTTAGGAAATTATTTAGACCTTTTTTAAACCCTGCTAAGATAACTGCTTTTACCACATTCTTTGGCAACAAATTCCAGAGCTTATCTGGATAGCACTTAGAACAGCTTCGGCGCCTACTTTTGTTTTAAAATAGACTTGAAACATGCATTTTTTTTCCATTTTTAAGTAGGTGCCTAGTTATAAAATTACCTTCTGCATGGGTGCGTTATCCCTTTACATACATAAATGGATTGTTGCCATTCTACAACAGGGCACCTCCTTTTAGGTGCTCCTATAATGTGGGGTGACAGCCTAATCTGTATAGGCACTTGTACATTTCACATTCTATATGATACTTGGGCACTGCATAATGGAGTTGTGGGAGAGATGCCAGTGCCAGAAATGGTATTCAAAGCTGACGAGTCAGAGAAACTGAATGAAATCTCTATAAACCTGAAAAATGTAATGGCGTTATTTGACAAATTGAAGAGTAGCAAATCGCCTGGACCTGGTGGTATTCCTCCCAGAATATTGATAGAATTGAAAAATGAACTTGCAGAACTATTGTTAGTAATATGCAATTTATCTTTAAAATCAAGCACGGTACCAGAAGACTGAAGGGTGGCCAATGCAACACCAATTTCTTAGAAAGGTTCCAGAGGTAATCCAGGAAATTATAGACTGATGAGCCTGACGTTGGTGCCGGGCAAAATGGTAGAGACTATTATAAAGAACAAAATTACAGAGCATATTCAAAAGCCAACATGAACAGTGAAGGGAAATCTTGCCTCACCAATCTATTACTTTTCTTTGAAAGGGTTAACAAAGTCGATATTCTGTATCTGGATTTTCAAAAGCCATTTAACAAAGTACCTCATGAAAGACTCTAGAGGAAATTGGAGAGTCAGGTAATAGGAGGTAGTGTTCTATTGTGGATTAAAAACTGGTTAAAAGATAGAAAACAGAGAGTAGAGTTAAATGGTCAGTATTCAATCTCAGTGGAGAAGGGTATATAGTGGTGTTCCAAAGGGATCTGTGCTGGGAATGCTGCTTTTTAACATATTTATATATGATCTAGAGATGTGAGTAACTAGTGAGATAATTAAATTTGCTGACGACACAAAGTTATTCAAAGTGGTTAAATCGAAGAAGATTGTGAAAAATTATAAGAGGACCTTATGAAACTGGGAGACTGGGCATCCAAATGGCAGATGACGTTTAATGTAAGCAACTGCAAAGTAATGCATGTGGGAAAGAAGAACCCTAACTATAGCTACGTAATGCAAGGTTCCACAATAGGAGTCACCGACCAGGAAAGGGATTTAGGTGTCATCGATGATACGTTGAAACCTCCTGCTCAGTTTGCGGTTTTGGCTAATAAAGCAAATAGAATGTTAGGTATTATTAGGAAAGGAATGGAAAACAAAAATGAGGATGTTATCATGCCTTTTTATCTCTCCATGGTGCGACTTCACCTCGAATATTGTGTGCAATTCTGGTCATCGCATCTCAAAAAAGACATAGTGGAATTAGAAAAGGTACAGAGAAGGATGACGAAAATGATAAAGGGGATGGGACTATTTCCCTATGAAGAAAGGCTAAAGTGGCTAGGGATCGTCAGCTTGTAGAAAATATGGCTGAGGGGAGATATAACAGAGGTTTATAAAATAATGAGTGGAGTGGAACGGGTAGATGGGAATCGCTTGTTTATTCTTTCCAAAAATACTAGGACTAGGCAGCACGCAATGAAGCTACAAAGTAGTAAATTTAAAATGAATCAGAGAAAATACTTCTTCACTCAATATGTAATTAAACCCTGGAATTTGTTGCCAGAGAACATAGTAAAAGCAATTAGCTTAGCAGGGTTTAAAAAAAGGTTTGGCTAGCTTCCTAAAAGAAAAATCCACAAGCCATTTTTAAAATGGACTTGGGGAAAATCCACTGCTCATTTATAGAATAAGCTCAACTCCATGGTAGATAGAATTATCTGGAGTAAATGACTTACGTTTTTTTTTTGGTTTTTTTGAGGGGAAAGTCTCATATATATAGTCACTGGGTGCTCTTATATCATTTTACTCACAAACAGGTGAGGCCCCTTCTGTAATCATCGACAAAACCCCCTTCCTTCCTTCCTTCCTTCATGTACTGTCTACCTCTGTTGGAAACTGAGTAAAAAAAGATTTAAAAAAGCAGTTTCCAACAGAGGTAGAGAGTACATGAAGGAACTGGGTGTTCAGGGTATATAGTCACTGGGTATATAGTCACTGGGTGCTCTTGTATCATTTCACTTACCAACAGGTGAGGCCCCTTCAGTGACAATTTGTAAATTGTCACTGAAGGGGCCTCACCTGTTGGTAAGTGAAATGATACAAGAGCACCCAGTGACTATATATGAGACTTTCCCCTCAAAAGAACAAAAAACAAAAAAACAACAAAAAAAAACATAACACAGGATGCTAGACTTGATGGACCTTCAGTCTGTCCCAGTGGCAATACTTATGTTCTTATGTTTCCATTCCTCTGCATATGCTATTGCTTATCCCCCCTCCCCCATACAATATCTGCCTTAGCTTCCTTCTCCCAGCCCTGCATGAGTTCCCTTGTCCTTATATCCTATCACCTTTTGTCAGACCCTAGCCCCTTCTCTCATGTCTAGCATTAGGTGGAGGCAGCCCAAACTCCTCTGCTGCTTCCTGAAGGTTAACCGGGCACTGGCAAGTAACATACATAGTAACATAGTAACATAGTAGATGACGGCAGAAAAAGACCTGCACGGTCCATCCAGTCTGCCCAACAAGATAACTCATATTTGCTGCTTTTTGTGTATACCCTACTTTGATTTGTACCTGTGCTCTTCAGGGCACAGACCATATAAGTCTGCCCCGCACTATCCCTGCCTCCCAACCACCAGCCCCACCTCCCAATCACCGGCTCTGGCACAGGCACAGACCGTATAAGTCTGCCCAGCACTATCCTCACCTCCCCACCACCAGCCCTGCCTCCCAACCACCGGCTCTGGCACAGACCGTACAAGTCTGTCCAGCACTATCCCCGCCTCCCAACCACCAGTCCCGCTTCCCACCACCGGCTCTGGTACAGACCGTATAAGTCTGCCCAGCCCTATCCCCGCCTCCCAACCACCAGCCCCGCCTCCCGATCTTGACTAAGCTCCTGAGGATCCATTCCTTCGGCACAGGATTCCTTTATGCTTATCCCACGCATGTTTGAATTCAGTTACCGTTTTCATTTCTACCACCTCCTGCGGGAGGGCATTCCAAGCATCCACTACTCTCTCCGTGAAAAAATACTTCCTGACATTTTTCTTGAGTCCGCCCCCCTTCAATCTCATTTCATGTCCTCTCATTCTACCACCTTCCCATCTCCGGAAAAGGTTCGTTTGCGGATTAATACCAACAAAACAGCCCATTTTACAAAGGAAGACAGTGTCAACACTAGTGGCTGTGTTTGCGTAGGTAGCACTATACACGTGTATAAGAGGCAATACATGCATTATAGGGAGGACCACCCAGAACCCACCTCCCTAAAATCTCTGCATGCTGCTGTACTATATACACAACTAGCACCTTTTTGAAAAAAATGCTACTTACTACTACTTACCATTTCTACAGTATTCAGACCAGTGCCCATTTACATCTATAGTTAAAGTTAGGACAGTATTTTTGCTGTCCTAACTTTAGCTGCATACTTAACTGGTTAGTGGTCTGAATATGGCCGCTAAGCAGTTAAGTCTCAGCTCCTCCCTGGCTCCACCCAAGCTCCGCCCATGGACCGCCCCAGCATTAATCAGGCAGTGCATAGCCAGTCTGTGGTGCTACTAAGTGGTACTCTCTGGTTAAGTGCTGATGATATCAGCATTTAGATGGATATAGGCAATTTAACCAGGCAGGAACTTCTCCTGCCTGGTTAATCACTTTGAATATTGGGTGGAATGTTTATAGAAGTAACCTACTCATTCTATAATCTTGTGCACACAGTTTTATGCTTAGCACACAAAACTGAGCATGAAGAACGTAGAATGCCTACAGTTATGTGGGTAACTTAATTAACAAAGTAACTGCTAATTGGCACTAACAACCAGTTATAGGTGATAATTAATGTTAATTGGCAATAACTTGCAGTTGCTTGTGTAAGTGCACTTAGTCGGTATTCTATAACCTTATAGGTCGATGCTCATAAGGTAACGCTGGCACTAGAGGGGATTAGCACCAGACTAGTACTGGCATTAGTGAGCACAGAATGCTCAGACGGCTCTAGCATGGGAGACAATGTGGACATCAAAGATTAGCGCAAATAGAATGCAAATATAGTCAAACTGATGTTAATGAAGTCATTTCCTATTCTCTCTCAATGCTCAAAGAACAGCACTCAGAACAAAGCTGCCCATACAGCATGGAGTAGGTATTAAGGTGCTTGAAGAGAGGATTTCTGATGATTCTGATAATTTTGATTTTATTTTGGAATTGGAAGAAAGCCTGTGTAAGCCTATAAGCGCTGGTACGAAGAAATAAATGTGCATGAGTCCGAGTAAACCCGAAAGTGAAAGTACACATTGGCATCAGTTTCCTGAGCTTAAATATAAGCCTTCCAAGTAAAAAAAAATGTTGAAGTTTATATTTAAAGGCACAGAAAACAACAGTCATTTTCGGATATAAAGACCTGTAGTTCAGTCTTAGTCTCATTTGTCTTTGAACAAGACTTGAATTCTTTGATGAAATCGTACTTTAAAAATGCTTTGACCCTTTTTTGTGGGGCTAGGATATGGATATATCCCGATGTGACTAAGACGACTCAGGATAGACGAAAATTATTCCTTGCTTTAAGGGAAGAGACTAAAGCTATAGGAGCAAAGTTTCTTTTGGTTTATCCCTGCAAATGTATTGTTTACTATATGAATAACAAATATGTCTTCCTTGAGCCTGATCAGCTCAAATTTTTTCTGGATCAGAAAAGTTTAACCAAATAATTTCTATTATAAGTTGAATTAAGAAAAAGTGCTAATTCGACCAGGCCATATTTCCTGAACAAATGCTTCTTTTGCCTACTATTATTTTTTAGCCCCCTACTAGTTTGATGGTCTGAGGCAGAGCTATTTTATGTAATTGTTACAGTATAGTTGAAATTGCTTATATTCTATTTTTTCTTTTCTTCTTTTGTTAAATATTCTATTGGGAAAATACTAGCTCTATATTACTGGAATCAAGTGTATAGCTTGTAAATGTTTAAATTCAATAAAAAATAAAATAATAAAAAAATAAAGGCACAGAAAACAGGTGCTAATGTGTGCTTTTCTTTCAGGTTTGCCTGGCACATGCGCACAAGACCTGAGCTTACCGTGAAACTCTTTTGTGCATGCACCAAGCATGTTCCCCTTGCTTTCGCTTCTATAGTGTGCATAGAATTTGAATACATTTCCTATACGTATTAGCAAGCTAGTTTTCTACATTGCTCCGGTGGTATGGATTGTGTGCTGTTAGCTTTATCCTGGGAATTCTGAGCATCGGCCTGCTAGTGCTCAAATTCTATAGCACGTTACTGCAAAAGGGGTGTGGACATGGGAGGGGCATGGACAGGTCAGGGGCAGACCCAGCCCTTATGCGGTAAGGTTGTAAAATACTGTCAGTGATGCATAAGCATTTACACCAGCCTCTAACATGGCATAAGTACTTGCAACTAAAGTTAGGCACTAGAATGCAGACTTACACTAATATTCTATAGCGACAATTACGCATGTAATTGCCAATCTAGAATTTGTGCTTAGCACCCAGCATTTTACCACCTAACTTTAGGTGACCTTTAGAAAATTACCACCAGATTCTATATAGCGTGCTTAGTGTTTCACACTGAAATCCAAGCATATTCTGTAACAACTTGCGTAACTTAATTGGCTTTACAAGCCAATCGGCATTGTTAACATCACTTAACATGCAATAATGAGCACTAATTGGCAATAAATAAAATTAGCAGGCATTAATTGCTAAGCGTATTCTGTAACGCACTGTGCCTAAATTCTAATACGTGCAAGAAAAAAGGGACATGGTTATGTGCAAGGAAATGGGCATTTCATGGGTGTTCCAAAATGTAAGTGTTGTTATAGAATATGGCCCAATGCGCTTAAATCTACGCACCAGGATTTATGCCACATTTTCATTGGTGTAAATGGAGGCACGTAGCTTTAGGCACTAAGATATCAATTAATTGTATCCTTTATACTGTGCCTAAATATAGAATACGCTTAGGCGGAAATGTTTTCCTTGCGGATTTTCTAGATGTCATATATATATATAGAATCTGTCCCTAAGTGTGTCCTATTTCTTTACATTCCTTAGATCTATACTTTTATGTTCTATTGAAATTATGATACGTGAAGGCCCATTTTACATAGAAGCAGTGGTGTTCCTTGGTTGGCTGCCACCTGGGGCGGTTCGCTGCTGAGCCCCCCCCCCCCCCCCCCGGATGCAGCATCATCACCCCCCGGGTGCACTGCTCTTATCTCCTGGGGTGCTGGGAGCAGTTGCTCGGCTGTCGGCTCTGCCAGTTTCCTGATTCCTCTGCCCCCCCCCCCCCCCCCTCAGCATGCACCTGGGACAGACCGCCCCCATTGCCCCGCCCTCAGTATGCCGCTGCATAGAAAATTGCAATTCTTGCATCCAGGTCGGGACATGCTCAGTTCCAGTGGTATGTTATAACAGACTCTGCTAAATACATGTGCATCTGTATTTGCTGGCACACCCAGCAGGAGCAGCCACTTCACAATTATACACGTGGAAAAATTAAGCAGCACAAACCCAACAGCTTCCACATGGAAGTGGTGCTACTTCCACACAGCTGTTCAGTTTTAGAATTCTAGACCAGGAAGTGCAGCCAGTTCAGGTGTAGACCAGAATTTTTATTTTTCTTCATTTCAGAGGTAGAAATATTCAGCAGGGGATTAAAGACAATTACTAATCTGTCATGTAAAGTCTGGCTGAAATGAAAACTTTTTAAAATTCTGTGCATACGTTTGAATGAGTGTAAACTCCAACAAAGATATTTTTCTCAAAAGTATGTATTTCCTTTGTAAAATGGGCAATACACCTGTTGGTTGATTATTTATTTATTTATTGGGCTTTACTAATTGCCTTTATGAACAGATTCACCCAAGGCAGTGTACAGCAGGTCCAGTTTAATATAAAACTTACAAATCTGTTAACAACATAACAGTAAAATGACCAAATATAAATACAATAAATGAGGTAAACTTTTTGTCTTGCCCAAGCCGTATCACCACACCCCCATGAAATCTCTGCATTTATATCACAGCTTTCTGAATACACATGTAGATACTTGTAAAATAACCCCCATATTCTGTCATAGAGTTCTGCTAACTGGCACAACTGAGAGTCAGGTAAAATTCTTCTATTATTTTCTTTCTGCTTTGGCTATGACAGAATATAGCTGTATGCTCTTATATTTCCTGGATTGCTGATACCACCAGTGGATCTTCTGCATTGCAGGAAAAAAAAGAAATGCTACTTTGTAATGTGCTTAGGCAGAGTAATTAAAGTAGATAGCTAGACTTTTTTGCTAAGTACAGTACATCTTTCTTTTTTTTTTAGGAAAGGCCAGAAGATGTAATTAAAGCCTTATTTCATCCTAGTCAGAAATTGATTTCTTGGCTACAGCAAACAGAAATGAGTCAACTACACCCAAAAATCATTGAAGAAGGATCGAGACTTTCTTACCCAAGGACCTATAGAAGTTTTAGAAATACATAAGGGCCCTTTAACAAAGGCATGGGAGGGCCTACGCACATACAGCGCACGCCAAATCGGCACTACCGCCCGGCTAGCACGTGAGCCGGGCAGTAATTCCAAATTTGACACTTGTCAAATCCTGCAGTAGAAAATAATATCCTATTTTCTACCGCGGACTGCTTACCTAGTGCATGAGACCTTACTGTTAGGTCCATGGGTGGCGGTAAGGTCTCAGGCTGAAAATAGACGCACGCTGGTTTAAATTTTAGCGCACATCCCTTTTCTAGCCCCTTATAAAAAAAAGGTTCTTTTTCCTAGACATGGTAAAAAAATGGCCCAGCATGCGCCCAAAAGACGTGCTCACGCTACCGTGGGCCACTTTTTACTGTGGCTTAATAAAAGGATCCCTTAGCCCTCTAATGTGAGGCTTTCTAGCATTCAAACCCATAACCTTATATACCAAAGCCTGGAACCACAGAGCTCACTTAGCTGAACTTCTAGTGGTAGAAAGACTTGGTAGAGGGGAGAGAGGACAAGAGGTGCATCTAATCAAAGATTATACATAAGGAGAGTCAGTCAGACATACCCTTGCTGGTACATCAGTTCTTTGTGGGCCTACACAAAAAAGACTGGAAGAGGTGCAAAGAAAAGCTACAAAATGGTATGGGATTTGCATTGCAACCGTACGACGAGAGACTTGCTGACCTGAACATGTATACCTTGGAGGAAAGGAGAACAGGGGTGATATGATACAGAGTTCAAATATTGAAAGGTATTAATCCGCAAACGAACCTTTTCGGAGACGGGAAGGCGGTGGTAGAACTAGAGGACATGAATTGAAGTTAAAGGGTGGCAGACTCAGGACTAATGTCAGGAAGTATTTTTTCACGTAGAGGGTGGTGGATATGTGGAATGCCCTCCCGCGGGAGATGGTGGAGATGAAAACGGTAATGGAATTCAAACAAGCGTGGGACAAACACAAAGGAATCCTGTTTAGAAGGAATGGTTCCACGGAATCTTAGCAGAGATTGGGTGGCAACGCCAGTAATTGGGAAACAAAACGGGAGCTGGGCAGACTTCTACGGTCTATGCCCTGATCGTGACTGAATAGATAGGGATGGGCTGAAGTGTAAATTGTAAGGGGCTTTGACGTTAGCTTCAGAACTTAGTACAAGAACAGTACTGGGCAGTCTTCTACGGTCTGTGCCCTGAGAATGGCAAGGACAAATCAAACTCGGGAATACAAATAAAGTATCAAATACCATGTAAATGAGTTTATCTTGTTGGGCAGACTGGATGGACCATACAGGTCTTTATCTGCCGTCATTTACGCCGCTGCATAGAACAGATGGAAAATGCAGATCGTCAACAATATAAAACAAGGGAGCGCTATAGAAATGTTAAATAGTAGTAGTTGTAATAATATTACAATTCTCATGTAGAGCCACAAAACACCCTTTTAGGGCAGATAGTGTTCACAATGAGCTCCTTTTATTAACGACCATATGTAGATCTTTCAAGAGGTAGTGTGTCATGATTTAGGCTCTACACCCTTTCTGATGTTTTGGTGCAACCTCAGTAAGGCCAACACACAATCTCTCCACTGCAAAACACTATACACAAACTTGTGCAAAACCACACTCATAACCTTACCAAACCATAACAGCACTAATTCCAAGGACAGGACGAGCTACAACCTTATACGTGGAAAGGCAGCACTATAATTACACCGGGCTCTAAAACAGTGGCGTAGCCAGACAGCCAATTTTGGGTGGGCCTGAGCCCAAAGTGGGTGGGCACAAAAGTTTCTCTCTGTCCCGCCCCCTTCCTCCCCCTCTCCCCCAGCATCTCCCAACTCAAAATAGAAATAGAAACACTTTAGCTCATGAGGAAAGTGACATCCGCTATGCTATCATATTTCAGTTAAGATTCAAAATAAAATGCCTTTTCTACCTTTGTTGTCTGGTCATTTTCTTTTTCCATCATGTTGATCCAGTTTCTCTTTTGAACTTTCCAATCTTTCTGCTATTTCTCCTTCAAGCAGCTGTTGTCCATTTGTCTTTTTCTCCTTTCTTGTTCCATTCCCTCATTTCACTTGCCATTGACCTTTCCATTTTAGCTCTTTCCTCTCTTTTTTTTCTTTTCTCTGTCCACCCAAATTTTATCCTAACCCCTTTTCCTTTGTTTTACTTTTCAGATACCTGTCAGATTTCCATTTCATTTTCACCCACTAGTTCTCCTAGTCCCCATCTCTCTACTTTCCCTGCAATCCATTCCCTTCCATCTTCAATCTATTCCCCATTACCATATTTCTTTCCCCTGTAATCAACATCCTCCTCTGTTCATTTCCTTGCCACCCACTTGGCCTCTCCCACATGGTTCCACCTTTCCCAGTGTCTCTTTCCCTCCACCCTTCTAGCCCAGCATCTGCTCCCTCTCTTCTCCCCACCCTTCACCCCCTCCCAGCAACTTCCTGTCACTTCTCTCTTTCCTCTTGCCCCCTCTCCCATGATCCAGTGTGGCCAGGATCTCCCCCATTCCTTCCCTCATGCCCAGCTCCCCCTCTCTATGACCTATCCCTCCCCATGGCAAGAATTTCATCCATTCCTTCCCTCATACCCAGTACCCCCTCTCCCTAACCTGCTCCTCCCTGTGGCCAGAATTCTACCTTCCAGAATTCTGCCTACCAAGCCATCTACCCCTCCCCCCCCCCCCCCCCCCCCTCTCCCTTCAGCTCTCTAATCTTCCTGTTCACTGCAGCGGCCCCTTTCCTCTGCTGGACCTTCATTATTGCTTGCCTCCGTGGGGAGATGTCATCATCCATTTCTCAGTTGCAGCATCCGATTCCGAAGATCCATGGCAGAGGAAATCAGCTGATTGAATTCCCAAGCACTTTCTTCCGACTGCAGCGCGGGGCCAGCCACATGCCCGCGAACAGCTCTGCACAGCGTTCCGACTCCAAGTCCCGCCCCTTAAGACACAACGGCCTGTTTCCGATACAGAGAAACAGGAAGTTTGTATCTTAAGGGGCGGGACTTGGAGTCGGAACGCTGCGCAGAGCTGTTCGCGGGCATGTGGCTGGCCCCGCGCTGCAGTCAGAAGAAAGTGCTTGGGGATTCAATCAGCTGATTTCCTCTGCCACGGATCTTCGGAATCGGATGCTGCAACTTGTTTGCTGAGCTGGCGTGTGCAGCTGGGAGATAACTTCGCTGCTGAAGGTGCAACAACGGAGGAGGGATAGTGGCTGGTTTTCTGCTGGGTGGGCCTGAGATGAAAATGGGTGGGCCCAGGCCCGCCCAGGCCCACCCGTGGCTACGCTCCTGCTCTAAAACACCAGTACACAACCTACAGAAACAAACAAAAAAAAACAACCAAAAAGGGCTGCAAATACTACACGCTAGCAGAATACTGCATCTTGATCACACATGAAAAGCATATGACACAACAGATATGAAGGCAAAATACTGAACTGGAAAGTTACCTCAAGAAGTCAGACTCAGCATACAGCAATACTAGAAAAAATTGAAACTTACATGCAAAGTATCACAGATGCACATTTCCAAAAGCTGACATATTCCAATTAATAAATTCTGAATAAAAAAATGTTTTCTACCTTTGCTGTTTGAGCATTTAGTTTTTCTATTAGCTTTGGTCCCAGTGTCTTCTATTTTATGCAGTGGCTTCTTTCCATTTGATATTTTTTCTCTCACCATGTCCACCATCCTTCTGTGTCCTTATTCGTCCTGTCTACCATCTGTAACCGTGTCCCTGTCCTTTCTCCAGTTTCAACATCTGCCCTCAAAGTGTTCCGATCCAGCCCTTAAATTCAGCAATTTTCCCTCCATCCATATCCAGCATTTCTTCTCACTCCCCTCCCCACCATCCATGTGCATCTACTTCCTCTACTACTACTTATCATTTCTAAAGCACTACTAGACGTATGCAGCACTGTACACTTGAACATGAAGAGACAGTCCCTGCACGACAAAGCTTACAATCTAATTAGGACAAACAGGACAAACAAGAGATAAGGGAATATTAAAGTAAGGATGATAAAATAAGGGTTCTGAACAAGTGAATAAGGGCTAGGAGTTAAAAGCAGCATCAAAAAGGTGGGCTTTTTGCTTAGATTTGTCTTCCCTCCCCTCCATCCATGTCAAGCATTTCTCCTCTCTCCCTTCCCCTCCATCTGTGTGCATCTCCTTCCTTTGTCTTTCCTTCTCTCCATCCTCGTCCAACATTTCTCCTCTCTTCCCTGCCCTCTACTCCATCCAAGTCCAGTATTAATCCTATCTTCCCTCCCCTCCATCCATGTGCATCTCCTTCCTGACTTCCTTCCCCACCATCCATCCATGTCCAGCAACTCTCCATTCTCCCCTGCCCTCTCCTCCATCCATCCATATCCAGCAAATTTCCTCTCTCCCCTGCCCCCTCCATCCATACATGCCCAGAAATTCTCCTCTCTCCCCTGCCTCCTCCATTCATCCATGTCCAGCAACTCTCCATTCTCCCCTACCCTCTCCTCCATCCATCTCCAGCATATTTCCTCTCTCCCCTGCCCCCTCCATCCATGTCCAGCAATTCTCCTCTCTCCCCTCCCCTCCCCCCCCCCTCCCCTCCTCTCCTGTCCAGCGATCTCTTCTCACTAACATTAGGTAACTATGATTTGGATTGTTCTTCCCAATGTACATCACTTTGCATTTGTCTACATTTTAAATTTCATCTGCCATTTGGATGCTCAGTCTTCCATTTTCCTAAGGTCCTCCTGCAATTTTTCAGAGTCTACATGTGTTTTAACAACCTTGAACACTTTTGTGTCATCTGCAAATTTAATCATCTCACTTGTCATTCTGATTTCCATATTATTTATAAATATGTTAAATAGCATCGGTCCCAGTACAGATCCCTGCAGCACCCCACTATTCATCCTCCTCCATTGAGAGAAATGTCCTTTTAACCCTTCCCTATGTTTTCTGTCTAATAACCAATTCCTAATCCACAGCAGAACATTGCCGCCTATTCCATTACTCTTTAATTTTCTCAGGAGTCTCTCATAAGGAACTTTGTGAAAAGCTTTCTGAAAATCCAGATACACTACATCAACTGGCTCACCTTTATCGACATGTTTATTCATGCCTTCAAAGAAATGAAGCAAATTGGTGAGGCAAGACTTCCTTTGGCTGAAACCATGCTGTGTCCCATTAAACTATGTTTATTTATGTGTTCCGTAATTTTATTCTTAATAATAGTTTCCACTGTTTTATTTGGCACTGACATCAGGCCTGAAACTCTTTTTAAAAATCAGCATTACATTGGCCACACTCCAATCTTCAGGTAATACTACAGACGGTTTTACGACAAGTTACAGATTACTAACAGCTGATCATCAATTTCATGTTTGAGTTCTTTCAGTACTGTTGGATGAATGCCATCCAGTCCAGGTGATTTAATACTCTTTTATTTGTCAATTTGGCTCAGTACATCTTCCAGGTTCACCAAGATTTCTTTCAGTTCCTCATCATCATTACCCTTGAAAACCATTTCCAGTACAGGTAGATTTCTTACATATTCTTCCATAAAGACCGAAGCGAAGTGATAATGATACTGTTTTGGTTATTTTGTAGGTTTTTCATGGCAGTTCTTTCTAGTGGAGAAAGGTTGTATAGAATTTTCTTTTGTTTTCTGGAAAGTTGTGATCTCACCCTATGTCTGAAACTCTCTGTGTAATTGTCTAATTTATTAGTTTGTCCAACTTGTGGGGTGAAATATGTATTATTTTGTTTACAATTGTATTCTGGTCTGTTGATGGTGTCTCTTTTGTGGAAATATATTTTCAGGCAGTGTTTCCTAAAAAAAAAGTATTCTAGATCTGAGCACAGTTGAATTTCATCTAGTTAGCTGGAAGAGAAAAAGGAAAATCCTTTAGACAGTACTGAGATCTCATGCTGCGATAATTGGTAGAGAAATTTATTATCCCCATTTTACACTTCCATTAGTGTGATCAGTGGGAATTTGACTGCATGAGATTTGTTGACTCTTATGTTCTCCTGATGTGTATGAATTCTTTTATTTTTATTTTCCTCAAATGGATTGAAAAGCATATCCAAATTATTTAGGTTTGCTCAATCAGATGTTGAGCTGGTGATACAGATTATGGAGAAGGGAATCCAGTTTTCTGTGCTTCTTTTGGCTAGTAACATAGGGGCCAATTATTCAGTGTGATTTCACCAGATAAAAGGATTCCTACCTGGTTAAATAATGCTGATTGAGTCGGACACTAATATTCAGTGGCACTTAACCATCCTGGAGGCCCAGGCCAAACATATTCCACGTATCAGAAAAGGAGGACGGAAAACCAAACGACAGCCGGCGTGGTTAAAAAGTGAGGTAAAGGAGGCTATTGGAGCTAAAAAGGAATCCTTCAGAAAATGGAAGAAGGAACCGAATGAGGAAAATAAGAAGCAGCATAAGGAATGTCAAGTCAGATGCAAAGCGCTGATAAGAAAGGCAAAGAGGGATTTTGAAAGAAAGATAGTGTTAGAGGTGAAAACTGATAGTAAAAATTTTTTTAGATACATTAAAAGCAGGAAACCAGCAAAAGAATCGGTTGGCCTGCTGGATGACTGGGGTGGTAAAAAGGGGCGATCAAGGAAGACAAAGAAATAGCAGAAAACTAAATGAGTTCTTTGCTTTGGTCTTCACCGAGGAAGATTTGGATGGGATACCGGTGCCGAACAGGGTATTCGAAGCTGAAGAGTCAGAAAAACTTATTATCTGTAAATCTGGAAGACGTAATGGAGCAGTTCTGCAAACTGAAGAGTAGCAAATCTCCTGGACCAGATGGTATTCACCCTAGGGTACTGATAGAACTAAAAAATGAGCTGGCAGAGCTACTGTTATTGATTTGTAATTTATCCTTAAAATCGAGCATGGTAACAGAAGATTGGAGGGTGGCCAATGTAACACCGATATTTAAAAAAGGTTCCAGAGGAGACCCGGGAAATTATAGGCCGGTGAGTCTGACGTCGGTGCCAGGCAAAATGGTGGAGACTATTATCAAGAACAAAATTACAGAGCACATTCAAAAGCATGGACTAATGGGACAAAGACAACATGAAGGGAAGTCTTGCCTCATTAATCGCCATTACCTTTTACAATAAAGCATCTTTTATCCTCCTTGGACTTACCTCACTGGTTTGTTTTGTTTCTCATGGTTTTGTGAGGTTTCTCTCCTCCTCTTGTTGTTTTGTTTGCTCACTAGTCTGCTGCATTTCTTTGAAGGGGTAAACAAACATGTGGACAAAGGTGAGCCGGTTGATATTGTGTATCTAGATTTTATAGAAAGCGTTTGATAAGGTCCTTCATGAAAGACTACAGAGGAAATTAGAGGGACATGGGATCGGAGGTAATGTCTTACTGTGGATTAAAAACTGGTTGAAAGATAGGAAACAGAGAATAGGATGAAAAGGTCAATATTGGCAATGGAGAAGGGTAGTTAGCGGGGTCCTCCAGGGATTGGTGCTGGGACCTCTGCTTTTTAACATATTTATAAATGACCTAGAGATGGGGGTAACTAGTGAGGTACTCAAATTTGCCGATGATACAAAGTTATTCAAAGTAGTCAAATCACAGGAAGATTGTGAAAAACTACAAGAGGACCTTACAAGACTGGGAGACTGGGAGGCATATTTTCAAAGCACTTTGGGAGGCTAAGTTCCATAGGTTTCTATGGAACTTTGGGAGGCTAAGTGCTTTGAAAATATGCCTGTGGGCGTCTAAATGGCAGATGACGTTTAATGTGAACAAGTGCAAAGTGATGCATGTGGGAAAGAGGAACCCAAACTATAACTACGCCATGCAAGGTTCAGCATTGGGAGTCACGGAGCCAGAAAGGGATCTAGGTGTCATCATTGATGATACGTTGAAAACTTCTGCTCAAAGTGCTGCTGCGGCTAGGAAAGCAAATAGAATGTTGGGTATCATTAGGAAAGGGATTGAAAACAAAAATAAGGATATTATTTTGCCATTGTATTGCTCCATTGTGCGACCGCACCTCGAGTATTGTGTTCAATTCTGGTTGCCGCACCTAAAAAAAGACATAGCGGAATTGGAAAAGGTGCAGAGAAGGGCGACAAAGATGATACAGGGGATGGGACGACTTCCCTATCAGGATAGGCTGAAGAGGCTGGGGCTCTTCAGCTTGGAGAAAAGGTGGCTGAGGGGAGATATGATAGAGGTCTATAAGATAATGAGTGGAATGGAACGGGTCGATGTGGAGCGTCTGTTTACGCTTTCCAAAAATACTAGGACAAGGGGGCATGTGATGAAGCTGCAGTGTGGTAAATTTAAAACGAATCGGAGGAAATTGTTCTTCGCTCAACACGTAGTTAAACTCTGGAATTTGCTGCTGGAAAAAGTGGTTAAGGCGGTTAACTTAGCGGACTTCAAAAAAGGGTTGGACGGCTTCCTGGAGGAAAAAGCCATAGAATGTTATTGAATGGACGAGGGAATAAAGCAGTATTTCTAGGATGGGCAGGACAAATTGCTTTTTCTTTTGGCTGCTGTCGGTGACAGGGTGCTGGGCTCGATGGATCCTTGGTCTGTCCCAGCATGGCGATGCTTATGTACTTATGCTTATGCTGGGGTGATTCATAGGTGGAGTTATCTAGGCACCAATGATTTTTCAGTGCTGATGCCTGGATAACTATCCAGGCAAGCTGGGCTAGATAAAATGGTGTACTAATTGATCCTGATAGCTATCTAGGTACCAGTACTGAATAGGGTGTGTAGCCAGAAAATTTTAATTTTGAATCATTTCCCATGTCATTTCTGGGAATGTTCATCTTTTATTATGTCATCACGGGAGCAATGTCATTCATTATTCATGAAAAGTGAGCACTTCTTTCCGATAGTGTGTGCATGTGTTCTCTATTTGCACTTGTACAATGACCATGCATGCACACACTATTGGAAAAGTGTGCAAACTCTCCCATGAATATTTTTGAATAAATGTGCACTATTTGTGAATAGTGTGCACTACTGACAGGACAAGAAAAAAAACACAATTTGTTTTGTTTTTTCTGCTCATTTTCATTTGTCAACATGAAATGACAAATAGGATTTGATACTGACATATCCTATGTCATTTGAAATGAATGCAAATCCTTGAATATCAGTCAGATGTATCCAGATGTGGCTTAATATCCAGTCCCAAATCTAACTGTGATGGTATTTCAAAAATATATATAGCTAGAGGGGGGGGGGGGGGGGGGGGGGGGGGCAAGGCATGGAGGAGTGGCCTAGTGGTTAAAGTACCAGCCTTGACATCAGGAGGTGGCTGGTTCAAATCCTGCAGCTGCTCCTTGTGATCTGAGGCAAGTCACTTAACGCCCCATGGCCTCAGGTACAAACTTAGACTGTGAGCCCTCCAGGGACAGGGAAATACCCAGTGTACCTGAATATAACTCACCTTGAGCTACTACTGAACAAAGTGTGAGCAAAATCCAAAAATAAAATTTAAAAAAATATCACAAACCTAGACAAAGAAACCTGACTTGTATGACTTCAATTCAGAAACAATGTACTATTCAGCTCAGAACTGGATTCATCAATGTGTGAGAGACATCGTAGTAAGAAAATGTTAGTAGAGCATGAATGAAGTGTTGTTTTATCACTGAAAACAGACTGTGATATGCCACAGCAAATTAGTCCTACAGTGTATGAGTGCTTAGTAAGGCAAAAAGTTGGGGGGGGGGTCAGGGGCGGCAGGACATAGCTCTTATCTTTCAGATCTCAGTGCACATAGGTTTGGTGCAAATTAAAGGCATTCACTGGTGAAACGCTTGCTGGTGGCACTAGCTGAACCTGCAATTTGGTGACTGTGCTAGTATAATATAGTCTAGCAAATGTTACAATGAACAGCTTTCAGCACTACTTGATCTGATTTCTACTTCTTTTCAATTCAATCCTGTAGGTCAATTATTTTAGGTGACTTTAACATTCCAGTAAATTACTCATTAGGAGGAGCACATAAGATGGTTATTAAGTTCATGGATAATTTCTTTCAGCAGATGGTTCAGGTTCTCACATATAGATTAAGCAATCAGCTAAATCTAATATTTATATTCCAGGAACTAACACATGAATGCGTTGTGAACCAGGCTCTCCAGGTCACTTGGTTTGATCATAGTTTTATTCATTAAAGTCCTCATTTTACAAGCCCTGTTTGGTGCATACACTGGCACTTAAATGTTTAACTTGCTTAAACTTCGAAGTCCCCATGTTACAAAACTGAAATATGCACGAATCAAATCCAAGTGCGTGCAAAGGGCAAGGGGGTGTGGTCTGGATGTTTTGAGTGGGACAAGGGCGTGGCATGCTCATATATATTTATTCCCCATTTCAGCAGGGACTAAACATCAATTTCCTGGAAGGCAGATGTTGCAATTACACCTGCTACAAGGCATGTTTAAGATTTGGTAAACAGTTGCTATTGAGCAGCATTCCACTAGAGGGATTAGGGAGGTTTCTCCCTTAAATCCAAATGCCAAAATGGCATTTGAAATTGGCCACTGTGACAGTTATTTTTCTAAGTTGCAGAGATAACTGGTTTGAACCTGTCGATATTATATAAGTTTATTTTTCTATAATGGATGTTTATGCTGCATACATGCACCCCCAGATTCTATATACGGTGTAGCAAGTTGAGTTCATTAAATTGTACATGTGCCCAATTTATGCGTGCAACTTAATTGAGTAACGAACCAATCAGCACTGATAATCAGCTAGCAACCAATTACCAGCACTAATTGGCAATAATTGGAATTTAAGTGTACATCTTTTATGCATATTCTAACAAGAAGTGTGCATACATTCCAACACGTGTAGCTGAAAAGGGGGCATGGCCATGGGAGGGATGTGGACATCTCAGGGGCATTTCTCAAGTTTATGCGTGTGGTTATAGAATTTGGGGGAACCGTGCCTAATTTCCTTCTCCTTCTCTGCGCATATCTAGCAGATAGCCAAGACCTGTCGCTTCTTTCACTATAACATCAGCAAAATTCACCCTTTCCTCTCGGAGCACACCACCCGAACACTCGTCCACTCTCTCATTACTTCCCACCTTGACTACTGCAACCTACTCCTCACTGGCCTCCCACTTAGCCATCTATCCCCCCTTCAATCCGTTCAGAACTCTGCTGCACGTCTTATCTTCCGTCAGGACCGATATGCCCATATCACCCCTCTCCTCAAGTCTCTTCACTGGCTTCCGATCAGGTACCGCAATCCAGTTCAAGCTTCTCCTACTTACCTACAAATGCACTCGATCTGCAGCCCCTCATTACCTCTCTACCCTCATCTCCCCTTACGTTCCCACCTGAAACCTCCGCTCACAAGTCAAATCCCTCTTCTCAGTACCCTTCTCCACCACCGCCAACTCCAGGCTCCACCCTTTCTGCCTCGCCTCACCCTATGCTTAGAATAAACTCCCTGAGCCCATACGTCAAGCCCCCTCCCTGCCCATCTTCAAATCCTTACTCAAAGCCCACCTCTTCGATGTCACCTTCAGCACATAACCACTATACCTCCATTGAAGAAATCTAGACTACCCCAACTTGACATTTCGTCCTTTAGATTGTAAGCTCCTTTGAGCAGGGACTGTCCTTCTTTGTTAAACTGTACAGCGCTGCGTAACCCTAGTAGCGCTCTAGAAATGTTAAGTAGTAGTAGTAGTAGTAATTTAGGCGCAGGTAATTATACAAGGTTTTCAGTGGCGTAAATGACCGTACCTAAATGTAGGCATGTTCCCCAGCCCTATGTGCTAGTCTATAAACCGTGCCTAACTTTAGGTATGGTTTATAAAATAGCACTAAGCAATATTTTTGGATGTGCCTAGTTTTTAGATGTCATTTACAGAATGTGTAACCCAGTACATATTTCTGCCGTATTTCAGAACAGGTTCCATGTTGCCAGATTCTGTTCTAAAATACTAGTGAAACTTGAGACGCACTGACCTGCATGACTCATTTCCTACTTCTACAACTTGTCTAAAATGGTGCTCTATATCTTGAACTTGGATGATGTAAGAAACATTGGAGCAAAAGGTTAAAATCAAAGGGGCCGCTATTCAATGAGGTTCCTGCCCAGTTAAACCCTGCTAAGCTGGGTAGTGCTGCTGAATATTGCCACTAACCAGCCATTCCCTAACTAGCAGTCTGTGGGCAGAGTTTAGGCAGAGCTGCATCTTAGCCAGTTATCAGTGATATCCAGTCCACTAACTGACTAAATAGGCAGATAAAGTTAAGAGAGCTGAAAGGCTAACCTAACTTTATCCACCGAGTTAACCGGGCACTGGTCTGAATATTGGTTAATTTCTGGGTTGTTGAGCCTACATAAGTATTGAATGTAGAAAGCCATGCATGCCTTGACATGCATCTTATCTTTTAAGCCTCAACAAGGCTCTACGGAGCTGTCCTTTTCATGAAAATGGGCTTCTTCAGGATCCTGTCTATCAAAGTTTCAGATTGCTCAGATAATGCAATACTTTCCCGCGGGTATTGAGCCTTAAAAGATAAGTTTGCCACTCGGTTTCCTTATTTTTAATGTTTAATGAAATGTTTAAATGATATGAACACGTATTGAGTGTTAAAAGATATTTTGCCACTGTGATTTTTTTGTATGAGACAATTTATGGAATGTCTGTTATATGCAATGAAATATCTAAATAGTAGGAAATGAGGGTTTTTAAAGACCAATGATAGTGGATCTATTGTGAGGCTTTTCATATGCCCTTAAAGGGGTTGTAAAGCCACTCAGGTCTTTCCTCCTATTTGGTACATTACATTAATTTTCAGGTGAGAAGGGATTTAAGTTAAATAATAGGTGGAGTACACACATCCTCTAAATCCCTTGTTCCATCAAGTATTGTAATTTATAAATCAAGAAACTGCGTTTTCAATTTTACTGCACTTTTATTTCTGCTTAAGATTATCACATTCTCATAATACCATCTTTAACAGAGTGCTCTCTGCTATCACTCTCTCTCTCTCTCACACCACATACATACCACTCATTTCAACCACTCTAAATCAATTACAAACAAAGGTGATCACATGATACTAGACTATTACTCCCCATATACAGATTGACAACATGCAGCATGTTTCTTTATTGAATCTTATAGCTGAATCAGTAATCACGAAGAACTATTTCAGATTTCAGCATGAACTCTTTCTCCAAATTAAAGGGGTATCTATGGGGGCTACGGTGGCACCATCTGTAGCCTGTCTTTTCATGGCCTCCCTTGAAGAGCAATTTATTTATAACAGTATATTTAACTCTTCTTTGGTCTCCTGGTGGAGGTACATAGACAATGTTCTTTGATTTGGAAGGGTAGTCAGGAAGAATTGGCAGAATTCCTTGATTATTTAAACCGAGTACACAGCAATATAACTTTTTCTAGCCATATTGGAGGCAATAAGGTTGACTTTTTGGATATCAACATCTTGAATGGGAAATTTGACACCAGGGGATATAGGAAGCCAACTGACCGTAACACACTACTTCACTATGACAGTTTCCATCCCCGTACATTAAAAACAGGTATCCCAGTGGGGCAATGTCTAAGGATTAGGAGACTGTGTTCTGATAAAAAAGTGTTTGTAGATCAGGCAGAGGATATGAAGAACCATTTTATACAAAGGGGTTACCCTAAAAAAATTGTACGAAAAGCTTTCAAAAGAGCTTATAATGCTCATAGGGACTGGCTTTTGAATCCTCAAGAAGCTCAAAGAGACACGCATAACCCCATAACATGTGTTTTGCCCAATGAACCTGGAATATTTGAGATAAAAAAAAATAATTAATAAACATGGGCAGATGCTAGGCATTTCCTCGGTTTTTGAGAGCAAACCTAGGTTTGCATATTCGCGGGGTAGCAACTTAGGAGAACGTCTGAGTAACAGGGACATCATCCAATTAACTGACACTGGTAATGTATGGGGTGCGTATATTGTCGTTATGCATGGGAAACCAAAAGCATAGATTTACCTAATCAATCTAATTGTAAATTTTATTTACATAGCAGAACTGACTGCAATTCCGACATGGTCATTTATGGTATCATCTGTCCATGTGGTAAGTGGTACATAGGACAGACTGTCAAAAAGATCAAGCACCGCTTAGCTCAACACCTTAGTAATATTAGGTTGTCTAAAATGGACACTCCATTAGTAGAACATTGGGTGACCCAGAATCACTCTATATCAGAATTATGGTTTGTGATGTTGATACAGTTTGGAAAAAATGTTTCTGGCAATATCCTACAAAGGATGATGAATAAAGAACAAAGAATAATATATGAATGGGATACGGTTATACCTCGAGGGCTCAACAAAGAAATGAAATGGGCTGGACTATGAGTTCACTTCACTGATTGGTCACATATGGTTCCCTTTGTTCTCTTTAAATGCGTGCATGCGCTAGCGTTCTAGCTATTTTTGGCGCCATTTTCTCCAGGACCCTTGTGGGAGGTTGATCCTGTGAAAGCAGCCGGTTAAGTCAGAAAAGGTATGGGAGTGAATATCAGTTTAGTAGTAGTGAATAACCAAAGTAAAATAAGTATGTATAGTATCTTAGTAGGGTATTGTATCAGCTGTATTTTATGTTTCAGCAGTTGAACTCCCGAAGATGCCAGTTGGCGAAACGCATTGCAAGAGTTGGGTTCGACGAGTAAGAATATACCTGGTGCTGAATGCCGATTTGTGGCCATTACTGAAGGTGTTGTAATGAGCCAATAACAGTCTCCTTAAGAAGGAACCATGACACTAGTCACCCATTGTGAGCCTAAAAAGAGTTGCCGTTCAATTGGACTGGGACAAGAATATCACTAAGAACTCTGGCTTCCAATAAGCGATAAGTGACTTTGAAATTTCTATAACGGAACGATACCAGCATTTTAGCAAAATTGAGAAGGAAAGTGATAACATTTTTCACTGGTAGTGGTAGCGATATAGTCAAGAACCATCATATATGTTGCCAATCTGTTTACGGGGAGTAATAGTCTAGTATCATGTGATCACCTTTGTTTGTAATTGATTTAGAGTGGTTGAAATGAGTGGTATGTATGTGGTGTGAGAGAGAGTGATAGCAGAGAGCACTCTGTTAAAGATGAGAATGTGATAACCTTAAGCAGAAATAAAAGTGCAGTAAAATTGAAAACGTAGTTGCTTGATTTATAAATTACAATATTAGATGTAGTGACTGGATTGGAATACAGGATCTCAGTTTAACTAGCTAATTGTTCCATCAAGTGAGAGATTTTGATTAAATACAATTGTAGAATTATTGAGTCTTTCTGAAGGGATACATCACTGGTCTAGACCAAGCCAAGCCATTCCCAACCCAATCCTTGGGATACACCTAGTCCTATCGGGTTTTCAATTGCATACAAATCTAACTCATGAATATTCATTGTGGATGTCCTGAAAACCCGATGGGACTAGGTGTGCCCCTAGGATTGGGTTGGGAATGGCTGGTCTAGACTGTAAAGAAATTTTGCTGGTGATATTTTAGAAGAATGCTGGATATTTCATAGTTCTAAAGCAAAAAAAAAAAAATAATAACTGGCTCCATCAGGGTCTTTAGTTATCAACCACTAAGGCAATTAGAGTGCAAATGGCAAACAATCAAAAACCCATTATGACAAACAACACTATCAGTCTCATGCAGTCTACTATGAACAGCAAATTATTAAGAGTAAGGCAAAATATTTATTTAAAAATCTTAAAACCTGAGCCAGGGGGGTGGAACAAGAGGGCAGTGTGATATAACCAGCTAGCCACTAGCCAATAATCGTGAATTTTCAGCGGGTCATGGCTGAAAATTCATGGATTGCTGGTTATGGGGCATTTAACCAACCAGGTGTCAATCCTGGCCGGTTATATGCTTTTGAATATCAGGGGATATGAGTCCACATTATTTCAATTCCTTGACCCTAAACAGTTGCTGGAGTTTTGGAAGTGAGAGAAGAGTTGGAAGTTTTGGTGGATAATGCTGTATAAGCTGGCTGCACTCTCCTTATGAAGTGAATGTGTTTAGCATGTCTTTTTTTTCTTATATATATATATATATATATATATATATATATATATATATATATATATATATATATACAGTATATATATATATACTATTGTGTAATTCTTGGTTCCTTAATTCTTTTATTTCCTGATCTTGTGGATAAACTGTAATAGTATATTTCCTCTCTTTTTTTTAAACTCTTGTAGCCTCATGGTTAGTGCAGTGGGCTGAGATTCTAGGGAACCGGGTTTAATTCCCACTGCAGCACCTTGTGACCCTGGGCAAGTCACTTAACCCTCCATTGCTCCAGGTACAAAACTTAGATTGTGAGCTCACAAGGGACAGGCATATAGGATTAGATTCTATGCCAGAAAAATTGGTGCCAAAAATATTTCCGCCTAGGCATATTCTGTAAACCGCACCAAGATTTAGGAGTAATTTATAAAATACACCTAGCCAGTTTATAGAATACGCCTAGCAGCCATGCCTGCACTAACTCTAGTCCACTTCCATTTACACCAAGTAAAACTTGGTGTAAATACTGGTGCCTAAGTTAGGCACGGAGCAGGTGTATTCTATAACTGTGCGCATAGATTTTCAGAACGCCCATGGTTCGCCCATTCCTTACCCATGGTCACAACCCCTTTTTGCCAGAATGCATTAGAAATTACGCACACCTCTTTACAGAATATGCCTAGGAAGTTGTGCATATAAATTCTGATTAATGCCAATTAGTAACAATAATTGCTTGTTAAATGGCAATTATTGGCACTGATTAGCTTATTAAGTAATTAAATTGTGCACGCTCTATAGAATCTGGGTGATTACGAGGGGCATAATCGAAAGGGACACCCAAGTTTTGTTGAGGACGTCCTCGCAAAACGTCCCGATGGAGGGGTGGGGAAACCTGTATTATCGAAACAAGATGGACGTCCATCTTTTGTTTCGATAATACAGTCAGGAAATTTAGGTCGTCCCTAGAGATGGTCGTCCCTAAACTTGGTCGCTTCTGATTTTCGGCAATAATGGAAACCAAGGACGCCCATCTCAGAAACGACCAAATGCAAGCCCTTTGGTCGTGGGAATAGCCAGCATTTCTAGTGCACTGGTTCCCCCTGACATGCCAGGACACCAACTGTGCACCCTAGGGGGCACTGCAGTGGACTTCATAAAATGCTCCCAGGAACAGAGCTCCCTTACCTTGTGTGCTGAGCCCCCCAAACCCCCCTAAAACCCACTACCCACAACTGTACACCACTACCATAGCCCTTACGGGTGAAGGGGGGCACCTAGATGTGGGTACAGTGGGTTTGTGGTGGGTTTTGGAGGGCTTGCTGTTTCCTCCACAAACATAACAGGTAGGGAGGGGGATGGGCCTGGGTCCGCCTTCCTGAAGTGCACTGCACCCACTAAAACTGCTCCAGGTACCTGCATACTGCTGTCATGGACCTGAGTATGACATCTGAGGCTGGCATAGAGGCTGGCAAAAAATATTTTTAAAGATATGTTTTGAGGGTGGGAGGGGGTTAGTGACCACTGGGGGAATAAGGGGAGGTCATCCCCGATTCTGTCCGGTGGTAATCTGGTCAGTTAGGCACCTTTTTGTGGCTTGGTCGTAAGAAAAACAGGACTAGGTAAAGTCATCCAAGTGCTCGTCAGGGACGCCTTTTTTTCCATTATGGGTCGAGGACATCCATGTGTTAGGCATGCCCAAGTCCTGCCTTCGCTACGCCTCCGATGCGCCCCCTTGAACTTTGGTTGTCCCTGCGATGGAAAGCAGTTGGGGACATCCAAAATCGGCTTTCGATTATACCGATTTGGACGACCTTGTGAGAAGGACGCCCATCTTCCGATTTGTGTCGAAAGATGGGTGTCCTTCTCTTTCGAAAATGAGCCCAAATGTGTACAGCACTGCATACATCTAGTAGTGCTATAGAAATGATAAGTAGTAGTAGTATATTTGCTTATTTTCTTAATTGTCACATGGTATATAATATGTATATGTATATTTGTATGAATAATAATAATAATAATAATAATAATAATAACCTCAATAATGTGTTGTAACACAAGCAAACAGTCCACTAATTACCTGTTCTCAGATATGCAGGGAGGACTATTCTTATATTTACAGTCCATGGAAATTAAAACTGGAATAGAATGAGCAACAAAGTTTCTCCCCCAGTCTGAAGTCAGTCCTAGCAAACTAAGTAGTAAAACACTAACCAACGAATTTTTAACTAACCCACAACTACAGGATAATAATACTATACAATGTAAACACATAATAGACTAGATTCTATATATGACACCTACAAAATCAGCACTGAAACAAAATATGCCTAGTTGTATTCTATAAAATACACAATTTAGATGTACTTTATAGAATAAGCCATAATTTCTGCATGGTTTATATAATACGCCGAGCGCCCATCTGAGTGACTAGATTTAGTCATGGGCAGTTACGCCAAGTAAAACTTGGTATAAATGCTGATGCCTAAATTATGCACTAGCCTGCTTATAATCGAAAGAGAAAAACGCCTATATTGCGACCCAAATCGGGAGATGGGCATCTTTCTCCCGTGGGCGCCCAAATCGGTATAAGCGAAAGCTGATTTTGGGAGCTTTTCCAACTGCAATCCGTCGCAGAAACAGGTAAAGTTGATGGGGGCGTGTCGGAGGTGTGGTGAAGGCGGAACTGGGGCGGGGTTATCGGCCGAGGAGAGATGGGCGTCTTTAGCTGATAATCGAAAAAAAAGGTGTTTTTACCGCGATTTTGGGTCACTTTTTTTGGACCCTTTTTTTTCACAAACAAGTCCCAAAAAAGTGTCCCAACTGCCCAGATGACCACTGGAGGGAATCGGGGATGATCTCCCCGGACTCTCCCAGTGGTCACTAACCCCCTCCCACCAAAAAAACCCCACTTTAAAAACGTTTTTTCCAGCCTCTATGCCAGCCTCAAATGCCGTACCCACCTCCATGACAGCAGAATGTGTTCTATCCTCTGACAGCCTTTCCCTGGTTCTGATGTGGCTCTCAGATGAGTGTGACACCTTTTCTGTTATGCACACTGCAGAGTCACATCAGCAATGCATTGTGGTGGGTGTAGGGTATTGGGATCCGTGATTCCACTAGCTTGTGGCAAATGCTCACGATGTTGGTAGTTGGTAGGCTCTACTCCCATGGTGCTTTTCCCCCTGCTTACTGGGTCAGAGTGTGCCCTGTTTTGTTTCCGGTAGTCCATGAGGTAGTGGCCATTTTTGCAAGCCAGTTTTAGATCCCTTTCACTTGTTAGCCACGTTACAGAACTTAGTTCTTACCTTGAATGTGGCTGAAAGAGGGCATTGTACACCTTTCTGCCAGCTCTGACCTACTGCTCATCTCAGTACCAGGGAGACTCGTTGCCAGTGGGACACAACCTCTGATCTGCAGTTGACTGTAAGCATGCTTATTCCAATAAAGGACGTTTTCCGAGAGATTAGTCTTCAGGTGTCAACTGTTGTGCCAATGTTATATAGCAGCAACAAGTCCTAGAGGCCTGCATGTATGCAGGTTCCTGGAGCACTTTTAGTGGGTACCGCAGTGCACTTCAGCCAGGTGGACCCAGGCCCATCCCCCCTACCTGTAACACTTGTGCTGGTAAATGGGAGGTCTCCAAAACCCACTGTACCCACATGTAGGTGCCCCCTTCACCCCTAAGAGCTATGGTAGTGTTGTACATTTGTGGGTAGTGGGTTTTGGGGGAGGGGGGTTGGGTGCTCAGCACCCGTGGTAAGGGAGCTATGCATGTGGGAGCTGTTTCTGAAGTCCACCGTACTGACCTCTGGGGTGCCCAGTTGGCGTCCTGGCATATCAGGGGGGCCAGTGTACTACGAATCATGGCCCTTCCCATGACCAAATGGCTTGGATTAGGACGTTTTTGAGCTGGGCGTTTTTAGTTTCCATTATCGCTAAAAAAAAAACGCTCAGCTGAAAAACGTCCATTTTTTCGAAAATACGGTCTGTCCCGCCTCTTCACGTTCCCGTTTTCGGACATAGACACCCATGGAGATAGGCATTCGCATTCGATTATGCCCCTCTAGGTGTACTCTATAACGACGTCCATAGATTTTAGAAATGTCCATGCCCTGCCCATTCCATGCCCCTTTTCAACTATGTGACTTAGAATTTGTGTGCATCACATCATAGAATACACTTAGACAGTTCTGTGCATAAATTCTAATTAATGCTAATGCCAATAACTGCTTGTTAAGTAGTAATTATTGGCGCTGATTGGCTTGTTAACTTATTAAGTTGCATGCGCAAATCTAGAATATGATGGGATTTGCGCATGCAACTTAAGTTGCGCTATATAGAATCCCAGGGTATATGTTAAAAACGCACAACAATAAATCCTAACAACAAACTTTGATGGCATGCCTCAGACCTGCACGATTTAATAGCACCCAATGATGATGTCAATAGAATGGGTGGAGTTTGCACCATTGATGCCTGCTCAAGCGGATAGAATGATCCAGCCAAGTGTCTCAGTCCTGATGGCAAGTTCTCTCACTGGTACCATTAAGCAGGAAAAGCACAGTTAGTTAAACCTGTGGAAAAGAAGTGTAACATGTGCCGTCTGGTATACGCCAACCTGGGAGTCTCCCTGGAGAATGCTGGGAGGAATATTCAAATGGACTGCAAGATCTCCCTAGCACCTGGCAAGCAGCCGGAGGGAGTGTCAGGTAGCAGGAGCAGAGGCCTGAGTGGATCAGGATGGAGTCACCCTGAAGAATGCTGAGAGGAATATGCACATGGCAGTGGCATAGCTACATGGGGCCACAGGGGCCTGGGCCCCCCACATTTGCTCTGGGCCCCTGGTTTGGCTGGTGGGGGTCCCCAACCCCTGCCAGCTGAAGCCTTCATCCAGCACTGGTTTCCGGCACTCTCTCTTCCACTCATGGTCCGACGCGCTTCTTTTAGTGAAACTGTGCCAAGGTATTGCGGCGGCAGTGCTTCACTGGGCAGGGGTTGGGGACTCCCACCAGCCAAGATATGTACAGCAGCAGCAGTGGATGGGGAACAGCAGGACGGAGGAGGGGGCGGTGGGGCGGCAGAGCAGAGGACCAAAATGTGCCCCCCCCCCCACACACTTTGGGCTCTGGTCCCCTCCCACCTCGAGGTCTGGCTACACCCCTGGCACATGGGCTGCAAGACCTTCTCAGCACCTGGCAGGTGGCTGGAGGAAATGTCAGGTAGCAGGAGCAGAGGCCTGAGTGGACCCCCCCCCCCCCCAAATATATAGGAAGCAGTATAATCAAACATCAAAAACACAATAGTAAAAACACACATATGAAAAATAAAACTTACAAAATAAAATCAACAAAGCAAATGTACAATATTCAAAACAGAGTGATTTAAAAAATGCTGTAATGGAATAAATTAAAATATTTTGGGCATCCGGATGATACAGAGTCGAGTGAGGGAGTGAGCTGGGATGAGGGAGAGGGATTGGGGGTAAACGCCGGGGGGGGGGGGGGAGGGTTGGAGGGAAGGGGGAAAAAAGGGGACAAGGGGGGGTTATGGGGAGGACTGGAGGAAAATCTTGATGATAATACTGTTACTCAGGGTAATTTAATACTTCGCCTTGAAATGGCTATAACCTTAGATATGTAGTGCTTGCTTATGGGCTACTTAGTTGTGTCATCAATAAAGAGCTGTTGACATATAAAAATGTTAAATGCCGATGACGAAATATGCAGTAGTGTATTAGGCTGTTAAGTTATATTGGGTGAAGCTGTTGTCAACAAAACGTTGAGTAAAAAGTAACATGTTACCGTTAGGTTTCGAGGGACTATCAGAATTTAGGCCCTTGGAGACCACTGTGTACTGGTTTATCTAGGGAACAGTGGTTGAAGAGAGTTATAGGGACATAGCCGATAAAATATTTTCTGTTCATGCTGGACTACTTGCTGTACCCCCCTTGAATTTATAATTTGTCAGGGTAAGGGAGGAAATGGGTGTGGGGGATAATGGTAAAACAAAAAGTTGATGATGGTTTCAAATGTTTGACTTGTATCCTGTCTATTTTGTTAAGAATGTATTGGATACATATATTACTGTGAGTATTTTAATTGAGTGTCATCAATAAAAAGTTGTTGAAACATAAAGAATGCTCTAAGGTCAACAATTACATGGAGAAACATCTCTCTAACAGTTCTGCATCTCCAGCTTGTTGGAAACATGTACCTTTGCTTTTTTTTTTCTGAAACTCAACAGATCACTCTCCAACCTGATCTCTTAAGGAAACAAGTTCCATAGTATAGAATCTGCTTTTAGACACCCACAACAATAAGCATCGGCCTGATAACTTCATACTAATGGCACAACGAGCAACACCCACCCATCTGATCTCATGATTCAAAAAGATACATAATAGGAAATGGGAGCCTTACAATAAGCTGGAGCAGCACAACAAAGCACTTTAGAAAGTAAAACTACAGTTTTGTACTTACTGAACAAATTGGCAGCCAGTGTAGGCTGAACAAATTAGGATTAATATCATAACATCAGGAGTTCATAGGCAAGCATGCTGTGTTGTTTTGTACATCTTCCAGCGTCTCTACTGATGATGCAGGCAAGCCCCCCAAAACATTGTTGCAATAATGAACAGTACAAATCACTGATGCCTGAAGTACTGTGCCAAAGTCATCATACGGTAAATGCATTTTAAGCTTGAACATCATCTGGAGTTTAAGAAGGATCTCTGCACCACAGCCTTAATATGTGGGCACACAGATAAAAAAGATTCAGTAACAAAAGACTGCAAACCCCAATCTCTCAGCATCTACCTCCACTGTTAACTCTCTCTACCTTATTTATTTATTTATTTATTTATTTATTTATTTATTTGGGTTTATTAATTGCCTTTAGGAAGAAATTCACCTTATACCATATCCTACCCCTCCCTCCAGAAGAGAAAAGCAGTAGTAATACTTCTTATCTGCTGCTGACTGGATGCTTCATATTGGCTTTATATAATGTTTCACTCACACTGACCTGAAAGATCCCATGAGACCATGGGGCCTCACACAGGTCAAAGTTCATCATAGTGAAGCTGGAAGAAGAGGAAACTGATAGTCACAGATAAAGTGGTGCTATTTTCCTCCTGCAAGAGGAAGGATAAATCATATTGGAGAAGGATGGTCAAAGGATTGCTCATAGTGGATCTGGGGGGGGGGGGGGGGGGAATATCTTGAGCTGGCTGGTTGTGGTGCACATCCATATTACTTGTGATATCACATGTTCTGTTCACACAGTTTATATTTGTATACTTGTGTTATACTGTTACCTTGTGCTACAGAAATTAACTCAGATACCTACAAGGTTCATGTAATCTTTGATTTCGTAGGTCAAAAATACTGCATGTATTTCACTCCCCCCCCCCCCCCCCCCCCCCCCCAGTGTCAGGTAAAGATATAGGCAATCTGGGTATGTGCTGAGGACCCAAAAGATTAGGGGGAGTTCTGTCGGATGTTCTAATGACTCAGGCGGCTAAGCTTGCCAACTGTCTGAATTTTTCAGGATCCTACAGGTTTCAAAATGAACCGTCTCAAAATCAGAATATTTGGATATTTTTTCAGAGTTTAGCTCGTTACAGTTCTCCAGTCCTCCCCACTTCCACATCAGAAACTCTAGTAGGATCCAGCCAATGGGACGGTGGCATTAGTCACAGAGAGGAGTTGCTGAATTGCAAGTGCTGGGGGTGAGACTGAGATCTGCAGGGGGTCTTGGAGAAATCCAGTGAATCAGAAGAGATGCTATGAGAGGACTTCCAGAGAGGGATAGAACTTCACTGGTGAGTATTGCTTATTTAGCAAAGGCAGTTTAGGGAATAGATTTTTAGCATGTAAATTCTCTGTTACAGTTTCACAGGCTAACATGCATGCATTGGAGTTTGGGTGCTCTGCGTTACAGAGTGGCAAGTTATGTGCGGGGATTCTGGCTATTGCTAATTGTTGCTTGTTAGGTGCTGTTGGCAGCGCTGATTGGCTTGTTAAGCCAGTTAAGTTTGGTGCAGAGCACTAGGCATGCTATATAGAATCTGGGGGTTAGTGCCGAGATCCATGCTTGGTTTTGTGCATGAGGATTTGCATCAACTGAAACCTGGTGTGAATCTTCATGCCTAAATTGGGTGTGGATCTCCCGTGTTCTATAATACTAAATGCATCTGAAGTGAATGCCCATGACCTGCCCATGCCTGCTCCATGGTGCAACCACACCTCGAATATTGTGTTCAATTCTGGTCACTGCATCTCAAAAAAGATATAGTGGAATTAGAAAAGGTACGGAGAACGGCAACAAAAATGATAAAGGGGATGGGATGACTACCCTATGAGGAAAGGCTAAAGCAGCTAGGGCTCTTCAGCTTGGAGAAAAGATGGCTGAGGGGAGATATGATGGAGTTCTATAAAATAATGAGTGGAGTGGAACGGGTAGCCTTGAATCGCTTGTTTACTCTTTCTAAAAATACTAGGACTAGGGGGCATGCAATGAAGCTTCAAAATAGTAAATTTAAAACGAATCGGAGAAAATATTTCTTCACTCGACGTGTAATTAAACTCTGGAATTCGTTGCAAGAGAATGTAGTAGAAGCAGTTAGCTTAGCAAGTTTTTAAAAGAGTTTGGATGGCTTCCTAAAGGAAACATCTATAGACCACTATTAAAATGGACTTGGGGAAAATCCACTGCTTATTTCTAGGATAAGCAGCATAAAATGTGTTGTACTGTTTTGGGATCTTGCCAGGTACTTGTAACCTGGTTTTGCCACAGGATGCTGGGCTTGATGGGCCTCCGGTCTGTCCCAGTATGGCAATACTTATGTAGCATTTAAGGGACTATTTTACAGTTTGCCTAGTCCACATATTTACTTAAAAACTATTACTGCCTCTTTGCTCACAGGCTCTGCACGTTTCCCTGATACTTCCGGAGAGTTGAAATGTGTGTGTGTATGGGGGGTGGGGGGGGGGGTTGCAGAGGGGAGAGGCTATGATTAAAATTCTTGGAGGGGGTGAGAAAACAAATAATTTGGGGGAATGTATTTTTGCCTTTAGTTCCACTGGAATTTCTATGCTTGCATTACTTAATTTTGAATGACATTTTACCCCATTTGATCATCCTTTGAATACTCATTATGGGAAAGCTATTGTCTCCTCTAGGTCCAAGCTGACTCATTGCAGCATTTCTATATGTACTCCTGTAAGCAGCACCATATTCATCTGAAATATCTTCAGAAAGATTTAATATGGCTGTTTAGACTCAGACTCTCTACAGCTACCTTCCAATTAGCTACAGCAAGTTCCTTGTTTGCTCTATTGTAATAAGATTGTTGGAAATTAAGACAGTGAGTTCTCAAAGCAAAGTTGATTGGGTTTAATTTACTGTCTAGCAAGACAAGAACAAGATACCAGACACAATTTTTTTTAGCATAGTTAAAGATTTTGGGATAATTGAATTTGAAATTCCCAGGCTGAGCAGTCTGGGACAAGTCCTCAAATTTGAGATAAAACTCCAAAAGTTGGGTATATCTGATAACCTTACTGTGTAAGTAGACTATTCCAATAGTGTTGGAAATTTAGGGACACTGTTTGATATACATCGCTTATCTGATCATAATGCATTCAGGGCTAGATTCTAATATGGCACCGAAAAAAAGCGCTATTCTATAAGCTACACTTAAAGTTAGGAGTGGTTTATAGAATCATTTGAGACTCACGCAAAATCCATTACGAAGAAAATGTTAAACATGATATGGATACTGAAACGCGTTAAACCGTATCTCCCCTTGCAAACATTCTGCAACTTAGTACAATCCACCGTACTTACCCATGTGGACTATTGCAACAGCATCTTCATAGGCTGTAAGGCCCAAATCCTGAAGAATCTTCAGACTGCCCAAAACACGGCAGCCAGACTCATTGCATCACCCCTTCATGAAAAGCTTCATTGGCTCCCTATTAGAGAATGAATAAACTTCAAGGTCCACACGCTGATTCACAAGATCATCCATGGAGAATCTCCGAGCTACATGACCGACCTGATTGACCTACCCACCAGAAACACTTAGCAATCCTCACGAAATTACCTCATCCTGCACTGCCCTAACTGCAAAGGACTCAAGTATAAATCCTCGTTTGATTCCAACTTCTCCTTCAAAGGCAGTCAACTCTGGAACGCTCTTCCCAGACCCATTCGTTCTATTAAAGACTACCTACCCATCAGAAAATCGCTGAAAACCCATCTATTCAAGGAAGCTTATCCAAACGCCACGACCTAACCCTACGAATCCACCTATTCATCACCTGATCCTGCGACAACGGCAATGACTCAGACCATGCCTCCTCCAATTTTTCCCTATGTTTACCCTGACCCTATCCCCTGACAATCTCAATCTAGCCTAAAACTAACACCTTCTCCTACCTCCTCTACCCCCTCTCCCTTATAATATTACCTATCTACACATCCCCATTACTCTGCACTACACATTGTAATCTTACTACTATGTAAGCCGCATTGAACTTGCTATGTGTGGGAAAGTGCGGGGTACAAATGTAACAAATAAATAAATAGCGCTTATGCCTGGGAATCATGCCTAATTTTAGGTGCAGCCATTTGCTCCAACTGAAACCTGGCGCAAACGTATATGCCTACATTAGGTGAGTATCCCTGTTATTTTATAACAATGCATGTTAATTTTAGGAATGCCCCGTTACACCTATGCCCCTCCCATTTCCACTCCCTTTTTTCCGATCGCACATAAATGGATTCTACTAAGCAGCGGTAAGCCCAACACGGGCTTACTACTACTACTACTTATCATTTCTTTAGTGCTACTAGATGTACGTAGCTCTATAACGGAAGTACTGCCAGGCTACCGCAGAAGCCCAGTGGTACTTCCCACCCTTTCTGCGCCATCATTTACGGCGCTACAAAAATGTATTTATTTTTGCAGTGCCGGACTGTACGCTGGTTTAGTGTGGGTGCCTTTATTGCCACCTCAATGGGTGGCAGTAAGGACTCCCCCTGAAACGGCCGCATGGCAAGTGCTTTACTTGCCGCCTAGCCATTTCCTACAGGAAAGTGAGACCTTCCCTTTTACCTGATGCAGTAAAAGGGGGCCTCGGCACATGTATAAAACACACGCCAATGCCAGTGCCAGCTGCCTTTTGCCACAGCTTGGTAAAAGGGGCCCTAAGTAAAGTAATGCTGACAGATTACTACTGGGAAATAAATAACCACACTTTCATCCAACTGAAAATTTCCAATGTGGAAAATGTGAATAAAGTTAATTTACACTATGGTCTGAAGCACAGAATGGCAGCCAAGCAAATAATTTAACAGTGAATTATAATGGAAAAGCTTCACAGATAATTTATTATACCTCCCAAATGAGTGTCAGACTTGAGAAACCAAGGTAGGCAAAGGTCTATGAGACATTTGAATGATTTCTTCCCAATTGTTCTATTGTAAAACAGATACACCATTAAATACACCATTCATAAAACAGCCCTGTGATTCAGTTCATAGCACTGCATACAAAGGTGGAAAGAAGAGCAAATGACAGCCAGCATAGTTAAAAGGTGAAATGAGAGAGGCTATTAGAGCAAAAATACCATCCTTCAAAAAATGGATTTAACCGGGCTGAATCAGTCCTGGCCAGCTAACTGCTGTTATCCAGTGGCACATAACTAGTGCCACTGAATATAAGCACTAACTGGCTATCCTAAATCTGGGTAGGAGAGTGGCATTACAGGGGTGGAGTCTGGGTAGAGCCTGCAATTATCTGGACACTGGTGATATTCAGTGCCGATGTCCAACTAGCTAACCGAGCAGATAGAACCGCACAAAATGCAGTCCTGTCTTTGCCTAGTTGGGCACCGGCACTAAATATTGGCCAATATAGCTTGATGAGATCTCTGGTCCTCCCATGCCTGGATTCCAATAATCCCCTTCCTCCCTCTCTCCTGCTCCTTCCCAAATCTGGCTCACCCCTAACGCCCTTCACCTCCTAAAGAGAACTAGTGCTAGTACTGCGAGGCTGCTGCTAGAGGTCATGGTGGCCATTTTGAGACTGGAGCTGGGATGGACAGAAATGAGTTTGCATTCTGCCCACTGGACCTTTAGACCACCAGGGATCTTAAACGTAGGCCTGGGGGACCTAAAGGCAGTGGGGGTGGTCTTGTTGAGGGATCTAGTTCTCTTCGGAGGAAGGGGAAGGGAGGGATCAGTATTGAGATGGAGAGAAGGGGGGGGAACCTGTTTTCCTTTATGTGGGTCCCAGGTGATATTCAGCCAGGTTCTGTTAAGTGTCTTTTGCAGGCCCCAGCTGAATATCAACTGGAATCCACATATTATCTGGCAGCCAGCACATGCCCATATGACCCCAGATATTCAATGCCAGTGCCTGGACATTGCCTGCATTGAATATTGAGGCCTAATTCTACCCACGGGGGTCAGCATTGTGATAAGGCTAATAACCATAGACCCAAAGAGAAGCAGCTAATCCCTGAACTACAATCCCCAGAATCCCTTGCCAGAAGGAAAGAGAAGGGTAGACCTCAAAGTGCGGAAGGGATTTCTAACACCAGCAGGGGGAGAAATAGTTCCATGCAAGGTGGGCCAGTTACTCTCTTCCCCACTAGAGGGAGAAGAAGAGAAGAAGCCCAGTTCCCTTGGCTGTGAAAGCAGTATATAATTCCCCCCAGCTGTGAGAAGGGAGGGACAGATTTTCTGAAAGCTCCCAGCTACCAGGAGGGAGAGGAGACTTACTCAGAGAAGGAATCCATTGAGTATGTGGAGGAGGGAAAGAACCTGCCTTTAGAACTTCTCTGCCTAGAAGAGCAGGATACCATGGATTGGGAGCATACAAATGCAGTCCTTTCCAGCACATAAAGGCAGTGTGGGAGGCCTTTACCTGTCCTGGCCTGTTCATTCTGTCCTGGCAGATAGTAGTATAGCCCTACCAGTATGTTCCTTCTCTTCACACATGGAATTTCAATAAGGATTTCACACTGCTGTTTCATGTAGAATGTTTATTTTGTTTGACTTAATTCCCTCTTTAACATGTAGTGCAACCCCCTCCCTCCAATTTGATCCACTCTATCACTGCGATATAATACTTACCCTCCTGTTTACTAAGCCACGTGGCAATGCTGACATAGACCATGCAAAGTGGGGGGTGTCACGGTTGTGCCCATGTTTCGTGCTCCCCTTCCTCTCGCCACCTGGTGGCCAGACCTGGTGGCTGCAATGGACTGTCTGGCTATTGTCACCCATTCCAGATTTCAGCCCACTCTGGTCCGGATCTTCCAGGCTGCCAGACTTGCTTGCTTTGGTTGAACCTATACAGCACCCGTAGTTGCTTGGTGATTGCTGCCGCTGAGCCTCAGCTACTGCTGGGCTTATTAGCCATTGTGAACTTCTATGCTTTGCCTTTGCATCGCCTTAGGCCCTAGTATGTTGGTGCTTGTTGCTCTTCTGTTTAGTTCCTGCCTGAGATTCTTGTCTGAGTTCTTGTTAGTGTGTAGGTTGTAGTTCTTTGTGTAGTTCTTAGGTTGTCTGTGTCTCCTGTCTTTAGTGGTTGCTTGCAGCTTTTAGTCCTGTCTTTGTCTGTCAGTTATTGTTCCCTTCTCAGTGGCTGCTTGCAGCTTTTAGTCCTGCCCTTTCGCTTATACTTTCCCTGCCTTGCTGCCCCTGTACATTCCTTTCCTCTCTGACCCTCAGTCCCTGTTCAGCTTGTTGGAATCCTGTTCCTGCCCTGTCCTATAAGTCCTGCCGGCCGCCTGCAGCCAGGGGCTGAACTCCTGGTGAAAGGTGGTCATGTGCAGGTGAAGCCTAACTGTTTGTCTGAGGTCTGCCCTGTCTCTGGTTTGGGGTGGTTTTGCCTGCTGCTGCCACTCCTCGGTAGTGGCCCAAGGGCTCACAAACTTAGTTCTAGTTTTGAAAACGTGACAGGGGGTTAGTTTGGTGGGAGCCATATTTGATGTATTCAAAGCATCCTTAATTAAGAGGCATTTCATTCAACAATTTGTGCAGAAAGCCTGCCTAGCAGCAAAAAACTTAGCCCCGCAGAGTTTTTTTTTCTGTTTTCTCTGCAACTGTTTGAAATTTCAATGTGATATTTAGGCAACAACAATAAATATATATATATATTGAGATCCTCATTAATCCTGAACTTTATGCTGTGCACTTGTTAATGAGAAGGATGTATGTTGAGTTATTTTTTCCTGTAAAATAATAAAATACATTTTCTGGGAAGAGGAATGTCTGCATCTCACTTTGAACTGCATGTGAATAATGGTTTCTGCTTTGCATAAAATTGAAGTTTGGTCTTTTCTTTTCAGCCTAAATAGCATTGTGATTACTAAAGCTGACAGTCAGTCACAAGAAGTTTTACAAGGTCCCTGTTGGACTTTGCATTTAATGTTAACAAGCAGGAGAATGTTAGATCTGCAGGCAGAACAAGTAAAGTAATAGACTACACTTTACAAAGACAGACAGTCTCTTCAATCACTGCTATGGGATGTTGCAGATGAATTCTATATAAACTGCTATGCCACAGTCAACTACTAGCAGAACAAGACTTAAAAACAATTGGCTTAATGCAGTGCAGAGACTGGGTAAATCCAACTGGGAATGGTTGTTGAATGACTTCTCTTCTGAGCTCAGTGCCAGTAAAATAGAAGTACATTTCTGTATGTTCCTTAAATGCCATAAAAGAAGCTGAATGAAGTTTGAATTCAATAAATGTGAGCCTGTTGCAACAATAAAAATTCATCAGAGGTATATCCAGCTCCACTAGTTTCATTTTTCATCAAAAAGTTGTGCATTTCCCTTGGAATACATTGCCCTATGGATTTCTTCATTTTTAAACTCAAAGAATCTGCCTAAACAAAAACTCTGGTTTAATCTATTCCAGCATTTATATCTGGAAGCTCTGGGACATCATTTAGTCTGAGATTTGCAATTTCAACTGCAATAAAAACAATTTGCTTGAATCCTAGGACCATATTTTAACAAGCATGCATTGGTTATAATTAACTCATAATTTTGAAAGGAGATATATGATCTGTGTCACTGTCACTTGTGCCCACTCTTCTGCTCTCTAGCAATTTCTTCTACCCCTATGGTCCTCTGTCATTCTCTTCGGTACTGAACTGTCCATTTCTTTGTCTTATACTTACTGTCTGACTCAAATCCCCTCCCCCAGTTCTGTTCTCTCCCCTCCCACGCCACAGATAGAAAAAAACATTTAACTATGACAGGGAGACTTTCTACGGCCATGGTGACTATCAATGGGCATTAGTAACAACAAGAGTAAAGAAGACCTTGGAGGGAAGAAGTGATGTTGGCGTCCTGAATAGCATTATAGGTGAAGGGCTCTGTCCCATTATATTCTAAAATGAAGCTATTTTACTCATTAGCTGATATCAGATCCCACAGTTTGTCGCGTCCCGCGCCCATACCTGCTCTCCCGCTGTGGGAAGCGGGAGCCAGCGGCCTCCGCCGCACCGGAGGACAGCTAGGGAGGGTCCGCGGAAGGGCCGGTGCTGCCGCGGGACTGGCGGGTCGGGATCGGCGGCCAACGAGGATGGACGCCGGCCTCTTGGAGAGGGGTGGTCGGGAAGAGGTTCACGCCGCCCAAAATGGCGGCGCCGGAGCTAACGCCTCCTTCGCTCCAGAGCCGGAGGGCTCTGGAGCTCCGCCTACCTCGCACGGGATTGGCGAACCCTATCCTAGGGCTCTGCCGACTCCCCTGGGCTGGATTGGTGGGTCTCTTCCCGGGGGGCGGGATGGCGCGCTATTTAAACCTAGGAACAGACAGAGGACCTCCTTGCTTCCGGTTCTGTTCCCGAAGCCCGTGCAGCGGGTTGCGTTGCATCTTTTGGAATATCCTGAGACTGTGCTAATCTTGACCACAGATTGCTAGCCGGCATCCAGAGACTGTGCTATCCTTAACCACAGATTGCTAGCCGGTATCCAGAGACTGTGCTAACCTTGACCACAGATTGCTAGCCATATCCAGAGACTGTGCTATCCTTGACCACCGATTGCTAGCCGGTATCCAGAGACTGTGCTATCCTTGACCACAGATTGCCAGCCGTTATCCAGAGACTGTGTCTGCTGGCCGCAACTCCCGACACTAGCCAGGTCAGCCGTCCACCCCGCGGTTCCAGCAGTCCTGCTGACCGCCTGCAGCTGGGGGCTCAACCTCCGGTGAACGGCGGTCGCCGCGGGTGAAGATTGGGGTGCACGGCTGTCCTCTGAGGTCTTTCGGCCTTGCGGGACCTAAGGGCTCACCAGCGTGAGGACAAGACAGGAACCGGAAGCCATGAGCTTGCCTACGCAGCCTGATCTACGGGACCTGGCTAAGGTACTTCAGCAGCAGCAGGAGCAGCTGAACGCCCTGTCGGGGGCACTCCAGAACGTGTGCTCTCAGCTTTCGTCGCTCCAGGTACAGAACCAGGCCGCTGCAGTCCAGGGGGCCGCAGCAACTCCCCGTCCGGGAGGGTTCCGTGCGGGACCTCGGTTCCCTGAACCTGCACGATATGATGGGGCCCCCGGAGGCTGCCGGGGTTTCCTCAATCAGTGCAACTTAGCCTTCCGGATGCAACCAGAGGCATTTTCCTCAGACCAGACTACAGTGGGATATGTTGTTTCCCTATGTAAGGACAAGGCCCTGGCATGGGCGTCCCCGTTGTGGGAGCAGCAGGACCCCCTCATGGACGATTATGCAGAATTTCAGTGCTGTTTCCGCATGGTGTTCGACCTCCCAGGCAGGTCGTCTTCCGTGGCGTCTGAATTGCTGTGGATTCAACAGGGCGAGGGGACGGTGGCCGATTATGCCATTCGTTTTCGGACCCTAGCTACTGAACTGCATTGGAATCAGGAGTCCCTGGCGGCAATCTTTCTGGAGGGATTGCAAGAGCGAATCAAGGACGAGTTGGCAGGACGGGAGGTCCCGGGACAGCTGGGCGCCCTGATTTCGCTCTGTATTCGAGTGGATACCCGGTTCCAGGAGAGAGCTAGAGCCTGGGCAGAACGGCAGAAGTGGTCGAGGGGTGCATCCCGGACAGGCAAGGGACCGTCCCCCCGCCAGGGCACCCAAGACCCTAAAGAGAATTGTGAGGAACCGATGGTGATCGGCCGTCAACGATTGGCCCCCTCGGACAGGAGAAAACGCCTTCAGGGCAGACTGTGCCTGTATTGTGGTGAGGCCGGGCATTTTGTTCGTTTTTGCCCCGCACGAGCGGGAAATGTTTCCCCCAAGGCACCCTGAGGGGAGGGGTCTTGGGGCACTCTGCTCCCCTACCGGATCTACTGGTAACCATGCCAGTAACACTGCGATGGCACGAGACTATGATCCAGACCCGGGCCCTTGTGGACTCCGGGTCGGGGGGGGAACTTCATTTGCCATGAACTTCTGCAACAGATGGGTTGGCCTACGCTTCCCCATCGACCGGCGCTGCAAGTAACAACCATTCAAGGGACTACCTTACCACAGCCGATCACGGAGATCACCCCTTTTTTGGAACTGCAGGTAGGGGAGGATCACCGGGAGGAGGTTCAATTTCTGGTATTATCTCGGACCATTCATCCGGTGGTGCTGGGATTGCCTTGGCTACGGTGCCATGCCCCCGTTATTGACTGGACCGAGAGGAAGATCCAGTCTTGGGGTAACGCCTGTCTGGAAACCTGTTTGAAGGGCCGGAACTGCAGTTGTCCCGCGATAGCAGTTGCCCCCAGGACGGCGCTGGCATGTCCGGTCACCCTGCCGGTGGAATATCAGGACTTTGCGGACGTATTTAGTCCCGTGGAAGCGGAGGTCTTACCGCCACATCGGGCTTTTGACTGTGCGATTCGGTTGATGGCGGACACCATGCCACCCCGGGGCCGTCTTTATACTTTGTCCCGGGAGGAATCCAAGGTGATGCAAAGCTATATCCGGGAGAATCTTCAGAAGGGGTTCATCCGCCCCTCTACGTCCCCTGCCGGGGCCGGGTTTTTTTTTGTGACCAAGAAGGATGGCTCCTTGAGGCCCTGTATTGATTATCGGGGGTTAAATGCCATCAAGGTGAAGGATCGATTCCCTTTACCGCTCATTCCAGAACTTTTTGACAGGTTGCAGGGAGCTCAGATCTTCACCAAATTGGACCTGCGGGGGGCCTACAACTTGGTTCGTGTCCGGGAGGGGGATGAGTGGAAGACCGCCTTTAACACTCATGAGGGGCATTTTGAGTATCGAGTGATGCCTTTTGGCTTATGCAACGCCCCTGCCGTGTTCCAAAGATTCATCAACTTCGCGCTCAAGGATTTGTTAAACTCCACGGTGATTGTCTACCTGGATGACATCTTAATTATTTCCCGGGATCCCGCAGAGCATGTGAGCCATGTTCGGGCCGTACTGCAGCGTTTACGGCGATACTGACTGTTTGCCAAACTCAGTAAGTGCTCATTTCATCAGCGATCTCTGCCCTTTTTGGGACACATTCTGTTACCCGGGGGGTTGCGGATGGATCCTGACAAGCTCCGAGCTATCCGGGAGTGGCCTCAACCGCTGGGATTGAAAGCGCTACAACGGTTCTTGGGATTCGCGAACTACTATCGTCAGTTTATTCCTCGGTATTCACAGCTGACAGCGCCATTGACGGCGCTCATGAAGAAACATGCGAATGTACGGGACTGGCCACCAGAGGCGCAAGCCGCATTCTGTCAAGTAAAGGAGGCCTTCAACGCGGCCTCCATCCTGTTGGCCCCAGATCTTGGGAAACCATTCATCGTGGAGGTGGATGCGTCCGCTTTGGGCGCAGGAGCTGTCCTCTCTCAAGTCAACACCAAGGGCCGGCGCCAACCCTGCTCCTTCTTCTCTCGTAAATTCTCCCCCGCGGAACGCAATTATACGGTGGGGGATAGAGAACTCTTAGCATTGAAATTGGCCTTGCAAGAGTGGAGACATTTGCTGGAGGGAGCCGAGCACCAGTTTACGGTGATTACCGACCACAAGAATCTTTTGTATCTCCAAGAGGCCCAACGGCTAAATCCCCGGCAGGCTCATTGGTCATTATTCTTTGCTAGGTTCCACTTTCAACTGGTTTTTCGGGCTGCGGCTCAAAACACCCCTGCGGACTCCCTCTCCAGAGCCTTTGAGGTTCCGGAGGAGATGGAGGAAATTCATCCTATGTTGGACCCTAACTGTCTCAGTGCGGCCGCGGGGGGGTCGTTCCGGTGAGGGAACTGGTACCACCCTCGGAGCGGGGAAAAGTGATGCAATGGGGACATTCTTCTGTATGGGTCGGGCATTTTGGATACCAAAAGACCCTCCGCTTAATTTCAAGACAGTACCGGTGGCCTCAGATGAGGCGAGACATACTCCAGTTCGTTACAACTTGCCCTGTCTGCGGCCGGACGAAGCCTGTAATTGGGTATCCCGTTGGAGACTTGCAACCGCTGCCTGTGCCAACAGCCCCCTGGAAGGAGTTGTCGATGGATTTCATCACCGACCTTCCCAGCTCCCGGGTACACACGGTGATTTGGGTGGTGGCAGACCGTTTCTCCCGGATGGCCCATTTCGTCCCTCTGCCAGGCCTTCCATCGGCGGCATCCTTAGCCCAACACTTCATTCAACACATTTTCTGGCTTCATGGGCTGCCCACCCGAATCATCAGCGATCGGGGACCACAATTTACCTCACGCTTTTGGAGAGCCTTGTGTGCGGCCCTGGGGGTTGAGACCCACTTTTCGTCAGCCTACCATCCCTAGACCAATGGGATGGTCGAACGGATTAACCAAACCTTGAAGGGGTTTTTGCGAGCTTTCGTCAATAAGCGTCAGGATAACTGGGCCTCCTTGCTTCCATGGGCCGAGTTTGCCTACAACCACAGTGACCACTCGGCCTCAGGGGACTCTCCCTTCTTGGTATATGGATGACACCCCCGGTTTCCAGCACCATTCCCTTCTGAATCTCCTACACCCATGGTTACTCAAACCTTAATGGACCTGCAGGGGGTTTGGGAGATGGCCAGAGAACAGTTGCAGCGAACAGCCACCAAGAACAAGTCCTTTGCTGACTGCCACCGGCGACCCGCCCCAGTATTACAGCCGGGGCAAAAGGTATGGCTAAGCACGAAATACCTAAGACTCCGAGTGCCCTCACGGAAGTTGGGACCCCGGTACATTAAGCCATTTACAATCCAATCGCGGATTGGAGCAGTGACATACCGGTTGAGGTTACCGAGTACATTACGGGTGCATAATGCCTTCCATATTTCCTTGTTGAAAAGCTTCCGGGGTTCCCGATGGCATCCACAAAGTCAGGAGACCGTAGTTCCAGAAGCGGATCCTGATCCGGAGTATGAAGTGGAGGACATTCTAGACTCAAAGAAGCGGCAGGGGAGGTTATACTATTTGCTATCTTGGAAGCATTTTGGTCCCGAAGACAACTCCTGGGAACCCGCGACCAACGTACATGCTCCAGAGTTGGTCAGAGATTTCCACGCACGGTTCCCTCTTAAACCTAGCCCCGGGGGAAAGGGGGCATCCGGGGAGGATACTGTCACGTCCCGCGCCCATACCTGCTCTCCTGCTGTGGGAAGCAGGAGCCAGCGGCCTCCGCGGCACCAGAGGATGGCTAGGGAGGGTCCGCAGAAGGGCCGGCGCTGCCGCGGGACTGGCGGGTCGGGATCGGTGGCCAGCGAGGACGGACGCCGGCCTCTTGGAGAGGGGTGTTCGGGAAGAGGTTCGCAGCACCCAAAATGGCGGCGCCGGAGCTGACGCCTCCTTCGCTCCAGAGCCGGAGGGCTCTGGAGCTCCGCCCACCTCACACGGGATTGGCGAACCCGGGCGGGGACTCCGCCTGGAGTTCGGGCAGAGCCTATCCTAGGGCTCTGCCGACTCTCCTGGGCTGGATTGGTGGGTCTCTTCCCGGGGGCGGGATGGCACGCTATTTAAACCTAGGAACAGAGGACCTCCTTGCTTCCGGTTCTGTTCCCGAAGCCCGTGCAGCGGGTCACGTTGCATCTTTTGGAATATCCTGAGACTGTGCTATCCTTAACCACAGATTGCTAGCCGGTATCCAGAGACTGTGCTAACCTTGACTACAGATTGCTAGCCGGTATCCAGAGACTGTGCTATCCTTGACCACAGATTGCCAGCCGTTATCCAGAGACTGTGTCTGCTGGCCGCAACTCCCGACACTAGCCAGGTCAGCCGTCCACCCCGCGGTTCCAGCAGTCCTGCTGACCGCCTGCAGCTGGGGGCTCAACCTCCGGTGAACGGCAGTCGCCGCGGGTGAAGATTGGGGTGCACGGCTGTCCTCTGAGGTCTTTCGGCCTTGCGGGACCTAAGGGCTCACCAGCGTGAGGACAAGACACAGTTAGTTCCAGAGAGTCTCTACTGGATTATCTCGCTGGCGGTGACAGTACAGGCAAATTCTTTGAGTGTGTGTCAGATTGGTGCTGATCTATCAATTGAGGAAGTTGAGAGTGGCAAGATAGTGCCGTGCTCTCCGAGAAGTCATAGACCAATTGCAGTAAAATGCGGATCAATCCAATCTCAGTTATACCTCTTGCCGAATCAGCAAGTGGATGCTGGATCTTAAAAAAAGAATTCTCCCTTATAAAACTGCTCTTGATGACATCAAGCAAGAGATTAGCACCCTTTGTGAGAGGCAGGAGGCAGCTGAACATTGTATTGCCAAGTGCGAGGACATGCTTGACTCAGTGATAACTACCTGCAACGGATCAAGTAAAGGTATACAGGCCTTGTGAGACAAAGCTGAGGATTTGGAAAACATATCCCAGTGCAACAACATCAGAGTTCATGGGATTCCAAAGGAATCTGCTTTCACTGACTGTATAGTGTTGTTCAAGACTTAGCCAGGGCAAGATGGGGAGTCAGCAGTTATCAAAATTGATCGGGTGCATAAGATCCCTTGGTCTGCACAGAAAGCATCAGACCCAAGATATTATTGCATGTCTCCATGACTTTGCAGTGAAGGAGAGACTGCTAGCGGTGGCTTCTGCCAAAAGCCAGATTAAATGGAATGGCACCATGATCAAAATGTATCCAGACCATTCTCCTCCTATTATTTTACAAAAGCAGAGAGTATAAAGGCTAACAACCTTTCTGAGACAAGAGCAAATTTGCTATAGATGGAGTTATCTAGTGAGAATCATTATTATTGTGCAGGGTTCTTACTGACATGCTCAGGATGTAACTGAGTCTTCGAGTAGGACCAGTACAGAGAGATGAGCTTGGGTTAAAGATAAAATCACATCGTCCGCAAACAATGAGAGTCTACGTGTAGCAGAGCTAACCATAACCCCCTGATCCATTGTGGAAAGGGCTCAGTCACCAAAGCAAATTACAATGTAGAGAGGGAGCACCTCTGCCTAGTTCCTGTTTGCATAGTAAGAAGTTTTAGCTTTCTTGTGTACTTGTATTCCTTATATATTTTTTTCCAGGTGGACCAATTTTCCTCATTTCTAGACTTGGCCCAGATTCTTTCTTGTTGTCTGCATTTTCTCTTTGCCTCTAAAAGTTCATCTGTAATCCAAGGGGATAGGTTTTGTTTTGGTAGGCCTCAGTTTTGTTTTCTCAGGAGCTATTTTATCCGGTGTTGCCCTACTTATGTCATTCCAAATTTGAAAGAAATTAAAGGAGAAGGAAATTCATGATACCTGATCAAATGGTATATTAGACCAAAATTCACTACCACTAACTCTGTCCCTAGTTGTGCAGAGGGTTCTGTTATTTGCTGGTATATTTGCCTTTGTATGTTCTTTCCAATTAAGTATCAAAGTGAACTTAAAATGATAAGACCAAGGAGCAGGCGACCACGTTGGATATGTGATGAAGAAGTTAGTTGGATACGTGATGAAGAAGTTAGTACAGTCAGTAAATCTATATGCTAGGAGTTCTAGTTGGTACCTTTGATATGAGATGGAGAACCAGTGAAAAGGGAGAATTGCCAATGATCAAGGGATTCTGTTAAACTCTTGGTGTGGGAATCATTTAATGAGTCTAGATGAAGATTTATATCACCTACTAACAACACGTTATCCGAGTGAACACAAGTATTAGAAATGAATTCCATAATATCATTTTCTGCATCATTCCAATTGCCTGGAGGGCGGTAAAGTAAAACCAGACAAATATGCTTAGACAAAGAATCATCCCTAATATCATAAGCCACAATTTCTAATTGTGGTGAAATTAACTCAGAGACAGGTGTAAGCTTGAAGAAGGATTTATAAAGAATTGCTAAGCCACCACCTCTTTTCTTGACTCTAGTAAGATGAAATCTTATAACCAGGAGGGCATACGTACATCATTAATGATGGGATCATCCCTAGAATATATCCACGTTTCGGTAATCAAGACAAAGCCAAATTGTTCATCTGCAATCCAGTCACGTATTACTTCAGATTTGTTTACCACTACTGATCTAGCATTAATGTAACCTACTGGTATAGGTAAATAAGAATCAGATGCAGTTTTAGAGGGTGTGTTTTTAATTAGATGACATTCATGTTGAAGCACTTTAAACTTATGGCAATTTTTATAATAGGCTGAATTGCAAAAATTGGAATAAAGATAACAACCAATTAAAGACCAATGAAAGTGTTGCCTAGATGTATAAATCACTGGGATATAATAGTATTCCTCAAGTGCATGTAATTAGAGACTCACCGAGCATGATTGGAGAAATAAAATGGGAGCCACCTAACTAAAAAGAAATTCCATTATGGACTAGTTAGAATTAGATAAGAAGAGAAGTTTGATGGATAAAGATCCAAATGACACTATGATAATAGAATTGAATTAGTTGAGCAAATGGTAAGGAGAAAAGGTACTGAATAAAGTGATAGACTAACCAGGCTAGAATAGTCTATAATAATGCAAGGTTGAAGGATGCAAAATGAATAGATGAAAAGGATACACTATTAAATGAGAGCTGTAAGTTCCACAAGAACGCAGCAGAGAGCAAGTTAGCTAATAATTAACATGAAGCATAGTATTAAGTAGACTGCATTAAGTACCGAACAAAAGAAGTTTAATTAGGTGGAAAAATTAAGGACAACAATATATTATCCTACCAATTAGGCATAACGCCCATACACCACCCAGGAGCCACACGACGGCAGCACACAGATACAGTTGTTAAAGTCCTACACTTGATTGTAAAGACAGCTGGTAAGCTATCTAGCACTGATCAGACAGGCAGTTCCTGTGGTGCTGGCTTCCCATTCAAATGCTCACAGGGGGCGGAACCAGAGCTAGAACTAACAGGAAAGGAAAGGCTGCATTGGACACTAGTCACCCAATCAGAACACAGAGTTCGTAAAATGTCCGGCACTGATCAGGCAGGCAGTTCCTCTGGAGCTGCTTTCCCATTCAAATGCTCGTACTGGGTGGAGTGAATGAGCAACTGAAGGGGAAATGAAGCAAGAGTGAAGAAAACTGAGCAAGAGAAGTGGGAAGGAGTTACAACATGAAGTTATTGTATAGTAATACTTTTTTTTAAACAAGATAAAATATTTTTCCACCCAATGCATAGATAAGCTCTGGAACTTGTTGCCACATGATATGGTAAAAGCAGTTAGTGTAGCTGGGCTTAAAAAAAGGTTTGGATAAATTCTTAGAGGAAAAGTCCATAAACAGTTATTAAGTTAGACTTGGGGGAAATCTCTGCTTATCCCTGAGGGTAGGTGGCATGGAAGTTTGCTACATGTTGGGATTCTGACAGGTAATTGTGACCTGACGTGGCTAGATGTACCTTTGGTCTGGTAATTCTTATGCTTTTACATTCTTATGAGTGAGCAAGAGGGAATAAGGAGAAAGATTGAGCAAGGGGAGTGAAAGTGGCCACTGTGAACAAGAAAGAAAGAAAGATGGGGAAAGGGACAGGACTTGATGGGGGGGGGGGGGGCAGGCATGCCATCTTTTGCTTCAGACTGGAATGAGATCATGAACAACAAACTGGCCAACACCGCACATTAAACAAAGGTAAAACTCTACTATAGCTTACCTTCTCTTAAACATTACTAGACCTATGAATTTCTGTACAAATAAACAAAATTCAAACTGATCTTTTTTACTGTACTTATTTTATGCTATGTATAAAATGGCTTATGTGATATTCATGTTAAAGTTTAATAATTACTTGAAGCGAAGACAGTAATTATTGCCATACATCTTTGATTTAGCAGCTGAAGTGCTCTGCAAATGAATGACCTTAAGACTTTTTAACTTGACAAGCAGGAGTTTGGGTTGAGTTTAGCACCCACAATCATTTGTAACATTTGAAATATCACTAGCAATATCTGAATACATTTTTGAGGACGCATGGTATTCTCAACTTTTTCCAGTGCTCAGACTCAACCTCTTTATTCTTCCAGCTATATTCAGGTCACAGATATGGAGTCTGTACAGATACACTAAATTACCAGCCTCTCCCACAGAAGGTCGATCATATCAAATCGATGATACTGTCACAAGAGATTACCCAGTCAATTAAGCCTTCTGCAAGAAACAGTCATCTTCGATAATGGAGCAAAGCAAATACCAACTTTGCTCTGGCTTCAAATGCCAGTCTGTAATCTTCATCAGTGCATTCTTATAGTAGAGATCTGTGAGGCTTTTGAACAAATCATGGCACCAGTTCAAAGGTCTTGTTGAAACAATAATTAGAAGAAAAAGGGCTATGCCTTTATCTCATGCTGAAATATACCAGTGTAAAGGAAGAACATGGAAATAGGTAACTCGCGAGAGGAAGCCTCTCTGAGAGATGGATAATTGGTGATGAGGAGGTCAATTTTCAAAGACCACTGAGGGCCTAACCTAGGTACCTAAAGCCTGGCAAAAGTTTCACCATAATTAGGCAACTACCCCCCCCCCCCCCCCCCCCGATATTCAAAGCTATTTAACTGGCCAGAAACAGCTGCTGACCGGTTAAATAGTGTTTCGGCACCTAATCGCAAATATTCAGTGTGAGGTAACTGGTTATCTCTGCTGAATATTTGCAGTCAGTGCCAAAAAGTTAACCGATTTATATCGTATGATAACCGTTAATATTCAGCACTGACCAAGTAAGTTTAGCAGGCAAGTCAGACCGCATAATTAGCAGTCCTATCTTTGCTTGATATTAACTTAATCGGCCAGCGCTGAATATTTGCTTAGCCAGTTAAGGTGCAAGAGCACTCCAAATCTGAGGGGCCTGATAATTGAAGGATATTTGTAAAAATCTCTTATATTGTATTTCAGAAAAAGAAGGGGGGGAAAAGTAACCTAGATGATCCTGCTTGCGAAATATTAGGGTAATGAGGAAATGAGAACAAACCTATTAAATATAATGGACAAGTACCATCAAGCTAACTTAATATGTGCCTAAAAAGGTAGCCAATGCATACTAATTAGAAAAGGTGTTGCCCTATCAAGTTTTTTAAGGTAAAAAAAATCATTTCAGCAGCAACATTTTGGAACATTTGAAGTTTTGAAATCAACTGAACATAAATAGAACAGTATAATCCATTACAGTAATGTAAATGGTAAGTGCCTGGGCCAAAATAGAAAAATGTCTCTCTGCAAATAAAGATAGCATATTATGGAGCTGCCGAAGCTTGAAAAAAATTGTACGAACTGGCATCACAGTCAGGAAATGGAAATATCTGAGAAGCCACTGATTTATCACTGATAAATTATTACACACAAAAGGTTACAGCACATTAATAGAACATTGATTTTGTAAGCTGCTTAGGATCTTGGCAGAGTATAAATGGTTTTAATTAATTAATTAAGAACATATATAGGCCAATCCACTAAAGGAAGATGATTGACCTCATGTGTCACCTAGATAAGATTTTAGATAGTGTTGGGGAGGAACCGCTTGAAATGCTACATGTTAGTACCAACAACATAGGAAGATGCAGGGAAGAAGTTTTGGAAGCCAAATGCAGGATTTTAGGCAGAAAGTTTAAATTCAGAACTTCAGGAGTAGCACTTTCAGAAATGCTCCCTGCTCCATATGCAGGCCCCTTAAGGCAGGCAGAGCACCAGAATCTAACTGTATGGATGAAATGGCGACGCAAGGAAGCCTATTCCAATAGGATGGGCTCCATCTCAGTCATAGGGAAACCAGACCGTTGATGCTAACCTTTATAATAGAAAAGAATAGCTTTTTAAACTAGATCTTGGGGTGACAGCTGAGAGTTGATCAGGAGTACATGGTTCAGAGCAAAGTATCTTCGAAAGATACTGGCAACACCTTGAAATTATGATAACCCAGTAGAAAGAGTTTGCTAAAAGCTAAAGTAGTCTAAGTGCATTGAAGGCGGTTAGCTTAGCGGAGTTTAAAAAAATGTTTGGATGACTTCCTAAAGGAAAAGTCCATAGACCATTATTAAATGGACTTGGGGAAAATCCATTATTTCTGGGATAAGCAGTATAAAATGTTTTATACTTTTTTTTGGATCTTGCCAGGTATTTGTGACCTGGGTTGGCTACTGTTGGAAACAGGATGCTGGGCTTGATGGACCTTTGGTCTTTCCCAGTATGGCATGTACTTATGAAGGAAAGAACAGACAGAAATTATTACAAATTACCCCCATCATCCACATTGCAGGTTATGAACACAAATATAAAACATACTTTAAACTATGTGAATGACTGTAGCCCAAAAACCAATACTGGAAAATTAGAATGCATTGCCGCAAATGAAAGTAGACATAAAAGACATCTCAGAGACCTGGTAGAAGGAAGACAAATACCAGGATTCTGCGAGGACATAAATTATATCAAAATGATAGGGTGAATCAAATTAGTGGAAGGGTGGTGTTTTATGTAAATGATGGCATAGAATCAGGGAGCAAAACAAACCTCTGGGGGGAAGGAAAATGCAATGTAGAATCTGTATAGATAGAAATTTAATACATGATGGGAAAGACTATAGTGGTGGGTACACTACTATCCACCTGGACAGGATGAATAGACAGACAGTAATTAGGAAGATTAACACATTTGGGGGTATATTTACTAAGGTCCGTTAGCATTTTTAACGCGCCTTTAAAGTTAAGGCGTGTTAAACGCTAACAAGCCTATACATTTCTGTGGGCACATTAGCGTTTAATACTTATTAACCTTTAATAATGCGTATTAACCACATTAACGCTCCTATAGCGCATCTTAGTAAACATAGGCATGGATAATATAAGGGGATTTTAATTAATTCAATATTGATTGGGTAAATGTCTCATCAGGACATGCTAGGGAAGTTAAGTTTCCAGTTGCCATAAATAGTTGATTCATGGTGCAGCTGGTCCTGATAATGAAGAGAGAGAGGAACCTATTTTAGTCCTTCCTTACTGGAATGTTATTTATGTAGTTATCAAATTCCTATACCCCCTGCCTATCCATAGACAATCTATGTGGTTTACAAAGAAACATACATAAAATACAATCAATAAATGGCCTAAAATAGTTAAAAATTAGCGTTGCTAAAAATAAAGTACATTAAATAAGACGAGAATGCTCAAAACCTACAGCAGGACAATACAGGACCTGGTGCAGTGGGTAACAATGATGGGGCAGTTTGGCAATAGGGATCAAAATGTAACCAGATTTATCATAATCAGTAGAAGGAGGGCACTAAAGAAAACTGATGCATAGCATTTAAATTTGAAACCGGGAGGGTATGATAAAAAGAAGAAATGAGTTTGAAAAAAGTAAAAGGAGCAGTTGTATGAGGCGTGCACATTATTTTAAAATACCCTGATTTCCCTCTTAAATTGCGCTCTGTGGGCTGGCTGCCAATATCCAGTGGCACATAACTAGGCAGTGAATATTGGCTCTGATGATCATTCTGAAGTGGGCCTGAGAGAGGCGTTCTGAGGGTGGAGTTGAGGAGGAGCAGATGCCCGCAATATTCAGAGTCAGTGCCCACATAGTTAAGCAACTAGAGAGGACAGCATAAATAGCAGTCCTAATCTTGGTCATTTCGCTATGCAGGTGCTTGCACTGAGTATCAACCAGCACCTGCACAGCTTCCGCGTTCTGGCCTGACATGTGCCGATCCCACCTCCTTCCCTCTCAGTCCTCTAGAACATTCCCAAACTCCCCTCCCCCCCCAGATCCTCTTCCCTGCGTAAGACCCGGCAACTAGCACCTAATGAATTAGCTCTGGATATTCAATGGTGGGGTAAATTCTGCTCGCAGTCACTCAACGTTTAAAAAACCACTGACCATGGTGGGCTGAATGATGAGATTTGATACCCAATTAAAATATATTGCATGCATTAAAATCTCTACTATAATAAAAAGCACCTCCAACGTTCTGAAGCTGACTTCGTGGCTTCACTGAAGTGAAGGGTTCGTAAGGTTCATCAGATTTGTCACTCTGTCTCCAGGGGGCCGAGAGAGATGTTGACAGACTGACAAATCTGACGAACCTTGCGAACCCTTCACTTCAGTGAAGCCACGGAGTCAGCTTCACAACGTTGCAGGTGCGTTTTCTTACACTACACAACTCCCTAATTTTGCAGTTAAACATGGCTGCGGGGGGAGGGGGAAGAGGGGGGCAACGACACTGGAACTGGGAGGGAGGGAGAGAGGGAGGCAATGACCCTGGAACTGGGAGGGTAGGAGGAAGGGAGGCGGGCGGACCCAGGAACTGGGAGGGAGGGAGGGGGGTGACCCTGAAACTGGGAGGGAGGGGGAGAAGGCCGACCCTGCAACTGGGAGGGAGGGAGGGGGGAAACCCTGGAACTGGGAGGGAGGGGGCGGGGCCACCCTGGAACTGGGAGAGAGAGGGAGGGAGAGAGAGAGGGAGGGAGGGAGAGACAGAGAGGGAGAGAGAGAGAGAGAGGGAGGGAGGGGGGCCCCGGCACACACTCTCATTCTCATACACACACTCTCGCACCCAGTCTCACTCTCTCTGTCACACACACTCACACATTCACTCTCTCTCTATCACACACTCACTCTCACACACACTCTGTAAAACACACACACTCCAAGGAAAACCTTGCTAGCGCCCATTTCATATGTGTCAGAAATGGGCCTTTTTTCCTAGTGTTTTTTATACAAGACTAAGGAGGGAAGTTATCAATGTGGGCTACTGTTAAGATCTGTTATTTTACTGTTAACTCCTGCTATTAGTAATGGGATCTCATTGCATACAATGGGACCCGTGCTAAAATAGCAACTCTTAACAATAGCCTATGTTGATAACTATGCTCCCAAATGAATATCAGCATACTTTTTTTTACCCTATCTTTATTAATTTTTTCAATATATCCCAAACAAGATAAACCAGAAATAAAGAAATATATATCACACTTAAGGTAAATTTTAACAAAAGGAACAAAATAATAATCTTTTGCCCACCATAAATGCAAAAGAATCTAAGATATAGAAATAAAATTAACTAAATTATATTACAAGAATAAATTCCAAGACTATCATATACCCATTAAGCTCTCCCCAGCCTACCCCTATAGTATGCGTATGAGACTATACAATGACATTTATTTCCTCCTTAGCTACAAGAAATTCTTCTAATTGTTTAGGTTCAAAAAATTGAAATTGTTCACCCTGAAATATCACAAAACACAAACAATGAAATGTAAACGCAAAGTTGGCGCCCAGAGCCAATATCCTCGACTGAAAGTCAGGAAGGCCTTATGCCTCATCTGTGTCTCTCTTAAAAGATCAGGAAATACTCAAACTTTTGATCCCAAGAATTGTGTATCCAAATGTCTAAAGGAAAGTTTCAAAACAGCATTGCGATGTAACTCCAAAGCAAAGGATATCACCATAGTAGCTCTCTGAGTAATTATTTCCAATGAAGATTCCAAAAAGGATGTAAGGTTCATATTATCTCGGTCTTGGCCTTGTAAAGTCTCCCCATCAGATTTCCCTGAGACCAATATATACTGGGCTCATGTAATAGGAGGTAATGAATCACCAGACATCCCTAGAACCTCAATTAAATATTTATTTTAACCATATCTAAAGGTGCAATAAGAGGAGATCTTTGAAAATTGAACAGTCTCAAGTTGTGTCTCCTAATTTGATTTTCTAAATATTCAAAACGACGATGAATAAAGTTCTTGTCTTTAGATGAGACATAACCCAAAGTTTCCAGGTTTTGAATTTTAGTTTCTAAGGAATCCAATTTAGAGGACTGCTGAGCAGATGCCTGTGCTTGAAGAAGAGCCACCTCAGACAAAACTTTAATATTCCTAGTATTTTCCAAAGTCAAAGTTAGTAAAGAAGAGTGCATGTCAAAAGCAAGGTCCCACAGTGACTCCAATGTCACGACAGCTGATTTAACAAAGACCCACAAACAAAAAAGCAGAATAGGCAATTTTGAAACTTGAGATAATGTACTCACAGTTTGCTGAGGTAAGATTAAGGCAGCACTTTGCAGTAATTCTTGATCAGAATCCAAATTTTTAGGCGCTATGGATATGTGCCCTCCCTGCACCCCCAGGTCTTCACTAGATAAGGAACCGGGGTCAGGACAATCCAAAGCTGCACTCCTTCCTGGTTGCAGGGGAGCTGCCCACACAACAGGGCTTAAGGAAGCCCCGTCTATACTGCTAACTGACAAAGGCATGTTGGTACCAGCCAAAGGGGAGGAAGCCTGCATGGGTCCCGCAGGAGCCTGAAAGCTGTCAAGAGTCATCTGCTTCAGAGCTGGGGCTACAACGGGAGTTGAGGGAAACTCCTGTACCTTGCCTCTCCTCTTTCCCATTCTTAGCTAGGCAAAGAGCTACTCCATAACGACGATTCAAGACAGACACCTGGGAGCTGCAGAAACTATGAGTCTGTATGATGCCATCTTGGATCGAATATCAGCATAGTTTAATGGTGAGTTGAAAGAGGTAGTGAAAGCCAAAAGGGCATTTTTCAGAAAATGGGAAATAGATGGCTAGAAAGAAAATACGGATAAATATATATAAAACAGTCACAAAGTAGGACCAAGAGACACTTTGAAAAGAAGTTTCTATACCACCAGAAATAATATTTAACAATTTTTCAAGTATATTTGAAGCACTAGGCAAACAAGGGATAAAAAGAGTGCTCAGGAAGGACAAAGTAATAGCAGAAAAATGAAATAAAATTTTGCCTCGGTCTTTATTGAGGAAGAAGCTGGAATTATACCTACACTGGAAGACTTCTTTGATGGTGACAATTTGGAACAACTACAGCACATCACTGTAAACCTAGAAGATATAATAGACTAAATTAATAAACTGAAGAGCAGCAAAGACTGACACCCAGATGCACAAAACCTAACAAGCCAGAAATGTGGTTTTTACACTGGTTCTAGCTGGTTAGGGAGCACGGAGTTAAGTGAGACATGGATGAAAGGGTTCTGCAAGCTCTTTTCCTGTCATGATAGCAGCTAACGAAAACTCAATGCAAAGTTATTATAATGAGCTAATTACTATACAAATGTGCATGCGAAATGATGCACAGCCATTCTACGAGAGATGCACAGAAGCAGCCCCTACCTTTACTGTGGAAAATTTAATGGGTGGTCAGGAGCTGTCGGTAATGCAAGAATGACAGCTGAAATACAGTGGAGAGAATTCATCCGGGGTGGAGGGAAGAATCAGCCTGTTGCTTCAGATCAGAGATCCGGATGTGCACCTTAGGAGAACTTTCATCCTGTTGTTAAAAGAAGCCCTCCTCTGTGGTGCAGAGCATGCAGGATTTAAGTTTATAAATGTTGCACTGCTATAGAGATCTTCCACTGCGCTACAAACAAGAGCTCACAGAGGGGAAGGAACATGGATGGTAAGCACAAATTCTTGCAGTCGTCTCCTGAAACTGATGCATTTATCAAAACTTTGGACTTTACTATTCAGCAACGCAACTTGATAACTTCTTTGCCCCTAAAGAGAACTCCACTCATATGCTCTTTTAAACTCTGCTTTCCCTTGCCATATGCAGCTTTCCCCCACCCCTCAAAGGAAAAAAAACAACAAAGAAAAGGCTACCAACTGCTTTCAAACACTCAGCTTGCCTGCATGTATGAAAGCCATCTATAGTATGCCAGGGGCGTTGCCACGGGTGGGCCTGGGTGGGCCCAGTCCCACCCAGTTTTGGTTCAGGCCCACCCAGCAGTGGAGGCAGCGGAGCGGAGGGAGCAGGCTGAGCTCCGTTCCCGCATCTGCCTCCCCCACTCTCACAGCAGCGCTTCCCAAACGCTGCCCACCGCCGCCACGATCGCGGGATTTACCTCCCTCCTCTCAGCACTCAGCAGCAGGGGTAGCGAGTCATACACGCTGCCTCCTTCTAACCCGGAAGCGGCAGAGGAGATGCTTCCGGGTTAGAAGGAGGCAGCGTGTATGACTCGCTACCGCTGCTGCTCAGTGCTGAGAGGAGGGAGGTAAATCCCGCGATCATGGCGGCGGTGGGCAGCATTTGGGAAGCGCTGCCGTGAAAGTGAGGGAGGCAGATGCGGGAATGGAGCTCAGCCTGCACTGTAAATTTTTTTTGGGGGGGGGGAGAAGAGGGCTCCGCAGGTGGAATCGCAGGACATGGATGGGAGCGGGAGGGGCGAGAAGAGAATCGCTGATGGCTGGAGGGAGGGGACAGGGGAGAAAAGAGAATTGCTGGGTATGGTATAGATGGATAGAAGGGGCAGGGGCAAGAACAGAATTGCTGGGTATGGCTGGATAGGGGCAGGGCAGAGAGGAGAATTGCTGGGTATGGATGAATGGAGGGGGGCAGGGGAGAGAAAAGAATTGCTAGGTATGGATGGCTGGAGGGGAGAGGAAAGTTGCTGGACATGCGTGGATGGAGGGGAGGAAAGAGGAGATAGGAAGGTTGCTGGACATGGGTGTATGAAGGGGAGGGCAGGGGAGATAAGGGTTGCTGGACATGGATGGAAGAGAGGGAAGGGAGAGAGAAGAAATGCTGGACATGGATGGAGGGAATGGAAGAGTGAGGAAGGAGATGAGATGAGGGAAAAGGAAGAGAGGAGAAAAACTGCACATGGATGAAGAAAATAGGCAGAAGCTGGATCCACTGGACAGTCAAGTCTGCGGAGGACCCAGCTTTTACTTATGGATATAGAGCAAGAAATGAAGAAGAAAGGAGGAAAGTAAAGAAATAAATGGAAAGGAAGCCCTGGAAACGGAGTTAAGAGGCCAGATAGCAGCAGAATCGGATACTGGGCCAGCATGATCAGAAAAACAGTCACCAGACAACAAAGGTAGAAAAAAATCATTTTATTTTCATTATAGTGTTTGGAATATGTCCACTTTGAGAATCAGGTGCTCAACATTAAAAGTTTATATTTATTTACTTATTTATGGCATTTTATCCAACATTAAACATGAATTAAATTGGAACCTGGGATCATTTAATTTTTTTTCCTGGAGAGAGTAATGCATTGCCCCCCCCCCCCCCCAGGCTCTCTCCCCGGCTATAGCCAGCTCTGCAATTTTGAGGGGAGGTGCAGAGGTGGACGGGGGGAGGGGGGGGGTGCAGAGGTGGACTGGGGAGAGAGCCTGTTGTTAAACATTTACCAGCACACCACTGTCTAGTGCCCACCCATCCAACCTGTTGGCCCACCCAAAAATTGACTTCTGGCTACGCCACTGTAGTATACACAGAGCAGCCGTGCTTAGTGAATGGCTGTTCTGCGCAAGCTCAACTGACCGACTAACTTCCCCCCCCCCCCCCATCACATGCAAATGAACTGTTCGCAAAAGTAGCGAGCAGCTCATTTGCATGTGATTCGCTTTGAGAATCCCTCTGTATTTCCAAATCAGTAAATTTTATTGAGGTGGAAATACAGAGCGATTCCTTATGGGGACCTTAGTGCATCTGGACCTGAGGGTGGAAGTTATTAAGATGTGATAAAAGGTGAGCTAGGGGCTCCATTTTGAAGATGGTACCAACAGGGCAGGAGGTACTGTGGATCACTCCTTCCCAATGACTACTGGACTACCAAGTACAAGGATGGAAGCCCTAGCAGATGGTGGCTGACCATTTGGGAGGCTGGGGGAAAAATGATTAGGGTAAAATTTGATCAAGAACTGAGAGGGCTTTATCTGGGCGGAGGAATGCGATCAAGAGTGGGGCACTCAATCAGAATGGGGTGATATGATTGGGGGTGGGAAGGAGCTTGATTGGGAGAATAGGATCAGGGGTGGGAGGAGGGTTGATCCGGGTGGGGGATGTAATTAGGGAATGGCAGGGGCTTGATTGAGAGGGGAATGGCACCGCCCCCTTTATACTACAGCTTGGGAACATTTAAGGCACTATGCTACTGGCATGGTAAATAACCCCAGCTTTTGGCTGGGGTTATTGTACTGTGATTTTATGCTCATAAACCCCCGGATTCTATATATGGTGCTTTGAGTTGCACACATAAATTTGGGTGCATGCCCAATTTGTATGCACAACATAATTGAAGAACAGTGCCAATAATTAGAATGTACGCACACATCTTTTTAGGCATATTCTATAAAGAAGTGTGCGTAAATTTCTGCAATTTCTGCATGTTGTTATACAATTAGGGGGATCCAACCTTAATTTACATGCAGGGATTTACAACCCCCCCCCCCCCCCCCATTTACTATACCGCACTAGCGGCTGCTGTGCACTAATGCCAGCACAGCCGACACACCTCCTCTGCAAAAATAAACAAAACTTCAACACATTAGTGCCATACAGTTACAGTCTTAGTGAGTGAGCACTTATCCAAATAGAGCCGTAACTTAGCTTAATGCTACTGTGTCTGCGTACTCAGTCGCTCAGGGGCCCTTTTACTAAGGCGCCTAGGTGCCTACACGCGTCCAATGTGCATCAATTGGAACTACCGCCCAGCTACCGCAAGCCCCAGGTGGTAATTCCATTTTTTTAATGCGCATCTAATATGCAGGGCAGAAAATATTCTTTAAATTTTCTACTGCATGGCACTAACCGGGCGGTAATCGGCAGTGTACGCATGCTAATGATTACCACCCGGTTAACACGAGAGACCTTACCGCTAAGTCAATGGGTGGTGGTAAGGTCTCAGGCCCAAAATGGATGTGCACCAATTTTTATTTTGCCGCATGTCCAATTTTAGTCCACAAAATCATGTAAGGCGTAGTCCCCAGGATACATAACAGACCTTATAGATTTACCAATAAGAAACAAAGTTAGATCGTCAAGATCCTACCTAAACCTACACTACCCAAATTGCAAAGGACTGAAATACAAAACAACTTACGCAGCCGGCTTCTCCTACATAAGCGCACAACTATGGAATGGTCTCCCAAAAGCTGTGAAAACAATCCACGACCACTTAAACTTCAGGAAATCACTAAAAACCTACCTCTTCAAAAAGGCCTACCCCAACGACCCCATGTAACCCTCTTCACCTACCAACACAGCATGACTATGATCAAACAGGACATCACACAATCTTCACCCATTCCGACTCTCCACTTACAGTATACCTCATATGATCACTATACAACTTTGTATTTGTTATCCACCGACTGGGCAAACGCCTTCGACGGTACAATGTAAGCCACATTTAGCTTGCAAATAGGTGGGAAAATGTGGGGTACAAATGCAACAAATAAATAAAAATAAATTTTAAAAAGGCTTTTTTTGCAGGCGCACTGAAAAATGGATCTGCGTGCATCCAATACACACGTCTACAACAGCACAGGCCATTTTTCAGAGCACCTTAGTAAAAGGACCCCTCAGTCTATCAGGATAACAAAAAAGCAGTGCGGTCACGACGGACCCATTTCGCATCCAGCTTCCTCTGGAGACCTCGCTGTGCTTTAATTTTTAACATGCTGGAGAATAGTCACTCCACTGCAAGACCTCTGGCCAACATTTAGGTGAATCAACTTACGCCATAGCAATAGCAAGTGTAAATGTGCACGCCTAAATGCGGCAGTTTAGCATGTAACTTACAGTACTCTAGAAGTTGCATGCATAATCGGACACACCCATGCCCCATCCATTCACCCCCCCCCCCCCCTTGAACGCCCCTTTGCATTTAACATGCTAAGCAAATTGTGCAATAATCTCATAGAATGCCAGTTAGTGCTTAACTAGCACTTACACGGGCAACTGTAACATTCATAGGGGCACAGAGACGATATGGACCTTGAAGTAGATCCCAGGAAAGGAAACTTAACCAACGCCACCAAACTAAACAAAAAAAAGAGGGATGTTTATAAACAGTAGTCTTCAACCTTTTCGTTCCATCTTGTTAAACTGTACCAGATTGATTTTTCAGCATTTTTTCTTTAGCTGCTTATTTGCAAACATTTTTCTTTCTGGGGTTCTGAGGGGGGGGGGGGGGGAACGACACACCTAATAAAGATGCTTTTCTTTTATTTATTGCTGCATTTGTACCCCACATTTTCCCACCTTATACTAGGGTCCTTGGGATAATTTTGAAGTTTTCCCTGTGTGCTCAGAGCATTGGAACTATAATCTCCTTACCTCCCCACCCCCACCCCAATCCACCAGAACACTTTCATTGCTTTTTATGAATAGTTTGTGTACCTTCTGGAGGTGGCAGGCCAAAATCACCATCCCCAATGAACTCTGTGTTACACGTTGAAAGGTTATACACACCAAATAGCAATTGTAAACGCCTGTGCATAATTTTCCTGGAGTAATCTTCAAAGGTAAATTTCCGTGTTCTTTCACTTTCTGAATTCAGCCACTCTCACATATGCCTTTTTCATTAATGTGGGCAATTGCATAATCAATTGACCCCATAAAAATTGGCTTGTACCCTGTATTTAGTGCAGGGATCCTCAAATGCAGTGCTCAAGGTCCAGGTCCATGGCCCAGCCCTGTTTTCAAGATTTCAACAATGAATATGTGTGAGATCTATTTGCATTCACTGCTTCCATCTCAAATTCATTGGTACCGGCTTTGTGGGTGCATGAGCACCCCCCACATCCCTTGTATGTGTCCAGGCAAGGGTTGTATCCATTGAGCTTAGCACCCCCAATAATTTTAGGTTTAATAAATTTTATTAGATTTTAAGGGTAACAAACATCCAAATTCAATACAAAATAACAATGTTTTATAACTTCTATTCCATAAGAGAAACTATATGATAACAGACATTTAACTGGATAAAAATTGAATAATGTTGTAGTAGTTCAAAAGCTTGAATTGAGTGAATACACAACAAGTATACAGATAAATGAGGCTTACATACACTTTAATGGAAGTAATTTGAGAAAACAAAAACAAGGGGGGGGGGGGGGGAGATTTAGCTATTATGCTCAGGTGGCTATTTAGTTGGATTTGATTCCAAAAATTGTTGCAAAGCTAACCAAATTTTATGATTAGATATCTGAAAATTACCAGTATTGGCTGTACATATATTTATGAATTTGTAAGACATTATTCCACCAAAAATGTATATTAAGTTGTGAATTATCCTTCCAATTGGATAGTACATATTTAAGGGTTATTGCTATCAATGTGTCAAAACGTTTAGATTTGTAAACATCTGAAGAATGATCTAATGTTAATGAACGAAAACCCTGAATAATTTAAAAAAGTTGGTTCCCCTGCTCAAGTATATTCATTGTGGAAATCCTGAAAACCAGGCTGGGTTGTGGACCTCGAGGACTGGATTTCAGGACCCCTGCTGTACTGCGTGACTCACTCTACCTATACCTCAGAGAGGAGAAAGGGGGCTATAATTTCATATGTTGTGCTGGATAATAAAACTCTGCATGTGCTTTGTTCTAACTAGGGGCAGACTTACCTTTCGGGCAACTGGGCAGTGCCCAAGGGCCCAGAGACTCTAGGGGGCCCAGAGGCTCTGCCCGGATGCTTGGATATCCGGTGCGCCACTAGTGATCTAGTGGCTTCAGCGGGGAGGGGGGAACATGTTCTTTCTTGCCTTGCCCGCTGGGCTGCCGCTATGCCCCCCCCCCCCCACCCAGCACCACTGTATTTTAAAAATGATGGATGAGACTCCCTATGGAAATCTGACTTGTCAAGACCTGTGAGACTACTGCAGGAAGTCTCGGCCGCCATTTTGAAAACACGGCTTCACTGGCAGGCGGGGGAATAGTGGCAGCACAGCGGGCAGGAAAGAACATTCCCCCCCCCCCCCCAACAGAGGCCACCAACCAGGTAAGACCCCTCAGGTAGGACCGGGGCAGCAGGGGGCATCAGCTGCAGCAGCAGGAGCGGCAGGAGGGTGGGGGACCCAGATCACCCTCAGTCCACCCCTGGTTGTAACATAGTTCTCATATTTCCTACCAGGATTACATGAGGAAAGCACAGCACCAGCCTTTGGAGAATGAAGGAGTAACCTAATAATTAGTTTAGTAGCCTGAGACACTAGGGAACTGGGTTTGATTCCCACTGTGGCTCCCTGTGACCCTGAGCAAGTCATGTAACTCTTCATTGCCCCAGGCACAAAACTTAGATTGTGAGCCCACTAGGGGCAGAGAAAGAGCCTGCATATAATATAGTAAACTGCTTTGTTTGTACCACAGAAAAGCAGTATATCAAATCCAGGACCCTTTACTCCTTTTCTAGAAATCTCCCTACCCCTCTATGCCCCCACACTAAGGATCCACTGTGCGTTTGGTCTCCTGCAAAACAAAAAATAGGTTGCTGTCTGAGGGAGCCTAGTAAAAAAAATTGTTCTTCAATTTATCATCATCCTCTGTTCCTTCTGTCTAAAAGCTCCCTCGACAATAAGGGTTTAGTCTGAACTGTTCTAGGAATAGTATATTGTGTTTTAGTCTTTGTACTGTATGGGCTCATTTCAACCTACCTTGGGAATTAGAACAATTTCCTGCATAACTAAGATTTGACAGATAAAGGACCAAATTCTATAAATGGCACCGAAAAACATAGTACTAAGAGCTATTCTATAAACAGCGCTCAAAGTTAGGAGCTGTTTATAGAACGGTGCTTAGCACCAGGATTTATGAGTACTTTTAGGTGCGAGCATTTACTCCAGCTGAGCCCTGGTGTAAAATCTTGTGCCTAAATTAGGTGTGGATCCCCCTTATTCTATAACAACGCGCATAAATTGTGGGAACACTCCTGATCCACTCATGGCCACACCCCCTTTTTGACCATGTAAGCATGTGTGCATAAATTTTAATTAATGACAATTAGCACTGATAATTGACTGTTAGGGCCCAATTATTGGCGCTAATTGGCTTTTGAATTAAATTGCACATGCAAATTGGGTGCACACCCAAATTTGTACACACAATTTAAAGCACCATTTATAGAATTTGGGGGATAGTACTAAAAAAAATTCAAATCCCAAGGATGGGATTTTGGTCTCTGATATTTAGTCAAAAATGTATTAAAATGAGTCCAATAAAAGATCCTTATTTTCATTTTTTATTACCACAGCTACAATACTACTTTATCCTAAAGCAATATCAGCCTGGCCAGTTGAATTTGAACCGGCCAAAAATAAAATGGATATTCAACGCCGGTGACCGGAAATGACCTGGCACTGAATATTGATGAAGCAACTAACTTTCGCAAATCTCTGAAGACATATTTCTTCAACAAGGCCTACAAAGATAATCCGTAGCCTCACTAATCCACCTCACCAAACCACCCAGATACGAAAGTCCACCTACTATACGTACCCGCCTAAACACTTCCTCTTTCTTCCCTTACTCAACCTCTGCACATTACTAATTCTATCTAATATCCTGGTATGACAATGTCATAATAAAACTGTGTAAGCCACATTGAGCCTGCAAATAGGTGGTAAAATGTGGGATACAAATGCAATAGAATAAATAAATAAATAAATAAAAATATCCGGCATCACCGCGGACTGCAGGAGCTGAATGTTGGCCCCATACTATTTTGTAAGTTATACGCTTAAATGTGAGCCCCACCCATGCTCCTCCCATGTGTACATACTCTTGCAAATATTTGCTATGTAAGTTAAGGGAGCATTTACAGAATCAAACTACTAATGCAAAAAACCAGTTTGAAAGTGAGCAGTTTGTCTTGCAGTCCTGATATGAATATTACTGTTTAATCAAAAGGGACCTGAAAGCCTCCTAGTGAGATAATTCTATACAGAATTCGTGCTCCCAATTTGATGAGAAATGAATAAGTGGCTTACACATCAGTGGGTGGTATTAGAAAATAATACCACTGATGGACAGTGAATGAAGGAGAAGCAATGCAAGAGAGTGGATGGAAATCGCGCTACAACACAGTGAAGACAGAATAAGAGAAGAGTCAATTGTTGTCTCACACATAAGTTTGTGTGGTGCACCACTCGGGGGGGGGGGGGGGGGGGGGGTAATGACTCACATATCTGCTCACATTGTTGCATAGTAGCTTATAGGCAATAGATTGCAGTTTTTCCTTATTCATGTTTTGAGCCCTTTTTCTTGCAGTCACTGTAATCATTTAGAAGGATTTTTTGGGGAAAACCAAGGTTTTTTCTCTCTGTTTGAGAGGTTTTGTTTTTTTTTTTACATTGGTTTCATTATTTACCCTATTAACATAGGGACCAGTGATAGAAATATGCTCTGATTATAGTTGAGAAGCACCCAATTGGGAGCACGAATTCTGTATAATCTCACTAAGAGGCTTTGAGGTCCATTTTGATTAAACAGTAATATTCATATCAAGGCTGCAAGACAAACTGCTCACTTTCAGACTGTTTTTTTTATGTTTCAACGGTTTTTTATTCAGCATGTTACACATTGACATACAGTTCAAGATTTGATTGTTTAAACAACATAACATGCTTATATGCATAATTCCTCAACTTCTGCTATGTCCCCCCCCCATTCTCCCCCCCCCTTCAAACCTGTGTTGTTATGAACATAGTGTTTATATCTTTGTTGTTAAATGAACTTCTAATTAAAATATTGAATTTAAATATTCTCTCTTGTTCATTGCTTGCTGTTATCCTGACCTAATCTACTTCCCCCTTTCCATTACTTGAACTTTAACAGTTGTTATCAATAACTGTTCCAATTACATAGATCCAACACTGTAAGTAATATTTACATGCAAGCTTCCTATCTAAGATAGCAGTATCTCTGTGAAGAAAAATCATCATCAAAGTGTGTTTACGTCAACTAGATTACCCCCCTCTATCCCTACCCACCTTTAGTTTAAATGATTTTTGTAAATACTACAGCAGAATAAGCCTTGCCATATATATCTCAGTTCACAACTCGCATCAATCTTTGAAATTACTAAACAAGAAAATCTGAACTAACAACTGACCTTGTGTCCCCCCTCTTTTTAAACAACTGTCCCCTTTCCTCCATCTCTACTTTTTAACCAACATCCCAGTCAACTATAAATGTTTATAAGGATACAATCTCCAACGGTTATAGCTGCGGTAGAGTAGGTCAGCTAGGGAGCCCATTAGTTGGGCCTTCAGCAGTCTACTCATGTACACTTGCTATCCCCTCCCTCCCTCATCCTGTTCGCATGTCCCCAATCCTGTCATTTCTGTTCTCCTTCGTTACCCCACGGTAGCCCATTAAGGACTTGGCTGCGTGCTCTTGGGGATATCGCATTTATATATTTCATCCAAATACTCAAGAATCTCCCTTGTCTTTTTGGTGTCAATTGTGCCCCTCTCACTTCCCAGAGCATGAGTTGATGGAGCTTGTTCCTCCAGTACCAGTGGGAGGGAGGCATGTCCTTAACCCAATGATTCAGAATACACTTTTTCCCCACTATGCAAGATTTACTCAGGAACAATCGTTCCCCTTGTGTACCTATACCCCACTGCCCCGGAATACCAAATAACATTCTATCAAAGGTGATGGCCACGGGATATCCTAGTACCCTACTCAAGAAATTGCGGAGGCCCCACCAATAAAATCGGATGCTTCGGCATGTCCACATGCAATGCACCAGGGTTGCTCCTCCCTATTTACAATTCATGCAGGCGTCCGATTTTCAGACTGTTTTTTTTTTTTTGCATTAGTAGTTTGATATTTTCTAGTTTGATTCCCTTTCTGGTATTTTTTGAGACATTTATGGAATAACACAGGCAGAATTTTGGCAGCTACAAATGCTATCATGCTAAATATTTACAGGCATAATCAGAGTGTAAATGTTAGTGGCAATGTTCATGTACCCTGTGGTGAAATCATCTTGTACTACTACCCCATTATCAGTCAGTGTGCTCCAGGGGCCTGTCCTCCGTCTCCTCCTGTTTCTTCTAGTCATTTCTTTAAAGCTCTGATCTACTCCCAAATACACAGTCGAAAAGAAATTTAAAAATAAAGACAAAGTCCAATTCTTTTAATTAAACTAAGGAGCAGCACCAACATACATACACATAATACACTAGGCATAGCAAATGTGATTTCAATTGTTGCTTAAACGTTTGTGCATGTCACTTATTTTTAAGTCCACTAGGCCATTTTATTCCACTCCAGCAGTCCAGTCATTGAGAAAGTTCCTCTTCTGGTTATGGCCACACACATTTGAGTTAAAGCAGGCATTACAAGGTCACAAAACATCAATGATTGTAGTTGACGAGATGGAAGATATCTTTGTACCGCTTGTTTCAAATATCCAGAAGGCTCCTGATACAAAACGATAAGCAGTAACAAAAGTAATTTATATTTCACACGCGCAGCAACTGGTAACCACCTCACTCTGTTCAAATAATATGTTCAAACCTCGACAGATCAAAAAATGAACTGCCGAGTTCTGAACCATCTGCACAGATTTAATACATGTGGCAGATAAACCCAAATAGACTAAATTACAGCAGCCAATGCTATTATTCAAAACCATAACTTCAACAACTCTTACGAGATCCATTTTGGTAACAATAAATGAAGTTTGAAATAAGAACTGCGGACCAATTGCTGAACCTGGGACTTGAAAGAAAATTTGGAATCAAACAATAACCCCAGACTTTGCACTTGAGTACACACTTTCATAGACACTCCCGATAATGAAACAGTTTCAGGAAAAACGAATATGGAATTTCCACTAACATAGAGTAATTCCGTTTTGCTAACATTTAGCTTTAATTGATTCGTTATCAACCACTCAAGCAAGGTATCAAAAACGGTCTGTAATTTACATACCACTTCAGAAATAGAATCTGCCATAGGAAAAAAGAACTGTATGTCGTCAGCATAAAAACAGTAAGACATTTCCAAAGAATAAAACAATCGGCACAGTGGAACTAAATAAATGCTAAATAACAGTGCTGTTGTCTGTCAGTCAGAAAAGATATAAACCATAACAGAACATTGCTCTCAATGCCACAAGCATCCAAATGTCTCAACAAAATGTCATGATCTAACGCATCAAATGCACCAGATATATCCAAAAAAGCAAAGATTCTGCAGTAGATCTTTCTTACCATATTCATTGCTGAAACACTGAAAGGTCAGCATGGATATTAGATTTAGGGTCCTCCAGGGAGGGTCTTTAGTGGAAAACTTGCTGTCAGTGAATGTCTTCCAGGAAAGGAACTTGTTGATCAGGGGATTTTTACTGTCATAGAGAGAGAGGGAAGTGCTGCCACGAGTTACTTCTCTTTGTAAATTGCAGTTTACAATAGGCAAAAAATGCCTATGCACATTTCAAATAAAGTGGGTTACAGAAAAATTGCCCTATAATTGCATATATTCTTAAACTTTACAGCTAGATTCCACAGCAGAAATTTTCAAATTGCCAAGCACATGAATACTTTTTTGCTGCATATATTTTGTAGCTAATTTTCAAAATGAAATCACCTTGGTAGTTTTGCTTTGAAAAAGAGCTAGTGTAAAGTGCACATGCTAAAATCACTCATGTACTTTCTTTCTGCCACTTGGGTGGGTGGCTGACGGACAGAATAAACCATTGAGGTAGGTAGTTACTAATGCACATTAAAGGAATAATGTACAATTTTTGTCCCTTAACACCACACATGGGCAAATGCATTTCAACTAAAACTTAATACAGAAAAAAACACACTGTCTCATCCTCTCATCCCAATATAACACGAACAAACCCACCAACATAACCACCCCAAATTACACCCTCCCTATCTCAGACAGCCTGAAAATTCTCAGAGTTACAATCGACTGAAATCTCACACTAGAGAGCCAAGTGAAAGCTACAACAAAGAAAATGTTCCATTCAATGTGGAAGCTGAAACGAGTGAAACCTTTTTTCCCAAGGGAAATATTTCGCAACTTGGTACAATCTATGGTACTAAGCCATCTAGACTACTGTAATGGAATCTATGAGGGATGCAAAGAACAAATCTTAAAGAAACTCCAAACTGCTCAAAACACAGCAGTCAGGCTTATATTCGGAAAAGCAAGATTCGAAAGCACCAAACCCCTATGAGAAAAACTGCACTGGCTCCCAATCAAAGAACGTGTTGCATTCAAAATCTGCACCCTGGTTCATAAAATCATCTACGGCAATGCCCTGGGATACATGACAGACCTCAAAGACCTACCAACCAGAAACACAAGATCAACATGAACATACCTAAATCTCCACCACCCAAGCTGCAAAGGACTCAAATATAAATCAACCTATGCATCCAGCTTCTCTTATATAAGCACACAACTATGGAACACATTACCAAGCGTTGTGAAAACAACATATGACCACCTAAACTTCCGGAAACTCCTAAAAACTAACCTGTTCAAAAAGGCATACCCTAACGATCCAATTTAAATGCCTTAACCCTGCAACACAACAAAATAAAAGCTCGTACTGGACATAACTAAACTCTTCCTCCTATGATTCCCAATGTGTCTGTCACACATGATCTTTACTTTACCATAACCTCACTCTGTATTTGTTCATACCGGTATTGGTGATTGCCTTTATGGTACTATGTAAGCCACATTGAGCCTGCAAATAGGTGGGAAAATGTGGGCAGGGCTGGGCGCCGCCATTTTACAGGCAGCTGCGTTGAAGAAAGAGGAGGGAGGCAGGCTACCTCCCTACTCCAACTCAAGGTAGGGGGTGGTGGGGGTAGGGGGATTGACACTGGACCACCAGGGACCACTTGTTAATGCAAGGAGGTTGGAGTGGGGGAATGGAGACCCATCGGATCTCTAGCCCTCCCTGAACTGTTGGGGGGGTGTCGGAGGGACCGGAGGTACGGCGGACCTCCAGCCCCCCTGTCAGTGGGGGGGTCGGTCGCCCACTGGGCCACCAGGGGCCTTTTAGAAATGCTGAGGGGAGTTAAGGGGGGCTGGAGACCTACCGGATCTCCAGCCCTCCTTGAACCTGGGGGGGATTGTCGGGGGGACCGGAGGTCCGCTGGACCTCCAACCCCCTGTTGCTGGGGGGGGGGGGGTTCTTCAGTTCTGGGGGTTTGCTTCATCGGGGGGAATGGGGGCCTGCTAGCATGCAAATGCATGCTGGACAGGGCTCACCATTCCTCCCCCATGGTCTGCAAACCCTAACGCCAGCTCGGAGCTGGTGTAGGGTTTGCCGCAGCCAGTGACCCAATCTTTGGCGCACTGGTTGCTGATCATTGGGGTTGAATACAGTTATCCCTGTTTTGCATGCATTTGCATGGTAGTTGTGTTCAGAGTCCTCAAGCACATTGTTTCACGTGCTCGGGGACTCTGATCATGGGGCGGTAGCAAATGCCGGCGCTAGCATGGCGCTAATAGCCTCTAGCGCCGGCATCCATATGTCAGACTTGAATCTGTGAACCTTGATGTGGGAGATAGATGCCCTCAAGGAGGAGCTAGTCGGAAAGCTAGCTGTAACCAGACCATACCTAGCTGTATCTTGTAGAATTGGAAAAGGTGCAGTGAAGGGCGACGAAAATGATAGCTGGGATGGGACGACTTCCCTATGAAGAAAGACTAAGGAGGCTAGGGCTTTTCAGCTTGGAGAAGAGACGGCTGAGGGGAGACATGATAGAGGTATATAAAATAATGAGTGGAGTGGAACAGGTAGATGTGAAGCGACTGTTCACGCTTTCCAAAAATACTAGGACTAGGGGACATGCGATGAAACTACAGTGTAGTAAATTTAAAACAAATCGGAGAAAATGTTTCTTCGCCCAACGCATAATTAAACTCTGGAATTCGTTGCAGGAGAACGTGGTGAAGGTGGTAAGCTTGGCAGAGTTTAAAAAGGGGTTGGACAGTTTCCTAAAGGACAAGTCCATAAACCACTACTAAATGGACTTGGGAAAAATCCACAATTCCAGGAATAACATGTATAGAATGTTTGTATGTTTGGGAAGCTCGCCAGGTGCCCTTGATCTGGATTGGCCGCTGTCGTGGACAGGATGCTGGGCTCGATGAACCCTTGGTCTTTTCCCAGTTACTTATGTACTTAAGGTTGTTCTTGTCCAGTTGTGCCCTAACAAAAAAAATTATAAAAACAAAATGAAAGAAAACAAAAATTTAGAAAAACAAAATTAAAAAAGCCTGCAAATGACAAAACAAACTAAACAAAACATGTTTTTTGCCTGCACGTCCCCGATGAGAGAATATGAAGGTAAAATTCAAGTTAAATTAGATTCTGTGGTACTGCAACACAAATAATAGACAAAGGGGTCCTTTTACTAAGTGGTGGTATATGAAGGGGCATTTTCAATAAGACGTTTAAGTCTGACTTTGGATGTTTTGCACAAAACATCCAAAATATGAACAGGAAAGGTAATTTTTGAAAAAGAAAAATGTCTATTTTTTTAAAATACTTTTTCGAACCAGGTTTTTGTGCTTTGGACATTTTGTTTTTTGATCCATTTTTGAAAAAAAAAAATTAATAAATGCAAAACATAGAAAATCAAGCCATTTGGGATGTAGGCAGAGCCAACATTTTTAGCAGACTGGTCCCCCAGACATCACTGGAGATCAAGGGGGCACCCTAGGGGGCACTTCTGAGCACTTCATGAAAATGCTCCCAGGTACACATCTCACCCTTACTCCCTTATTTTGTCCCCTGAGCCCTCCAATACCCACCCAAAACCTACTTCCCCCCATTGTACACCACTAAAATAGACATGTGTGAAGGGGGCATCTATATGTAGGTACAGTAGGGTTTTGGTGACTTTGGGAGGGATCACAGTTTCCACCACAAGTGTGACAGGTAGAGGGGGATAGGGACCCAAGCCCCCCCCCCCCCCCACTCCATAGTGCACTGCACCAACCACTACACTACTCCAGGGACCTGGCTGTGACATCTGAGGCTGTCATAGAGGATGGTAAGTCATATTTTTATTCACATTTTTGGGGAGTGGGAGGTGGTCAGTGACCACTGGAGGAGTATTGGGGGGTGGGTCATCCCTGATTCCCTCCAGTGGTCATCTGGTCATTTGGGGCACCTTTTTTGCCTTATTCATTATAAAAACAGGTCTAGCTCAAAATGTCTTAGTTCTAGTTTTCTTTTGTTCCATTATGGCTGAAAAAGTCTAAGTCTTTGAAAACCGCAAAAGTCTTTGAAATGCCCAAATCCCACCCTTAACATGCCCCCTTGAGATTTATATGCACTGCAGATGAACAGCACAGAAAAACGTCTTAAAAACAGGTTTTGAAAGTAATGATTTGGACTTATTTGTGAGAAAAACATCCAAATGCTGCTTTTTGCTGCTTTTTAGACGTTTTCTCGTTCGAAAATGAGACCCGTGACCTTCGTGTGCCTTTACGTGGGTTTTTTTTCTGCATGGTAAGGTCACTTTTACCGCAGCAGTAAAATTGCTGGTTATTAGCATATAGCCATTTAAAAAAATTACCACATCAGCCCTTACTGTTACCTATTTTGTAGGCGGTAGGGGTTCATGCAGTAATCCTGAGCTAATTAGCTAGCTGGCGGTAATATAGCTGCACTAACTGTTTATCATGGGAACAACCACTCTATTATTCCCCCCCCCCCCCCCCCCCAAACACACACACACACACTAAAACACGCTCCCTCTGAACAAAAAAAATTAGCATGTGGTTAGCGCATGCTGATTTGGTATTTACTGTAGGATGCCTGAGTGTGTCCCATGGTACACCATTTTAAGCTGTGGTCAGCACATACTAGTGCTTACCGCAGCTTAGTAAAAGCACCCCCAAAGTAAGAAAACCTGTGGTAATGTCAGCCGCTAGAAGTAAATACTCATGATTAATTCAGTCCATGAGCCCTGAAGCAGCTCAAGCGAAACGCTGGCCACCACTGGTCATGGGCTTGATCAATATAATATGAGATGGGCTTCCTTACATTCTAAATGCTAAGTAGCTTGGTGTTTTCACTTTGGTTATTCAATTGTTCTCTTTGCTGGGAGGCTTTTTTTTATGCCTGTGATGAAGAGTTTATAGCTCTATAGACATTTGTTGTGTCTGGAGCTCTTTGAGGCTTTTCCCTCCCATTAGACTATATTATTGCACTATGTTAAGAAGATAATTTTGATACTTAGACTGTTTAGAGAATTGTTTATTTTACTTGTGGTCTATATTTTGTTTCCCTTTTCCTTGTGGTGGATATTGTAGTACTTTCATCTGCTACCAAATTCTATTGGAGCAATTCTATATTTTATTATTTATTAGGATTTATTTACCGCCTTGTTGAAAGAATTTATTCAAGGCAGTGTACAGCAAGAATAAGTCTAATCTAGGCAATAGACAATTACAGAAGTACAAATATTCCAATAACAATACAAGGTATGGCATAGTATGCTATATTACAATGTCAACACAGCAGTGATGTATTTAAACTAGGTGAGTCAGTGGTATACACACCCCCTGTCAGACCCAGCCCCCCAAACTTGATTGAGTCATCACCCAGGCTGCGGCAATGGCATTCATAGGCTGCCTGCTCCGGGGCTTCCTCCCTGAACCGTCCCTCCCTTCACATAACAGGAAGTTGCATCAGAAGGGCAGGATGTTTCAAGGAGGAAGTCCCAGAGCTAAATACTGCCACTGCCCAGGTGAAAACTAAAGCCAAGAAGATTTTAAGGTATCAAGGGTGGGGGGTAGAGGTGGTGGCAGCTGCATGGAGGGGGGACACGCACCCCCTATAAAATATTCCTGGCTATGCTACTGCAACACAGTACAAAATAAAACATTTTAATAGACAGCATAGAGTATGAGCAAAGAGACATAAAGATAGATAAGGTGAGGTTAGAAAGGTTCTTGAACATTATCTCAGCTAGGGTAGGAGTGGATAAACATGTCCTGCTACATTTTGCACAGCTGGCGTTAGGCACTAAAATTTACGCACACGTTACATATGTAAATGCTTAAAATTCTACAGAATTCCCTCATATGTGTCTAAGAGAGAAAAAGGAAAGATGTGAATTTTATATTGGTTAGTGGAGACAGTAGAGTAGGTAAAACATTAGAGTAGGCCAATGGTCTCCAGTCCATGGGCAATGGGCTGGATTTGGTCCCCGAAATTCTCCATTGCAGCCCTCAAACACCCGGGAGAAATGGTCTACATATGTCTTGCAAATGTATAATTAAACCTTGCCCGCTTGGGTACTGCATTAGTTATCTGAAAAATGGACTGACATAGGCCGGGCCTCTATGTATGTCTGCATAGGACAGGTGTAGGTCCTACTGCGCCTGTGATGTACTTTCGTATGTACAGCCGTAGCATAGGTCAAAGGTTGTGTACTAGCACATATACTGCAGCACAGTGGTATGATGAAACTTGAGAGACCCGGTGAAACAAGAGATCCAAGGAAATGATAAACATTGTGAGCTTCTTTGCAGAATAAACATTAAACAGGAGGGTTAGTGCCCCTGCAGAGTGCCTGTATTGTCTGAAGTGTTGTAGAAATCAATATGAGTATCAAAAGTTAAATGTGTAAGCCTTTGTGCTTACACATTTAACTTTTGATACTCATATTGTATGCAAGATCCCAAGTGCTTTGGGATCTCCTCAGGTATTTGTGACCTGGATTGGCGACTGTTGGAAACAGGATGCTGGGCTTGATGGACCTTTGGTCTTTCCCAGTATGGCAATATTTATGTACTAATGTAAGCCACAGCTTTCTCATGTCCACTTTGCAGCCCTTTACATGAAAAAGTTTGGAGACCACTGGAGTATGTAAAAGCATTTTTTCATCACCACCACCATCAGCACTGTTCTCTCAAAGTGGCTTTTACATGGGAAACTTAGCTGACATTTAAAAATAGAACAAAACTGCTAGAGCTGAAATTTCTTTAATTTTCTGTTTTACTTAAAGAATAGGGTTTGCTCCAGCTAGATTTCATATTTTTCCCAAAACATAAAAATTTATTTATTTTATTTATTTGTTGCATTTGTATCCCACATTTTCCCACCTTTTTGCAGGCTCAATGTGGCTCACGTATTGCCGTTAACGGCGTTAGCCGATTCCGGTCTGAACAAATACATGGTACGAATGAATAAAAGGTGATGTTGTGGTAGATAAGGTACATGTAAAGTAGGTGTAGTTGGGGGAACTTAGAGAGGGGGAGGAAGAGGCAGGTAATGTCCTTTATGTTCTTTGGTTGCATTGTGTTGCAGGTGTCCATGTATTTTTATGTTGGGTCGGTGGGGTATGCTCTTTTGAATAGGACCATTTTTAGTGATTTCCGGAAATTAAGGTGGTCTGGCATAGTTTTTACTATTTTTGGCAGTGCGTTCCATAGTTGTGCGCTTAAGTAGGAAAATCTGGATGCATAGGTGGATTTATATTTGAGTCCTTTGTTGCTTGGGCAGTGAAGGTTTAGGTATGATCGTGTAGATTTAGTGGTATTTCTGGCTGGCAGGTCAATGAGGTCTATCATGTATCCAGGTGCCTTGCCATAAATGATTTTTTGAACAGTCGTGCAGATTTTGAATGTGATTCGTTCTTTGATTGGTAGCCAATGCAGTTTTTCTCTGAGTGGTTTGGCGCTGTCAAAACGCGTTTTTCCAAATATAAGTCTGGCTGCTGTGTTTTGGACGGTTTGAAGTTTTTTTATGATTTGATCTTTGCATCCCGCATAGATTCCATTACAGTAGTCTTCACTACAGTAGTTTTAACAGTGTAAAAATGGTTCCCATAATAAATCATGGGACTTACACAGTAGTACACTCTGTGCCAGATTCTTACCAGCCTCAAGATGAGGTAAATATATTTTTGGTCTGACAGCTCTTACAGGTGACTATAAAGTGCATATATAGTTAGGTAATGAGATTTGTGGGCAGACTGGAGGGCATTAATGGACCACCAGTTATGAACCCTGCATGCCCTTCCTGCAGTTGGTTCTGAATCTCTTGTTTCTGTTGTCTCATAAATAATATCTGCTTTTATGACAGTTTGGCTTTATTTATGCTATTGACCCTCCGGAAGCCATAAATTGTATGGTTGAATTGAGCCTTTTTTCTATCACAATGTATATGAGTGTGTATAGTATGTCAGAGCCCCTGAAGTGCTGGAAGGAGACAGTAGAAATGCAACTAGGAGAGACAGAATGGTATACAAACAGTGGAAAACTGCACGGAAAGAATCAGAGACTAAAATGATTAATCTAATCTTCATCTCTGACACAGTCATGTTTGCCTATGTGACCTGCAGGATAAGGAGAAAAATTAAATTTAGCATCATCCATCATGGGAATTGCTTCAAGAAAGCTACACTAGCAGGGCTGGCACAGTGGGAAAGAACAAATGTTTATCGTTCCAACCTTGAAGTGTCATATCCCTCTAAAATTTCCTCTAAGGCTGAATTTTGTTTATAGCCTTAAGAGGGGATTTTTATAACAGGGCACCTGCAAACAACTGGAAAAGGGCATCCACTGTATGCTTATTTTATGAAGGCAAAACAGTAATAGGTCCAATCTCTCATCTAAAGCACTATAAAACATTTTTTAAGGACCATCATAACTGAAGCAAATTCAGAACTTAAAACAGTGCCTCTCAAATATAAATCAGTCCATATAATCATATAAAACTTGTTAACCATCTTCTTTGAGCATACAATATCAACTTTCCAAAAAGATTTTTGTGCAAAAATATGTATTCCAAAAAATCTCCCTGAAAGCTCTGCCCCCCCCCCCCCCCTCCAATCTCCCTGCACATTCAATCGCTCCGGAAGGACCACCATAGATCCTATCTTATTCAAAAATCCTGCCCCCTGAATAAAAAAAAACTCTACCCCTCCCCTACTACAAGACCTCCCCTCTCCCCAAAAACATACCTGAAGGTCTCCATGTTGGTCAGTGGTGCCAAGGTAGGACTGGAGATGCAAGAGGAGATTTGGGGGAATTGGAGATGCAGGGGGAGGGATCAAGGGGGAATCAAAGATGGGGAAGAGATAAGGGAGGCTGGGACATCTGCTCCAATGGCTACCATTTATTTAGTTAGTTATGTGTGTACCCCCTCACCAGCACCATCACTACATTACTTGCAACCAGTTGCCGAATGGTACAGCTGTGCGCTGTGTGGTAAATGCATAGCAGATGCTGGGCATGTCCCTTGCATGTACCACACAGGCTTTACACTAACCATGTGTTAATTTGTCCTATTAATGCATAGTAAGTGCACAATTTTACCACATTTTATTAAAAGAGCCCCATCACCAGGCACGAGAGGTTCCTGCTTGGTTAAATCATTCCAACCAGGTCATACCCAGATTTTCAACAGCATTTAAGCCACTCAAGCAGTGCCATTGCCTGTCCTGCAGTCTATGATTGCAGCTTCCTCGGCTCTACTCCTGGGCCCCTCCCCTCAGTGTTGCAGCTCTCCTCACCATGGCTGCTCCCACGCTGCAAAGGGCTCACCATGGCACTAACATTTCCATCAATCAAAATACAAATAGATCCTTACCCCAAATAGTACACTAGTTACCAATAGGCAAGTTAATTTTTTATTAATAAAATCAAATATAACATCAAAATAAAAAAATATTTGTGTAAAAAGTGATGTGCTCAGTTTCACCAAGTGCAGTCAGACTAGCGTAAGGCTAAATTATAAGAACCATCATGGCACACCATAGATCTCATTCATGATTCAATAATAGTTCAATAGTAATGATTCAATGACAGTATACGGCAAATGTCAAATTGTAAACAAAATAACATCAGTCTTATATAAGATAAGTGCAATTATATTGTTTCATTTATTATTGAACATTTGTTGTACACTATTATTGCATCATTACAATTGAACTATTATTATTGAATCATGAATGAAAACTATGGTGTGCCATGGAGGTTCTTGTAATTTAGTCTCACACCAGTGTGACTACACTTTTGGTGGAACTGAGTACATCACTTTTTACACAAAATATTTGTGTGTTGATGTTGTATTTGGTTTTATTAATTCATTAATTTGTTTATTTGTTACATTTGTATCCCACATTTTCCCACCTATTTGCAGGCTCAATGTGGCTTACATAGTACTGGAAAGGCGTGAAAAATTAACTTGCCTATTGGTAACTAGTGTACTAACATTTTCATCCCATGGCTCCTGTAGCTTCACTGTTCCACCTCTGCCTAAAGGATACCGCCACCTGTCATCACAGCCCCGAGGGAGGATAAGTGTACTGGCCACAGGCTGCATTAGCAAAGATGAAATATGATCCAACTGGCCCCAACTAAAAGTAAATGGGAAGCTGAATTTTGAATCGGGCACAATGTCTTCATCTTCATTTCAGTCAGTCCCAACTACAGCCCATTGCATAGTCCAGGCATGCTATTATTTTTTTTTCTTACATTTGTACCCTGTGCTTTCCCACTCATAGCAGGTTCAATGTGGCTTACATATTATATACAGGTACTTATTTGTACCTGGGGCAATGGAGGGTTAAGTGACTTGCCTAGAGTCACAAGGAGCTGCCTGTGCCTACAGTGGGAATTGAACCCAATTCCCCAGGACCAAAGTCCACCACTCTAACCACTAGGCCACTCCTCCACTATTAGAAAAGCCTGGGCAATTAGGATGGCAATTTTATAAATGGATGCCTCCTTTTAGGCATTCTGATGCTACGCGAGGAGTGTCTATTCTAATAATGGTATTTGTGCACCCAGATTCTGTTATAGAATACTAGTTAAGCTGCCATCGGTGGCCAAAAATTTGTATTCTGTATGTTATGCACATATCTGGGAGAACATAAAAATAGCCACACTTAGTCAGACCAATAGTCCATCTAGCCCAGTATCTTGTTTCCAGCACTGACAAATTCAGATCACAAGTACCTGGCAGAAACCCAAATAGTAGCAACATCCCATACTACCAATCTCAGGGCAAGCAATGGCTTCCCCATGTCTGTCTCAATAGCAGACTATGGACTTTTCCTCCAGGAACTTGTCCAAACCTATTTCAAACCCAGATACACTAGCCACTGATACCATATCCTCTGTCAATGAGTTCCAGAGCTTAACTATTCTTTAAATGAAAAAAATATTTCCTCCTATTAGTATTTAAAGTATTTCCATGTAACTTCCTTGAGTACCCCTAGTCTTTGAAAGAGAGAAAAATCGATTTACATTATCCTGTTCAACACTATTAAGGGGCCGATATTCATACCATGGGAGGTAGCCGGGTTGCTTCCCATGGTCAGTGCTGAGCCTGGATATTCAATGCTGGGCCATTTCCAGTGACCAGCTTTGAATATCCAGGTCTTTTTTTTTTTTTTTACCAGTTTAAGTTTAATTAGCCAAGCTGATATTCAGCACTAGCAGGTTAAGTTTAAACCAGCCAAAGATATTCCAGCTATTTTGGCAGTTCTATCATATCCCCCTTTAGTCATCTCTTTCCCAGGCTGAAGAGTCCTAACCTCTTAAACCTTTCCTTATATGAGAGGAGTTTCATTCCCTTAATCATTTTGCTCGCCTTTCTTTGAACCTTTTTTTAATTCTGCTACATTTTTTAAGATATGGCGACCAGAATTGCACATGATACTCAAGGTGAGGTTGCACTATAGTGTGATACAGAGACATTATAATATTCTGTCTCATTTTCTATCCCTTTTCTAATAATTCATAGCATCCTGTTTGATTTTTTTTGGCCACCGCCAAATACTGGGCAGAAGATTTCATCATATTGTCTATGATCACACCTAGATCTTTTTCTTGGGTGCTGAATCCTAAGATGGATCTTAGCATCACGTAACTATGATTGGGATTACTCTTCTCAATGTGCATCACTTTGCATTTGTCCATGTTAAATTTCATCTGTCATTTGGATGCCCAGTCTTCCAACTTCCTAAGGTTTGTCCTGCAATTTTTCACAATCCCCATGCATTCTAGCAACTCTGAGTAGTTTTGTGTCATCTGCAAATTTAATCATCTTACTCATCATTCCCATTTTCAGATCATTAATAAATATGTTAAATAGCACCGAAGGGGGATGAAAATGATAAAAGGGATGGAACGACTTCCCTATAAGGAAAGGCTGAGAAGGTTAGGGCTCTTCAGCAGCTGAGGGGTGATATGATAGAAGTCTACAAGATAATGAGCGGAGTAGAGCGGACAGATGTGAAGCATTTGTTTATACTTTCAAACAACAACAAAACCAGGGGACACAAGATGAAGCTAGAATATGGTAGATTTAAAACAAATAGAAGAAAGTTTTTCTTTACTCAGCGTGTAGTTAGACTCTGGAACTCGTTGCCGGAGAATGTAGTGACAGCAGCTGGCCTTATGGAATTTAAAGGGGGTTTGGACAGATTCCTGAGGGAAAAGTCCATTGAATATTATTATTATTTTTTTTTTTTTTTGGGGGGGGGGGGGGGTTGCCGGGTTCTTGAAGCCTGGATTGGCCACTGTCGGAGACAGGATGCTGGGCTTGATGGACCATTGGTCTTTTCCCAGTATGGCAGTGCTTATGTTCTTATGATCCAAGTACAGATCCTTGAGCACTCCACTATTCCACCTTCCTCCACTGAGAGAACTGGCCATTTAACCCTACCCTCTGTTTTCTATTCATCAACCAATTCCTAATCCACAACAGAACATTGCCTCCTGTCCCATGACTCTTTAATTTTCTCAGTTGTCTCTGATGAGGGACTATTAGGGACTCATGTTCAAAGCACTTAGACTTCCAAAGTTCCATAGGTTACTATGGAAATACGCCTCTTTGTCAAATGCTTTCTGAAAATCTAGGTACACTACATCGACCATTTCATCGTTGTCCACTGTAAGGAGGATGTAGAGGGAAAGCAGAGAAGAGCTGACAAGGGCAGTAAGCCAAGAAAGGAAGAGCACTTTCTGACGGGAAAAGGGGGTAGGAGACTTGCAAGAAGGGAAGAGAACTACAGAACCCAGCAGCACTTGCAAGGGAGGAGGGAACAAGAGAAACAGCACTACAACTCCCAGCAGATAGTAAAGTCAGGAGGTGATTGGGAGATGGAGGATAATCAGGTGGAGGAGCAGCACCTGGGAGAGAGGGTGGGGGAAGACTCCATGGAGTGGGAGGAGATTGAACTAGGAGAGAAAAGTGAAAATGTCATGAAGGAGGCTGACGTGGAGCAAATTGAGTTCTTTTGCTCAGGACAAAGGGAGATGGAAAAGGAAGAGACTGCAGAGAGAAGTCAGAGATGTGGGACCGCTCAGTGACAATGCCTAGATGCGGTCTGGCTTCATGGAACTGTGGGAATTAATTACCTGAAGGAGGTCAGTCTGAACATTTGTGGGAGGTTGTCAGAGTGTTGGTGTCTGACAAGCGAGGGTGGTGAAAATGCCTCTACCTCCTAGGCAGTAAGAGAAAGGAGAAGAGGAATTGACTGAACCACAGGTTTATCCCAAGTCATTAACTAATTCTAAAACTGAACGGTTATGGATTTTTGAGTGTGGGAGAAGGGAAACAAGGGGCACAGAGACTAGCAGCTGTAATACAGTGGGCAGACTGGTTTTCTCTGATACCGTTGGGAAAATAGTACTGTGAATAATCACTTGTTACAAATAAGCAAAAGCAGTTTTCCTAAGGTGATGGATTAGCCCCAATTGTGTGGGTGAAAAAGGACAGCATGGAGAGGTGTCGAGGAGAGAGCGGACAGCACTGAGAGGTGTCGAGACAAAAGCGGACAGCTCGAAGAGGTGCCTGCTGACACCACATATTTATTCATGCCTTCAAAGAAATGAAGCAAATTGGTGAGGCAAGACTTCCCTTGGCTGAATCCATTTTGACTCCGTCATATTAAACTATGTTTGTCTATGTATTCAGTGATTTTATTCTTTACAATAGGTTCCACTATTTTGTCCGGCACTGACATCAGGCCTATCGGCCTATAATTCCTGGATCACTCCTTGATCCCTTTTTAAAAATAGCCATTACATTGGCCACCCTCCATCTTCAGGTACTATGGATGATTTTAAAGACAGATTATAGATCACTAACAGCAGAACAGCAGTTTCCTATTTGAGTTCTTTCGGTACCCTAGGGTGTATAATTTATTAATCTAATTTGTTGATTTGGCTCAGTACATCTTCCAGGTTCACTGAGATTTCTTTCAGTTCTCAGCTCAACATAACATCCTGGAAGGAAATCTGGATGACTTAGTCCTAGCTTAAGTCACACACACTGGGATTATGTAGTATGGAGTGTTGCCACAATTTGGGTTTCTGTCAGGCACTTGTGACCTGGCTTGGCCACTGTTTGGAGAATAGGATACTGGGCTAGATAGACCACTGGTCTGACCTAGTATGGCTACTCTTATGTTCTTATTTATATGTTCTTATGTTCACAAATATGTTGTGGTGAAACAGGCCAGCTGTGTAGATTTTAAATGGCAAGTATCTGCTTTCATCTGAATTCAGTTGTTCACACAATTCTGCTCAAACCCTAGCATGGCAACAAATTCCTGGGTTACATAAATCTATGACCATTTTCATCCATTATGTGGGGACAGGAAGGATACTATGCAAAGATAGCTCAAGTTTGATTTCACAGCAGGGGCATAGCCAGCCTTCCAATTTTGGGCGTACCCAAAAGTGGATTGGGGGGGTCAACATGTTCTTACCTCCATCTCCCCCCCCCCCCCCCATGTCCACTAAACATACCTTTGTTGACAGGGATGTTGAGGCCCAACAAGCCCAAAAAATACACTTTCCCAGTGAGAAGGGCAGATGGAGGCATGCCGCCAACTTCTGCATTAAAGAAGCATGCAAGAAGGAGGAAAGCAGCTGGGGAAGTGTATTTCTCTGGTTGGTGGGAATTCAGCATTCCCATCAAATGTTTAAAGGGGTGCTGCGGTTTTGGAGGGGGCCTGAGTCCAAAGAGGGGGTCACCCCCCCTCCCCCCCGTGGCTATGCCATTGTTTCACAGTGTGTTGGACTGCAAGTATTATGGCGCAAAGGTTTGCAGACAACATATATGCTTCCAACCTGGCTCAAGCTTTTCATCATCAAGCACATCTAATAAACCAGTATGAGTTCCTAGAAGTCATCCTTTGCAAGGAGTTATCTTGAACACTACTCTTCAGATTTATAGTCCAGAGCTTACACACTGTCTACCTATTGCTGATAGCTTTCTACCATATGCTTTATCCCTTTTTTCCTTCTTTTTGATGCAATTTCTTCCTACTGCTTTGGGCTTCAATTGGATCTTAGCTCTATTTGAGTTGTTGCACCATGATATTCATTTGCAGTTCCTTGTTTCTCTGTTCATTTACAACATCCCCTCCCCCCGCTATTTAGTCTAATCCTTTAGCCAGAAGCCACAGATTGTGTGAATCCTTCAAAACCCAGTATATATGTACCATGCATTGTTAGAGGTCATTATTACACAATGGTTGAAACTCCCTTTCTACTCACAGAGTGAACACTGCCTTTGTAGCTTTCCAAGTGCTATCTAACCCATGAAACAAGTCAGACTCAGGATCCTGATCTTTTACATAGCCATTGAGTCTGTACTAGCTGTTCTTGAATCACCACAGTATCCACCTTACAGGCAGCTCATTACAAAAATAGGATGGATAGGCTACAACATTTATCTTCCTGTTCAGCTCCTGCTTCTTGCTGGTACAATTTGAATCCCTTTTTCAACTCTGAAGACCAACTTTTTTTCTAGCTTGGTTCTTTCCTGTTTGCACATGCCTTATTTCCTGCCAGTTCCTGACCTACTCAAGCTCCTTCTGGATCTTCAGTTGCTTGCCTAAGACCTTCAAACCCTTCTGGATGGATATCTAGTGTGTTCTCTGCTAGTCTGCTGACCTTGTGTATGACTTCCAGTTCCCATAACTTCACTGTCTGGACTTAAAGCCTTCCCTTAGCCAACCTTGCTTCAATCAGATATTGGTATACTGAAATGCAAGTAACTTTTAGGCCTATAAATATGTCTGTGTCAATATTTATAGCAGTAGAGTACCACCATGAAAGTGTATTATTTCTGTTTGGCATTTTAACACCTAGAATATGCATAAAAGGTTCAGCATTCAACAAGTACATCTGTGATTCATTTCCAAATCCATATTGACCTAAATAGTGAAAATACAGTACATTACAAAAAAAGGATACATTTAGAGATGGTGAATCATTAACAACAGAAGGTCAGCATAATAACTAGTGCTTGATGCTATAGTTAATGGAGTTGACGAACTGAAACCTTCTAATGTACTTATAACAAAAACTAGGCTGAGGACCAGTTTGGATCATAATAGTTGACAAGAAAGAAGGCAATTTATTAAAGTTTTGTTGAAACAATGTTCAGAATCATAAATACACACAGAAAAACAAGGGTTAATACTTGAGGTGTATCTGTGAGTGAAGTTGACTCCCTATTTGGCACAATGAATAATGCTCTCATTCTGCTCTAAAACAAAAAGATACGTACAATATTATATAGTTTACTATCTGGCTTATTTTAGAAAGAGAAGGACGCCCATCTTTCGACACAAATCGCAAGATGGGCGTCCTTCTCACAGGGTCGCCCAAATCGGCATAATCGAAAGTTGATTTTGGGTGTCTTCAACTGCTTTCTGTCGCAAGGATGACCAAAGTTCATGGGGGCATGTTGGCAGCGTACCAAAGGCAGGACTGGGGCGTGCCTAACACATGGGCGTCCTCGACTGATAATGGAAAAAAGAAGGGTGTCCCTGACGAACACTTGGACGACTTTACCTTATTAGTTTGAGTTCAAGTTACTATTATTTTGTGTTGTATATTGTGTGAACATTTTCTATATAAAGAATTCTAAATGCACCCAGAAGTTAATGATACTTCCTTGAAAGAGAGATCACATGATCATATTTACTTACATTTTCCAACCCATTGCTTTACTGCTACATTTTTGAATCAATTGAAGCCTCTTCACACTAACCTGAGGGAGCCCCAGATATAAAGAATTGCAGTAATCAATTTTTTTAGAAGCATTGTTTCATGCATGATATGAGTCCAGTGACATTAAATCACCAAATTACTTGCAATGTCATTTGTGATAATACTACAAGAAAATCATCTGGAATTACCTTTAAAAACATCTATGTACAGTATCCTTCATTGTTAAATAAAATTCAAGAAACTTAATTCGTTAAAGATAGAATATTTTATCTTCAGCATTACCTAGTTAAATAGGAAAGCAATGTTACTGCTATTTGTAAATCAGCTGGTTTCTAGCAACAACGAAAATACAATTAAAGTGTCAGTTAAATCAATGGTAATTACTTCAAGGGGTCTGAAGAGACATGAAGGTAATTCAGCTGTCCCAAAGGGAAAAAATTATAAAGAAACTAAAAATGGCTAGATGTGCAATCTACTAGTCTTGCAAGACCTGTAATGTTAGAACTAATGGTAATTACAGTAGAGAGGTGAGTTTTCGGTCTTTTTCAAACTCTGCCTCAACTTTCCAAGCTATGCAGACTTTTTTTGTATTAAAGAAAACCAAGTCAAAAATTATTTATACACAGATTACCAAAAGGGGCCCATGATATATTCTACGGCCTTGACTCATTTAGCCCCCGGTGTCACTGCAGGGGTTTTGGGTGGCCAAAATGATTTAAATGAATTACAGTGGCATCAGTCTAGGATGACACCATCTAGTCTGGTGTTGGAGAAATTATGATTTTCTTGGCAAGGCTAGAAGGGCAATTAAAGTTCATAATAGTAGTAAAGCTGCAGCCCTGATGCTCCATAAATTGTTTACGTGTTTTAGGGGGCTCGGAGAAGGGTGCCTGTGAAATGACCCATGTTTGGAATGGCCAGACTCTGAGTTTTTGCAATTCCCCTGGAGACTGGATATTTTGCTTCTCTATTTTTGGTAACAGAGTGGGGATGGCTATGGTTCTGATTTTGATGTTGTGGATGACAGCGTAATTCTGATTGATTTTGTTGATTACGGTGTGCTTATGTTCCTGATTTTGTTAGCAGTAGGGTAGCACCATGGATTATGTTAGGAAGGGGTGGTTAGTAATGCAAGAGTGTGTCTTGTGACTGGGAGCAGTGAATTGTGGGTAGTTGCAATGAATGTGGGGCAGTAGAAATATGGCATATTATGAGGTTCCTGTTTGTGTGATTACTCAGCAGGGGGTCTTGCACTAAGTATGAAGAAATACTTTCCAACATTATTACTATGTCTAACATAGCAGTGGAGTGGCCTAGTGGTTAGCGCACCAGTCTTGCAATCCAGAGGTGGCTGGTTCAAATCCCAGTGCTGCTCCTTATGATCTTGGGCAAGTCACTTAACCTTCTATTGCCTCAGGTACAAACTTAGATTGTGAGTCCTCCTGAGACAGAGAAATATCCACAGTACCTGAATGTGACTCACCTTGAGCTACTACTGGAAAAGGTGTGAGCAAAATCTAAATAAATTATACTAAAGTATAAATCCTTTGCTTTCATGTATGACTTTTTGTTCTCCCATAATTTCACTTTTTGCTTCTAGTGCATAATTTATTCATTTTAGGAATTTTAATTTTTCCTTCATATCCCCATACCCCCTCTCCTCAAACAAGTTGGGAATATAATGGAAAACAAAGAACCATTATTCAATTCCACTCATTACTGTCAATAACAAGACATATCAGACTGGTGCACAGCATAGAATAAACACAATATATAACCATATGACTTTCTATAAATAAAGCTTGGCAATATAGAGGACAAATTATTAGTTGCATGTATAATTATTAGCATCAGGCTCATCATGAAACTGCTGTTTGTGACACTTTTCATAATGCATCAATCTTTTTATGTACATTTAGTCATTTGGATGCATTGGCCCAACAACAATCTCGAGATATTTATTTATTTAGACTTAATATTCTACCCTTCTACTGCAAACTGATAAATAGATTATATACAATAAACAAATACATAATAACAAACAGCAATAAATTTGCTCACTAATCATTAATTAGTACCTCTATCCCTCAAAACAATATACAATAGTAACATAATCTATCCGATACTCCTAGCTCTGTCAAAGACAAGCTCTTTTCGGTGTTCTTTGAATCATGTTCATAATTCCAACCATACCAGTTATAGTACTATAAGATAGCTTATGTAGAAAATGAACCGGTCAATATTCAGTGCTGGCACCTATGCTGAGTATCCAGACAATGCACTGACATTTGGCCATAGCCTGAATGTTTGTGGACAGATGCCTGGTTAGCTAACTGGGTAGCAGGTTGAATATTGTGCTTGAATATCCCTTCCCCAACCCCCACACAAGAGCTAAACACTTTCCCCAATCCCTCCACAAATCGTAATCTCCTAATAGATCCCCTATGAGCAACTTCTGCTCCTAAAGACCCCCCCCCCCCTCACCTACCTATCTGTAGCCTGCTCCCACCCCCACCCCCCCAGGTCAAAATCACTAGTGGTAGTGGCTGTCATTTTAATGCTGGATGTGACATAGACAGGAGCAACTGACATTCACTCCTATCCCAATGACTCCCCTTTAGGGAGCTTCAGCTAGGCCTGGGTGGGAGGCTTGAGGAAGGTTCTGCTGTTTGGCTGAGGAAATTCTGGGGGGTGTAGCAAGGCGGTATTAAAGGGTAAGGCTTCTATCCAGAAATGTTCAGTCTCAGAGCCCTGATAGATAACCAGGCAAAGATAGAACATTCTATTTATTTGGATTTTGCTCACATCTTTTTCAGTAAAAGCTCAAGGTGAGTTACATTCAGGTACACTGGGCATTTCTTTGTCTCTGGAAGGCTCAGAATCTAATTTTGCAACTGAGACAATGAAGGAGTTAAACCACTTGCCCAAGATCACAAGGAGCAGCAGCAGGATGTGAACCAGCCACCTATTGATGTCAAGGCTGGTGCTCTAACCACTAGACTACTCCTCCACTGTCTTTAAGCAGCCCCTATATCTAGGCATCAGCACTGAATATCACCGGTGCCTGGATAAGTACGGCTCCATCCAGACTCCACTCCATGCCCCAGCACTGCCCAGATAGCGTGGGGGTGGTCAGTGGTAATATTACCTGGTTAAGTTCCACTGAATATCAGTGGATATTAGTAGATAGCTGAGCTCAAGCAATTTAACCAGACAGTAAAAGTTTAAATCACTTTGAATATTGATAATTTCAGCAGCAGCAGTGAGTAGCTTAATTTAAACTCTGGCACCAGCATTTAAATCAATTCATATGTTCAGCACTACTATATGTATGGTATCATATATAGAATCCCCTCCTATATGCATTGCAAACTGGGTAAACTTATCCAAATAGTTATCCAGTTAGCAGACTGAATATTGCTACTAGCTGTATAATTCCTAACTTCACCCAAGCTCTGTCCTCAGACTTTCCTGGCTGTATCCAGATAGAGCTACTGAATAATTGTGGACAGTCCCTGTCAGCATTAATAAGAACATAAACGTTGTCATACTGGGGCAGACCGAAGGTTCATCAAGCACAGTATCCTATTTCCTACCATTATCAATCCAGGTCACAAGTACCTGGCAAAATCCCAAAAGAGTAAAACAGATTTTATGCTGCTTATCCATAAGCAGTGGATTTTCCCAAGTCCATCTTAATGATGGCTTATGGACTTTTAGGAAATTATCCAAATCTATTTTAAACCCTGCTAAGCTTTTACCACATTCTATGGCAATGAATTCCAGAGTTTAACTGCACGTTGAGTTTCTCTGGTTTGTTTTAAATTTACAGCTTAGTAGCTTCAATGCATGCCCCTTAGTCCTAGTATTTTTGGAAAGAGTAAACAAGCGATTCATGTCAACCTGTTCCACTCCACTCAGGGGGTCTTTAACTTAGGCGTGCTGGCGTTTTTAGTGTGTGCTAAAAATAGGCGCGTGCTAAACGTTAAAGACACCAATGTATTCCTATGGCTGTCTTTAGCATTTAGCACGTGCCTATTTTTAGCGCACACTAAAAACGTCAGCGAGCCTAAGTAAAAGACCCCCCGCAGTATTTTATAGACTTCTATTATATCTCCCTCAGCTGTGATGAAGAGCCCTAGCGCTTTAGCCTTTTCTCATAAGGAAGACGTTTAATCCCCTTTTTTCATTTTTGTCATCCTTTTCTGTACCTTTTCTAATTCCGCTATATCTTTTTTGAGATGCAGTGACCAGAATTTGAGGTGTGGTCACATCACAAAGTGATACAAAGATATTATAACATTCTCATTTTTGTTTTCCATTCCTTTCCTAATAACTTCTAATGTTCTATTTGATTTCTTAGCCACTGCTGCACATTGAGCAAAGGGTTTCAATGTATCATCACTGATGACAACTAGATCCTTTTCCTGGGCAGTGACTCCTAATGTGGAACCTTGCATCTTGTAGCTATAGTTTGGGTTCCTCTTTCTCACATGCATCACTTTGCACTTGCTCACATTAAACTTCATCTGTCGTTTGGATGCCCTGTCTCCCAGTCTTGTAAGGTCTTCTTGCAATTTTTCACAATCCTCTTGCACTTTAAAAACTTTGAATAACTTTGTGTCATCAGTAAATGTAATTACACTACTACTTACCCATCCCTAGATCGTTTAAAAAGCAGCAGTTTTCTGTATGACTTGAAGCTTTTTAAGTCTATCTGGAACATCGCCATAAATAGAACACACTGCAATAGTCAAGATGAGGTAATATCATCATATGGACAAGAAGTGAGAATGCCTCTTGAGTGAAATAAACAATCGTATCAACCACAATTGTCTTAATTTAAGTTTTCTTCCATAAATGATTTTTCTGAGGTCCATAAGACAGTGAAGAGTCCAAGATTACCTGTAACTCTTGAAATTTAGTCTCAATGGTGAATAACTTATTATCAGCTAATGTCAAGGAAGAGGGAACTGTCACATCAGGGGGGGGGGGGGGGGCTTTTACTAAAGCTTAGCTCGAGTTATCTGAAGCAGGGTCCATAGGAATAAAATGGGCCCTGCTGCAGATAACTTGAGCTAAGCTTTAGTAAATGACCCCTTAGGTCTTTTAAACCATAGAATCTTTGTCTTATTTGGATTCAGTTTCAGTTTGTTTGAGAATGCCCAATCCTGAATCCTATTAGTTCCTGAGGTAACAAGTCGGAAGTATTAGAAGGTAATGGCAAAAGAAACAAAATGTCATCCATACAAAATAACAGCATTTCCCCAATATTCAAAGCAATTTTCCCAGATAGCACATTAAAAAGTTAAACAAAACTGGGGACAAAACTGGGGAACTCTGCAGCCCGGTGACCAATATGTGGAAAGCATAATGTTCTTTCGTACACAGTAGTTGCAGTTCACCAGAAACTCCTGAAACCAGTTAAATACAGAGCCTGAAATTCCAATATTTGCCAACATAGTTAACATAAGATTGTGATCAATGGCATCAAATGCCGCTGAAATATTGAACTGGAATAGAATAATCTTTCTTCTAGCACCCATCACCTCCTTCACTTAAGAAGTCAATACAAGCAGGAGGGTCTCAGTTCTGTGGGCTGGTCTAAATCCGAACTGGGTTTAATGTAGACATGAGAATCTGTCCATATAATCCATAAAAAGTTGGCTTACATATGTCTCAACCAGTTTCGTAAAGAGAGGTATACTTGCTACAGGTCAATAATTCGAGGGTAGGAATAAATATAAATTGGAACCCTTAGGTATTGGTGTGAGTACAACTTGACTCATATCAGGCGGTAAAGATCCTGATAACAATAACTAGTTTAGTTTATTTGTCAACCATAAAAGAACAGTCTGAGGAATAGTTGAGAATAAGGAAACAGGCAAATATCCAAGATACACTGTGAGTGAGAACATTTCTTCAGTACGGAAGCAGTGGTGGTAGGAACCATAGGTTGAAAAAAAGCTCCATACCTGGTCAGTCCACACTGGCTGCCTAAACACTAAAGAAGAATCAAGTATGGAATCATTACAATTAAAAGTTGAATCTAACAGATCTAATCGAATTCAGGCTACCTTGTTAAGAAAAAAGTCAGCTAACTCCTGCGCAGACGGTAATACTGATTGAATACCAGGAGAGGTATTGGTAGTCTTTAAAGTCTTCACTAGAGAAAATAGCTTATTACTAATGATAGCACTAGCATGTATCAGTTGACTATAGTAATTTGTCCTAGCTTCAGCTACACATCTTTTATAATGCTTAAAAGCAAATTTCCAGGTCAGTTTGTCAACTTTATTATTAGTTTTACGCCATTACCTCTCGTGTCTTCGACTATCCTGCTTCAAAAGTTTATCGAAAAAAACAAGAACGTCCCTGACGAACACTTGGACGTTTTCACCTGGACCTGTTTTTCTTACGACTAAGGCACAAAAAGGTGCCTGAAATGACCAGATGACCACCGGAGAGAATCAGGAATGACCTCCCCTTACTCCCCTAGTGGTCACTAACCCCCTCCCACCCTCAAAAACATTCTTTAAAAATATTTTTTGCCAGCCTCTATGCCAGCCTCAGATGTCATACTCAGGTCCATCACAGCAGTATGCAGGTCCCTGGAACAGTTTTAGTGGGTGCAGTACACTTCAGACAGGCGGACCCATCCCCATCCCCCCCTACCTGTTACGTTTGTGGAGGAAACAGTGAGCCCCCCAAAACCCACCACAAACCCACTATACCCACATCTAGGTGCCCCCCTTACTACTACTACTACTACTACTTAGCATTTCTATAGCGCTGCCAGGGTTACGCAGCGCTGTACAAGTTTAAACATGGGGAAGGACAGTCCCTGCTCAAGAGAGCTTACAATCTAAAGGTAAAAACTATGTAGTCAGTGTAGGTATCAGGAATGGGAAGGTGGTTAGGCACCAAAAGCAAGGGAGAAGAGATGGGCCTTGAGTAAGGACTTGAAAATGGGCAGGGAGGGCGCATGGTGTATGGGCTCAGGAAGTCTGTTCCAGGCATAAAGTGATGTGAGGCAGAAGGGGCGGAGTCTGGAGTTAGCGGTGGTGGAGAAGGGTACAGAAAGGAGTGATTTGTCCTGAGAGCGGAAGTTACGGGTGGGAACATATGGGGAGAGGAGGGTAGAGAGGTAATGGGGGGCTGCAGATTGAGTGCACTTGAAGGTCAATAGGAGACGCTTGAACTGTATACGGTAGCAGATCGAGCTATGTTAGTGGTGTACAGTTGTGGGTAGTGAGTTTTGGAGGGATTCTGGGGGGCTCAGCCACACAAGGTAAGGGAGCTATGTTCCTGGGAGCAATTTATGAAGTCCACTGCAGTGCCCCCTGGGGTGCCCGGTTGATGTCCTGGCATGTCAGGGGGACCAGTGCACTACAAATGGCTTGCATTTGGTCGTTTTTGACATGGACATCTTTGGTTTCAAAAATCACTGAAAATCAGAAACGCCCATGTCTAGGGACGTCCAAATCTAGGGACGGCGAAATTTAAGGATTTTGACATCCCTGACAGTATTTTTGAAACGAAAGATAGACATCCAACTTGTTTCGAAAATACGGGTTTCCCCACCCCGGATTTAGACGTTTTGCAAAGACATCCAAATTGCAACTACGTCGCCCCTTTCAAAAATGCCCCTCTTTGTTTTTCTAATCATGTTGGTCCCAGTCTCTGATTCTGCTACTCTCTATTTGTTCCCTTAATTCCGTTTCCAGGGCTCCCTTTCCATTTATTTCTTTACGTTCCTCCTTTTTTCTTCATTTCTTGCCCTACATCCATAGGTAAAAGCTGGGTCCTCCGTGTACTTGACTGAAGGAGGTATAGAATGAATCCAGCTTTTGTCTATTTTCTCCATCCATGTGCAGTTTTTCCTCCTCTTTTCCCTTTCCGTCATCTCATCAGTATGCATCTCCTTCCTTCCCTCCCTTCTATCCATAGGCATCTCCTTCCTCTCTCTTCCCTCTTCTCCCTCTCTCTTCCTTCTCCTCCATGCATCCATGTCCAGCATTTTTCCTCTTCTCCCTCCATCCATGTCCAGCATTTCAACTCTCTCCCCTCCCTTCCATCCATGTCCAGAATTTCTCCTCTCCCCTAAATTCATGTGCATCTCCTCCTCTGTCTTCCCTCCCCTGCATCCATGTCCAGTATTTCTCCTTGCCCCCTCCACTCCATTAATGTGCATCTACTTCCTCTGTCTTTCCTCCCCTCCATCCATGTCCAGCATTTCTCCTCTCTCCCTTCCCCTCCATCTGTGTGCATCTCCGTCCTCTGTCTTTCCTTCCCTCCAAAATTTCTCCCCTCCCCTCCATCAATGTGCATCTCCTTCCTGTCTTCCCTCTCCTCCATCCATCCATGTCCAGCATTTCTCCTGCCCTCCCATCCATTCATGTCCAGCAACTCTCCTCTCTCCCCTGACCTTCCCTCCCATCCATGGCCAGAGATTCTCCTCTGCCCTCTCCTCCATCCATATTCAGCGATTCTCCTTTGCATCTATCCTCCCCTCCCAACCATGGCCAGCGATTCTCCTCTCTCCCCTGCCCTCCCCTCCATGTCCAGCGATTCTCCTCTGCCCTCCCTTAACCATCCAAGTTCAAAGAATTCTCCTCTCTCCCCTGCCCTCCCCTCCCATCCATGTCCTGCGATTCTCCTCTTCCCTCCCCTCCTATCCGTGTCCAATGATTCTCCTTTGCCTCTACCCTCCCCTCCCAACCATGTTCAGCGATTCTCCTCTCTCCCCTGCCATCCCCTCCATGTCTAGCAATTCTCCTTTGCCCCTTATCCTCCCCTCCCATCCATGTCCAGTGACTCACCCCAGCCTCCACCTCCCCCTTTTCATGCCCCGTCGAGTTTCAGCTCCCCGACAGCCCAGCTTTCTGTTCCCTCCACCTTGCATTTAAATCTTTTTTTTTTTTACCTGAAGTCACAGCACCAGCGGCAACGTTAGTGAAAGCAGCAGACTCGTCTCCTGCTTTCACTGCCTCTGCCACTAGCGCTGCGACTTCAGGTAAAAAAAGTAAAAGATTTAAATGTGGGGCGGCAGGAGCACAAAGTAGGGCTGTCAGGGAGCTGAGGGTGGGCAGGTGAGCTGTCCTTCAAAAAGATGACAAATATCAGAACATATAAGTGAAACACATAAGCATTTCAATGACAGACTCATGGAGAAAGGTGGGGGTGGGGAGGAAAAACAAGGGAGAGATAGATGGGTGATCAGAAGGTAACAAAGCAGTGTAATTTTTTTGATTTATAATGCGATAGGAAACCCCATATCCTTGCTAAGTCCTTTCTTGATGGTGTCAAGGTATTTTTTCAAAAGGTCTTATATTCCTGGATTGTTTCAAATGTATTCTTAATATTCTGATAAGGCCATTGATGCAGTCCTCTGATCCTGAAAAATGCACACTTACAGAATGTCACCTTGTTTTACTTTCTGGTGTCTGATGTGATGCTAAAGTCAAGAATCAATATAAGATTGCAATACCTTCTACAGGAAAAGTCCTGCGGACAATTGCACTCTAGGTCATTCACTTGATAAGATTAGATTTGAACAGCAACAGAAAAAAATCTTGCCTAGTCCTCAAAGTGTCTGTTTCATAGCTGAAAATCATATGGTCATTAAACTCATACAATATTAAAATGTTTTTGTTTACTGCTCAGTGCTGGAAGCAGCAGCCAATGTTCACAATACCTAAGAAATGAGGAGAAACATTTTCCTAAGTCTCAGGAGTAATTTTTACTCCCGCAAAACACCCCATGAGTTCTATGATTAATCCAACCAATAAGCTTGGGTATTTTCCACTGCCCTATGTCATCCTTGCCCTTTGCTGTGAAAAATTCCTATTTTCCCTAAGCCTTGGGTTGCTAGCATATTAATTGCCATAAAATAAAAAAGTACAAGTGCATTTTTATTCTTTTGTTGGAAAAAAGTATGTATTATGCTGATATTTTTTGCCACTATGGCCAGCTATACTAAGCACTGCTCCTCCTACAAACAAACCACTTTAAACAAATAATCCATAAAGGGCAATTCTAGAAAGATGGTGTCTACACTTAGGCACAAAATATGCACATAGAACATTAGAATACAAGCATATAATATTTAACAGCAAGGCTCAAATCAGATTACATTAAAAATTGAGAATCACTAAAACAGAATCATGTAACTCAGATATCACAACTATATTAAACTAACCACATCAAATTACTGTAAAAATTTCTGAAATAACTAAATGGCTGATATTCAGCTGGCTGGCAGTGATCAGTGGTTTTTGAAACGTTGATTGTTGCCGGCTAAATTAGCCCCTGATATTCAGGGGTCCTTTTACTAAGCTGTGGTAAAAGGAGGCCTGTGCTAGTGTCAGCATGTGTTTTTGATGTGCGCTCAGGCCCCCTTTTACTGCAGTGGGTAAAAGGCTGTCTTTTTTTCTGGAAAGGAAATGGCCGTGTGGTAACTGAACCACTTGCCGTGCGGCCATTTTGGGGGGGGGGGGAGCACTTACCACCACCCATTGAGGTGGCGGTAAGGGCTCCCATGCTAACCCGGTGGTAACTGGGCAGCTTATGTCACTGCCCAATTACCAACAGGTAAGCAACAGCGCTACAAAAAGAGAAAATATTTTTGCAGTGCCAGAAATGGTGTGCGCTAGGGGTTGGAACTACTGCCGGGCTCCTGCGGTAGCCCGGTGGTAGTTCCACTTGGCATGTGGCAAGCCTGTTGCCATGCACCAACCCTTTAGTAAAAGGGCCCCTTAGTGCTGGCCCATGTCCGGGCATTGGTACTGAATATTCGGGGCTAATTGTAGAAGTACCACAAGGCTGCCACTAGAGGTCGTGGCAGCCATTTTGTAGAGCTAGCTACTAGGGCAGGAGTGAGTGGGCTTTGCTCCTGCCCCCCATTGCACTACTGGACCTCCAGGGATTTCAGGTAGGCCCTAGGGAAACTTATCTTGAGTAGCAGAGGGGGGTTAGGAGGGGGTGCTGACACACTGGGGTGAGAGTGGGGTCTAGCCTAGTGGGGAGGGGGTTTCTAGCCTTGCAAGGGGGAGGATCAGGAAAAGCACAGGGCCCTTTCTTCTTTTATGTGGTTGCCAGCTGTGATTCAGTGCCGGGACCCACATAGCTAACCAGTGGAATTTAGGACAGCTTCAAATTTGCTCAGTTAGCTATGTGACTGCCATAGCTATGTGACCCTCATAGCTGCCAGCTCTTCTCCAACCATGGGTAGACAACCACTAGGCAGCAATCTTCAGGAACAGCATCTCAGGGGGGTGACTTCCCAGCATTTTACCTCGTCATAGTGACGCTCCAAACATGGCAGCGATTCCCATACACTGCCCAGCCGCCGCTGGCACCCGACTCTTCCCTTTACTGCAGCCACCTGAAGTATCTTCCTGTTTCACTCAGGCAGCCGCAGTAAAGGGACGAGGCAGGTGCCATCGGCGGAAGGGCAGCGTATGGGAATCGCTGCCAGGTTTGGAGCATCCCAGTGATGATGTAAAATGCCCAGAGGGGACAGCATCTCAGCCCAGGGGGATGGCACCTTGACCTGGGTGAAGGCAGCATGCAAGCTCCGCCTCAGGCAGCATCTTGCCATGGGCCAGACCTATCTCCAACTCAGCCTCATACCACCCCCTGACCTGCCCACTTCACTCACTGCCATTTTGTGCCAATATTCAGCCACCTTGGCCATTTAAATGACACTGAATATGAACAGTTAGGAGGCCACAGGCGATCCATTAACTTGCTTTCATGCTGTTACTGCATTCTATTATTCTGTCTCACTGTATTTTCAGATGTAAACCACATTGAACCTGAGTTTCCTTGAGATAATGTGGGATATAAATGTCAATGGGGCACTGCCTATCCAACTAGATGGTGACGGCACAAGAAAAGCAAGTTTGGTCCAGTGAAGACTAACTCAAAATAACCTTTCCCTTAGCTGGGCTCTAGTATTATCATATTGAAAATTCGACCATATCATGCCTTTGTGGTTATATTCCACCAATAAGTTAATCAATTGGCTTTCTTTTGGATGCACTACTAGGAACAAAAACACACACTTATTATATGCAATATCACAATTCCTCATGTACAGCCACAAAACAACCTTTTAGGGTGGATAGTGTTCACAACAAACTCCTTTTTTTACAGACCAGATAGAAGAGATAAGTTTTCAGTTTTGGCACAGTATAAGTCATCACAAGAGCAAAATATAAGAAAAACAATGAACTGCATTAAGGGCTTATAGCCAATTTAGTTAGTTTCAACAAATGGGAGATCTACATGAAACCAAATATTTATTTTTATTATTTTAACTTATAAAACCACTTGGCCCTGAAACTTGCGCAAAACAGAGTAATCCAGTTGTATATCTAAAATTTAAACTTCTATAAAAGAGAGTAGGTGAATTCCAGGTACTCCAATGAAAAGAGAATTTAATTTTACTTCCATTTAATTTCAATATATTCCATCTTGATAACACCAGGCTTCCCAAAACAGATTACAACAGTTAACATGAACCCATCAGGAAACAGGATATCCTCACTGAGATTTGGCCATGTATTACTGTATTCTATAGAACAGTATAGAAAATGAGCACAAAGTACAGTTTATTACTGGTTACTACCAGCTACAGTAATTTTAAGCTGTTTTACTGATATTCAATTTGATTTCATGATATTTATATCTAGATATGGGAAGCTTTCAAATAAATAAAAAAGCTGTCAAATAAAAAAATCTTGTATCCTCCACTTTTTAAGGCACTGCCTATCCAACTGGAACAGCTTTAGACTTTTTACAGATGGACCATGCATAAGCAGTCCGTTATTTTTTAATAAGCTTTTGCTATTGTTTTCAATAGCTGACCTAAAATGGCAGCAAGCTCCACCTACTGCCAGCAAGCTTCAGCCCTTATAATGGGCTAGATAGGCTCATGCCATCTCCTGTTCTCAGTCTAACCTCCTTAGCTAGGCTAGGGAGGTCCAGGGAAGGAAGAAGTGAATCTCCAGCATACTCCTTCATTACGTACGCCTAGCTACTATGACCTGGCTAAGGTAAGCAAAATTTTCAGTTGTGAACCTGTTTCTGAGGCCTGGCTGGCCCAGAGAGAGTGAGAAAGAAACTTTACCAATTGGTTTTGGAACGTGGTAGTCACAGACCATGGACTGTGTTTGGGCCTTGTCAGCCACAAGCCCTTGTCAAGACTTTTCCCTCTGAATTAAAGAGACTTTACCTTTTTTTTCCTGACCCTGTGAAGGAACAGGCCTCATGTTTAACTTAATAAAGCGCTTACCTTAATTTTGCAACCTTATTTGGCTGTGTTATTTGAACAGGATCTGCTGGCAGACAACCTATTCTAAATACATGAAAAATGGATGTCCAAGTGCTGGCTATGTCCAGCATGATTATCCATTTTTCAAGCTGAAAAGTCTAAACCAGTGTTTCCCAAGTCCAGTCCTGGACTACCCCTTGCCAGTCATGTTTTCAGGATATCTACAATGAATATGCATGAAAGAGATTTGCATATAATGGAGGCAGTGCATGCAAGTCAAATTCATGCATATTCATTGTGGATACCCTGAAAACCCGACTGGCAAGGGGGGGTACTCCAGGACTGTACTGGACTTGGGGAAACAGTGGTCTAAACAATAAACAGGGCAAAACAAGGGATAGGGATGTCTTTGTGGCAGCATAGGAATGCCCACTGAGGTTTCTTTGTGGAGGAGTAGCCTAATAGAGCAGCTAGTTAAGGACCAGACCAGAGATCCAGAGGCTGCCAGTTCAAGGTACAGTGCAGCTTTTTGTAATTTCTGTTTCATTCTTTCTTCTTCTTTCTCTTTTTAAATTGTGAGCCCTCTAAGGGCAGGAAAATACCTACTGTGACATCCCTTACTCCATTCAGTGGAGAACTGTTCAAGGTACAGTGCAGCTTTTTGTAATTTCTGTTTCATTCTTTCTTCTTCACTCTCTTTTTAAATTGTGAGCCCTCTAAGGGCAGGAAAATACCTATTGTGACATCCCTTACTCCATTCAGTGGAGAACTGTTCAATCAGCACACCTTTCTGTAAGTGCCAGGTCTAAATATAGATGTCCATCTTTTTGAACATGAATGACCCTGCAATCTGAGTTGGACATCCATCTTTTGGCCCCTCCCTAGCCCCAGCCAAAATACACCCAGAACATGCCCCCTTGCCATATGGACATGCAGCTGTTTTAGACATCCATATCCTGGCTTTCTAAAATCTGGTTTTTAGACATTCAAAACAAAAACAGAGCTTTTAAAATAAGCACCTAAGTGATCCCTGCATTCCAAGCAAATGAGCCTTTTCATAAAATACTGTTGCCGTTTTGTACACATGGACCTAAATATCTGTTTTCTGACCTAAATGTCCTTTACAAATTTAGGCTGCATTTGGGCAATTGTGAAATAGCTTATTTCTGCAGGTGAAACAGAGTTTTATCCATGGGAATGATTTTGACAATTGAAAAGAAACTCCAATAACAAAGCTGTTAAATCACCTCTTAGTAGTTTCTGACGGAACCAATTTAATTTAAAACAGGTACTTATATTCCACCTATTCCCTATTACTGAGATTTAAATTTGCAAAATCCAACAGCAATAATACAAATTATCATCTACCCAGTAACTGTATTTTTTTTTTTTAATTATTCTGCTCCAATTTCATTAGCCTATGGTAACTATGAGCAATTCCTCTGGAAGAGAGAACTACAAGGAAACCCAGATTGAAAACTATTAAGACCATCATGCACAGAAAAGAGAAACAAAATACGCTGTACATCAAAGTTGGCCAAATGGCTGCACCTGCCTCTGTTTCAGTTAATATTGGAATAATTTCATCGATAATTAGATTGTAAGCTCCTTTGAGCAGGGACCGTCCTTCTTTGTTAAACTGTACAGGGCTGCGTAACCCTAGTAGCGCTTTAGAAATATTAAGTAGTAGTAATCGATAACATGAAGAAATATTTGCATTGGAGCATATTTCTGACAAGCTTATTTTCCTCCTGGTTTCGTGTTCCATTGAGTTTTCAGTCTACAGCTTTGCAGAGAGGAACTGAACATAAGATCCCCAAATCATTGGACGTGTAGCTGAATCAAAATGATGATACCTTTTATAGATATAGCACTATTAGTCCTCCTCCCTAAGATGAAATATTTATCTCTTTTAAAAATTCTCTTTAAACATTGAGGTGCACATACATAGTTGATGAGTTCAGTAAGTAATGGAATGGTGAATCAATAAAAATACAGGGTCCAATATTCAGAATGATTTAAGCAGACAGGAGAGGCTTCAGCCCGCTTAAATCATGGTAAGCCACCCAACTGCCGATACTCAGCAGCACTAAACTGGGCAGTATCACTGAATATCTTCTCTGACTGCCCATGTTGAAAGTGGGCAGGTCAGGGGCAGGGCCGGATTAACTAGGGCCTTTTATGTGATGGTACAGCATACTGGCACCTATTTTCCTTGCCCGCTCATCCCCCAATCTCCTACCTGCCTGTATCGCTCTCTCTGGGCCCAGCACCTCTTTTTTTCTCCCTCCATCCTGGTTCCAGCATCTCTCCTCTTTCCTTCCCCCACCCCTCTGTGCCTTCCCGGTTCCAGTATCTGCCTCTCTCCCTCCCTCCCCACTGTAGTGGCATTGTGTCAATTAAAAATCAGCCTGCCATGGGGCCTTCCCTATGACACATCCAGCACTCACTAACATAAGTTTTTGTTTCTGCAAGGGCGGGACGTGTCAAAGGGAAGGCCGGAAGCTCCAAGGCAGGCTGATTTAACTGATGCAGTGCCACTACTGTTGGTAAAAGGAAAAAGGTGGTGGGTGGGAAGGAAAGAGGAGAGAGTGAAAAGAGTAAGGGGAGGGAACTGGAAAAGGGGGAAGAAAAGGGAACAAATGCTGGATCGGCCAGATGAGGGGGAAAAGACAGGTGCTGGATACAGGGATAGAGAGACAGAGGTGCTAGTCTACTGGATCTGGGAGGGAGCGGGAGGGAGGGACAGATAGGAAGAGGTGCTGAACCCAAGAGTAAGAGGGAAAGATAGAGGAATAGGGATATTTGCTGAACCAGTGGAGGAGGGGGAGTAGAAGGGAGGGAGAGGGTAAGAAAGAGAGAGACTGGAGGGTAAGGAGGAAGGGGAGAGACACTAGACCTAGGAAGGAGCGTTTTTTAAAATGCTGATCGTTGCCAGCTGAATTATCTCTCAGTGTCGGGCCATGTCCGGGCACTGGCACTAAATTTCAGGGGCCAATTTGGGGTGGGCACCTGCTGCAGCATATGCGGGCCTTGTCGATATTCAGCTGAGCCCCCATAAGAATTATGCGGCCCTGACTATCAGTCCGGGGCCACATACATTTTTTTTCTTCAAATCACCCCTGTGTCACATCCCCTTCCCCTCCCAACTTGCAGCCACAAGCCACCCCTCCTACACAAATTCCCCAACTGCCCCCCCCCCCCACATAGTTCATGCAGGCCTCTCTAGGCCTACCTTGATCCCTGGTGGTCCATTGGTGGTTGTTGGATGCAAGAGCAGAGCCCCCTCGCTCCTTCCTCTTGTGACACCTTTGCAAAATGGCTTCTGTGACCTCTCACAGTAGCTCACTTTTGAGCTGTCCTAAATTCACCTGCTTAAGCTGAATATCGCCAGCACCTGCATAAGTTCCGGCTGCTCCCCAACATGCCCCCTGACTGGCTCACTATTTTGGGGCCTGTTAGAGGTGATATTCAGTGGCAGTGCACTGACCAGTTTAATGCCACTAACTATCTGTGGTTAGGCAGGGACAGGCAGTTTAAGTGGGCCAGAGCCTCTCCAGCCTGCTTAAATCGTTCTGAATATCGGTCTCAAGATTATAACCAAGATGATGGAAGTGGGAAGGAGAGAGTGGGGAAAGCTGTAGGTAGACACAGTCAAAAGAGGGAAATTGAAGATTGGATAGTAAGAAAGAAATACAGACAGAAGCAGAAAATACATTGAAGAAAGCTGAAATTCTGGCAATAGAGTTAAGAGAAGATGGCAAAAGTACAAACCAGAGACTGGAAACAACATAACTGAAAAAAAATATATGGCTAGACAACAAAGGTGGAAAAAAGAATTTTATTTTTATTTTTAGATAAAGTACTGTGGTAGCTGTGTTAATGTTTTGTTTTTGTTTGTTTGTTTTTTGTAGTTGTTAATATGTAATGTAGTGAATGGAATATCTCAGTTTTTGAAATTTACGTCTGCTATCTTTATAGCAGTACAAGGAGAAAATATTGCTGTTTTTCTGGTGTAGTCCTGCATGCCAGAGTCTGGTTTTGGGGGGTTTCAGCTGAATTAGTTCTACATATTTTATTAGTTTATAGTCACTCTTAGGGGCTCTTTTTGTTGGACCTAGGGACTGGTGTACTATTTTCAATAATGTGTTTTTATATGTGCCATGGCCGATAAAATGGGTGTGGCTACTATATGGGGTGGAGCCATAAATAGTGACTACACCCTTAAGGTTGACTTTGTATGAGTACCAGTGCCTTTTTTTCCTACAAAAGAGCATTGTGATTAAAAGCATGATACATTTAAATCTATAGAAATTTAGAATTTGGTATTCCAAAGATTTGCCTGGCTAAAATTGGTAAATTTATCTATTTAACCATTTGGCATCTTTTACTGCAGTTAAACAGCCACAAATTTAACTGTGTCAGGGTCAGTATTAGGGGGTGGCATACCATAGGGGGCCCTAAACCTGCCTCAAGCTAAAGGACATTAAGGAAGAAGGCCAGCTTTTGGGCCCCCTCCCTGGTTTCTGCCCCAGGCCCTTGAATGTCTGGCACCAGCCCTCTCAGAGGTATTCCTGGAGGCAGGCTTCCAAATGTTGCTAGTCAGCGTGATAGTCAGTGCTAACCAACTAAATTTAACCAGGCACTCTAATTTGGCCACTCTAATTTTTATCAAGTAGATTTAACCAAATGTTCAGATATACTGTACTATCAGCAACGTGCAGCTATAGAACTATATAATGGTTAACCAGGTGCATTTATCCCTTTCTCTTACCCACCTAATGTTTTTTTGAATATCACCCCAGTTCTGCCATGTCAGAGGGCAAGGGGGAGGTGACTAGCATGGAGCAGCAGTTACAGCCCTAACCACCCTACTAGGCATGCTTGCTGGACTGTGTTGATCTTTATCTGCCACCGTTTGCTGTATTTCTACATTACTATGTATTGTATAATCCCAAAGTCAATTTATGCTTGAGTCAAATGTGTGGGCTTGAAATTGCACATCCAGCTCTGCAGTTAAGGGGTGATTTTCAGAAGTGCACCAAGAGCAGGGATTGGAACTTTGCTCTCTAGGGTTCCACTGGTCTATGATCTAAACACATTTTATACTGTCAGCCTCAACAAGACAATTACAGCAACAGCATCAAAAAGTAGGAAATGGCGGGGTCAATATTTAAAGCAATTTACGTAAGCAGGAGAGGCAACTGACTCCCCCCCCCCCCCCCCCCCGACCTACCTTCTCAATCGCTGGAGATCTAGCTGTAGAAAGGGAAGGAGCGATAACTGCTTGCTCCTGCCTTTAACGACTCCCCCTTCATAATGGCTGCCACGATCTCTAGTAGCCAGGGGCAGACTGACAGTCAGTGTTGTTCCTGGGGGGGGGGGGGGGGGGCGGTGGGTGCGGTCCGCGCGTGCCTGTCCTCCGTTCATTCCATGCTTCTTCTCTGCCCCGGAACAGGTTATTTCCTGTTCCGGAGCAGAGAAGAAGCATGGAACGAATGGAGGACAGGCACGTGCGGCACCCCCCCCCAGCAGCGTGCACCCAGGGGGGTTCTTTCGTGGGGGGAGGTCGCGCTGCACCCGGGGGGTGGGGCGCATCGGCGATCCGCCCCGGGTGTCAGCCCCCCCAGGAACGCCACTGCTGACAGTGCTCTGGGCCCTTGGGCAGTAAAGGTCATTGGGCCCCCGAATCTGCACACTGCTGCCCTCCCCCTCCCTCACACAGTAGTGTGCCCTCCCTGGTCCTACCTTGAAGGGCTCTGGTGGTCTAGTGACCTCTTCGGGGGGGGGGGGACAGGAAAGAACCCTACTCTTTCCTGCCCACTGCTGCTACTCTGCCCAGTGTTGCTGTGTTTTCAAAATGGCTGCCGATACTTCCTGCGGTAGTCTGGCAGGTCTTGGCAGTCTCACCAGCCATTTTGAAAATGCGACAGCAGGCAGGAAAGAGTGGGGTTCTTTCCTGCCCCCGAAGAGGCTGCTAGACCACTAGGGCCCTTCAATGTAGGACTGGGGAGGGCCCACTGAGGCCCAAGAGGCTGTAGTTTGTAGAGGGATGTGCCAATACTTACACCATGCCAATTGCAGGCACGAGTGGTAGCACCTAAGTTCATCTTGCAATGCATGGACCTGATAGAATTATATAAATTATGCATGTTGCTAGGCAAAATGCCCATCACATGCCCATGATCATCCCACATTAGTGCCCCCTTGAAGTTGCACGCTATCTCCCAGATTCTATAAATGGCACCTAAAGTTAGGTGCCCAATTGCATGCCCAGTTATAGAATAGGGTCAGATACATGTGTAACAAAATTAGTTAATTGATACTAAATTGACACTTAATTGGAGATAAGTACCAATAACTTGTGTTAACAAGCATTAATTGGCCTCTATTCTGTGAACCAAGCGCCTAACTTCTCTTGTGCACAACTGCAAAGGGGACATTAACATGGGAGGGGCATTGTCATGTCAGGGGCATTCCAATTATTCCTGCACGAAAAATTGCATTTAAGCACCCAACTGCTGCTTTTAAGGTGCCAACATTTCTGTCTGCTATAGACATGGCGTAAGTGGTCTCACCTAGAGTTCAGCATGTATCTGCAGACTTACGCTGGTATTCTATAGTTTAATTTCTTTTATTGATTTTTGATACAGATACAATCAAGAGCTCACAACATAATAACAAGTAACATTTTACAATGTAAGGCAATACCGGAGCTCACATGTAAGAAGCAGCAATCTACATCCAAAATCAAATTAAGTGAAAACAAGAGAGAGGGAGGAAAGAGGAAAAGAAGAGGGAAAGGGGAGGGGGGGCTGGAGGATACAAATCAAAGTATAAAGCATGCATATGCCAAAAAATACATCAAATTTAGTACTTATCTTTGTACTGTATCAAAATAAGAGACAAGTGGTAGCCATTTTTCCCTATATGAAGCAAAACAAGAAGATTTCTTTGCAAGGTGTGATTCGAATTTGTAAATTTGGAGCACTAAGTTCCACCATTCCTGGTAGGTAGCCTGATGTAAAGACTTCCAATGGGAGAAGATTACCTTCAATGCTAAAGAAACCATGGTGCTAACAAGAGCCCCTTCACTAGGAGTCAGCAGACTCTTGTAATACTGATCCCTGAGAATCACAAATTGATAAATGAGTGAGCCAGGAAGGTGAAAAATGTCTACCAGCTGTGACCAGATTTCCAGCCAATACTTACGAAGGCACACACAATCAAAGGTAAGATGCTTTATAGTACCCACTTGAGACTGGCAAGACCAGCATATACTAGAGTTAGAGGAATTGATAACATGCAACTTATATGGCGTCCAAAGAGATCTATGCATAAAGAAATACATAGACGTTATAGTATTAGAAGAGTTAGCGCACCGGAAGAGGGACTTCCAAAGCTGTTCCCACAGATTTCTCAGGCAACTCTGCTGCTATAGAATAGCTTAGACCCTAGATTTTTGACGCCCAACTTTTGGTGTCATTTATAGAATTCCCCTTTATAAGACTTAGGCACCAAAGTGGATTCACACTAGAATTCTATAATAGCTTAGGTGCAACCTAAAGCCATTATATAAATGGTGCTAAGTGGGCCCCCTTTGTGGTGACTACCAAAGTGCCACCAGACTGCCACTAGAGGTCACAGCATCCATTTTGAAGGGGAAGCCGTGATGGGCAGAAGCAAGTGGTCATCACTCCTGCCCTTTCTACTTCTGGAGCACCAGGGATTGAGAGGGTAAGTCTGGGGGTCTGGGGGTGTGGAATCCTTGGGGAGGGGTGTCAGTTGCTGTTCCTGTGGGTGGGATAGAGGAAGGGGAAATCAGGTCTGTTATGGTTCTGGGGGAGTGGGAACAGGGATCAGAAGGGGTGGTCTGTTGCTGTTCTGGGGAAGACTGGATTCAGGAGGGGTTTTGGGACTTGGCCAGATACCGTTATGTGAGTCTTGGCTGATATTTATTTATGTATTTATTTATGACATTTATATCCCACATTATCTCAAACAAGTTCAAGTTCAATGTGGCTCACATTGTAACAAATGTAAAATTGCTATCTCTTTTGGTTACATAGAACACGAAACAAATTCAGAGAACATCATGTAATGAAGTCAAGTTAATATAACATTTGTAATACACAAGATAAGATATGAATAGAGTCATATTTACTATTGTCAGTAATTTAATTTGAAGATTGTTCATTTATTTCTGTCATTAGTGATTAATCTTATCAGTTGTGTCTTCAGTAATTTACTGAATCCAGCAGTGCGGACTGTTTTATACTTGATTTTATTGCATTGAGGAAAGTGCAATACCAGGTAGTCTCTGGAGGATTTTTTAGCATTACGTGTTGATAACTCTATAAGGCTCTGCTTATAGGATGGAGATGAACCATATATTATTTGATGGGTGAATACACATAGTTTGAATGTAATGTGTGAATTTATAGGGAGCCAAAGTAGTTTTAAGTAGAAGTGGGGTCGCTTTGGAATATCGGGAAGCTCTAAGAACAAGCTGCTGTGTTCTGGGCAGTTTGTAATTTTCTGATTAATGAGGTCTTAAGTCCTGCATAGACACATTGTAGTAATCAACTTTTGATCGTACCAAGGACTGGGTTAGGCATCTAAAGATTGTGTCTGGAAAGTGTGGTCTTAATCTTTTTAATTTCCGTAATGATTTGAATACATTAGACACTAATTTGGATACTTGTGGTTCAAATGATTGATGTTGATCAATCATTATTCCTAGGATTTTCCAATTATGCGCCAGTGGATAGGTTATAGGGTCAATAGTAAAGGTTATTGAAGTTATTGGATGGTAAAGGTTTGTTAATATTGAGAATTTAGTTTTCTCTCTGTTGAGTTTCAATTTGAAATTGTTTGCCCACGATTCCATTAGGTCTAGATCAGATTTTATATAGGTTAGGATTTCTTTGATATCATTTTCAAAAGGGATATAGATTTTGACATCATTGGTATACATGGAACATTCAAAACCATTTCATTCAAGAATATAACCTAATGGTGCCATCATTATATTAAACAAGATGAGGGACAGAGGAGATCCTTGTGGTACTCCACAATTTGGGGACCTGGGGGGAGAGATAATGCCTGATAATGTCTAAGGGCCCTGTTTACTAAGATGCGCTAGTGCTTTTAGCGCATGCTAAATGCTAGACACACCCATGTATTCCTATGGGTGTCTTTAGCATTAGCACACACTAAAAATGCTAGCATGCTTATAGCACAGCTTAGTACATAGTAAACGGGGCCCTAAGGTGCGCTAGTGTTTTTAGCGTGTGCTAAATATTAGCGCATGCTAACCGTATAGATGCCCATAAAAATATCACGGGCGTCTACACAGTTTGTGCGCGATAAGGCTTAGGTCATACTTAGTAATCATGGCCCTAAATGTCTTACACGGGTGCCTGGCTGAATATCGGCTGATATCCACAAAGTCCCGGAGGCCAGGTTTTCAGTACAGGTGCCCACACATAGCCCAGTATTGACTATGCAGGTCTAACTTAGCTGGCAATGGTAAGCATTTTTTTTTAAACCACTCACTATAATTGGCTGAATATTGCCCATTGTATGCTTACCTAGGAAACACAAAACAATTTCCACTTCTGTTTTGCAGTAGCATTGTAGGACTGGAGTGAACTTGCAAAACTTAGTCTGAAGTTCATTGCAATCATAAAGGATCATGTCAGTACTTCCAGTTATTAACCATGAAGAGTTCATGGCAACTATTTGCTTTCAGAGTACATTAGTGGCATCACAATGAAAGCAGAGTTCTTGGACACGCCACAAAGCCAGAAAAAAAAAACCTCAAAGACTGATTTTTTTTTCCTGGCTTTGTGGCCTGTCCGATAACTGCTTTCATTGTGATGCCACTAATGTACTCTGAAAGCAAATAGTTGCCATGAACTCTTCATGGCTAATAACTGGAAGTACTGACATGATCTTTTATGATTGCAATGGACTTCAGACTCAGTTTTGCAAGTCCACTCCAGCCCTACAATGCTACTGCAAAAAAACAGAACTGGAAATTGTTTTATGTTTTCTAGGTAAGCATACAATAGGCAATATTCAGCCAATTACAATGAGTGTTTTTTTTTTATGCTTACCATTGCCAGCTAAGTGAGACCTGCATATTCAATCAAACCATGGGCAATCAAATTGTAAAGTGTATATAAAAAGCAGCAGATATAATGATAACTTTTCCTCCACGGTCTGACACTGGGAGTAAGAGAATAGCCAGTGCCTACAACTCCTGCATGAATTCCTGCCGCTCAACTCACCCTTTCCTTCTGAGTCCTCGGTCCCTGATGTGGAATGTGTGTGGCCAGACATACACATGCATTACAGTGTTCAGATATAGAGAAATCCCGACACCAACTCCACAATATTGATTCCCACTTGTACGAAATAAGAAACTACTGAACAAAAGCAGCACCAAAATTCCATGCACTGAAATCTAGAAGAATGCCCAGTCCAAATAAGAATGGCACCCCAATTTTAAAGTAGAAACTATGATTAAAGGTTGATCAGTTTCAAGTGTTTGATTTCCAAAGAATTCTGAAAGTAAAATAAAAGAAAGTGGTTGGGAGGCGGAACTAGTGCTGGGCAGACTTATACGGTCTGTGCCAGAGCTGGTGGTGGAAGGCGGGACTGGTAGTTGGGAGGCGGGGATAGTGCTGGGCAGACTTATAGGGTCTGTGCCAGAGCTGGTGGTTGGGAGGCGGGTTTGGTGGTTGGGAGGCTGGGATAGGGCTGGGCAGACTTATACGGTCTGTGCACTGAAGAGGACAGTACAAATAAAAAAGTAGCACATATGAATTTATCTTCTTGGGCAGACTGGATAGACCGTGCAGGTCTTTTTCTGCCGTCATGTACTATGTTTACTATGTTTAAAATGAGTTAAACTGAAGTCTGACATGCACACATTAACCTTGCGTTTGTTGCAAAATTTTGCAATGAGATTTTTCACAGTTCAATTTTATTTTAATGTTCCACAATTATCTAAGCAGTTTACAATCAATCATAATTGAGGGGTCCTTTTACCAAGCTGCGGTAAAAAAAAGGGCCCTGCGGTAGCAGCGGTGGCCATTTTTGCCACGCGCCAGGGCCCTTTTTATCGCAGTGGGTAAAAAGCCCGAAAAACCACATGGCTAGTACTAATTAACTAAGGTAGTCCTTCCTGAGTCAGCCACACAGAATCAATCATATAGGGAAGGCCTGTGTAAATGAACAAGCCTTAAGAATAGCCTTAAATTTAATAAATACAGGTGTTGCTCTTAATTCATGAGGGAAGGAGTTCCATAAATATGGACCAAGGAAGTAGAAAGCCCACTCCAGTAGATCCTCTCCAAACCAGCATGGGATGGACCTGGAAGAGAAAGAAGCAGTTCACAGGATGAACAGAGATGTCAAAAAGGTTTATGGGGAGATAATTGTGAGGACAGATAAGAGAAGTACCTGAATCGAGTGTTTTGTAGATTAAATAATCTTAAATTGATAGCAGTGTTGTCCGGGTAGCCAGTGGTGGCAGATAAGTAAAGGAGAGACACAATCATCTTTTTAGGCATGGCAAAACATCCTAATTAAAGTGTTCTGCACAGTTTGAAGTTGTAATTATTGTTGGAATGTAATTGTATTTTACATGCATTGCCTGTCACCTATTATTTCTCTGTGATTACTCTGTGACCTCTGATGTGAATTACTTAGAGAGGTCACACAGCTATGCAACTTCCTGTAGGGGTTAGATGCAGCACATGCAGCACATGGAGCACATGGAGCTCATGATCTCTCCTAACCTGAGAGGATCTATGGTGGTGTGAGCATCCATTACCATCTAAGCACATGGAAGGAGCTGATAATACAAATGTATAGTAATATGTATATATAAGCCTGTCTGATTATAATCTAACTACAAACTGTGAGTAAACAGATGTTTTGTTACTTCAACTTTAAAGTGACTCAGCAGTGAATTATTCTGGGGTGAATGAGAGAGAGATGAAGAAAGAAATTAACATTTCTAAAGCTGAAGCTGTGTGTACTAAAATCTGCTAATTATTTACTACAAATAATCCAACAAAAGGGTTATGGGCCCAGGGCCAGGAATTGAAAAAGAAGAGAAATATTACCAGGCAGAAAAAAAGGCCACATTTTTCTCTTAAGTTTTAAAGGAAAGATTCAGTCTGTCTCTCTCTCCCCCCCACACAGCAGACAGAAGGCTAAGAAAATGGCTGAGGGAAGAAATTCACTATTGTTCTACTCTCTCAAGGTGCCTAGATTAACTGAGTTTAATTATCGGCAGTGGGAACTAAGATTCATATGTCTCCTTCGAGCAAAAAGATTAAATATATGCTTAGACCAAGACAGAACAGCTGAAAATATGGCTGAATGGGACAATGCAAACTATTATGTGAAGTGCATGCTTTTGGAAGCTCTCTCAGAGAAACAAGCCATATTAGTGGAGGGAAAAGATACACCAAAGGACATTTTATATAAACTGAGAACTATGTATGCAACTACATATGCAAAGCAGCAACCAATTTGGCTGGCAGAGTTGAATGAAACCAAATTAAGGGATAAAAGTAAATGTAATGATCACATTATGCATCTTATGTCTTCATTTCAAAAGTTAGAACTTTCAGGAATTCCCATGTGTGATGCATTGAAAAGAGCATTTCTTTTTACCTCACTATCAAAGAAGTTTGATGTTTTTAGGTCTGTAAATGAGGCCATTGAAGGGCAATCTTTTGAACAGGCAACATCAAAACTAAGGCAGGAATGCATAATAAATGATTCTGAGGAGATGTGTTCTCAAAGTCAGTCAGAGAGAAATGAAACAAATTTCTTGGCAAAGAACAGAGGAAGGCGGAGCTATGGGAAAACTCCACCCAAGGGCAAGCTGATTTGCTACTCATGTGGAAAGGAGGGACATGTATCTAAATGGTGTAAGGAAACACAAAACACTCCCTCTAGCTCACCTAAGCCAATGGAACTAAAGAATTTTCAAACCAGGAAATGTATGAAGGACAAAGATAAACACAAGGGCTTTCTAATGGCAGAAAAATCTTTGACTATGGTAAATAATAATTCAAATGAAAGTACTTGGATTTTGGATTCGGGGAGCACATGCCATTTAACCAATTCTAAAGATTTCTTTCAGGAAATGTGTCCAGAAGAAGGAATTCTTCAAACTGCAAACGCAGGGACTGCTAAGATCCAAGCAAAAGGGATTGGATTCTTAAAATGCAAAGTGTCTAATGAAGTTAAAGAAATTCCTGTAAGTGATGTCTTGTATATTCCCCAAGCAGTTTGTAATATGCTTAGTGTATCTACATTAGATAAGAAGGGATTTGTGATTCATTTTGAAAACAGTAAGTGCACAATCTCTAAAAATGATGAAGTGTATGCTGAAGCTTTTATGCATAATGATGTTTATAAACTGAGCATTTCAGGTGAAGCCTCACATATGGCGCAAGTAAGGAAGAATGATGGTAAATGTAGTCTGGAAATCTGGCATCGCCGCCTGGGACATCGTGATTCTAAGGTGATCCAGGATCTTTACAGTAAGCAACTGGCCACCGGCATTCAGATAAGTGCAGATGCTGGTAAAATGGAGAAATGCATAGACTGTGTTACTCAAAAAGGTGTGAGACCCTCATTTCCTGCATACACAGGAAATAGGAGTAATAAAGTGCTGGACTTAATACACAGTGACTTATGTGGACCGTTTAATATCCCATCATTGGGAAATAACAGATTTGTGCTAATATTCTTGGATGATTTCTCTAGATATTGTGCGGCCTATTTGCTGAAAGAGAAAAGTCAAGTCACAGACATGCTGAAGAAATACGTAGCCATGGTGAACAATAAATTTGAAAGAAAACCAAAGGTTCTTCAGACCGACAATGGTGGTGAGTTCACTTCACAAAGCATGCGCACATTTCTAGAACAGGAAGGCATTCAACATATCACAACAGTAGCTTATACACCAGAGCAAAATTCTGTTGCAGAGAGAAAATTTAGGTCACTTGTGGAAATGACCAGATGTATGCTGTCAGATAGCAATCTCCCTAAAAGACTATGGGGGGAAGCCATTCTCACAGCAGTGTACCTACAAAACAGAATGCCAACTAAAGGCGCTGAGCGCACACCACATGAGACATGGCATGGTAGGAAGCCAAACCTGTCACACATAAGAACATTTGGAAGTACAGCATATGCTCATGTACCAAAGCAAAGAAGGCATAAGCTGGATTCCACAACAGAAAGGGGCATTTTAGTTGGCTATGCTCCAGGACACAAAGGATATAGAATTTTGAATCTGAAAACTGGCATTGTTGGCATAAGACATGTTACATATTTTGATGAAAACAAAAGGGTTGATAAAGGCTGGATTATCCCAGATGAGCCTTATCATCCAGAATATGAAACTAGAACAATAATAGACATGCCAGTGTATATAAATGCCATACCAAGGCAGATGTCTGAAAGCAACTCATCTGTATCTAACGAGGAACAGGCAGAGGAAACAGACACAGAAAGGATCATTGAAGAAGACAGTACAGTTGGAGAAGGGGAATCAATTGGAGAAGAACTCTCAGATTTTGAGGATGCGGAAAGGTCAGACCAACCTGTAGTCAGACGCTCATCCAGGGAAAACAAAGGTGTTCCACCCCCAAGACTGTCTTACCTAACAAAGTCAGCAGAAGCTCAAGAGCCCTTAACATGGGATGAGATTGAGAAAATGCCAGCAGAAGAAGCTGCTGAATGGCATAAAGCTGCACAAGAAGAAATTGATGCATTGGATAAAAATAATACTTGGATTCTTACAAAATTACCTCCTGGCAAGAAAGCTATAGGATGCAAATGGGTATTCAAGTTAAAAAGGAATGCACAAGGAAAAGTGGAAAGGTATAAAGCCAGATTAGTGGCAAAGGGATATCTTCAAAAATATGGAGAAGATTTTGATGAAGTGTTTGCACCTGTAGTGAAACACACGACAATAAGAACACTTCTGAGCATTGCAGTCTCAAAAGGCATGCAAGTCAACCACATTGATGTGAAAACAGCGTTTCTTCACGGAGATATAACTGAAGACTTGTACATGGAACAACCAACAGGTTTCATAAATACAAAACAAAGACAGCTAGTGTGTAAATTAAACAAAGGTCTTTATGGATTAAAGCAAAGTGCAAAATGTTGGAATGATAAATTGCATGAAATATTGACAAATTTAGGATTTAAGCAAGGTGAAGCAGATAAATGTTTGTACACTAGGTGCACAAATGGACAATATGCATACATTTTAGCTTTTGTTGATGATCTGCTCATTGCAAGCAAAAGTGAGCAAGAGTACAAGGACATTGTAAAATATTTAAACCTCAATGTTGAGATAAAAGAACTTGGTAATGTGTCATACTATCTTGGTATAGAAATTGAGAAACAAAATGATGGTTCTTATCTTCTAAGCCAGAAGCAGAAAATAAATGAGCTTATTGAAAGTTTAGGTATGCAAGATGCCCAAGTTGTAAGCACTCCCATGATCACTGATTTTCTGAAGGATGAAACAGTAAGAGAACCTTTACCAGATAACATCCAATATAGATCAGCCATAGGTAAGCTTTTATATCTAGCTACCACATACAGGGCTGATATAGCAAATGCAGTAGGAATTTTGAGCAGAAGGGTCAGCTCACCTACCAAATTAGATTGGACTGTAGTTAAAAGGATGGTAAGGTATTTAAAGGGTACCATTGATTGTAAATTAAAGATTTCAGCCAATAGTAATCCAAAACTAATATGTTACTGTGATTCAGATTGGGCAGGGGATCATTCTGATTATAAATCCACAAGTGGATATGTGTTTATGTATGGAAATGTACACATTTCATGGGCCAGTCATAAACAAAGTATTGTGAGTTTGTCTTCTACAGAAGCTGAATACGTGGCCGTATCGGAAGCGTGCAGAGAACTGATGTGGATTGAAAAACTTTTGCTGGATTTCGGAATAGCTGAACAGAGACCAATCCAGATAATGGAAGATAATCAGAGCTGCATCCGACTGTCACAGAATGACAAGGTTCAGTCACGTACCAAGCACATCGCAACGAAATACCACAACGTGCGAGAGTTGGCGAAAGAAGGGGTCATCAGTCTACACTATTGTCACACCAGTGAGATGACAGCTGACATCATGACCAAACCGTTACCCAGAGAACATTTTGTGAATCTGCGTATAAAGCTTGGACTTTGTATGAATAAATAATTGCATGACAGTTATGCATGAGAAGGGGTTTGTTGGAATGTAATTGTATTTTACATGCATTGCCTGTCACCTATTATTTCTCTGTGATTACTCTGTGACCTCTGATGTGAATTACTTAGAGAGGTCACACAGCTATGCAACTTCCTGTAGTGGTTAGATGCAGCACATGCAGCACATGGAGCACATGGAGCTCATGATCTCTCCTAACCTGAGAGGATCTATGGTGGTGTGAGCATCCATTACCATCTAAGCACATGGAAGGAGCTGATAATACAAATGTATAGTAATATGTATATATAAGCCTGTCTGATTATAATCTAACTACAAACTGTGAGTAAACAGATGTTTTGTTACTTCAACTTTAAAGTGACTCAGCAGTGAATTATTCTGGGGTGAATGAGAGAGAGATGAAGAAAGAAATTAACATTTCTAAAGCTGAAGCTGTGTGTACTAAAATCTGCTAATTATTTACTACAAATAATCCAACAATTATAACCTGGGTAACCCTGACAGTACAGTATTACAGTAATCAAGTTTTGAAAAGTGATATGTGCTGATCTAAATTGATGCAAGACAAAAAAGCACCACTTGGTTACAGAGGAGGCATGAGCTTCGAAAGATAAATGATTGTCTAAAAATACTTCTAAATATTGACAAGTTGAATGGGAGTATGAAGAAGACTGGGGCAATCACTGTGTCGAGTCTTGTATGTACTTTTAAGGCTATTTGGAATAAAGCTACATTGGTTCTCAAGTAGCGTCATCCACTGTTTTTGCTGGTATGGAGTCCACTTTCATGGAGATCTCATCCTTCTGTTGTTTGACCATTTGCAGACTAATTGGTCAGCCTGATTAACTGTCCAGTGCTCAGGGCTCACATCCTCTAGACCCTTCCTAAGCATCAGCTGCAGTAATCCTAGCAATTTATTATTATCGGTGACAAGCACACTGTGTGGGAACAAGTGCCACCATGCATTTAAAGGCAAAAACAGAAGAATTAATTGAAACAAAAAGAATGTTTCAGACGGTGGTCCTCAGTCTGGCCATAGCATGCGTTATTTCCTTTTGATGCTTACAATGAATTATTGTCAGAACACTACCTTGGAAATCGTAAACAGATTTTTAGCTACGACTCAGGAGTCAGTGAGAGCATTACTTAACATGCTGGTGGAATTCCTTAGCTCAGCTTCTGAGCCTCAGGCTGAGCATAGAAGGGCAGAAATTAGCAGCAGCTCTCCAGCACAGGAGACAGCCATGGCCATTACACAACAGTGACAACTCTGGTGGACAGACGCAAGGTGTATACTCCTGACAGATTTCTGTGGCCCCTGGCCAGGGCAAGATTAAGGCATAGTCAAACTAGGGTCCAAATGTTTAAGAGGGGCCCTCTCATATGTGCTAATTCAGTGGATCAATGGTAGATTTTTGCTCCAGTAAGTCAGCTACTGGCAGAAAAGAGTGTTGGAGGGAGGGAACCAGAACCATGGCTGCCCAAAGGTTTATTCTCTGCACCAGCATCTCTTATCTGCTTCTTCTTCTTTTGCAGTCAGAACCATATGGAGCCCCATTGATTGGAGTTCTAAAATGTATTTATATTATGATGGGTGGGGGAGGGGGAGCAATGTGTTTGTTTGCCTTGGGTTTATCAGTTAATCCTGCCCTGCCCCTGGCTAAGGATTCTCAAAATAAGAATGGAGAAAAAAAACCTCAGATAATTGTTAAATGAAGGCTCATGGTATAACCTCCAGACCAGAATGGTTTTAATTGAACTGAAAGCTTACAAATGGAAGAGGAAGCTGAATGGTGAAACAATAAAGCAAAAATATGGTGTGGTGGTATATCACAATATGCTCAACTGCACTATATATTATTACAGTGGATAATTATTTTCTTATTTTCTTTGTGAAAAAGCTGGCTTACTGCATTTCAGTAAACACAGCACCTAAATTAAGGGAGTGTAGCAAATGCTTGCTTTTTACAACATCTTGAGTGGAGAGGTGTGGTAGCTGTGTTAGTCCACTTTTAAAGGTAATCAATAGAAATAAAACAAAAGAAAATATGGAAAAGAAAATAAGATGATACTTTTTATTGGACATAGCTTAATACATTTATTGATTAGCTTTCGAAGGTTGGCCTTCTTCGTCAGATCGGAAATAAGCAAATGTTGGTAGATGACAGTATATATATATATATCTATATATATAAAGTGAAAGTGGGGCAGCACTTTACAAAACCAGAACACTGTACCAGTGATTTATTTTATTTATTTATTTGTTACATTTGTATCCCACATTTTCCCACCTATTTGTAGGCTCAGTGTGGCTTACATGGGACCGGAGAGGCGTCTGCAGACTCCGGTGTGAACAAATACATATAGTGATATTGTGGTAAGATAAAGTTCATGTGATACAGCCACATTGGGGAATCGAACAACAGAAGAGTTTTGCTAAGTCCATGATGTTCTTTAGTTTTGTTGTGTTGCAAAGATTCGGGATTTAAGTTGGATCAGTAGGGTATGCCTTTTTAAACAGGTTGGTTTTTAGTGTTTTCCAGACGTTTCGGTGGTCATACGTCGTTTTCAAGGCTTTTGGTAATGCGTTCCATAGTTGTGTGCTTATGTAGGAAAAACTGGATGCATAAGTTGATTTGTATTTAAGTCCTTTGCAGCTTGGGTAGTGCAGGTTTAGATAATGTTCGTGTTGATTCGGATGTGTTTCTCGTTGGTAAGTCGATTAAGTCTGTCATGTATCCCGGGGCTTCACCGTAGATAATTTTGTGAACTATGGTGCAGATTTTGAAGGCAATGCGTTCTTTGATTGGGAGCCAGTCAGTGGTGTGCTGGTAAATTTTTAACAACAGGCTCTCTTCCCGGTCCAACTCTGCGCCCCCCCCCCCCCCCCAAATTGCAGAGCTGGCTATACCCTGGGAGAGAGCCGGGGGGGGGGGGGGGTCATGCAATACTCTCTCCAGGAATTTTTTTTAATGCTTCCAGGTTCCAATCTAATTCAAGTTTAACGTGGGATACTGGTTGAACAGCACCTAAATATGGACTTGTTGCAGCAGAAGCAATAATTGTAAGAGAAAAGTTATCAAGCTTTGACATACAGTATAGATATTCTTATGTAATTTAACTTTCATTTAGCATTGGAAGAGCATTTTCTGAAGGAATATTTCAGACCTTTGATGGCTGTTCTATATATAAGTACATAAGTCCATCGAGCCCAGCATCCTGTCCATGACAGCGGCCAATCCAGGCCAAGGGCACCTGGTGAGCTTCCCAAACGTACAAACATTCTATACATGTTATTCCTGGAATTGTGGATTTTTCCCAAGTCCATTTAGTAGTGGTTTATGGACTTGTTCTTTAGGAAACCGTCTAACCCCTTTTTAAACTCTGCTAAGCTAAACGCCTTCACCACGTTCTCCGGCAACGAATTCCAGAATTTAATTATGCGTTCGGTGAAGAAACATTTTCTCTGATTTGTTTTAAATTTACTACACTGTAGTTTCATCGCATGCCCCCTATTTTTTCTTTTCTATCTTGTTTCAAATTTTAATAAAATAAAACATTAAATTAAAAAAAAATGTGCACATTCCAGCTAATAATCAAAGCTACATATTTGGGTATCAGGTGCTGCTAATTGGTATATTTATGAATTTGGAGTGCTAATCGGGGCTATCCCCAGATTTTCAGTTGCATTATTTGGATAGTACTGCTGAATATCATTGCAGACCGCCCTGGAGCTAATCAGAGTGTACTGAGGAGGTCTGTGGGTGAAGTGAGAGTGATTCCATCACTTACCTGCAAAAACATTGTCCTAACTTTTTCCAGTTAGCTATCCACCTATTGAGCTGAATATTGCCAATATCAGGATTTTGCTGGCAGTCATTGTTGGATCCGATTATTCAGTGCTAGCCACAAATGGTGGCTGTCATTAAAAAAAATGCTGACTGACCCAGGACAATATTGACTGTAATGTTTTCTGCTGAAGAAGCAGGAACAAAGAGTCCCTTTTACTATGTGCACCCAACGCGTGTCAGTTTTGAGTTACTACCCGGCTACCGAATGGCCCTTGCAGTAATTTCATTTTTGATGCGCGCCTGCTAGGCGCACTGGAAATTTTTTTTATTTTCTGGCGTGTGGGTGGTAATCATCATTCTATGTGCATAGACAATTACCACCCAGTTACCATGTGAGACCTTACCAGTTACCATGTGAGACCTTACCACTAGGTCAATGGCTGGCAATAAGGTCTCAGACCCCAAATGGACACATGGAGGGGCATAATCGAATGGAAACGCCTATTTCCATGGGCGTTTATCTCAGAGAACGGGTCCATGAAGGGGCGGGCCGAACCGTATTTTCGAAAAAATGGACGTTTTTGAGCTGGGCGTTTCTTTTTTTTTAGTGATAATGGAAACTAAAAACGCCCAGCTCATAAACGTCCTAATCCAAGCCATTTGGTCGTGGGAGGAGCCAGGATTGGTAGTACACTCGCCCCCCTGATATGCCAGGACACCAACTGGGCACCCTAGGTCAGTGCGGTGGACTTCAGAAAAAGCTCCCACATGCATAGCTCCCTTACCACGGGTGCTGAGCTCCCAACCCCCCTCCCCCAAAACCCACTACCCACAAATGTACAACACTACCATAGCTCTTAGGGGTGAAGGGGTCACCTACATGTGGGTACAGTGGGTTTTGGAGGCCTCCCATTTACCAGCACAAGTGTTACAGGTGGGGGGGGGATGGGCCTGGGGCCACCTGGCTGAAGTGCACTGCGGTACCCACTAAAAGTGCTCCAGGGACCTGCATACACGCAGGCCTCTAGGACTGGTTGCTGCTATATAACATTGGCACACCAGTTGACACCTGAAGACTAATCTCTCTGAAAACGTCCTTTATTGGAATAACCGCCTTTACTCACAGTTAACTGCAGATCAGAGGTTGTACCCCACTGGCAACGAGTCTCCCTGGCACTGAGATGAGCAGTAGGTCAGAGCTGGCAGAATGCTGTACAATGCCCTCTTTCAGCCACATTCAAGGGAAGAACTAAGTTGTCTAACGTGGCTAACACAGGAAAGAGAACTAAAACTGGCTTACAAAAATGGCCATTACCGCATTGGACTACAACAGGAAACACAACAGGGCACACTCTGACCCAGTAGGCGGGGGGAAAAGCACCATGGGAGAAGAGCCTACCAACTACCAACATCGTGAGACTGTAACACAAGCTAATGAAATCACGGAGCCCAATACCCTACACCCACCACAATGCAATGCTGATGTGACCCTGTACTGCACCCGAGAGCCACATCTGACCCAGGGAAAGGCTGTGACAGGATCGAACATATTCTGCTGTCATGGAGGTGGGTACGGCATTTGAGGCTGGCATAGAGGCTGGAAAAAAAGTTTTTAAAGTGAGGGTTATTTTGGTGGGAGGGGGTTAGTGACCACTGGGGGAGTCCAGGGAGGTCATCCCTGATTCCCTCCAGTGGTCATCTAGGCAGTTGGAGCACTTTTTTGGGACTTGTTCGTGAAAAAAAAGGGTCCAAAAAAAGTGACCCAAAATCGCGGTCAAAACACCTTTTTTTTCGATTATCATCTAAAGATGCCCATCTCTCCTCGGCTGATAACCACGCCCCAGTTCCGCCTCCACCACGCCTCTGACACGCTCCCGTCAACTTTATTCGTTTCTGCGATGGAGTGCAGTTGGAAATGCCCAAAATCAGCTTTTGATTATACCGATTTGGGCGCCTTTGTCAGACAAATGTCTATCTCCTGATTTAGGTCGCACTATAGACGTTTTTCTCTTTCGAAAATAAACTGGATGGTAATTTTCATTTTGCCGCACATCCATTTTCGGCGAAAAATACATTTTTTATGTTTTTTTTTTTAGGTGCGCTGAAAAATGATTCTGCGCGTGCCCAAAACACGCGTCTACACTACCACAGGCCATTTTTCAGCATGCCTTTTTAAAAGGGCCCCAAAATTAGCCACATAGTTTTTGTTTCTCTATTGTGGGAAATACTATGGGCCCTGTTTACTAAGGCACGCTAGCGTTTTTAGCGCGTGCTAAAAATTAGTGCACACTAATGTTAGAGAAACCCAGAGGGGCCATTTTACAAAGGCGCATAAGGGACTATGTGCGTCCAGTGTGCGCCAAATCAGCATTACCACGTGCCCCGGATGGTAATTCTGAATTTGGCATGTGCTGAAAACATACGGTAGAAAATATTTTCTATTTTCTACTGTGGAGCGCTTACCCGGCAGTAAACGACAGTGGGTGCGTGCTGCATGCTTACTGCCTGGGTAACGTATGATACCTTACTGCTAAATCAATGGGTGGTGGTAAGGTCCTAGGAGAAACATGGACGCATGCTGGTTTTCATTTTCCCACACGTCCATTTTCTGGCCCCTTAAAAAAGGCCCTTTTTCCAGGATGCGGTAAAAAATGGCCCAGCGTGCGCCCAAAAGACGCGCTCGCACTACTGAAGGCCACTTTTTGCCTAGTAAAAGGGCCCCATATATTCCTATGGGTGTCTCTAGTGTTAGTGCGCGCTAAAAACATTAGCGCGCCTACTGAGCGGCTAAGTAAACAGGGCCCTCTGAGCGAAAACTATCCACGGTTTATGCAGGAATACATATATGTCAATCATCTGCCTCATGGTAGCTGAAAACATGCAAAATAAAAACAAATGCTGCAGAATGATTGCTCTATCTCTTACATGAGTGTCAGATGCACAGCAGACTTCCTAACCTGAAAGGCAATAGCAGGATGTTTCTGTCCATTGCAGGAGTCTCAAGAGGGGTCACTGTAACATCAATAGAAGCCATCGTCTACTAAAGAAAACTGCAAGTTAAGAGACACATATTCAATAGTATATGCAGAGAAACTCCTGTGAAAGAACAGGAGGTCAGTGCTGGGTGGCTGTACTAATATTATAATGAAAGAGATAAAATGCCTTGGAAAGCTTTTATGAACCGTCTCAGAACTAGAGATACTGTAACATTAGTTTAATGATAAATGACAATAATTAAAGACTGCAGAGCTTATTCTGAGAAAACTAGAACCCATTTTAAGTGTGTGGTGTTGGGGTTTGGCAAAATGTCCAGAATCTCTCTCAGATGAATTACTCCACAGTTGAAATTTCCTTTCTGAGATGCACAATGAGCGTAAGAGAGCAGAGGTGGCAGACAATGCAGCTAAGGAGAGAAATGAAGAGACAGAGAGCAGAGGGGAAAGACACACTGAAGGAGGTGAGGTAGAAAGGGAGGGATGCATGTATGGAAAGAGATTACAAGGGATCAGAGGAAGACAGAAGGGTCAACTGCCAAATAAAACTCAAAGGAGGGAGGGAATATTTAAGATAACCTAGATATGGGAGATTGGTGGCGCAATATTCAAAGGAACTTATACATTTAGTGGTGGATGAACAGTGAAATGCCTAACTATACATCTAAAGGGCAATTCTATAAACTGAGTATTAACATTTAAACACTTGTTGCACACTACAATGAGAACCTTCCCAGGGAAGTCTCAGGAGATAGGCAAACAACTCCTGGCTTCAACAAATAAGCAGAAGCCACACTGTAGGCTATGCCCCTTATCTAGGGTCTTTATGTGCCTAGTTCACGTAAGGTGAGACCCTAAGGGGCCCTTTTAATAAAGGGTTTCCGCGTGGCAAATTGAAACTACCGCAGGCCTAACATGGCCTCCAGTAATAGTTCCACTCCCAATGCAGGGCATTTCTGGCCTACCAGTAATTCCAGAAAAACATTACTGCCAGGTTAGTGCAGGAGTCCTTACCACACCTCAATGGGTGGCGGTAAGTGCTTCCCCCGAAATGGCCGCATGGTAAGTGCAAACTGAGGAGCCCTTTTACTAAGCCGCGTAGGTGCCTACGCGTACCCAACATGCGTCAACTTTGAGTTACCGCCCAGCTACTGCATGGCCTTTGCGGTAATTTCATTTTTGACACACGTCCCCTATGCGTGCTGGAAAATATTATCTTCTGGCGTGCGGGCAGTAATCAGGTGGTAATCAGTATTTTATGCATGTAGACCATTACCATCCGGTTACTGTGTGAGACCTTAACTCTAGGTCAATGTCTGGTGGTAAGGTCTCAGACCCAAAATGGACATGTGGCAATTTTCATTTTGCCGCACGTCCATTTTTGGCAAAAAATGTTAAAAAGGCATTTTTTACAGGTGCGCTGAAAAATGATTCTGCACATGCCCAAAACACACGTCTACACTACCGTACACCATTTTTCAGCGCACCTTTTTAAAAGGGCCCCTTACTGCATGGCCATTTCTTTTTTGGGGGCTTTTTACCCATTGCAGTAAAAAGGGCCTCAGCATGTGGCAAAAATGGCCACTGGCGCAGGACCACTGTTACTGCAGCTTAGTAAAAGGGCCCCTAAATTAAAGGTCAATCAACCAAGTATGAAATAAATACAAATATTCAGTGCTACACATGCACCACTCTTGAACTATGTTCAGTACACAGAAAATGGGTCAAATGAAGTATGTCTGTTTTATGCAAATGAACCTTTCAGCCCAGCATAGCAGTGGCTTCCAAACAGAACTCTTAGGAGCAGTTTTACTCAGCTGTAGTTTATATCACTCTTCCCTTTATGTCATTGAGAATTCCCCTTTTCTTGAAAACAGTTTATGTGTAGAGCAGTTCATGGCTCAGTCTTATTTATTTGGGATTTTGCTTACACCATTCTCAGTAGTAGCTTAAAGTGAGTTACATTCAGGTACACTAGTACTAGAAGGAAACTTCTCAAAATTAACTTCTTCACAGTAATTAGCAATCCACTAATATAAAGATGCAAAAATAGCATAAAAACTGTCAGTTCAAAACATTCTCTTTGGCTTTTTACAAGCCTAGAGCTCAAACAGAGCTAGCAGATCCTTCACACAATTGCTCATAATAGAGAAGGCCTGACCTCTGTTATACCCTCCCCTATCTGCTAGCAGCACAAAAGAAATCACTTTACTTCAGAAACGGTCAGCTTGCTTTCACTTCACAATTTCAGTTGCCAATAGAGTTAAGTGGTGTGGTAGCCGTGTTAGTCCACTTTAAAAAAAAAAAAAGAAAGAAATCGAAACAGAGAAAAGAAAACCAGAACACTGCATCAATGATCTTATGGTAAGAATTCTAAAAGAACATTTTAAGACAATCCAGAAGAGTAAGACCTTTGAAGTCAAAATGATGAAATATTTTGACACCCACCAGAGGTCCCAACAAAGATCTAGGTTTCCTAGTCCATTATAAACCATAAAATTCTACCGCTTTGTCACCCTCTTTTCATCCATCCATCTCTCTCTCTGACTCTCATTCACCCAACTCTCCCTGTTTCTTACCTAACTTCCCTCTTCCTGTGACACTGTCATTGGAATGCCTTTGTGCTTTCTTATTTCACTTATATATTCAGAAATTTGTCAACATTTGCTTATTTCTGATCCTCCGAAGAAGGGTTACCTTCGAAAGCTAATCAAAAGATATATTAAGTTAGTCCAATAAAAAAGGTATCATCTTATTTTCTTTTCTATGTTTTGATTTATTTCTATAAATTGCCAATAGGAATTACAGGAATGCACCTGGATACAGAGCATAAGCATTTATAGTTCAGTTTCCTAGCGCCATATCTTCATATCATAGTCCTCTGGAGCAATAATTCCTGGGTCCTCTAATTTCATGGATTCCTTCCTCCCCAGGATTATCAGTGATTTCAAAGTCCATGGGATAGAGAAGACCCTTCTCCTCTGGCAGTTTCCGTGTTATAGAAGGTTCTATTACAAACTACCTGGGTAATCAGGGTTTTTCCTGAACATTCTTCCCTTTCCCCTGGCTGCCTAGCAACCCTTTCCTTAAGGACCGAGGGTGCCCCCTGTTGGCTGCCAGCTTAGTTGCAGCAGGTTTTCCTGTTCTGTCCCATATCTGTAAAGGGGTATGGTATTTTAGTGGACCTTTAGCTTGAGATGGCCACCCTGCTAAAGTCCCTCCTACTTCTTCCTCACAGGACTTAAATATTTGAGTTTAGAATACTAGCACATAGATACTTATGTGTACACTTACACACATATATGCCAACATGCCACCTATATGCAATTCTGCAAATACCCATTTAAATTATGTAGTGCATGTTTGCAAGTGGGACATACATAAGGAAGAAGCATGGGTGTGGATATGGGCGGAGCTCCCATTTATGTCCATAATTTACAGAATATTGGAAGTTATGTGCATCCCTGTTGCATTTAAGTGCTGGTACTTACACCAGCTCTATGGCTGGTGTAAGTTCAAGTTCCTAAATGTTAGGCATGCTGATACCGTGTTACACTCATTTCTATAATAGAACCTAAGGGCCTAGGTTTCATTTTAAAACCTTTAGTTATGCCATTGATTCCCAAACCTGGTCTTGGTGGCACCCCAGCCAATTAGGTTTTCAGGATATACACAATGAATATTCATGAGAGAGATTTGCATGCAGTGGAAGCAGTGCATGTAAATCTCTCTCATGAATCTGTTGTTGGACCTCCATTGGTTGACCGTGGAGGCATGTGTTCAATTTAAAGTCTGCAAAATGGTATATAAGATTCTGTGGGAAAAACTCAGAATTATTTTGAATTTAGGAAATTATTTAAAAACACCCTTCTGGTCATGATGGATGTAGAATCACTATACAGCAACATTCCACTTGCAGATGGCATAGCTGCATGTGGAAGACTCCTAAAAAAATCCACACTGGACCATCAATACTCACCAGAAACTATTACAAAAATAATCAAATTCATTTTAACTCACAACTACTTCCACTTTAACAATGATATCTATCTACAAATAATGGGCACCAGGACAGCACCCCAATATGCCAACCTTTTTATGGCTGAGCTGGAAGACACATTTCTGAATACATACCAGACCAAACCTCTAAAATACTACCGGTACATCGATGACATTTTTATGATTTGGACGGAGGGGAAAGAAACTCTGAAACAATTTTACTATTCCTTCAATACATACCATCCTACAATCAGATTCAAAATTGACTACTCCCCAGAAAAAGTCAATTTTTTGGACACCACAGTCTCAATCAGTGATGGCTGTATACAAACATCTATATACAAGAAACCCACAGACAGATGCAGCTACCTCCACAACTCCAGCTTCCATCCTTCACATACAAAAAGATCCATTATTTACAGCCAAGCCACAAGATACCACCGTATCTGCTCGGACCCAGAGGATAGAGACAGACACCTAGAAACCCCGACTGCATCCTTCAAACAGAAAGGCTACAACCCCAAAATAATCTCCAAGAATATTGTCTCCTCCCTCAAAACACCCAGGGAAAATCTGCTACAGTACAAAGAAAAAAAGCCACAGACAGAATTCCCCTTGTAGTGACATACAACCTAGAGCTGGAGAAACTGAGGAAAATCATAAGAGACCTATAGCCACTACTCCAGGAAGATGAATTACTGAAAGAGATATTCCCATCCCCACCAGTGCTGGCCTTCCGACAGCCACCAAACTTAAAACACAAGCTGATCAGAAGTAAACTCCCAACACAGACGGAAAAAGAAAAGGGCACGTTTCCCTGTAACACATCCAGCTGCAAACTATGCCAAAACATTTCACAAGACCCCACAGTCATTCACAAGGGAAAAATATTCAACATAAAGGACTATTTTACATGCTCATCTTCCAATGTGGTATATATCATTCAGTGTAAAAAATGTATCGAAGGATGCTATATTGGAGAAACAGGCCAGATGCTTAAGACAAGATTCAATCTGCACAGACATCACATGAAAATAGCCGGTGTCAGTCAAGCCCCCACCCCTGTGGGCCAACACTTTACAAGACCAGAACACGTAAGACCTTTGAAATAAGAATGATTAAATATTTTGACACCCAACAAACAGGACTTAATAAGGATCTGGGTTTTCTAACCCATTATAAACCATAAAGCTGTATTTCTCTGTTTATTTCTCTGTTTATTACCCTCCTCTCACCTACCAACACCCATCCTGTTAGAATATCAATGAAATGCTTTGATATCCCCATGCATACCCCCATCCTCCCACTCTGTCAGACTGTCAAAGTAATGCTTTGATGTTTCTCTTATATATACTATTTGCTACCACATTTGCTTATTTCCGATCTGATGAAGAAGGGCAACCTTTGAAAGCTAATCAAGAAATGTATTAAGTTATGTGCAATAAAAAAGGTATCATCTTACTTGCTTAATGTTGTAAATTCTCAGGTTTTGCCTCTTTACTTTTCTTTGTGATCAGCACTGAACTCCATTTGTAGTTGCAAAATATAAGAAGCAATGTAATGTTATAAAATAAGGCTCCTACTGTGCACCCTTGGGGCACCTAAATGGAGACGTCATTTTATAGAATTGCCACCATAGTGACTATATTCAGATGCACTGGGATAATTTTATAGCAGGTCACCTGGACTGATAGGGGGATAAGGCACTAGTGCCTTATGAAATATGAACAGAAATCCTCCTGAAATCACAGCTAAAATGGCATTCCATACATTTACACCTGCTTGAGAACAAATGTGAGATGCCCTTTTACTAAGCCGTGTAGGCACCTTCGAGCGCCCAATGCGCGTCAGTTTGGAATTACCACCTGGCTACCACGTGGCCTGGGCAGTAATTTCATTTTTTATGTGTGTCCACTACACGTGCCGGAAAATATTTTTATTTTCCGGTGTGCAGGCGGTGATCAGCACTTGAATGCACATTGGCTATTACCACCCAGTTAACGCATGAGACCTTACCGCTAAGTGAATGGGTGGCAGTAAGGTCTCAGACCCAAACTGGACTCTCACCAATTTTCAGTTTGCCACACGTCCATTTTCACCCCCTTCCCCCCCCCCCCCCCCCCCCCCCCCCAAGGCATTTTTTTACAGGTGCACTGAAAAATGGATCTGCATGCAGTCAAAATACATGCCTACACGAAATGGTACGTGGGTTTTTTTTTATTGGCAGTTTGACAGATGTACAGGAGAATGTTTTCAGTGCTGTGGCTTGTATTCAGGTCTTCTTACTTAACAGAGCAGAGAACCTCACAGAATATAAGATCGCACATGGTTTTTGTGCTGCAGGTCAGCCTATTTGGTTGAATGATTTCTCCCTTTCATCTACGTAACTTAATTGTCAAATTAGGTGCTAATTGGCATTAACAATGACTATAATTGGAGTTAATTGGTGCTAATTTGCAGTTATACGCATAACTGCACTTAGGGGTCCTTTTACTAAGGTGCACCAAAAAATGGCCTGTGCTGGTGTAGACGCATGTATTGGACATGCCCTGGTCCATTTTTCAGCATGCCTGCAAAAAAAGGCTGGGTTTTTTTGGCCGAAAATGGACATGTGCCAAATAAAAATTGGCACGTGTCCATTTTGAGCCTAAGACCTTACCGACACCCATTGAACTAGCAGTAAAGTCTCACACATTAACTAGGTGGTAATGGTCTACACATGTACAATGCCGATTACCACCCGGTTAGCGCCGCACACTGGAAATTGTCCAGCGTGTGCCTAGTGGACGCACGTAAAAAATGAAATTACTGGGCCATGCAGTAGCCGGGCAGTAGTTCAAAACTGATGCATGTAGGATGCACGTACATGCCTACATGGCTTAGTAAAAGGCCCCTCAGTATTTCTATAACCTTAGCGCATAATCTCTTTAGGGCTAGATTCTATATATGGCACAAAAAAGTGCTCTTCTATAAGCTGTGCTTAAAGTTAGACACAGTTTATAGAATAGCACTTATGTTTGCGAATTGCACCTAACTTTAAGCATGCCCATTTGCACCAATTGAAACCTAAATGCCAATTAAATGTAATTTGTTGCTATAATTGCTTGTTAAAAAGCAATTATTGGCACTAATTAGATTTAATTGGCTCATTTTTCAATTGGCTTAATTGACTCATTATTCAATTGATTTAATTGGCTAATTGGCTCGTTATTCAATTAAATTGCACATGAAAATTGGGTGCATACTCAAATTTGTGCACCCAATTGTTGGTGACTTTTATAGAATTAGGGAGTTGACGCACAACTGTTAGAGAAGTGTGGAAGAAATGAGGGAGGGTATGGGCAGGTCAGGGGCATGCCTAGCACATATGTGCTAATGTTATTTATTTACTGCATTTGTAGCCCACATTTTCTCACCTATTTGCAGGCTCTATGTGGCTTACAGAGTCTTGTTATGGTTTTGTCATTCTAGGATATTAGATATGATTAGTGATGTAGCAATGTTAAGTAGGGAAAGGAGAAAAGGTTTAGGTGGGTAGATAGAGAGGTTAGAGAATATTAGACTGTCGTAGCTGGGCAAGTTGGCGAGGTGATTTAGTGAGGTTATGAGTTTTCCTTGTAAGCCTTGTTGAAGAGATGTGTCTTCAGAGATTTTTGAAAGTTGGTTATTTCTTCGATGGTTTTCAAGGTAGTAGGTAATTCATTCCACAACTGCGTGCTCATGTAAGAGAAGGTAGTTGCATGCATCAGCTTGTATTTTAGTCCTTTGCAGCTGGGGAAGTGTAGATTCAGAAATTTGCGCAATGATCTTTTGGCATTTCTGGGCGGTAAGTCCACAAGGTTTAGCATATAGGTTGGGGCGTCTGTGTGGATGATTTTGTGAACCATCGTGCAGACCTTGAACATGATGCGTTCCTTAAGTGGGAGCCAATGAAGTTTCTCTCTTAGGGGTTTTGCACGTTTATATTTAGTTTTTCCAAATATGAGTCTGGCGGTGGTGTTATACAGTACTGTCAGTTATGCACCTAACTGACATCAGGTGTGAGCATTTACACAAGTCAATGAGCTAGCTTAAGTGCTTAAAGTGCACCATACTTAAAGTCAGGTGCGTAACTGCAGCCTTTTGCTAGTATTCTAGCATGGCTGGAAAAAAAAGGCATTTTAAAATGGGGCAGTAAATGCCGTGCACTACAATTAAAAGTAGCATGTGACTATTTACTGCCTGAACCCTTTCCGCCACCCATTGACCTAGTGGTAAGGGCTCACATGCTACTCGTGTAGTAATCAGGCAGCGCACGCCAATGTGACCATGCTGCCGATTACCGCCAGGAACACCCCAGCAGTATTTTCTACCATGGGAAACAGCTCGCACCAACTTCAAAACTACCACAGGGTGCCTGGGCTACCCCTGTGGTAGTGTCGATTTGGATCACGCTACATGTGTGTTAAACCTACCGCTGCTTAGTAAAAGGGCCCTTCAATCCTGCTTGTTGACAGAAAAAGCAATACTGCTGACCTGTCCATGGATGGCAGGATCAATAAGGCTCACAATGCCTCCTACCTCTTTAAGGGGTCCTTTCACTAAGAGTGGCCTTAATGCACCCTTTTTCCTGCATAAGGTTTTTTACTGCAGCCAGAAAATAGCCACATTTCCCCTATTAATGACCATGCATTAATGTTGCCATTAGCGCATGAACAAAAGGGGTTCGCAGTTTCCACAAAAATTCAACAAAAGAAGGAAGTGGAAAACACAACTTCAAGAGATCAATCCGAGACACAGGGTGAGATGCTCCAGGAAAGCTTTATTAGGACCCTACACGGTCCGTGTTTCGGCTTTTTAAAAAGCCTTCATCAGGGGTCGATCAGTGGATGCACAAAGTGTATACTGATTGACAATGGAGCACATGAAATGTCATCTCTGAAGCTCACCTTGAGCTACTACGGAAAAGGTGTGAGCTAAATCTGGATGAAGGCTTTTTTAAAAGCCGAAACACGGACCGTGTAGGGTCCTAATAAAGCTTTCCTGGAGCATCTCACCCTGTGTCTCGGATTGAGCCATTAGCGCATGGCCATTTAAAAAAAACTGAGACCTATTTTGTAGGTGGTAAGGGCTCGTGCATTAATCCTGCGCTAATCAACATACAGTAATGTTGCTGCTGCAGTCATTGATTAATGCAGAAACCACTCTGTGCCTTCCCAAACAACCCCTCTCCACGAAAATATTAGAAATATTTTTTTAGGTGCGGTTTGCTCGCGCAGGTTAGGAACACCACAGGACGCCTGAGCATGTCCCACAGTAAGCCCTTTTAAGCTGCGGTAAGCACACACTAGCACTTTCCACAAGTTAGTAATAATAATAAAACTTTATTTATAACCCGCTATATCTTTGAAAGTCTAAGCGGGGACCTCTTAGCGTTCTAGAACCAAGAAATAGCTGAGGAGACTGCAGTGTGAATGAAGGGTCGCTCGTGCTCAGAAGTTCAAACTAAAGTTATGACCTCCAGGAGTAGTTTTGTCTAGGCACTGTCAGATGGTATCACCCACTTGTGTGCTTTATCAATCCTGCTGTCTACAGAAAACATCAACTCTGCTGGGAAGCTTTGTGCTCTGATCACTAATGTCCCACAGACATTGCAAGTTGTTGGAATGCAGCAAGAATCAGTACTAAGACATTTTTTCTAGGGTCTTATTTTTCTTCAGTAAATGTTTCCTGTAATTGTTACAGTGATTCTCTCTGTAGCACAAAGTCCGTCATAACAAGTGCTGGTTATAAATAAAGTCATGTCGCTCAAAGTGATTCTTTAATAACATGGCATCTGCTGCCGCTGCAGTATATTATTTTGCAGAGAACTGGCTGTATTTTACCTACTCTGTTCCTGACCTGGAGGCATCTTCTCTAGCCCAAAGAAAAGCCTCGGTGTTCCTTTCTCTAATGCATCTGTGTTCAAGGGAGTTGTGAGACAGTGTATGTGGGGCCCACAAGATTTGAATAATTCATTTAAGTATAAAAGGACCATGAAACAAAAACTTGCTGAAAGAGCCAGAACTATAGTAGATTTAAAAACAAAACAATAAAATTAACCTTGTAACAACAAATACCATTATTGATTTTATTTTTTTTAATTCGTTTAAATGCCTTTGCATGAGGATCCTTGTGTTCTTCACTAAAGCACAGTTGTGATGATGACTGTTATCATTCTACTCTGGAACAACACACATGGAGGCAGATTTTAGATAGGACCTGAACAAGGGAATTTAGATGAACAGGTTGGGATGTGGAAGTTTCCCATAGTATTTTACAAAAGGTTCTGCCAAAAGCAGAATCTCTTATAAAAATAGGAACAGGACTGCATATTGATGGCTCCCTACATCCAGCAGAAGCAACAATTTAAAAATGTTGACACATAAGAGAAAAAGTGTAAAACTCCATCACATGCGCATGAGATCACTGCTCCCACTTTCCATGGTGACCCTGATGCTGCAGCATGAGTTTCTCCTTCCCTGATCTTTCCCCTTTCTCCAGCATGAATACCCCCCAACAACCACCTTTGCTAGCTTTCTTATCCCCCACTTTCCCTACACACCCCAATGCATCTGATTCCCCCCAGAAAAAACACCTTCCAATCCCCCTCTGTGATGATGAATGCCCTCAGGGCAGACTCCCCCCCCCCTCCATTCCCCTTTACTCATCCCCAGCCTTACTGGGGTCCCTTGTGTCTAGCAGGAGCAGGAGTGATCCCTACCTGCTCCTGATCTTACAGCCCTAGGTTCAAAAATGGCCACGTTGACCCCTAATGGTAATCTCATAGTATTGCCACTAGGGAGTCAGGGTGACCATTTTGAACCCAGGGCTATAAGAGCAAAAGGGCATCACTCTTGCAATTGCTAGACACCAGGGGTTCTAGTAAGGCTAGAGATTGGGATTAGGGGGTAGGGGGCTAACTGAATTAAAATCACCTGAAAGGTCTCCAATGACAAAGACAGATATGTTGGGACTTCTACAAGAAATTAAACTGCTGACTTATTCAAGGTAATAGGAGAGTTAAAAACAAAATTAAAATCTTTAGATGATAGGGTCACTCCGAATGGACTGCATACTGATTAGCAGATTGAGTCAATTGCATATTCCATGAAATCTAGAAAGTCTCTTGAAGTGTTAGTAAAGGAAACAAGAAACAAACAAGATGATTTAGAAAATAGGTAAAGACGCTGTAATTGGATCCTTGGAGTGCCAGAATCTTCTGAATCCACTGAAGATGTGTTACTAATCATTCAGGAAACTTATAGTACATTTCTCAGTCTGACATATTCTCTGTCATGACTTTTATAACAGAAAGACATGATTTTATAAACAGACCTAGCTTCAGAGTAGGGTTAATGTCTACGGGAGCAATTTTACTGTAGATATTCATGGTGGGATGAAAGTGGGACTAGGCATAAAACAAAAGTAATGTCCTCTTGTACTTCCCCAGTTAATGTGGTCATGTCTAGTCTTGAACTATAGACTAGAATTTTAGAAAGGATGTCCAACTCAGAATATGGATCCAAGTCAAATGTCACACACAGATGTCCATTTCACTTGTGTTTTAGAACAGGAAGTAGAAGTAGCCTTGGAAGAAGAGCTCTAGACTAAGGAAGTCTAGGTCTTTTCATCTGCCATAGAAAAATATGAAGAGATTTGTTAAGAATTTTCAAATGTTTGTGTGCCAGTGACAAACAGTGGCATAGGCACAGGTGGGCCTGGGTGAGCACAGGCCCACCCACTTTAACCTGAGGCCCACCCATAAGTGGCACAACTGTGATGTGGCTGGCAAGGCTCCTCAAGCCTCGTCAGCAGAAGACTCCCGGCATCCCTCCCTCCCCTCGCCCACAGGCATTTTGGTGTCTGTCACCTCAACTCGCCAACCTCTCTGTACCTTTTCAATGTTTCATGAACAGCGACTCGTACCCACAGCCCAGAGCCCTCCTTCTGAAGTGACTTCCTGTTTCCACAATAGTGGTACCAGGTCAGTGGGAAGGCTCCGAACTGGTGAGAGCAATGGGTATGAGTCACTGTTTGCTGACAGTGAAGCACTGAAGATTTGAAAAAGTATCAAGGGGAGGAGGAGAGGGTGGAATTGAGAAATTATTAGTCACCTGAGGGACGGAGTGGAGGGAGAGATGCCAGATGGGATTCTTGTGCCCACCCAAAATTGGGTGTCTGGCTATGCCCCTGGTGACAAAGGGAGCATCTGAAAGGAGTGGAGGAGTGGAGGAGTGGCCTAGTGGTTAGGGTGGTGGACTTTGGTCCTGGGGAACTGAGGAACTGAATTCAATTCCCACTTCAGGCACAGGCAGCTCCTTGTGACTCTGGGCAAGTCACTTAACCCTCCATTGCCCCAGGTACAAAATAAGTACCTGTATACAATATATAAGCCACATTGAGCCTGCCATGAGTGGGAGAGCATAGGGTACAAATGTAACAAAAAAAAAGTATACTGACCCTCAATTTTACCATTTTGCAGAGGGTTTTTTGGATCAAGACATCAATATTTACCTATGGACGAGTGGACTAAGCTAAAAGCCAATGAATTTCATAGATAATTTGCATGTGATTAAACAGGCTGGGCCAACCACCTCAGGTTCTGAAAAATGGCTTAGTCCATTTGTCCATAAGACAATCCATGTAGCCACTTGATGTGATGAACATATTATATAAACAAACCCTACCCACAAGTGAAGTAGGGTATGTTTGCCAAAAAAGAGGTAGAAGATTTATGGTATATAATGATGATAGGACAGCTGGTAACTAGACACTAAGAGGCTCGTTTTCAAAACAAAAAGACATCCAGAAAAATCATAAGGTGGCAGGAGAACATTTTTCTCTCAAAAACATCCAAGTTCTAATTTTCAGCACCCCGGTTTTAGATGTTTTGCTCCACAGTTCATCCAAATTTCAAGGAGGTTTGTTGAGAACATGTTTTGGGTGGGACATGGGCAGCACCACAAGATACATGTTTTTCTGCAATAATGGAACAAAATGAAAATATCTAGGGCCAAAATTAAGATTTTTTTTTTTTTGGCTAGACCTGTTTCACTCATGACTAAGGGGCCCTTTTAAAGAGTGGCAGCAGGCCCAACATGGGCTTACTGCTCGCTCTTTCGGGACTACTGCCAGCCCTGCTGCATGGCCGCGTGGTGAGAGTTATCTCATTATGTGGCTATTTTTTCGGGTTTTACTAGCTGCAGGGAAAAGGGCCCTGGTGTGTGGGGAAAAATGGCCTCCGCCAACAGCGCAGGGCCATTTTTCCGCAGCTTAATTAAAGGACCCCTAAGTGACCAAAAGGTGCCTTAAATGGTCACTGGAGGGATTAAGGCATAATCCTCCTTACTCCCCAGTTGTTATTGACCCTGCCATCCCCCAAAGCTGTAAAAGAAACAGTACATACCAACTTCTATGACAATTTCAGATGTTGTGGCCAGTCCTATTAAAGCAATGTGCAGGTCCCTGGAGTAACCTAGTGGTCCGTGCAGTGGACAGTAAAGAAGAGAACCCAGGCCCATATCCCACTCTCACTAGTACACTTACGGTGGAATGTGTGAACCCTCCAAACCCACCAAAAACTTACTGTACCTACATATAGATTACACCTGTAGACATAAGGGTTATTGTAGTGTTGTACAGATGGATACAGTAGGTTTTGGTAGGTTTTGGAGAATTCCCATACAATATAAGGAGGTAACAATGAGATGTGTACCTGGGACCTTTTATGTGAAGTCCACTGCAGTGGTCCCTAGTGTGTCCCACTGCTCTGCTGAGATGTCTGTGTGGCCAGTCTACTAAGAATGCTGCCCCCCCCAGATGCCCCACGGTATCTTTTTGTGAGTATTTCCCTTCAACATTTTTTTTCTTTCAAAAATAGTCCAAAAAGATAGACACACTGAATACAAAAATGTCTAGACACTTTTGAAACAAAATCTTGGATGGTTTTATGGTTTGAAAATGGCATTGTTCGCTACTTGATTTTGGGGACTTTTTTGCAAAACATCCAAAATTGAATTTAGACATATTGAGAATTCCCTTCTACATATCTAATGGATTCTTCAGCCCAAGACAAAGGAAACTTCATTCCTCTCTCCTTTTTTACTGGGAGTACCGCAGATTTTGACTGATTTAATTTAAAGTCTGATAATAGGCCAAAAGATCTTATTAAAGTTAATGTTCTATGCAAAGAATTTGTGGGGTCAGTAAGAACTATTAAGATGTCATCTATGAAGGCCAAGACTTTTATCATAAATTTCCTAATCTGAACTGCAGCTACTGTGACATCTTTTTTTCAGCATGCATAATAGTGGTTCTTTTTTTATTTTATTTTATTCTTATTAGCAATTATTCAATTTACATTTACAGTAACAACTTCTGATAGGAATAGGCATCCAATAATAATGAAGAAAAATAACACAATCCTAAGAAAACCAAAACTATTCCAAATCATTGAAAAAGTAAAGGAAAATTGGGAGGACAGACCTAATTTCAAATCCTATCCAACGAACGATAAGAGAAAAATATAGGGGCCTTTTTACTAAGATGTGTGGAGGGGCATAATCGAACATGGCCAGCCATCTCTCAGGCCGGCCAATTCTCGGGCCGGCCTAGGGAAGCGGCAGAACACACCGTATTATCGAAAAAGATGGCCAGCCATCTTTCGTTTCGATAATATGGTTGGGGCCGGCCAAATGTCAGAGATGGCCGGCATCGGTTTTCGCCGATAATGGAAACCGATGCCGGCCATCTCAAACACGGCCAAATCCAAGGCATTTGGTTGTGGGAGGGGCCAGCATTTGTAGTGCACTGGCCCCCCTGACATGCCAGGACACCAACCGGGCACCCTAGGGGGCACTGCAGTAGACTTCATTAATTGCTCCCAGGTACATAGATCCCTTCCCTTGGGTGCTGAGCCCCCCAAATCCCACTACCCATAACTGTACACCACTACCATAGGGGTGAAGGGGAGCAACTACAGGTACAGTGGGTTTTGGGTGGGTTTTGGAGGGCTCACATTTACCACCACAAGTGTAACAGGTAGGTGGGATGGGCCTGGGTCCGCCTGCCTGAAGTGCACTGTAGTACCCCCTAAAACTCTCCAGGGACCTGCATACTGCTGTCATGGAGCTGGGTCTGACATTTGAGGCTGGCAAAAAATGTTTTTGGTTTTTTTTTTAGGGTGGGAGGGGGTAGGTAACCACTGGGGGAGTAAGGGGAGGTTGTCCCTGATTCCCTCCGGTGGTCAGTTGGTGAGTTGGGGCACCTTTTTGAGGCTTGGTCCTAAAAATAAATGGACCAAGTAAAACCGGCCAAATGCTCATCAAGGCTGGCCTTCTTTTTTCCATTATCAGGCGAAGGTGGCCATCTCTTAACCAAGCCCCCGCCCCGCCTTCGGTACACTGCCAACACACCCCCTTGAAATTTGGCCGGCGCCACGACGGACTGCAGTTGAAGCTGGCCAAAATCGGCTTTTGATTATGCCGATTTGGCCGGACTTGAGAGATGGCCGGCCTTCTCGTTCGAAAATAAGCAGGATAAGCACCTATGTGCATACAACACGCATCAAATTAGAACTACCACCCAGCTACTGCGTGCCCCTGGCAGTAATTCTAATTTTGACATGCATCCAAAACATGCGACAGAAAATAATTTCTACTTTCTACCACGTGACGCTAACTGGGCGGTAATTGGCAGTGTACATGTGCTGACAATTACCGTCTGGTTAACATGTGAGACCTTACCGCTAAGTCAATGTGTGGCAGTAAGGTCTCAGGCCCAAAATGGATGTGCACTGATTTTTATTTTGCCGCATATCCACTTTCGTCAAAAAAAGACCTTTTTTGCAGGCGCACTGAAAAATGGACCTGCACGCATCCAATACACACGCCTATACCAGCGCAGGCCATTTTTCGGCGTGTCTTAGTAAAAGGGCCCCATAGAATGCAGTAACCTAAGGACATTAAAAAATAGCAATCATAGATTATTCGTCCTTACCAAACCCTAACTCAATTTAAAGCCTATATTTCCATCCAATAAAACTAATGCATACCAAATGCTAAAAATAAAAGAAAAAGTAAGGGGGAGAGAGGATGTCCTTCATGAGTATTTCTCTGAACTGAAAAGGATTCAGCCCTAGAACCATTTACTAATAGGGTTGACCTGAGCCCATTATAGAGAGTATTTACATGCTCCTAAAAATCAATCCCCAAGCGTGATAGAGTCTGAAATAGGAAAGGCCAACTTAAAATGATCAAATGCCTTTTCTGCATCGAATCCCACCACCAGTGCAGGATGATCAGTACAGTGACAATGGGACATTGCTGCAAGAACTTTCCTAACATTCAAAACTAATTAGTGTCCCTTCATAAAACCAAATTGCTCCTCTCCAACCAAGCTAGGGTTATGCTCTGAAAGGTTATCTGCAAGAATCAATGTTTATAAGTGAGATCAGTTGATAGGATTTAGCAAGCTGTGGACCCTTTCTAGGTTTAGGAATTAGTGTAATAAGAGCATTATTTTAGGCCACTGAAAATGAACGCCACTGCAGTGCTGCATAGTAATTGGCCTCTAATGGTCCACAAAGTTTTAATTGTAAGATTTTATAAAACTCTGATGTATACTTGTCAGGGTCTGGGGCTTTATGATGTTTTGCTCCCTTAATTGCTTTTTGAATTTGTAGTGCCCTAAGGGTCGCATTAAGCTATGCTATAGCATCTGGACATAAGCAAGGAATGCCAGATGTGACCAAATAGCCCTGTATGTTGTACTGATGGCCCTGGCTCTGCAGTATACGTCTTCCTGTAAAAGTCTTGAAAACTTTTACTAATATCTATTGTTTTGTTCTTAAACTTGCCTTTTTCAGTCTTGAGAACTGAAACATACCTTGATCTACTCCAAGTTTTTATGAATTGGGTTACGGACCTACCTAATTTGTTGCCAAATCTGTGAAATTTGTATTTTTGGAATAGTAACATTTTTCGGGTACATATGTAATAGTGAATTAAAGGCCACTTGGGTAGTGAATTAAAGGCCACTTTTGTTGCTTGAATAGGTGATTCTATACATGCTTTTTTCAGTGCTCTAAGTTGTCTTCAACAAACACTTTCCAGATAACGGCTAACCCATTAAACACAGAGCCACAATAAACAGAACGCCTCTCTTTAGAACTGAAAATTAATACACATCTAGAGTAGAATTAACAGTTCTTAAACTAATGTTTCTCTTTGTTGATATCTATAGGTTACCACGTTACCATTATTCTGTCACACTGTTGCATTGTCGAATTAAAGCTGAGCTGCCAAAGTTGATACGCTTGCTACACTGCAACCTACTGCTTCATGCATCTAGCCTAGTTTGATCTACCATCCATTCCTCCATACAAGCCATGTACTACTACTACTACTAAACATTTCTATAGTGCTACTAGACATATGCAGCACTGTACACATTTTATACAGGTACTTTTCTCTGTCCCTAGGGGGCTCATAATCTAAGTTTTTTGTACATAGGGCAATGGAGGGTTAAGTGACTTGCCCAAGGTCACAAGGAGCTGCAGTGGGAATTGAGCCCAGGTTGTCAGGACCAAAGCCCACTGCACTAACCATTAGGCTACTCCTCCACTCCAATTCCAGCTATATTGGTTATCTATTGTTTTACACAATCTAGTTATGTATTGTTTCACGTAGTCCGTTCACTGTGTATCTACTCTAGTTACATTGTTATCTACCCTAGACATATTGATAGCTCATGTTTTATGTAAACTTACCTGTTAACAAAAGCCACATTGGCCCGAAGTTTGTTTGGATAATGTGGGGTATAAAAACTAATAAATGAAATGAATAAAATGTCTTTCTAGTAGGAGAATACCCCGGGCTATTCGTTTGGTCCTGTAGCTTGTATAGGATATAAGTTCTACACAAAGCACTAACTTTGCAGTATCTCAAAAGAGAATTGGCTCATTCACGTGTTGCTGATTAGTATCACAAAAGATATCCCACTTCTGTAATAAATAGTCTTGAGGCTTTTCCAACATTTGCACCCAGCTCTGGAACGCATTACCTAGAAACATTAGAACTGTGAACACCCATCTAAAATTCCCAAAAAAAAAACAAACCCAAGACTCACCTCTTCTGGAAAGCCTACCCAACAGACCCGAACTAATCCACGATAATGTATCACATCTATCAAACTAAGATATGAACAATACTCACTCCTTGTGTGTGTGAGTGAGACTATCACGTTAGGCCTGGTTGAAGGCCAAGCTTTCACCTGCTTCCTGAAGCAGAGATAGTCTTGTGTTTAGTGGAGCCTTTCAGGCAGTGCGTTCCAGAGTGTGTGGGCTACTCCAGAGAAGGTTCGCTTACGGGTATTGTTAGCATCCAATTATTGATGTCATTGAGCTCATTAAGATGTGTCATTTATATAATCTGGCACATACCCTAAAGAATATCTATAACTATATATATATATATCTTAAGCATTAAAGTGTGAACATGTACAGCAGCTTTATGGCTGACATAAGTGCTCATGCTTAACTGTATTAGGACATATATACCCAGTTATGTTACTATTCTATTAAAAAAAATAGACACCTACATACCTTCATAAAACAGGTGCCACATAGGCATCCTGTTATAGAAGTATCCCTTATATGGATAGTGCCAGGGATATGATTGAGGTCTACCAAATCCTGAGTGGTATAGAACTAGTAAATGTAAATCGATTTTTTTACTCTTTCAAAAAGTATAAAGACTAGTTACATTGAAATATTTTTAAAACAGGAGGAAATATTTTTTCACTCAACTAATAGTTAACCTCTGGAGCTTGTTGCCGGTGGTTGTGGTAACAGTGGTTAGCGTATCTGGGTTTTAAAAAATAGTTTGGACAAATTGCAGGAGGAAAAGTCCATAGTATGTTATTGAGATGGACATAGGGGAAGCCACTGCTTGCCCTGGGATTGGTAGCATGGAATGTTGCAACTATTTGAGATTAAGTCAGGTACTTGTGACCTGGATTGGCCACTGTTGGAAGCAGGATACTGGGCCAGATGGACCATTGGTCTGACCCAGTATGGCTATTATTATGTTATTATGTTCTAATCACTAATGATTTTCAGTGGCACTATCTGGATAGACTTGGCCAGTAGCACATAACTAGTTAGAAGGCGCTGCTATCTGGATAAGTGCTATTAAATATTAACCTGGTAAAAATCATAAATACAAATACCAGAACTCAAATCCAACACATATCCGTAACGCAGCAAGGCCAATCTGCTCTCATTCTGCCCTGCTGGTGATTGCTGCACACATTTCATATCACATCCTTCATCTTATTCTTGCTTCTTCTCCAATTTTCTCTCTTTAGCTCTCCACTGCCAGAGCAGGTAACTCCCTAGGGACATGCCTTGTTAAGTGGAAAAGAGAAGCTGAGAAAGGGCCAAATATATAGAAACAGACAGAGATCTATGAAACCGGTGAACAAACTGAGTACCAAATTGCCTAAGAAGTGGCAGCAATCCATTCTGGATGGTCTTTTCTAATCTCTTCTAAATTACCTTTTCTACCTGGAATCACTGAGAATGAAGGACACAGAAACAAGTACAACATCTAATGATAAGCTCCGCTAATAGGTGCGTTGATGACTATAATATTTAATTTGATTGAAGGAAGAGATTGAAGCTGCAGTATTCTAACTAAGAGAACAAAAGGAACCTCTCATTATACCAGCAGCCCCCTCCCCCTCTCCCCTCATGAAATGTATCATTCCTCTGCAATTTTACAGTTACTCCCTGAATAAATTCTGAATGAGTTTTTTTTTAAAGAGACTAGCTCCAGTCAACATTTTTATGAAAAGAAGGCTACCATGCAGTGCCCTATGTTCTATGTTGTGCTACTTTCAAAATATACAAGTAAACATAGAGAAACCTAGAAACAGACAAAATGATGGCAGATAAAGACTGTAAGGCACATTAAGTCTGCCTACTCCAGGGGCGTAGCCAGACCTCAAGGTGGAAGGGGGCCAGAGCCCAAGGTAGGGGTGCACATTTTGGCCCACCGCCGCCCCCCTCTGTTGCCTTGCCACCCTCCCTCCACCACCTCGTCGCCCTGCTGCTTCTTACCCACTGCCGCCACTGTACATCTTGGCTGGCGGGGGTCCCCAACCTCTGCCAGCAGAAGCACCGCCACCACAAATACCCTTGGCTGGCAGGGGTCCCTAACCCCCACAGCTGAAGCCTTCGTCCAGTGCTGGTCTCCGGTGCCGCCGCATTGCCTGCCTTGCTTTCTCTTCCCTTCACATCTTGCATGCTCCTTTTAGTGGCCACTAAGAGAGAGAGCAGGGCAGGCAATTTAGCGGTGATGCCGGAGACCAGCACTGGATGAAGGCTGGTGGGTATTGGGGACCCCTGCCAGCCAAACCAGGGGCCCAGAGCAAATTTGGGGGACCCAGGCCCCCATGGCCCCTATGTAGCTATGCCACTGGCCTACCCACACCTTCTACTAACCCTTCTTCTCCCTTAGAAATCCTTTGTACTTGTACCAAGCCTTCTTGAATTCAGATACAGTCTTCATCTCCACTACCTCCACCGGAAGGCTGTTTCACACATCCACCACCCATTCCATCAACAATTTTCTTAGGTTAATCCTGAGTCTGTCCTCTTTCACCTTCATCCTATGCCCCCTCATTCCAGAGCTACTTTTCAGCTGACACTCTCCTCCTGTGCATTTTAGATACAGAAGTATTTAAGGGGTCCTTTTACTAAGGTGCACAGAAAAATGTCATGCGCTGTTGGCGCGTGTATCGGACGTGCGCTAGTCCATTTTTCAGCATGCCTGCAAAAGAGGCCTTTTTTTGGCTGAAAATGGACGTGTGGCAAAATTTAAATTGGCACGTGTCCATTTTGGGTCTGAGACCTTACTGCCATCCATTGACATAGCAGTAAGGTCTCATGCGTTAATCAGGCGGTAATCATCAGCACACGTACACTGCCAATTAGTGCCTGGTTAGCACCACATGGTAGAAAATAAAAAATATTTTCTGCTGCGCGTATTGGACATGTGTAAAAAATGGAATTACCACTTAGGGCATGTGGTTGCTGGGCGGTAGTTCTAAATTGATGCATATTGGATGTGCATAGGCACCTAAGCACCTTAATAAAAGGGCCCCTAAATGTCTCTACCATATCTTCCCTCTCCCATCTCTTTAAGAGGTGTTTTAAGAGACATGACCAGGCTATGACATTGAATATCCAGGGCTAAATCTGCCTGCAGTGGTCAGCATTTTAAAAAAATGCACACCACTGCAGGTTAAATATTGGACCCAATATTCCCCAGATTCTATATAGCATGCCTAAAGATCCTCGCCGAATTCGGCACAGATTCTATAACAATGCTTGCAACTCAATTGGCTTAATAAGCTAATGAGCACTGATAACAGCACTTCACGAGCAATAATGAGTAGTAATTGGCTAAGTGTATTCTGTAACAATGTGCACTGAACTTCTAACGAATGCAGGCAAGAAGGGGGCATGGTTATGAGCAGGGAAATGGGTCTTTCGTGGGCATTCCGAAATTTGAGCACCTAGTTATAGAATATGGCCCAGTGCGCCTAAATCTACGCACTGGGATTTATGCCATATTTTCATTGGTGTAAATGGATGCATGTAGATTTAGGCGTTGAAATATCAAACAAGTGTATTCTATAATAGGCACCTAAATCTAGGCACTGATTATAGAATACAGTTTGTCAGCACTGATTTTAGTGCCAATTTTTTAGACACTATATATAGAATCTCCCCCCCCCCCCCCCCCCCCACACCCAAATATGTTTAATATTTAAAAAATGAGATCTGTCAACTTTGAAATTATGGATTTCTTGAATTTTGTTCTGTACAGGAGGAAATGCATTTCTGGTTCTCTTTCTTCAGTATTCTGCAGCTCACAGTCTGATTTATTGGGGTTTCCATTTCGGTTTTATTTTTTTTGTCTAGGTATTTGTCATGGCAGCCATTTTACAATAGCTGCCGCGATGGACAGGAGCAAGTGGGCATCGCTCCTGCCCATAGGACCCCACTGGACCACCAAGTATATACAAGTAGGCCCGAGAGAGCCTATGGGGGTGGAGGTGGGAGGGGAGGGGCCTTGTTTGGCACTTAACTATGTGCAGAGTGGAAGGAAAGGGGGATCAGGGTTGTGGGGGAGTGAGTGGGTAGCAGGATGACTAGTGCCAAAACCTGGAAGCTATCCGGCACCACCCAATATTCAGACCACTGCCTGGTTAGCTTTGAGGTTAAAGTTATGGCAGCCTTTTTGCAGTCATAGAGGGGCATAATCGAACATCGCTGGCCAAATAGATCGCCAGCAATCTATGTTGGCGGCGGCGCTACAGCTGGCCGGAACCGTATTATCGAAAAAGATGGCTGGCCATCTTTTTTTTCGATAATACGGTTTAGCCCAGCCAAATGCCGTGGAGTTTGCCGGGTTTGAGATGGCCAGGTTTGTTTTTCAGCGATAATGGAAAGTTATGTCGGCCATCTCAAACCCCAGCCAAATTCAAGGCATTTGGCAGTGAGAGGAGCCAGCATTTTTAGTGCACTGGCCCCCCTGACATGCCAGGACACCAACCAGCCACCCTAGGGGTCACTGCGGTAGACTTCAGAAAAGCTCCCACGTGCATAGCTGAACCCCCCAACCCTCCCCCCACACCCACTACCCACAAATGTACTGCACCCACTAAAATTGCTCCAGGGACCTGCATACAGCGTCTAGGACTTATTGCTGCTGTATAACTTTGGCACACCAGTTCACACCTGAAGACTAATCTCTCTGAAAAAGTCCTTTCTTGAAATAACCACGTTTACTCACAGTTAACTGCAGATCAGAGGTTGTGCCCCACTGGCAAAGAGTCCCCTGGTACTAAGATTAGCAGTAGGTCAGAGCTGGCACAATGGTGTACAATGCCCTCTTTCAGCACCATTCAAGGTAAGAACTACATTCTCTAACGTGGGTAACACAGGAAAGGGAACTAAAACTGGCTTACAAAAATGGCCACCACCGCATGGACTACAACAGGAAACAATACAGGGCACACTCTGACCCAGTTAGCTGGGGGGGAAAGCACCATGGGAGTAGAGCCCAGTACCCTACACCCACCACAATGCATTGCTAATGTGACTCTGCAGGGCACCTAACAGAAAAGGTGTCATACTCACCCGAGAGCCACATCGCAACCAGGGAAAGGCTGTCGGAGGATACAACACATTCTGCTGTCATGGAGGTGGGTACGGCATTTGAGGCTGGCATACAGGCTGGCAAAAAAGGTTTTTAGTTTTATTTTTTTAGTTTGGAAGGGGATTGGTGACCACTGGGGAGTATGGGGAGGTCATACCCCATTCCCTCCAGTGGTCATCTGGTCAGTTGGGGCACCTTTTTGAGGCTTGGTCATGAAAATAAAAGGACCAAGTAAAGCCGGCGAAATACTGCTTAACGCCGCTTTGTTATCCATTATCGGCGAAAGCCGGCCATCTGGTAGCCATGCCCATGCCCGCCCATGTCCCGCCTTCGCTAATCTACCGACACGCCCCCTTGAACTTTCGCCGGCGAAGCGACGGGAAAGCGGCGATGCTGTCAAATATGCCGCTTTTGATTATACCGATTTCGCTGCTTTTAAGAAATCGACGGCCATCTCCCGATTTGTGTTGGAAGATGGCCGGCGATCACTTTCGATTATAAGCTGGATAGTAGCCATCAGTCACAGATACAGTGGTAGCTAGATATTTCCACAGTTTACTTTCTTCTGCAGTGATCTTGGATTTTATTCATTTTCTGTTCTGTCACAGTGCAAAGAAATATTTTGCCATTGATGGCCTTTCGCTCACTGGTGTCGTTCTAGACAAATTAAAAGAGGCTGTTATTACTCTTATTCTAAAAAAAGGAAAAAGAAACAAAGAGAAAAGACAGCTGAGGGGAGATAGAATAGAGGTCTGTAAAATAAAGAATGGAAGGAAACGGGTAGACGTGAATCGATTGTTTACTCTTTCCAAAAATACTAGGACTAGGGGGCATGCAATGAAGCTACTAAGTAGTAAATTTAAAACAAATCGGAGAAAATATTTCTTCACTCAATGTATAATTAAACTCTGGAATTCGCTGACAGAGAATGTGGTAAAAGTGGTTAGCTTAGTGGAGTTTAGAAAAGGTTTGGATATCTTCCTAAAAGTCCATAAGCCATTATTAAGATGGACTTGGGAAAATCCACTGCTTATTTCTAGGATAAGCAGCATAAAATGTATTGTACTATTTTGGGAACTTGCAAGATACTTGTGCCTGGATTGGCCACTGTTGGTAACAGGATACTGGGCTTGATAGACCTTTGGTCTGTCCCAGTATGGCACCACTTATGTTCTTATGTAGTTCTAGTTTTTGCCCTACTTCATACTTATCAGTGCTAACTACAGTGTTAGAAAAAAACATTTTTAGAATAGCTGAGTGATTTTGTGGAGAAAAGGCAGATTCTGAACAAGAACCAATCAGTTTATAGACATCATCACAGCACTGAATCCCTTTTGTTGTCTGTAGTGGATGATATTTTAGTCATAGGCAATCAGGGCTATGACGTTCATTGGATTCAGTTGGATCTAGGTGAAGCATTTGACACTGTTTCTCATTCTAAATTACTCAATTTGCTGTACAAAAATGGAATTCGTTCTACAGTGGTTTCAGACTTACTTTCTTAATTGAGCACAGATTGTGCAATGGAATGATGAGTCACCTCCTTCAAAGGAACTGGTAAGAGGAGTACCACAGGGTTCACGCCTCTCTCCCATGCTTTTCAACCCGTTACCTTACTCCACTGGCCAAGCTTCTTAAAAGATAGGGGTATATCTTTCATTTTTTTGCAGGTGTTATTCAGATACTCATTTTTATGCAAGACAATTAGTCATGGGTGATGTGACTGATTTGATTGTAAATTAGATTTGTTGTGGAAATGGTTGAACGATCATGATTTGGTGCCAACTGATTATTAGTGCCTAATTGACTAATTAATTTACCCATGCATTTGCGATCTGTGCCCAAATTTGGGCTACCTATACAAAATCTGGTGGTTAATGTGTGGCACGTGCAGTGCATTAACTGCCAGACACCTTCCAAACATGCTTTCTGCTCATGCCATGCCTCCTGACAGAAAAAACTCAAAAAAATTGAGTAATACACGATTTAACATGTGGGAACAGGAAAACTAACACAAAACTCCTTAACGTGGCCTTACGGTAGTCTGTTTCCATGAGTTAACCACACATTAAGAGCTTAACACCCTTTAGTAAAAGGGCCCCCGAAGTTCAAAGGAAGCAAAACAAAACATACTAGGGGATGGCACACCCCTACTTTTTAGTGGGTCACAGGGTAAATTGGGCAGTCCTTATTCACAACGTATCTCCTCAACATTACATCAGCTGGTGCTTTCTCCTGCACCCTGAAATGAACATGAGAGTTTTTTAAAATCCTGAAAAAAATAGGCCTCTCATTCAGTGGAAATGCAGATGATTCACTGACATTTTTCCATATTTCATTCTTCATCAAACTGTCAGGCATGTAATTTATAAGACTGGTGTCACTGGTCCATGGTAAAAATGGCTGCCACAGCCTCTAGTGCTACGGGTCAAGGTGACCATTTTTATCATGGAACTGCTAGAGGCAGGAAGGAGTGGGGTTCGCTCTTACCCCTATTGCTCCGCTAGACCACCAGGGAGTTCAGGTAGGTGGGACAGGCATATTCTGACTAGAGGAGGGTGGGGGGGTGTTTACTTGTCATAAGGGTGGGAGGGGGATATGATTATCAGCCGGGACCCACACAAGGGCCTGACATACACAGATCAGAAGCTGATATTTAGTGCTGATATACACTAATTTAGTAAACTTATTGTGGACTAATATTAGCAACTCATGATTCAAGGGTGAGTATTTAAATTAACTGTCAAACACAGAAACATGGCTTACGTCGGAAGATGGTCCTATTGTTAAAGAAATATGCCCACTAGGATATAAGATTGTATCCCTTCCTGGGAAAGGGATAAAAGAGGTAGTGCTAATTTTAAAAAGTGTGATTGAATTACAATTAGTAGACTCCATCAGTGACACCGAAATTGAAATATTAGCTTGCAGATTAAGAGATGACACTTTAAAAGATGAATTGACTTGTATGGTGTTTTATTGTTCATCTGGAAAGTGAAGTTCAGCTAAGGACAAATTTTATGATTTTATATTTCAGAACTGATCTAAAAGTCAAAGATGTCTACTCTTTTCTTACTGTGCTTAACTATTCTTCCTCGTATCCCAAACTACTTAGTTAGATTTGGTGGCATTCGCTTCCCCTGATAGTGTCAGACATGGTATTTTCTGTCAGATTTAAAATGGCTCCTGCCTGCTTTTAATCATGCCCTGCAGGCCAGATGCCGATGTTCAGCAGCACTTAACTGGACAGTGCCACTGAATATCAGGTCTGACCAGCCTTTTTGAAGTGGGCCAGAGAGTCAGGGAGAAGCTGGCAGCTATGTGGGTGCCTGCAATATTCAGTGCCTGCACCCCCATAGGTAAGGGACCAAACAAAACTGCATAAACAGCAGCCTTAACTTTGGTCACTTATACTGGCCGATGCCCTCTCTCAGTTGTTCCATACTGCCTGGCAAGCCCCCCCCCCCCCCCCCCCCGGTTCCAATTGCCCCTAATCTCCTTGCCATGATCTCACTCAATCCACCCCCTAAAATCTTCCTCAACTCAGAAGCTCCCTCCATGACAGAGCTGTACAAAATTATGTTTAGTAAAGAGTGAAAAAAAATCCTCTCTGTTAAATCTTTATATGTTGGTTTTGAAGTTTTTGATCATTTTCACTTCACATATTTTGTACTGAACTTCGCTTTTATTACCCTGATCAGATGAACATTCATGTAGTATCCCAAAAGGTGTTCCTCCGTGGACGTATTGTCTTGCTCTTTTTGATAACGTGTGATCTAATAGGTCAGTTCTTTAACATCTGGCCTGTTTCACAGTGGCATAGCATCTCTTGTCACGTTTTCTGCAGTCCTACTCTTAGCCCTTCCTCAGTGAACATCAAACAGAAAGATTTGTAAAGCAATTCCGCTTTTTCCTCCTCAGCCTCTGCTTATTACTACTACTACTACTACTTAACATTTCTAGAGCGCTACTAGGGTTACGCAGCGCTGTACAATTTAACAAAGAGAGACAGTCCCTGCTCAAAGAGCTTACAATCTAATAGACAAGTGAACGGTCGGTCTGATAGGGGCAGTCAAATTGGGGCAGTCTGGATTCACTGAACGGTAAGGGTTAGGTGCCGAACGCAGCATTGAAGAGGTGGGCTTTAAGCAAAGACTTGAAGACGGGCAGGGAGGGGGCTTGGCAAAAGGGCTCAGGAAGGTTGTTCCAAGCATAGGGTGAGGCGAGGCAGAATGTTATTCACTTCTGAGTCTCACAACGCCACTTTTGCACTTCCTCTTGTTTCACAAACATATGTCAAAAAAAGTCTGTATCTCCCACTTTACTATTTCTGCTTTTTTTTCTTTCCCGACTACTTTCCCAGTTTTTCCAAATATTATTGTCTGTCTTCCTTTTTCTGTGATCTCTTGTAACCCCTGCTGTCGCCATACCTCCCACTTTCTTTTCTAACCTAACCTAACCATTTTATCCAACAAAAAATCAATATAAGCCATAATATCTGGAATCTGGCTCTCTGAGCAAGTCACTCAGGGGTCCTTTTACAAGGGCGCGCTGAAAAATGGCTTACGGTAGTATAGATGCGGGCTTTGGTCGCATGCAGAATCATTTTTCAGTGCACCTATTAAAAAAGCCCTCTTTCTTTTTTTTGCAGAAAATGGACGTGCAGCAAAATCAAAATTGCCCCGCGTCCATTTTGGGTCTGACACCTTACTGCCAGCCATAGACCTAGTGGTAAAGAATTTGGGCAGTAATGACCTACGCATGTCAGATGTCACTTGGCGCGTGTCTGCTATGTGTGCCAGAAAATAAAAAATATTTTTCAGATGCGCGTATCGGACACGCACCAAAAATGAAATTACCGTAAGAGCCATGCGGTAGTCAGGTAGTAACTCCATTTTGGAGCGAATTGGGTATGCGTAGGCATCTACGTGGCTTAGTAAAAGGGGCAATCAATCCTACATTGAATGTAGTTGCAAAAAACACAGAAAGGCAGTATATCAAGTCCCATTCCCCTTCCTCTAAATGTCGCCAGACTGATAGGAAGGCAGAGCCTGGCAGTAGCAGCAAAAGCTGAGAAAGTGCTGGTTTATGGAGTAGGAGTTGTTTTAGGATCTAAACAGGTGGATTATATTGACTGCAAAAGCTAGGTAACCAGTAGCATTTAAGCTACAACATCAGCTTCCTTCCTTCAGGTGTGGGGCCATCCTTGTGGTCTGAGCCCTGACAACTCTGTGGTTCATCCTGCAAGATTAGCTCCAAGGTGGGATAAGTAAAGTAAATGGAAGGCTCAGGCTGGCACAACCCTTTGAGCCAGCCCAGCCTCCAGTGTTGTGGACATTTCATAAAATCTAGTTCCAATCCATGATATTTTATACCCATTAGTACCTGTTATTCCACTGACAACATTCATTCATGGATCATTTTTCCCAACCCGCACGCCCTTTCCTATTCTCCATTCCTCCTCTTCATTTGTTACCCTACTTGCAGGGATCCACTCACCCTAGATCTCACTATTTTATCTCATTAGTCATCACTTTCAAGCATTTCTATTGCTAACTCTACAAAACAATTCTGGATTAGATCTGAAGTTCTCCCCCTCTCCTCCCTCCTTATGCACACCCCTCGTCTTTCTGGACTGGGAACAGTAACTCACTTCAAATGAGAAAATTTTCAAACTATTTATAAGATTCAGATAATATTCAAACCTTCACCTTCGCTTCCCATGGTCAGTTCCTGAAAAGGGTCAAGGCAACTTTCACCAATCGAGCATCAGGTCATCTGTTAGTATTTACGGGCGTAGACCATCAAAACTACGCTGCTAGCCAGTGCTATTTCCAATAGACAAGACATCCCAACACAACTCAAATTTTTGCAGCAGAATGTAGGGTAAACACAACTACTGAAACATTAGTTTTCATTGCATAGCAAATATTTATGATTGAGCCTTGTGTGCTATACTCAGGCTTCATGAATCAACTGAGTGCAATTTTAAAAGCGCTGACAGATCCTTCTAAAGGCCTTTCTGTGTTTAGTAGGTAAAGTAACTGAGTAAGCTCACTCTATTGTTTATGCCAATCAATAAATTCTCTTTCAACATGCTTAGCAGATTTCTCTGTCCAATGTACCAGAAAACAGATTTAAATTTCCATCGTAAATTAAAAATATATCTGTGTACAAAAAGGACAAGTGAATATTTGACTAGGTACTGTATTGAAAGAGCTACATAAGAATGGATTTATAAGCTATGAGGTGTATTTTGTTTGGCAGGGGGTTATACAACAGAAGTTCAGTCCTACTTTCACAAGACTATGCCACAGGTAGACACCGTACACTTGATATTTAATGTATATACAGTTAAAATAGGATTTTAACCACACAGATTTACCTGGTGAAAATCTGTTTCCCTCCCCCCCCCCCCCCCCCCCCCCCCCCCGCCATTCTGTCTGAACAAAATCAGTTGTGCACACAGGATTTAGTCAGAAAATAAAGGGACCAAGTCAGGACAGGCCTGGAACAAGGTTTTCAAAGTGTAACAATCAGCACTAACCAGCAACATGTGTCCACTAAGGGCCAAATTCTATAAACGGCACCTTGAAAATCAGTGCTGAAAAACCACGTGGTTAGCATGATCCTATAAACTATGCCTAAAGTTAGGCGTAATTTATAGAATATGCTCATGTGCTATTCTTGCAACTAAAATTTAGGTGCATCCATTTAGCTCACCTAAAACCAGGCCTAAATACTTGTTCCTAACTTAGACGCAGATCAGGTGTATTCCATAATAGTGCATATAGTTTTTAGAAATGCACAGAACCCGACCATTCCACACACATGGCCATGACCCCTTTTCAACTGCATGCATTAGAATTTACATGCACCATGTTGTAGAATACACCTAGCAAATTGTGGGCATACATTCTAATTAGTCAATTAGTGCTGCTAATTGGTTGTTAAGCACCATTTATTGGCACTGATTGGCTTATTAATCAATTAAGATGTGTGTGCAATTTGGCCAAATTAGCATGCACAAGTTAAGGCATCATATATAGAATTTGGAGGTAAATGCATAAACACAAATAAGGACCTTCAATCTAACATTTAGCTGTAGCTAAACATCTGGACCAGCGGTATTCACTAAAAATGAGCTGAAAGAGAGCTGCTAAATATCTTTCAATGTGGGACACTGCTGACCAGTGTGTGTCAGTGACCTCCATCCCTGCCTGTCTTCAAACTTTTCATTAGGCTTATTCTCAAGGAGATGGGCATTTCCAAATGCATTCTCTTTGTCTATTGAAAAATGCTTTGTCCTTCAAGCATGCAGCTCTTCTCCCACCTCATCTACTTTCCTGTTTCTGTCATGAGCTTGGGTACAGAGGTGGAGGGTAGCTCCCAAGAGCCATCATTGACCCCCAGGCCTTGCATTGAAGAACACTGATCTAGACAGTTAATCCCCTAGATTCTATATGTGCCGTCCAGATAGTTGTGTGCACTCAAGATGCGTGTGCAAATGAATTGATTAACCAGCCCTTGACAATCAATAATTGGGTACTAACAACCCATTATTGAAGCTAATTGGCACTCATTATAATTTGTGCACACATCTGGCATCCTTCAAGCATGCGGCTCTTCTTCTCCCCATCCACTTCCCCGTTTCTGTTTTGAGCTTGGGTAGAGAGGCAGACAGTAGCTCTAAGAGTCATCATTGACCCCCAGGCCTTGCATTGAAGATGGTTAATCCCCCAGATTCTATATGTGGCATCCTGGTTTGAATGTGCGCTCAAGATGCATGTGTAAATGAATTGAGTAACCAGCTCTTAACGATAAATAATTGGGTACTAACAATCCATTATTGAAGTTAATCGGCGATCATTATAATTTGCACACACATCTGGCTGCATGCTGTTCTATAAGGATGGCGTATAACTCCTAGCGTGTAACTCAAAAGGGAGTGTGGCCATGGGTGTGTCAAGGACATTCCAAAAAGTTGAATGTGAAGTTATAGAATATGGCATCAGCGTGTCAATCTTGAGTGCCAGCATTCACAGCAGGTTTCAGCAGGTGTAAATGCTGGTGTCTAAAGTTAGGCATGGGGATCAGCACTAAGCATGATTCTATAAAGCGCATTTACCCTTTATAGAATCGTGTTTCATGCTGATTTTTTCCAGTGCTGAATTTTGAGTGCCATAGAGTGGACGAGTGGCCTAGTGCTTAGAGCACCAGTCTTGCAATCCAGAGGTGGCCAGTTCAAATCCCACTGCTGCTCCTTGTGATCTTGGGCAAGCCACTTAACCCTCCATTGCCTCAGGTACAAAATTAGATGGTGACCCTCCAGCCACTGCTGGAAAAGGTGTGAGCAAAATCCAAATTAATAAATAAATAATTGTATAGAATCCCCCCCCCCCCCCCAATGGGCTAGATTCTATATACACATAGACGGTCGGTAGCCAACTGTTTTGGGGAGGCTAAAGGGGGTGGAGCTTACCTCGGTCAATGACGTCGCGTCGCTGCCAAGAGGGTGGAGCTGACCTCTGTATTCTCCATGGAACTACCACGGAACTAAAACAATTAAACCACACGCGCGAGGGGGGCGGGTAGGGCAGGCGCAACACCCGGAAGTCGACCATTGGGCTCCTCCCCAAGCCTCTTATACGGGGCGCCTATGTATATATAGTGCCTGAAAAATCCACACAGAAAATAATTCTGCCTAAATGTATTCTCTAAAGCACGCCTATATTCGATAGAATAGGCTTAAATTCCCACAGGGTATATAGAATATGCCAAGCGCCTGACCACATTTAGTCGTAGCCATTATGCCATGTTTTACTTGGTGTAAATCCTGATGCCTAAATTATTCTATAATAATGTGCGCAGAGTTTAGAAATTCCCAGGCCCCACCCATAGCCATGCCCCGTTTTTAACTATGTGACTTAGAATTTAGGCACAGCAAGTTATAGAACGAGTTATGTCCATAAATCTCAATTAATGGCAATTAGTGCTGATAATTTCTTGTTAACATCCAATTAGCAGCGCTGATTAGCTAGTTAACCAATTAAGTTATGCACATTGTTATAGAATATGCTTCAATTTCCAACGCACATTTTTAGGCACCATATATAGAATCCAGGGGAATGTGCCTTTCGTTGGATCTGTAAGCATGTACCCTGCTGAGAAATCTTTAGGACTTCTTGTTTTAAAAAAAATATACCGAGACACTAATTTTAAAAGAGGATGCTCACGGGAAATTTCAAAAAGGTCCCTTTTTATGCCTAAGTTATAAAGGCCTCAAAAATCTAAAATACTCCAGCCATATAATTCCAAAAAAAATATTTAAGCCTTCACTCCCTTTAAGATGCGAGATATTTAAGTTATAAAATCAACATAGGCATCTATGTGCCATCACAAAACAAACTCTGCTTCTGTTGTACAGCAATGCTCTCATACAAATTTACACTTGCTCCAATGAAAGTAAAATATGTGCATGTCAAAGCATAAGACACAGTAATGGGAAAACAAACCTTCCCAAAAAGTCAATGAACCAACAAAGGAGAGGAAGACACCATGTGCAAGTTCCAAGGCAGCCAATGGCCAGCAGGAAAAAAGAGGTGATAGTGCCCTTATATAAGTCTCTGGTGAGGCCCCATTTAGAATACTGTGTGCAATTCTGCAGACTGCACCTATGAAAAGATATCAACAGGATGGTGTCAGTCCAGAGGGTGGCAACAAAATTGGTTAGTGGTCTCTTTCATAAAGTGTATGGGGACAGACTTAAGGCTCTCAATATGTTTACTTTTGAAGAAAGGAGAGAGAGTTGATTGATTGATTTGTGACATTTATATCCCACATTATCCCAAACAAGTTTGAGTTCAATGTGGCTTACAATAAACAGTATTGGATACATAACAAAGAATAATGCATAAGAAAGTAATTTATTGTAAGAATCCAATTAATGTACAGGAGGTAAGCTTCTTTCAAATGATGGAAAACTCTGGAATGAGCAGGCATATGATGATGTTAAGAGGTTATAGGCTCAGGAGTTATCTAAGGAAATACTTTTTCACAGAAAGGGTGGTGGACACGTGGAATGGCCTCCCAATGGAGGCTGTGGAGACAAGGACTGTGTCTGAACTTAAGAAAGCGTGGGACAGGCATGTGGGATCTCTAAGGGAAAGGAGGCGATAGTGGTTGCTATGGATGGGCAGACTGGATGGGCCATTTGGCTCTTATCTGCCATCATGTTTCTATTTTTCTATGTTTATTGTTCAAAATCAATATTGATTATGAACAATAAACTGTGCCACTGGCTGCCTTGGAACGCCCTGTCAATGAAAAAATACTTCCTGACATTATTCCTGAGTCTGCCCCCTTTCAACCTCAATTCACGTCCTCTAGTTCTACTACTTTCCCATCTCTGGAAAATGTTTGTCTGTGGATTTACACCTTTCAAATATTTGAATGTCTGCCTCATATCACCCCGGTTTCTCCTTTCCTCCAAGGTATACATGTTCAGGTCAGCAAATCTCTCCTCATATGTTTTGCTATACAAACCCCATACCATTTTTGTCACATTTCTTTGAACCACTTCAAGTCTTTTTCCATCCTTAGCAAGATATGCAGGCTTATTTTCGAAAGAGAAGGGTGCCTGTCTTTCGACAAATTAGGAGATGGGTGTCCTTCTCCCAGGGTCGCCCAAATCGGCATAATCGAAAGCCGATTTTGGGCATCCTCAACTGCTTTCCGTCACAGGGATGACCAAAGTTCATGGGGGTGTTTTGTAAGCATAGCGAAGGCGGGACTGGGGCATGCCTAACACATGGGCGTCCTCGACCGATAATGGAAAAAAAGGGTGTCCCTGACGAGCACTTGGGCGACTTTACTTGGTCCATTTTTTCTTACGACTAAGCCTCAAAAAGGTGCCCGAACTGCCCAGATGACCACCGGAGGGAATCGGGGATGACCACCCCTTACTCCCCCAGTGGTCACCAACCCCCTCCCACTTAAAAAAAACCTTTTTTAAATATTTTTTGCCAGCCTCTATTCCAGCCTGAAATGCCATACCCAGCTCCATGACAGCAGTATGCAGGTCCCTGGAGCAGTTTTAGTGGGTGCAGTGCACTTCAGGCAGGCGGACCCAGCCCCCCCCCCCCCCCCACCTGTTACACTTGTGGTGGTAAATGGGGGCCCTTCAAAACCCACCAGAAACCCATTGTACCCACATGTAGATGCCCCCCTTCACCCCTTAGGGCTATGGTAGTGTTGTACAGTTGTGGGTAGTGGGTTTTGGGGGGGGGATTGGAGGGCTCAGCACCCAAGGTAAGGGAGCTATGCACCTGGGAGCAATTTCTGAAATTTATCCTCATCACTCTCCACATAGCTATTCTCAGCATCTTTCAGTCTTACAATTCCATTCCTATCTTTTCTCCTTTCCCCAATACATCTAAAACAGGTTGTCACCTCTTTTTGCATCTTTAACCATTTTTTCTTCTGCCTGCGCTTCAATGGGAGGGGGTGAGGTTGGAATGGACAGAGCAGAGGAAAGTACAGCAAAGTAGAACAACTCTGCTACCTAATAAAGTCTCTTCCTGCCTAATATTTCCCCCTTCCCTGTTCTACAAAGCAATTGAGTGGAGAAATCAGCTTTGTCTGCATATCACTATTTATGTGTAGTCACTTATTCTGCATTTGGCGAGTATCTATATGTGTGTATGATTGAGGTGAGGTATTTTACACAGGGCTGTCTTAGCCATTAGGCATGACTGGGTGGTTGCCTAAAGCAGCAATTCCTTGAGGAGCCAAAGATCAGCTACCGTCAAAGCAATACAGTGTGTCCTGATCATCACACATACTCAAACAAACAATAGGAGGTACTTTATTTTTTAATTTCTCATAGTGTCACAAAGAAAGTTATGGGGTTCATTATCGAAACAGAAAATTGTCCCAAAAACAGCACATAGCAGCAAATGGACTTTTTTCTCGTAAAAACATACAAATTGCTATTTTCAAAATTCATTTTTAAGACATTTTCTATGTAGTTCATCTAAATCTTAAGGGGGGGGGGTGTTGGAAGTGTGTTTTGGGTGGGACTAGGGCAGGCTTATGAACCTTTGCATACAGTGCCTCAATTATATGCAAATTTCTTTCATATATATTTATTGTGGATATCCTGAAAACATGACTGGCAAGGGGGTACTCCAGTACCGGACTTGGGAAACACTGCTCTAGACAAGCAGGATAACCTATAACCTATAATTAGGCTAGAAATGGCTCCTGGCCTGTTAAATTGGCTGTTAAAGGATAACCTCTAATTTTCAGCAGCACTTAACTGGTTAATGCCACTGAAAATAACTGATTAGTGCTGAACTCAAAACTGGCTATTTTGGGGACATTCCAGAGACAGAGTCAATGCTTAGCTAGTTAAGTGCTGATATTCATAACTTAACTGGCCAGACTACCTGCTTAAAAGTCAATCCTATCTTTATGCAGTAACCCATAGCCGGTGAAATGCTGAATAATTCCTTAACCAATTATGAATTAGCTGGCTCTATAAACCCAGAAATTCAATGCTGGTGCCAGAAAAGATATTCAATGTTGGCGAGTCAGAGAAACTGAATGAAATCTCTATAAACCTGGAAGATTTATTGGCACAATTTGACAGACTGAAGAGTAGCAAATCGCCTGGACCAGATGGTATTCATCCCAGAGTACTAATAGAACTGAAAAATGAACTTGCAGAACTACTGTTAGTAATATATCATTTATCTTTAAAATCAAGCATGGTACCGGAAGATTGGAAGGTGGCCAATGTAATCCTATTTTTAGAAAAAGTTCTACAGGTGATCTGGGAAATTATAGACCCATGAGCCTGACATTGGTGTCGGGCAAAATGGTAGATACTATTATAAAGAACAAAATTACAGAGCATATTCAAAAGCATGGATTAATGAGACAAAGTCAACATGGGTTTAGTAAAGGGAAATCTTGCTTCACCAATGTATTACATTTCTTTGAAGGGGTGAACAAACATTATTATTATTACTAGTAAAAGAGGCCCGTTTCTGAGCAAATGAAACGGGCGCTAGCAAGGTTTTCGTCACCAACACCCCCCCTCCCTGCCCAACCCCTTCGTTGTTCTGCCGTTGCTCCGCCCTCAACGTCATGACGTTTGATGCGAGGGCGGGGCCCGGAGCGATTTCCCAAACCCCCCCTGCCTCCCTCCCTGTCAACCCCTTCGTTGTTCTGCCATTGTTTTCGTCACCAACACCCCCCCTCCCTGCCTCCCTCCCTCCCTGCCAACCCCTTCGTCGTTCTGCCATTGCTCCGCCCTCAACGTCATGACGTTTGACGTAAGGGCGGGGCCCGGAGCGATTTCCCAACACCCCCCCCCCTCCCTGCCAACCCCTTCGTTGTTCTGCCACTGCTCCGCCCTCGAGGGCGGGGCCTGGAGCGATTTCGGTGGCTTCACCACCACGAACCTTCGAACCCTGTTTGAAGGAAGTTAGTGGCTTGGCTTCACTGACGTCACTGTCTTCAGAACGTTGAGGGTGAGTTTTATATATTTAGATTATTATTATTATTAACATTTGTATAGCGCTACCAGACGCACGCAGCGCTGAACACCTGACACAGAGAGACATGTGGATAAAGGTGAGCCAGTCAATATTGTGTATCTGGATTTTCAAAAGGCATTTGACAAAGTACCTCATGAAAGACTCCATAGGAAATTGGAGAGTCATGGGATAGGAGGTTGTGTTTTATTGTGGATTAAAAACTGGTTAAAAGATAGAAAACAGAGAGTAGGGTTAAATGGTTAGTATTCTCAATGGAGAAGGGTAGATATTGGGGTTTCCCAGGGGTCTGTACCAGGACCATTACTTTTTAACTTATTTATAAATGATCTAGAGATGGGAGTAACTAGTGAGGTAATTAAATTTGCTGACATCACAACGTTATTCAATGTTGTTAAATCGCAAGAGGACTGTGAAAAATTACAAGAGGACCTTACAAAACTGGACTTGGCATCCAAATGGTTGATGACGTTTAATATGAGCAAGTGCAAAGTGATGCATGTGGGAAAGAGGAACCTGAACTATAGCTACATAATGCAAGATTCCACATTAGGAGTCATTGACCAGGAAAGGGATCTAGGTGTCATAGTTGATGATACATTGAAACCCTCTGCTCAGTGTGCGGCGACAGCTAAGAAAGCAAATAGAATGTTAGGTATTATTAGGAAAGGAATGGAAAACAAAAATAAGGACATAATGGCTTTGTATTGCTACATGGTACGATCACACCTCGAATATTGTGTGCAGTTCTGGTCACCGCACCTGAAAAAAGATATGGTGGAATTAGAATAGGTACAGAGAAGGGCGACAAAAATGATAAAGGGGATGGGACAACTTCCCTATGAGGAAAGGCTAAACCGGTTAGGGCTCTTCAGCTTGGAGAAGAGATGACTGAGGGGAGATATGACAGAGGTCTATAAAATAATGAGTGGAATGGAACGGATAGATGTGAATCGATTATTTACTCTTTCCAAAAATACTAGGACTAGGGGGCATGCAATGAAGCTACAAAGAAGTAAATCTAAAACAAATTGGAAAAAATATTTCTTCACTCATTGTGTATTTAAACTCTAGAATTCTTTGCCAGAGAATGTAGTAAAAGCAGTTCGCTTAGCGGGGTTTAAAAAAGGTTTGGATAGCTTCCTAAAAGAAAAGTCCATAAGCCATTATTAAAATGGACTTGGGGAAAATCCACTGCTTATTTCTTGGATAAGCAGCATAAAATGTATTGTACTGTTTTGGAATCTTGCCAGGTACTTGTGACCTGGATTGGCCATTTTTGGAAAGAGGATGCTGGGCTTGATGGACCTTTGGTCTATCCCAATATGGCAATACTTATATGTACTTATATATATATATATATATATGTCTCCTCCTTCTCCCCTCACAGTGTTGCATCACAAAGTTTGACAAAGAGATAAACCAGGGAAAGACCCAAATCCTTGATCCGATTGCTCTTTAATGCAATTAATCCAAAGAAACAGAAAACGAAACACTTGCTATTGAGAAGCATTAAAAAGAGAATCACTGCCACTGCAGTTAAGAATGTGTTCTGTATCCAGCTTTCTCAGGCAGACAGGCAGGCGAGGCTGGTGAACTCAGTTACACATGCTGGCTGGTGAAGTTGCAAGTATTTGTGTAGAAAAACACAATGAAATCACAGGGACTTGAAAAGGTACAAGCAGCAAAATTACAGAAGTAGCGTATATCTGGCTCTCCATAGACACGATGGAGGAGGGCAGTCTTTTTACTCAGCATGCTTGAAAACAAAGCAAGTCAATAAGGAAATCCCATAAGACTCTGGGAGCAGGGAGCATCTGCCAATTACTTGCAAAATATCCAGCTGCAAACTATGCCAAAACATTTCACAGGACCCCACGGTCATTCACAAAGGAAAAATATTCAGCATTAAGGAATCTTTCACATGCTCATCTTCCAATGTGGTATATATCATTCAGTGTAAAAAATGCAACGAAAGCTGCTACATTGGAGAAACAAGTCAGATGCTAAAGAAGAGATTTAATTTACATAGACACCATATGAAAAATGCTAATACCAATAAGGATGTCACCTCTGTGGGGCAGCACTTTAAAAAAACAGAACCCTGTACCAGTGATTTCATGGTAAGAATCCTGAAAGGGAACTTTAAAACAATACAGGAATGTAAGACCTTTGAAATCAGAATGATTAAATATTTTGACACCCACCAGTCAGGACTTAACAAAGATCTGGGTTTTCTAGCCCATTATAAACCATAAAATTGTACTGCTTTGTCACCCTCCTATCTCCATGCATATCTTCCTGTCCCTCACCTATCCACCCCCATCCTGTTAGACTGTCACTGAAATGCTTTGATGTTTCACTTATACATACTGTCATCTACCAACATTTGCTTATTTCCGATCTGATGAAGAAGGGCAACCTTCGAAAGCTAATCAAGAAATGTATTAAGTTTTGTCCAATAAAAAAAGGTATCATTTTATTTTATTTTCCATGTTTTATTTTGTTTTATTTCTATTGATTACATTTAAAAGTGGATTAACACAGCTACCACACCTCTCTATTCAAGAAGAACTACAAAAATATAGGAACTTGTAGTTCACAGCACAACAGTACTTCATATACACAAAGAATATATGGTCACATTTAAATGGCGGTAGCACACTCCTCTTCAGGTATTCTCACTATCACCAAGATCTCCTCTACCTGTTCTCCTCCTGTCCTTCCCTGTTTTAGCCATCCCTGATATCTTGTCAGGTATTTGTGACCTGGATTGGCCACTGTCGGAAACAGGATGCTGGGCTTGATGAACCTTTGGTGTGTCTCAGTATGGCAATACTTAAGTACTTATATACTTATGTAATTTATACACTACAACAATAGCTTCTTAAAGTTTTGAGCATGCAAAATGTGATCTGTAGATATGTCTCTTTGTTGCCTCTTCCATTACACTTCTATGTTTTTTAAATGGCTTCAACCATAATACTTTGCATAACAGAATCACTGCTTTTACACCAAGATCATTGCAGTTGGTGGGGTTTCCTTTTTAAATTCCTTTCCTCACTGCAATAAATGTGGAATGATTTTCCTTTTGTTTTGAAAAAAGAAATATGTTTCTTTTAGTGGGGCTGTTGTTAGTGTCACGAACCTGGAACATCAAGCGCGGAGCCAGACACACACGCCTGTGACGTTCTTAATCCCTCTCTCCAGAGCACCTACAGTTTGGGCACATCCACACTTTGGCACATCTACAGTTTGGGCGTGTCTACACCTGGGCGTGCCTACTCTGATGTCAGACGCCTTCACTTTATAACCAGGAATGTCTCACCACATCTTTGTCTCAGCTACTACATTCTTGGTGTCTGGCACATTTTTTCCTGTTGCTCTTCATCCTTGCTGACTTCTGCCTAGACCTGACCTCTGCTGGATTGTCACCTGACCTAACTACTGCCTGGACCTGACCTCTGCTAGATCGCTGCATGACCAGACCTCTGCTGGATCGCTGCCTGACCTGATTACTGCCTGGACCTGACTCTACTGGATCGCCGCCTGACACGACTACTGCCTGGACCTGACCTGTGCTGGATCACCGCCTGACCCAACTGCTGCCTGGACCTGACGTCTGCTGGATCGCCGCCTGCCCTGACCACTGCCTGGACCTGATCTCTGCTGGATCACTGCCTGCCCTGACCACTGCCTGGATCTGACTTCTGCATAGCTCTGACCTCGTCTCCTCCTCCTGTCTGAGCCTGAGTCCTTCTCGCTTGCCTGACTCCTTAAGTCTTGTTGGACACCCAAACCCAGGGGCTCAACCGCTGGGGAACGGTGGTCACTACAGGTGAAGTGTTGGGTTTCTGACCGCTGGTCTTCGGATCAGCACAAGGGCGCACTTACTAATTCCTGATATCTGTGACAGCCCTAATGCTTTAGACAAAGATGCACTCTAAACTGAGAAATTGGAGTCCATTGAGTTATTTACGAACTCCAGCTTATTAACATAGAGGGTCATTAAAAATGTATCGATATCAGTTCATTATCTGGAGGTATTTACTCTCCAGAACTCCAAATAATCAGCCATGAGCCTTAATTGATCTCCCTTTATCAGAAATTCTTTCACGGTGAATATATATTTTAAACCAATAAAAAGCATTTGTTAATTTATCTACACGGCTGTCAGTTTACAAAGTTGGCAAAAATTAAGGATCCTCTGCTTGTTGCTCAAACCATAGATCTAATTTTAATGCTTATGCCAATCTACACAAGAAACTGACCCTATTTAATTACCATTTTGTTTAAGAAGGATCATAGAAGCAAAGATAGACTGTGATGACAAGAAAATACCTGCAAGATCCAGTTAATGATCCCATTTTCACTGCCTGCAACAGCTTTACCCTCACTTCCCCACCTATAATTGTCAAAATGATATTCTTGGCATGTTACTCATTTCTACAGCATTTAATACAAAATTAAATTTAAGAAAAAAAATAACTGCCAATATTTTCCTTGGCAACAGCTGGGACTGATAACTGTATTTCCACATTTATAGTGAATTTATCAGTCAGGGACATTGCAGTGAAGTTTGCCTGGAGTAAAAAGATTGGGGGATCTTTGTGCTGGGAATATGATTTTGTCTCATCTGAGATTGAGATGAGCAGTTCCTGTTTCCTGTGGTTAATGTCTTTGTTGCAGTCTGGGTTGGATTTTCTGCCAGATGGTCTGAACATTCTGATATTCCTTTGACTATCTCTCAACTGCACAAAATAAGGAAGAAAAAAAATCCAAACATGAACAATCCCTACAGACAAAAAAAGCTTCCATTGTCCAAACTGCACAAGGATTGCTTGCTTTAGTAGGCCATATGTTCATCTCAGAATTTTTTCTAATTTAAGTGTTCTGCTTGCTTTTTAGTCTCATATTTATATGTTGTTTACAAATTCAAATATGTTTTTTTCCCTAAGTGATTTGAATGCCTTTCTCCAGTTTTAAGGGCCCTTTTACTAAGCCACGCTAAAAAGTGATCCACACTACTTTTAGCACGTGGGTTTCCCACATGCTGATGCCACTTTTAGCATGGCAGAAAAAAGACCGCATTTTACTTTTGTCCCATTAATGGCCACATATTAATTTCCTAACAAGTGCGTGGCCATTATTTACTAGGCAGGAAGGGCTCACGCACTAATCCCACGCTAATTGGGCAGTGCGTGGCAATGTACTAGTGCTACCTGGCACGCTTACTCTCCACCCAAAAACACACCCCCATACTAAGAAATAAAACCAAATTTTTAGCGTAGGATTGGTGCCTGGCAATCAGTGCACTACTGTGCGACACCTGTGGTAGTGTGTTTTGGTCCAAGGACCCCTTAGTGTAGGGGGGGTTGTCACCCCGCCCTCTAACTTACACATACACACACACACACACACCAGTGTCACCTAGTAAATCAAATAAGGTTCCTATATCGAATTCCAAATCTGTGCTCTAACCCACAAGATCGTTTACGGGGAAGCTCCAGCTTATATGTTCAGCCTGATTGACCTCCCTTCCAGGAATTCCAAAAAGTCTTCTCGTACCTATCTCACTCTCCACTATCCTAGCTGCAGGATTCTGAGATACAAATTGCTCTTCTCCTCCTTCTTCTGCTTTGTGAGTCCTGGAATGCTCTACCATCTACATTAAAGGAGACTACCGACCACAATCTGTTCAAGAAGTCCCTTAAGACTTATCTATGTGCTAAATCATACTCTTCTGTTATTTAACCTCCTACTGGCCCTTGTTTGTACCTCCTGTTGTTTGCTCCCCTCCCAAGATGTTCCTTATTCTCTGTTCCAACCTTGAATTTGTATGTTGTTCTTTTCATAAATGTTGTTAGCCACATAGCGCCCGCCATGGTGGGAAACTGTGGGATATAAATGTTCTAAATAAATATGGTGAATGGCAGCATGCATCAGGATATGACCACAGAGTTCTATAGGGAGGGAGAATAAAAAATGTCCTTCTGATCCTACCTCTGGTTCTAGGCAGGCTTGAAAAGAGCCTATGCTGCTAGAGTGGTATTCGGGACAGCTGGGCCTGTGGGGCCCAATATTTACAATGCAGTGGACTTTGATCCTGAGAAATTGGGTTTGAATCTCACTGTAGCTCTTTGTGACTCTGGGCAAGTCACTTAACCCTCCATCACCCCAGGTACAAATAAATACCTGTATATACTATGTAAACTGCTTTGAATGTAGTTGCAAAATCGACAGAAAGGCAGTATATCAAGTCCCACTCCCTTTCCCCTCTGTGTTAGCAAGTTAGCACTTGGTAAGTGTAGCACACTATCTGGCTAACACATCCATGCCCATTACTGTGTGGTTTTACTATGTGTTAAGTGATTAACACACTTTAGTAAAAGGGCTTCTTTATCCAGCTAGTTATTTGGGTAGTGGTCTGAATATTGTCTTTTCCAGATAACTACTGGCTCCACCCTCACCCTCCCTAAGCACTGCCTCAGCACTATCTGCATACTGTCAAGGCAGTCTGGAACAGGATGTGAGCTTTGGGGGTGTTCCATTTTGGCACCAACATTTCAGCACCACTATCAGGGCACAGATCTTTTGGCTGCAATAATTTTGGTCACGCTGGAATTTTGAATGGCAGGATCCAAAGGTCCTCCTCTCCCCGCCCCCAAAGCACTGACCATACCTGCTTGCTGCTACAACCAGAGGTCTTTGAGCAGAAGGAAATGTGGGCTGCCCCAGGTAGTGCCTGGGAGAAGATAGAACTGGCTTCCTGAGGAACAGTCCTTTCTCACAGGCAACACTTGGGTAGTCTATATTTCCCTTCTGCTCAAGGACCCTCGCTGCAACAGTGAGCAGGCATGGGCATTGGGGGCGGGGGGGAGGAGGACTTCTGTATGCCAGAGTCCAAAATTCTTACATGGCCAAAATGTCTGTGCCCTGACAGTGACACTGAAATACCAGTACAAAAATAGCAATGGCCAAAAGTCCTGATGCTCTCTGTCAGGATATCTAAGTAGTGCAGCTGAATATCCATGGCCAGCCATTTATCCAGATAACAACTAGAAAAACACTACTCCCCATCTTTAGAACTTTCTCAAACTGCCCTTTTGCCGGGCTGTGGTGGAAGAATTGAGGACTGTGCTGAGCTTCAGAAATCAAAACTATTGTGCATAATTTTAAAAACCGGGGGAGGAGTCAAGATGGCAGCCTGACCATTTGGCTGTCTCTCGAGTCGGTTGCTGTTTGTTTGGGTTACAGCACAGATTTTGAATGCCTCATATGAAAAGAAAAGGATTGGTGAAAGGCCAACTGCCGCTGGCCAGAACATCATCCCCAATTCAGCAACCGATTGATAGATATATAACGGAAAGTTCACAAGCAGCGGGTGAGGTCGAGCCATTGTTGAGTGCCAAAGGAGGAGCTTCGACTCTCCAGGCAATTGAAACATCTTTGTTGCCCCCCAAACTTAATCCTCCTCCGTGTCCTGCTCAAGCTGGGAGAAATGCAGGAGACCTGACTGACTCGGAAGTCGAAGAAATCAGGACTCCATTTGGTAGTGCACAAACTCAACATGCAAGGAGAGAGAACAAGGAGTTATTAACTCCCACGGAGATTAACCTCGAAACTATTTGGAAGTCTTTACAAGATTTGACTAAAATGGTTAGAAAAACAGCTCAACATATGTCAGTAATTGTGAGTAAAGTTGACTTTTTAACTCAACCTTTGGAGAATACTAAACAAGAATCTAAGGATCAGATTACGCAGCTTCAACAAGATATAAAAGACATTAAAAACACTGAGGAAGCGCTGATAAAAGATAAAATTATTATAAATAGGAAAATCGAACAAATGGAAAACTTTAATAGATGGTTGAACTTAAGAATTCTTAATTTCCCTGTGGTGGAAGGTATAAATCAGATGGAATTATTTAGAAAATATCTAATAGAAGTGTTAGCTTATCCAAACTCAGCTATTCCTCCAGTGAATAAAATATATTATCTTCCACCGCGGCCATTAACTGGAACAGAATTTTCAAAAAGAAAAATGTACCAACCGAACCACTGATTATATCAGCTTTATTAGAAGATTTCCTTTCTGACGTCACCCAGCGAAGAACTTTAATTGTGTCTTTTGTATTTGAGCAAGATGTTAATTTTGTGGACAAAGGATTTGGCCAGGGCCGGTAAGCGAGGTAAGCAATGCAGGGGGGAGCCGACCTCTAGAGGGCGCCACTCACTTGCAAAACCTTTGATTCTCCTCTCTCCCCTGCTCTTGCTGCATCAGGAAGTGAAGGTAGCCCAGCAGTGCTGAGACAGACACAATGCTCTGCTAAAGCTGCTTCAAAGAGTACAACCAGCAGCTATTTAAGGCTTTGATGTGTGAACAACTTTCATTCAGGGTGAGCTGGAACAACATTCAAATTAAAGAGAACAGGTTTGGAGGCAGGTGTGCAAGTGAGACTAGGGAGAAATAAAAAATAAATAGTGTAATTGTTATCTGTAAGTGGTTCAAAGTTTTTGTTTTTTGATCATGTACACTGAGAGGAGGGCATTACTGCAATGATGTGTACATAATTATCATAGCTACAGCTAAAATCCATTTAATTGGCTGAGGTGACGTATAGTGTAGAATAGCTGGTAAGTAAAAATCTGATTGCTTTTTTTGTGTTTGTTTTTATATAAAACATTCTGCTTGGATAGGGAGAGTTTGTGATATTTGAAAATACATTTTGCTTTAATGAAATTGCTAAACTTTAGAGTCAGAGACTTATCAATGAGGGATACATACAGTGGAAAGGAAGCCCTGGAAACAGAGTTAAGAGGACAGATACCAGCAACAGAATCAGATACTGGGCCAGCATGATCAGAAAAAGAAAGTCACCAGCCAACAAAGGTAGAAAAAAATCGTTTTATTTTCATTTTAGTGTTTGGAATATGTCCACTTTGAGAATTTACATCTGCTATCTTATTTTGCAATGAATAGCAGTCTCCAAGAGACTGGGCTCCCAGTGAGCCAGGGAGGTCAGACTGTGTAAATGAGATGAAGAGACCCCCCCCCCCCCCCCCCCCACTGTAATAAAGACAGGAACATGCATAATCAAAGCTTAGGTCTCTGCAGTTACAAGGGCTGGCCATTCCTAATTATGCTAATAGTTTTTAATAGGGCTAAGTCCCACTGAAAAGCCTCTTTATAAAGGCAGTGCTTTCTCTGGAGAGCAGTGTTAAGAAACAGCAGGAATTGTGTTTATTTTTTTAAACTGCTTTCCTGTGTAAGCTAATTTACAGTTTTCTAGTATATGCTTGACATTGAAGGGTGTGGTAGACCCTTTTGTCAGGTCTGGCTGGGCCTATAGTTTTCAGTCTAAAGGAAAGACAGGTAGCAATGGAGAAACATCTAATGAAGAAGCGAGACGGGGGGGGGGGGGGGGGGGGGGGCACCAACTGATAGTCTGCAGGGGGGCACCAGAGACCCTTGGCACGGCCCTGGATTTGGCTCTTCCATGACATCACGAAATCAACACAAGATAGAAGAAAGAGATTCTTGGCTTTAAGAGAAGAAACAAAAAAAAATCATGGCAACATTCTCATTAGTATATCCATGTAAATGTTTGATAAACTTTACAGGGACAAAATATGTCTTTTTTGAACCAGATCAGCTTCAAGTTTTTCTAGATAATAAGAAGATTCCAGATAACCTAGAAGTTATAGAATAAGATTTATGATTAAGATTAGAAGAATGTGAACTGGCCAGGCCATTTTCTTTAATTGATATATTAATATAATATCTCCTCATTTATAAAACCTTTCTCTTCCCAGCTTTTTCTTCTTTTTGTGGTCTAAGAAAGTGATTGATTATAGATAAATATATTTTTCTTAATCTTAGTTCCTTTTGTTTTCCTCGTATTTTATTAGATTACAGTCATCTCTGTATTACTGTTTGCAAGTGACTCTTGTAAAAAGAAAGATTATAAATAAATAAATTGTACTATTAAAAAAACATTTTTGAACAGAATAACAGATAAGGGGGAAGTTATCAAAGTGGGCTACCTTTAAGACCTATTATTTTACTGTTAACACCAGTTATTAGTATTTAGGTCTCATTGCATAAAAATTGGATTTGTGATAAAATAGCATGAGTTAGTGGTAAAATAGCAAGTCTTTAATAGTAGCTCATGTTGATAATTATGCCCCTAAATTGAACATTGCAAGATTGCAAGCTGAGTATTTCAGTTACCCAGAAAAGGTATCCAGTGCTATTGCCCATTCAAAGTACAATGTCTTTCTGTGCCCTTCCACCTTCCCCTAAAATCTCATAGCAGTGTGTGAACCTGAATCTGAGTCCCTTCCCTGACCTCCAAAAGCAAGAGGTGGCTGCTGTTACTGAGAGGACATCAGAATCAGAATTTATTTTGTAGAATGTGTAGTACAGGGCAATGTCCCCAATTGGGGGAGGGGTTTCTGTGGAATATATATTCAGATAGAAGAAGCATGAACCATAATGCAGTTTATAACATTAAAAGAAATGTGATGATTCTCACTTTTTCTGTTTGTTCCTTGGTGTGTGAGCTCTTGCATCTCCTTTGTTTTTTCCAGAATATGCATTTACATTTAACATCATGCTGGTCCAGTATGCAGTGTCAGGAGTTCGTATACGTTGCATTAGAGACCCAGGCAACATCATTAAAGTGCTATAATTTTTGCTGCATATAAACAGTATTGCAATGATTTTTAAACAATTATATAGTCTAGCAATATGTTGCTTTATTTTACTTGAGACAAGTAGCTGACCAGTGTTCTAAGTAATGGACCCCACTTGCTGACCGGAGCTCTGAGGATGCCTCCCATTTTGGTTACCTGGGGCAGAGGGTGTGACAGCCCATTCAGAGGTCCTTTTACTAAGCCACAGCAAAAAGTGGTCTGTGATGGTGTGGGTGCGTGTTTTTGGCACGTGCCGGCCCATTTTTTACTGCATCTGGGAAAAGGGTTTTTTTTTTCAATGAGCCGGGAAAAGGGCCTGTGGTAAAATTGAAACCAGCGTGCACCTAATTACAGCCTGAGCCCTTAACGCCACCCACTGATCTAGTGGTAAGGGCTCATGCGCTACACGTGCGGCGACCAGTCGGCGTGTGCCGCTGATTAACACTGGAAACGCCATGTGTGGTATGAAATTTTAAAATAAATTGTATGAGCACACGCCAAATTAATGCCAGGAAACACGCTAGCTTGGCAATAGTCTCATTTTGGCACACACTGCACGCACATAGAGCATACTGCGCCTTTATAAAAGAGCCCCTCATTGCCTCAGGTAGAAGATTGCTTTGATTTGCCTCAGCCATTATGTAAGAGCAATATTAAAATTACAACAAACTGTATAACACATAACAGCTCTTGGAACTCATCCAATGCAATTATAACATTTTAGCAAAAATGGATCAGCTTGTCCCCTTTTCGCATCCTACTCCATACTGTGAGAGGGCAGTCAGGAGGAGAAGAAAGCAAAGTCAGTTCTGATTCATCTTTTCCTGATCAGCTAATCTTGATCTCCTCTCATCAATCTCCAAGAAGGCAAGGGAATGACTGGTGCTTCTTGTCCTCTGCTTTGATTCTTTCCTAATACCTGCTACGGGTTACCAACAATCCAGAAGCCAGATGGGAATGGATAAGAAGTTGAAATGTAAAGCCCTAATGTCTGCAAGGACTCATTGCTGAAGGGGAGAAGCAACAGAGCAGACATTGATGGGTATTATTGTCTTAAAGAAAATCTGTTAAATAACTAAGCTAACTGTTCATTCCTTGAAACTGCCTTCCAAAGACCAGAATAGTTTTTTCTCTCCAAAGTGGCATCATCTGAAAATCATGGCAGCCAAATGCAGTGTTTCTGCTGCTCAGGCTTATGTCAACCTTTATGAACCTCCCTGTGTATACACTAACTCCTGAATTCTATAAAGGTTGCCCAAATTTGGACACACACAGGACAGATACACATGCAAATTAATTAGTTAGGGGTCCTTTTACTAAGCCGCAGTAAGAAACGGCCTGCGGTAGTGTGGGCGTGTGTTTTTGGCATGCACTGGGCCATTATTTTTACCGCAGCTAGGAAAAAGGGCATTTTTAATGGGTGTGTGCTAAAATGAAAGGCAGTGCACACTTATTTACAGCCTGAGTCCTTACCACCTAGTGGTAAAGCCTCACGCACTACCCACGAGGAAATCATGCAGCATGCGCCAATGTGGCCTTACTGCCAATTACCGCTGGGAACACTCCCCCACGCTAGAAAATAGAAAATTATTTTCTACCATGAGAGTCAGTACGCACCAACCTCAGAATTACCACCAGGTGCCCATGCCACCTGGGCAGTAGTGCTGATTGGGCACACACTATCCGCACATTAGCCCTACCACTGCTTAGTAAAAGGGCCCCTTAATGAGCTGTTAATCAATTCTTGTGATTAATTGGCATTCATTTGGACTTGCTCATGCATCTGCCGACACGCTATTCTATAATGCTGCATGCCCAAAGTGTCTCACACACAACCTAAAATGGGGGCATGGGAGGGGCATGGGCAGGTCAGGGGCATTCCAAACTTTTATGCAGAGTGTTATAGAATTGCTGGATCGTGCCCAAACTTGCACACCAGGATTTAAACCAGGTTCAGCAGGCCTAAGTCCTCATGCCCAAGGGTGAGGGAATTGGCACTAAGCACTATTACTGTATACAAAGGGTCCTTGTTGCAGAGTTTAGCGTGGATCTTTTTGGTACCTAATTTTGTGCACTATTGACTGAATCTGGCCCAAAGGTTGTGTGCCTCCTTTTGGCTTCCCTGTTGCCGCACAGTGAAAGCCTACTTAATAAGAGCATCTGGGCACCCAGATTCTGTACTAGAACACTAGCATAACCCGGCATCGGTACCTTTTATATTTGCATGTCCACAGTTACACCAACAATAGACCTGGCATAAATGCGACAAGAGTACATGTTACTTACAATTACCCATGCTCTACCCATGCCCCTCCCATGCTCCACCAATGGGAATGCCACCTTGCACTTATGTTAAGGCAATACTACATATTTGACCCTTAACGTATGTTAAATAGCAATAACATGTGTTATATGACCATAATGCAGATTAGTGTAAGTTACTGCAGGCTAATAATGAGATGTAAAGCATGCAAAACACCTTGGGGGTTGATGCCTCCCCGTAGAAATCATAGCTAAACAGACTTGTCTTAAATTTTGTGCAGCCCTGAAAACTCATTTATTTTCTCTTGCCTTTCCATCGGGTGGTTAGATGAATGGACCAGTGGAGTGATCCCTTGGTTTAGCAATCCCTATGTTCTTTTTCTTTTTTCTTTCTTCCTTTGTCTTCTTTTCTATCTGATTGTAGTTCCTTTCCTGGTACCTTATATTATTATTGTACACTGCTTTGGTTTATTTTGTAAGAAAGGTGGTATATCAAGCCTTGATTAAACATTAAACATTTGTGCCACTGAATAATTCCTCTAACTGCCCATGCTGAAACTAATTAGTTTGTGAGTGGTCCATGGGGTGGAACGAAATTGTAGCTGGTTACCGGCAATTTTCAGTCTACTAACCAGCTGAGTGACTGCATAAATTTAGGACAGAATAAAGGCTGTCCTAACCTAATGTGGGGAGTTAACTGAACACCTATCTGAATATCAGCTGGTGCCCAGTTAACTTCCAGGTCCTGGCCTAAAGTGCTGCCATCCCCCTCCCTCCCTCCACTTCCCCAGAGGTGCACAAGCTCCCCATCCCCCATTCCTCCCTTCCCCCAGAATCACACAGGTCCCCCTTCTGATCCCTTTCTGTCTTTCTCAACTCCCCCCTTCTTGAGGGCAAGAAGGCCAACCAAGGCAACCCACTTAGCCCCCCCCCCCCCCCCCCGACCTACTTTGAAGAGTTCTGGTGGTCCAGTGAGGTCTTAAGGGCAGAAGTGATGTCCATTCTTTCCTGCCTGTGATGGCTGTCTCCCTAAAATGGCACTGGCTAAATATCGACCAGTTTATTATTATGCAAATAATATAATGCTGCTTGCAGTAAACTTTGCAAACTGTGTTATTCCTGGTAAAATGCCTGCTCAAAGCTGGCATAAGTTTTCCTGCCCCAGAGCATCAAGCTTCTAATTCAGGGCCCAATTCTCCCAGGCACCATAATAAAGGGGCCAGTGAGGGAAAAATAGAAGTGGCTCCTCCACTCCCCAGAAACTCCTGAACCCAGACCTCCCCTGAAGACACATTACAGAATGCAAGCAAGCCCCACCCCTGACAGACACCTGTGCTCCCACCCCCCCCCCCCCCCCACCAAAGATCTCCAATCCCCCTATATGCTGTCAAGACCCCTACATTAACCCTCATGGTCCAGGATAGGGCCTCTACCAGTACTAGGGTTCAAAATGGAACCCAGATAATTTCAAGAATTATCAAGGCTAATCAGTTTATATTATTAAACCTTTTATGATTTATTTAAGTAAGAGACCTGGGATTAATACGGTGGTATTACTATACATTAACATGCAGGAGAGCTGAGTTCAACTCCTGGGCCAGGATGTCACAGAGGTAGCCCTAACCATCATGCAACAGTGACAGAGATTCATTTTATAAAGATTTTTCATGTGCAAAGTATGTTTTACACATAGGAACATGCTCTTATAAAATTATATACAGGCATACATGCTTATATTTTGGTTCACCTTTACACAATCTGCACATTAGCAATCACAGGGATGGAATTCACCTTTTCACAATCTGCACATTGGCAATCATAGAGACGGAATTAGGGTGGAACAGGTCTAAAGTTGTAATGTACACACATATTTTATAAAATGCAATAGTCAGCATTTGATTAAGTGTCAGCTTTTTTATACCCTGATATTCACTGGCACTGAATATCCAGGTATAAATTAGGTGCCGGCACTTATCCAGGTGCCAACAATTCAAACCAGTATCTGGATAATAACTGAGTAGAGTGGAACAGGTAGATGTAAATTGCTTGTTTATTCTTTCCAAAAATGCAAAGACTCGGGCGCACGCAATGAAGCTACTAAGTAGTAAATTTAAAACAAATCAGAGAATATATTTCTTCACTCAATGTGTAATTAAATTCTGTAAATCATTGCCAGAGAATATGGTAAAAGCAGTTAGCTTAGCAAGGTTTCAAAAAGGTGTGGACAATTTCCTAACGTCCATAAGCCATTATTGAGATGGACTTGGGAACATCCACTATTTATTTCTGGGATAAGCAGCATAAAATCTGTTTTACTCTTTTGGTATCTTGCCAGGTACCTGGACCTGGCTTGGCCACTGTTCGAAACAAGATACTGGACTTGATGGACATGTGGTTTGTTTCCAGATATGGGGGAAGCCACTGCATGCCCTGGGATTGGTAGCATGGAATATTGCTCCTGTTTGGGATTCTGCAAGGTACTTGTGACCTGGATTATTGGACACTGTTGGAAACAGGATACTGAGCTAGACGGACAATCGGTCTGACCCAGTATGACTATTCTTATGTTCTTAAGTTAGGACACTATCTAGCTTATTTTCGAAAGGGAAGGACGCCCATCTTCCGACACAAATTGGGAGATGGGCGTCCTTCTCCCGAGGTCACCCAAATCGGCATAATCGAAAGCCGATTTTTTGCATCCTCAACTGCTTTCCGTTGTGGGGACGACCAAAGTTCACGGGAATGTTCGGTAGTGTACCGAAGGCGGTACGGGGGCGTGGTTAAGAGATGGGCATCCTCGACCAGTAATGGAAAAAAGAAGGACGTCCCTCATGAGCATTTGGTCGACTTGGTCCCTTTTTTTTTCATGACCAAGCCTCAAAAAGTTGCCTGAACTAACCAGATGACCAGTGGTCACCAACCCCCTCCCACCCAAAAACAAAATTAAAAAACATTTTTCCAGCCTCTATGCCAGCCTCAAATGTCATACCCAGCTCCATCACAGCAGTATGCAGGACCCTGGAGCAGTTTTTAGTGGGTGCAGTGCACTTCAGGCAGGCAGACCCAAGCCCCCCCCCCCACCTGTTACACTTGTGGTGGTAAACGTGAGCCCTCCAAAACCCACCCGAAACCCACTGTACCCACATGCAGGTGACCCCTTCAACCCTAAGGGCTATGGTAGTGGTGTACAGTAGTGGGGAGTGGGTTTTAGGGGGGGGGGTTGGGGGGCTCAGCAACCAAGTAAGGGAGATATGCACCTGGGAGCAATTTCTGAAGTCCACTGCAGTGCTCCCTAGGGTGCCCGGTTGGTTTCCTGGCATGTGAGGAGGACCAGTGCACTACGAATGCTGGCTCCTCCCATGACCAAAGGGCTTGGATTTGGTCATTTTTGAGATGGTCGTCCTCGGTTTCCATTATGGCCGTAAACCGGGGATGACCAACTCTAAGGTCGACCTAAGGATGACCATCTCTAAGGTCGACCGAAATGTTGAGATTTGGGCGTCCACAACCGTATTATCAAAACGAAAGATGGACGTCCATCTTGTTTCGATAATACAGGTTTTTCTGCCCCTTGCTGAAACGTCCTTAGAGATGGGTGCCCTTAGAGATGGTCGTCCCCGTTCGATTATGCCCCTCTTTATGTTGTTCCAGCTTTTTCCAGGTAGTTACCCAGTTAGCAGACTTAAATATTGTGACTAACCAGGTAAGTGGAAACTCTTTCCAACGTCCACCCCCAGACCACCCCACACTACCTGGATATTGTTGAGGTTCTCTATCTGGATTTTCAGCAGCGTTACCTGCTGTGGACCTGTTAAGAGAAGTTTATCCAGGTAGGAGCTCCTCTTATCCGAATAAGTCCTGCTGAATATCGATCCCTATATATATATAAATTGTGATATCCCCCTTCTCACTCAGGGTGACCTGGTTCTCAATATGCAAATCATATGCAGATTAGTGTGCTACCCCTTCTCACTCAGGATGACCTGGTTTCCACTCAGCAAATTAAGCAGGTCTCACCAACTGCATATTTCTCAGGCAACTCTTTATTCCAGCCCCTGGGCACACTTCTTCTAGGTTAACACTTTATACTTTCATAGGTCTTCACCCTGAGCCTCCCCACACAGATACATGGGCTCAGTACTATACCAATACTTTGGGGACTCTCAACCCCAGGCTTTGCAGCCTGCTTCTCTCAGAACTTTGGACACACAGTCCCCCCTTCTGAACCCACAGTCCTAGACACACAGTCTCTTCATCTTCGGACACACAGTCCCTCTTTGAACACATAGTCAAACTCTAATGCTTTAGGGACTTCTTACCCCAGGACTTTCAGCCTGCTGATCTCCTTTGGACACCCAGTCCACCCCCAAGTCCATCAGGTTAGCCAGTATCTTTCAGGGCCTCTCTCTTCTTCTGCTGCTAGCTCACTTCCCTCCTTTCACAACTCAGGTGGGGTATAAAGTGGTTAATTAGCCACCCAGGACCCAGCCCATAATCGCCTGCACCTGTGGGCCTCCCAGGGCTCTCCCCGGTCCTAGCGACCTCCATCTTCTTCTAGCGCCCTCTAGTGACCTACACCGTATAGGACACCCCTTACTTATCACAAAATGCATAGAGTACATGCACACATTGATATGTTCAGAGATGAAGGTGTAAATTTGTGCATTACTGAGGATAATTGTAGTTGCCTATTTTATAAGAAGACACGTGGAGGGGCATAATCGAATGCGAACGCCCATCTCCATGGGCATCTATGTCCGAAAACGGGTATGTGAAGAGGCGGGACAGACCGTATTATCGAAAAAGATGAGCGTCCATCTTTCATTTCGAAAATACGGTTTGGACAGACCAAATGCCATGGATATGGTCCCTTCTGAGATGGGCGTTTTTTTTTTTTTTTTTTGCGATAATGGAAACTAAAAACGCCCAGCTCAGAAACGTCCCAATCCAAGCCATTTGGTCATGGGAGGGACAAATGTACAACACTACCATAGCTCTTAGGGGTGAAGGGGGCAACTACATGTGGGTACAGTGGGTTTTAGAGGCCTCCCATTTACCACCACAAGTGTTACGGGTGGGAGGGATAGGCCTAGGTCTGCCTGCCTGAAGTGCACTGCAGTACCCACTAAAAGTGCTCCAGGGACAGGACTTGTTGCTGGTGTATAACCTTGGCACACCAGTTGACACCTGAAGACTAATCTCGCAGAAAACGTCCTTTATTTGAATAAGCACCTTTACTCACAGTTAACTGCAGATCAGAGGTTGTGCCCCACTGGCAAAGAGTCTCGCTGGTACTGAGATTAGCAGTAGGTCCGAGCTGGCAGAATGGTGTGCAATGCCCTCTTTCAGCAACATTCAAGGTAAGAATTAAGTGGTGTAACGTGGCTAACACATGAAAGGGATCTAAAAGTGTCTTACACAAATGGCCACTACCTCATGGACTTCCGGAAACAAAACAGGGCACACTCTGACCCAGTAAGCAGAGGGAAAAGCACCATGGGAGTAGAGCCTACCAACTACCAACACCGTGAGCATTTAACACAAGCTAGTGGAATCACGGACCCCAATACCCTACACCCACCACAATGCATTGCTGATGTGACTCTGCAGTGCCCTTAACAGAAAAGGTGTCACACTCACCCGAGACCCACATCAGAACCAGGGAAAGGCTGTCAGAGGATAGAGCACATTCTGCTGTCATGGAGGTGGGTACGGCATTTGAGGCTGGCATACAGGCTGGGGAAAAAAGTTTGTAAAGTGGGGTTTTTTTTGTGGGAGGGGGTTAGTGACCACTGGGGGAGTCAGGGGAGGTGATCCCTGATTCCCTCCGGTGGTCATCTGGTCAGTTGGGGCACTTTTTTGAGACTTGGACCTGAAAAAAAAGGGTCCAAATAAAAAGGACCAAATTCTCATCAAAAACGCCCTTCTTGTTTCGATTACCAGCTAAAGACGCCCATCTCTCCTCGGCCGATAACCACGCCCCAGTCCCGCCTTCACCATGCCTCCGACACGCCCCAGTGATCTTTGTTCCTCTCCGTGACGGACTGCAGTTGAGGACGCCAAATATCAGGTTTCAATTATACCGATTTGGGTGCCCACAGGAAACGGACGCCCATCTCTCGATTTGGGTCGAAATATGGGCGTCTTTCTCTTTCAAAAATAAGCTGGATAGGCACCTATGTTATTTTTATAAAATATATAAAAAAAAGTCCAGAACATCGAAGAGACCTCTATAAATTCAATACATCATACACGTTCTCTCTTCAACAAGAATATGCTTTTATAAAATAGGCACCTTGTGGACTTTTCATAGTGTGTCTTGTTAATCAAGACCTTAGAGGCAAGACCACATCACCCAAGTTTCAAAGGGAACTTCAACTTGTGGGCTTCTGCCAAGGTCTGCTCCTATAATTTGCAGACTGATCTGGAAACTAGGCAGATTACAACAGTAGATAACAAGAAACAAAATCATTTATACTCAGATAACAACATAATGACACAAAATGTTAAAAGATCTAAATACAAAAGCAAAATAAAAATGAACAACAAAAGAATTAACCTGCATAATCAGTCATCTCCAGCAGTCCAAGTATTCGTAACAATTTAAGGTATTGGTCCAAAGCCTGAGTGAAAAGCAGAACTTTCAACTGCTTTTTAAATCCTGCTAATATCAGTTAACAACTGCAAAGAGCTAGGATGCCTTCTACTCTTCCATGAGGATTCATGGCACTGTAGCCCAGTTCCAATTAAACAGGAAGAAACTGGAAATATATAGACAGTGTGACTGCTGTTGAGTCCACTCTTCAAAGAGTTTAGTCATACAAGGTCATCTGTACTGAGATATCTGTATGCTTTAAGAGCAGAATTAGCACACACAAAAAAATCAAGCATTTAGTATTCAAATATAAGCCCTTTTCATAATTACTTTATAGATTCATGGCTTGTCAAACCATGATTCAATTATTTCCATATGTTAATCGAATACGTTAAACTGAACCGAGGAAGTCACATTCCTCATAAAGAAACTATGAGTAAAAAGGGAGGAAAATGAATAGCTAGGGAAAGAAACTGGAAATTTGTTCTATAATGAAATTCTGGCAGAAAACAAGCAGCTGTGAGATGTGGACACTAGTAGGTCTATTTTGACTATTAATTACAAATTATGATTTCCTAGTGTTAGGATCAATTATTCTAGTTATGCTTCCAAGATGCATGGCTTTTCCATAAAGGAACCAACATATCTTTCAAATTGCATTGCTCTAAATTGATATTGTGGGTGTTGAGGATGTGAGATTGAGTGTCGACTCTTTCCAGGTCACCCCAATACTCTATGCCTGAGTTTGTCCAAGTAGAATTAATCTAGCTCCCTTTCCTTTCATGAAGCTTTAATTCCATTCAGGCATCAAAACTGGCATCCACCCGAAAAGCAGGTGTACATATGTTTTCTGAAATATAATACTGAAATATTAGAGAATTATTTGGGTATATGAAAAAAGTGGTTGGACCCCTCAGAACTATTCTTTTTTTTTTTTTACATATTTATTATTCGCATTGCTTCCCCCATTCCCCTCACTCCATACCTCTCAGTTCACCCAGAATATCCCAGTGGATCATTTTCTGAGACTTAACAGGATTTGTGCACAGGAGTGCACCTTCAAAAGCTCATGTACTGTCTCTTTTCCTTTGGAACAGTTTAGTAGAAATAGGTCTTGCCAGACAAATTGAATTGACTTCTTTGAATAGATGACCAAAGAGTTGGACCGAGAAGCAGTATTAACCTAATTCTATAAAAGTCGCTAAAAATTGCATGTGCAAATTTGGGCAGGTGCCAAATTTGTGCATGCAATTTAATTGGATAGTGAGCTAATTAGTGCTGATAATTAGCTTTTTAACAAGCAATTATTGGTACCTGGTCAAAATAACCCCGATAAAAAAGCCCCCACATACAATAGCCCCGACAAAAAAGCTCCAAAAATAAAAGCTCCTGACATAATAGCCCCCGACATAACAGCCACTGTCAAAACGGCCTGCCCACAATATAGCCCCTGACAAAAGGGCCCGATCAGGCCGTCCAGAATATGGCCTCTGACAAAGTAGCCCGTACAGTACCAGACAGGGGGAGAACTTACCTTGCAGCACACTGCATTTTTTCCTAATAATCTTACCTTGCCAGACAGGAAAAGGTTGGTAAGACTATGAAAATGATGACAATATTGTTTTTTTAATTAGCATGTTGATGGAAGAATAGTTTCCTTAAACAGCAAAACAGATCATGAATACAGGTTAATAGCTAAACAATTTTGTTTATTTATATATGCTTTATACAATGCAATGCTGGTAGGAGCCTTTCAGGCTCATTTTCGAAAGAGAAGGACGTCCATCAACTCACAGACGCGGCGTCCTGCTCCGGGGCCTTCTCTCTGCCGTGTCTCTGTGTAAACAGGAAGTTGCATCAGTGCGGCGGCGGGAGGACTCCAGAGCAGGACGCCGCATCTACAAAGTGCAAGGCAGGGGTGGGAGAGAGGATCCCTGCAAAAGGAAGGTATGTTGCTGCTCGAGGGCCCGCCGCGGCAATGATGTAGTCCGTGGAACTGGAAGAAGGCAGCGCTGGATCTCCCAGTCACATTACGCTGATGGCTCTGCAGCGCCCGACACGAACTTCCTGTTTCTGAGAGGGCGGGAGGGCTCCCGCCCTCACAGCTCACAGAAACAGGAAATCTGTGTCTTAGGGGGTGAGACACCGCAGAGTCATCAGCGTGATGTGGCTGGGAGGTCCCGCGCTGCCTTCCAAGGAAGGGCAGGACTGCTTCGTTGCTGGGTTTAATAATCATGGGTAAGGACTGTTGGCACTTGGCGGTTGAAGGGGAGAGAGCTGCTTTGGGGGACAGGAAGACTTCAGAGTGCCAGAGAACAAGAAGGGGAAAATTGGGCATAAGGAAGGACACCGAGGAGGACTGAAAAATAGAAGACATGCTGGATTGGGGGTGAGGAAAAAGGACACAGGGGAGGACAGAAAATAGAGGAGATGCTGAATTGGGGGTCGGGGATATAGGGAAGGAATGCTGCTCACAAGGGAAGGAATGGGAGGGGTGGAAACAGGGAGGAACAGGACATAGAGAGGGCATGCTGGTTATGAAGGAAGAATGGTGGAAGATTTTGGATACCCAGCATGAATTCTCACAAGGGTTGCTGGATAAGTGAAGGAATGAGGGAAGGAATGGCGGAGGGGGGAAGAATGGATGCAGGGAAGGAATGGACACAGAGGGGTTGATGGAACATGAGTCAAAGAATGGGAGAAGAATCTGAACACAAGGAAGAACAGGATGCAGGACGTTGGACATGAGGTAAGGAATAGGGGGAGATTATGGCCACAGGGAAGGATAAGAGCAGGGTCACAAAGGTGAGGTGCTGGACATGGGGGAGGATAAGAGCAAGGACACAGAGGGAGGATAAAGACATGGACACAGAAGGGAGATGGATGGTGGACATGGAGAGAGAAGAAAGGTCAAATGGACAGAGGATATTGGAAAAAAAAGTTAAGAGAAGACAGAGGAATGCAGAAACCAGAGACTGAGACAACATGATTAGAAAAATAACATGACCAGACAACAAAGGTAGAAAAAAAATTTATTTTCTATTTAATGATTGGAATATGTCATGCATGACATGAGAACTGAGCATGCCTATGGTGCCAAAGCCAGTGTCACTAGCATGGAGCAGTGCCTTTTTTTCCAAACAGGGGTCTGTGGGCTAGAGATCTTCACCAGCTAAAGTATTTCATTTTTTTAAGTTCATGGTTGGGGGAGGGGAGGAAGGGAAGAGGAAATGCATGCCCACCCAACCTGCCCACTGGCCCACCCAAAAACTGCCTTCTGGCTACGCCACTGCCTCCCAGCAGCTGGGTGGATGCAGACCCAGGTGATTTAAAGCAGGCCAGAACCTGTACTGCCCACTTAAATTGCTTTGAAAATCAGCTGGCCAGTTTCCTAAAAAAAAAAAAAAAAAAAAGCTACAGACAGGAGTGAGACACCAGTGAATAAATTTTGCTGACCGAGATAATGCATGAGGTAATATAGAATAAATGCATATCATGTACACAACATTTGAAAAAAGATGGAATGATTGTCAGTAATTGGAATTAATTATTAATAAAATTCATGTGTCTTCCAAGCAGACAGAAAAGAAGCCTAATATCGGGAAAATATTGGAGCCAATATTTAGTGATACCTACCTGGGTAGGAGCTACTGAAAATCCAGAGACCATCAGCAATATTTGAGCATTGCCAGAGCAGTCCAGGGGCAGAGTTTGGGTGGAGCTGAGAATTACCTGGTTATAGCACCACTGAGCCCATTATCCAAGTCACTATCCATAAAAATGCTGTCCTAACGTTTCCCAGGTATGGTCTGAATATTGCTAGTACCCAGTTAGGTGTCACCTGCTGCTGAGAACCCAGATATTCAGTGTCACTATCTGAGAACAGCCCAGTACAGAATACCTGGACATAAAAAGCCTACAATTTGACAATGTTTAAAAAATAAATACTGGCTCCCACAGGTTGAATATTGCCCTCATTGTAGAAAAACTAGAATCGTGTATATAAAATTTAACTTTGCTGTGTGGGCCTGTGCCATTAAATAATATGGTAGATATCCCTCCACATAAAAAGGTTATACATAACTATATCAGGGTAAACAATACACACACACCAATGACTCCATGATCGCTTTACTGGAATGCCTCATTATTTGTAGCTTTGTAATGCAGTATTATACATGATATTGAAAAGGTATAATGATTTCCCAGTACCACAATATATACATACATACAGGTATGTATATAAGGCCTCCCCCTCCTTTCACATTCGAGCTGGACAAGGAGATGCATCTGGAAGCTGCTGGGTAACCATACAGCCCACACAACTCTTGGGGTATCCTCTAGCAGGGCAAAAACTTTCTTCGGGGCCTTTAAGGCTAGGGACATAAAAACAAACAGGTACATACTAATTTGTCTTCTTTCAAAATATAAATAGATCAATATTCAGACCCTTGCAGTGAGAATTAAATGCCAGCCATAGTATTTTAGAAAATGCCTATTATTCCGTGCTATTATACAGATAGGCTACAGGGCTGAAAAACTTGCCACCGGCAGTTATGAGCAGTATTTTTAAAATGCATACATGTGAAAATGCCAGTCTCAGAAAGTCACTGTGAGGAAGTCTACAGAATACTACCACTTCCCTGTAATGACATTCCATCAGTGACAGAAACCACTTAAAACTCACAGTCCTGCCCAGGGGGGAAGTGACATGGGAGGGTGGAGCCGGGAGTAGGGTTACCATATGTCCAGATTTACCCGGACATGTCCTCTTTTTGAGGACATGTCTGGGTGTCCGGGCGGGTTTTGCCAGTCCGCCCGTTTGTCCGGATTTCTTGACAAATGGGTGGGTGGGTGGCGGACCTATCCTAGCCTCCCCTCCCCTTCCCTTACTTACTGTCTACTGCCCTGGTGGTCTAGTGACCTCTTCAGGACAGGAAAGAGCCCCCTCTTTCCTGCCCGGAGCGCTGCCCTTGCCCTGCATCCTGTTGCTGTGTGACAGTCTCAGGATTCAAAATGGCCACCGAGAGTTGAAGCGGCCTCGCAACAGAATGCAGGACAAGGGCAGCACTTCAGGCAGGAAAGAGGGGGGGCTCTTTCCTGCCCTGAAGAGGTCACTAGACCACCAGGGCAGTAGATAGTAAGTAAGGGGGGAGGGGAATATGTGACCCAGGGGAGGGGAGGTGACGGGGGAGAGGAGGGGAATATGTGACCCGGGGGAGGGGAATATGTGACAGGGAGCGGGGTGAGAGCGAGAAAGGGCGGGGCGAGGATGTGAAAGGGGCGTGGTGTGGGCGGGGCAGGGGCGAGCAGGGGGAACGACATGTGTCCTCTTTTTCAGAGGACAAAATATGGTAACCCTAGCCGGGAGGGCATGATCTAGGAAGTAAAAAGCTCAGAGCACAGCTAGGTTAAGGAAGCCCAGAGGGAAGCAGTGATGACCCCCCTGCTTATGCCTCTACCAAACATGTGTGAACTGCAACCACGACGGTCAGGTAGGTCAAGTTCAACTTGGAACCTTGCAGACTTGTATCTTTGACCCAGACGGACACATGCTGGCATGTGTTATTTGCTAGAAATTGTATTGGTAACTCTGGGGATCCAAACTAGAGTCAAGTGGAGTATTCTGCCTTGGTGAGAGACCATAGTGCATGCCATGGCCCTGCAGGAGCGAGCCAAGGAAGGACAGTCTTATATCTAAGCACTAGCTTATGTTGCTTTCTTCCCTAGCTGTGAACTGAATAGCACCCCGTTATCTAGCACCTTTAAATAATCTATTAGTTTTCTGTTCTCCTTAACCCACTGTGTGGTTCCACTTTATCTGGGTTCTGGCCACACCCTTGTCTAAGTTACCACAACCACTATTTATATGTGAAGACCCACATCAGAGATTTCAAGGGGGCATGGTTTTGGGCATGGTTTTGGTGTGGCTTACGTGTTTCTAAAATCTACATGTATGCCCCCCATTTAACAAAGAAAATACACATTAATGGAGAAAAATGTCCACATCAGGTTTGACATCAGCCAAGATATGGATAGGTTTCAAAAAGTGCTCATTCTGACCAGGGTTTTGTAGTTTATTTCCTTCTCCAAAATGAAGCCACATTAAAATGACAGTTTCATTACTTAATTTGCAACATTTACACCTGTAGGTTTGTGCTATACACAGGAGCGGTGCCTCTTAAATGTGAAAATTGTGAAATCACCACTTCCATGAGTATATCCCAACAACTTCACACGGAAGCTTCTGGATCCATACTGTTCATTTTTCAACATGTCTCTTCTTTGTAAAATGGCTGTTCCCACATCATGTGCCAGTGGATTCAGGGCTACTCCTGCAGGCATTTTAGAAAAGGTGCGCTTTTACAGATCCATGTCTAAAATTCCACTAAAACTGAGCACGTCTCTACTGGATATCTCAATTTTGATCTTTGTGTTCTATGTAAAAGGAGGCGCCACACGAATTGGGACAATATTCAGCCTCTATGGTGGCAATTCTATAACTGGGTGCCTCCAATTAGGTTCATTGAAGGTGCATAGTAGGAGCCAGTTCCATAAAGGAACCTAGGGGGCCTTTTTACTAAAGGGTTGCTTGTGGCAACCCAAAACTACCGCCGGCCCAACATGGTGTCGACGGTAATTCCACCCCCAGCGCATGCCATTTCTGGTGCTAGCAGATATATTGCAAAAAAATATTTTTGCAGGTGGTAATTGGGCACTGTCGTGTGCTGCCCAGTTACCGCCAAGTTAGCGCGGGAGCCTGTACCACCACCCCAATGGTTGGGAGTAAGTGCTCCCCCCCCCCCCCATAATGGCTGTGCAGCAAGTGCAAACTTACTGCACGGCCATTTCTTTTTTTTTGGCCTTTCTACCCACTGAGGTAAAAGGGGGCCCTGGCGTGTGGCAAAACAACTGCTGCAAGCCAGCATTTAATTTCGAGGCATATTGTCAGCAGTAGTCAGTGGTAAAGGCGGTTAGCTTAGCGGAATTTAAAAAAGGTTTGGGCGGCTTCCTAAAGGAAAAGTCTATAGACCATTATTAAATTGGGGAAAATCCACTATTTCTGGGATAAGCAGTATAAAATGTTTTGTACTTTTTTGAGCTCTTACCAGGTATTTGTGACCTGGATTGGCCACTGTTGGAAACAGGATGCTGGGCTTGACGGACCATTGGTCTGTTCCAGTATGGCAATACTTATGTACTTATGTTGATCACCGCTGGCTGAATATTGGACCCTAAACATCTATATCCCTTTGAAAATTGGCCCAAAAATGTTTATTGCTAGACGTGGAATGGTAATCAGTTGATAGAAAACACATTTCCTTCAAGTAAGGTCCAGTCAATCATATAAACAGATCACAAGAATACAGCATTTTTTCTGACTCCTCAACATCTTCAGGCTATACTCATGCTTCTTCTCCTCTCCAAACTAGATACAGATGAGACCCTTCCCACTCCTGTGGTTCTCTACACTGTGATAGAAGGGCCTATGGACACACCCCCACATTCAGAACCTCTTCACCTGCACATATAGAGGTTATCCTGCTCCTGATGTACCCCCGCTTCTCTTAACCACACTGGCGAGAAAACTTACACTCAAGCAAGGAGTGATGAGTCTCACACAGACTTCTGCCCTGATAAAGCTCCTCAGTTGGCATGTAGGAGAAGGAAGAGCTGCTGTGTGCTACAGAGAGACTACTGTTGGAGATGAACCTGATGGATGATTACAAGCAATTATTGTGAAGTCGCTGCAACCACCCGGGTGGAAAAACTAAGTAGTTAATATTCTATTCCGTGCATGGGCAGCATATTTTAGACATTGTTTTAGTAGTTTTTGGTACAGTTCTAACACTAACCCTAAAGATTTTTTAGTTTTTTTTTTCTCTGTTTTTATGGTCTCAGCGTTTTTTTCCTCCATTTGGAGTTGTTTTCCGCTGTGGTTTATTTTCAGAGATTTGATTGAACTCTTTTTAAGGGTAGACCATCATGGTAGGCTCCCTAGGCTATTGAGGTTTCCTTTTTTAATATATCAGTAGTCTGTAATCTCTGGGGTTACTGTTAGTGTTTAGAGCAAGTTTTTGTTGATCATATGTAGGAGAAGATGCCATCTTACTTCAATCTGGTAGGTTTCCAGTTCAGGTTTTGTTTTCCAAAGTAAAACAAATGGATTCTATTAATCTGAGCCTCATCATATTTGCAGGAACACACTCTGCTCATATTCTGTTCTCTCTGATAAAACTTGGCTATACAAGAACAAATATTTTATTGGTTTTGTGTACTATATTCGTAATCTAAATTACACAACAAGAAGACTTAAGACAAGTACACAGGAACATGTTAACAGCGCGAAAAAAGAAATAAATTATCCTTTTGCTTTTCATTTTCGGTGAGGCTAAAAGTGCATTATTTTTATTTACCTTTTCTAGTTTTCTAAGATGGTAAAACTCTCACAGTGATTAATGGAGCAGTTAGATTTTCAGTCCATAGCTAGTTTATTAAAGTACTAAGCTGTACAGAATGGGAAGAATCATTTTAAATGCAAACAAAAATAAAACTGAGATCATTTGTTATTTTTTTCTGCCATGGGGCAAGCATAAAATAGAGCATGACAAGTTAAAATGCTCCTTTAGGTATATAAACAGCTTAAAAAATTACACTGGCCAGATTCCAGCACTTTCAGATATCTGAGATTTTTTTTTTTTTTACTTTCCAAATGTTTTAGAAAATGAAAGGGATATCACAAATTGAACATCGATGTGCACAGGCCACCTGACATTTTTATCTGTTGGTGATGATGAGATAAGCACAAGTGAAATTGGTTTTCCATTCAAACAGCAGAAGTCATTCTCAGCCAGGTGAAAAGTCACTGCTCTGTAACTACTGATCAGAGCTGCCTACTTCCTCTTATCCCGAGTCACAAGAGCCTTATGTCTTCTGACCTATATCTCATTCCGCTGGACTATCATTCTGCCCTGGGCTTGTGCTTTACACCACCCAAAGGTTGTATGTGTTCCAGCCTTTCTGTGCATTGAGAAGTACATTAAGCAGGGCTGGCTCAACCTATGGCCCAGGTGAGGCACTGGCCCAGGGTGCCACTGATAAAAGGATGGCAAAATCCCAGTCTAGCCTACCTTCAAACCTCTAGAGGGATAGGTGCCTGACTGGGATTTTGAAACCCTTTATCACCAGTGCCCTGAGCCAGTACCTCACCTGGCTCAGCAAGACAGGGAGACTTAAGAAAGAGGGGGAGATTCTGGATCACAAAAGAAGGGGTGGGGGTGAAAAGATTGTGTGTGTGGGTGGGGGGGAGTTGGCCCTGACAGTAAGATCCTCATTCCTTCTTACCTATGGGACAGATTATGACAGTGGTTTCCAAACCTAGGCCTGGACTCACCCCTGCCAGTCAGGTTTTCAGAATATCCACCATGAATATTCATGAGAGAGATTTGCATACAATAGAGGCAGTACATGCACATCTCTCTCATGAATATTCATGGTGGATATCCTTAAAAACCTGACTGGCTAGGGTGCCTCTAGGACCAGGTTTGGGAACCACTTGATTAGGGTGATGATTCCAGGTTATGTGATGCCTTTATCAGTGGCATATTTATAGAACCATTACATACAGTTCTAAGTCAAACTCAGTCCAGCAGATCTTGACCTGGATTGAGTTCAGTATAAATTTCAGATTTTCCCCAGGTCCACTGGGATGATTGAATTGCTCCTCTAAACAAAGTCTGATTAAATTGTCTTGACAAAACTTCAAATTCTTTCTTGGTTTAGCACATCTCTTAAAAACTAGGGCTGTGCAGGCAAAAAAAAAAAAAATTATTAGTTTCCTGTGTCATTTGTAGATATTTTTTTCACTTTGTTTTTATACATTTTTGCTGTATTTCATTTTATTTATATTCATTTCTCTTTGAGGGTGATTTGAAAAACTCATTCATAGTGAACCACTGACTCCCGCCTGCCCCAAAATAACCTGAATCACCAATAAGAACCTGCACCCCCCCAAAGAGAGTCACCCAACCCATCGCCTGACCCCCTCCAATCCCCCCTAGTGCCACCGTTAGACAATTTATCTCACACACACGCGCGCACCCCCACCCCCCCAAAGAAGCAGTCGATCCCATAGCACTTAAAGCAGTGGTTCCCAAACGTGGTCCTGGAGGCACCCCAGACAGTCAGGTTTTCAGGATATCCACAATGAATATTCATAAGAGAGATTTGCATGCAGTGGAGGCAGTGCATGCAATTCTCTGTCATGAATATTCATTGTGAGTATCCTGGAAACCTGACTGGCTGGGATGCCTCCAGGACCATGTTTGAGGATCACTGACTTAAAGGGTTATCGTGGTTGCCCCGGATTCTGTAAAGGTTGCCTAAATATGTGTGCGGATCCCAGATGTGCACGCAAATTAATTAGTTAATGGTCCGTTAACGATCTATTATTGATGTTGATTGGCACTAAATAGGACTTATTGATCTGCCTATAAGCTATTCTCTAACACTGTGTGCCTCTAATTGTCCCATTCACAACCCAAAAGGGGGTGTGGCCAGGGGAGAGGCATGGGCAGGTCAGGGCATTTCCAAAATTTAGGCCCAATATTATAGAATGGGGTCATTTATGTGCCCAAAGTTGTTAATTGCGCGCCAACATTTAAACCAGGTTTCAGCAGGCATAAGTCCTCACGCCCAAAGTAGGACACGGGAATCCACACTAAGCATCCTATATAATAAAACACACCTCCAACATTCTGAAGCTGACTGAATGACTGACAGGGGCTTATTTTCAAAGCACTTAGCCTCCCAAAGTTCCATAGAAACGTATGGAACTTTGGGAGGCTAAGTGCTTTGAAAATATGCCTCTGAGGCATTCCTGCTCTCTGTATCCATCTCCTGAATTGACATCACATACTTCCGGGTTCGTCACAAGCAGAAGTGACCAACCACACAAGGTTTCTCGGCTTCAGAATGTTGGAGGTGCATTCTATTAAATAGGATTGGTCAGTTCCTTGAAGCACAGCCAGAGCTCAGCGTCCTGCACAGTAACGCTCAGACACCAGAAAGGGGCGGGGGGGCTGGCACCAGAGAGAGGGAGGGAGGGGGGGCCTGACACCAGAGAGGGGGGGAGGTATCTCTGTCACACACACACTCTCTCTCTCTCACAGTCAATGTTTTTCTTTCTCTCACTCTCACACACTGTCTCTCACATACTCTATGTCTCACACTGAAACACGTTCACTCTCTATGTGTCACACAGTCACTCACACACTCTCTTGGTCTCACACACACTCTCTCTCTCTCTCTCGCACACACTGTATCTGTGTCTCACACACACTTTCTCTCTCTTGCACACACTGTATCTGTGTGAAACACACACTCTCTCTCTCACACTGTGTCTCACATACGCACTTGCACACACTCTCATTCTCACACACACACTCTCTCTCACACACTCGCACCCAGACTCACTCTCTCTCTCTCACACACACTCACACATTCACTCTCTCTCTCACACATAGTCAATCTCACATATACTATCTCAAACATACACACTCCGAGGAAAACCTTGCTAGCGCCCGTTTCATTTGTGTCAGAAACGGGCCTTTTTTACTAGTTATTCCATAAAGGTGCTATAAATGGCACTGAAAAAATTGGTACCAAAAATAAAAGAAGAATTAAAAGTGGGGTCTTTACAGCTTCATCAGAACTTAAAAGAAGGGGTCTAGTTTAGATTCTCCCCTCAGGTGATCCACCGTAGCATCTGTTGAACAGATTTTAATCCCCAAGCAGCGATTAAAACCCACATAGAAACCAAGGATTCCATTTGTACTTAAGAGGCTTATGAATCTGTCCATAGATTTCTTGTCTTTTATATTATTATTATTATTTGGCATTCTGTATTGTATATTGGATAAACACTGCTTCCAGTTCTTGTAAACTACTTTTAGCCATTTTACCACTTTAATTGTGTTGGTTCTGACTGAATTTTATTATCATTCTGATTATTATGCATATTTCGTTTAATGTTTTTATTAAAGCACATTCTTATTTCTAACATGCTTTTCTGATGTTGTTAACGTGCCTTGGGCATTCTTCAAGTGGTCTAGGATTAAAAATTGAGGATAATGATGATGTGGGCTGAGCTGGCATCGAGGTTTATACCTTACACTTCCTCAACTGCAGACCAAATCAACAGAGCACTTCTCGGCTGCAGCTGAAACCAAGTACCTATTTTTAAAATCTGAATGCTGCCAGCATGTCTCCATGCCAAGTCTGAATACTGTGTTTTATTTTTACATGTTTACTCTCACTCAGATATGATTTCCTCATTGCCCTAAAATAATTCAAGCAGGGCCGCTGAGAGACTGAGCCAGGCCCGGGGCAGGGCCGTCACCACCGGGCCCAGGGCAGAATCGTCATCACCATCACTCCCCCCCTAAATTGTCATCGCCGCCCGCCTATCCAAAGTACCTTGGCTGGCCCTGCCAGGTGCAGGCAGCGCGGCTCCTTCCTCTGCCCAGCTTGCCTGCCCCTGCGGCTGCTTTCCTCAGGTCACACAAGCTCAGTCTCAAAACTGAGCATGTGCAGCCTGAGGGCCCAGCTGCTGATGGCAGGCAATGTAAGGGGGCCTGGTGCTGGAATTTTCTCTCTCCTGCTGCTATCGGGATGCGATCACCCGGGTCCCGTCAGGAGCAGGAGAGAGAGAGAGAGAGAGAACCCTTCGCCACCCCCACCCCCCCAGAGGCCCGGCCCAGGGAATTTTGCTCCCCTGCCCCCCCCCCTCTCAGTGGCTATGAATTCAAGACATTATCTCCCTCTTTCTAACATGGTGCCCAAATTTACACAATTTACACGCTGATTGTGCATGTAAATTTATAGACTACTAGCACTTCCAGGGTAAAGTGCTAGCTCAGCACTATTCTATGAATCAGGGGTCCTCAAATCCAGTCCTCGAGGTCCACAATCCAGCCTGGTTCTCAGGATTTCCACAGTGATTGTGTATGAGATCTATTTGCATTCACTGCTTCCGTTGCATACAAATAGATCTCATACAGTCATTGTAGAAATCCTGAAAACCAAGCTGGGTTATGGACTTTGAGGGCTGGATTGGAGGACCCCTGCTATAAATGACGCATGCAACTCAGCACATAAACACAAGGGGGTGTTCACAGGGGAGGAACATGGGCAAGGCATGGGCAGAACCAACATTTACCTTCATAACTTGCAGAGTACTTTTAGGTTACACACTAAAGTGACACATTAAGCAGGAGATTCTATATATGGCGCCTAAAAAATCAGCGCTGAAATCAGTGCCGACTAAGCGTATTGTATAATCAGCCCCTAGATTTAGGCACCGATTATACAATATCCTGGTCAAGAAATAAAACCCTACTGAGAGTTAGTACCAAATGCAATAGAGAAAAAGTGTGTTTTTAGCAAAACAGCCTTAAATGTTTTCAAACAGGGTTCAGAACAAACAGTAGGGCGTAAATCATTCCACAGTTTGGGTCCAAGAAAGTAAAAGGCAGAGTGTTGAGTCAACTCTAGATCGCCCAAATTAGCATAATCGAAAGCTGATTTTGGGCATCCTCAACTGCTGTCCATCACGGGGATGTCCAAAGTTCACGGGGGCGTGTCGGAAGCATAGCGAAGGCGGAACTGGGGTGTGCCTATCACATGGCATCCTCGACCGATAATGGAAAAAAGAAGGGCGTCCCTGACGAGCACTTGGGCGACTTTGCTTGTTCCATTTTTTCTTGTGACCAAGCCTCAAAAAGGTGCCCGAACTGACCAGATGACCACCAGAGGGAATCAGGAATGATCTCCCCTTACTCCCCCAATGGTCACTAACCCCCTCCCACCCTAAAAAAACATTTTAAATATTTTTTTGCCGGCCTGTATGCCAACCTCAAATTTCATACCCAGCTCCCTGACAACAGTATGCAAATCCCTGGAGCAGTTTAAGTGGGAGCAGTGCACTCCAGGGAGAAGCACCCAGGCCCATCCCCCCACTACCTGTTACACTTGTGGTGGTAAATGTGAGCCCTTCAAAACCCACCAGAAACCCACTGTACCCATATGTAGGTGCCCCCTTCACCCCTTAGGGCTATGGTAGTGGTGTACAGTTGTGGGGAGTGGGTTTTGAGGGGGGGTTGGGGGGTTCAGCACCCACGGTAAGGGAGCTATGCACCTGGGAGCAATTTGTGAAGTCCACTGCAGTGCCCCCTAGGGTGCCCGGTTGGTGTCCTGGCATGTGAGGGGGACCAGTGCACTATGAATGCTGGCTTCTCCCATAACCAAATGGCTTGGATTTGGTCGTTTCTGAGATGGGCGTCCTCGGTTTCCTTTATTGGCAAAAATCGGGAATGACCATCTCTAAGGTCGACCTAAATGTTGAGATTTGGGTGTCCCCGACCGTATTATCGAAACGAAAGATGGCCGGCCATCTTGTTTCGATAAGCTCTTTGAACAGGGACTGTCCCTCTATGTAAATTGTACAGCGCTGCGTAACCCTAGTAGCGCTTTAGAAATGTTAAGTAGTAGTAGTAGTAATACGGGTTTCCCCGCCCCTTTGCTGGGATGTCCTGCGAGGACGTCCTCAGGAAAACATGGGCGCCCCTTTTGATTATGCCCCTCCTAGTGTACCTGAATGTAACTCACCTTGAGCTACCACTGAAAAAGATGTGAGCTAAATACAAATTACTAACATACAGAATTCTATGAACTATGTGCATAAATGTGAGTCCCACCCATGCTCTGTCACTGTATATGCCCCCCTTGCAAATACATGCTATGTAAGTTAAGTGCATATTTACAACATAGCACTTACACAGGTATGTGCACACATGCAAGTGCTAGAATACTAAATATTTATCTGTTCCATGAACATGTATGTCTAGATTATAAAATTACCTTTCACTTGTTTAAAGTGGGTGCAGGGAAAGGGAAATGATATACCACCTTTCTGTGGTATTTTGCAACTACTTTCTAAGTGGTTTACATATATACAGGTACTTATTTTGTACCTGGGGCAATGGAGGATTAAGTGACTTGCCCACAGTCACAAGGACCTGCAGTGGGAATTGAACCCAGTTCCCCAGAATCAAAGTCCACTGCACTAACCACTAGGCTACTCCTCCACCCCATGAAAGAAAGTAGCATTCCCTTATGGGTTTTCATAATTGCCTCTGAGTGAATCGCTTACTAAAAGAGCTTCAGATTTCCCACAGATCTCTAACTAACAATTTATATCGGAGGAAAAGAGACTCATGGCAGTCACCAAGAGGAGATCAGGGAAAGAATATATTTAACAAAACTCTGATGTTGGGTTTAGGCACTGTCTTTCATCTCCATCCTTTCTGAAGTATACAGGGAGTAGGTTTCTAGGGGCCAGGAGGGACCCCAGAATCCAGACACTAGATGGGGAGCAGACAGTGCTATGAATGATGCTATTGTAGCTTCCCTTACTGCAGCCAACTTTGTGTGCAGAAGACCAAATGTGAGCATCCAATGTGCTACCTACATCAATTGGGAGTGGAACTTACATTATGGGGTAGATTCTACAAAGGACGCCAAAAAATTAGGTGCCGTTCTGTAATGGCAATTGCGCAAGAAATTGGCAAGGAAGAATAGGGCATAAGTCGGCATGTGTGCACCTATCTTTAGATACAAGCACTTACCCCATTCAGTTGCATGTGTAAGTGATAGTAGTCTGCAACTTACGCGTGCAACTGCAAGACACGCCTTCATTCGCCCATGGGCATGCCCCCTTTGTAGTTGCGCTATAGCATTTAGGCACCATGTTTATAGAATACTGTCTAAGTGCAGTTCCACATACATCTACAAATTAGTGTTAATTAGCAACAATTAACATCACTTTAAGGGCTATTATTGGTCCTTATTGCCAATTGTCACGTAATTTAACAATTGGCATTCTACAACCTGTGCACCCAAATTTGCACACTCGTTGGAAATTTGGGTGTCCAAGATTATAGAATCTGGGGGTCTCTTTTAATACCTGCTGTATCTGAATGCAACTTGATTTGAGCTATCACTGAAAAAGTGTGAGCAAAATTCAAAGACATAAATTTTTCATTCACATATGCTACCCTCCTCAAAAAAAGGACCCAGAGATGCTTACACATACAAACACAGGTACTTAAATTTCACATGACAGGTATCTGGAAAAAATCATGGTCTGTGTTCTATCCATAGGAAGCACACCACTGGCAAGAAACTACAGAGCTGTGAAATGAAAGATGTGTTTTCAGATTAGAGAGTTGCACAGCGAAAGAAATTTCACCCGTCCCCGCCCATCCCCACTAGAATCTAATCCACCCCCACCCATCCCCACAAGTACTACTACTACTACTTATCATAATCTCCTCCATCCCTGCCCGTGCCCGCAATAATCTCCTCTATCCCTCCCTGTCCCTGTAAGTAATCTCCTCCATCGCCACCCATCCCCTGTACTAAAATAACCCGACTTGTAGTAAAATAGCTCAACAGTAGCCCATGTTGATAATTTCCCCTCTCAGTGCTTATGGGGATTTCAATGCTATTAACCATATCCATTATTATTATTAATTTTTTGTAGTGCTATTATAATTCCTAAACTAGCTTAGAAACACAAGGAAAGGATAGGTAGGCTGGCCTGGCAGTACACTTCCACACGAACCCCTCAGGACCTGCATCCATTCCCTTGGGATCCCTGCAGACCTGGAGGAGATCCCTGCAGAAGTCCTGTGGACCTGGAGGGGATCCCCAAGAGATTCCCGCTAACCTTGTTCCCATGCAGCTCTCTACTTCAGATCTGTACAGTACAGTAATTGTGTATTTATTGTTCTAAATTAGCCATGACATACTCATGTCAGTGGCACTCCACTGTGAATTGAAAAGGAGATACTTTTCCTTTAAAAGTGCATTCACCATCAGAAGAACAAAATCCACCTCTGAATGCAGTTACCTCATTTAGCAACAATTACCCATTTAGGCTCATCTTCTCTTCAGATACAAGGAAACAAAAGTGATCTATACAAGGTCAAAGTGCGCCAATGGAGATGGAGTCCATGGAAGGAGCCAGGCTTCATCTTCATGATCTCAGTCTGTAGATCTAACGCTCTGGTTCATACACCAAAGATTTATTTGGATTCAACATACTGTGACTGGCTTCCAAAACCTTTACCAACACTTACGTTTCCTTAAGTTTGAAACAACAACCAGAAAATATTTTTGGATAGACAAGTTCTGGACAAACCTAGACTTTGTTTATGTCTAGGTTTATCCAGAACTTTCTGTATTGCCTTTCTTTGGGAAACATCAAATAAATACAATAAAAGGAGAATAGTTATGAGTTAATAAGAAAATAATTTAGATAAGAAACTAAATAACTATGAAACCTTTCATTCTCCTAATTGCTCTCCGTACCACCATCTTCCCGTCTTCCCCCCCCCCCCCCCCCCCATCTATGGTTTTGCTCATGTAGCTTTTTCTTGTTCCACTACATAAGGTTCTGGCTTTTTCCCCACATTGGCTCTATTTGCTTCATGTCCCCAGGAACATCTCAGGGCTGAGGTTCTTTCTTCCCACCACAGGACTATCCTGTGCTCAACCCAACACCTCACCCGTTGTTCTTTTGCTCTTTCACTTTCTACTCTCTCCCCTTTCTTCCTTTTCTTTTCTTCCTATGTGAAATTTTCTTTTTTCCTCCTCCCTTGCTTTCTCCGTTCAACCTTTATGTTCTCTCTTACTTTCTCTACTTTGAGCTCTCTCTGTCTCTTTTTATCTCTTAATTGGACTTTGTCTCCTTCTTCCCTCTGCTGCTTTTCTCTACCCACTATCCCACCTCAACCTGCTCATAAACTGTTTTTTAAAGCCATGCCAGGCAGCCCAATCCCAGCTGATAACGGCAGCAGCCCTTTCAGCTCTGTGTACTAAGGACCTACTAGTATTACTACTACAATTATTACTACTTATTTCTATAGTGCTACTAAAGAACACAGTGCTGTACACAAACACGTATGAGACAGTCCCTGCTCAACAGAGCTTACAATCTAACCAAGACAGACAAATAAGGGATTAGAGATTTACATTTATTATGGGAATGATTAAAACAGCATGGGTAATGGACCGGTGAATATGGATTAAGTGTTAAAAGCAGCCTCAAAATGATGAGCTTTTAGCCTGGATGTTATGGCCAGAGATAGTATGATGTACCAGCTCAGGAAGTCTATTCCAAGCATATGGTGCAGCAAGATAGAAGGAATGGAATTTGGAATGCAGCTGGAGCAACAGCCATATGAAGTTAAACACTAGCCCCTTTATGGGGTCAATATTCAAAGGGGTTTAATCACGCAGGAAAGGCTCCTCCCTGTTAAACTCCGCTGAGCTGGCTGGCCGTCAATACCATGGCACTTAACTGGGTAGTGCCACTTAATATTGATTCTAGACGGCCATTCCCTAGTGCAGAGGTTAGGGTTGATTTGGGATGGAGTTTGGGAAGAGCCACTACTTAACCAATTAGTGGTGGAATTACGTCCACTAACTGGCTAAGTATGTAGATAAATTTAGGACTGCACAAAGGCCTGTTCTAAATTTATCCTCCAAGTTAACCAGGCACCGGTCTGAATATCATCTGGTTTTGTTATTGAACTTGCGTACAATGTTGCAGTATAATCTAGAGTCTCTAGTTCGTAATGTGATACATAAAAAATCGGGACTCTAGAATGTAATTACTCAAAAAGTGTGCTTAAATGTGGAGAAAAACCCTCAGAAACCTGGAGTTGAACTAACTCATCGTCGTCTATTAGCAGTGATAATTCCACTGATTGCAGCACTAAACAGTCTTTTTTGGGCAACAGAGGCCTGAGACGAGGAAGAAACAATCGGAGAGGGAATGCAAATCAAAGAAGCAAACCTTGGACTCGGTCTCAGAAGCAACAACAGTGGTCATAAACTTATCTAACCGCAACTTAACAACCACGGAAGAGAAACTTTTATCGATGGGCTTATCGTTCGTACCATCATCTCATTTCAATGAGTTCCAGTTCAATATTGATTTAGAGAAATTTTTACGTAAATTACAGCTTAAAGATTTTTTTCAAGACAAAGTAGAAACTCTAGATCGAACTATTATAAAGCCTAAGTCTTCTTGGAAACCTCCGGCTCCTTTAGCCCCTGCCCTGATCACCTTCAAGTCCTTGCTCATATCTGATTTAGATAACCTTAAGACCAAACACAGGCAATTTTCCCACAAAAGATTCAACTTGTCCAAAGCAGAAGTGTCAGCTTTAAAAATATTACAAAAAGACAATAATATCATTATAAAAAAAGCAGACAAAGGGGGAGCTGTTGTATTACTTAATAGAGAGGATTACATTAACGAAGGTCTCAGGCAATTAAATCAGCCTGATTCCTATAAACAGTTAAAATTGAATCCTACGATTAGACTACAATCTTTGATAAAAAGAATCACTAATACTGCACTCAATCAAGGTATTATTACATCAAAAGATAAAAGATTCTTATGTAAAGAGTACCCTGTTGTCCCAGTGATGTACTTTCTGCCAAAAGTACACAAACAGTTGATCAATCCTCCCGGTAGACCTATTCTATCGGGGAGAAATTCCGTCTTAGAGCCGTTAGCAACATTTGTAGACATGTTCTTGAAATTGGAAGTTCCCAAACAACCATCTTACATTAGGGACACCACACATTTTCTATGTAAATTAGAAGATGTTACTTTAGAACAGGACCAAATAACAATGGTGACTTTAGACGTTTGCTCACTATATACCTCTATCCCCCAAGATGATGCTTTAAAAACAGTACAACGAATACTTGACAACAGGGAAAGACCACATCAGATCCCAACTGAGTTTTTGACAACTCTCACGAGGATTGCTATGAAAGAAAATTATTTTGTATTCAATAACAAATTTTACTTACAAACCAGTGGAGTTGCAATGGGAGCCACATTTGCTCCCTCGATTGCCAACCTTTACATGTCAGAATTTGAGAAGGAATGGATTAGTCATTCCCCTTTCTCTGAAGCCATCATCACGTGGTGGCGTTATATTGACGACATTTTTATGATTTGGGGAGGCTCTTCCATAGAGCTTAAAAACTTTATGGTATGGCTCAATAGTTGTAGCGATAATATCCAATTCATTGAACAACATTCTACTGAATTAATTCATTATCTTGATGTAGAAATAAGATTAACTCATGGTCAATTTGTTACAAGGGTTTACAAGAAAAGCACAGACAGGAATACATTTCTTCATAGTTCGAGCTGTCACCCTACACATTTAAAGAATAGTCTACCTTATTCTCAAATGTTGCGACTAAGACGTATCTGCACAAATTTTTCTACCTTTAAACAACAAGCCAAGAGATTAGCAGATGATTTGGCTGATAGAGGTTATTCAAGATCCACACTTCATAAAGCATATCAAAGAGCCAAATATAACAATAGAGAATTACTATTAACTACTACAACTCAAGACACGAACAAGGAAGAAACCTGTACTATGGTTTTACAATACAATGAGGACAGTCCGTCTATAGCCAGACTGATCAAAAATAGATGGGACATTGTACAATCAATCCCTGCCTTTAAGAACAGCAATTTACGGATTGCTTATGCTAGACGCAATAACATCAAAGAGCTGATTAGCCCAGCAGATCTTAAGCTTACGACCACATTGAACAAAACACGATTGCAAGGTCATTTCAAATGTGGCCTTTGCCCAATCTGTTCCATTACTAAGCAGATTAAACAAATATATATTTTCAAGACCAAAAAATACCATGTTTTTCGACGTTTCACCAATTGTCTATCAGACTATGTTGTCTACGTAATCAGCTGTCCCTGCAAAAAACTATATGTCGGGATGACCACCAGAGCTTTGAAAGTAAGAATATTGGAACATCGATCCAATATCCGGAGACAAATTATCAAAGAACCTATGGTAGAACACTGTATGGTCAACAATCATAAATTTGAAGATCTCCAATGTTTCGTCATCGATAGAATAGATGCATCACACAGAGGTGGAGATCGCAAGTTAAAACTACTGAGAAGAGAGGCTGAGTGGATCTTTAATTTGGATTCCTTAGAACCTAATGGTCTTAATAGCTCCATAGATTGGCATGTTTTCTATTAGTCCTTAAGTGAATTTTTTCAAACCACTACCTTTAAGCAGTCAGCTGATTAAGATCTCTATAAATGTCAGCTGACACACCAAAGACGCCGAGACGCCATTTTGAAATGATAGGTGCTCCGCTTAGCTGTAAGCCTATTCAAGAGCCTTTGCCCTGGTGCATTGTATACAGTTTTAAGCTTTTTTGTTCTTACTCTATTTCTTGATTTCTACAGGATTACAGCATCGTGATTTAACACTCGGTCCCTGAGGAAGCCTTGTTGTAAGGAGAAACGGCAGCGGCCCCCGTTGGACATTAAGATAAGAGTGTTTTTTTACATTCACATTTGTTAAAGCATTGCTGTAAGCTAATATCAAGAGGCAACTGTTTAGAACAAGATACAAACTGTTTAGAACAAGACACAACAAGCAGACAGACATAAGCTGCAAATAATCAATAAATATTTAAGTGGAGTTTTTTTCCCGATGATAGAAACTTGGCGTGATTTACCTAAATACTAGTAACCCCGCCCTAAACCTGAGTTAGTTCAACTCCAGGTTTCTGAGGGTTTTTCTCCACATTTAAGCACACTTTTTGAGTAATTACATTCTAGAGTCCCGATTTGTTATTGAACTCCCTGACGTAGCCCTGATGAAGGTGAAACAAGATCTTTCATTTATGATTTAATATTTATATATGCGGTGAATAAATTGAACATTTTGGATTTCAGACTTGTGATCTGCTCCTTTTTTGCTCCGGTCTGGATATTGCGGATCACCTGCCTATTTTCCTTGGATATTCAATGCCAGAGGCCAGACAGGTCTTGCTTTTTAATATCTGGGGTTAATTCAGTCCACAGCTGTGAGCGACTTGCAAACCACTTACTACCATGGGCTGAATATCGGGCTCTATATGTATATTCAGCCATGGTATCCATTTAATTACTGGTGCTGAATATCCTATATAATAAAACGCACCTCCAACATTCTGAAGCTGACTGCATGGCTCAGGAACTCCTGCTCTCTGTATCCATCTCCTGAATTGACATCACGTACTTCCGGGTTCGTCACAAGCAGAAGTGACCAACCACACGAGGTTTCTCGGCTTCAGAATGTTGGAGGTGCATTCTATTAAATAGGATTGGTCAGTTCCTTGAAGCACAGCCAGAGCTCAGCGTCCTGCACAGTAAAGCTCAGACACCAGAGAGAGGGGGAGGGCCTGACACCAGAGAGAGGGAGGCAGGGGGGCCTGACACCAGACAGAGGGAGGCAGGGGGGGCCTGACACCAGAGAGGAAGGGGAAGAGGTATCTCTGTCACACACACACACTCTCTCTCACAGTCAATGTCTTTCTCTCTCTCACTCTCACACACTGTATGTCTCACACTGTATCACATTCACTCTCTATCTGTCACACTGTCACTCACACACTCTCTTGGTCTCATACACTCAGTCTCATAGAGAGTCTGTGTCTCTCACACACACTTTCTCTCTCGCACACACTGTATATCTGTGTGAAACACACTCTCTCTCTCACACACTGTGTCTCACATACACACTTGCACACACTCTCATTCTCACACACACACTTGCACCCAGACTCACTCTCTCTCTCTCTCTCACACACACACACTCTCGCACATTCACTCTCTCTCTCACACACAGTCACTCTCACACACACTCTCTCAAACATACACACTCCGAGGAAAACCTTGCTAGCGCCCGTTTCATTTGTGTCGGAAATGGGCCTTTTTTACTAGTACATTTATAAATTAAACAAATAGGTGTTTAGGGGAAAATCTAGTACTGCTTCAATATTGTATTTTCAATCTCCACAGACAAGGAGGATCCCTGGAGTCCTGCAGGGCTTTCCTGTCTCTCACCATTGAAAATGTGATAGTGAAACAGCACCCCCCATTGGCAGGAGTGTACTACTACTACTTAACACTTCTATAGCGCTACAAGGCATACGCAGCCCTGTACACCATACACATAAAGACAGTCCCTGCTCAAAGAGCTCACAATCTAAATAAGACAGGTAACAGACAGAACAACTAAGGGGTAAGGGGAATTAAAGAGGAGGGGATAAAAAGTACAGGCAAGTGAGCAGTGGTTAGGTGCTTCACTGTAGGTGAAGGACTTTTGCTCAGCTTACAGGGAACAGTGAGTGATATGCACACATATGTCCGTAATCTAAACATTTATGCACATAACACAAGTGTAAAAGTGAGCACCTGGTTTATAGAGTTGCCCCTTTAAAGACCAATTCTATAAAGGGGCACTTACGTTTAGGTGCCCAAAGGGCATCCTGTAGCAACCTATTCTATAAAGGAATATGGGGCCTACTATTCTTTATAGAATACTAGCCCACTAGCCCAACCAGGAATACATACACTTAAAAGTTAATCATGAGCACTTACAGCAGCCATAGAGCACCAAAATGTCTGAGATATACAAATAAGTTACAGTATTCTGTAAGTTAGGTTTGTAAGTCGGAGCCACGCCCGTGCTCTGCCTATCTGTATGTTCTCCTTTCAAATACATGCTATGTAAGTTAAGCTGTTTTTTTTTTTTCAAAATAATGCTGAGGTGAAATGTTGACATTAAATTGCACACATCTGCACATATACTGGTAAATGCCATTACGCTAACTGTTGATGATGTAATGGGCATCTAATTGTTAGCACCTCTTTTATAAAATTGCCAGTTTCATGAGAGTCACCAAGCAGGTTTTGGATGGAGGGAAAAGATGGAGGCTCACAGTGGCAGGAAACCTTGTGCCTGAGCAGCAGCAGTTCCCCTTGGCCCACTGAATGGTTAAACCCCTCTACCCCTCCATTCGTATGTTTGGCACGCTTATCTGCTCACCATTTCTGTGGAATTTCCAGAGTGTAATCAGGTTCAATCTTGTGTCCTTTTTTCCTACGGTACAACAACAGAGAGTTTGATTCTTTTTTTTTTTTAATACCCACAGACTCCTGAGGAAGGCAGCTATGCCAAAACATGGCCCCATGTTGAGTCTTTACAGTTAAACCATTATAAACACGTTTGAAGAACCCTCTTAAGTGTGTTTGGAAGGTCCATCAACGAACTCCACTTCTCTTCCTCCATCCTTCCTGAGGTATCAGCAGTGGCTTTTCTGTTCCTCCACCTCAGTGGTTTTTGTTTGCCTAAACCCCTCCACCACCAGCACTAAACAAATTCACATACATGCATTGAATTCTGGAGTGTCCCATCAGCCATGGCCACTGCTTGGAGTAGTCTCCTGTCTTTGGCGTCATTCAAAGAAAACCAGAACTGACTAATACAAAGCTCATGAAATGGGATCATTGTGCGGTGCCTGCTGTTCTCTCATCCCTCTCCCCAACTCCTATATTAATCATATGCCATTTAGCTAGGCTTAATAAATAAGAACTCGTATGTGCCAGAAATCTGAGATTGCATATGCATAAACATGGCCAGTCAAGAGTCTTCTGTTGGCTTCTGTTGTAGCAAATAAAATCAGTGCCAATTAGGTGTTTAGATGATAGACTCTGATTTGCGATTCACTGCTTATAAAAATATTTTACCAAATCAAATGCAGCTGGTGTAAAATAATTGTAGTGCAAGTTCTACTGTGTCCTATCGGAAAAGGAGACGATTAATAAAACAAAAAAGGTTTAAACCTTCAAGAAAGGCAGATGTTCATCAAATCAAGGAACAAATATCTCTAACTGACTTCCCAAAACAAGCTCTGTTTTATGAAAGTCTCACTTGTGCTCTAGTGCAATTTCCCAGTAATGGTACAATAAGTAATTTTAACCACCAAGTCAGGGGAACCTAACAAGGTAAATCTGGGGTTTCTAAGATAATCAAAATGCAGCATCCTCTGAGTCAGCCCAGTGTCTCAGTGTTGGTGATTCAGATCTGACATGGGCCCTTCTGTGCCCTGGCTTACCTGGGGCTGGGGAGGGTGCAGAAATATTGCTGACAGCATCTAGATAGAGGGACTGAGTGGCGGTAGGGATGAGCAGACAATTTTCATTTCATGTTGTTTCCTCTGCCATTTATGTGAATTTTAGTTTTATTCAAGTTTTTCTGACCATCTTGTCATTTTGTCAGTTTCCAATAGTACACACTCTTTGAAAATAGTGCACACTCTGTGGAAAGAGGGCGCACTATTTCAAAAAGTAGGCACACTTTTTTCCCAATAGGGCACGCATATGCATGCTAATTTGCACATTCACAATGGTTCACACGTGTGTGGTAGTTCCACTATGGGGAAAGAGTACACACAGAGGGGCATAATTGAACGAAAACGTCTATCTCCATGGGCGTTTATCTCCGAGAACGGGTCCGTGAAGGGGCGGACCGAACCGTATTTTGGGAAAAAATAGACGTCCATGTTTTATTCGACAATTTGTGAGCTGGGCGTTTTTGTTTTTCAGCGATAATGGAAAATGAAAGCGCCCAGCTCAAAAATGAATAAATCCAAGGCATTTGTTCGTAGGAGGGGCCAGGAGTCGTAGTGCACTGGTCCCCCTCACATGCCAGGACACCAACCGGGCACCCTAGGGGGCACTTTTACAAAAAAAAAAACAAAAAGGTAAAAGAGCTCCCAGGTGCATAGCACCCTTCCGTTGGGTGTTGAGCCCCCCCAAATCCCCCTCAAAACCCACCACCCACAAGTCTACACCATTACTATAGCCCTAAGGGGTGAAGGGGGCACCTACATGTGGGTACAGTGGGTTTGGGGGGCGGTGTGGAGGGCTCCCATTTACCAGCATAAGTGTAACAAGTGGGGGGGGATGGGCCTGGGTCTACCTGCCTGACGTCCACTGCACCCCCTAATAACTGCTCCAGTGACCTGCATACTGCTGCCAGGGAGGTGGGTATGACATTTGAGGGTGAACATAAAAAGTTGTGAAACGGCATATTTTTGTGGTGGGAGGGGGTTTGTGACCACTGGGGGAGTCAGGGGAAGTCATCCCCGACTCCCTCCAGTGGTCATCTGGTCATTTAGGGCACTTTTTGGGGCCCTTTTCGTGGAAAAACAGGGTCCAGGAAAAGTGCCCTAAATTCTCGCTAAAAACGCATATTTTTTTTCCATTATCGGCGAAAGGCGCCTATCTCTGATCGGCCGATAACCACGCCCCAGTTCCGCCTTCACCACGCCTTTGACACGCCCCCATCAACTTTGTCCGCATCCGCGACGGAGTGCAGTTGAAAACGTCCAAATTCGGCTTTCGATTATACCGCTTTATTCGTTTTTGTGAGATAAACGTCTATCTCCCGATTTGGATCGCAATATAGGCGTTTTTCTTTTTCAATTATAAGCTGGACAGTGTGCCTTATGATTGGCAAATGACAAAAGACGAACCAGTCAATATTCAGCCAGTGGCAATCAATTAGGTCCAAATATTCAATGCTGGGCCAGGTCTAGACACCAGAATTGAATATCGGGGTTTGTTTGAACTGAAGATAGGTGCTGGAACTTCTGTGGGTCCTGGCCAGTATTCAGCCAAGACCTACATAAGAGGAGACCACACATTCACCCTCCACATCCACCCTCCACATCCACAGATCAGCCTCAGAACCCCGCCTCAGAACTCCTCCCTCCCACCTCCATGATTAGCCTTAGAAACTCCTCCTACCCCTGCCCAGGCCCTACCTATCATCCCTGGTGGTTCAGTGGTCTTTGAGGCAGGAGTGTCGCTACTCACTCCTGCCCGTCACAGTTCCTCTATGAAAATGACTGCTGTGACCTCTGACGGTAGTCTTGCAGAGCTAGTAGTAGTACCAGGATAGATTGTAGATGATAGGTAGGCTTCGGCGCCTGTTGGGGCTTAGGGTAGGAGGAGAAGGAGGAGGTTCTGAGGCTGATCAGGGGACAGAAGGGAGATCCTGAGGCTGATGGGGGTGAGAGGAAGCTTCTGAGGATAACAGGGGGCTGGAGGGGGGATTGGTCCTTGTTGTGGGGAGGGTTTGAAGAAGGGATGATGAGATTCAGGCTACCACTGACAGCTATGCTGATGCTGACTGACATTCATTTCAGTGCACCCCTCTCTTGCCTATTTTCAACATGGCCAACGACAGCCAATATTCAGTGTCACTGCCCAATTAAGTTCTACTGTATATTGGCAGCTGGCCTGCTGAGCTTGATTTAAGTAGACAGGAGCTTATGTCAGACATTGGGCTGACATCTGAGGCAGATGATGTCAGATGCCAGACCCTAATTAAGCCTACCTCTGCTTGTATAGAATGCTCTAGCGTTAATTCCCTCAGCTGTGTGCTTACCTTCTGATTAGCCGTTTGTCTGTGTATGTGGAACAGTGTGAGTTCTCTCTCTGTGTGGTTAGCCTTTAACCCTTTTACTTTCTGTATTTGCTGTTTGAGTCTGTGAGAACTTGCTCCTTCATTTAGCTGTGCTTTTTAGCTCAGCTGTGAGCTGTTCCTCTGTGTGGTTAGTCTTTAACCCTTTACTTTCTGAATCTGTTGTTTGAACCTTTTGGGGCTGCTCTTCCATTTAGCTGTGGTTTCTAGTACAACCCTGAGCTGCCTCTCTGTGTGGTTTCCCATTAACCCTTTACTTGCTGTTTCTGCTGTTTGAGCCTATGTGAGTTCTTCTTTTGTCTGACTGTGCTTTTAGGCACTGTGTGAGCTGCCTCTCTGTGTGGTTTCCTGTTAACCTTTTACTTGCTGTTTCTGCTATTTGAGCCTATGTGAGTTGCTCTTTTGTCTGACTGTGTTTTTAGGCACCGTGTGAAATATCTCTTTACGTGAGGTTGCCTTTAACCCTCTAGCTATTGTTTGTACCTATCTATATGGTCTTTTGACCTTTTGTTTGTGGCTGTATTTTGTGCAACGTGTGCTGCCTGGTTATATTCTCTTAAGGGACCTTGTTCTGTTTCTTTCCCCTTTCTTCCTGTGTGTTTGGGTTCCTGTTTAGCCTTGTGAACCATATTGGACTCTGTTACATGTGGGTTACAGTTTGGCCTTGCAGCCCATATGAGTATTCTATCTTTTCTCCCTGGTGGTGCGCTCTGGTCTCCCTGAGCATGCTGGGCTTGTAGCCTTTTAGTCTCTGTGCTAGCGTGGGCTCAGTCTGCCCTAGGCCTCAGCCTAGATCCAAAGACTCATGCCCAAACACAACACCTAGCAATTCAGGTTTTCAGGATATTCACAATGAATATGCATAAGATAAATTTGCATGCATTACCTCTACTGTATGCCAGTCTACCTCATGTATACTCATTGTGGACTAGTGGTAGATCTATTAAAATAAATGGGCAAAGTTAGTAGAGAGGAGGTATTAAATAGGGGTAAGAATCCCAGCACTAACAATGATTTTGCTGAAAGGAAGAATTACCAGACAAACCTAAACTTGATATTATGCAACATATTATTTGCTTATCTCTGCTGGCATGGTTTAAAGGATGTTATAGCCAAAGGAATATCTTTCAAAAAAGTGTAAAATAGATCCGAATGAAGAAAACAGGATGCAGAATAAGCATTGGCAATTTAGACAAAAAACACTGTGAAAAACCTGTGCTACCAGTTTAATGCAGATAAGGGTAGGTTGTCGGTGTTACATGGGTGGATTGGAGGAGTGGCCAATTGTGACAGCTAGTGCATGAGTCAGTAATGTTCAGCTGCCAATAGTGTGGCAACACTTAACTGTTGATAGTACCCTTGATCCCTGCAAATCCAATCACTCCCCTCAACCCCCTCTGCCCCTGCCCTAGTTGAACTCTTGGTTCAAAATGGTAGCTCTAACCCCTAGTGGTGGTCTTACAGTACTACTGCTAGGACTTAATCTGCTATAAAAGACAAGCAGAAGGGAACCACTCTTGCCTTATACATTAAACACCAGGACATCTGTGGCTACGTAGCTGGAGTGAATGTCTGTGGCACCAGCTTTTTCTATGTTTGCTATAAACTACCTCATTTGTAATCCACTGTCCTGGCTGCAACTGTCAATCACTCATCCTTAGGTTTCAATTCACCTCTCATTAAGACTTAAACATTCATGTGTCCAGTGTTGATCAATGAATGGTTCCTAAAATAAGACTTTGTACTTCCAGATCTGCACATAAACTCATTAGTAAAATAGGTATGAATAATTACTTAAGGAAGTTAACAAGCGCTTAATTGGCAGTAATTAGGATTTATGCACAGATATGTCCTATGCCCTATTCTATAACATGAGTGCCTAAATGACAGAGCACATAACTCAAAAGGGGGTGTGACCATGGGAAGGGCAAGGGCAGGTCAAGGGCATTCCCAGAAATTAGGCACAATATTATAGAATACCTGCATTTGTGTGCTTAACTGCCATCAGCTGAGCGTGAAAATTTATACCAAATTTTGGCAGGAAGTGCAAGGAGTGCCCAAGCTAATATTCTGCATAGCACATTCTGCGCATAGAGCCTTTTACAGAATATTGTCTTAGCACAGATCATAATGGTGCCTGACTGTGGGCACCATTTACTGAATCTGGTCTCTCATGCATTCATTTCCTGGACGCAATCATGTTATTGGGCAATTAGAACTTTTCCCACAATATTTTCCCAGATGGATGTGTTGGAAATCAGTCTATAATTTAGTGCATACCAATTTTTTTTTCAATACAACTCCATTTTATTACGTAAAAATCCATGTGATCCCAGATGATGAAGAAAACATTTATTTCCCCCTCCCTCACTCACTTATGCAAAGCATCAAGGTGACAGCAGCAGCAATGGTGGTAGCAACAGTAGCAGCAGTCAGCAGAGAGCTCTGTGTTTTAGTGTATGCTCACAGACCCCAGGAGCAAGGGTCCCAGATTGGAAAAATTTTCCCAGCCCAACCCATGCTCAAAAGGAGCCCAAAGATAACCCAAGCTGCCCAATGGGCTATCTGAGGAGCTGGAGGGGGGGTGTCCTACCCATGTAAGCAAGCATGCTTGCTCTACCTCCTCTTCCAATGTGGCTGCTGTGCTGTGCTGCTGTACTTTCAACTGTTGTGCCTGCCTCACCGATATCGACACTCCAGTCCAGACCAGCGTGGTGATGAGTCAACAGCTGATGAGTCATCAGCTGATGACCTCATCAACTACCTCACTTCCTATTGGTCAAATTTGGAGCTGTAATGAGACTTGAGAGGCACCAAGCCTCATTCTAGCTCCAAATTTGACATAAACACACAGCCAATTGGCGCGGACTGCATGGCTGCTGGACTGTCCCAAAACCACCCAAAAAGTTGCAACCCGCGACTGGTGAAAATTGCCCGAGTCCTACTGAAAAAAGCTACCCGATCCCACAAGAAAACCACAGTGTTGGCAGCTTTGCCCAGAACCAGTCTAACAGGAAGCCTGAACAAGAGGAGAGTCAGGACCTGTGAACATTCACTGACTCACAGGTCCTATGGTGACCTCCACTATTAGGTGTAGGTCACAGTGTAAGTTCAGAGTTAGGAGGAGTAATCCCATGTCTGTGATCCCATCTGCTGGTGATATGACCCCATCTGGAGCCCAGACCCATAGTTTAGGAACTATTGCTGTTTTGGGATTCAGATTTGTTTCTCTTTTAACAGTGACTTGACAGTCACCTTTGTCAAATGATTTGGCATGAGTCCCTCTCTAAGAGAAGCGTGTATATTTATTATATTGAAACAACCCAACCATCTTCTAGCATCTTAACAGTACAAGCAAAACAAAGGTCAAACAGATATTATAAGGCTCAAAGATCTCCATACTACCCCAACATTGTCTAAATGAATCTCCCTAAATGCACATATAAAACTGAATTAGAGGTTGCAGAGAGAATGCAACTGATCCCTTCCTATCTACCATGCATTCTTGAAATAGAACATCTGAAAAAGAAACATCTTAAGTAGTAGTTTCTTGAAAGAAACATCTGATTGTCCCGGTTATCTTAAGAGGTCATTTGCAAAAACCTTATTATTCAATGCACAGTGCAACTATTGACACCACAGAACCAGGATCTACTGACTTGTACATCAAACCATTTGCCTATTTCTAAGTGTTAACACTGATGCTCTATGTATTATGTTGTTATTTAAGCTTTTTATTATGGCTATGGTATCACTATGATTATAATTTGCTTATGTCCAGTTGCACTTGCTGCACAACACCTTGGATGAGTCTCCTGCCCCAAATGGCACTGAGCTATGGTACGTTTAGCTGATGTTGGTCTCTTTGATGATTAATTTTAGATCTTCCAAAGTATAGCAGTCACTTATTCACATGAGAATTGCTGTTTACCTCATGGCCCGTTCACTTCTGAATGCTTCTATTAACTGGAACTTTCCATCCCAATCCCTGTTCAGTCCTTCCTGTACTTTGCAGCTATAAATGATTAGAGCTAAATGATCCTAAGGCAACTACAATGATTCATCTTGCAGTGCCACACATGCCACTAATGACCTACAAAAGACAATATTGCTTCGTTTTCCTGCTGGTGACATCTTTCCTACACCTAAGCATAAGATACTTTCCTTGCCAATTTAATATCTGACTGGCAACTTTCAGGTCCTTTGAGGCGATTGCTCCTAAGTCCCTTTCCTGTTTTGGCAGTTTCCATTCTTTGTTCACCTGGCAGGAACTTTCTGTCAGACTAATTAAATCTCTCCTTTCTGAGCTTTGGCATAAACATCTCCAGCTTGAGGGTTGTTTGCTGTGCCAAAAGGATTCAGAGTTTTGGTTTGTTGACTATACATCTCCAAATACTGAAGCGGCACTAAATCATAGTAGAACATTAATTTTGCAATCTGGTAATTTTGATGTAATCCCTAGTGATGCGCATTTAGGGAGCAATTCTGTAACCGGATGCCTTCCTTCAGATGTCCTGATGTCACGTAGTGAGAACCTACTGTATTCTATAATGGCATCTGGTTGCCTGGATTCCATCGTAGAATATTAGCTGAACTCAGCTTTGGCATGCCTAATATTTATGCACCTGCAGTTACACAAGCCATAACTAAAATTGTGTAAATGCAGCAAGGGAATGTGTAACTTCAGTATTCTGTAAGTTGCATGTGTAAGTGGGAGAAATGCCCATGTTCTAACCATGTGAACACCCCTCCCCCTTGAATTTATGCACAATTTATCACATGGGCACCCTTACAGAATAGGGCTATGTCACTTTGCTACCATTTATGTTTATACGTGTATGCTTACCTGCAAAAGTGCTGGTATTCAATACATTTAGATGCACAAGAAGCATGTAAATGAGGGAGCCCAGTTATAGAATTGCCCTTTCAGTGCCATTAGTAATTGTCAACGGGTAAAAAAGCACAAAGGACTTTCAAGAGTAGGTTGGCGTCAAGATGTGGCTGAATCAAAAGACCTGACACGGTCCATGGTTCGGCAACCTGCCCGAGTCAGGGGTCTTAGTGATAATAGATTGCTATCTGCTATGATTGAGTAACGAGCTTATTTTCGAAAGAGAAGGGCGCCCATCTTCCGACACAAATCGGGAGATGTTGTCCTTCTCTCAGGGCCGGCCAAATCGGCATAATGGAAAGCCAATTTTGGCCAGCCCCAACTGCTTTCCGTCGCGGGGACAGCCAAAGCTCAAGGGGGGGTGTTGGCAGTGTACCGAAGGCAGGACGGGGGCGTGGTTAAGAGATGGCCATCCTCAGCTGATGATGGAAAAAAGAAGGGCGTCCCTGACTAGCATTTGGCCAGCTTCACTTGGTCCCTTTTTGTTCACGACCAAGCCTCGAAAAGGTGCCCAAACTGACCAGATGACCACCGGAGAGAATCAGGGATGACCTCCCCTTACTCCTCCAGTGGTCACCAACCCCCTCCACCCAAAAAAAATTAAAAAAACATTTTTTTCCAGCCTGTATGCCAGCCTCAAGTGTCATACCCAGCTCCATCACAGCAATATGCAGGTCCCTGGAGCAGTTTTTAGTGGGTACTGCAGTGCACTTCAGACAGGCGGACCCAGGCCCATCCCTCCCTACCTGTTACACTTGTGGTGGTAAATGGGAGCCTTCCAAAACCCACCCGAAACCTACTGTACCCACATCTAGGTGCCCTCCGTTACCCTTTAAGAGCTATGGTAGTGTTGTACAGTTATGGGTAGTGGGTTTTGGGGGGCTCAGCACCCAAGGTAAGGGAGCTATGCACCTGGGAGCAATTTCTGAAGTCCACTGCAGTGCCCCCTAGGGTGCCAGGTTGGTGTCTTGGCATGTGAGAGGGACCAGTGCACTAGGAATGCTGGTTCCTCCCATGACCAAAGGGCTTGGATTTGGCCGTTTTTGAGATGGCCGTCCTTGGTTTCCATTACAGGTGAAAACCGAGGCCGGCCATCTCTAAGGTAGGCGATCTCAACATTTCGGTCGACCTAAATGTTGAGATTTGGCTGGCCCTGACCGTATTATCAAAACGAAAGATGGATGCCCATCTTGTTTCAATAATACGGGATGCCCCGCCCCTTCACCATGGCGCCCGTAAAGATGGGCACCCTTAAAGATGGCCGTCCAGTTTGATTATGCCCCTCCACGTCAATGGAGAAAGCTGATCTGAATGCTTTCAGAATTGCAGCTGTGTATATACAAAACACATGCAGTATGGCGTCCAATGGGAAACTACAACTCACGGTAACTTGTTTCTCTGACGGCGCATATTGCCCAATGATGGTGCCAGAAAGGGGTTGAGGATGAGTCAGGTGATGATCTTGGGGAGAGGGATCTGGTTGTCATTGGGGGTTTGGGTGATGTTTGGGGGGTTGGGGTGGTTTGCCATGAATAGGTTTTTTTTCTTTTTGGGCAGCAGGCTCAGCTACATCTTAATTAACAAAATTACTTGGCACAAAAACAAAATGAAACAAAGCTGAAAAGCTGCAAACAACTCAGGAAACTAAATAAAATCACATGTTTTGCTTGCACAACCCTAGAAAATTCTAGATATGGCATTTCTTTGAAGCATTGATCAGGGTATACTAGTACACCACAGAACTTTGCAGTCCAGTATGAAAATAGCAAAATACTTGAAATCAATAATTAAATCAAAATATACCACAGGCTGCATTTGGGTTGGATTATTCATCTTTCTAAACCTATACTTAAGGCAGGTTACAGTCAGGTTTAGTATGTATTTAGTTAGCTGCCCAAGAGGATTTACAGTCTATGGGTTTAGATTTATTGGCATTAATTTTCATTTAATGTGTGTTACTACAGTTAACACAAGTTCAGTAAATAGGCCACATTGACAATAATGGGGTTTGCAGTAACTAGAATGCTTTAACTCTCATTAACTCATGTCAAAATGTGATAACGTGCTTTAACACATGACTCAGGTAAGTAAATCTAGTCCTAATTTAAGTAACAGATGATTAAGGGTCTGAAGCACAGAGGTCACCATTAATTAAGGCAGCTCTGGGTGAACTTACCATTCACAAAAAGCGACCAATGTAGAAACGGGATGGCATGCAAATGAGATGCCCAGAGATTCTGCGAGGGAAGCACCTAGAACATGCTCAGAAGAAGATCTGACGTTGTTTCCAGGATCAGAGATGGGGGGGGGCAGAGCTTCTGCACTCACAAAACGAGTTCACCTTCATCTTCGGGACAAAAACTTGGGAGTTCCTGAGAAAATTAGCTGGGTTCTGGAGTCAAGCTCTCTCCCCCTCCCTCCCACAGCTGCCTGTGGCAGGAGAAATAAAGTTCAACAGAGTGGTGGAAGGAGAGGAGGACTCTATGCACCAGGTTTTTTTTTTTTTTTTTTTTGTGGGGGGGGGGGGGGGGCGATCAGAAGGCAGATGCTGAAAAGACAAGGAAACAGGACAGGGGGGGTCAGCCTCGGAGTTGCCAGTTTGGATGAGGAGAGCTCCTTTCTGACAGTTCCTGGCCTGCCTGATAATCTAGTACATTAAAGGTAGGCGATCCTTTCTGTGCATTGCATGGAATGCTCATTTTAATACTGATGACCCTGTTGAATACATTTGCATAGGATTATCAGTTGCTGCTACAGCAAATGGTAAAAAGGGACGCAGAATCTCTTTCTGCATTAGAAACTAAATAGCATTTGCTTTAAACTGGCTACAACCAGTTTAAAGCAAATGTTACAAGTACAGTAAGCTTTGTGTATCAGGCCTTAAGTGACTTGCCCATAAAAAGTAGCAGTGGGAAGTGTGGGATTTCAACTGTAGCTCTTCTGGTTTGCAGTCTGCAGCTCTAACCACTTTGGGTCCAATTATTTAGCAGAACTTACCCAAATAGGGGCAGCTCCTACCGTATAAGTCCTGTTCATCAGGACCAGTCACTAATTTTCAATGGTCACTTTACTAACTACCCTGGCACTATCTGAATAGTGTCAGGGCAGTCCAGGGGCAGAGCAAAGGTGGAGCCAAAAGTGATTTGTGTACCGCTGATATGCAGCACTAGTACCCAGATAATAGCAGGATAGCTGTTGTAACTTATCTGGAGAGTTATCAGAGTAGCTGTGCTGAATATTAGCAGCCACTTTATACCCAGCTGTTTGGCACTGGAATCTGGGTATTCTGAATATCCAAGTGTAAATTTAAACACCACAGTGTTTGAAGTCAACACTGACCATGGTGTTTAAATATCAAAATATAGAAGGTAAGAGGAATGTGTTATTTCTCTATTTCTGCACCAATTAGAGGTGAAAACATAGTCACTACTAAAGGACCTTTTCTAATATTTGAATAGCTAAATTGAATTCCTAGTAGAAATCCCTTATTCAGGAGAAGAATGATATTCTTGCTTCTTGCTTCGTATCTTCCCTTCATCTCTCCTTATTCTATGTAATGGACGGCAATGTGTGTCATATATCAGTGCGCACTCATTTAGGCAGAATTAAACCTGATGGAGTAATTCTATAAAGTATGTTTTACATAAAAAAGAGCCATTTTAAAAAATAAAATTGTGTGGCAATACACCCAGGTATCAATACGCACAGTGACAAGATGAGGTGTTTTCATAGACGTGCATCATGGAGGTATTCCTGAGGACATAGTTTGGGCAGAACAGGGATGGAAATGTGATATATGCATAGAGGGTAATTTTATAACGTCTCGTAGACTAAGAGAATAAAAAGGTTCTCTATTTATAGCCTATTTTATAAAGACACACAGGTACCTATGTGTCTTCATAAAATAAGAACATAAAACATAAGAATTGCTGTACTGAGACTGTAAGTAAAAATCAGAAACTCCAATTTTAACTTCAGAATTTAAATATGCAAACAATTAATAGATTAAAACATTTTTTATATAATATGTGCTCAGTTTTTAGGTGTACACACTTAAACTCAGGAACTGAGATGTTATAGCAACTTGGGAAGTTGTGTTGTTTTGAATGAAGAAGTTTTGCACTATATATAAAAAAAGTTATACACTAACCAGGAATCTGTACGAAGCGACTTGTACACACCATTGACTGCATTAAACCCACTGATCAAGCTAAGTAATAGTGCTACATAATCTACATTAACAAAAAAACTTTTTTTGGTTTACTTTGAAGATTTGATTGAGTTATAACTTATCAGGAGGCGGCAGGGTATGCTATGATGTATGGAAAGGTGCTATAACATCTCAGTTCCTGAGTTTAAGTGTATACACCTAAAAACTGAGCACATATTATATAAAAAATGTTTAATCTATTAATTGTTTGCATATTTAAATTCTGAAGTTAAAATTGGAGTTTCTGATTTTTACTTATATTCATATACAAGAAACTGACTTCAAGAATACCCAGTGTATACACTCATATGTACTGAGACTGGCCAAATGTCCATCAATCCCAGTGGAGTGGAATGGGTAGATGTGACTCATTTGTTTACCTTTTTCCAAAACTAGAAGGACTAGGAGGCACACAATGAAGCTACTAGGAAATAAATAAACACAGAAAATATTTCTTCAATGTGTAATTAAACTTTGGAATTCGTTGCCAGAGAATGTGGTAAAAGCATTTAGCTTAGCAGAGTTTTAAAAAGGGTTGGATAGCTTCCTAAAAGAAAAGTCCATAAGCCATTGTTAAAATAGACTTGGGAAAATCCACTGCTTATCTCTAAGCAGCATAAAATGTATTGTACTGTTTTGGGATCTTGTCATGTACTTGTAACCTGGATTGGCTACTGTTGGAAACAGGATGCTGAGCTTGATGGACCTTCGGTCTGTCCTAGTATGGCAATACTTATGTACTTAGTACTCTGGGATGCATATATCATCCGGTCCTGGTTTACAGAGACCTGTTTCAGTTTCTCTGACTCATCAGCACTGAATAACATTTCTGGCACTGGTATCTCCCTCACATCTTCCTTGGTGAAGGCTGAAACAAAGAATTAATTTAGTCTCTCCACTATGGTCTTGTCTTCTCTGAGTATCTCTTTTACCCTTTGGTCATCTAGCAGTCCAACTGATTTTTTTTACTGGCTTATTGCTTCTAATACACTTTAAAAAACTGTATTATGTGTTTTTGCCTCCAATGCAATCTTCTTTTTAAAGTCACTCTTTGCCTTTCTTATCAGCGCTTTGCATTTGACTCGCTCTTATTTATGCTTTCTATTATCTTCGGTTGAATCCTTCTTCCATTTTCTGAAGGATGTTCTTTTAGCTCTAACAGCTTCCTTCACCTTGCTTTTTAACCATGCCAGCTGCCGTTTGGCCTTCCTTCCTGTGGAAACTGTGCCTAAAATGAAGCCATGGTCATTTATGTCTGCTCAGAACCAGGTATGTAAAATATGTGTCAGTCCCAACACTGTCTGTGCTCCACCCAAAACCTGCCCCCAAACATGGCTACTCCCAGATCACATCAAAGGATTCTCATTTTGGTCATCACACAAACTTTAACATATGAGATAATTTTATAAGAAGCCTTTTACATGCATATACTGTCATATGTATGCCTTACAGAGGACACATGCTATTTACATACTTAAAGCAAGTATATTTATATGTGTGCATCAACATTTGCAAGCTATCCAGCTTATTTTCGAAAGAGATCGCCGGCCATCCTCCGACACAAATCAGGGGATGGCCGGTCATCTCCTGAAGCCAGCCATATCGGTATAATCGAAAGCCGATTTTGGCCGGCTTCAACTGCTTTCCGTCGCTGGGACAGCCAAAGTTCCCGGGGGCGTTTCGGAAGGGTAGCAAAGGCGGGACAGGGACGTGTTGGGGCGTGCTTAAGAGATGGGTGCCCTCGGCCGATGCATCCCTGGCGAGAATTTGGTCCCTTTTATTTCAGGTCCAAGTCCCAAAACAGTGCCTGAACTGACCAGATGACCACCGGAGGGAATTGGGGATCACCTCCCCTGACTCCCCCATTGGTCACTAGCCCCCTCCCACCCTAAAAAGAACAACTTTAAAAACTTTTTTTGCCAGTCTTTATGCCAGCCTCAAATGTCATACTCAGGTCCATCGCAGCAGTATACAGGTCCCTGGAACAGTTTTAGTGGTTGCAGTGGACTTCAGGCAGGTGGACCCAGGCCTATCCCCCCCTACCTGTTACAGTTGTGGTGGAATAAGGGAGCCCTTCAAAACCCACCTGAAACCCACTGTACCCACATGTAGGTGCCCCCCTTCACCCCTTAGGCCTATGGTAGTGGTGTATAGTTGTGGGGAGTGGGTTTTGGGAGGCTCAGCACCCAAGGTAAGGGAGCTATGCACCTGGGAGCTATTTTTATAATTTTTAGAAGTGCCCCCTAGGGTGCCCGGTTGGTGTCCTGGCATGTCAGGGGGACCAGTGCACTACAAATGCTGGCTCCTCCCACGACCAAATGCCTTTAATTTGACCGGGTTTGAGATGGCCGGCCTCGGTTTCCATTATCGGCGAAAACCGAGGCCCCCCATTTCAAACCCGGCCATCTCTGACATTTGGCTGGCCCCAACCATATTATCAAAATGAAAGATGGACGCCAATCTCATTTGAAAATACGGTCGGCCCCGCTCCTTCGCAGCGCTGTCCTCAGAGATGGGTGTCCCCGGTCAAAAATGCCCCTCTATGGGAGCTGGTTCTGAGTGCCTAACTGTTAAAGGCCAAGAGGTGCCAATGTTGCCTTTATAAAATATGATTGAGTAGATTGATGTGGTAGCCATGTTAGTCTACTTTTAAAGGTAATAAATAAAAATAAGACAAAACATAGAAAAGAAAATAAGATGATACGTTTTTTACTGGGCTAACAATACATTTTTGATTAGCTTTCAAAGCTAATCAAATAAAGAAATAAAACCTTTTTATTTATGATCTAAAGAAGAAGGGTTACCTTCAAAAACTCATCAAAAAATGTATTGTTAGTCCAATAAAAAATGTATCACCTTATTTTCTTCTCAATATTTTATGTTATTACTATTTATTACCTAAAATAAGATTAAAATAAGTTCCTTTTAGGTCCTCCAACAGATGTGCCCAGTTCTAACTGCAAAAGAAAACTAGCAAAGGAGGAAGCAGCAGGTAAGAAGCCCTTCTTGCTGACTCCTCCTGCCCAATGGAGGGCAATGCATAGGGGGAGGGGAGAATATACAGACCTCAGTGGGCAGCTGTGGCTCTGGCCCACCCCCCACTCTTCTTTCTGCCTGCAGCTAACTTACTAGGGCACAAATCTGTCTTGGGAGCCACTAAATTAACACATCTGAGAGGGTCCCTCTAGTTTTTATATGCTTTAATCTTGCCCTCCACTGACTCCCAGCTTATATCAACTAATATTGGTGATACTGGGTGTGACAGAACAGTATGTTTTAAGTCTGTAAAACTGCCTTAATTCTTGAAGTGAATTTCTCTGGTTTGGCCAGCAGGTGGTGCATGCTATGTTTTAAGCTGTTACAAAGAACTGACCTTTCCTTCTTTAGTTAACACAGATAAAGGAAATACCTGCAGTGATGTAACCAGCTATTTTTAAAACTTGTTGTTCTGGGCTCTGATTGGCCCAGGAGCTCATTTTCATTTGGAATTTACTGGCTTATCTCCCAGTCTCAGCCAGGAAGAAAAGAGAGAGGTTCTCTTTGCTAAGGCCCTGTAAACAGTTACATTTGATAACTTGTGAGCAGTTAAATGTCCTGATTTTCCCAGGTACTTTTTACAAAGTAAACAAATGTTTAGATAGTTTTATAATTGATCCATAACCTGTTATTGTTTGATAATTGCACTTTTTTTTATGTTTCACTACTCAATTTTGTAAACAACAAGCAATTTTCAATTTGTTGACTCTGCTCTCTGGACTGTTAAAGAATTCTGGTGGTTTGGGTGTTGGGTCTGTGAGTGCTTTCTGGGAACTGTGGGACCAATGGGAGTTTTGCACCAGTAACCTAGAAATCACTGAAGATAATTTGAGAGCAGGAGACTCACCCAGAGGCAGTTGTGACCTAGTCAATGGGAGGAGGGTGCTAGTGTGGAGCACAAGTTGCAAGTGCATCGCTATGCTGGGGATAGACCCTCTAAATGGCCACAAGGTAACCCCAGGTGGGTGGCTAAGCATTTTGTGACACTGGGGAAGTAAATAGAAATGCTTGCCAATAGCACAGAGCACAATAGCACTGGAGCCAATATGTAGCATGAATGGCAGGTAGCTTCAGTCCTGACAACCACAAGAAAAGTGCTTCACCTCCTACCAGTACACTACAGGCCATTGAGCAGATAATACAGCTGTTGGGGAAGGCATTCTTCATAGGCCACAATTCTGATGCAGTGGCTGAAGTATGAGGACAGTGAGAAGGAGGTATGGAGGCCATCTTAGCTCATTGTTTTTGATGGTCTTTTCAGCTAAATCAAAATAACATTTATGGTCTTATTTATTTACAATTTGTCTAAGACTGCAAGGTAAATACTTGAACTAGTTGAAAACTATCAAGCACTGAAAATGATTATAGTTGATTTTTCTAAGAAAATTACTGTAATTCAGCCATGTAATCACTTAGAAAAAAAAATCTCACCCACTTTTAGTAACTGCATCCACTCTATTTAGATGGTTTTGTGTGAAGAACTTCAAAGGAATGATTTACATTCTGATCCTGTCTATTTGTCTGTCTGTCTATCCCTCTGACCCCTTTGCTGTAGTTGTTCAGGGTCTGCCACATAGGGGTGCTGCAGCAGAAGAAAATGGGGATAGCACCCATAGCCTTAGCTGAGAAACCCAACACCCATGGGTACTGTGGTAAGCAGGAAAACACATTACTGCTGCAACACCTGAACCTATGGACCAGGGAGACCCACTGTATGGCCCAGCAGAGACCAGTGTGAAAACTTACGGTGTGCAGGATGGCAAACACAGGTAGCTAAGGGCATATGGAAGAAAAGAATACCTACTGACTGGATAATCCTATGGATAGTCAGGTTGGAAGCAGATGAGAGACACAGTATGAGGTTGTGACTAAGGAAAGGTAAGGCCCAATGCTTTTGTTCTGAGCAATGGCATGGGGAAGGAACCATATTCCCTCTATGTAACCCCTGACAGTACAGCTTTTTCCATTATGTTTTATGATGCGGAGCGCAACTTTCAATGGGTACATGCAAGTTTCCATCTACTTTTAAACAGATTAACACGAGATGGGCTTAGGATGGGGTCTGAAAAACCTGCAGTATGTGATCAGAACCTCCCACAGAACTCAAGACGCAAGATGTACAAATAAGCACTCCAGACATAAGTCAAAATACAGAAGAATCCATACAGTTGCTTAGCTTACTGTGCAGATGTCTTTATTTACTGGTGTTTTTACATTCAGGTGTGAAAATGCTGTACAAAATTCAAGTCAGCTTTTCATAGCATAAACACAAAAAGTCCATTATTAGAAGTATATGAAATCAAGGACAGCTTTATGGAGCAACTGGTGCAGGAGCCGACGAGAGAAGGAAAAATTCTAGACTTGGTCCTTAGTGGAGCGCATGATCTGGTGAGGGACGTTATGGTACTGGGGCCGCTTGATAACAGTGACCATAATATGATCAGTTTTGACATCGACCTTGAAGTAACTGTACACAGAAAGTCAAATACGTTAGCGTTTAACTTTAAAAAAGGAGACTATGATAAAATGAGAAGAACGGTAAAAAAAAAAACTTAGGGGGGCAACTGAGAGAGTAAAAACTGTACAACAGGCGTGGACGCTGTTCAAAAATACCATCCTGGAGGCCCAGGCCATACATATTCCGCAAATTAGAAAAGAAAGACGGAAGTCCAAAAGACACCCGGCCTGGTTGAAAAGTGAGATGAAGGAAGCTATTAGGGCTAAAAGAAACGCCTTCAGAAAATGGAAGAAGAAACTGTCTGAAAATAACAAGAAACAGCATAAGGAGTGTCAAAACAAATGCAAGGCACAGATTAAGAAGGCCAAGAGGGAGTATGAAAAAAAGATAGCATTAGAGGCAAAAAAACATAGTAAAAATTTTTTTCGGTATATTAAAAGCAGGAAGCCGGCAAAAGAATCGGTTGGGCCGCTGGATGACCGAGGGGTAAAAGGGGCGATCAAGGAAGACAAAGACGTAGCGGAGAGACTGAATGAATTCTTTGCTTCGGTCTTCACCGAGGAAGATTTGGGTGGGATACCGGTGTCGGAAATGGTATTTCAAGCGGACGAGTCGGAGAAACTTACTGACTTCACGGTAAACCTGGAGGATGTAATGGGGCAGTTCGGCAAACTGAAGAGTAGCAAATCTCCTGGACCGGATGGTATTCATCCTAGAGTACTGATAGAACTGAAAAACGAGCTTGCGGAGCTACTGCTAGTGATATGCAACTTATCCTTAAAATCGAGCGTGGTACCGGAAGATTGGAGGGTGGCCAATGTAACGCCCATTTTTAAAAAAGGCTCCAGGGGAGATCCGGGAAATTATAGACCGGTGAGTCTGACGTCGGTGCCTGGGAAAATGGTAGAGGCTATTATTAAAAACAAAATGACAGAGCACATCCGAGGACATGGATTACTGAGACCAAGTCAGCATGGCTTTTGTGTGGGGAAATCTTGCCTGACCAATTTACTTCAATTCTTTGAAGGAGTGAACAAACATGTGGACAAAGGGGAGTCGGTTGATATTGTGTATCTGGATTTTCAAAAGGCGTTTGACAAGGTACCTCATGAAAGGCTACAGAGGAAATTGGAGGGTCATGGGATAGGAGGAAATGTCCTATTGTGGATTAAAAACTGGTTGAAGGACAGGAAACAGAGAGTGGGGTTAAATGGGCAGTATTCACAATGGAGAAGGGTAGTTAGTGGGGTTCCTCAGGGGTCCGTGCTAGGACCACTGCTTTTTAATATATTTATAAATGATTTAGAGATGGGAGTAACTAGCGAGGTAATTAAATTTGCTGATGACACAAAGTTATTCAAAGTCGTTAAATCGCGACAGGATTGTGAAAAATTACAAGAGGACCTTACGAGACTGGGAGACTGGGCGGCTAAATGGCAGATGATGTTTAATGTGAGCAAGTGCAAGGTGATGCATGTGGGAAAAAAGAACCCGAATTATAGCTACGTCATGCAAGGTTCCACGTTAGGAGTTACGGACCAAGAAAGGGATCTGGGTGTCGTCGTCGATAACACACTGAAACCTTCTGCTCAGTGTGCTGCTGCGGCTAAGAAAGCGAATAGAATGTTGGGTATTATTAGGAAAGGTATGGAAAACAGGTGTGAGGATGTTATAATGCCGTTGTATCGCTCCATGGTGCGACCGCACCTTGAGTATTGTGTTCAATTCTGGTCGCCGCATCTCAAGAAAGATATAGTAGAATTGGAAAAGGTGCAGCGAAGGGCGACTAAAATGATAGCGGGGATGGGACGACTTCCCTATGAAGAAAGACTAAGGAGGCTAGGGCTATACAGCTTGGAGAAGAGACGGCTGAGGGGAGAAATGATAGAGGTATATAAAATAATGAGTGGAGTGGAACAGGTGGATGTGAAGCGTCTGTTCACGCTTTCCAAATATACTAGGACTAGGGGGCATGCGATGAAACTACAGTGTAGTAAATTTAAAACAAATCGGAGAAAATTTTTCTTCACCCAACGTGTAATTAAACTCTGGAATTCGTTGCCGCAGAAAGTGGTGAAGGCGGTTAGCTTAGCAGAGTTTAAAAAGGGGTTGGATGGTTTCCTAAAGGACAAGTCCATAAACCGCTACTAAACGGACTTGGAAAAATCCAAAATTCCAGGAATAACATGTATAGAATGTTTGTACGTTTGGGAAGATTGCCAGGTGCCCTTGGCCTGGATTGGCCGCTGTCGTGGACAGGATGCTGGGCTCGATGGACCCTTGGTCTTTTCCCAGTATGGCATTACTTATGTACTTATGTACTTATGAGTGTCTATCAGTAACCAAATGTCTCTTTCCCTCACATCAGGACTCAGAAACATGCAAATTTAGGTAAGTCAGGATTTTTATGCAAATAAGTTTAGGGGCTCCTTGTACTGGGTAATCGAAGCATCCAAAAAAACCTTTTCTTTATAACCCCCTCCCCCCTTCTTCTTAATGAATCATCCTCTCCCTCATAGTCAAAAAATAATCCTAGTTCATTTATTCATTTATCTAGTTTGGCACAGTCACTATAGTTAAACCAAAAGTTACTTCAGTGTATACTGGACTGGCTAACATTCCTACTGTTGCAGCACAGTCCTGAACAGCCCTGCCCCTAGGATTGTAAAAACCAGAATCAACCGAATGTTACTAACCTCCACCCCTTGGTAGTTTTACACTTGAATAGAAAAAAAAACAAAACCATTTACCTGCTTCAAGTTCTAGTTTTAATTGAAAACTTGCTTATGGTTCCAATTCCTTCTGCTTGCTCCCTTTCATGAGGTATATTGGAGCCTGAGGCTCATAGGCGGTCAGTGGCCCAACTGTTTGGGGAGGCTAAAGGGGCGGGGTTAGGGTGGGGCCAGGGGTGGAGCTTAAATCCATAATTGTCTGATAACACACAGAAAAAATAAATAAAAATAAAAGTCACAATTAATTCCTTTTATTAAATTTAGATATTAGATATGTATCATATGTCAAAGAATAAAGTGGTTGCTCAAAGCATATTCTAAGCACAATCGCTCAACTGCAAAACACTATGCACAACTTTGTGCAAAAATACACTCAGAACCTTACTGTACCATAAATATTACACTGGGCAAAACCTAATACACCAATATACCACCCATACGGAAAATGCAGACCGTCAACAATATGAAACAAGGGATCATATCATCACAATTCTCATGTAGAGCCACAAAACACCCTAATTCATGTTTAATGTGGGATAAAATGCCATAAATAAGTAAATAAATATAAACATTTAATGTTGAGCACCTGATTCTCAAAGTGGACATATTCCAAACACTATAATGAAAATAAAATGATCTTTTCTACCTTTGTTGTCTGGTGACTTTTTCTGATCATGCTGGCCCAGTATCCAATTCTGCTGCTATCTGTCCTCAGTGCAGGTCAGGAAGTCATCCTTGTTAAATATCTCCCTGGCAACCCAGGACACCTCCAGCCAATCCCCCTCCACTGCTCTCCCAGCAGTAAGGTAAACAAACCATAAACCAATTTCTACAACTGGTTACACAAGGCTAGAGGGCTTTCACTGCAGCTCCTGCTGTGAGGATGGAGGTAAATCAACAATTTAAACCCCTCAGAGCACAGCAGGGGAGGCTTAGCCTCTCCAAGCCTCTTATACCGGGTGCCTATGCTGAGGCTGTCAAGGCTGAAAGCTTCTGAGTTTCAGTCTCTAGCGGCAAGTTCCTGCCTGGCATGCCTCAGTGGGTAGGACCTCCTCCTCCCCCCCCCCCCCCCCCCCCCCCCCCCCCCCCCCGCCCAGTCTCTATCCCAGTGGAAGGAAATTATACTGCCTCTTGGGGAAAAGTCAATTCCCCTTTTCTGGGCTCCAGTAGGTGCACTGTCAAACTGGGGGTAGAGAAATGACCGAGTTTGACAATACAAAGATCCTGCTGGCAAATTCCTCTACTCCAACTCATAAAGGGCCACAGGCCCTTAGGATTTTCTTGAACTGCTAGGGCCCCGTTTACTAAGGTGCATTAGCGTGCACTCATTTTTAGTGTGGCTTAAAATGCTAGTGCCATATAGCTCGACTTAGTAAACAAGGCCGCAAGAATTTTATGCTGAATCCTAACTGTTTACCAGGTCAGAAACAGTGTCAGCTTCTAGGTTAATAGTGGGCGTTCTTCCCCAGGTTCAGTCCTTCATCTCCTCTCCCTCCTCAAAGCTTCTGATAACTGCTTTCAGGTAAGGAAGAGCTGCTGCTTTGTATTGTGGCAGTTTATTCCTGACCTTTTGACTCAGCTGCCCTTATGTTCATACACCTCATTATCACAAGTGACATCATAAGTCCAGTTCCAGTTGTCATAACACTATTCAAAGCACCACTTTAAAGAAATATGGGGTCTTTTACTAAAGATTAGTGCATGTTATCTGCTACAGGATCCATTTGCAGCAGATAATGGGGTTCTTTTACTAAGCTGCGGAAAACACTAGCGTGCGCTTACCACAGTTTGAAAGGGTTTACTGTGGGACATGCTGACGTATCCTGCAGTAATTCCGCATTCTGTGCATGCATACCATGTGCTAGAAAAATTCTATATTTTTTTCACAGCGGGGGCGCATCTGAGGTGGAGAGTTTGTGTTTCGACACTAATCAGTTGGTGCATCGACATATTAGCACAATTACCACATCTGCTATTCTTTTTTAATGGCAACATTAGCACTTGGCTATTAATGCCAGAAATGGGGAAATTGGCCATTTTCCGTCTGCGGGAAGAAATGGCCTTGCCACATGGGAATGATGCATTAAAGGGTGTGCTAAGACCACTTTTTACATAAGAACATAAGAATAGCCATACTGGGTCAGACCAATGGTCCATCTAGCCAAATATCCTGTTTCTAACAGTGCCCAATCCATTTTACAAGTACCTGGTAGAAACCCAAATAGTAGCAACATTCCATGTTACCAATCCCGAGGCAAGCAGTGGCTTCCCCCCTGTCCATCTCAATAACAGACTATAGACTTTTCCTCCAGGAACTTGTCCAAACCTTTTTAACTCCAGATACAAAAACTGCTGTTACCACATCCTCCGGCAACAAGTTCCAGAGCTTAACTATTCTTTGAGTGAAAAAATATTTCCTCCTATTTGTTTTTTAAAGTATTTCCGTGCAATTTCATTGAGTGTCCCCTGGTCTTTGTACTTTTTCATTGTAATCAATAGAAATAAAACAAAATAAAACATGGAAAAGAAAATAAGATGATACCTTTTTTTATTGGACATAACTTAATACATTTCTTGATTAGCTTTCGAAGGTTGCCCTTCGAAAGCTAATCAAGAAATGTGTTAAGTTATGTCCAATTAAAAAAGTATCATCTTATTTTCTTTTCCATGTTTTATTTTGTTTTATTTCTATTGATTACCTTTAAAAGTGGACTAACACGGCTACCACACCTCTCTACTCAAGATGGAAGATACCGCATACAGCCGCATGAAAAAGCAAATGAACATACTTTTTCATTGAGTGCCCCCTGATCTTTGTACTTTTGAGTGAGTGAAAAATCGATTCACCGCCACCCGTTCCACACCACCCAGGATTTTGTAGACCTCAATCATATCCCCCCTCAGCCATCTCTTTTCCAAGATAAAGAGCCCTAACCTCTTTAGCCTTTCCTCATATGAAAGTAGTTCCATCCCCCTCTATCATTTTGGTCGCTCTTCTTTGAACCTTTTTAAATTCCGCTACATCTTTTTCCCATGCCTTTGTAAAAAGATCCCATCATTGGCTAATCTTTCAGTAAAAGACCCCTATATTCTGTAAATATTAAATAATAGTATTAAAACAGTTTTTGTTTGCAATATGACTGCCTCCTATGGCAAGAACTTATTTACAGCAATGTTTTTTTTTAACGCATGCTGGTTTCCATTTAAGAAACTTTGACAATGTTATTAAAACATTACTAAGAAGCCGTTTATTGTAGCCAATTTCCATATTTAAATATTTAAACAATGTATTTCTATTCAAGGTTCTGTTAGCAATGCAAAATGTGTTTACCTCATCCCCTCTGGGGTTTTAAATACATTACCCACCATGTCTAAACATAAACATAAACTACTTGGACACAGATTAGCATCTTGGGACCGGCCAATGGGCCCAATGCTGAATGCATCTTCACTGCAAGTATTAGGGAAAAGCTACAAGAAAACTTTCAGCTCAAAAGCAAAAAAAAAAAGCACATGAAAGGCAGAGTACACCACGTGTGAATATTCACAGGAAATAAGGGCTTTCAACTGTATTTTACAGACACCTACCATGAATGAATGAATGAATGAATGTTAATATGAGTGAAACTGTATGTGTGAAAAAGATGGAAAGAAAGGTGTTTTGAACAGATATATATATATATATATATATAGAGAGAGAGAGAGAGAGAGAGAGAGAGAGAGAGAGAGAGAGAGAGAGAGAGAGAGAGAGAGAGAGGTGTGGAAAGCGTAGGGACCTCATCCTAGCTGAAGCAAGGGGCTAATGTTGAAGGTATACAGATTGAAAAATCTAAAAACAAGTCTCTCGTGGTCATCTAGTTGAACTGGAATCATTCCCCTGAGACATTTATAGGTTTATTATAGGGTTGCTAGCCTGCACTATTTGAAAGCATGGAGATGTACAAGTGCTGTATCTATTTGGCTCACAGAGGAGAAATCAGGCAGGACTGAAGACATATAAATGACAATAATCAAAGCACTTTCCACAGGAAAAATAGTATTTTACTCATGGATGCTAGGGCTTTACTACCCAACCTGTCAGCATGTAACAGAGTACACATTGTTCAGCAACTTGTACACTTTTACCTGCTGCGCAAAGAGGTGGTGCTGGGAGGAGAATTGGGTAGAAGTTGAAGATAGATGCATAGTTTGGGATAATAAAGCTACATTGGTATTTTTTGAAGAAAATATTATTCCCAGAAGAAGGAGGTGCACATAATTTTTCTGAGAGCAATAATTAAGCAAAAGCTTATGCCAATTTGTTTTTCATTATTGTTGAAAAACCTCAAGTAAAAATATACCCAGAGTGTGCACCAAGGGGGCAGTTTGGGTTATTGTCCCCATGGAGGGGAATTTTTGATCGTGGACGCCCATCTCTAAGGGCGCCCATCTCCGAAGATGGTGCCTTGAAGGGGCAGGAGCAACCATATTTTTGAAACGAGATGGCCGGCCATCTTTCATTTCGATAATACAGTTGGGGCCGCCCAAATGTCAGAGATGGCCGGGTTTGAGATGGCCGGCCTCGGTTTTTACCCCTAATAGAAACCGAGGCCGGCCATCTCAAAACCGGCCAAATCCTAGGCATTTGGTCATGGGAGGAGCCAGCATTTGTAGTGCACTGGTCCCCCTGACATGCTATGACACCAACCAGGCACCCTAGGGGGGCACTTCTAATAATTAAAAAAAATAAAAATAGCTCCCAGGTGCATAGCTCCCTTACATTGGGTGCTGAGCCCCCCAAAACCCACTCCCCACAATTCTACACCATTACCATAGCCCTTATGGGTGATGGGGGGCACCTACATGTGGGTACAGTGGGTTTTGGGAGGGGTTTGGAAGGCTCCCATTTACCACCCACAAGTGTAACAGGTAGGGGGGATGGGCCTGGGTCCACCTGCCTGAAGTCCACTGCACCCACTAAAACTGTTCCAGGGACCTGTATACTGCTGCGATGGACCCAAGTATAACATTTGAGGCTGGCATAGAGGCTGGCAAAAAAAGTTTTTAAAGTTGTTTTTTTAGGGTGGGAGGGGGTTAGTGACCACTGGGAGAGTCAGGGGAGGTGATCCCCGATTCCCTCCGGTGGTCATCTGGTCAGTTCGGGCACTTTTTTGGGACTTGGACCTGAAAAAAAAGAGACCAAATAAAGTGGACCAAATTCTCGCCAAGGATGCCCTTCTTTTTTCCATTATCGGCTGAGGGCACCCATCTCTTAAGCACGCTCCTGTCCCGCCTTCGCTAACCTTCCGACACGCTCCCTTGAAGTTTGGCCGACTCCATGATGGAAAGCAGTTGAAGCTGGCCAAAATCGGCTTTCGATTATACTGATTTGGCCGACTTCAGGAGATCGCCAGCCATCTTCCGATTTGTGTCGGAAGATGGTCAGCGATCTCTTTCGAAAATAAGCTGGACAGTTACCCTGTTACTTTTGTACTTGGCTTTACCTCAGGTTAGAAAGACAGGAAAGGGAAGCTGAAACCTTGTGCACACTTTAAAAGTTTGACACTGTGTACACAGATTCCTTAGAATATAAAGACCCAAACTGTCTATCTTTGATAGTTCAACTAAGGAATAGCACCTTACTCAATGCCTGTTTTCCTGAAATGGAGATCTGATAGGAATTCTTACAGTTTTGAGACAGGTGTGAACAGATCACACTTTGGTATTACTTGTTGAACTTTGATCAGAATTCCAGATTCTTGGTTCCACGTAATAATTTTACTTTGCATATATGAGACAAAATACAGCAAATTATAGACCAGGGTTGAAACTGTAATGAACCCATAGCATTCAAGTCAGTGTTGTTTACCAATCACATAGAAGGCAATCTTCTATTTAGGTTTTATAGAGACTCAATGCTACTCAAGTGGGAAAGACTCAGCCCCTAAGGATCTAACATATAAATTAAGGTACCCTTTTACTATAGGGCGATAGGACTCCATTTTTATTTTCTAGCACCGGGGGCATGCCCGGTGCCATTTACTGCTGGGCTACCACCGCTAAATAGGAAGCGGTAAGGGCTCTTTCAGTAAATGGTAGCTCACCAATGCCTTGGCCTGAGCACTAGGGGATATGACTGGGATGAATCAGATAAGGAGGAGAGGTGTTGGGGGTGCACTGCCAGAGCAGTTCTTTATGGGGGCTGCACTGAGTTATGTGCAGTGAAAGATAGTACAGGTGCTCCCTCGCTATCTACCATTGCATACAACATAGTGCCTGTGCACTGTCTGCCCTATGTGGTAAATGCATTGCAGAGACAGGGCATGCCCGCTGCATTTACCTCACAGGCTTTACCCTTACTGCAGGTTCATTTTTGTTGTTAACATATAGTAAGTGCAAAACTCTACCGCACTTTAGTAAAAATGTCCCTATGTCAGAGTGTGAAATTTCTAATCACCATTTCATAACTGTAAATTCAGAAATGGCTGTTGACTTCCAGATACTTCTGGGGAAAAGGAGGCAAGAAGCAACTCCATTCAAGCACTGCTGCACACAGGGCATTAATAACCAATAGGAAGTGGAAGGAAAACAATAATAACTACTAATAATAATAATCATTTCTATAGCACTACTAGACATACATAGTGTTTTACACATTATGTGCAGGTACTTTCTCTGTCCCCAGAGGGCTCACCATCTGTTTTTGTACCTGGGGCACTGGAGGGTTAAATGACTTGCCTGATGTCTCAAGTAGAGGCAGTGGGAATCAAATCCAGGTCACCAGGATCAAAACCTGATGCACTAACCATTTGGCTACTCTTCCAGCAGTCTATTGCTGCTGTCTCCTGCAGCAATATGCTTCAGGATAGAGCAGCAGCACTTGAAGCAAGTGAAACTTGATTTCAAATAGCTGCAGTCTACTAGTAATGGAGTTCCAGCACAGTTCAGTCCAAACAGTATGAATGGGAAGGAGTAGAATGAGAGAAAAACTGAAAACTGCAGAAAGAGAGAGGGGGGAGGGAGAGAGAGAGGGGAGAGCGAGAGGGAGATGGGGGAGAGAGAGGGAGATGGGGGAGAGAGAGGGAGAGAAAGAGAACGAAAGAATACTGGAGCACAGCACAGAGAGGAGAGAAGCATAAGGTAAGGCTGCTAGGTAATATGGGCTATGGAATAGAAGGGAAAGAAAGAGAGACATTGAGAAAGAAGAGATGGTAGGAAAAACATAGAAAAGAAGTGGCATTATGCAGTGTTTTCTAGGTACAAGAGAGCCATAAATCATCTTGCAAAGAGGTAGATGCCACCACAAAGGCAGGTTTCCCTTCTCCTTTTCTTCACCTTAGTAGATGGCCCCTAGCTGTATGAAAGCTTTATCTGTGCCTGCATACTATTATATGCACCCATACCTTCTTTCCCCTTTTACCTCCTCTTGGGGTATGCAAGATTGGTGACTGCATATGTTTTGTGGCTATTGTGGTTGGCTCTGAAATTTCTTGCTCTGATCTTTGTGGATCATTGATCTAATAAAAAGATACAGGCATCTATAACTAATCTAAAGGGTTTTTATGAGACCTACAGGCAAATTTTACAGAACCCAAATAATAACAGTTTCTGAGCTAAAAGGTTTAGCATGATATATCACAGCAATACAGTACTGTACATTTCATCTTATAGAAGAAAGGGAAATGGGACTTGATATACTGCCTTTCTGAGGTTTTTGCAACTACAGTCAAAGTGGTTTACATATATTCAGGTACTTAATTTGTAGCAGGGGCAATGTAGCGCTAAGTGAGTTGCCCAGAGTCACAAGGAGCTGCACTGGGAATTGAACTCAGTTCCCCAGGATCAAAGTCCACCGCACTAACCACTAGGCTACTCCTCCACTAGCAACATTCCATGTAGAAGCCTGCCTTTGCAGATCAGCAATGCGACCGCGCAGCCTTCTGTTTCTGTGAGTCTGACGACGTCAGACTCACCGAAACAGAAGCCTGTGCGGCTGCATTGCTGATCTGCAAGGGCAGGCTTCTACATGGAATGTTGCTAGTGGAATAGCAACATTCCATGTAGAATCTCAAATAGTAGCAACAGAATCTCAGTAGTAGCAACATTGCATCTTGAATCTCCAATAGTAACAACATTCCATGGGAAAAGGGACATGGGACTTAATATACAGTCTTTTGGAGGTTTTTGCAACTACATTCAAAGTGGTTTACATATATTCAGGTACTTATTTTGTACCAGGGGCAATGGAGGGCTAAGTGACTTGCCCAGAGTCACAAGGAGCTGTAGTGGGAATTGAACTCAGTTCCCCAGGATTACAGTCCACTGCACTAACCACTAGGCTACTCCTCCACTCCACTGCAGTGCCACCAAGCAGCTCTGGTAAGGTTCCAAAAATGTATGTATTGTAACAAAACCTAAACTGTATCACAGGAATTAAAGAATGAATAAAATATCTTAATGGCCACAAATGTTTCATGTTGCATCATCATATCACTATTGTCACTGTCACTTTCCCAGTCATTTAAAGTTGGACTCTAAGATTACAAGTAGGTGCAACCGATTATGGGTTACAATTCAGGTCCTTTCTAAGATTAAACTTAGCTGCTGTTATGTTTCATGATTCCTTTCCTGCTGTTTCCAAGATGTTTCCTACTGCTCTAATGGGCGTCTTTTCCTAAGGTGCGCTAGCGTTTTAAGCTTGCACTAAAAAGCAGCTGGAGCTAAATGCTGAAATGCCCATTGGAATATAGGGGCCCTTTTACAAAGTGGCAGTAGAGCTACCACCGCTTTGTCGATGTGCCAATCCAGCACTATCGCCAACTCACTGTGGGAGCCGGCAATAGTATCGCATCCACTGCATGCCATTTCTGGTGCACCCAAAATTATTTTTAATTTTTTTCTGCCGGGACTTACCCAGCAGTAATCAGGCAGCTCCATGTGCTGCCTAGTTACCATAGGAGCTCCTACCACCTCTTAAATAGGAAATGGCTGGACAGCAAGCATATGCTTACCACACAACCAATTCCTTTTTTGTTTTTTGCAAAAACCCTGCTGAAGTAAAAGGGACTTAGGCACATGGCAAATCCATGCACTGAGGATAGCACAGGGTCCTTTTTACCCAGTGGTGTAACTAGGTGGGGCACCGGGGGAGCGGTAGCTCCCCCAAATGGAGTTCTGCCAGCACCTATTTTTTTTGTCGCGTTGCACTGAAAATGTGCACCAGCAGAAGTCCGCTCTCACTCCCTCCACGCCGTCAACCTGGCTCTACTTCTGTTTTTACCGTAGTGTAGTAAAAGGGCCACTTAATGGGTGCCTCAGTGTTTAGCACCAGCTGATTTTTAGCTTGAGCTCAAAATGCTAGTGCACCTTAGGAAAAAAAAACCCTATTTCTTTATGTTTTAGTGTCAGTATGTTACTCTTATGTATCAATTTTTTAAAGAAATAAACTATTTTGAATCACCTCTTACAGTAGACTAGGTTGTTTGGTAGGTTCTGTACTAGTATGTTACTAAATGTAGTTTTCTGGTAATTTCATGCCCAGGTGAACTGCTTTCTGTAGCAAACCTGCTACATGCCATGTGCACCACTGTTCGACTGTTCTCTTAGAAAACGTGTCCTGTACAACCATACAGAGAGCATACATAAGAAATGGAAAAGTTTTTTTCCTCCTACCAAAGTTTAACAACTACTTTACTATTTAAGAAGTATAGTAACCAGTAACTGATCAGCCAGTGGCACAGTAACAATTCATAACCCAAGGATGAGAATCACAAGTGCTTTAATGATTCATTCGTGATTTAACTGTGAAGCCATCCTTCTCTGTGCCAGTGAACACCTTGAGTCAGAGAAAAACTGGGAGGCAATCAATTATTTTCTGAATCAGCATTCTAACAGATTTATTGAGTATCATGTTATACTATTGTGTCAAACTACCAGTAGGACGTACTGAAAGCAGGAATCAGTGCCAGAAGGTTACCGGCAGAGAAAAACATAAACGACCCAAAATCTAGTGTTCGAAGCCGGTTTTAATCTGTTTCAATTCGCTATTTCACAAACCTTCTTTTAAATGCACAGAATACAGTTAAGTCGGATTTCTTCTTAAAGGTCAATTATCACTGTAAAGTGGTTATTTCAGAAATGATGTTAGTGACAAAAAGTAGATATCATTAACTAAAAATGCTTGGCATTAATGATTGCTATTTAGAATGTAGTGGCTTTTTTCAAGACTACTGTACTTTTCTTTGCTAAACTGTGCAACTTTTTGGCGCTGAGATTAAAAGCGGAAACCACCGCTCAAAATTGTATTGCAAAGAAGAAATACAAATCAGATACTGCGGAAGTTCAGACACATACTATAAACATGACCGGATTAGATCGCAAACCATTGACAACTAAAAAGAAGGCAAAAAAAAGCAACTAGCTCACCCTTTTCAGACAGACGAAAGATCAGGCGAGGATTCGAAGCCCTAATAGCGGCTGCCAAACTTTCCTCCTTTCCTTTGAAAGAGAGAGTTCTACGAGGCATGAGCCTTATCCGAAGCCTCCCTTGACTGGAGCGCAACCACCAGCTGAATAGCTCGCTCAGATTGAAACCCAGCAGCTCCCCTGGCTGCTGCACACTACAGCCCTGCAGGACCGTATCCTCGCCCAACTCTAGCACCAGTTGCCTGGACCTTCGGAGACTGCTTGGCGAGCCGTTGTTCAGCACCTCGGACAGCACCGGCCGGGTATTCAGCTCTGCAGACAGCGCCAGACGCCCAGCCAGCTCTGGGGACGACCCTGGCTTCAGCACCTTGGACAGTGCCTGGCGACCTTTCAGCATTTTGGACTGTGCTGGACGGCGAGGTTCAGACACTGCCGCCAGGAGCGGTGCGCAATCCAGCAGCAAATTACAGCTGCTTCGGCTCTCCGGGTCTCTCAGCAGGTGCCGCAGCGAGCTGCGGAAAGTGGATGGCACGGAGAAGTCCACTGCTAGATTCTTTCTTTTCAGCCGAGCAGAACCGGGCTCGTGCTTCCTCGACCAGGGGGCCATAGCGGAAAGTGGGGTCTCCTGCAGAGTCTGTGAGCTGAGAAGAACAGCCGTGAGATGGAGAACCAAGGGGCTGGGAACCCTCATCTTAAAAATGACCTGAAACTGGAGATCCCCTTAATAATAATATCAAATCAAGGTAATTGCAGAGAGGTACCTGTCTGCAGTTTTAGAGTCTTTGTCCGCTACGGATTCTACAGTTCAGCTACCTGAAATCAAATAAAACTCTCCCCTCTTTTCACAAGTTTTGGTTTCGCTGGTGGGTCTTGTGCTTGGAGGAAGTTCGTCTTTCAAACTCTCTTTTGTTTTCTTTCAATTTCAGCAACTTTTCCAAACTGCTCGCTTTGAAATGAATAGAGAGCTAGAGAAGAACCACCGGGGAAGAAGTACTGGAGCACTTCCAGTTCCTGTTGCACGCTATGGGTGAAAGTACTGAAATAACCTCAGAGCTGAGGGCTGCGGAGCGCGCCCAAGAAGAAAGGTAAAACCAATAAAATCCACGCTCCACCTTTGGGTAAAATTTGTATATGGTGCGCTTGCCGCGAGAACTACAGCAAAAGGAAATCGGGGTGTAAAAGCGAAGGCGCGAATCGTTGCAAAGTGGGTCCAGAGCGTATGGTCTGTGGTGTTTCAGGTCAGGAAGCCAAGGCTCGGGCTTTGAGCCGAGGGTTTCCCCAACCCCTGCCAGGGCTACAGCTGCTATCTCTCTTTCTCTCTCTTGTGCTCCTGCTCGCTTTTAAAGATATTTCGTAGGCTGCTGAGGGGGAGGAGTGGGGGTGGGACGGGCTTGCACTTTCCCCAAAACGCCGCGGGCAGGGATAGCTAAACTGGGTTGGACGCCAGCCATCCCTCCCCCGCCTTCCCCTTCGGGATCCCTCGGTCCGTCCTCCACAATCCTGCCAGCTGTAGACGGAGCACCCAAGAGCTGCGTCTGCCAGCCAATGAGCGTTTTCCAAGAGATGCTGTCATTTAATTATCAACGGGAGAGGGAGGAATTAGAGTCCTCCATTCAGAAAAGACTCAGTCCTACAGTGGTGTTTGCTCCATTTCACGAGCAAGTGAGTCCAGAGCTCAAGGACTGGGGATTTTCAAGTAATAAATAGAAACAAAACAAAAATGAAACAAGAAATGGCAGACCCCCCCCCCCCCCCCCCCCCCCCCCAATGCTGGAATTTGCGTCTCTCGCCCTACCAGGTGGTGCAGAGAGATTAATTGACTTAGAAACCATGTGCATACGAATTCATTACTCCTAGGAGGTGAGAAGCACATGAGAGAACTCTTTAGAAGCGCTTAAAGCTGCCTAGGATGGTAAAAGATTTCATATTGATTTTCGGATAGAGCATCAGAAACTACTTTATTAACAATAATAATAATAGTAATAATAAACCTTTCTAAATAATCCTAATGTATATATAACCGTGCAAAGCTTAAGTTCGGTTGAGCGGTGGGAGGGGTCGCAATACTCTAAAAGAAACATTGTTTAGGAATAAATCGTGATTTGTAAGTGAGAACCCAGAAGCGACCGGAATAAAACCTACTAAAACGTTGTTTCTAATAGGATAAGCAGCAAACTCAATAAAACAAATGAAAATCTGAGTATGGTAAGTAAGAAATCCATTTGTTGGCCTCGCTGATCTACCCCTAAACTATGTATTTCGTGCAAGGCGGGGCTTGAGTTTACAGAGCAGATGAGGTAGTCCTCGTCAGACTGCAATTCTACTGATTGAACTGCTTTCACATTGAGCAACCGCTGTCATCTTGAAACACTGGGGTCACATTCAGAAGATCATGATTTATGACAGCAGTGTTATCTTCATTGTTACTGATGAATGAATGCATGGCTGTGCTGACCTCAGAATTGTTCAGGAAACTATATTCAAAGCTTAAAATACAACCACTATCTGCTGTTGTGTCTTCAGTATTCACTGCATCGTAAAAATAAAAAAAAGAAAAAGAAAGAAATGTTAATCTGGGTTACACAAGCAAAAACATCAGCGCTAGCAAAATGGGTTTTTTTTTTTTAATTAGGCTAGCAGGCAAAACAAAGAATAGCATTAAGATCCTCCTATTTAGAATCTCCTGTTACCAAAAGAAAAAAAAAAAGAACAATGGGCAGGTCTTGTCCCTCTGTCTATGACGTAATATAGGCAAAGATGTCTGGGGTCCTTTTACAAAGGTACGGAAGGGCTAACATGCAGGTAGGGTGTGCCCAATCAGCACTACAGCTGGGGTAGCACATGTACCTGGTGGTAATTTCAATTTTGGCAAGGACCAAATCCCACAGTAGAAATAATTTTCTACCATGGAGGGCGTTCCCAGCGGTAACTGGCAGCATGCCCGCATTGGCGCATGCTGAATGGTTACTATGTGGGTAGCGCATGAGCCCTTACCGGTAAGTTAATGAGTGGTGATAAGGGCTCAGACTGTAAATAGGCACATGCTAGTTTTAATATTAGCACAGGCCCATTAAAAAAAATCACCTTCTCTCCAGCCACATTAAAAAATGGCCCAGCGCTTGACTAAAAGACGCACCTACACTACTGCAGGCCATTTTTAGCACTGCAAAGGACTCAAATAGGTACATAAGTAATGCCACACTGGGAAAAGACCAAGGGTCCATCGAGCCCAGCATCCTGTCCACGACAGCGGCCAATCCAGGCCAAGGGCACCTGGCAAGCTTCCCAAACGTACAAACATTCTATACATGTTATTCCTGGAATTGTGGATTTTTCCAAAGTCCATTTAGTAGTGGTTTATGGACTTGTCCTTTAGGAAACCGTCTAACCCTTTTTTAAACTCTGCCAAGCTAACCATAAGTACATACAATGCAACCTACACATCTAGCTTCTCCTATATAAGCACACAACTATGGAACTCACTGCCAAAGCTGTGAAAACAACCTACAACCATCTAAACTTCAGGAAATCACTAAAAAACAACCTGTTCAAAAAGGCATACCCTATCAACCCAACATAATTGCCTACAATCTGCAGCACAGCAAAACCAAAGCTCGTAATGGACACTATCCTGCTTATTTTCGAATGAGAAGGCCGTCCATCTTCCGACACAAATCGGGAGATGGCCGGCCTTCTAATGCCGGACATATCGGTATAATCGAAAGCCGATTTTGGCCGGCTTCAACTGCTCTCCATCACAGGGCCGGCCAAAAGTTAAAGGGGGCATTTCGGCAGGGTACGGAAGGTGGTACAGGGGCGTGGTTATGAGATGGCCAGCTTCGGCCAATAATGGAAAAAAGAAGGCCGGCACTTGGCCGGCTTCACTTGGTCCATTTATTTTTAGGACCAAGCCTCACAAAAGTGCCCCAACTGACCAGTGTAAGACTATAACGAGGTTTTTCAGCCTATGATGAATAAAAGGTTGCTCCCTTATGTTGGGTGACTAACAAAGGAGCTTTCCCTAGCGTTTGAGGCTTTTCCTCGTGTAAACCACAACAAGATATACACACAGAGCTATTGGATATTTTGGTGAGCTTTATCATGGATAGACTGTGAGAATTATTTAGGAAATCTAAATCACATTGCATTATTGCTAACAGTAAAATTTACAGAGTTTCCCAACATCTGCCCAAAGTCTCTTACAGTAGAAGAATCAATAATTTGGGGAGTGATGGGCATAGATTTTGTTTTTTTTAAAAAAAACCTAGAGTGTTATCCATATAAAGTGAGACAGAATATTTTCTCCTTTAATAATTATACCCTAAATAATATCTGAGCTTCTAATTACCATGAGCAATGGCTCTATAGTGATCATAAAGAGAGGAAGGGAAAGCAGACCTTCTTAGCAAGTTCCTCTTTGTAAGTAGGAAATGATGAGAGCCAACTATTAACTAAGATGCTGAAAGGGACAGATAAAGTGCTCCTATCCATTATAATACAAAAAATAGGTAAAAATCCTGCTACTGACAATGCAACAGAAGAATTATCTCCACTGTACGATATCAAACACTTTTTCAGCTTTAAGCTTCACCCATTCTGTTAGAATATCAATGAAATGCTTTGATGTCCCCATGCATACCCCCACCCTCCCACTCTGTCAGACTGTCAAAGTAATGCTTTAATGTTTCTCTTATATATACTATCTGCTACCACATTTGCTTATTTCCGATCTGACGGAGAAGGGCAACCTTCGAAAGCTAATCAAGAAATGTATTAAGTTATGTCCAATAAAAAAGGTATCATCTTATTTTCTTTTCCATGTTTTATTTTGTTTGATTTCTATTGATAACCTTTAAGAGTGGACTAACACGGCTACCACACCTCTCAGCTTTAAGGAAAGAACAGCTACTCTCCCCTCCAGCCCTAAGTTTACAAGGTGCCTGTTGCTATCATGTTTGATCAGGATGGATTATTTGGCCCATATAATTTTTGATTCTATAACTCAAAATTTTTGCAAAAATCTTTAAATCTATATTTAATAAGGAAATGAGTCCATGGTTTGCTGGAATATTCACATTCTTACATGCCTGTGAAATGACTGAAATAAACGGTTCTTAAAATATGGGATGTAATTTCCCTGCTATAGTAATCTCATTAAAGATGTCTGAGAATTGATAAAAAATGCACATTTAGGGGCCCTTACTAAACCACATTAAGCACGAATGTGTGTTTAAAGCAGGACAAAAAGACTTAAGGCAAAATGTGCTAAAGTGGATTGTAGTACTTTGCCTGTCAGCATGTGCTAATCACGTGGGAGTTTTTTGGGTAAAAGTGCAGAAGGATTGTGGCTGAACATGCGCTCGTGCACACTCCTCCTGCACTTGTTTGACAGGTCTAGGCTGTCAAAAGCCCAGACCAGTCAAACAGGGGCTGGAGGTCCATGGGACAACCAGACCCCAAGTAGCCCCACCCCGAGCCAAGCGACTACAGACTAATGTTCTGGACTTTGCAAACGAGGGCGGATGGTACTCACAGCGAGTTTGTGATTCAGCTAAGATACCTGCATCAGCAGTGGCAGAATGGAGCTGAGTTTGAAAACCTGGAGGACTGCCCTAACCTGATGGTCCTGGAGCAGTTTCTTCAGCGTTGTCATCCAGAGGTGAGGGAACATGTTCAAGATGACCAGCCCCATACTCCAGGGAAGGTGGCTGAGTTAGCTGACATCTTTATGGCTAATCATCCCTGGTTGGCAAAGAGAAGCCGTTGGCAAAGAGAAGCCAGGAACTAAGGGCAGCCAGGGCCCTACGTCAAATATCCCTGCAACCTCAGAGACAGCAAACCCTCCAGTGTTCCCCAAAATACCTAAAGACTTAGGCATGAATGTCCTTGTTACCACTGTGGGTGTACAGGACATTTCAAAGTGGATTGCCCAGATAATCCCAAGCATGCACTGAAAAGCATTCCAGTTCCTGCACCAGAGCTGGCGGCTTACATGGGTGGCTCCAGTGCCATGAAAGGGGCACACGCAGTTGCTGCAACACAGAATGTTACTGGTCATTCATCAAGCAAGGAAGCAGATGGGTTGCCACAACACTACAGCACTCCAGTAACTGTGAATCAGACCCAGGTAGTTGGGCTGTGGACACTGACTCTAGCATGACTTTATTACGACCAGAACTAGTGCCTGAAGATGCTATTCTTCCAGGGCGCGCTGTGGAGGTAATGTTAGCCAGTGGATCCAGAGAGACTGTACACATTGCTCAAGTATTCCTAGATTGGGGTACCAAGTCTGGATACATAGAAGTAGGAATAATGAAAAACATGCCCGTACCAATGCTGTGTGGGAACTGACATGGATCCAATGAACATTACCCTTGATAAAGGAGTCAGCATTTCCATTATGGTGACCTGTAATCAGGCCTGGTGGCCCAACTCGTGAACAAGCTATTAGATATCACACCAGTCACAACCAACAACAAAGATACACCAGGAGCAGACAATCTTGCGAAATACTTCAATGAGAAAATCGTACAACTACGACTTAAAATACCTGTCAGCATCATTGACTACGCTGAACTCCTTGACTGTCTAGACCCAGACCCTGGTGAATACCCAGCAGGCAGATCCTGGACCAACTTTGAGATATTATCGGAAGATCCCATCTCCCAAACGCTCAAAAGATTTGCCAAATCTCATTGCAAATTAGATATATGCCCAAACAACCTAATGGCATCTGCCCCTTAACAATTTATAACAGATCTAATGAACTACTTGAACTATATGTTACAAAATGGACTCTTCCCGAAGGAGAAAGGAAACATTCTACTCACCCCCATACCCAAAGACGCAAAGAAAAGTGCTAGTGAACTAACCAACTACAGGCCAGTAGCATACATTCCCTTAATAACCAAAATAATGGAAGTAATGGTGACCAAACAACTTACAAACTATTTAAACAAATTCTCAATACTACACAACTCCCAGTCAGGATTTCGGTCCAACCACAGTACTGAAACAGTACTAGTTACTCTAATGACAAAATTCAAACAAATGATCGCAACTGGCAAAAACATACTACTTCTACAATTTGACATGTCCAGCACCTTTGACATGGTTGATCATGGAATACTACTACATATCCTCGAGTACTTCGGAATTGGAGGCAATGTTCTCAATTGGTTCAAGGGGTTCCTAACTGCATGACCATATCAAGTGACATCTAATTCGACTACATCAGCCACATGTATACCTGAATGCAGAGTTCCACAGGGATCCCCCTCTCACCGACCTTATTCAACTTAATGATGATACTCTTGGCCAAACTACTATCAAACTAAAACCTCAATCCATACATATACGCAGACAACGTAACTATCTACATCCCATTTAAACAAGATGTAAAGGAAATCTCCAATGACATCAACCGAAGTCTACATATCATGCATTCATTAGCAGATGCATTTCACCTGAAACTCAATGCAGAAAAAACCAATGCCTAATACTCACCTCTCAACATAACACGAACAAATTCACCACCATTAACACACCAAAACTGAATCTTCCAATTTCAGACACCCTAAAAATTCTTGGAGTTACCATTGATAGACACCTAACACTTGAAAACCACAGTGAAAAACACAACCAAGAAGATGTTCCACTCAATGTGGAAATTAAAAAGAGTAAGACTGTTCTTCCCAAGGACTGCCTTCCGTAACCTGGTACAATCAATGGTACTTAGAGGCATATTTTCAAAGCACTTTGGGAGGCTAACAAGCTCATTTTCAAAGCACTTAGAGGCATATTTTCAAAGCACTTTGGGAGGCTAAGTTCCATAGGTTTCTACGGAACTTTGGGAGGCTAAGTGCTTTGAAAATGAGCCTGCTAGCCTCCTAAAGTTCCATAGAAACCTATGGAACTTAGCCTCCCAAAGTGCTTTGAAAATATGCCTCTAAGTTCCATAGGTTTCTATGGAACTTTGGGAGGCTAAGTGCTTTGAAAATGAGCCTCAAAGTCATCTAGACTACTGCAACGCACTCTACGCTGACTGCAAAGAACAAATAATCAAGAAACTTCAGACAGCCCAGAACACTGCAGCTAGACTCATATTCGGTAAAACAAAATATGAAAGTGCAAAACTCCTACGAGAAAAGCTACACTGGCTCCCACTTAAAGAACGCATCACGTTCAAAATATGTACCCTAGTCCACAAAATCATTCACGGAGTTGCCCCTGCCTACATGTCAGACTTGATAGACTTACCACCCAGGAATGCTAAAAAATCATCCCGCACATTCCTCAACCTCAACCTTCACTTCCCTAACTGTAAAGGTCTAAAATACAAACTAATGCATGCGTCAACCTTTTCCTACCTGAGTACACAATTCTGGAACACGCTGCCGCGCAACTTAAAAATGATCTATGAACTAACTAACTTCCACAAACTACTGAAGACCCATCTCTTTAACAAGGCATACCACAAAGATCAACAAATGTGAACTCCTCTACATATATCTAGTATTGTCTTATTATATTTGCTTGTTATACTAATATCATACTCTTTCATTATCATGTTACCCAAGATCCTTCCATAATACTAATTGTTTATCTTATTATATATTTCCACTATTCATGATGTATTGTAAGCCACATTGAGCCTGCAAGGAGGTGGGAAAATGTGGGATACAAATGCAATAAATAAACAAGCTGAAGCAGCAGAGATCACCTCTCCAGTTCCAGATCCCGAGCCAGTCTAAGTGAAACCAGCTGACCAAGCAGCAGGAGGAGGCACTCCAGTGATTCCAGCAGGACCAATTCCTCAGGTGACCGGGGCCGTGAGTATGGAACACCCTGACTTAACTGACATACCTATTGAGCAAACTGTTGACCCTGATTTATCAGTCACCAGCAGAGACCCTTCCAGATATGAATACTGATATAGGACACAGACATGCTTTTCAAGAAGCACAACACTCTGACCCTGACCTGGAAGCCCTGAGACAGAGGGCTGGTCAGCCAACCAATGAGGCTTGTAAAGTTCGTATCCTATGGAAAGGGGGCTTGTACAGAGAGACTGATACCATTGATCCTAATAGGTCCTGGACAGCAGGCAAACAGCTTATAGTGCCCAAAGCCTACAGAGAACAGCTCTTACAGATTGCACATGACATTACACTAGCAGGACATAAGGGAGTGACACGCACACACACTAGATTGACACAAAACTTTTATTGGCCAGGAGTATCTCGAGCCATGGCTGACTATTGTCGAACCTGTGATAGAGTGTTTCATGAGGGCCAGCAAGTACTTGTTTTAGTCCCAGTATGTCAGATTAAACTTCAGTCTAACTGGGTGGGACCTTACAAGGTCATACGGCGCCTGAATGATACAAACTATGCTATATCTATGGGCTCTCAAGACAGAAAGCAGCGTACCAGTGCACATCCATTTTTGGCCTGAAACCTTACTGCCACCCATTGAGCTAGTGGTAATGTCTCACAGGCTACCCATGTGGTAAGCATGCAGTGCCAACTGCTGTTTACTGCCAGTTAAGCAGCCCAGGGTAGAAAATAGAAAATTATTTTCTACTGCGGGATTCAGAGCATGCCCGATTTGGACTTACCACCTGGCTCACACCAGTTGGATGCAGTCTGAGGTAACTCAGTGACACAACAAGTAAAAGAATAGAACTGAGTTCATCATCAAAGAGTGGCTACACTACAGTAAAGACCAGTTCTACCCTACCTGTCCTGCTTGTCTTGATTAGATTGTAAGCTCTGTCGAGCAGGGAATGTCTTTTACATGTTTAGTGTACAACGTTGTGTATGTCTGGTAGCACTACCTAAATGATAAGTAGTAGTAGTAGTAGGAATCTTTCTGAAAGAGATCTGTAGGCACTGGCTCTGGTGCATGCACACAACTCTCATGACAGTTCATTGTGGATATTCTGAACACCTGAGTGGTCAGAGTGCCCCCAGAAGCAGGCAGGAATAGAAATGGCCTTTACTGTAGCCTGGGAAAAGGCCCCACTCCCAGCTGGCCTACAGCCAGAGAACATCATTGTTCCTGTGGTGGGTGGGGGAGAGTGTCGAGCAACAATGAGCAATGCCACAAAGCCATTCTGTTGGTCCTTGCAGTCTTCCACACCAGCAGAGATGTGGAAGACTGCAAGGACAAGTGGCAGAAGCTGAAGCAGGATGTCAAGGCCAAGGCAGAAAAAGAATTTAGGGAGGTCAATCTCACCCAGATGACCACTGTGGAGCAGATGATGCTGACTATGAGGTGGGAAACCAGGATACCTCAGAAGGTGTGAAGATGGTTGGAATCATTTCTGTCCTAGCAGTCACCAGAAAGAGGGAACAGCCACAACACACAACAAGCAGAGCAACAGGTTTACAGGACCCTGCTTTAACAATGCAGTGTAATATAATGGTTAGTATACAAGTCTGGGAAACCTAAAGTCACAGGTTCAGATCCTGCTGTCTGCCTTTTGATGTGGACTCCTCTCCCCCCAACTCCCTGAAAGGCCATAATGGAGCTAGTTCATCCTTTGAAATTGACCCTTACCTCCCTTTGGCATTTCAGGCCTGCACTGACTCCTGACACTGCAGAGCACTCCCATTTTCCTGTACCTTTTCTCACCTGGATGTGTGGCTGTAATGATTTCCAGTTTTTGAGGTGAACAGTGCATGAAACCCACCTTCTCCTCTACTGTGGGATGTCAGGGCATAGATAGGGTGCTGGCAGACAGTGGGTGTGACAACCTAACATGTTGGTTCTAGCAACTGAAACATGTGTCCCTACTGATCTTGCAGGCCCTGAGTCAGACTCCTGGGTGAAAGTGGGTCCTAGCAGCCTGAACCAGGGGCAGCCCGATTTGGAGCAGGCTGTGACAGCAGAGGACAACATGGCATCCACAGAGGCACAGGAGCAGTCAAGCCATCAGACATCAGCAAGGGAAGAAGAACAGCCACAGTTAGCCCTGGAACCAGTTTGCAGATGGTGCTGGCGAAGCTGAGGAGCCTGAGGAGGAGCCATGGAGGTCACAGAGGGGAGCATCCCACCACAAATGGCATGTGTTCAATCTGGCCTCCAAAATCCTGAAACAGAACCACCTGCTGGTGAACTATCACCACAAGATGATAGATCTGCTCTACCAGGCTGTGCCGTTACAGAAGCACAGCATGGAGGTCAAAGCACTGATAAAATTCCTGAGTGCTGATGGATGCATCATGGCAGTACCCCAAATACCAAGCACACATGTCCACTATCTCTCCCTGGGAATCACATACCACCTGTATGTTCATAGAGTGATAGGACATCCTATTCCTATAGGTGTCCTCCTATGCCTGGAGGGGGGGGGGGGTCTATGGGCCACGAATATGCAGTCAATGACTTCTATGACCAAGGAGAAGTGGTCTATGGAGTAGAACTGGGTTATGTGGTTCTGGTGGGCCTGAACAGTGCTGGGAAAGGAGATGTATTGTGAGGTGTGGGAGAGGAAAGCATCGAACTGGGCCAGACAATTAGAGATGGCAGGTTGGGTGAGGCCTGAGGTGACTGCCAGCACTGACTGAAAGGTGGCAAGAAAGGTGAGGGTGGCTGTAACCTTAAGGTGCACCGGCACTGGATTATTCCTACATGTCCTGGCCTGGAGGTAGGGCCCTATCAAGCTGGTACCTGGTAAGTCACTCCTGGACACAGGTTCAGGAACTGGGCCCTGGGCCGGAAAACTCTCTAATAGGGGTACCTTCTAGCCCTCCCCTCCAGCCTCTCAGCTACATCCAGCAAAGCCTCAAGTGCAAGAGCATTCAGCAGATGCATGCTTCTTATGCAAGTGTCCCACCAACACAGCTGCACCCTACTAATTACACCACTATGCACACCTGCATCTACTGCAGAGCTCAGCACCACTTAGTGAGATACTGACCCAAAAAGTACAAAGACTATGGGACACTTAATGAAATTGCTTGGTAATACTTTTAAAACAAATAGGAGGAAATATTTTTTCACTCAGTGAATAGTTATGCTCTGGAACTCATTACTGGAGAATGTGGTAACAGCAGTTAGTGTATCTGGATTTACAAAAGGTTTGGACAAGTTCCTGGAGGAAAAGTCCATAGTCTGTTATTGAGATAGACATGGGAAACCACTGCTTTCCCCACGATTGGTAGCATCAAATATTGCTACTAACTGGGTTTCTGCCAGGTGCCTGGGACCTGGATTGGCCACTGACGCAGGATACTGGGCTAGATGGACCATTAGTCTGACCCAGTATGGCTAGTCTTATGTTCTTATGTTCCTATTCAATGTTACCATGTAATTAATCTTGCTTAAGTTCATCATGGCATTTTGTAAGCCTAAACCTGTTACTGAGAGAGTATGTTTTGCTTATTTCCTGACTCATAAGGCAAGGGCTGGCTAGGTATGTTTTAACTCTAGAAACAACCTTTCTTTAAAGGTGGTCAGTTCCCAAATAGTGTCAACATATAGCCAAGACCATGCACCATTTGTTTATCTGGTTACAAAAAGGTATATAGCAAAGATGAAACAGAAGACCAGAGATGATTACATTTGAGTTAGGAAGCTAAAATCAGTCCTTCAGACAGAAGAGAAACAGCACAAGACCATTAAGTTTGCCCATGAGGCAACATGTTTGCTGAAGACCTTCTCCCATCATGCTGAGGTACTATTGTTCTTACTTTTTGGCAATACTAAATGTACTGGACTCAGGTTCTCCCTTCTCTGGTAGCTCCAGGGATGTGAGCACCTGCTATTTTTGAGCAAGTGTTCTGGTCAGAATAACAGTTTGGAAAGAAGCCCCGGTTCACCCATTGGTTTCTCCCAGTGATGGCAGCAGTCACAGACCATAATACCTATGAGTCAGTGTGCTCATGAGCTCCTTAGTGACCTTGATTCCTTCTTGTGCACAGGGTTACTGTTCAATAAAGAAATCCATTAAATAGGTAGGCCTTTGTGGAGTCTATGAGCTTGTGGTTGACATACAGGCACTGTGCTCCATCACCACTACAATTACCACTGAAGGGGGTGTCACAGTAACTTTTTGCACAGTAGGATAACAGCTTGAACTAGCCCAGGTTTTTGAATTGCACTCTTTAAAATGCCAAGCAAGTTTTCCATTTATATACTTCCTGCACCCATCATAAAATAATTTTAAAGTACCTTATTTTCTTTTCAAAAGAACTGATTTAAATTTCATTCATGCTAGCTTTATTCATTCCATACTATAGAATACAAAAGCCAGACCAAGAATCATCAAAAGTCAAATCTCAAGAGTAATGTTTTTCAAAAATCAATGTCTATGCAAAAGTTAAAAACCTATCTTGAAAAAATGCCCAACGTGGCCATCCACAACATACTGCCTGTCTCGAGGGCAAGTTTCTTAATTCTGTTTTTGTTGTACAAGGAAAATTACTCTACATATCTAAACATAAAACAACTTTCTATTGTGTCTTACAGCTTCTGTGCTTATTTGATCTGTTCATATTGAGTGCAAACACCTTCTATTGCTTCCCCAAGCTAGCAGCCTCCTACTCAGAAACATCCACTGTGTATTAAGAGACAGTAAGTTGAAACACAGTCATTAACTATCTTTTTTGCAGCTGTTTTTATTTATTTACTAGTAAAAAAAAGCCCGTTTCTCATTGAAATGAAACAGGCGCTAGGAAGGTAATGACCTTCTGCCATTAACGTTCTCCCCCCTCCTCTACCCCCTCCCCCCTCGTCTCAGGATCCCCTCCCCCCCGTCAATGTAGCACCCCTCCCCCTCTCTCTCTCATCTTAGGACCCCCCTCTATCTGGGCCCCCCTGTCCTCCGATGTCCGCGCCCCTCCTCCTCCCATTTCCGCCAGCCAGCGCCTCCCTCTCTCTGTCTCTGTGGCCTCCAACAGCAAGGAGGACATGTACAGGTGCTGTTTAAAAAGTTTTACCTCCTGCTCGTCCAGCAACACTGAAGTGCAGCAAGTACAGACGCCGCTTGTTTCAGCTGTTCCTCTGGTCCCGCTCTCATTTCCTGTTTGCAGAAGGACAGGACCACAGGAACTGCAGAAACAGAAGCGAAACCACAGAGTTCCCTCGAGGGCGGGGCAGTGTCGCAAGTGCGATTATGAACCCTACGAACACTACACGGCTTCACTGCCACGCTGCCATGGAGTCCGCTTCAGAACGTTGGAGGTGCGAATTATATATAGAGATTTTTTTTAACTTTCATATAAGTATTGATTTTGCTTTTTAATTATACTTAGGACCTGATTTTTATTATGATTTGACTGCTTTTTGCAGATAATTCTATAAGAGAATGCACACACTGGGGTCCATTTACTATGCTATGGTAAAAAGTACCCATATAGCGCCCTTATGCAGGATTTTCGTGCGCACTAACCCTCAAATTCTATATATGGTGCCTTAAGTTGTATATACTAATTTGTCTGCATGTCCAAATTACACACACAGTTTAATTGATTAAAAAGCCAATCAGTGCCAATAATTGGTACTTAACCCATTAGTGGCCCTAATTGGCTTTAATTAGAATTTACATGCACAACTTTCTAGGCATGTTCTGTAACACGGTATGCGTAAATTCTAATCTGTGCAGTTGAAAGTGAGCATGGCCATGGGTATGGAATGGGCAGGTTGTGGGCATTTCAGAAAATTATGCACACTATTATGATCTGCGCTAACTTAAGCACAGGTATTTAGGCCTGGTTTTAGGGGGCCTAAATGGGTGCACCTAAATTTCAGGCACAAGAATGGCACATCAGCGTAGTCTATAAACTACACCTAACTTTAGGTGTAGTTTATAAAATCATGCTAACCATGTGGTTTTATAGCGCTGATTTCTAAGGTGCCATATATAGAATTTCCCCCTAAAGCCATTTTTATCGCAACAATTTTGGCCGCTGTCAGTGACAGGGTGCTGGGCTCGATGCTTATGTAATTATGGCCATTTTCCACTTTTTGCATTAATGGCCATGCACACATGGCCATTAAAAAATGACCATGTTAGCACTTATAGATACTTATTTTGTAGACAAAAAGGACTCACATGGTAATCCTGTGCTAATCAGTTAGTGCAGCTACGTTATCGCATGCTGATTAGCACAGAAACACTTACTCTCCGCCCCAGACACACTCATTCCATGCAAAAACATTTTTTCACGTGGTCCATGTGCACTGATTTCAAACTTAGTGCAGGATCCCTGAAAGTGTCCCACAGTAAGCAAGCACTAACACCAGTGGCGTACCAAGGGGGGGGCGGTGGGGGCGGTCTGCCCCGGGTGCCAGTGCGTGGGGGGTGCTCCGCTCCCGCCGCCTCCCGTGGCCATTCCTGCGGCGCCGCACATTAAAAAAACCGGCGAAGCAGCGTCGCAGGCAGCGCCTCGTGCCCTGCTTGTAAAAAAAAAAAAAAAAAAAATCAAATCTCCTTCCTTCTCCTCCTCGTCTTGACGTCGACTCGGGCCTTCCAATCAAATTGGAAGGCCCGAGTCGACGTCAAGACGAGGAGAAGGAAGGAGATTTGATTTTTTTTTTTTTACAAGCAGGGCACGAGGCGCTGCCTGCGACACTGCTTCGCCGGTTTTTACGGGACTGAGGTGGGGAAGGAGAGGGGCGAAAGGGACTCGGGTGGGGGTGTTCAGAGGGGAGAAGGGGACTGGGGTGGGGTCTCAGACAGGGGAGGGGAGAAGGGGACTGGGGTGGGGATCTCAGAGGGGAGAAGGGGACTGGGGTGGGGGTGTTCAGAGGGGAGAAGGGAAGGGGAGGGGAGAAGGGGACTGGGGTGGGGAGAAGGGGACTGGGGTGGGGGTCTCAGACGGGAGAAGGGGAGGGGAGAAGGGGATTGGGGTGGGGGTGTTCAGAGGGGAGAAGGGGACTGGGGTGGGGATCTCAGACAGGGGAGGGGAGGGGAGAAGGGGACTGGGGTGGGGATCTCAGAGGGGAGAAGGGGACTGGGTGGGGGTGTTCAGAGGGGAAAAGGGGAGGGGAGAAGGGGACTGGGGTGGGGATCTCAGACAGGGGAGGGGAGAAGGGGACTGGGTGGGGATCTCAGAGGGGAGAAGGGGAGGGGAGAAGGGGACTAGGGTGGGGGTGTTCAGAGGAGAGAAGGGGACTGGGGTGGGGGTCTCAGACAGGGGAGGGGAGAAGGGGACTGTGGTGGGGGTCTCAGACAGGAGAAGGGGAGGGGAGAAGGGGAATGGGGTGGGGGTGTTCAGAGGGGAGAAGGGGGCTGGAACTGGGGGCTGAAAAAAGGGGCAGAGAGAGAGAGGGGACAGATCCTAGATGGAAGGGGGAGCGAGAGGGAGGGCAGACCCTGGATGGATGGGAGAGGGAGGGCAAATGGTGGATTGAAGGGGCAGAGAGAAAGGGCAGGCAGTGGATGGAAGGGACGGCAGAGAGGGCAGACACTGGATGGCAGAGAGAGAGTGAAGACAGATGCTGGATGGAAGGAAGACGGTGAAAAGAAGATGAGGAAAGCAGAAACCAGAGACAACAAACTGTAAATAAAATATATTTTTTTATTTTTTTTGCTTTAGGATAAAGTATTGTAGATGTGTTAAATGTTTATAATAGAACATGTAAATAAGGTAATCTTTTTATTGGACTAATTTTAATACATTTTGACTAACTTTCGGAGAACAAAACCCCCTTCCTCAGGTCAGGATAGGATACTGTAACAGCACTATACTGTACTGACCCAAGGACGGAGGTTTTGGCCTCTGAAAGCTAAATGTATTAGTCCAATAAAATGGTATTATTTTACTTTCTATATTTGTTTTATTTCTATTTGTTAATTTGTAAAGTGGTGATTGGTACTTGTTAGTTTTTTTCAATTTTACATCTGCTGTCTTTATATTTTGCACAGTACTAGGGGACAGTTTCTGTTTCTGTGGTGTTGCATTGTATGCAGAGTCTGGCATTGGGGGTTCAGTTTAATTTTTGTCTAAATAGAAAGTTTATGATTACTTATTCTATAGTGGATTAGGGTGTATCTGTGTTTGTGAAAAAGACATGGCTTTCAGTTGGCATTGACTGTGCAGGATCTACGATCTGTACTATTCTGTCTGGTTTCGTTTTACAATAGGTGAATTGATGTTCTAGTGCTCACTGTAGTGTTTAAGATGCTTTCCTTTTCCTTGTGTGACTCGTAGAAATGACTGCTTATGGTATGGTAGAATTGCTCTATAGGTCCTGAGTGTTTTGTATTCTCGGCATGCCTAGTACTGGATTTGGGGGGGGGGGGGGGGGGTGTTAAAAAATGACCGGCCCCGGGTGTCAACTACCCTAGGTACGCCACTGACTAACACTTACTGTAGCTTAAGAAAAGGACCTCTTTATGCAGTATAGTTTGTACCCATTTGGTAATATTTAGTCATTTATATACATTTGTGACCACATATTGTATTAATGGCATCTTATAATTTACTGACAGGTGTAAAAGGTACATGTGTAATTGCATCCACTCTGTACCTTCATCAGTCTTTCCTTTCCTTTCTTTGCGATCATCATCATTGAATACACTAGATGCATCCTCATTTCATTTAGTTTTTCTGGAGGAATATAGGAATTCTATTTTTTATATAAAAGGTCCTCAGATGTGGAATGTACTTCCAGATAAAATTTGATCTCTATGGGAATTAAAGGAGTTTAAATCTATGTTAAAGACTGTTTTTTCAGGAAGCCTACAACTTGAGGGATTTTTTTACCAAGCTGCAGGAAAAAGGGCCCTGCGCTAGTGGCAGGGGCCGTTTTTCACACGTGCCAGGGCCCTTTTTACCGCAGTGTGGATAAAAAAGCCCCCCAGACACACATGGCCATGCTGTAAGAGAACTCTTACCGCATGGCCATGCGGCGGGGAGCCATTGAGGTGGTGATAAGGGCTTTGGCGCTAACCCGGCGGTAACCAGGCAATGCGCAGCGATGCCCAATTAGCGCCGGGTTACTGCCGTATAAGCCATTTCCAGGGGTTTTCTTTTTTCCCCAGAAATGCTCAGGGTGGGACTACCACTGGCGGCCACATTGGGCCAGCAGTAGTCCTGGAAGAGTTAGTGGTAAGCCCGCTACCACCGCTCTGTAAAAGTGCCTCTCAATGCACTATAATTATATTATATGGTGCTTCTTCAAGGTACAGTAGATTGAATTTTAAATTGAGCTGCTGAATGAGAGTCAACTACAGTTTTTTGTGTCTCTTATTTTTAAACATTCCCTTTTGGGTTAGATTTATTGATGATATCTTTTTCACGGGAAGGGTCCAAAAGTGGTTTGGATCAATTTCTTGAGTAGTTGAACACTTGCCACGCTGCATTGAAATTCACTATGCAATGGAATCTGATCATAATACCTTTTTACAATACAATAGCTGACATCCAGGTGCCCTCAAAGTCTTCCTGTTTCCCAGTTCCTCTGTTGTAGGAGATTATGTTCTACAATGGAGGAATTTCGTAAACAGAGCAGAGACCTGAAGACAAGATTATATGATAGAGGGTACCCTGAGAAAATTGTTAAAAGAGCTTATCGGAGGGCAAGATTTAATGATAGAGATTGGCTGCTGAAATATGTGCAGTGGAAAATACCTAAAGATGATATTCTAACATATGTGCTACGTTATACTAATTCAGTGACCCAATTGGTGAAAATTTTTAAGCGTCATTGGAATATCATTACCACTGTCCCTGGATTTATGAATCGTAAGCTGTGAATGATGTTTAGCAGGGGGGAAATTTTGAAAGAACTTTTATGCCCTTCTGATATACATAACATTTGTATTTTATTGATTTCAATCTGTTTTAAATTATTATTTTAAATCATTGTTTTGTTTATTTTAGACCTCTGACGCAGGCCACTGTCTGAAACATGGTGCCATGTCGGGTATTATAAGAATAAAGCTCTTTTTCACCATTTTTCCATCTTCCTGTTATTCTTTGGAAGTGCCTTTCTGGTCACACTACTCCTTTGTGTGGACTCTTATACATGGTGGACCTGAGTCTTCTGCTTCTGTGGTCTTCCTTCCCTTCTGATATACATGCCAGAAGGCGCTATGACGATGATCGGTACTGAATTTAAAAATCTACAAGATGGTAAAATTTATAAGTTGAAATTTAATACTTCCTGTAAAACATCTTTCATTGCTTATGTTATTCAATGTATCTGTGAAAAACTATACATTGAACAAAATTCAGGTTCTTTTAATACAAGAATGTTAGAACACAAAAGTACCATTATCACCCATAAAGATACTCCTCTAGCAAATCATTGTAGAAAGTTTGTTCATGATTTTTTTCTCACTAAAATGTATGGTGTTCAATTGGGTGGTCCCACATAAACACGAGGAAGACAGACAGAAGCATTTTTTACAGTTAGAGCAGCAGTGGATATTTAAATTACAATCATTGGAACCGGTAGGATTGAATGGTAAGATCGAGTAGTGTCAGTTCTTCAGATCAATTGAGCCTTTTGGAAATGGTTTTAAGTCTATCTCCTCTTTCCTCTTTATGACTGGATGTTTCTCCAGTGGCGTCTATTTGAAAATGTCAGACGCCATTCTGGAGTAGTGAGTCTTAGTAAAGCAGTGAAGAATGTTGTGCTGATTACTGTAAGTAAGTGTGGATTTCTATTGGATTGTCCAAGCTACCTAAGATGAATCTTCTAACTTGTTTTGTGTTTTGAAGGTGCTCATAGCTGAAGTGGCCCTGCTAATTCCTGACGCAGTGTTTCAAAATGCTGGCCATCATTAGAGGCAGGTGGATAGCCACAGAAATGCTGCTATGAAATAGTCATTCAAACATAAGTTGTGTTTTATCATGAAAATCATTATCTTAAATAGAGTGATACGTGTTGAATTTTATTTAGCTCTGACACAGGAGGTTTTTTATGCCTACGATTACAACAAATCCTATAAAAGACTCTGAGAGAGTCGTAGCTCGCTGAGGCTTTTTCCTTCCTGTGATTTCAATAGATTTTTTTGCACTATGTGTGTTTTCTGTGAGGATTGATATATATAGACTGAAGTACCTCACTTCCTTCAAAAATGTATTTGTTTGACGGTTTAAAAGATTGTACTGTCATACTCGCTGATAATATGATTGAAGATTGTTTGTTTTACTTTGTTTTATATTTTATCTTTGTTTTATAATGTCATTTCAATTATTATGTATGCAAGGATGTACTCCGCCTAGAATTAGCAAGTAGTGCGGAATATAAATGTTGAAATAAATAAATAATGTGTTAAACCAATGCAGTGTACTTTGGTGATAGGCAAGAACTTGGGTGAAGCATTGGCGGAGCACACAAGAATGCACATAGGTTATAAAATGCTATGATTTACAAGCAACCTTGCAAAATATAGGCAGAGATATTTACACCAGCTATAGGGCTGGCCTAAATGTCCTCACCTGCAATATAGAGGAGTGGAGGAGTGGCCTAGTGGTTAGAGCACCAGTCTTGCAATCCAGAGGTGGCTGGTTCAAATTCCACTGCTGCTCTTTGTGATCTTGGGCAAGTCACTTAACCCTCCATTGCCTCAGGTACAAACTTAGATTGTGAGCCCTCCTGGGACAGAGAAATATCCAGTGTACTTGACTGTAACTCACCTTGAGCTACTACTGAAAAAGGTGTGAGCAAAATCTAAATAAATAATAAGAAGAAAATATTGGCATAAGCTTCCTAAAGGAAAGTAGACAACCAGGGGCCCCGTTACAGAATTACCGTCTACATGTCATTTGGGTTGAATAAAGTAGGCATGAATGAAATTTAAATCTATTTCCTTGCAGCAAAATAAGGTTTTATAAACATATTGTGAAGGAGGTAAAACTGCCTGGGTACCTCAATAGATAGTTTATGATTCAAAGATTTCATCATGCCATGGTACAGAAACTACCAAAAAAATGCAATCGTAGGAGCAGAATCTGAAAAAAAAGGTAGATGATTAAATTAGAAAGAACTAAGAATCGATATGGATTGGAAAAGAAAGATAAGTAATTCATGTAACGATATGTAAAAAGTGGCCAGACAACAGGAAAGTGGAAAAAGAAAACAGAATGAAAGATAATGTACAGAAAACACAAAGGAGTGGGTATAAGACCTAACAGAAAGAGAGAGCAAGAAAGAGAATGAGATTGGGAGATATGGATGCAGCACTATAGAGAAAAAAAGGAAAAGAGGATATAGAAAATGGGGGAAGAACAATATAAAAATAGATCCTGAAAGGCATTAAGAAAACTGACCCCTCAAATAGGACACAGAGTGGAGAGGTGAGAAATCAGTGTTTAGGGATTTTGGTCAGTGCCATTAGAGTTTCAGTGAAGAGGACTTCCCCACTAGCATGGGTGCCTGATGGCAGCAGCAGGCAGGGGGGGGGGGGGGTCAAAAGGATTGGCGGCAGGGGGGGGGGGTGGCCCATGCCCCCGTGGCCCCATGTAGCTACACCCTGCCTTGGGGGTAAGCGCTCAAGAAAAAGATCTGGTTGGCATTGTAGATAATATGCTGAAATCTTCTGCTCAGTGTGCAGAGGCGGCCAAAAAAGCAAATAGGATGCTAGGAATTATTAGGAAAGGGATGGTGAATAAGACCGAAAACACTATAATGCCTTTGTATTGCTCCACGGTGCATCCGCACCTTGAGTATTGCGTTCAGTTCTGGTCGCTGTATCTCAAGAAAAGGTTCAAAGAAGAGCGACCAAAATGATAAAGGGGATGGGACTCCTCTCATATGAGGAAAGTCTAAAGAGGTTAGGGCTCTTCAGCTTGGAAAATAAACAAATAAGAGGAGATATGATTGTGGTCTACAAAATCCTGAGTGGATTTTTGGAACGTGTGGAAATAAATCAATTTTGTACTCGCTCCAAAAGTAGAAAAGCTAGGGGACATTTGAGGAAGTTACATGGAAATACTTTTAAAACAAATAGGAGGAAATATTTTTTCACTCAACGAATAGTTAAGCTCTGGAACTCTTTGCCGGAGGATGTGGTAACAGTGGTTAGCGTATCTGGGTTTAAAAAAGGTTTGGACAAATTCCTGGAGGAATAGTCCATAGTCTGCTATTGAGACAGACATGGGAAGCAACTGCTTGCCCTGGGATTTGTAGTCTGGAGTGTTGCCATGATTTGGGTTTCTGCCAGATACTTGTGACCTGGCTTGGCCACTGTTTGGAAAACAGGATACTGGCCTAGATGGACCATTGGTCTGACCCAGTATAGCTACTCTTATGTTCTTATGAATTGTGTCATCAGCAAATTGTACTTTCTGCCCACTAGACCCATGCCCTACCCACTCAGGAAAAGAATACAGTAGAACTTTACTCTGGCCTTATGGCCTAGCTTTTTAACAGGAGATGTTTGGCCCAGAAAATTGAAGAGTGTTAGAGTAATCATGCAGTCCCACTTTTACAAAAGGAATTGTGAAGAATTTGACTTGATTAGGTGAAACCTAAGAACACACAAATCTTGTTGTGTTTGTACCCCTGAAGTCACTGCAGGACAAAACATGGGTGCCAGGCCAGGTGATTCTTAGTGTTTAGAATAAAGGACATCAGATTTGTAACTTGCTCTTTTGTTTCCTGGATGATTTTGCGAGCTGACCATAGCTCTGTTTTTGTCTGCTTTGTACTGGTGTGTCTACTGAAATTACAGTTAAACTGCCTGCAGTTAATTCAGAACACTATGGGCCAAATTATTTATTTATTTCTGCATTTATACCCAATATTTTCCAATCTAGTTGTCAGTTCAATGTGGCTTACATTTTGATTTAAATAGATCAGTTACAAAGCTGCTGTATTAGATGCAGGCTTAGATACAAGGTTTGAAGTGTTGGAACATCTCTATTTGTTACCTATAAGTTTTTAGGGCTGAGTTTAAGATCAGATTATGATATTATCCAGTTTGTATATCACCATTGCCCAGATAAGTTTGTCACTGCCACTACCTCCCTGGCAGTGTCCGGATAGCTCCTAGGCAGTCTGTGATGATTTTCAAGTCTGTGATGATTTTCAGTGGCACTATTTATTTATTTAGGGATTCGTTATGCTGTGGTATTATGTGCTTACTATAGCTTAAAATGGTTTACTGCAGTGGTGTAGCTACAGGGAGCCATGGGGGCCTGCCCCCCCCCCCAAAATTGGCTCTAGGATCCCTGATTTGGCTGACGGGGTTCCCCAACCCCGACCAGCTGAAGCTTTTGTCCTGCACTGGTCTCGCCGCATTGCCTACCCTGCTCTTCTCAGTTTCATTAAAACGAGCATGCATGGTGCGACTGAGAACAGAGCAGAGCAGGGCAGGCAATGGGAGACCAAAAATGCTTCAGCTGCTGGGGGTTGGGGATGCCTGCCAGCCAAGGTACCATCATGCAACAGAGGGAGGCGGGCTCAAATGCGCCCCACCCCACTTTGGGCTCTGGCTCCCCTCCCCGTCGAGGTCTGGCTACTCCCCTGGTTTACTGTGGGACACACTCAGGTGTCCTGCGGTAAGTTTCAAATCAGTGCACTAATTTTTGTTGGAGGGGGCATGTCTGGGGGTAGACAGTAGGCATTCCTATGCTAACTAAGGCCATTTTATGTCTGCAGTAAAAATGGCCTTAGCACATGAGAAAAGCCTATGTAAGGGCACACTAAGGCCACTTTTTACTGCAGCTTAGTAAAAGGACCTATTCACTAAAAAATGAAAAACAATTATCATTTTTAGTCAATAAACTACAAATAACTCACAGTAGAATCTTGAGTCCTCCAAAGTCCTTGAAGTCTGTATAAAGGAGTACACAAAAAAAACTCCTTTGTCACACTGTTTCATTGGTGTGACATAGAAAGCACATAGAACCACCAGCATCCTCCCCTGCCTGATATGGCTTTGAAACCAACTGGTGATGTCACTGATGGGTGGAGCATCTATTCATCCCAGTACGGGGGTTACAGCAAATGGTCCTGGGGAACAATCCACTCAGCTGCACCAATCTTTGGATGGCCCTGGTTGCAAGGTCTTTCACGGGCTTTGGTGGAAAAAGTACCCCAATCCAGCATCCTCCCCTGCCTCATGTAGTTTTGATGCCAACCAGTGATGTAACTGATGGGCATAGCCTCTGTTCGTCCAGTTACAAAGTCAGCGGTCCTGGGGAATAATCTTCTCAGTTGCACCAATCTCCAAATGGCCCTGGCAGCAAAGTGTTTCACTGGCTTTGGTGGAAACAATACTCCAATCTTGCATCCTCCCCTGCCTGATATGGCGTTGTGCCAACCAGAGACATCACTGGTGGGTGTAGCCTCTGTTCATCCCAGTACAGGGATCACAGCAGGTGGTTCTGGGGAAAAATTCCCTCAGGCTTTTCACTGGCTTTGGTGGAAACATCTAGATAGTGCTAGAGAAAATCAAGAGATAGCCCCAGGCCTATCCAGATAGCAGGTACTACCTGTATAAATGGCTTTGAATACCAGGCTGAAAGTATTCTACTGTGAAACCTTTGACTTACTGTAATAGGTAAAACCTGTACGCTATCCATTCCATATCATAATCATAAAAAAAGGTTCATGACTATTTATTTATAGCCTATGGTATCAGCACTCAGAAATACTGCCTGTAGGGCACTGGTAGAGAGCTTTTGACATTGTGGATGTTTGCAAGGGAGAGAACATACTTGTATCATTGTAGCTTTTGTTTGTTTTTATTCCAAACAGTTTATTGAGTGTGATGAACAATCGGCAATACAACTTGACAGTACACGCAAAGGAACAGTGTTCATATATCATAAAAAAAAACAGGCAGTACAAAGCAAAAAGACAATAATGGAGCTTCCAAATTACAGTGAGACATCACAGTAACATACAAACCAATATACATTACAATCATCTTTGTTTCAATTGTCATCTGTAGGTCTCTAAACCTACAGACTCTAATGAACTCCAAATTCCATAAATTATTTATTAACTATTATGCATAACTTCCATTTTACATTAAAGAGGGTGTTCTGGTCACGGGATGGTCCATCACTGGATTTGCACCCGGAGCCCTCACAAAGCACTTACTTTTTTCCCTGTTCTCTCCCTACTCCGCTCTCAGCATGCACACACTTCCTCAAGGAAGCTGATTCTCTCTGAGGAGGAAGGGATTTTCCTTCAGGGCCCTGGCAAAGAAGTCCTTCTAAACAGTAACTCGGAAACAGATATGGGATGCTCCAACTCTCCTTACTGTACTTAAGTACAAAACAAATAAAGGGCTATTCTATAACAGAGTGTCTATACTTAACATCATTTGAGAGTGTAAATATATAGAACACTGTGTACAATGTACACTTACCATGAAAGTAACAGCAGGGTGACACAATTTTGTTCTGTAATGGCACCTAAATGGCACAGTGCATAAATGCAAAGGGGTGTATGCATGAGTGGGACATGGGAAGGGCTTACAGAACTTACAGAATATTAAAATTTATATGCATTCCTGCTGCATTTCCATGACCACAATTATACCAAGTATATGGCTTGGTGCAACGTTGGTGCATTTATGTAAGGCGAGCCAATACAGGGTGGACCAACCAGGGGCTGGAGCAATGGGAGAAGAAGGGCTGGATTAGAGAGCAGTAACAGTTCTCTGTTCTGCTTCAGGCTCCCTCTTGCCTATGGGTTGCACAAAAGGAAGTGACTGGAGCTTCTCTGAAGTTTGAAAAGAACTATGACCATTCTCCAAAAAATTAAGCTCTGGAAATAGATGATAAGGCTATCTGACACTGTAATGAAACTAATGCAGTTTCCAGCTCCAAGCAGGGTTGGTGCATTTATGTAAGGCGAGCCAATACAGGGTGGACCAGCCAGGGTCTGGAGCAATGGGAGAAGAAGGGCTGGATTAGAGAGCAGTAACAGTTCTCTGTTCTGCTTCAGGCTCCCTCTTGCCTACGGGTTGCACAAAAGGGAGTGACTGGAGCTTCTCTGGAGTTTGAAAAGAACTATATTCTTCCATACCATTCTCCAAAAACTTAAGCTCTGGAAATAGATGATAAGGCTATCTGACACTGTAATGAAACTGATGCAGTTTCCAGCTCCAAGCAGGGACACGTTAACAAGGAGAGCTTGTAGGACCTTCCCATGACCCACAAGGCCTTTGAATCTCTGTCTTTGAAAATACAGCATGTGGTGGTTGTTGCTTGCCAAACTCAACAAATAAACATGAGCTGTAAAAAATGTTATTAAGTTCTGAATCTGAGCCCTTAGAGGGCCCCTGTTCATACATAACTCAGAGATGCATTGTACAAAGTTAATCAGCCCAAAGTAAATTATCCCACGCAGTCTATGCATAGTTGCATGAGCCTCTGGGAAGAAAAGCTTAGGATAAGTGGCTCACAGTCAAGTCAATGCAGGGAACTGAGGATGTTAACTGCTGCACACACTGGGCCCACTGGCATTTGACTGTCTACTGGCATTTAGTAAAAATAGACAGATTTATGTTGGGCTTGGGGAAAGTGTGGGGCAACAGAAGAGGGAATGCAAGGACGCTGCATAGAAAAACCCATCAGTCATGGAAAAGCATGGGTGCTAATTTGCCACAGGGAAAAGCATATTTGTGAAATGTTTGCTTGTAACCAACCATGGGGTATGAAGAGCTTCTGTTTTTGCATTGTATCGCTGATATAAAAATATGTGTTTTATTTTTCAGTAGCTGTACAAATTCATCGGATGATTACTTTTGTTTTATTTTGTTTTTTTAACAGTTACCTTTGGAGCCAATAAATTGGTAGTGCCTGATGTAACACAGATTACACAAGAACTACATTAAGGAATTATCATATAGAGTCCATTAAAAAGGGAGGCATGGATATTCAAAGGCATTTGCATGTGACCCACTAAGCGAAAAGGTGCCAAAAGTGGGGTATGTGCAGGTACCTGCAGTTTTTAGGCTATAGAACAAGAAAACCATCAAAGTTGTGAAAATAATTCCATAGTCCCAAACTTACCCCTCCAAACTTTTATAGCCTTTATCTCTGCTATTTGTAACACCATTGTTGGTACCTAGCTCTATTGTACTGGGCCAGAGGATTTGTATAATCACCTTTTGGGAGAAACAATATCAGGTCACTCCTATAAATTAGCACCTCAGTCTGGGCACCCTGATGCCATGAGCTAAGTGCCAATTCTACAATGGCTTCTTGATGCAAAGATTCCATTACAGAATACCAGCATAGGTCACCATGGGCACACCATATCCATAGCAGGTATAAATTGTTGTGCCTAGTGATATTGTATAGTATTCTATAAACTACACACCTAACTGGGAGACATACCCATAGCTCACCCATGCTCCAACCACAGGTATGTCCCCTTTGCCATGGCACTTAGGCTCTACCTTATAAAGTAGAGCCTAGTGCACATCGGTGCCTAACTGTTAATTAATGGTGCCTTTGACACATGTAAGAGGTGAGTACCTCTAGGCATCAGTTTATAGAATTGCCCTATATGCAAATACATTCCTACAAATAACATGTTCAAAAGCAGCAAATCTGTACATAAACCAAGTGTAGGAGAACCCTTGGTTTTTAGGCTCATGTACCATAGATGATGCACAAGTTACTTTTTTGTTTCTTGATAATTTGCTGCAGATTGTGAAATGGTTTTCTCTTATTGAGAAAAAAGAAAAAGATCAATACATATAGATGAAAACAATGACCCTGCTAATGCTTTAATGATCAGGGATTTCATCACCCCTTGTTAACTGACAGTTAGAGGAGTAGCCTAGTGGTTAGTGAAGTGGACTTTGATCCTGGGGAACTGAGTTCAATTCCCACTACAGCTCCTTGTGATTAAAAGCTAGAAACTGGCAAAAGAATTGGTTGCTAGTTGACCAAGGGGTAAAAGGGGCAACCAGGGAAGACAAAGCCATAGTGGAGAGATTAAATGAATTCTTTGCTTCAGTCTTCACACTACCTCCTAAACAGTGACTCTCCAATTTCCTCTGAAGTCTTTCATGAGGTACTTTGTCAAACGCCTTCTAAAAATCCACATACACAATTATCAACCAGCTCACCTTTATCCACATGTTTGTTCACCCCTTTAAAGAAATGTAGTAGATTGGTGAGGCAAGATTTCCCTTCACTAAATCCTTCATGATATAGTAACGTGGTAACATAGTAGATGATGGCAGAGAAAGACCCGCATGGTCCATCCAGTCTGCCCAACAAGATAAACTCATATGTGCTACTTTATGTGTATACCTGACCTTGATTTGTATCTGTCATTTTCAGGGCACAGACCATAGAAGTCTGCCCAGCACTATCCCCGCCTCCCACCCACTAGCCCCGCCTCCTGCCACCAGCTCTGCCACCCAATCAACGCTAAGCTTCTGAGGAACCATGCCTTCTGAACAGGATTCCTTTATGTTTATCCCACACATTTTTGAATTCCGTTACCGTTTTCATCTCCACCACCTCCCGCGGGAGAGCATTCCAAGTTTCCACCACTCTCTCCGTGAAAAAATACTTCCTGACATTTTTCTTGAGTCTGCCCCCCTTCAATCTCATTTCATGTCCTCTAGTTCTACCGCCTTCCCATCTACGGAAAAGATTTGTTTCTGGATTAATATCTTTCAAATATTTGAATGTCTGTATCATATCACCCCTGTTTCTCCTTTCCTCCATGGTATACATGTTCAGGTCAGCAAGTCTCTCCTCATACATCTTGTAACGCAAATCCCATACCATTCTTGTAGCTTTTCTTTGCTCCACTTCAAATCTTTTTACATCTTTAGCAAGAAATGGCCTCCAAAACTGAACACCATACTCCAGGTGGGGCCTCACCAATGACTTATAGAGGGGCATCAACACTTCCTTTCTTCTGCTGGTCACACCTCTCTCTATACAGCCTAGCAACCTTCTAGCTACGGTCACCGCCTTGTCACACTGTTTCGTCGCCTTCAGATACTATCACCCCAAGATCCCTCTCCCAGTCCGTACATATCAGTCTCTCACCACCTAACATATACATCTCCCGTGGATTTCTACTCCCTAAGAGTTGGACCCAATTGGATAGAGAAAGCTACTGATAATCTGTAGGCTCATTCCTTACTATACACATGGTTGCCACATGCATTTAGACTTCCTAAACAATGCGTTACCAAGGCCAGTCCTAGATGGCCACAAGCAGGTATGGTTTTCAGGAGAAGCATGTCATACCTTGTTCATAGATTACATGTATGAATTCAAATATATCATTTGTATTGAAGGATCTCATAGGCTGTAGAATTTTGTATTCCTCTTGAGACATTTCTTGATATCTGAAATACAATGCTGTGCTCTATAAAACAGCCTCCTCATCGTCAAATGATGTAGTGCTTTATTGGCAGTGAGTGACATAGGCAGTCGGTGGCCCAACTGTTTGGGGAGGCTAAGGGGGTGGGGTTAGGGGTGGGGCCAGGGGTGGAGCTTACATCCATAATTGTCTGTCAACACACAGAAAAAAAATAACTAAAAATAAAATAGTCACAATTAATACCCTTTATTAAATTTATATATTAGATATGTATCATATGTCAAAGAATAAAGTGGTTGCTCAAAGCATATACTAACCACAATCGCTTAACTGCAAAACACTATGCACAACTTTGTGCAAAAACACACTCAGAACCTTACTGTACCATAAATATTACACTGGGCAGAACCTAATCCACCAATATACCACCCATACAGAAAATGCAGACCATCAACAATGTGAAACAAGGGATCATAATATCACAATTCTCATGTAGAGCCACAAAACACCCTTTTAGGGTGGATAGTGTTCACAATGAGCTCCTTTTATTAATGACCATATGTAGATCCTTCAAGAAGTAGTGTGTCATGATTTAGGCTCTACACCCTTTCTGATGTTTTGGTGCCAGCTCAGTAAGGCCAACACACCATCTCTCCACTGCAAAACACTATACACAAACTTGTGCAAAAACCCACTCATAACCTTACCTAACCATAACAGCACTAATTCCAAGGACAGGACGAACTACAACCTTATGCATGGAAAGGCAGCACTGTAATTACCCCGGGCTCTAAAACACCAGTACACTAGTATACTACCTAACGAAAAAAAAACAACAAAACAAAAAGTGCTGCAAATACTACACATTAGCAGAATATTGCACCTTGATCACACATGAAAAACACATGACAACAGATATGACACAAGGAACTAGAAATAAAAAAAATATGAAGGCAAAATACTGAACTAGAAAGTTACCTCAAGAAGTTAGACTCGGCATGCAGCAATACTAGAAAAACTGAAACTTACATGCAAAATATCACAGATGCACATTTCCAAATGCTGACATATTCCAATTAATAAATTCTGAATAAAAATACTTTTTTCTACCTTTGTTGTCTGAGCATTTAGTTTTTCTATTCGCTTTGGTCCTAGTGTCTTCTGTTTTATGCAGTGTCTTCTTTCCATTTGATATTTTTTCTCTCACCATGTCCACCATCCTCCTGTGTCCTTATGCATCCTGTCTACCATCTGTAGCCCTGTCCCTATCCTTCCTCCAGTTTCAGCATCTGCCTTCAAAGTGTTCTGATCCAGCCCTTAAATTCACCAGTTTTCCCTCCATCCATATCCATCATTTCTCTTCACTCCCCTCCCCTCCAGCCATGTGCATCTACTTCCTCTGTCTTCTCTCCCCTCCATCCATGTCCAGCATTTCTCCTCTCTTCCTTGCCCTCCACTCCATGTCCAGCATTTCTCCTCTCTTCCCTCCCCTCCATCCATGTGCATCTCCTTCCTGACTTCCCTCCCCTCCATTCATCAATTTCCAGCAACTCTCCATTCTCCCCTGCCCTCTCCTCCATCCAATACAGACAGAGAGGGCAATACAGTATACAATCAGACAAACCAAAAGAAAAAAGCAACACTGGGCCTTCAGAACTAGGACAACAGGAGTACTTTATTAATTGGTCACCAATTAATAAAGTACTCCTGTTGTCCTAGTTCTGAAGGCCCAGTGGTGCTTTTTTCTTTTGGCTCTCCTCCATCCACCCATATCCAGCAAATTTCCTCTCTCCCCTGCCCCCATTCATCCATCCATGTCCAGCAATTCGCCTCTCTCCCCTGCCCTCCCCTCCTCTCCCATCCAGCGATCTCTTCTCTCCCCCTGCCCTCCCCTCCCATCCCATCCCATCCATGTCCTGCAATCTCTTCTCTCCCCCTGCCCTCCCCTCCTCTCCTGTCCAGCAATCTCTTCTCTCCCCCTGCCCTACCTCAACTCCCTGACAGCCCTCCTCTCCATTCCTCCCCCCCCCCCCCATGCGTTTAACCCTTTTACTTTCAGGCGCAGCGACGGCAGTGAAGAGGACAACACAGCGGGCTGCCTGCTCGCCTCCAGCTTCTCCCTTCCCTCACACAGTGTCCTGCCTTCTGTGATGATGTATTTCCTGTTTCTGCAAGGGCGGGGCACTTTGTGAGGGAAAGGAGAAGCTGCAGGCGAGCCCGGTAGCCCGCTGTGTTGTCCTCTTCACTGCTGTCACTGCACCTGAAATTAAAAAGGGTTAAACACGTGCAGGGGGGGAGGAATGGAGAGGAGGGCTGTCGATCGGGGAGCTGAGAGCGGGAAGGAGTGGAGGGACCGTCCGAGAGCTGCCCGGTTGCAGCACCACTACACCAGGCAACTCTGCGTTTGGGGGGAAAGTAGCCGTGGGAAGGTCACAGTTGGGCTGGGGAGCCGAAGCCTCTTATACGGGGCACCTGAGTGATGAGTTAAAATGAAAACTCCTGCTCCTTTGAAGAAACAAAGAATGCAGAGCTGTGGTTTCCAGATCCCTTGTGGAAACCCCAAAATAGAACCCACTCAAGTTTAGAGATAGAAGGAGAGAGTCCTGTGAGTGAGAACTATCTTCCAAGACATTGAGAAACGCTGAACTCTTTCTCCCGCCCAATGACCTTGGGATCCCAGTAGAGAAACATACAGCTCCTATTCTGTATGCTTCTTAAGATGCAACTGGTCAAACTCTCTAAAAGCTCAAAGAATGTCTACATACTATTACTGGAAAAATCCATTCAGGTAACTCGCAAGATGAGCATTCTTATAAATTGACTGTACCCCCCCCCCCCCCCCCCTCTCTCTTCACTATACAAAAACATGGCCTGTTTAAAAGGGATACTTTAATTTAGTGGTGAACTTAAGGGGTCCTTTCACAAAGGATTAACACCATAATTGAAGGATGTGTGCTAATTAATTACTTTGGATTCAGTTACCTAATAACATTTGATAGATTTTGCATATGACCTGATATTGAATGTTTTCCAGACTTCAGCAAGGGTGACATTTTGAGGCATCAGCTGGACAGTTCATTCCCCCTTTGCAGCATCCATTATGGTTAGCAGTGAACAGTGTATTTTTTCTAGCAAAAAATGTGGCAGTATTCAAATGCCAGGCCACCCTTCAGGGGCGGGGTGATCACTGAGGGACCCACCTCACAATAGCCAGGCCCCCTGCAACCAGTCATAGAATCAATGACAAGGCAGAATTGGTGTGTAGAGCCTGCGCTGTTTTATTAAAACTTGGGGTCCGGTAGAATGAGTGAAGTTTTTAAGTACAAGTAGATTGCCCTTTGAAGCACACTGCCATTCTCACTGCCCAAGGACTTACCACAAGTGTCAGGCACACTTTCAGGCCAAAACACTGAAGGAACCATATCCAAAAAGCCACTGAGTAGGAAAGTAAGTCAGATGAAACTTTGTCCATTTAATTTTATTCAGATATGCAGCCTAAATCCACTCAGACTGAATTTTTGGTCTAAAGTTAACTAAGATAAGTTGTCTAATTAATATTAGGTCTGCTATTTGAGGCAGCCAAAGAGCCAGACCCATTTTTAAGGGTACTTGAGCTCAAAGTTTGTGTGTGGGGGGGGGGGGGGGGGGAGACACAAAATTAATTCCAACCCCATCCTTGCCCTACTCTCTCTGTTTCCCCTCCCCCTGCAACCCAAAATACCTTCATCTGCTGGTGGGGGATTCCCAAGCCCCACCAGCCAGAGAGGTGTGCCAATGGTGGAGGACCTTTTCAGCTGGTGAGGTTTGGGGTTTCTCACCAGCCATATTAGCAGACTCCCAGTGCTGGAATTTTAGGAGGCTCAAACCCAAAGAGAGGTGGCCCAGACACCAAGGGACCCTCATGGCTATACCACTTACCTGAGATACTCAGGTAACTTTGGCTGGTCAGTGCTGGCAGCTGAAAGTGGAACCACACACCCAGAATGCTTCCAGTCCTGACTTTTTTTTGGGGGGGCTGTATAAATTTTGTCTGGATAACAATTTGCCTTTGCAAAAGTATCTAGTGAGTAGGAGTAAATTTAAATGTCTGGTTTTGTCCAGCTAATTCCGAATGTTATCCAGACAAATCCTTTGAAAACAGACCTCAATGAGCTCAATCAACCCATATATGGGTGGAATGGAAACTAATATCACATTCTGCCTTTCCCCCATATAAAGATATCCAGGACTCCAAACCAAACATAAAGGAATAAGATTGTTTGATCCCACTCAGACCTAGATCACAACTGGTAGCTGGGGGTGGCCATTTTGAATTTTCCCAAAGCACCCTGGCAGCAACAATTGTGAATAATGAGACTATCAGGCTGGCCTACTTATCCAATTATATCCAATAAGTACAAGTACTTGAAGGTATTGATGGGGAATTGAGATAGATATCTCTCCCTAAAATATATCAAAACAAGCATAATAAACAGATTTCCTACCATACTCCAGCGTTCTAGTACAGTTCTGCAGATGTGGGCACATAATGCATTATTATACTAAAATTGCAGTACAAGATGCTGAGGGTTGTCATTTTCTAATTTAATTCTACCATTTCCTACAACAGCCATTCTGGCAGCCTGGTATTTTATTTTTCAAAGTGACAGATGCATTTCATTAAAAAGTTCTTAAATAATTTCCAATGACATGTGAGAAAGAGAAGCCATTCATTTCGTGGAAACGTGTGCTTATATTTTGAGGACTGTTCCCGAAAGAAAAATCTCCAAAGCACACAGATGAGCTATTCAGACTAATTAGAGAAGGTAAAAGACTCGCAGATGCTAGTGAGCGAGTCATGAGAAATTGTATTACAACTAATGACCCAGCAAATTCGAATGAAATGGGATTTTATTTTTCAAGAAAGCATGGAAGCCATGCAGAAGAAATATAGATGTTCATGTACTGGATTGATAATCAGCTTTATTTATAAACTTCCTATCTCAAGTCTTCACTCAATATTAGTGAAGTGTGGGAACAACTTTTGTGCCGTACAGATATTGCCAACACCCTATTTTTGATGAGTGGGATGGTGTACACGGTGCTGAATAGAAAACGTCCATCAACAACCCCAACATAAGTACATACAGTGGGGGAAATAAGTATTTGATCCCTTGCTGATTTTGTAAGTTTGCCCACTGACAAAGACATGAGCAGCCCATAATTGAAGGGTAGGTTATTGGTAACAGTGAGAGTTAGCACATCACAAATTAAATCCGGAAAATCACATTGTGGAAAGTATATGAATTTATTTGCATTCTGCAGAGGGAAATAAGTATTTGATCCCCCACCAACCAGTAAGAGATCTGGCCCCTACAGACCAGGTAGATGCTCCAAATCAACTCGTTACCTGCATGACAGACAGCTGTCGGCAATGGTCACCTGTATGAAAGACACCTGTCCACAGACTCAGTGAATCAGTCAGACTCTAACCTCTACAAAATGGCCAAGAGCAAGGAGCTGTCTAAGGATGTCAGGGACAAGATCATACACCTGCACAAGGCTGGAATGGGCTACAAAACCATCAGTAAGACGCTGGGCGAGAAGGAGACAACTGTTGGTGCCATAGTAAGAAAATGGAAGAAGTACAAAATGACTGTCAATCGACAAAGATCTGGGGCTCCACGCAAAATCTCACCTCGTGGGGTATCCTTGATCATGAGGAAGGTTAGAAATCAGCCTACAACTACAAGGGGGGAACTTGTCAATGATCTCAAGGCAGCTGGGACCACTGTCACCACGAAAACCATTGGTAACACATTACGACATAACGGATTGCAATCCTGCAGTGCCCGCAAGGTCCCCCTGCTCCGGAAGGCACATGTGACGGCCCGTCTGAAGTTTGCCAGTGAACACCTGGATGATGCCGAGAGTGATTGGGAGAAGGTGCTGTGGTCAGATGAGACAAAAATTGAGCTCTTTGGCATGAACTCAACTCGCCGTGTTTGGAGGAAGAGAAATGCTGCCTATGACCCAAAGAACACCGTCCCCACTGTCAAGCATGGAGGTGGAAATGTTATGTTTGGGGGTGTTTCTCTGCTAAGGGCACAGGACTACTTCACCGCATCAATGGGAGAATGGATGGGGCCATGTACCGTACAATTCTGAGTGACAACCTCCTTCCCTCCGCCAGGGCCTTAAAAATGGGTCGTGGCTGGGTCTTCCAGCACGACAATGACCCAAAACATACAGCCAAGGCAACAAAGGAGTGGCTCAGGAAGAAGCACATTAGGGTCATGGAGTGGCCTAGCCAGTCACCAGACCTTAATCCCATTGAAAACTTATGGAGGGAGCTGAAGCTGCGAGTTGCCAAGCGACAGCCCAGAACTCTTAATGATTTAGAGATGATCTGCAAAGAGGAGTGGACCAAAATTCCTCCTGACATGTGTGCAAACCTCATCATCAACTACAGAAGACGTCTGACCGCTGTGCTTGCCAACAAGGGTTTTGCCACCAAGTATTAGGTCTTGTTTGCCAGAGGGATTAAATACTTATTTCCCTCTGCAGAATGCAAATAAATTCATATACTTTCCACAATGTGATTTTCCGGATTTAATTTGTGATGTGCTATCTCTCACTGTTACCAATAACCTACCCTTCAATTATGGGCTGCTCATGTCTTTGTCAGTGGGCAAACTTACAAAATCAGCAAGGGATCAAATACTTATTTCCCCCACTGTAAGTATTGCCATAGTGGGACAGACCAAAGGTCCATCAAGCCCAGCATCCTGTTTCCAACAGTGGCCAATCCAGGTCACAAATACCTGGCAAGATTCCAAAAAAGTACAAAACATTTTATGCTGCTTATCCCATAAATAAGCAGTGGATTTTCCCCAAGTCCATTTTAATAATGGTCTATGGACTTTTCCTTTAGGAAGCCACCTAAACCTTTTTTTAGAACCCCGCTAAGCTAACCGCCTTTACCATATTCTCTGGCAATGAATTCCAGAGTTTAATTACACATTGAGTGAAGAAACATTTTCTCCGATTCATTTTAAATTTACTACTTTGTAGCTTCACAGCATCTAAATACATTACATCTAAATACATATACAAATACAAAACATTCTTGTATTCCACAACTACCTGCCAGTTCACTGCGGATTCCATATAAGAAGCCAGGAATATCCTGACAATTACAATATCAATCTGCAATTCGATTCAACTTAATAAAAACTTAAATTTAAAATGAATCAGAGAAAATATTTCTTCACTCAACATGTAATTAAACTCTGGAATTTGTTTGCCAGAGAATGTGGTAAAAGCAGTTAGCTTTGCGGGGTTTAAAAAAGGTTTGCTAGCTTCCTATAAGAAAAGTCCATAAGCCATTATTAAAATGGACTTTGGAAAATCCACTGCTTATTTCTGGGATTAGTAGCATGAATCTTGCTACTATTTGGGATTCTGGCAGGTACTTGTGACCCAAATTGGCCACTGTTGGAAACAGGATACTGGGCTTGATGGACCTTCAGTATGTCCCAGTATGGTAACACTTATGTACTTATATAAAGCCTTTAAGAATCTTTAAAATAATGTGTAATTCCTTAGTATCTGAACTTGATCAGGAATAGAATTCCACTGCACTGTTGTGCTGCAAAATAGTAAAATCTTATCGCAAAATGTCTTTTTGATCTTAAACCCCTTCGACTGGGAAATTGTAATGTGGCAGAATTTGTAACATCTCTGGTCTAGTTCTACCTAATAAACCTATCAAAGGTATCATATATTGAGATGCCTGCCCTTAAATTATATAAAAAACCAAGACCACTACCCTCATCCCCTCTTCCCTCAAAGCAACCTCACTTTGCGGAGATTTCACACTCATAGGAACTGTCATACAGCCTCTTGGTTTTGAACCATTTTTATATGAGATAAAATACAATATTTCATGCCATTACATAGGTCTATAAAGGAAATGTTGAACGCTTTAGGAAGGTGTATACAAAAATTAGGAGTCTGGCTACAACAGCTTTGTTTAAAGCTTAACATACTGAAAACTGGATTTTTGTAGGTGAGGACTCTAGTGTTTCCTCCTGAGTTGGCAACTATCCAGTTAATATTCAGCAATAGCAGTGGGCAGAATTAGGTTTGGATATTCAATGCTAGGCCATGTTCGAGCAACAGCATTGAATATCCAGACAATGCTGGCATGTGCTAGCCACTGGGTCTCAAGACATTTATGAATATCAGCTGGGACCTGCCTAACAGAAGAAGGTGCCTTCATAATGTCTGATTCCCCTCGCCCTCCCTGATGAGCCAAATCCTCCTCCCTCCAATTCCCAATGACAGGAAGACCCCAATTGAGCCCATCCAACTCCCAACACCCATAAGAACATACTGGGTCAGACCAATGATCAATCTAGCCCAGTATGCTGCTTCCAGAAGTGGCCAATTTGGGTCACAAGTACCTGCCAGAATCCCAAATAGTAGCAAGATTCATGCTACTGGTCCCAGGGACAAGCAGTGGCTTTCCCCATGTCTATCTCAATAGCAGTCTATGTAACTTTGTAAGTCTAACCCCCCTTGTTTACAAAGTTGCGCTAGCAGCTGCTGCGCAACAATGCCGACACAGCCCATTCAAAGAATGGTCTATGTCAGTATTACTGCACCTCGATAGATATATAGATGTAAACTAAAAATATCAGTAGGAAACTGGTTCAATCAAATAAATCAATCTTCCCATATAAGTACAGAACCCAGTTATTAAATGTAAGCATGCATCTTTCAAAAAAGGAGGAAAAACGCCTCAAGAAAAAGCTTCTCCCACAGTTGTAAGTGGGATAAAAGCTATCATTTCATCATCATGGGCGATACAAAAAACCTCCTATATTTAATTATTTTTTATTTTTACTTTTACTATTCCTTTTACCACAAAAGAAAGATTTTTCACCCTGCCATCCACATTGAAAAGTTTTTACTTAGCTTGGGCAAACTTTAAACTCTCTCCTTTCGTGACCGAAATAAAACTGTGGTCAACGGGTCCCGTTTCACATTACGCTGCTTCAGGACCACAGCTATTCAATTATATATTTCAAAGGTCATCTTTCCTAAACAAAGGAGAAAGAAAGAGAATAATAAACATAAAAAGGTTTTATCTTAACTTATTCACCTTTTAAAATATGACTATCCTTACAGCCCATTCAGTATGCCGACGGTCGCATGGCAATTCAAATTAAACATGGCGGCACTTTAAATAAAGGACGTGACGTCACGTTTTTTGTATCGCCCATGATGATGAAATGATAGCTTTTATCCCACTTACAACTGTGGGAGAAGCTTTTTCTTGAGGCGTTTTTCCTCCTTTTTTGAAAGATGTATGCTTACATTTAATAACGGGGTTCTGTACTTATATGGGAAGAGTATTACTGCACCAACAACAAGTGAAGAGTCCAGTATAAATGCTTAATCAGATAATCAACACGATGTATTTAAAACTCCAATCTTCCTTTATTTTCAAACATGCTCTTCTTTTTATGTAACAAACAATTGTTGAGCACTTAGCTATGGCTCGACGGTGGCCAAACTTCATCAGGAGCCGTGCATCAACTTTCTTCTAATATCTAACAAGATGGGATCAAATATTCTTGTGATGACATTGCATCTTATCAGATCTCAATTCTTCCATACAGCATTCTGTTTTAATTCCCTCCTCTTATAGACCTCTTTCTGACTCCGTCACACGGGGGACTAAAGGTACTTATTTCATATATCAGGTTCTGTATAGTTTCTCTAACCTCCATTGTCACCCAATCACAAGGTCTATTCTGGGGTGGCATTAGGAGCCGTAATTAAAAACTAATTCCCATAACTACTGCTTTCTGTTTTTCTGGGTCTAGGTATATTCTGGGCCATTTATGTTCCCACATAAATCTTATTAAACATCTGTCTAAGTTTCTGCAAAGACTGAGTGTCACTTGTATATGATCTACCTTGTAGGCTAAATGTAAGGTAAAGAGAAGATAGAATCAATAAAAATAAAGACAGAGATAGGTTTAGATAGATAGATACATTTTATTTCTTACCCAAACACAGGTCTTCAAGTTGATACAAATACAGACATCAGATTCTGGTTTCAGCCGCACAGGGCTTCGCCGTCTGACAGAAGCTTTGGAGAAGACTCTCAAACTAAGCCAAAATCTGCCATCTTTTATACTCTATCCTCTCCATAGAAGTGAATGGTGAGAAACCTTGCTCCTAATCTTTCTCACTTTCTGAGATCATACTTTCCCACGCGATCTGCTATCTGATGTACCCAACTCCTTCCGTTCTCAGCTACTGCTAATTATCAACATGTTTTGGGAAGCGTTGAGATAACAGTTTCACATCTTCCGGCTGCAATACTTTTCATACTTTTCATACCTTCTCATGAACTCTGTATTACCTCTGTATCATTGTATACCAAAACTAATAAGCTCCATTTTATTCATCTGATCCATCATTCTTTCATTACAGGTGCTGTATATGATTTAAAAATTGTACCAATTTGTGGCAGGACTCATTGTTCAGACCTGCTTTTTTCAGATTCTCAAATATTAAATCATTTGCTTGCTGTTTGACCTAGTCAGTATTTTTTTCAGTTGTTTTAGGCTGCATAGCTTTGGCCATCACTATTCCAGTGGTAGCCTTAAAGCTAGGCCATATATTAACAATTCTTAGCTGTTGAACAGATTAGTGTGACACATCTATGATACCATCTGGACTCTTCACTTGTTGTTGTTGGATTATCTGAGTTAGAGCCACAGTAGTCTTCCTCCTTTTGTTGCTACTAAGTATTACTGCACCGGCATCCACTAGCACGACTTTGTAAACAGGGAGGAAAGTGTTTTAAAAATGTAACCAATGCAGTATTTCTAATAAGCAGGCAGAGAACATCTGCAGCGAACAAACACCATTTTTTATTAAGAGAAAGTAGCAATTGAATGTCATTCACATAAATGTATTTTCAGTTGCAAACTAAGCCAAATTTAAATGTGAAGTAGGTCCCCAGAGTGAACAGAAAGGAAAGTAAACCAGACTGACTAATCCAGAACTGAATCTCAGAGTAACTCATCCGGGGGGGGGGGGGGGGGGGGGGGGGGGAATGGTTATGTGTGAAACCCATATGGTGTCATTCACCCAACTAGGCACATTAAGAATAAGATAATAAGGCTGCTTATGCATATGGTAATGACTCTGGAACTATATTACATAATGTGGAGAGGAAGGCAAGTCAAAAAAATAAAAATCTACAGAACATGGGAACAGGTTCTATACCATCTCCCAATGATACTCAGGGCCTCTAGCCACAAAGTGTGAGGACATTATAAACTGCAAAGCAGGAGAAACTGACCCTGTGGCTGAGAACAGATACCTGTTTTCCTTCACTTGAAACTATTTTTCCCTCTAACCTGTATGAGAGTCCTCCGCCTACATTCCTATTATTGTGTATATATTATTATTATTTGTTGCATTTGTATCCCACATTTTCCCAACTATTTGCAGGCTCAATGTGGCTTACATTATTCCGTAACGGCAATCGCCATTTCCGGGATGAGAAATACAAAATGGTATTGCATTAAAGTTCATAAGTGACAGAGTAAATTAAGGAGTCAAGTATAGAGAATTCATTTCCGGAATGAGAAATAAAGTGGTATTGCATTAAAGTTCGTTAGTGACAAGTAAATGAAGCAGTCAAGTATAGAGAGTTCGGATTTGTCTAGTTCTGGTATAAGTTTCGTTGTCTGGTATTTAGGATGGATCATTACTACTACTACTACTACTTAACATTTCTAGAGCGCTACTAGGGTTACGCAGCGCTGTACAAATTAACAATTAAGGACAGTCCCTGCTCAGAAGAGCTTACACATGGTATATATATATATATATATATATATATATGTGTGTGTGTGTGTGTGGAGGGGTGCTATTTCAATATATTTTCAACAGCAAGGGGCAGGCAAGTTCCGTGGGTTTCCAGAGGACCTTCCTGTCCCTAGCAATTGAAAATACAATATTGAAGCACAACCCCCCCCCCCCCCCCCCCCCATCAGCAGCAATGTGGTTGAAGAACTCCCACACAGCCTAGAGGAAACATTACTTGACATGATACTTGTGGGGTTGGTTCTTGGGACTTTGCTAACAGCTTCAAAAGATATCAGGCTTTCTGTTAAATAAACTGATTTTTTATGGTTCCTTTGTTTTTCATTTTTCCTATGAGTGGTGCCTGAAACAGACACTGACCAGGCCAGTCCAGTGATGGGCACTATCATATCTGAACCTTGTGTTGTCTGTTAATTTGTTCTGGTAAATGGACCTGTGGGCACACTTACAAAAGCTTCAGACTGTTTTAATTGTGCTGGACACCTAATCACACTGTTCCATTAAAACATTAATTAAACTTGATCAAAAATGACTTGCTATTTTGAGTCCCTATTAACAAAGGTGAAAGGCTTTTATCAGCTGTACTATATGATTTTAGACACCTTGCAGAGAATATGGTCAGTGTTCACGTGGAGAGCATGAAAGTAATTTTCATTCAGGAAGTGCATGATAAAGCAAACATTCAAGAATATAGATTTTGTTTTCTTTATTCCTTTTTTTTTAATCTTCCAGCACTAAAGAGACATATTCAAAAGCAACCCAGAAGAGATTGTATTGTTCGTCCGAGAGCATTCTGTCCTGCCATTCATTCATTCATCAAACCTCATTATGTTTGAGAACCCAGCCCCGAAAGGTAGGAAATCGCAGGAGCATTGTGACAATTGATTTGGGGAAAATGCTTAATGTAGACTTGATGAGCAGGCAGGTTTTTATAACAATGAGTGAAGTTTCAGATCAGATCTGGGAAACACAGAGTCCTGTGTCAACTTTCTGGAAAAAGCAGAATTCAGAGTTCTAATGAGAAAGGAGATTTGTCCTATCACAGAAGAGAAAAGATGAGGGTCCTCTTTATTTTACAGAAGGCTAAGATGAGGTCTTCTTTTATTGTAGTCTTTGTTTTCAAAGCAAAACACATACTCCTCTATTATATATGCAGTGTAGGCAAAGTCCAGAACCTTACGCAGACCTGGAGCAGAGCAAGCGAATGGGAGACTTCAGGCCAGTCTTGGTTTTTTGACTCCCCATCTAAATACAGTTATGGAAGGCAGATCTCAAACAAAAGAATCAAGAATATTAATAACACTATGCAGTGCAATGAATGTTGAAAAGTCAAGAAGGGTCTGCAGCAGATTTATCACACAGATGTGCAGCTACCCACGCTTGCTTCACAATTGGAGGGGGTCCTTTTGAAGTATCAGTTTAAGAAGGAAATACCCAGTGATGATACTTGTAAGGAGAGATCTCAACATCTAGCAGGGTCCCCAGTATCAAATAAACCTTCCCTACAAAAAGACATAGGCATAGTGCTGATGTTGAAAACCAAATCTTCTAGGAATATTCTTTGTACTCCCTGGGAGAACCTAGCATATATCAGCTAAGTCAACTGCACTCCCCTGAAAGGGAGTAACATGCAACTTCAAAGGAAGGTTGATTGATTTTACATAAGAATAGGGTTGGAGCTGAGTCTTAAAAATTCATTTGACCATAGAGGAGATCCAAATCGAGAAAATAAGAGGAAAAATATGATTACACACATGTTGGGGTCGATAGTCATCCAGCGGTGTTGAGTGTTTTTTAGCCACCATTCGCGTTATTCCTGAACATTCAATGCTGGGCTATATCTGGGCTCTGGCACTGAATATCAGGTTTATGCAGCTGACTATCTCTTATGTGTTTGTGCTGTCCAATTTAACTGCTAAACGTAAGTAGTTAAATGCTTGCCATTTAACCACATAAGTGCCAACTCTGTCTCTGGCCACCCATAAAATAGCCGGCTTTGAATTTAGTGATCTGTGGTGATATTCAGCAGCTCTAACCAGTTAAGTGCCACTGAAAATCAGCAGATAGCTCAGAACAAGCAATTTAACCAGCCAGTAGCCATTTCTGGCTGGTTAAATGCTTTGAATATTGGCCCCATCAATTTTCAATGGTCTATGGACTCCTTCTGGTCAATATTCAGATTGATTTAACCAGGCAGCAGAGGCCCCTTCCCAGTTAAAGAAGTAAGCACTCTTCTCTGCTCAAAAGCTAATATTCAGAGGCACTCAACTAGAGAGTGCCACTGAACATTAACTCTGACCACTGTGGCACTCTTCGATTAATTGCCGGAGTCAGTAGCCATGAATCTAAACAAGCACGCAGAACTGCACAAAATACAATTCTATTGTAACCTGGTGGATTAAAAATAAAAAAATGTTACCTGGAGCTACTTCCAGGGTCCCAGGTTTCCATGGGGTACTGGGACTGCATGATTCGGGAGTTCTGAGAGCTTGGAGAACAGTTTGGACTAAGTTGAACCTTCCTGACACTTCCCACACATGCGTGAGGGCCTGGGCATGTGCGGAAGGTGTTGGGGTGGGCGCAGCCTGTGTGGTCCCCCAGTGTTGGGCCCATGGCCAAGGACAACTGAAAGAGGGGAAGAGGAGACCCAGAGGAGGGGCGCAAAAGGCTGCTGCTGTTGGGAGAGACATGGCAGAGGTCCTTGTTGAAGTTTGAGGCCCTGGACCCAGAAGTTTGACACAGGTGTGCAGGAATGGCACATGCACCCATTGAGTGCTGGCTATGCAGGGGCCATCTTGGCAGAGAACAGTAAAGAAGAGGGGCAGTGTTGGCTGTTGGCTCATGCTGCAGATGTCAGTTTTGTGAGCTCACGAGCCAGCAGCCAAGGAAAGACTTTCAGGTTCTAAACTGCCGATTTTGGCAGTTGGGAGGAAGTTACTGACTGAGACAGATGTGTGTTAGTGGCTGTCTGTCAGTCAGAAAAGAAAAGGAAGTATTTTACATAAATTGAAATTTTCATTATGTGCTTTTGAGATAATGTGAATGTTTAGTTAAACACTGAGCTTGCAGTTTCTTTTTGGCTCATAGGAGTGTATGTTGAGATATTTGGGAAAGGAATGTATGGCAAAGGGTGGCATGAATCTGAGTTACTTAGTATTTTCACTGGGTGACCCCTGTAATTTCCAAAACTGTCTAGCCAAAAATTTTGTAAACTGTTTTTTAAGTTGTGTCTTAGCTGGATGACAGAAATCAGCTTGGGGTTATATCCCTGAGAAGCTTTAATTAACTTTCACATTAGAATATTTAAGGTTCTTTAGAGTGTGTAAGTTCTGACAGGTTTATATTGTTCATTGTATCTCCTGTGGCTTAGACGCAATACATAGAATTTGGAGTGGCAGTAAAACTGCTATGATTTAGCAGAGATTAAATTGTTCCCTGGAGAAGATTTCTGAAGTTATAGATTAAATTAGTAAAATTAGAGGATCTGCAACTTGTTCTGCAGCACATTTGACTAAAATGTGTTAAGGTCACCACTGATATCAAGGAAGAACTGCTAAATGCAGCTTGAATATAAGTGTGTGGAATGTATGCGTGTGAGCATTGTTACCGGGTTCTTAATTGAGGGAGGGTTAGCTTAGGGCAACCAGATTATCTTTTCTTTTGGGATAGTTTGTCACAGTTCTACCATGACTCTGGAGCTGCACTGCTGATTCACTTAGGGGGAATCAGCCATCTAGCAAAAACATAGCAGGACCAACAGGGCCGTGCCAAGGGTCTCTGGCGCCCCCCTGCAGACTACCAGTTGGCGCCGGCGCCCCCCCCCCCCCCCCGCACCTGCCTGGCTCCAAGGCAGCAATTCCCCTCTCTCCCTGAGTCCTACCCTCCCACCCATCCATGCTCATCTGTCCTCTGCCCCCGCCATTCATCCCAATCAAGCAATTCCCCTCTCTCCCTTCCATGAACCCTGCCCTCCCATCTATGCTCCTCTCTCCCCTACCCTCCCACTCCCATGTAGGAACTGCCCGCCCTCTTCTCCCCCCCAAGATCCCTTTCCTTTTTTTTTTCTTTTAAATTTACCTTCCTCCGGCAGCGCAGCGTCAGTGAAGGAGGCGGCGCTCCCAGTCCCGACGTCTCTAGCCTTCCATTGGTTCGCTCAATGTTCCGCCTTCTTCTGACGTCAAGGATGACATCAGAAGGCGGGACACTGAGCGAACCAATGGAAGGCTAGAGACGTCGGGACTGGGAGCGCTGCCTCCTTCACTGACGCTGCGCTGCCGGAGGAAGGTAAATTTAAAAGTAAAAAAAAAGGAAAGGAATCTTGGGGGGGGGAGAAGAGGGTGGGCAGTTCCTACATGGGAGCGGGAGGGGCAAGGTAAGCACGCAGCGGCGGCGCCCCCCAGAAGATGGCGCCCCCCTGCAGCGCTTACCCCGCTTACCGCATCGGCACGGCCCTGAGGACCAACAGGCCTTGCCACCAGCATGTCTGTGATGACATCAGATGCCTTTGGGAGCAGGGCATATAACCCCAACGTACCTAGATGCAGACACTCTCACATCAAAGCTGCCCCATTGCCTTCAGCTTTCAGTGGACCCTGGGCCTTGCCTTTGGGGGGTCCAAAGGTTCACTGGACCCCTAGAACTAACAGTAGCAGCCCAGTGCTCTGATCATACGGGTGGAATACCAAACAGCAACAATTAAATATAATTTAAATGTTCTCTGCGATGTTACCTGGTGCACTCACACCAGACTCATGCCACGCTGGTAAATGCGGGAACTAGTCCGGTGCTAGTGGCCTATAGCGCCCACATTTACCTTTGATCATTGGGACATTAGTCACAACTGGATTCTTCACCCTTAGGAAACTAAGAACCATTCGTAATTAATCGATATATTAATCTATGCTTTTCTATTAACACATTTACTGTGGAATTACTAAATCTTTGTTACGTCAACTTCAGATGCTCCAAAATTCAGCAGTCAAACTATTATGCAAAGATCATAAGTACAATCACGTTTCTCTTCTTTTGGCCAAACTTCACTGGCTCACCATTCAATATCGACCAATCTTTAAAATCCTATGTCTTATGTATAAAGTTCTTCAACAAGGTTTGCCACTTTATCTTTCTTCATTGGTTATTCCGTATACCTCTAACTGTAGCTTCAGATTTCTGGATGCAAATCAGTTGACTATTCCCTCACCCCGTTTTACCCACTAAGAATCCACACATTCCTTAGCTTTTATCTTTCTAGCCCCGAAGTCATGGAATGATCTTCCCCCCATTATTAAATTTGGTCCCTCTTTTTTAAAGTTCAAACAATTGTTAAAAACACATTTTTTCCAATTGACCTTTGGATATGTTGGCTAAGCAAGCTAAGGCTTCTTGTTGCAGGAACCACTCCCCTCTCTACTCCTTTTTCCCCTTTTGGATTGTTGCTGTCCTATTTATTATGACATTCCTCTTCTTTTACAATTTTAATTTGTAAACCACTTAGGCCAACTCTTGTTTTAGTGGTATATTGTTATTAATAAACTGTAAACTGAAATTTGTCATTTTTCTCTCTCCTGTCTTCTTCATGCCCTCTACTACATTCATCTCCAATATTGATCTTTTCCTCTCAGCTTTCTTCTATTTATTTGTTTCCCTCTGTTCATGCTTACTGTACAGTCTTCAATTTCCCTCTTTTTATTGTGTCTACCTACAGTTTTCCAACTCTTTTCCCTCACCCCAGTCCTCCCATTCCCCTTCCTCCTAGTCCCCAGTCTTTTACTAACTCTGACCTTGCCTCCCTTCCATCCAGCATGTCCTTTCTCCCCATTCCATCCAGCATCTCCTCCTCTCTCTATGCTCCCTTTCATTCTGCCTCCTCTCTCTCCCCATTCCATCCAGTGTCTCCCCCCTCTCTCTGTACCCCTTGCATTGAGCATGTCCCTTCTCTCTCTCCCTCCCCTTTCATACAGCATGTCCCCTTTCTCTCCCTCCCAGTCAGTTTCTCCCTATCCTCTCTCCCACCCAGCTTCTCCCCTTTCCCCTTCATCTAGCATGTCTCCTTTCTCCCCTCCCCCTTCTATCCAGTGTCTCTCCATATCTCTCCATTCCATCCAACATCTCCCCTCTCTCTTCCTCCTTCCATCCAGTGTCTTCCCTCTCTCTGTCACCTTCAATCCAACATTTGTTCTCCCTCCCCCTCCATGCAACATACACTCTCTCTTCCTTCTCCCTCCCTTTCCAAACTGTGTCTTTTTTTCTCTTCTCCTCCACCACCAGCATCTTTTGTTTCCCCTTACCCTAGCTCCCCAGGTACCTCATCAGCTGCTGTTTTCTGGAACCAGCCATGGAGCTGCATCCTCTCTACACATGGCTGCTGACTTTACTGCTCTCACCCTCCAGTCTCCAAAACAGGAAGTGATGTCAGAAGGAGGGTGGGGGCAGTAGAGCCAGCTGTGTAGGTATACAGACTGCAGCCCTGCAGCTCTTTTGTGGTCTTTTGCTGTTGCTGCTAGTCTTTAGAAGCAGCGGTGAGGGTAGCAGCAGGAGAGCAGTGCAGAAGCTCATTGGGGCTTAGCCTTCCGAAGCCTCTACCAGGTGCCTTTATAAATTTAGTGCATGCATGTTAACTTATGAATTGACATGGATTGAATTGATTTGCTTGTGTTAAACACCTCTAACATACATTAAAAATGTTTTATTTATTAATGTGTGAAACCAACAAAGAGAAAACATCTAAAAATCAGAAAATTTTGAAAAAATCCAAAAAGGATGTGGCATGTTCTGCCTGCACACTTCCCTAACAGTAAACATAACAGCTGTCCTTTTCAATGGATCCTTGCTGGTGGGAATTTAGCCTTCCCCAGTGGGAGTGCAGAAGATGACCTGCCAAAGTTGGAGTCTCTTGTATAGTGTGGGAGACTTGGCAGCTCTAGGAGTGAAAAGTAGTGATTGTAATTCTGCAGAGGCAACATTGAAATGGGGGCAACCTGGGCAATTGTCCTGAGCCCCCATATTGCAGAGGTCCCAAGCTTGCCTGAAGCTGAAGAAAGCATAGCTTGCAGGTGGGCTCTGGAGCCCCCTTCCCACTTTCTGCCCTGGGCTTCTCCTCTGCATTCAGGCATGTCTAACACAGATCATGTTATTACTACTACTACTACTATTTAGCATTTCGATAGCGCTACAAGGCGTACGCAGCGCTGCACAAACATAGAAGAAAGACAGTCCCTGCTCAAAGAGCTTACAATCTAATAGACAAAAAATAAAGTAAGCAAATCAAATCAATTAATGTGTACAGGACGGAGGAGAGGAGGTAGGTGGAGAGGTAGGTGGAGGTGAGTGGTTACAAGTGGTTACGAGTCAAAAGCAATGTTAAAGAGGTGGGCTTTCAGTCTAGATTTAAAGGTGGCCAAGGATGGGGCAAGACGTAGGGGCTCAGGAAGTTTATTCCAGGCGTAGGGTGCAGCGAGACAGAAGGCGCGAAGTCTGGAGTTGGCAGTAGTGGAGAAGGGAACATATAAGAAGGATTTATCCGTGGAGCGGAGTGCACAGGAAGGGGTGTAGGGAAGGACGAGTGTGGAGAGATACTGGGGAGCAGCAGAGTGAGTACATTTATAGGTTAGTAGAAGAAGTTTGAACAGGATGCGAAAACGGATAGGGAGCCAGTGAAGCGACTTGAGGAGAGGGGTAGTATGAGTAAAGCGACCCTGGTGGAAGATGAGACGGGCAGGAGAGTTTTGAACCGATTGGAGAGGGGAGGGGTGACTAAGTGGGAGGCCAGCAAGAAGCAGATTGCAGTAGTCTAAACGAGAGGTGACAAGGGTGTGGATGAGGGTTTTGGTAGAGTGCTCGGAAAGAAAGGGGCGGATTTTACGGATGTAAAGAAAGAAACGACAGGTCTTGGCGATCTGCTGGATATGAGCAGAGAAGGAGAGAGAAGAGTCAAAGATGACCCCAAGGTTTCGAGCTGAGGAGACAGGGAGAATGAGAGAGCCATCAACAGAAATAGAAAACGGGGGGCGTGGAGAGGTGGGTTTGGGGGGAAAAATGAGAAGCTCGGTTTTGGTCATGTTTAATTTCAGGTGGCATTCAGACATCCAGACAGCAATGTCAGACAAGCACACTGAAACTTTGGTTTGGATGCAAGGTGAGATATCAGGGGTAGAAAGGTAGATTTGGGAGTCATCAGCATAGAGATGGTAGGAAAAGCCATGGGATGAGATTAATGAACCAAGGGAAGAAGTGTAGATAGAAAAGAGGCGGGGACCAAGAACAGAACCCTGAGGTACGCCGACAGACAGAGGGATAGAAGTAGAAGAGGATCCACCAGAGTGAACACTAAAGGTGCGGAGGGAGAGGTAGGAAGAGAACCAGGAAAGGACAGAGCCCTGGAATCCAAGTGAGGACAGGGTATCGAGAAGTATGCTGTGATCGACAGTGTCAAAAGCAGCGGAAAGATCAAGAAGAATGAGGATGGAATATTGACCTCTGGATCTAGCCAGTAATAGGTCATTGGAGACTTTAGTAAGCGCAGTTTCAGTTGAGTGGAGAGGGCGAAAACTAGATTGTAATGGGTCAAGAATAGCATGTGAGGAGAGAAAATCAAGGCAGCAATGGTGAACAGCCCGCTCAAGTAATTTGGAGAGAAAAGGGAGGAGGGAGATGGGTCGGTAATTAGAGGGACAAGTAGGGTCGAGTGAAGGCTTCTTAAGGAGAGGTGTGACCACAGTATGTTTAAAGGCAGTAGGGACAGTTGCAGTGGAAAGTGAGTGGTTGAGAATGTGACAGATAAAAGGAATAAAAGCAGGTGAGATGGCATTAAGAAGGTGGGTGGGAATGGGATCAGAGGAACAGGTGGTACATTTTGAGGAAGAAAGGAGAAGTGTAGTTTCCTCTATAGTAACTTCAGGAAAGGAGGAAAAGGAAGGAGGGGAAAGAGAGAGAGGGGGAACGGACTAGTGGAGGGAGAGGTGGCGAGGTAGAGAATTCAAGGTTTATCTTTTGAACCTTGTGAAAGAATTCAGCAAGGGTCTGAGGAGATAATGAAGGGGGAGTTGGGGGAGGGGGCACCTTGAGGAGAGAGTTCAATGTGGTGAAGAGAAGTCGAGGGTTAGAGCCAAGAGAGTTGATCAGTTGGATATAATAATCCTGTTTGGCGCGTAAAAGAGCAGATTGGAAGGAGGTCAGCATGAACTTAAAGTGTAAGAAATCAGCAAGGGCCCAAGATTTCCGCCAGAAGCGTTCGGCGGAGCGGGTACAGGAACGTAGGTAGCGGATATTAGAAGTCAGCCAAGTTTGGGATTTTGTACACCTTATAGGGCGGGTCATCAAAGGTGCAAGTGTGTCTAAGTCAGAGGATAGAGTATTGTTGTAAGAAGAAACAGCCTCGTTGACAGACGTGGATGGTGCCACAGTAGAGAGGAGGTTTGAAACATGGGAGGATAGAGATGAAGGGTCAATATCGTGAAGATTCCTAGATAAATTAGATAAGATAGGACGGGACTGGGAGGGAGGAGATTTAAGTGTGAAAGTTATAAGATGGTGATCAGAGAGGGGAAGATCAGAGGCAAGGAAACTAGAGGGTGAACAGTTGGAAGAGAAGATGAGATCAAGACAGTGACCATTTTGATGAGTGGGGGAGGTGGAGCATAGTTGGAGATTAAAGGAGGATGTTAAAGCAAGTAACTTGGAAATATAAGAGTTGGAAGGATCATTAGCAGGAATATTAAAGTCACCAAGGATGAGAGAGGGGGAGGAAGGATCATGGAAGAAAGCAAGCCAGGCATCAAAGTCACTGAGAAAGGATGAAAGGGACTTATCAGGGGGACGATAAATGACCGCCATTCGAAGAGGCAGAGGAGAGAAAAGGCGGATAGAGTGGACTTCAAAGGAGGAAAAACAGTGAGATTGAGGTGGAAGAAGGGGTTGAAATCTGGAGGAGGGAGAGAGAAGTAGTCCAACACCACCCCCGCGACCAGCAGGGCGAGGAGTATGTGAGAAAAGATAACCGCCATGGCAGAGGACTGCGACTGAAGCAGAGTCATCAGGGCAGAGCCAGGTTTCTGTTATGGTGAGCAGATGGAGGTGACGTGAGATAAAGAGGTCCTGGATATAGGGGAGTTTGTTACAGATAGAGCGGGCATTCCATAGGGCGCAAGAGAAGGGCAGAGAAGAGGAGGGGAGCAGAGGAATAGAGATGAGGTTAGAGAGGTCGCGGTGAGATCTGTAGAGTTGGGATAATAGTTGGTGAGGAGGGCCAGGGATTGGGATTGATGTCATCGGCTGAGAGTTAGAGAAGGAGTAAAAGAGAGCGGAGGAGAGTAGGAGAGGTGTGGCCATGAAGGCATCAGGTATTTTTTTTTTGTTACATTTGTACCCCATGTTTTCCCACTCATGGCAGGCTCAATGAGGCTTACATGGGGCAATGGAGGGTTAAGTGACTTGCCCAGAGTCACAAGGAGCTGCCTGTGCCTGAAGTGGGAATCGAACTCAGTTCCTCAGTTCCCCAGGACCAAAGTCCACCACCCTAACCACTAGGCCACCGGTGGAATGGGGAAGGCGAAATGGAGGGAAGAAAGAGACGGAGATTAAAAGCCAAGAGGGAGGAAGAGGGTAGGAGAGAAGGTGAGGTGATGAAGTCGATGGATGAGCAGTGAGTTCCTGTAGCGGAGAGAGGTAGGGGGTGAGGAAAAAGATTAGGAAGGGACAGGGCTAGGAAGAGAATGTGAATAGGGGCCATAAATGACTGAGGTACTTTAGCAACTGGGAAGAAGATTAGATGTAAAGAGAAAAATGCCTTGTGCGCCGTTAGGTGCGCAGCACCTAGAGCGGAGGCCCTGAGTGGATCAGAGTGGACCTGGGTGTCACCCCGGAGAAGGCTGTAAGGATATGCAGATGAGCTGCAAGTCCTCCACAGCACCTGAAAGGCAGCCGGTGGTAGAGCTGGGCACCTCTCAGCTGAGGAAAGGCTTACCAGGGGTTAGGCCGAAGCCAGCATTCCTCCCCCTGAGGGGAGAGTGTAAAGATAAGCAGATGGGCAAATTAGAAAATAGAAAAAGAGTGATGAGAAGGAGAAAGTCAATGAGCGAGTAGAACGAATGGCAGAATACGGAAAGTAAAGAAAGATTGGCTGAGTCAGAAGAAACAATGAAAAAAGACAATGAGATATGTCATAGGAGAGACACATCCAGACGCTGACTAAAACATGTGTGTTGCTTATTCTGATCACTCACACAGCTTTACGTGAGGTCCCCAAAATCTAAGCTCTGTCAGTGAGAATGGAACAGCACTTGTAGAAAAGTAATAATTCACTGCCTTCATGTCAGAAGATGGAATTATAAATCTGTCAGAACAAAGCAATGAATTATGACTTATTTGAGAAACTTTTGGTCCAGTGGTTTTATTGATGGGTTGTGAAGCCTAGATTTAATAAATTAAAGAGAGAAGGTGGGGGGGGGGGGGGGGGGGGGGGGGGTGATAAAGCAGGTAAAAAGAAGAAACTGTCCCAAAGCAGAACAATTTCCTTCAATCATCTTTCATGCTCTTGTCTTAGGTTGCAGAAGTAGATTTTGTTTTAGCCACAAACGTGTTCTATGATTTTGCAGATATGCAAGTATAATTCTTTGATTTATCTGATATATACAGGCACTACACATGGCACCCAATTTTGCTTGGGGCCCCTGTGCAGGAAATGAAATGTCCAACACTGAGCAGATTCACTGAACACTCAGCGTTTTGTAAAATACATCTAAGAACATACAGTAGTACACGTGTAACTGTCAGTTATCCAGTAGCAACAGCCTTTTAGTGAGAAACATGTTTAAAAAAATAGAGTGACATCATTTGGGAATACTCCACTCACCACGAAGGTGATGAAGAAAATGGAGACTAGACAATACTCTCAAGAAGAAACACGGATTTTTACTTTACGGTCATTTTCAAGACCCTCCTTTAACATTTTTTTGCATTGACAAAAGATACTACATTGGAGATTTTCCTGCTTATTTTCGAAGGAGAAGGCTGGCCATCTTCCGACACAAATCTTCTAAAGCCGTCCAAATCGGTATAAGCGAAAGCCGATTTTGGCCGGCTTCAACTGCTTTCCGTCGCAGGGCCGACCAAAGTTCAAGGGGGCGTGTCGGCAGTGTACCGAAGGCGGGACGGGACGTGGTTAAGAGATGGCCAGCTTCGGCTGATAATGGAAAAAAGAAAGTCGGCCCTGATGAGCATTTGGCCGACTTTACTTGGTCCCTTTTTGTTCACGACCAAGCCTCAAAAGGTGCCCCAACTGACCAGATGACCACTGGAGAGCATCGGGGATCACCTCCCCTTACTCCCCCAGTAGTCACCAACCCCCTCCCACCCAAAAAAAACAAAACAAAACATTTTTTTTGCCAGCCTCTATGCCAGCTTCAAATGTCATACCCAGCTCCATGACAGCAGTATGCAGGTCCCTAGAGCAGTTTTTAGTGGGTGCAGTGCACTTCAGGCAGGTGGACCCAGGCCTATCCCCTCCTACCTGTTACACTTGTGGTGGTAAATGTGAGCCCTCCAACCCCCCCCCCCCCCCAAAACCCACTGTACCCACATGTAGGTGCCCCGTTCATCCCTAAGGGCTATGGTAGTGGTATACAGTTGTGAGTAGTGGGTTTTGGGGGGGATTTGGGGGGCTCAGCACCCAAGGTAAGGGAGCTATGCACCTGGGAGCAATTTCTGAAGTCCACTGCAGTGCCCCCTAGGGTGCCTAGTTGGTGTCCTGGTATGTGAGGGGGAAAAGTGCACTACAAATGCTGGCTCTTCCCATGACCAAATGGCTTGGATTTGGCCGGGTTTGAGATCGCCGCCATTAGTTTCCATTATCGGCAAAAACCAATGTCGGCCATCTCTAAGGCCGGCCCAAATGTTGAGATTTGGGCAGCCCCAACCGTATTATCGAAACGAAAGATGGCCGGCCATCTTGTTTTGATAATACGGTTGGGGACGCCACTTTATGGGGCTGGCCTTAAAGATGGCCGCCCTTATAGATGGGCGCCCCCATTCGATTATGCCCCTCCACGTCATCTATTTGTCATCAACAGACTTCTGAGGCAGGCCATAGGCTGAAACACCGTGCCGTGTTGAGTCTTTTTATCAATAAATCCTCTTACAAGTAGCAATGTTGTCCCTCTCATTTCTGGAGTCCACAGTCGAATTCCCACTTGTTTTTTGCTGTTGTTTTATCCTGTGGGATTTCAGAGTTCTCCACTTCGGTGGATTTGTACTGAAGCAATCCAGTAGCAACAGCCATTTAGTGAAAAACGTGTTTTTAAAAAAAGAGTGGCATCATTTGGAGATACTCCACACACTGCGAAGGTGATGAAGAAAATGGAGACTAGACAATACTCTCAAGAATCAAACGTTTATTAAAGCACATTCAAGACCCAACACAAGTCATGTTTCTGCCTGTACAGCCCGCATCAAGTGTCTCCTGTAGGATGTTTTGAAACTTGGTAAATTCCAAACTTCAGCCAAATAAGTTGTGCAGATGGAACCAACGTATCCTATTCTCAAACAGTGGTGCACCCGCCAGCCAAATCACTTACAGGAAGCAAAACATTGCCCGTTTCTGAATGCGCAAATAAACAAAAGGGAATATGCATGTCTAAGCCCATCCCTAGCTATTCAGTCACGATCAGGGCGTAGACCGTAGAAGTCTGCCCAGCTCTCGTTTTGTTTCCAATTACCGGTGTCGCCACCCAATCTCTGCTAAGATTCCACGGAACCATTCCTTCTAAACAGGATTCCTTTGTGTTTATCCCATGCATGTTTGAATTCCATTACCGTTTTCATCTCCACCAGCTCCCACGGGAGGGCATTCCACATATCCACCACCCTCTCCGTGAAAAAATACTTCCTGACATTAGTCCTGAGTCTGCCCCCCTTCAACCTCAATTCATGTCCTCTAGTTCTACCGCCTTCCTGTCTCCGGAAAAGGTTTGTTTGCAGATTAATACCTTTCAAATATTTGAACGTCTGTATCATATCACCCCTGTTTCTCCTTTCCTCCAAGGTATACATGTTCAGGTCAGCAAATCTCTCCTCATACGGTTTGCAACACAAATCCCATACCATTTTTGTAGCTTTTCTTTGCACCGCTTCCAGTTTTTTACATCTTTAGTAAGATACAGCCTCCAAAACTGAACACAATACTCCAAGTGGGGCCTTACCAACGACTTGTAGAGGGGCATCAACACCTCCTTTCTTCTGCTGGTTATACCCCTCTCTACGCAGCCTAGCATCCTTCTGGCCATGGCCGTCGCCTTGTCGCATTGTTTCTTTTCCTTCAGATCCTCTGACACCAACACCCCAAGGTCTCTCTCCTGAGTCGAGCTTACTAATCTCTCCCATCCTATCCGGTATCTCTCTTTTGGGTTTCTGCACCCCAAGTGCATCAGTCTACACTTCTTGGCATTAAATTTTAATGGATGACCGAGGAACTGATGATCAGTTAACTGTCTGATTTATTTTGGAGGCACACCAGGATGCCTCTCAGCCACACTCGAACGTCGGCAGGAACATTAATTGGAACTTTAGAACGGCGCAGTGAAAAGTTTACTAACAACTCAAACATCAGAAGGAGCATATTATGAAATAACAGCAGTGTGGATAACAACATTGAGATAAGTGGCAAATGCACTGTGTATGCTTAAAAGTGTCATATGATATGACACTGGGTGGTGCTCTTACAATAAAATAAGTATAAAATCTTTAAAATCTGGAGTACTTGATGGTAATTACTTAATTAAATTTTAACAGCCAGACCCTCGACCATTCTTCTAACGTTCAGAGATCCCTTCTCATCGTTTCTACTCCCTCCAGGGTATCCACTCTATTGGCTATTTTCATGTCAACCGCAAGAAGGCACATCTTTCCTTCCAACTCTTCAGCAATATCACCCACAAATATATTAAACAGAATAGGCCCCAGCACCAACCCTAAGGAACTCCACTGCTCACCTTCCTTTCCTCTGAGCGGATTCCATTTACCACCACCTTCTGCCACCTGTCGGTCAACCAGTTTCTTATCCAGTTCACCACTTTCGGTCCTAAGTTCAACCCTTTCAGCTTATTCATGAGTCTTCTGTGGGGGACCGTATCAAAGGCTTTGCTGAAGTCCAAGTAGATTACATCTAGTGCACATCCCTCATCCAGTTCTTTGGTCACCCAGTCAAAAAAGTCAGTAAGATTTGTTTGGCAGGCTTTTCCTTTGGTAAAGCCATGTTGCCTTGGGTCCTGTAACCCGTCAGCTTCTAGAAAGTTAACTATCCTTTCTTTCAGCAGCAACTCCATTATTTTTCCTACCGCCGACGTGAGACTTACCGGTCTGTAGTTTCCCACTTCTTCCCTGTCTCCACTTTTGTGAAGAGGGACCAAATCCGCTCATCTCCAATCTGGCGGAACCTCTCCTGTCTCTAAAGATCTATTAGCGATGTTACATCTATTAGAGATGTAAGGTGCTTCCTAAATGTCAGATTCTTTTTATTTGTCAATTGTTGTATCATTAACAATTTTGTTTTCTTTTTCCAGTATAAATACTATTTACAGACTAAGGGCACAGCATGGGCAGTACTATTCACCTTATAATTGAAAGAGAAAAACGCCTAGATTTTGACCCAAATCGGGAGATAGACGTTTATCTCACAAAAATGAATAAATCGGTATAATGGAAAGCCGAGTTTGGACGTTTTCAACTGCACTCCATCGCGGAAGCGTACAAAGTTGATGGGGGCGTGTCGGAGGCGTGGTGAAGGTGGAACTGGGGCGTGGTTATCGGCCGAGGAGAGATGGGCGCCTTTCGCCGATAATGGAAAAAAAGTATGCGTTTGTAGCTAGAATTTAGGGCACTTTTCCTGAACCCTGTTTTTTTCACGAATAAGGCCCCAAAAAGTGCCCTAAATGACCAGATTACCCCCAGAGGGAATCGGGGATGACCTCCCCTGACTCCCCCAGTGGTCACTAACCCCCTCCCACCACAAAAAATGATGTTTCACAACTTTTTATTTTCACCCTCAAATGTCATACCCACCTCCCAGGCAGCAGTATGCAGGTCCCTGGAGCAGTTGTTAGGGGGTGCAGTGGACTTCAGGCAGGTGGCCCCAGGCCCATCCCCCCCTACCTGTTACAATTGTGCTGCTTAATGCTTAGTCGTCCAACCCCCCCCCAAACCCACTGTACCCACATGTAGGTGCCCCCTTCACCCCTTAGGGCTATAGTAATGGTGTAGACTTGTGGGCAGTGGGTTTTGAGGGGGATTTGGGGGGCTCAACACACAAGGGAAGGGTGCTATGCACCTGGGAGCTCTTTTACCTTTTTTTTGTTTTTGTAAAAGTGCCCCCTAGGGTGCCCGGTTGGTGTCCTGGCATGTGAGGGGGCCAGTGCACTACGAATCCTGGCCCCTCCCACGAACAAATGCCTTGGATTTATTCGTTTTTGAGCTGGGCGCTTTCATTTTCCATTATCACTGAAAAACAAAAACGCCCAGCTCACAAATTGTCGAATAAAACATGGACGTCTATTTTTTTCAAAAATACGGTTCGGTCCGCCCCTTCACGGACCCGTTCTCGGAGATAAACGCCCATGGAGATAGACGTTTTCGTTCAATTATGCCCCTCAATGTCTCCATCCCTAGCTTGCCTTGAAAGTGCAGACTGGATGGACCGTACAGTTCTTTATCTGCCGTCATTTACTATGTTACTATCCAGCTTATTTTCAAAGGAGAAGGGCGGCCATCTTCCGACACAAATCGGGAGATGGCTGGCCTTCTCCTAAGGCCGGTCAAATCGGTATAATTGAAAGCAGATTTTGGCCGGCTTCAACTGCTTTCCGTTGCAGGGACGGCCAAAGTTCAAGGGGGCGTGTTGGCAGTGTACTGAAGGCGGGACGGGGGCGTGGTTAAGAGATGGCCGTCCTCGGCCGATAGTGGAAAAAAGAAGGGCGGCCCTGACGAGCATTTGGCCGACTTTACTTGGTCCCTTTTTGTTCATGACCAAGCCTTGAAAAGGTGCACCAACTGACCAGATGACCACCGAAGGGAATTGGGGATCACCTCCCCTTACTCCCCCAGTGGTCACCAACCCTATCCCACCAAAAAAAACCACAACATTTTTTGCCAGCCTCTATGCCAGCTTCAAATGTCATACCCAGCTCCATCACAGCACTATGCAGGTCCCTGGAGCAGTTTTTAGTGGGTACTGCAGTGCACTTCAGGCAGGCGGACCCAGGCCCATTCCCCCCCTACCTTTTACACTTGTGGTGGTAAATGGGAGCCCTCCAAAACCCACCAGAAACCCACTGTACCCACATCTAGGTGCCCTCCGTTACCCTTTAAGGGCTATGATAGTGGTGTACAGTTGTGGGGAGTGGGTTTTGGGGGGGGGGTTCAGCACACACGGTAAGGGAGCTATACACCTGGGAGCAATTTGTGAAGTCCACTGCAGTGCCCCCGAGGGTGCCCGGTTGGTGTCCTGGCATGTGAGGGGGACCAGTGCACTACAAATGCTGGCTTCTCCCACAACCATATGGCTTGGATTTGGCCGGTTTTGAGATGGCCGCCATTAGTTTCCATTATCGGCGAAAACCAATGTCGGCCATCTCTATGGGCGGCGATCTCTAAGGGTGGCCCAAATGTTGAAATTTAGCCGGCGCCGACTGTATTATTGAAACTAAAGATGGTCGCCCATCTTGTTTCGATAATACAGTCGGGTATGCCGCTTTACGGGGCCGTCATTAGAGATGGGCGCCCCCGTTCGATTATGCCCCTCCACATTACCTTGTGTGTTAATACTGTCTTAATCAAACTGTGCCCGGACACCGCTTTTGTCAATCTTGGAAACCCTTTTGGGCTACCTTGATGCCAGATATTAAATTATTGACTGTCATTTAAGCTTGATGTCCTGTGTCTCAGCGGGTTGTTGAGTGTTGTTTGTTTGTTTTTCCTTTCTGCCAGGGAGAGGGGGCACAATTGATCCTTTATATTGAGATTACTGTGATATTTTTCAAAGTGTGTTAAGTTGGATTTGGAGTTCTGTATTGTTACCATTTGAAATTTCAATAAAAATATTTTTTTATAAAATACTGTCTTAATCACATTAATAGTCCATCTTTGAGTTATATTAGTATACAGGGCTGTTACATCTAAAATAGTCAGGTACACCTGGTCCTGGACACATACAGCAGCACATGTAGAGAGAAAATTAACCATATCAGTAATGTCCCATACACAGAAGTTAATTTTGTGGACTAGAGGTTTACAAAACGAATCAATGTAGTAGGATATCGGCTCAAAAATTTAATCAATACCAGATACAATGAGTCTATCAAAAGGTGCTTGCAATGATTTGTAGATTTTAGGAACCAAGTAAATAGTAGGCATGACAGGATTTGGCTGTTGAAATGAATGAATTTCCCTCTGGGTGATGACACCATCATGCAAAGCTTGTGACAGAATGTCATTAAAAATTCATTGTATTTCTACAGTAGGATCACTATTCACAACAGTTTGAAATTCTGTATCTGTGAATTGGCATAATGATTTCTGTACATATGCTGGTTGATCCATAACAACCTTTCCACTCTTATCTGCAGGTTTGATCATGATTGAGGGGTCATTTTCTAACATCTTCATATTCAAAAGTTTTTATTGCTGGATCAGTTGGTCCAAGAGGAACCCAGATGTGATCTTTTAAAGAAAAGTAAAGACTAAAGGGCCCTTTTACAAAGGCACACTGAAAATGGCCTGCGGTAGTGTAGATGCGTGTTTTGGGCGCGCGCAGAATCATTTTTCAGCGCACCTGTAAAAAATGTGTTTTTTTTTAATTTTGCTGAAAATGGACATGTGGCAAAATGATAATTGCCACGCGTCCATTTTGGGTCTGAGACCTTACCACCAGCCATTGACCTAGCGGTAAAGTCTCACGTGGTAACCAGGCGGTAATGACCCACGCACATCTAATACGCATGTCTGAAAATAAAAATTAGTTTTTTGGATGTGCGTATCGGACCTGTACCAAACATGAAATTACCACAAGAGCTATGCGGTAGCTGGGTGGTAACTCCATTTTGCCACAAGTTGGGCGCACATAGACGCTTACGCAGCTTAGTAAAAGGGCCTCTAAGTTGTCTAAAAATGTGTGTAAATGAACACATGCTTCAAAAGAATCATAAACTATTAGTAGGAACAAATGACAACTCATATTATAATACTGACAATTCCACTGATGAGAAATTGCAAGATGTAATGTAACGTAGCATTTATACACCGCGCTTTCCCACTTAATAGCAGGTTCAATGCGGCTTACAAATATAACAGGTTTACAAGATAACACAAAATAGATAAAACAGCTGAATATAGTATATAAAAAGGTGGACAATAAAAAGTGGGTAAGTAAGATGGGTAAGGGAGGAAGGTGGTAGAGGTAGTGAGTGGGAAGAGGATGTAAATTGGGATAGTGTGTTGTAATTAAGGAAGAATGTATAATGATGGCTGGAAGAGGGATGAAATCAAAAAGGGGCAAAAGAGGAAGTGTATTTCAGGTTCTGTCATAAGGTCAGATCCGGGAGGCACAGAAGGATCTTAATTTAAGTCAAGTCCTTTGTGTAGGCTTGCTTGAAGAGGTAAGTTTTTAGCAGCTTCCGGAAGGGTAAATGGTTATTGACTGTTCGAATTGATCTTGGTAAGGCGTTCCAGAGCTTGCTACCTATAACGGAGAAATTGGATGCATAATATGTTTTGTACTTGATTCTTTTACAGTTGGGAAGATGTAAGTTTAGATACGTTCGAGAAGATGACAAATTTAAAACATTATTTTATTGATTTTATTGATTTATAGCCCCCCTATCAACTAAGCAGGTTACAAGTAAAAGCAAACACACAAAATATAAAATCAGATAAAATAAACAATCTTAATACTATTATCATTGTAACATCAGTCTTGTCTAACATTTCACTAGACGTTAAGTCCCCTGATGGGTTTATCGGTGCCCTCTGCTGCCCTTGTTTTATTGATGGCTTTTTTGAGAATATTGTCCAGTCTTTCCCTGGCTAAAACTATCCACACAGATTTATGACAAGCATGCTTTCAACTAGGTAAAAGGTAGACAGGGGGCATGTTTAGATAAGGGAGAGTGAGAATAGTGCGTGTAAGTAACGCACCTATGTGCATCCAATGTGCATCAAATTGGCACTGCCACCCGGCTACCACGTGCCCTGGGTGGTAATTCCATTTTTGGCATACACTTCAAACACGCGGAAGAAAATTTTCTACTGTGGGGCCTTTTCCCAGCTGTAATCAGCAGTTGGCATGCGCTGCATGCTTACCGCCCACTTAGTGCATGAGACCTTACCATTAAGTCAATGGGTGTCATTAAGATCTCAGACCGAAAATGGATATGCGCTGGTTTTCATTTTGCCACATGTCCATTTTCCAGCACATTAAAAAAAATCCCCTTTTTTCCAGGCGCGCTCAGGAAATGGACCAGCACATGTCCAAAAACACATGCCTACACCAGCGTAGGCCACTTTTGGGCAAGCCTTAGTAAAAAGGTCCCTGAGTGTCTTTTTGTGAACACCCTAAATATGTCTCTGCACTGCCTATGCATATGTTATGTTTTATCCATCTGTTTTAATTTCACAAGCTGGCACTGTCCCGAGTACTGACAAAGATGATTCAGCATGCCTTGCAAGTGACAACATTATCTGGAAGAAAAGTGGAGAATAATAAGCAAGCTGCCTCTGGCTAAGTACAAGAAGATCCAGTGCAAAAACCTGGAATGATTTCTCATGCCTTTCTGCAAAGCAAGAGAAGCCCTAACAGCCTAGCAAATATTCAGGGGCTCTGCTACAGGGGCGGGAGGGGGGTCCAAAGCCCGAGGTGAGGGGGCACATTTTATCCCCCCCCCCCGGCACAGCCGACCCCCCCCCCCCATTGCCAACCCCCCCCCCCCCCGCCGCTGCCGCCGCCACCACCACCACCAACAACAACTTTGACCCCCCCCCCGCCAACGACCCTCTCAACCCACCCTCCCGCCGCCAACCCTCCCCCGCTGCCGCCACCGTTGCCTACATTTGCTGGCAGGGGACCCCAACCCCCCGCCAGCTGAGGTCCTCTTCTTCCTTTGTTCTGTTTCTGAGTCTGACGTCCTGCACATTGTACATGCAGGACGTCAGACTCACAGAAACAGAACGAAGCCTTGCAGATCTCTGCAAGGTTTCGTTCTGTTTCTGTGAGTCTGACGTCCTGCACCTACAACGTGCAGGACATCAGACTCAGAAACAGAACGAAGGAAGAAGAGGACCTTGGCTGGCGGGGGTTGGGGTCTCCCGCCAGCAAAGGTAGGCGATGGCAGGTTGGCGGCGGGAGGGGGGTCGAGAGGGTCGTCGGCAGGGGGGTCCAGGGCCAAATCTACGGGGGCCCAGGCCCCCATGGGCCCACATAGCTACGCCACTGCTGCTGCAGACACATTAGCATGCAATGTGTTTCTAAAAAAGTAGAGATGAGGGGAGGAGTAGCCCACCATGAGAAAGAGGGCTAAGGAGCAGGTAGGAGTTCAAATCCCACCTCTACCATAGAGAGGACTTGGGCAGGTTATTTAACATGGTTGCCTAGGTGGGGTGCAATGGGAACAGCCGCTCCTAGATTGAGCCAGTCCGGGTTTTACTTCCATTGAAAGCAATGGATGTAACTGGCTCATTTACCACCAGGTCAGCGCAGGAGCCCCTACCGCCACCTCAATGGGGCGGGGGAGGGGGAAAGTTCTCCCCTTAAAATGGCCGCACGGCAAGTGTGAACTTACTGCACGATTTTTGAAGCAAGGAGCTAAGAACTTTTTGGAACTTGCCTACAGCTCAGGTTTGGAAAGATAAGTAGTTACATTTAAAATAATCCAGTCTATTCAAGAACAGTAGTGCCATCACCTGGCTGTTATATGAAATAATGATAAAAGGATGCAATATTTTCACTTTTACAGAGCTTCAGATTTTTTTTCTTCTGCAGTTTTGCTACTCGATGTGCCTTCATTTCATCAGGTTTATTTAGAAGACTGTAGATCATCCATTTTTTATATTAAAGGTCCGAAATTATGGAATACATTTCCCATTGAACTTTATTTAATACAAAATATGGATCAGTTTTAAAAAGCTTTAAAAACTCACTTATTCTTTCAGGCTTTTTGGTGCCATTGATGTATGATATTTTAATATTGTGTATATTTAATTTGCTCTGTGTTATACTTCAAAATAATAATCTTTGTATAGTTTGTTGAGCAATGAAATAATTTTATTCTTTTGTCTTTTTACTTTGTATGTGCTTTATTCCCCACTTAAATTATTATAGATATAGCGGGTTATAAATAAAGTTTGTATTTATTTTATTATATTGTCCAAGTCCCTCCCCCCCCCCCCCCCCCCCCTCCACACACACACACCTTCATGGTAGTTTGGGCCTCCAGCTCAATTGGAAATGGCCTCTTAGTTAACAATCTCATGAGCTTTATTCAATACTGCCTAAAATGTTTCCTCCTGTTTTATATTGCTTCCCACCATTGCAGCAACAGTCTTCAGCCCAGGCGATATTCAGCCCACTGCAGTCAGCATTCTTTTTAAACACTGCAGGCAGAATTAGCCCCAGATAATCAATGCCAGGCCATGTCTGGCCACCTGAATATCTGGGGCTAATTCAGATTAGCCGCTAGAGCTTTTGCAGATGGGACCCACATACGTCCCAGCCGATATTTAGCTGGGACCCCCATAAGTATATGGGCTGTCTTCCAATACCCATCCTCTTCCCCCTACCCAGAAATGCATGCCCCCCCCCCCCCCCCCAATATTATCAGGCCTACCTGCCCCTTCCCTGGTAGTCTCGTGGGGAAATGAACAGGAGCAATGCCCACCTACTCCAGCCCATTATGGCAGCCTCCCAAAAAAGGAATATATTGTGGGGGCGAGAACAGCAGTCGTAGTAGTAGCATGAAGCTGCCATGAGAGGTCGTGGCAGCCAGTTTCTGAAGGCAGCTGCAAGGGGGAAGAGTGAGTGGCCTCACTCCTGCCCCATCGTCACCACTTGGATTGCATAGGATGGGATATCAGGTAGGCCCAGGGGGCGGGTTAGGGGTGCTGTCACTCACAGGCTGGGGGGGTGGGGAATGGGAACAGGAATGGGAGAGATGTATTTGGGGAGGGGGCTTAAAACACACACACAAAAAAATGTTCTGCAGGTCCTAGCCGATATTCAGTGCCAGGACCTGAATAGCTAAGCCAGCCGGCTCCTCCCCAGTGCCTTGTACCACCCCTGACCTGTCCACCTTCAACATGGGCAGTAAGAGACAATATTCAGCGGCACTGCCCAGTTTAGTGCCATTGAATATCAACGGTTATGTGGCTCAAAGTGATTTAAGCGGGCCAGAACCTCTCCTACCAGTTTAAATTGCTCTGCATATCAGCTAGTGTGCTTCCTTTCCCAGGAAATGAAGTCATCAATGGTCTTCCCTAGACCCTCTGCCAGCCTGGAAGAGTCACAGTGGAGAGATTCAGTGAGGAATCTAGCTACCCTTAGCTACCCTGATACAGGTGGGTAGCCAGACCTCAGGGTTTGTTAGGAGGGGGGGGGGGGCTGAGTCCAAAATGAGGGGGGCAAAAAGTTTTGCCCTACCTCCCCGCTACAACCCCATATACCTGGCTGGTGGGGGTGGGGTCCACAAGCCCCGCCAGTGGAAGCTGTCCTCCAGCTAATGATTGTTTTCCCGAGTCACTGAGCACATGGTTGGTTTTAGTGAAATTGAGCATGTGCAAGGGAGGCCTGGCCACTGCACATGCTCAGTTTTCACACATGTGCAATGGTGGGGAGGGGAACCTCCCTCACACATACTCAATTTCACTTAAACCAAGCATGTCGCAAAGGGGGGGCAGTGCAACAGCTCAGGAAAACAAGCATCAGTTGGAGGAGGGCTTCTGCTGACGGGGGCTTAGGGACCCCTGCCAGCTAAACCAGCAGACACTGCATCAATTTTGGGGGGGGCTGAACCCAAATTGCAGGGACCCAGGCCCACAAGGCCCCCCATGTCTTTGCCACTGCCCTGATATATCACAAATGAAGCTGGCAGCACTCTTTTTCGTGGCAGGCAATCCAATGCAACTTGGGGCCACTAGTGACCATCTGACTTACGGTTCAAAATTCACCATCCTGATTATAGTTGCTCCAACCAGTCCTTAAGGTATGAAAAGGTGCAGCACAAGGTGACAGGTAATCTGTTGGGGGAGGATCTTTCATTCCCGCCTCCCTTTGATTTAAGCCTACAGTAGTATTCTTGATTGACCATAAGCACTAACCAATGACAGAAAAGGTTTCAAAATGCTTGATTAGAGAGGTGTGGTAGCCGTGCTAGTCCACTTTTAAAGGTAATCAATAGAAATAAAACAAAATAAAACATGGAAAAGAAAATAAGATGATACCTTTTTTATTGGACATAACTTAATACATTTTTTGATTAGCTTTCAAAAGTTTCCCTTCTTTGTCAGATTGGAAATAAGCAAATGTCGGTAGATGACAGTATATATAAGTGAAACATCAAAGCATTTCAGTGACAGTCTAACAGGATGGGGGTGGATAGGTGACAGACAGGAAGAGTCAGGCGGTTGAGGGACAGGGAGATATGCATGGAGATAGGAGGGTGACAAAGCAGTACAATTTTATGGTTTATAATGGGCTAGAAAACCCAGATCTTTGTTAAGTTCTGTCTGGTGGGTGTCAAAATATTTAATCATTCTGACTTCAAAGGTCTTACATCACACATCAAACTGTACTCTACCCCCCCCCCCCCCCTCCCAAGATTTTTGCTGAACTGACTGTTTCCCTAAAGAAAGGGATTCTAAGTGTCAAGAGCACCATGAAAAATATGAGTTATGAGGGATAGTATACATTAAGTAGTAATAACAAAGGGCCCCTTTTATGAAGCTGTGGCAAAAGGGGGCCTGCGTTGGTGTCGGTGCGTGTTTTTTATGCACCCCAAGGCCTCTTTTTACCGCAGCGGGTAAAAGGAAGGTCTTTATTTTTTCAGGAACTAGCCATGCGGCAAGGGAAGCACTTGCCACGCAGCCATTTCGGGGAAAGCACTTACCACCACCCACTGAGGTGGCAGTAAGGGCTCCCACACTAACCTGGCAGTAACTGGGCAGCACACGCCACTGCCCAATTACCACTGGGTACACAATGGCGCTACAAAAATATTTTTGTAGCGCCAGATATGATGCGCACTGGGAGTGGGAACTACTGCCGGGCTGCTGCGGTAGCCCGATGGTGCTTCCTTTTTAGCAAGCAGTAAGCCCACTTTGGACTGCCCAAAGTAAATGAGGATTGAGTATTACAATACGTAATATGAAAACAAATGCTAGATGCAAAAAAGGTAACAATTTATAGTCATCCGTGTATAATAACAATTAGAATGGAACTGAGAATTTGGAATAATTGTACAATTAGGGGTTTAAATCAATTATGATCATCCGTGAGAAAATGCTTGAACAGAGAGGCTTTAAAGTATTTCCAGAATATCAAATAATTAGGTTCCCATCTGATGAATAAATACCTTAAGGTTTAAGTTCCTTAAGCAGCTGACATGACAGCCTGTTGGAAGCAAATCTCTTCTCCTTCCTCAGTCTCCCAGCTACCTATTATGGAGACCAAACAACTCCCCAGGCTCATCTGCATGCACCAAAGAGAGAGAACCTTACTACAGTGGCTAATCACCCACTCTCTTGGGGAAATCCTTCCCCCTTTCTCCATATGCTATGTGCCCTGGTTGTGTCTATTCTAAAAGACAGAACCTTCATTTAAATGCTTCTCATAGCATGTGACGAGTCAGTGATCAAGCTCTTTCCCCATATGCTATGTGCCCTGGTTGTGTCTATTCTAAAAGACAAAACCTTCATTTAAATGCCTCTCATAGCACGAGATGAGTCAGTAATCAAGCACCTGGGAGCTTGCTAATTAGCCCTCCTCCCAGGTTCCTCATGCACCTGCTCTTTCCCAACTCCAGCCCTACTGCCTGCTGGGAAATGTAGTCTGGCTTTCTCCACCTTTAAGCATGTACTCCTTCCAATTCCAGCTATATTGCCTGCTGGGAAATGCAGAACTGCTTTCTCAAAGAAGATTATGCTTTACCTTTCCTTATACTTAAGGAGTTGAAGTTCACCCTAACTTTTACCCCTAACTTTCTCACATGACAAGCGCTTCCTAGCTGCTTATCACAACCATTATGGCCACCACCAGCATAATCAGTTATATAAATTAGATTTGATTGTTTAATTAAGAAATGGATATATGTAATGGTGCTAGTTAGAGCTGAGAACCATCAGTATCAATGGGGATTATTTCAGAAGCCTAACATTTTGCATTTACATATGTAGGGAGGGGAAGGGGAGAAGCTGGACTCTGGGGACAGGGGCAGGGGCATTGCTAAAGGTTCACCTAGGTGTCAGATACCCTTGGTCCAATCATTATTACTCCTCCTCTTCTGCGGCAGTTAAGAAATCTCTTTCTATGTATTGAAAAGATGAGTCTGAACACAGTTTTATGGTAGTCCTATCATTAGGTTTCAATTTGCTGTTTTCAGATTTACCTCATTTATTGTATTTATGTTTATATTTGGTCATTTTTACTATTGTTATCCTGATAACCAAATTGTAAGCTTTATGCTGTTTGCTACCTTCAGTGAATCGCTTCATAAAGGTGGTTAATAAATCCCAATAAATAAATAAATATAAATACATATTCTTTTTCAGACCTTATCAAATATCTTTCAATTTTTCTGCATATTTCCTCTTAGGATAGTTCAAAAACACACTGAAATGAAATCACTGATATTTGAGGAGGAATGAGAGGAAAAAGCTTCATACACCCGTTGCTCTACTCGGTGTTCTCACCGGAATCAATGTAATGAATTAGAGCAGTACGGTAAAAAGTAATCATGAGCTAAAAAAAACCTCTCTCTGTATTAACCTCAAAAAGATATCAATGTTACTAAACAATTCAAAATTTAACTTATCTGTGCAGTTAGCTATAGGCTGACGCGCTGCTACTTTCTCGGGGTGAGGTCCTGACGGACCCATTTGGCATAGTGTAACCTAGGGGTTAAAATAATCTTAACTGGGCTCCTCCAGAGGGAAAAGAAAAAACAGTTCTATAGTGACATCACTCTGGAACAACAGCTGAGCAAGCTGAGACCTGGTTGCCTTGGCGACAGCTTGCTGGTCAGTTGAAAGTTGGGCAGAAACAGATGAAGAGAGTATATGTATTTTTGAGTGTGAGAGTGGCCAGAAGGAGTTGGTGTTGCGGTGAGATAGGTTGTGTGTGGGTGAGGCTGGTGCTGATTGAGGTGGAGAAAGATATATATATAGATATATATATATATATATATATATATATATATATATATATATGCTGAGTTAGGATTGGGAAAGGGGTGAATACCTATGAGTGAGTGTCTAGAGAGGGGATATTAAAGGGAGAAGGGTGAATGCTGTTGGTGAGAGCGGATGTGTGGTGCAGGGTGTCTGAGCAAAGGAATTACAAGGGAAGTAATAGGTGTTAGGAAAGAGAGATGAATGGATGAAATTAAAGTGTTAATATTGTGTTGAAAGGGAGAATATCTTGGGAATGTGTGAATGACAATTGGACTTAGGTAAGTGGATTTGGATGCAGTGGATGCTTATAGTGGATATACCCTTCCAGAATAGGGAAGCACAAGTAATAGTTTAGGCCTGGAAGTGATGTACCTTCGGTTAATTTTATTTATAATAACTACCGGCCTCAGTATTTGAAATTCCATTTAAAAGTCATTTAGTATAGTGAAATATGGTAAAGGAAATAGGGAGAAAGGGTTTTTTTCCTATTTTATTTAATTAAGAGTAAGGTGTAGGAGGAAGAGGGACGTGAAAGCGGTGCTGGAGGAGAGGTGATCGGGCCCCCACGCAAGAAAGTTCGGAGCTGCATCAATTCCAGAAGGAGAAAAGTGAAATAGACTTTGAAGCAATACTTACCTGAGAGAGAGTCCGGGTAACCTAGGGAAACAAAAAGGACACGTGGAGGGGCATAATCGAACGGAAGCGCCTATCTCCATGGGCGTTTATGTCCGAGAATGGGTCCATGAAGGGGCGGGCCGAACCGTATTTTCGAAAAAATGGACGTTTTTGAGCTGGATGTTTGGTTTTTTTAGCGATAATGGAAACTAAAAACGCCCAGCTCAAAAGCGTCCTAATCCGAGCCATTTGGTCATGGGAGGGGCCACGATTCGTAGTACACTGGCCCCCCTGATATGCCAGGACACCAACTGGGCACCCTAGGTCAGTGCAGTGGACTTCAGAAAAAGCTCCCACATGCATAGCTCCCTTACCACGGGTGCTGAGCCCCCAACCCCCTCCCCCAAAACCCACTACCCACAAATGTACAACACTACCATAGCTCTTAGGGGTGAAGGGGGCACCTACATGTGGGTACAGTGGGTTTTGGAGGCCTCCCATTTACCAGCACAAGTGTTACGGGTGGAGGGGGGTGGGCCTGGGGCCACCTGGCTGAAGTGCACTGCGGTACCCATTAAAAGTGCTCCAGGGACCTGCATACACGCAGGCCTCTAGGACTTGTTCCTGCTGTATAACATTGGTACACCAGTTGACACCTGAAGACTAATCTCTCCGAAAATGTCCTTTATTGGAATAACCGCGTTTACTCACAGTTAACTGCAGATCAGAGGTTGTGCCCCATTGGCAACGAGTCTCCCTGGTACTGAGATGAGCAGTAGGTCAGAGCTGGCAGAATGCTGTACAATGCCCTCTTTCAGCCACATTCAAGGGAAGAACTAAGTTCTGTAACGTGGCTAACACAGGAAAGGGAACTAAAACTGGCTTACAAAAATGGCCACTACCGCATGGACTACAACAGGAAACACAACAGGGCACACTCTGACCCAGTAGGCAGGGGGAAAAGCACCATGGGAGAAGAGCCTATCAACTACCAACATTGTGAGACTGTAACACCAGCTAATGAAATCACGGATCCCAATACCCTAGACCCACCAAAATGCAATGCTGATGTGACCCTGTACTGCACCCGAGAGCCACATCTGACCCAGGGAAAGGCTGTAACAGGATCGAACACATTCTGCTGTCATGGAGTGGGTACGGCATTTGAGGCTGGCATACAGGCTGGAAAAAAAGTTTGTAAAGTGGGGTTTTTTTGGTGGGAGGGGGTTAGTGACCACTGGGGGAGTCCGGGGAGATCATTCCCGATTCCCTCCAGTGGTCATCTGGGCAGTTGGAGCACTTTTTTGGGACTTGTTCGTGAAAATAAAGGGTCTAAAAAAAGTGACCCAAAATCGCGGTCAAAACGCCTTTTTTTTCGATTATCAGCTAAAGACGCCCATCTCTCCTCGGCTGATAACCACGCCCCAGTTCCGCCTCCACCACACCTCCAACATGCCCCCGTCAACTTTATTCGTTTCCGCGACGGAGTGCAGTTGGAAACGCCAAAAATCGGCTTTCGATTATACCGATTTGGGCGCCTTTGCGAGATAAACATCTATCTCCCAATTTAGGTCGCACTATAGGCGTTTTTCTCTTTCGAAAATAAGCAGGATAGTATCAAATTCTTCCTAATTTCAGGGAAGAAAATAGATGAAGAAAATAAATAGCTGTTGCAACAGGTTAATGATTAAAAAGGGTAAATGTATATAAAGAAACTTATCTGCTGATGGTGCATAGAGTCCAGATTAGTCTGTCTGGAAAAGGAAGAATACAAAAAAAAACATTGTTATGATGTTGACGTGAAGCAATTGAAATGTTGTTTAAATGCTTAGTGCTAAGTTAAATACAAAGTTTTGTTGTTCAAAAGGTAAAATTATAATTATTAGTCTTCAATAAAATTTATATTTCGCAACTATTCGAATTGGTCTCCTTCAAGTTCAGAACTTATCTTAAATTTAGTTTTTTACTCCTCTCCTGCCCTTCAAGGACAGGAGACGAGGTTAGTTGATTTGTACCACTTTCCAGTTTGGGCAAAGAGTTCCTGAGGGGGAGTCACGACTACTGACAACTAACCCTCAGAGAACTCACAGCCGACATCGCATGCCTTACCAGGGAGGACGTGTAACAATAGGCTTTATCAAGAGTCCTCACAATCAACCCCAGAAAAACAACGTCTTTCGGCATGTCAAGCTGGCAGCCAGCTGTGAAAGTAGCAGCTTGTCAGTCTACAGCTAACTGCACAGATAAGTTAAATTTTGAATTGTTTAGTAATATTGATATCTTTTTGAAAAGGTGCCCGAACTGACCAGATGACCACTGGAGGGAATCGGGGATGACATCCCCTTACTTCCACAGTGGTCACCAACCTCCTCCCACCCAAAAAAAAAAAATTAAAAAACATTTTTCCAGCCTCTATGCCAGCCTCAAATCTCATACCCAGCTCCATCACAGCAGTATGCCAGTCCCTGGAGCAGTTTTTAGTGGGTGCAGTGCACTTCAGGCAGGCGGACCCAGTCCCATCCCCCCCACCTGTTACACTTGTGGTGGTAAATGGGAGCCCTCCAAAACCCACCAGAAACCCACTGTACCCATATGTAGGTGCCCCCCTTCATCCCTAAGGGCTATGGTAGTGTACAGTTGTGGGGAGTGGGTTTTGGGGGGCTCAGCACCGAAGGTAAGGGAGCTATGCACCTGGGAGCAATTTGTGAAGTCCACTGCAGTGCCCCCTAGGGTGCCCGGTTGGTGTTCTGGCATGTCAGGGGGACCAGTGCACTACGAATGCTGGCACCTCCCACGACCAAATGCCTTGGATTTGGTCGTTTTTGAGATGGGTGTCCTCGGTTTCCATTATTGCTGAAAACCAAGGTCGCCCATCTCTAAGGTCGACCATCTCTAAGGTCAACCTAAATGTTGGGATTTGGGCGTCCCCGACCGTATTATCGAAACGAAAGATGGACGCCTATCTTGTTTTGATAATATGGGATGCCCCGCCCATTCACGGGGACGTCCTCAGAGATGGGTGCCCTTAGAGATGGTCATCCCTGTTCAATTATGCCCCTCCACGTGACTTGTCCAAGATCACTAGGACCATCACTTAGGTTTGAATCCTGGCTTCTCTAGTTCTCAGTGTGCTCCTGAAACCATTGGGATATTGCTATTACGATGCAAGTGCAAATCTGTTTAGAAATATTTATTTATTAGGATTTATTTACCACCTTTTTACAGAAACTCACCCATGGTGGTGAATAGAAATACACAATAACAGCAGTAAAAATATTCAAATAACAGTACTTAGTGTGGCGTGGAGGGGCATAATTGAACGAAAACGTCTATCTCCATGGGCGTTTATCTCCGAGAACGGGTCCGTGAAGGGGCGGACCGAACCGTATTTTTAAAAAAAATAGACATCCATGTTTTATTCGACAATTTGTGAGCTGGGCGTTTTTGTTTTTCAGTGATAATGGAAAATGAAAGCGCCCAGCTCAAAAACTAATAAATCCAAGGCATTTGTTCGTGGGAGGGGCCAAGATTCATAGTGCACTGGTCCCCCTCACATGCCAGGACACCAACCAGGCACCCTAGGGGGCACTTTTACAAAAACAAAAAAAAAGGTAAAAGAGCTCCCAGGTGCATAGCACCCTTCCCTTGTGTGTTGAGCCCCCCAAATCCCCCTCAAAACCCACAAGTCTACACCATTACTATAGCCATAAGGGGTGAAGGGGGGCACCTACATGTGGGTACAGTGGGTTTGGGGGGGTTGGACGACTAAGCATTAAGCAGCACAATTGTAACAGGTAGGGGGGGATGGGCCTGGGTCCACCTGCCTGAAGTCCACTGCACCCGCTAACAACTGCTCCAGGGACCTGCATACTGCTGCCAGGGGGGAGGTGGGTATGACATTTGAGGGTGAAAATAAAAAGTTGTGAAACATCAAATTATTATATAAGATGATTAAAGGCAAATATTTTTTACCAGCGCCTGTGCTATCTCGGGTTAGTTAGGAGTTGTGGAATACAGTAGCACAGTAAATGATGGTAGATAAAGACCTGCATGGTCCATCCAGTCCGCCCAATAAGACACTGCCCAAGGTAAGTATTATAATTTACATGCTCAGGCTTATGTTAAATTCTTTCTTTAATGAGGCAACAGTGACATCTTGTGCCCAGATTAAGAATAGCAATCTGTCCACAACGTGTTTTACATGGGATCTCACAAGACACATAAGTACATAAGTAGTGCCATACTGGGAAAGACCAAAGGTCCATCTAGCCCAGCATCCTGTCACCGACAGTGGCCATTCCAGGTCAAGGGCACCTGGCACGCTTCCCAAACGTAAAAACATTCCAGACAAGTTATACCTAAAAATGCGGAATGAGCCAGTCCTGGTTTCACACCATTGCATCAGAGAAATGTATTTCTGTTTTCCTTATTTATTTTGGAGCATTTAAAGTTTGATAGTCCACAGAACTAGTCCCTATCAGGTAATAGGATAAAATACAGGTACAGCAGTATATAGATTTACCTTGTTAGGGAAGGAATGCAAAGCGAGCACTCCCATAAGAACACGGCCCTCTTTTACCCTCCAGGCCCCACCCCACCCCCATTGTGCTGTGAACTACAAGTTCCTATATTTTTGTAGTTCTTCTGTAATTGGCACGTGCTCCCTGCTCCCAGAGTCTTATGGGCTTTCCTTAGTGACTTGCTTTGTTTTCAAGCATGCTGAGTAAAAAGACTGCCCTCCGGAGAGCCAGATATACGCTACTTCTGTAATTTTGCTGCTTGTACCTTTTCAAGTCCCTGTGATTTCATTGTGTTTTTCTACACAAATACTAGCAACTTCACCAGCCAGCATGTGTAGCTGAGTTCACCAGCCTCGCCTGCCTGAGAAAGCTGGATACAGAACACATTCTTAACTGCAGTGGCAGTGATTCTCTTTCCAATGCTTCTCAATAGCAAGTGTTTCTTTTTCTGTTTCTTTGGATTAATTGCATTAAAGAGCAATCGGTTCAAGTATTTGGGTCTTTCCCTGGTGATATCAATACTGGATTATCTCTTTGTCAAAATTTGAGATGCAACACTGTGAGGAGAGAAGAGGGAGACATATATATAAGATATATAAGTACATATAAGTATTTCCATACTGGGAAAGACCAAAGGTCCATCAAGTCCAGCATCCTCTTTCCAAAACTGGTCAATCCAGGTCACAAGTACCTGGCAAGATCCCAAAACAGTACATTTTATGCTGCTTATCCAAGAAATAAGCTGTGGATTTTCCCCAAGTCCATTTTAATATTGGCTTATGAACTTTTCTTTTAGGAAGCCATCCAAACCTTTTTTAAACCCCGCTAAGCTAATGGCTTTTACTACATTCTCTGGAAACAAATTCCAGAGTTTAATTACACATTGAGTGAAGAAATATTTTCTTTGATTTGTTTTAAATGTACTACTTTGTAGCTTCATTACATGTCCCCTAAGTCCTAGTATTTTTGAAAAGAGTAAACAAGTGATTCATGTCTACTCATTCCACTCCACTCATTAGTATATAGACCTCTATCATATCTCTCCCCTCAGCCATCTTTTCTCTAAGCTGAAGAGCTCTAGCCACTTTAGCCTTTTCTCATCGGGAAGTCATCCCATCCCCTTTATCATTTTTGTCGCCCTTCTCTGTACCTTTTCTAATTCCACTATATCTTTTTTGAGATGTGGTGACCAGAATTGCACACAATATTAGAGGTGTGGTTGCACCATGGAGCGATACAAAGGCATTATAATGTTCTCATTTTTGTTTTCCATTCCTTTCCTAATAATACCTAACATTCTATTTGCCTTCTTAGCCTTCTTCCATTTTCTGAAGGATTTTATTTTAGCTCTAATAGCTTCCTTCACCTCACTTTTTAATCATGCCGGCTGTCATTTGGTCTTCCTTCCTCCTTTTTTAATATATGGAGTATATTTGACCTGGGCTTCCAGGATAGTATTTTTGAACAGCATCCACACCTGATGTAAATATTTGACCTTCGCAGCTGCTCCTCTAAGTTTGTTTTTCACCGTTCTTCTCAGTCTCCTTTTTGAAAGTTAAATGCTAACGTATTGGATTTCCTGTGTGTACTTACTCCAGAGCAGATATCAAATCTGATCATATTATGATCAGTATTATCAAGCAGCCCCAGCAGCATTACCTCCTGCACCAGATCATGTGCTCCTCTAAGGACTAGGTCTAGAATCTTTCCTCCTCTTGTTGGCTCCTGTACCAGCTGCTCCATAAAGCAGTCCTTGATTTTGTCAAGGAATTTTGCCTCCTTAGCATGTCCTGATGTTACATTTACACAGTCAATATTGGGGTAATTGAAATCCTACCTGGCTTACAATCTGTTTGAGGGCAACAGTGGCAGGAAATAATGAAAAAAGTGGAGAAAAAAAGACTTCAGAAAAATCGGAACTTCCTCGTTTTTAAAGGACACGCCTTTTATTTAATGAGGGAACCACTTCAATCATATGTCTTCACAAAAAAAAACTCCATTTTGTCAAATTCACAAAAACACTGCCACGATGCCTCAACAAACATTGATAATGGAGACTCCATAATGAAACAAAATAAAAACGTCCAGGCTAAAAACTGGTCATTAAAAAGTGCCCTAAATGACCACTGGAGGCATTAAGGCATGATCCCCCCTTACTCCCTCAGTGGTCACTGACCCCCTCCCACCACCACCCCTAAGAAACAGTACATACCAGCCACTATGACAGCTTCAGATGTTATGGCCAGTCCTATTAGAGCAGCAAGCAGGTCCCTGGAGTAGCCTAGTGGTCAGAACAATGCACTATAGAGAAGGGGACCCAGGCCCACATCCCTTTCCTACTACTACTACTAATCATTTCTATAGTGCTACTAGATGTACACAGTGCTGTACACTTTATATGCATATACTTTCTCTGTCCCTAGAGGGCTCACAATCTAAGTTTTTGTACCTGGGGCAATGGAGGGTTGAGAGACTTGTCCAAGGTCACAAGGAGCTGCAGTGGGAATTAAACCCAGGTTTCCAGAATCAAGGCCCGCTGCATTAACCATTAGGCCACTCCTTCCTCCCAACTGTTACACTTGTGGTAGAAAGTGTGAGCTCTCCAAAACCTACCAAAACTGTACCTACATACAAGTGACACCTGAAGACTTAAGGGCTATTGTAGTGGTGTACAGTTGAGTTCAGTAGGTTTTTGGTGGGATTTGGAGGACTCACCATACAATACAAGGAGTAACAGTGTGATGTGTACCTGAGACCTTTTATGTGAAGTCCACTGCAGCACCCTCTAGGGTCTGCTAGGATGTCTGTCGTGCCCCCCCCCCCCCCCCCCCCCCCCAATACGTCCCAATGGCTTGTTTTTATACATTTTTTTTCTTGGACCTTTTTTTTTTTTTTTTCAAAAATGGTCTCAAAAGAAAAACTCGCTGAGCACAAAATGTCTAAAAATGGTCTTTTTCGAAACAAAAATATATACATTTTTCTGGTTTGAAAATGGCCTTGTTCACCAATTGATTTTTGGACATTTTCAACAAAACGTCCAAAGTTGGATTCAGAAGTCATATCTAGAATGCCCCTCCACATGTCCCAAAAAGTGAAAAAAACAACAACTTATATGTGTAATCTTAAAAGGTATTTTCAAAATTACTCCATCTATTTTCAAACAAATGTTTCACTATCTCAAGGGTCTACCACATCTATTAAAGTAGATTCTTTCTATAGGGATCGTGACATGAACCATGTTTTGCCATTCGCTGCTTCAGGTAACCCCAAAAAAACCAGACACCTCTTCAGGTGTCTGTAAATGCACAGCCTCTGTGTCAGTCTGTCATGTCTTGAAATCTATGATTTGAGTTTATTGTCACCACTAGGTCAAGTAATAATTCTAAAACTTGTGAAAGGGCCAGTGATGGCAGCAAAGAGACAAGGCCCAGAGCAGGTAGGATGAGACAATCTAGGGTGGGAGCAAAGCATCAAGGGTTCAATGCAGAAAGCCACGTGGTAGAGCCATGCACAGATGGCTGAGTATGTGGCTTCTACTGTCCTAATCATATGTATGATGAGAAGGCTGTGCCCAACCTGTGACTGATTATAAGTTGAAACTGTGCCCTTTATGGTCAGGGTTATTAGATCATATTTTGGGATAGATGTGATTTATGGATGTGGTTTCCTGTTCTAGATGAGAAATGCAAAATTCAATAGCAGAATTGTCTGGAGCAGCAGTCAGAGCACACTGTCTGCCTCTGGCAGTTACAGAGAAATAAACATAGCCCTGATACAGCAGAAGTCTGCAGTATATCAGAGAAGATGTTTCCAGCTACTGCAGAGAGCTCTGTTTAGAAAAGGCCTAGTGCTACAGTGTACAATAATGCACTTTAAGCTGAACACATCTGAAATGCAATGCACTGTAACACAGTATTCTCTAGTTGCAGATTATTTAGAAACATAGAAACATGACGGCAGATAAATGCTAAATGGCCCATCCAGTCTGCCATCCTCTGTGACCACTAACTCTTCCTTTTCCTAATGGATCCTATGTACTTATTTCATGTTTTCTTAAATTCCGACACAGTCATCTCCATGACCTCTACCACCACCCTCTCCATGAATGAATACTTTCTTAAATTTCTCCTAAGCCTATTTCCTCTTAACTTCATCGTATTTAGAGCACTTGCCTCTTCTCTAGGCTTTGTAAGAGCATCTTTGAGTTTAGTACGCTTTATATTCAGCCTCCAACAATAGTATTAAATCAGATTTCAAACCCTATAATTAGCCTCAACTGGTACAGAAGAGGACAAAGAAGCAGGTGAAAAAAAAAATGAAAATGTAGAGCAAGTTATCCAAAAGCACTTACCAGTCAATATTCAGCTGAAAGCAGTCAACATTTTTTAAAATGCTGGTGGTCACCAGCTAAGTTAGACCCACATTTTCAATGCCAGGCCACATCTGGGCACTGGCATTGAATAACCAGGTCTGACCAGACTGCTCCTGGCTGCCAGTACCTATGCAGGTCCTGACCGATATTCAGCCAGGCACCCTCATAAGAAACATATGCGGGCCCCAACTGATTATCAGCCAGGACACACATAAGAGTATCTGCTTAGGTTCCTCACCCCCAGCCTCTACTCCCCTCCCCAACAGCAAGGTCCCTCCCAACAAGGACCCTCCCAGGCCTACCTTTAAAATACCTGGTGCTCTAGAGTCCAAAAGGAAGGATTGATGCCCACTTGTTTCTGACCATCACAGCTCCAGCATCAAAATGGCTGCTCTATGGCTGGTGTAAATCATCATGCCTAAATGTTAGGTCCATATATACCCAGTTTCACTAGTTTTAAATAAAGGAACATAGGTGCCTATGTTCCTTCATAGAAGAGGCTCCTACATGGTACCCTGTTAAAGAATTGTCCTTTAAATATAATTTCCCTGTGTATTTCAGTGACACAATACAGATATTGTCACTGAAGAATAGCACTAAGACCTAAAAGAATAGATTTATACTCTTCATAGGTATGTCCCTTTAAAGTAAGGGGGATGGGGGAAAGGGATGGGAGCTTTTGGGGTAGACTACCAGAGGTTAATTACTGATACTCCTCAGCTCATGAATAATGAAATTGGTCCAATCTCTGAGAAGAGAGAGGAAAGATGCTAATTTACCTGTGAGGCATATAAACTCCCTTGGGTTAAGATAGATAAGGAGTAAGAGAGAGTGTTGTAAGGAAGCCCAACCCAGAACCAGGAAGAAGGATGATCTAAGAAATCCTGCCATGAGAAGACAGAGGGAAAGCCTAAGAGGTATCAGGACCTGTTTGCTGACAGCTGGGAAGAGCTAGGTACTAGAGACTTGTATAATTGGAATGTATTGACTGAAGATGGAAGGCAGCCAAGGCAGGCAGGCATAAATTATAAAGAAATGCTGAAAGCTACACCTAAACCTGCAAGGACTGAAAGACCAGGAGAATGTTCCCTGGTATTTTGTTCTTGATTTTTGTTCTTCACAGCTGGGGATGGAAGATAAGAACCAGAGAGCTTAAATAATGAAGATGATTTGATACTACACAGGGTGTGGTGGCTGTTGAAGGCTGAGCTGAAGCCAATGAAAGAAAGGAGCCAGCCCTGTTTTGTTTGGGCCTAATTGTCAGATGGTTGATGAAGAGATAATTGTGCAAGAAGAAAGACTTTCAGGAAAGAAAGAGACAAGAGAAGATACAAGGGAATAATTAAGCTCATATGCCTGTGAGAGGCCCCGATGTTCAGAACTCTGGTGCTAAAGTGAACAGCGCCCACACCATACTGCAGAAATAGCACAAAAACTTAGCTCCCCAATACTCAATGCTAATGACCCAAATACTCAATATTAATGACATGCAAATCAAATGTGCATTGTGAAACCGAAAGTAAGGGGGAGGAACATACCTGGCACATGTGCACAAGAGTTGTACATTAAGTGAAGCTCTTGTGCATGTGCCCAGGCAAGCTCAGAAGTGAAGCACATATTGGCTTTGTTCTTCTGTGCCTTTAAATAAAAGCTTTTCAATTTTTTTTCACTTAAAAGACTTATATTTAAGCAAAGAAAACAGGCACCAATGTCTGCTTTCACTGACACACACATTTATTTCTCAGTACTGGTGCTTTGAGGGAAAGGAAAAGGGATTGGGACTTGATATACTGCCTTTCTATGGTTTTTGCAATTACATTCAAAGCGGTTTACATACTATATACAGGTGCATATTTGTACCTGGGGCAATGGAAGGTTAAGCAACTTGTCCAGAATCACAGGGAGCTGCATTGGAAATCAAACCCAGTTCCCCAGGATCAAGGTCCACTGCACTAACCACTAGGCTGCTGCTGCTCCTCCACTCCACTAGAGGCTTGCACAAGCTTCCTTCCGCTTCCAAAACAAATGAAAACCTGCTGGTTTTACACAGAAAATCACAAGAAATCCTCTCTTCAAACCCCCCAATGCCAGGTCCGAGCTGGCAGTAGATTTTCAGCATTTAAGAGCAGGGTTTATTGTGCACCATTTTCTGAACATTTGGAAGGAATAGCAAATGACCTCATTGACATCTGTTTGACTACATTTAAATACAATTTGCAGTCATCTTTGGTGCTTGTTTCCTGCACTAAAGCCCTCTGAACATTCTGCACAGATTAATGCTGGCACTAGTCCAATGCTAATCAGCCCTAATGCTGGTGATAGGTTCTGAGCATCAGGGCCACAGAAAGGTAAGCTAATTTGCATATGCACTGCCTGATGGGAAGTAGTTTACACTGTATGAAAGCTGGAAGACAAGAGTATTAAATGTTCAAGTTACACAAGGAGGAAGCTTCTGTGACTGTTGTCAGCATTCGTTGTCCAGTTATGGTCCCGGGTCCAGTTTGTAGAGGCAGTGGTTTCCCAAGAATACATAATCCACATGGGTTTGGATATATATAGAAAGTATATATATTTGCATATATAGGCTCACAGCACTTAGTACAGATAAATATTGCAATGCTGTATCTGTGTGTGTGTTTAGATGGGAATCAATGAGAGAAAAGTAAGGACAGGGGTGTTCGGAGAAAAAAAGAGAGAGAGCTTTGGGGTAGGACTGAAGGAGAAGAGGGGCGCAGAGCCAGGTGCTCTGGGGCTAAAAATGGGGGTATGCAGAGAGAGAAAAAAAAGCGAGAGCAGAGCCATGTGCTCTGCTTTATATATACAGTGGTGGAAATAAGTATTTGATCCCTTGCTGATTTTGTAAGTTTGCCCACTGACAAAGACATGAGCAGCCCATAATTGAAGGGTAGGTTATTGGTAACAGTGAGAGATAGCACATCACAAATTAAATCCGGAAAATCACATTGTGGAAAGTATATGAATTTATTTGCATTCTGCAGAGGGAAATAAGTATTTGATCCCCCACCAACCAGTAAGAGATCTGGCCCCTACAGACCAGGTAGATGCTCCAAATCAACTCGTTACCTGCATGACAGACAGCTGTCGGCAATGGTCACCTGTATGAAAGACACCTGTCCACAGACTCAGTGAATCAGTCAGACTCTAACCTCTACAAAATGGCCAAGAGCAAGGAGCTGTCTAAGGATGTCAGGGACAAGATCATACACCTGCACAAGGCTGGAATGGGCTACAAAACCATCAGTAAGACGCTGGGCGAGAAGGAGACAACTGTTGGTGCCATAGTACGAAAATGGAAGAAGTACAAAATGACTGTCAATCGACAAAGATCTGGGGCTCCACGCAAAATCTCACCTCGTGGGGTATCCTTGATCATGAGGAAGGTTAGAAATCAGCCTACAACTACAAGGGGGGAACTTGTCAATGATCTCAAGGCAGCTGGGACCACTGTCACCACGAAAACCATTGGTAACACATTACGACATAACGGATTGCAATCCTGCAGTGCCCGCAAGGTCCCCCTGCTCCGGAAGGCACATGTGACGGCCCGTCTGAAGTTTGCCAGTGAACACCTGGATGATGCCGAGAGTGATTGGGAGAAGGTGCTGTGGTCAGATGAGACAAAAATTGAGCTCTTTGGCATGAACTCAACTCGCCGTGTTTGGAGGAAGAGAAATGCTGCCTATGACCCAAAGAACACCGTCCCCACTGTCAAGCATGGAGGTGGAAATGTTATGTTTTGGGGGTGTTTCTCTGCTAAGGGTACAGGACTACTTCACCGCATCAATGGGAGAATGGATGGGGCCATGTACCGTACAATTCTGAGTGACAACCTCCTTCCCTCCGCCAGGGCCTTAAAAATGGGTCGTGGCTGGGTCTTCCAGCACGACAATGACCCAAAACATACAGCCAAGGCAACAAAGGAGTGGCTCAGGAAGAAGCACATTAGGGTCATGGAGTGGCCTAGCCAGTCACCAGACCTTAATCCCATTGAAAACTTATGGAGGGAGCTGAAGCTGCGAGTTGCCAAGCGACAGCCCAGAACTCTTAATGATTTAGAGATGATCTGCAAAGAGGAGTGGACCAAAATTCCTCCTGACATGTGTGCAAACCTCATCATCAACTACAGAAGACGTCTGACCGCTGTGCTTGCCAACAAGGGTTTTGCCACCAAGTATTAGGTCTTGTTTGCCAGAGGGATTAAATACTTATTTCCCTCTGCAGAATGCAAATAAATTCATATACTTTCCACAATGTGATTTTCCGGATTTAATTTGTGATGTGCTATCTCTCACTGTTACCAATAACCTACCCTTCAATTATGGGCTGCTCATGTCTTTGTCAGTGGGCAAACTTACAAAATCAGCAAGGGATCAAATACTTATTTCCACCACTGTATCTAACAGGAACAGAGAGGAATCAAATAACTTCTTTCCTTCCCAGCCTTTGTTATCAGCTAGTTCCTTTGCAAAATCCAGTTTAACTTTCTGATGTAAGGAAAATGAGCATTTTCACATGTTTTAATCTTTGAAGTCCCTAGTTTTGAAGCCTATCTGTCTGGCTTTCATTGTTCTCAGAAAGACCTGGTCCCAGATGCCCAGAGAGGACAAAAGTAGGGGTACTTGAGAAACAAAGGGCTAGCAGGCAGCTGGACAACATTTGGTCCATCTGCCATCCTCAGGGCTTCCTGAGGGAGGGGGGGGGGGTATCAGAAGCTGGTTTCATATTAATCTAGATATGTCCAACAATCCTGACATCTCAGCAATCCTGACAACTGTCTTTTAGGGTCTGTACCTGGTATGAAATTATATTGAGCTGTCCTTCCAGATCACCTTGAATGTACTGGGAAGAGGGACCTGCCCAGCTTTGGAACTTGTTTGCTATGAATCATTACTCTAGTAAAAAATATGAGAGACTTTTCTTCTAATCTGTTTTTTGCTCCTTCCAGTTTTTACTGGACGCTTCAGCCTGTTAAGTGAAAGATCGACTTACTACGATACCCTTGCTGGAAACTTTGGTATGATACAATGATAGGAAATGTCAATAACATTTCTCTGACCTTTCCTGTTGTTGACTCTTTTCTCTGGCTCACAGCATCCTTCAATCCTTGTATGTCTGTGAGCTCTAACTGAGAGCTCGATGCATCAAAGAAACGTAGAAGAACCGAAAATGTAAAGGTCACGTTGTAAACTTCCCGATAAAAAAACTATGGATGCTCTAAAAAAACGCATGCAAATGATCAGCGTGTTACTACAAAGGTGGATGCATGAAAGTATCGCTAATCTGATGAAATCCCTGCTAGCAGTGTAGGAAACACATGTGCACAATAGTCATTCGCTAAGCACACTGTATCACTGTGGCTGTTGTACACAAGTCTACAAAAAATGCATCATAGATGTGCACCTGGGGCGTGTAAGATACACATCACTCTGAAGTGGGGCTTATAGGCAAGTGAGTGACTTTTTGATCACAACGGCTACTGGCGTGTGGTGTCTGCCTCGTTGCTTGACTCCGATTTTCTTTTGTTAGGTGCTTGCACATGTTCATAGGTAAGTGAGACGTTTCATGCAGAGAGATGAGCTTATGGCTGGGTGGTAAGTGTGCTTCTTCTTGCATTTTCCTGATGTTAACATCTCCTCTGTTTTTTTTTTATAGGTGCATGAGTGATTTTGTAATCACTCAACGGTTACTGGCATGTGGTGTGTGCCACGTTGCTTGACTCCTTTGTGCTTACACATTTTCATAGGCAAGTGAGATGTTTCATGCAGGTAGATGAGCGTATGGCTGGGTGGTAAGTGTGCTTCTTCTTGCATTTTCCTGATGTTAACATCTCCTCCATTTTATTTTTCTGGAAGCAATGGAGGATAATGTGCCCTGACGGGAGGAGGAGAAGGAAACAGTGGTTCAAAGTGGGGGCCCTGATGGCAATGGTAAGCGGAAGCGTGCACCAAAATTCAGACGACGAGCTTGAAGTTTTGGTGCATCGTGTATGCAAAGAGTTTGGCCGGCATTTTTAAAAGTCCAGGCTCTCGCTTGGCCAAAAAAAACAAATCTGGAGGAAGATTGCGGAGGATATGAGTGCTGTTGGTGTGCAGAGGCGCACTGTGGAGAAGTGTAAGCATCGTTGGCAAGATTTCAGGGGTCTCGTCAAAGCCAAGGCACGGAAGAAGTGGAAGCATGGAAAGGGTACAGGGGGTGGCCCTTGCTGTGCTTTGGAGCTGACTCCCCTGGAGGAGGCTGTGTTGCCCCCCCTTGGCCATGAGCAGGTAGTCGGCCTGTGTGGTGGTGTCCACACGTCAGAGGAGGCCATTGGTGATATGGAGGGTGAGTTTGTTTTGCATATTGCAGACAATGGAGTGGCGGTAAGAACTGTGGTGATGGGTGGGTTTGGATCAAACTTGTTTGTCTTTGTAGGTGAACATCTGGAAGATGACACCAGATTGCCAGGTGCCACAACTGAGGACAAAGAAGGTGGTGAGTAATGTGATGTGCTATGGGGTGCTGGAAGGGACCAGTACTAGTGGGCGCAGCAGCCGGTTGTTAATTGGCTGGCCTTTTTTGTTTTGTTTTGTTTTGTTTTTTTGGTAGGTGGCCATCCAGTTGCGGGCACTTCCACAGGGGTGTCAGAGCCTGCAGTACCATGTTGCAGCCAAGATGAACAAGAAGTACATGAGTACTGAGGTGGCATTGTGTGTTGCATGAAGTTACAATAGGACATTAGCGGTGTGTGTGTGTAATTTATACCCTTTCTATTTTAAGGGCTATGGTTACTAACACCTACATAGGGAGGAGAGGATGGGGAGCTGTGACCCTTCAGCTCGTTGATGTCACCCCCATATCTTCTGCTGTTCAGTCATGCAATGACCGTCCTCCTGCACCCCCTCCTACAGAGGAATGGGAGGATCAGCGCCAGCTGTGGGAGATGTAGGCCAAGTGGAATGAGGGTATCAACACACTGCTTAAAGAAGTGGCTGGGCGTGTTCAGCATTTGACAGATGCCATATGTGAGCAGGTGCGCCTTGTGTCTGATGTACAGTGCAAGCAGCTGAATTTGGTGGGCAGTGCATTGATGCGTGAGTTGGAGAACACCAACACCCATTTGCAGAACACCAACACCCATTTGAGCGACCTGTGTGAGATACTGAAAAGGAATTTCCACAAACTACAGAAGCAAGCCAAAAGGTATTTCGTGGAGGAACAGCAAATGAGGATGTGCTTTCTGTATCTCCGGCAGGAGATCAGGGAGCTGAGGCATGAGATCGCGGGATGACCCCGCCATCAGTTCCCACAGTGCAAATGGTATATTCTCCTTATCTATTCCCTATATACATCTCTCCCACAGTCACATATTCTCTATTCCTTTGTCATTATGTGTTCGTCTAATGCGTGTGTTCTTTTTTCCCCTACTCATGTGTCCCACCAAACACACACATTTGTGCACTTTTAACCTTTTTTATTTTCTTACAGCCTGGACAACAAGCCAACCCCCCCCCCCTCCCCCCCTCCCCGTCCCTTCCTGGACTCCCAGCCCTGCTCTTCCAAGTAAGTATCTCATGTACTTATTGTGTTCATACCTGCAGCAGCGTTCCTAGGGGGGCTGACACCCAGGGTGGATCGCCGATGCGCCCGCCCCCCGGGTGCAGCGCAACCCCCCCCCCCCCCCCCCCGGCGAAACGCGACTATCCCCCCTCCCCTTACTCTGCTATCCCTGGTGGTCTAGAGGTACCTCTTCATCTTCGGGGCAGGAAAGAGCCCCCTCTTTCCTGCCCGGAGCGCTGCTGCTAGCTGCCCTGCATACTGTCCTGTGGTGAGTCCAGCTCTCGGCGTTTCAAAATGGCCGCCGAGAGTTGACGCAGCCTCGCGAGACTTCAACTCTCGGTGGCCATTTTGAAACGCTGAGAGCTGGACTCACCACAGGACAGGATTCAGGGCAGCTAGCAGCTCCGGGCAGGAAAGAGGGGGCTCTTTCCTGCCCCAAAGAGGTACCTCTAGACCACCAGGGATAGCAGAGTAAGGGGACGGGAGGGGGGAGGAGAGAGAGATGCCAGGGGGGAGGTGAGGGCATGGAAGGGGCGGGACAGGGGACGTGAAAGGGGCAGCTCCCCCCAGCGCAACGACACCCCCCCCCCCCCGTGCATCTTTACCTGCTGGGGGGGGGGGGTGGCGCGCGTCTGTCAGCAATGCTCGTTCCCTGCTCCCTCTGCCCCGTTACAGGAAATAACCCGTTCCGGGGCCAGAGGGAGCAGAGAACGAGCATTGCCGACAGACACGTGGCGCCCCCCCCCCCCCCCCCCCCCTTAGTACGCCACTGCATACCTGGCAGATGCACACTGTGGCCTCCTCACTATCCCTCCAGATGTACTGAAACCTCACCTTTTTTTTTTCTTACAGCATGGACGACAAGCCAACCCTCCCTCCCCCCCCCCCCCCCCCCCCCCCCTTCCCTTCCTGGTCTCCCAGCCCTGCTCTTCCAAGTAAGTATCTCAAGTGCTTGTGTCCCTGCCCCTCTCTCGATAGTTGATTTTTTTTTTTCATGCTCACTTTTGGCAAATGCACCTTTTTTTTTGTTTTTTTATTCACAGGCAGGACCACAGGACACCCTCCTGTCCCTCCCCTGTGTGGCAGCCCCTCTCTCAATAGTGAGTATTGTTGGCAAATGTACTTTTAAACCCTTTTTGATTTAGATGCAGGGCTGGCGGCCTCCTCACTATCCCTCCCTTGTGTCCCAGCCCCTCTCTCGATAGTTGATTTTTTTCATGCTCACTTTTGAGCCTCCTCACTATCCCTCCCTCCCAGCCACACCCATAATTAATGTACACTAGTAAAAGTTGTTTTTCTTTTGTTTCCTCGCAGCCCCAGTGACCAGCTCTGCTATGTCGCGGTGTCCTACCGAAACCTCGAGCCCTTGAGTCCTCAGATACTGTAAGTTATGAATACTGTGGTATGACACTCAGTGGCGTAGCTAGGTGGGGCGCAAGGGGAGCTGCCACTCCCCCAATCAGATTTCAAATGAAAATGGCGCCTACCTCGCCTGCTGCCACATAGCAGCATGGATTTTATTTTAAACTTTGCTGCACTTCTTCTCCCCTTTCTCTGATCATACCGAAACGACCGTCCCTCTTCTTTCCTCTCCTCAAACACTCTCCACCCCCCCCCACCCCACGACCGAGCCTAGCAGACTAACACCAGCAATTTTTTTTCTCTTCCCCCCTCCCCCTCGGTCCATCCCTCTGACACAACTGTGTACGTGAGGGAGGGTGGGATGTGGCAGAGGGAAGCATTCGGCACCGGCTCAGGCAGCCTGTTAACACTGCAGGGAAACAGCAGCAGGGAGGGGCTACAGAAAGCAGGTTTGAGGGATGGAAGGGAAGGAGAAGGTTAGATTGAGAACAGAAGACTGTATCAGCCAAGGAAGTTGGCTAAAAACAGAAGACAGCCAAGGTGAGTGAGCCTATCTAGCCCAATATATGAAATAAAAATTGAGTATCACTACAACAGCTTTAAAAAATTAGTGTAGTGTTACCTTCCCCACCCCCCCCACCCCCCCGGTAAGGCAGGCGATGTTGGCTATGAGTTCTCTGAGGGTTGATTGTCCATAGTCGTGGCTCACCCTCAGGAACTCTCTGCCCAAATCGGAAGGAGGTACAAATCAACTAACCTCGTCTCCGGTCCTCAAAGGGCGGGAGAGGAATTAAAACTAAATTTAAGATAGATTCCGAATTAGGGGGAGACCAATTAGAAGGTTAACCAAATATGTTTATTAGTTTTCCCAAAAGAATTAGAGTACTTTTTAATTTCAAACAATTGCTAAACATTTAGAACCATATATCCATGTCATCTGACAATCATAACAATTGAGGCTTTCTTTCCTTGCACAGGTGGAACTAACAGACCTAAATACACAGCATCAGATAAGTATTATTCTTGTTCCCATTTACTATTTCTATGAATTGGACATCACTGTTATTTGTTTGTCCCCTTGTTATCAGCGAGAATTTGATACTTTGTGGTTCTGTTTTCCTTTTCCAGATTCCCTTTGGATCCGGTCTCCCTCTCAGGTAAGTATGTGTCTATAATGTATTTTTCAGTTACTTATCCAATTTCCCTTTGTCTCTCTCTTTGATTTCACTGCAGTTTCACTCTTTCTTGCGTTGGGGCCCGGTCATCTCCTCCGATGCACGTTCTCTTCCTCCTGCACCTCTCTCTTAATTAAATCAAATGGAGAGAAACCCTAACTCCTTAATCTAGACTTGTAACACTATGCTGGGTGACACTTAAATGCTTTTCAAAACACCGGAACTAGAAACTCTTATAAATAAAAATAAACAAACAGCCCCTCACTTCCAGGCCTATTCTTACACTGGTATTCCCTATCCTGGAAGGGTATGTTTAGGGCAAATACTCACCACATCCAATCCAATTTTCTGACTTCCGGATGCTAAACACACATTACCAGCTATTCCTCCTTCCAAACAGTGTTAGAACCTTGTTTTCTTGACACCAACTCTCTTTCCTACTGCCTATTACTTCACTTGTACTCCCTGTACTCAGACACTCTTCAGCACACATCCACACTCTTCAACAGGCTTCACCCTTCTTCCTTTAATATCCCCTCTCTAGACACTCACTCACAGGTATTCACCCCTTTCCCAATCCTAACTCAGCATATATATATCTTTCTCCACCTCAATCAGCACCAACCTCTCTCACCGCAGCACCAACTCCTTCCGGCCACTCTCACACTCAAAAATACATAGATCCTCTTCATCTGTTTCTGCCCAACTTTCAACTGACCAGCAAGCTGTCACCAAGGCAACCAGGTCTCATTTTGCTCAGCTGTGGTTCCAGAGTGATGTCACTATAGAACTTTTTTTTTTCTTTTCCCACTGGAGGAGCCAGTTAAGATTATTTTAACCCCTAGGTTACAGTAGCTGGTAGAAACAGCAGTTAAAACTATGTATTTTTTTGTTCATTTTTCTACACTGTTCTATACAATACATACAGATGAAATTTCAGTGAGGATATCCTGTTTCTTGATGGGTTCATCTGCCTTGGGTAGCCAGGTGTTATAAAGTTGATGAAATATATTGAAATTAAATGGAAGTAAAATTAAACTCTCCTTTCATTGGAACTCATGGAATCACATCTTCACTTCATGTTTTGTAGAAAGTTACATTTACACAAATACACAAAGGGGTGCTGGACTTGGGAAGGGGGGGATTGAGGGAAGAAGAAGGTGCTGGACTCAGGATAGGGGTTGAGGGAAAAAGGAGCAGTGTTGGTCTCAAGGGAGGGCTAGAAAAAAAAGTGAGAGTGGTGCTAGATTCAGGAGACACCTGAGAGATAAAGAGAAAGTGGTGCTGGACTCACGGGGGGGGGGGGGGGGGGGGGTTGAGGGATAAAGAGAAAGTTGCTGAACTCAGGAAAGGCTGAGGGAATGAGAGGAAGAGCTGCTGGACTTATGGAGGGGGGGGGGGCTGAGGGCAGAAGGAGAGGTTCGGGACTCTAGGGGGACTTAGGGAAGAAGAGGGAAAGGTCCTGGACTCATTGGGGAGAAGGGAGATGTGCTGAACCCATGGGGGGGGGGGGGAGAAAGAGGGAGGGAAGGGGTCAGGTGCTAGATCTGCAAGGGTAGGGGGATAGGAGAGATGCCAGACTATGGGTGAGGGGACCAAGGAGCGAGGAAGAAGATGGAAGGCCATAGGCGGATGGAGAGAGTAAGAGAAGGGGAGAGATGCTGGACTCACAGGAGATGCAGTTACACAAACCTTGATGCGGTGCTCCTTCCTGGGTTATGTAGGGGCTAAACCATGCTTAGCAGGCTTTTATTTTTACTGTGTAGTTTGCCACTTACACAACCTGGAAAGGTGCATGGCACTAGGATATGTGTAGCCACTTCTCTTGGCACCAGGCTGGATTTCCTGAGTAGGCTCTCCTCTCTGAGCTGCTGCCCTACTGAACACTGAAGCTTCACTTTGAGGTATGGGAAAGGGAGAGAGAGAGGGGGGGGACAGGGAGCTGCTGGACCATAAGGGGGGGGGGGGAGAAAGAGAGAGAGAGAGGACATGGAGTTGCTGCAGCATAGGGGTGGAGGGAAAGGAAGAGAGGACAGAGAACTGCTGGATCATAAAGGTGAAGGGGCAGAGAGAGGACAGAAAGTTGCTTGACCATAGGTGTAGAGGGGATAGGAAGTTACTGGATCATAGGCATGGAGGGAAAGGAAGAAGGGATAGGGAGTTGCTGAACCATAAGGAGGAAGGGGGGAAGAGAAAGGGAATTGATGGACCATAGGGGTGGAAGAGAAGGTAGAGGCGACAGGGACATGCTGGACCATATTGGTGGAGGAGAGGGGAGGGACAGAGAGATGCTGGGCTACAAGGGTGTAAGAAGGGAGGGGGAGATACTTGGCATGGTGGAACCATGTGGGATCTCAAGGAGAGGAGTGAGAAGAGGATAGTAAGTACAGAGGGAAGAATTGTACTAATGAGGAGTAGGTGAAAGAGAAGGGAATGAGGCCAGGGATGGAGTGACACAGGAGATGTAGGGGGGGGGAGAGGAGGACATGGAAAGTTGATAGGTACTGGCAAGTGAAATATAGGTGGAGGACTGAAGAGCAAGAAGGAGAAATTTGAGAGGAGAGACAGAAAACAGAGAGAGAGGAAATATATCAGAGAGATATAGTGAGGGAATAGGAAACGATAAGAGTAATGTGGAGAAAGGACAAATGGACTGCACTTACTGGAAATAGAGCAGAAGACATACAGGAAAACAGAAAAGAAGAAACTGGAAACAATATGCTTGGAAAAATAAAGTACCCAAGCAACAAAGGTAGAAAAAAAGTGTTTTATCTGAATTTATTTGGTGGAATGTGTTAATGACGCACAATATCCCAGGCACCACTTCTACATCATATATATGCGCACATACAGCCAATGCGTGGAGACGCGATAACCTGGAAAGTAGAAGCCGATTGGTTTGTCTGTGTTTTCCTCCCGCCCACCGCAAGTCAGAAACTTCACGTTGCTTCATTCAGTATTTCTGATCACATGCTGACTTCGCCCCTCCCCTCCACCGTTTCCATCAACATGTTGTTAGTTTTTATGTACTACAGTTTCTATTATTTCTGTCTCCTGGCTGTCTAATAAACCCCCCCCCCCCCCCACACACACAACCTCTTGGAGGAAAACACCACAAGAACACACAGAAAAGTCTTAACAAAAACAAACTTTATACATTTTCAAAGGGAGGGTGTAATATATAAAAAAAAATCCTACGAGGGAGGGGATATATATACAATATATACAAGGGGGGAGGATATATTATAGAGGGGGGATGTGGGGAGGGGATATATATACAATATATACAAGGGGGGAGGATATATTATAGAGGGGGGAATGTGGGGAGGGGATATATATATATATATATATATATATATATACACACACAATATGTACAAGGGGGAGGATATATTACAGAGGGGGAGAAATGTGGGGTTGGATAGGGGGAGAGGGGGAGGAGGAGGTCAAGGACGCTGTACTTAGGAGGACAGATACTGGAGCAGCTGGGAAAGGTCCTCCAGTGTGTGCCCTCCCATGTGCAATATTTTTGCCATCTCCTGCATAGAGACAAGGGAAATATCAGTACCCCAGGGCATTATCACATCTCATGTTGCAGGTATAAACCCATGGCAAACCAACAAGTACCTGGGCTGTTGTCAAGGTTAGTATTAACCTCCTGGAGCCATTCCTGGTGATCCTTCCTCAACCCCCTTGCACGTTTCTTCAGCTCTTCAACCTGTAAAGAAGAAGAAGGGCTGTTGTCACAGCATGTCAAAAGAAATAAAGGACATAAAAAAAGCAACGATGTGCTGTCTTTTCTGTTTGTCTTTTTTTTTTTTACATGTACATTATGAATGTTCATATATGCTGGCAGTACAACTGTTCGATAGGGAAAAACGAGGGTGAGAACGCACCACCAATTCCACTAACGCTCGCTTAGCTCCACCCCACCTTCTAGAAAATAACTTTTTTTTACACGCACATTACAAACATTCATGTATAATATGCTGGCAGTATAACTGTTTGATAAGGAAGGCGGGAGGGAGAGGAAGGGACACGTGGCAATACTTACAGATCTGGGGTAGGAAGAATGCCTGTTGAAGTGGTGTTGCAGCACTTCCCAGCCCTTATCCATGCGCAGGATGTCTTGCCTCTTCCCCGGTCGGGAGAATAAATGCTTTTCATTTATTACAAAAAGCTGTGCTAGCCACAGCACATCCATGTCGGAGAAGTTGGGCTTTCTCCCGCGTGCAGCCATGGCTTCTCCGACAAATGCGCACATGCGAGTACCCACACATAAATAGCATGTTGTAGAGCCTTATGCACGCACTATATGGACATGTTATGATGTGCTTATGACAGCTCTGGACTTACAGGCAGCCCCTGAGCACACGTTCAATATATCACAGTAAAGGGTAAGGACTGCTTTTGTGCATGGTGTAAGGAAACGGTAGTGCATCGCATCGCGTTCACATTATAATAGTAATTACCTCATTTGCATTCCGTTTTCGTTAGCTGCTACCGTGACAGGAAAATGGCTCGGGGAACCCTTTTGTGCATGCCCCGGTTTACTACTTGTGCGCTAAACTGGCTAGAACCAGCTTAAAAACCACGTTGCTGGCTCGTTAAGTATAGTGCATCTGGCTTTGAGTGCCTGGTGGTTTCTTTAGACTTTCAAAATGCATATCTACACATTCCTATCCATCTGGCTTGCAAGTGCTTTCACCGATTTATAGTAAACAATCAACATTTACCAATACAAAGTTCTTCCTTTTGGCCTCGCCTTAGCTCCCAGAGTACTCACAAAGGTTGTGGTAGCACCTGTGGCAACCAGGGGCGTAGCCAGACAATAGATTTTGGGTGGGCCCAGACAAGAAGTGGGTGGGCACCAAGTGTTCTCCCCCTCCCCCCCAAAAAATATCTAAGCTGGTGAGAAAATGTTTCTCTCCACCTTGGCAGTCTGCAGCAGGTATGCACTGAAAACTGAGCATTCACAGGTGCCAGTAACGTGGAGCACACCATTTTCATTACCATCAGGGGGAAGTCTTCAGCTGGTAGAGCTTGGAATCCTCATCAGCTACTGCTAAACATGTGCTATTGTTGGGTGGGCCAGAGCCCTAAGTGGGTGGGCCCTGGCTCACCCAGGCCCACCTGTGGCTATGCCACTGGTGGCAACCCTTCGACAGAAGGGTATAATTCTATGCCAATACCTGGATGACTGGCTATTAGTAGCAGATTCTTCAGAGTAAAATCTAGCAGCCTTAAATCTATCGTCAGCTTCTTTCAGAGTTAGTTTTTCTGATCAACTTCAAGAAATCCCAGATGAACCCATCTCAGAATCTGGAATTTATAGGTTCACATCTCAACACAACCATTCCATTAGCAACTCTACCAATTCAAAGATCAACAGTAATCATTCGACTAGTTCACATCTTCATGCTATGTCAATAACAATGACCAGAACATTATTGGTGCTGTTAGGTCGTATGGCCTCGACAGTCAATGTCATTCCATTAGCAAGACTTCACATGCGCCCTCTATAGTGGTACCTAAAGACCTGTTGGATACAAGCACTTCATCCTTTATCTGCTAAAATACTTCTATCACCACAGATCAAATCAGCACTCAACTTGTGGTCTCAACTACACAATCTACTTACAGGGGCTCCATTTTGCAAACCAGTTCCATTAAAGATAATAACAAGGGATGCTTCCAAATTAGGATGGGGAGCATATATGGACCATCTTTCTACTCAAAGACTCTGGTCAGATCAGGAATCCCAATATTCAATAAATCGTGAAGTTGTCAATTTGAACTTTTCAACACAATGTTTATCATCACGTTATCCAAGTTCGTACTGACAATCAAGTAGATATGTGTCGCGTGCTCGAGGACCTTGGCAGACGGTCAGGCTTCTTCCCCGGGAGCACTGGGTTCGTGAGTCCTTGGGCCACTACCGTGGAGCGGCAGTGGCAGGCAAGATCATCTTCAAGGTAGAGATGAAACAAAACTGGACCGGAACCCCGGACTGGAGTTCCACACAGGAATACACGGAACTGGAACGCACCGGACGGGTGTGCACTGGAGTGGAGCCCGCTGGACTGGAATACACTGGAGTGGCCCCACTGGACTGGAACATACAGGAGTGAAACCCGCTGGACTGGAACACACTGGACCGGAACCCGCTGGACTGGAACACACTGGACCTAGGCTTCACCTACGCTTAACCACCTTTCCCCGAGAGTTGAGCCCTCAGGTTCGGGCGGCCGGCAGGACTTACAGGAAAACCCGGAACTGGAACTTGCAAGCAGGAACAGCAGGAATGAGGATCCAGGAGTGCCCCCTGGCACCTAGGCAAAGGCAGGGCAGACCGGCAGGGAATGTCCGGGTTCCGGCAGCAGGCAGGTTCAGAGCACTGGTCAAGTCAAGGAACAAGGGCTGAAGCTCCAGAAGCAAAAGAAACACACACAGAACACCAGCAGGCAAACACCAGAAGACTAGTCAACTCTACATAAGCTAGTAGGAAGCTATGCCCAAGCAAACCAGTCATACACAAGAAACATACACTAAGCAACTCAGGAGAACTAGAAAGCTATACACAAGCTAACACACAGAGCTGTGCCCAAGCTAACAAGTCATACACTGGAAACATACACAGAGCAAACTCAGGAGACTTAGTAAAGCTATACACCAGCTAACAACAAAGCTGTGCCCAAGCTAACAAGTCATACACTGGAAACATACACAGAGAACTAGCAAAGCTATACACAGGCTAACAAGCCAAACGGTGCCTAAGCTAGCTAGTCAAACACTAGGAACAAACACAGAGAACTAGCAAAGCTATACACAGGCTAACAAGCAAAGCTGTGCCCAAGCTGGCTAGTCAAACATAGAAACTCACACAGAGCAAACACTGAAACAGAGCACTCTATACACCAGGGCCCTTAGATGAAATGCAAAGGCCAAGGCTGTAGTCTCTAAGTGATTAATAAAGCCCTTCAACACCAGAGGCACAGCTGCAGCAATCACCTTGCATCCAAACAGAGGCTTGACACACAGAGAAGTCAGCCCATAGGAAGGAACAGCGGGAGCCATCTTGGATACTGGCAAAGAGGAGGAGGCGGCGGCGGCAGCCATCTTGGAAGAGGCATAGCCCACGCAGGTGAGGTTCAGTAGGGCAATCAGCACCTAGAGCCAGAGAGAAACTAAGACAGAGACAGACACAGAGACAAGCAGAAGCCAGCACAGCCACTGACTCCCAGAAACAGGGTAAGTCTGAGGGTGATCACGGCCACAGACGTGACAATATGTATTACCTGAACAAGCATGGAGGAATAGGTTCTTACCAACTCAATTCCGAAGCACTTCAGATTTGGAACCTAACTCTTGCTCTCCACTCAACTTTACAAGTAGCTTATCTTCCAAGCAACAGCAATTTGCTAGCAGATTCATTGAGCAGAAAGCTGCAACCTCACGAATGGTCGCTCAAGACCACAATTATGCAAAGCCTTTTTGCTCGGTAGGGTACTCCAGAGATAGATCTCTTTGCATCCCCACTAAACAACAAATGCCTGACATTTTGCTCAAGGTAGTCTGCTCCAAATTGCATAGCAGAGGACTCATTCTGCACCCCATGGTCATCTCATCTCCTCTATGCATTCCCTCCGCTTCCAATAATTCCAAAAACATTACAGAAGATAATTCAGGACAAGGCCACTTTAGTTCTGATTACTCTGTATTGGCTCAGACAACCATGGTTCCCAATACTGCATAAACTAGTAATTTGGCCCCCTCAATTCCTTCCACAGGAATCAGATTTACTAAAACAGGAATCTTCTCCATCCAGATATTCCCATGCTATGGTTAACAGCTTTTTCTTCTCTTTATTCTCAACCAGTTCTGGATGTTTTACTAGCATCTAGAAAATCTTCTACAAGAGCAATGTATTCAGCTAAATGACACAAGATTTCTTAATTGGTGTTTCCCAAAAAATATAGATCCAATTAACTGTTCTATTTCCAACATTTTGGACTACCTTCCTCATCTTTCAAACTCAGGTTTATCATATACTACAATCAGAGTACATTTAGCAGTTATCTCCGTATTTCATGATCCTCTAGATGATACTACCTTATTCTGCCGTTCAGTTGTTAAATGTTTTTTAAAGAGTTTATTAAATTGAAAACCACCTGTTCATATGCCTCCAGTAATCTGGGATCTCAACATGGTTCTAAACCAACTAACAAAATCTTCTTTTGAACAAATGATGTCTGCACAATTTAAATTTCTAACTTGGAAAACAACTTTCCTTCTTACCATAATTTGCACACAGGATAGGATAAATTCAAGCTCTAGTCTATTACCCTCCATATACACAAATTCTACATGACAAGGCCATTTTATGTCCCTATCCAAAGTTTCATCCAAAAGTTGCATTCTCATTTCATGTTAATCAGTCCATAATTTTACCAGTTTTCTTTTCTCCTCCTCATCAATCACCCAGACAGCAACAGCTACACACACTGGATTATGTATGAGCACTTAACATTTACCTTCAACATACTACTTCTTCAAATAGACCTTCACAGTTGTTTCTACCAATTAGCCCAGATCACTCATGTCCAGTTTCTAAACGTTCTATCTCACACTAGATTGCAAATTGCATTCGTTTTTGTTACCAGAATAATCCTAACCAACAGCGTGAGCAAATTCCTCATGTTATAGCTCATAATCTTCAAGCAATGGCTACTTCTACAGCTCAGGTACATCAAGCCTCGATGATGGATATATGCAGAGCAGCTACATGGTCATCTGACCATACTTGTACTAAACACTACTGCTTGGATACTGCTTCGGTCAAGCAATTTTGGTTTTCAGTCTCTGAATCGATAACTATCCTTCTCCATCAATCACAGGTACCAGACATTTTATGGTATACACCACTATAGTCTTAATTTAAGTTTGTATCTATTACTTGTGTATAGCTTGGGAGTCTTCACCTGTGTGGCTGTAGGAGTTTCTTGTCCATGAAGAAATATAAGTTCCTTACCTGTAACGGTAGTTCTCCGTGGACAGAAGATCTTATAGTCATACAGTCCCTCCCTCCCTAAGTTATCGATTTGCTATTTTATAAACTGGGTATGGGGGTGTGGCTATCAGCTATAGCTACCTGTGTTTGGGCTGGATTTTAGGAACATGTGCAGCAGACTTTTAAATTTGCAGAGCTTGCAGAATGACCGGGTTGGTAAGGTCAGTGAGGTGACAATTCACCAGTGTAGCTATAAGATCTTCTGTCCACAGAGAACTACTGTTACAGGTAAGGAACTTATATTTTTAGGCACTACTGGCTGCCCTCCCGCTCCCTGCACCGCTGTTCTTCAATGCTCCTTGCACCACTGCCCAACTCTGCACCACTGTCTTTCACTTCTCACTGCACCACTGTCCTTCAATTTTAAGGGCCATTGACAGTATCAGTGAGGTAAACACACTACCTTCAGTGGCCCGGAAGCTTTCCCTGTGCTACAATTTCCTGTCCCGCATAGGCAGAGTCTGCAACAGGGGGAGAGCTTCCGTGGTTGCGAAAGGCACTGTATTTACCTCACTGACGCTGCCAGCAGCCTGTAAAATTGAAGAAGGGCAGCGGTGCAGGGAACCAGAACAGGTGATGTTAAAAAGCTGAAGCCAATTAGGTAAGTCTCCTTTTCCCTCTCCTTCATGCAGCTGTAGGTTGTCCCCGTTCCACGCAAAACAGAGCAAGCAAACCTGTGAGCCGCTCTATCCATGTTGTCGTTCTTTATGGTTGGTAACATTTTTATTTGATCTCACTTATATTTTCAAACGTGCCGGCTTTGCAGCATGTGGATGTACACAGGGGAAGTATTGAGTAATTAGTTCTAAACTGTAAATCATTGAGGGGCCCTTTTACAGAGCAGCAGTAAGCCCAACGCAAGCTGACTGCTCACTCTTCCAGGACTATCACCAGCCCAACGTGGCTGACGGTGGTAGGCCTGCCCTGCGCCATTTCTGGGGGAAAAAGAAAACCCCTGGAAATGGCTTGTGTGGCGATAACCCAGCAGTAATCGAGCATTTCTGTGCTTTGCTGGTTACCGCTGGGTTGGCTCGAGAGCTCTTATTGCCACCTCAATGGGTGGTGGTGAGGGTTCCCTGCTGCATGGCCATGTGGTAAAAAGTCTCTTACTGCATGGCCATGTGGGCTGGGGGCTTTTTATTTATCTGCTGCAGTAAAGAGGGGAAAGGGAATTGATATACTGCCTTTCTGTGGTTTTTGCAGCTACATTCAAGGTGGTTTACATAGTATATGTAGGATACTTATTTGTACCTGGGGCAATGGAGGGCTATGTGGCTTGCTGGGGGTCACAAGGAGCTGTAGTGGGAATTGAATCCATTTCCCCAGGATCAAAGTTTGCTGCACTAACCACTAGGCTAGTGCAGGGCCCTTTTTTCTGCAGCTTGGTAAAAGACTCCTGTGTCATTTGGAGGGGCTGGTTATAGGGACTCTATTCAGGCACAGATGTTTTAATCTAATAAAGGGACACCAAAACAGATATCATGTTATGAGTTTCAGGTGCTTAACAATCAGATTTACTATTTCTAACTACAATTTTAAAAAAACATTAATTAGATTGAAACCTGGGAGCATTTAGCATTTTCTTTTTTTTTTTTTTCCTGTGCCTACATCAAAAGAAAAAGATGGCATGTGGGAACTTGCTGCTTTTGTTTTGTGGAATGCAGTGGTTATTATAAAAATGCACTTGCCTTTTTTATTACTACTATTTCAGAGAGAGGTATTGAATAATGAGGTAGGGGCTTCCTTCATGCAGAAGTTCTGTCCAAAGGCAGTGTAAATGTGCCAACATTGTTCAGTTCAGCACACTGTTAGACATCAAGTTCATACAAAGTTAATTATGTTCGGTGGAAAATAATTCTGTTGGCTCAGGCTGCTTTCTATGTGAATATTCCATCACTGTTGCTACCAAGTATTACATATTAAGGGCATTTGCTTCAAACTTTGTTTTAATTCATTTATCTAGTCCTTTCATGCATGTGGTTTTGCTTTTTAAACCCAAAGGTGAATCCTAAGGGTGGTTGAACAATTAAGTATAAATTGCCTTGTTTCTGACTTTACTTGTTTGGACTGCTTTGGGTGCTGCTGATATGTAAGTCTGCTGTCTAGAATTTTGGAAGATGGAAATGAGAAAATAAAAATTAAGCTTTGGATATACTCTGTAGAAGTTGTTTACTTTTACAATGTGTGTATGGATGCCTGTTCTGGTGAGTGCATGTCTATACATATGTCTATGATTTCTGAACATGCAACATCATTAAAGGACAGACTTTTGAATGCTCATTTGGGTATATATGCTAATCTTAACTTTATTAAATGTTTCAGACATATCCATCTATTTGCTCATATGAGATAACTGAATTCTATTATTCTATCTCACTTTATTTTCAAATGTAAGCAGTGGTGTGCTGGAGCTGGCTTGCACCGGCTCACAAGAGCCGGTTGTTAAATTTTTTACCGACTTGCGAGCTGGTTGTTCCTGAGGGCGAGCCGGCTCTCCCTCCTCCCTCCCTCCTACAGGATCCGCTCACTCGCTCCCTCCTACAGGGTCCACTCCCTAACTTGTCCAGCGAATTCTTCGGGGTAGGCAGTCTTGCCTGCCCACTGCTGGCGCTGACCCTCCCCCGCTGCCGGATCACTCTTTAAAATTGGCCACCGAGACTTCCAGCAGTGGCCTCGCGAGACTTCTGCTGAAGTCTTGGAGGCCACCCTTGTAATGTCTCGGTGGCCATTTTGAATAGCAATCCAGCAGCGGGGGAGAGTCAGCGCTGGCAGCTGGCAGGAAAGACTGGGGATCTTTCCTGGCTGCCCCGAAGCATCCGTTGGACAACCTCGGTGGCTGGGGGGGGGGGGCAGGAGAGAGAAGGGAGTCGCTGGACATGGGTGGCTGGAGGAGGGGGCAGGGGAGAGAAGGGAGTCGCTGGACATGGGTGGCTGGAGGAGGGGGCAGGGGAGTGGAGTCACTGGGCATGGGTGGCTGGAGGAGGGGGGCAGGGGGAGAGAAGGGAGTCGCTGGACATGGGTGGCTTGAGGAGGGAGCAGGGAAGAGAAGGGAGTCGCTGGACGTGGGTGGGTGGGTAGATGGAGGGGAGGGCAGGGGAGAGGAGGGTTGCTGGACATGGGTGGGTGGATGGAGGGTCGCTGGGCATGGGTGGCTGGAGGGGGGGCAGGGGAGAGAGGAGAGTTGCTGGCATGGGTGGTTGGAGGGGGAGCAGGGGAGAGAGGAGAGTTGCTGGACATGGGTGGGTGGATGGAGGGGAGGGCAGGGGAGAGGATGGTCACTAGACATGGGTGGATAGAGGGGAGGGGAGAGGAGGGTTGCTGGACATGGGTGGAGGGAGAAGAGAGTCGCTGGACATGGGTGGAAGGAGGGGAGGGCAGGAGAGAGAGAAGAAAAACTGCACATGGATGAAGAAAATAGGCAGAAGCTGGATCCACAAGTCAAGTCTGCGGAGGACCAGAAATGAAGAAGAAAGGAGGAAAGGAAAGAAATAAATGGAAAGGAAGCCCTGGAAACGGAGTTAAGAGGACAGATAACAGCAGAATCGGATACTGGGTCAGCATGATCAGAAAAACAAAGTCACCAGACAACAGAGATAGAAAAAAAATCATTTTATTTTCATTATAGTGTTTGGAATATGTTCACTTTGAGAATCAGGTGCTCAACATTAAAAGTTTATATTTATTTACTTATTTATGGCATTTTATCGCATATTAAACATGAATTAGATTGGAACCTGGGATCATTTAATTTTTTTCCCTGGAGCAATGCATTGCCCTCCCCCCCCCAGGTTCTCTCCCCAGCTATAGCCATCTCTGCAATTTGGGGGGGGGGGGGTGCAGAGGGGGACCGGGGAGAGAGCCTGTTAAACATTTATCAGCACACCACTGAATGTAAGCCACATTGAACCTGAGCTTGCTTTGGATAATGTGGGATATAAATGTGTAAAAAAATTTAATAATAGTAATAATCCTTTATCCTCTACCTTTTTTAAGACACTGCCTATCTAGCTGGATGTTGATGGCACCAGGAAAGCAAGTTTGGTCCAGTGAAGACTAACTCAAAATAACCTTTTCCTTAGCTGGGCTCTAATATGAACATAACCATTCTTCTGTGGTTATGTTTTACTAATAAGTTGGCTGGAGTCACTTAGACTTACAAATTTCCATAGGTTGCTAAGTAACTTTATAAGTCTAAGGGCCCTGTTTACTAAGCCACATTATAGCTGCATTAACATTTTTAACACACGTTAACCATGTATGTGCCTACAATATCCCTATAGGAGCCTACACGGTTAACGCACACGCTAATTGTAGGCACATTAAAAACACTAATGCGCCTTAGTAAACAGGGCCCTAAGTGCTTTGAAAATATGCCTCATAATATGTAACTTTGTAAGCCTAAATGCTGTGAAAATACAGCTCACTGTTGTCCCACAAGTTTTAACTTTTCATGGATATCCAGATAATTTTTTGTGGGTTTTATTTTGGGGTAGAAAGTGATCTAGTATTTTTCGCCCTAGAGTAGATAAATCCTTTTTTATTTTTATTTCTCCTGTGCTGTACTTCTTACAGAGAATGTGATTTCTCAGTATTTCCTTTTCTAATTTTTGTCCTTTATTCTGTAATTGGTGAGGATTGGACTGTGTTCTGTGGGTGACTAAGGTGAGAAAGTCTGCTGGCATGTAATTTGTGCGTGGATCCATAGGAGTCTCACTTGTCTGGCTTTTCCAATAGGAAGCATATTGCGGTTCTGTACATTCAGAACAGAATGCCTGTCTCCTGCTTCTGTTCTACCTGCCCCTGCTGCTCTGCAACCTGAAGAACAGCTTTTCCTGAGCAGGTAAAGGGCCTGGCCTTGTTTTGAGTCCAGGGGGGAGGGGGGGATGGAATGTGGACCAGGGGTGTAGCTACGTGGGGCCACGGGGGCATGGGCCCCCACAGATTAAGCCCTGGCCCCCTCTACATTTGACCCCCCCCCCCCCCGCCGGCCACCACTGCATCAGGTACCTTGTTTGCTGGTGGGGGTCCCCAACCCACGCCAGCCGAAGAATCTTCTTCAGCGCCAGTCAACTCCAGCACCTTCATTGTGTGATGATGTTTCTGACGCCTTACATCCTGCACGGGGCTACATACAGGATGTGCACAGCGCCTTTGCTGTCTGATGATCTGTTTCTGATGCCTTATGTCCTGCATGGGGCTACATACAGGACGTGCACGGTGCAGGATGTCAGGAGTTCGAAACAGATCATCATACAGCGAAGGCGCCAGACTCGACCGGCATTGAAGAAGACTCTTCTGTTGGCAGGGGTTGGGGACCCCTCCAGCAAACAAGGTACCTGGCGGCGGCGGTGACGGGGGAGGGTTTTTGTAGAGGCGGCGGCGGCTAAACAGTGCCCCCCACCTCGGTCTCTGGCCCCCCCTCCCACCGAGGTCTAGCTACGCCCCTGATGTGGACCGGTGGAAGTTGCTGTGTATGTGTGGGTGGGGGGAGTGGAATTGTGGAAGTTGCTGTTGTGGGGGGGGGGGAAGGTTTCTAGAGACATCAGGTCTGGTGGGGGGGGGGGAGGGGTCCTTGAAAGGCAAGGACATTCCAGGACATTGAGGCGACAGGAGAAAATAATTGTGTATATGTGTGTGTGGAGGGGTGGGTGGGCTGTGGCTTTAAAGCTAGGAAAAGAGAGATAAAATATTCAGGGGGGACATAAACTGGAGAAAAAAAGAAACTGTTCTCGGGGCTGGGGGGACAAAAGCTGGTAAAAGAGGAGAAAATATTTGGGGGCTGAGGGGAAGGAAAGCTGGAAAAGAGGAGAAAATATTCTGGGGCAGGGGAGAGAAAGCTGGGGAAAAGGAGGAAATATTCAGGTTTTATTTATATGTAGTTTGTGCAGCTCATATCTCCAGATTAGCCCAACATAGGGAGCGGGACAGGAGGGTGGGACAGGTGGAAGGCAGGGCAGGGGGGTGGGAGGCAGGGGCATGGGGGGGGAGGGCGCAGAAACAAAGGTTGGTCCAGGGCACCATAACCTCTTCAGCCGGCCCTGCATTGGGGCCTCAGTATGGTTTAAAAAAACCTTTATAGTTGAACGCGGGGCAAGATGGCCGCCGAGCGTACTTGCTAACCGCCAGCATTTCCACAGTTCTCAGTTTCCTACCTATTGAGATGCCGAAGCGACGGGGCAGGTGCGCCCCCCATGCTCTGCAGCGGTCAGATCCTCTCTCGCAAGATATTCTGACCTTTCTGCAGACAACTGTGGGTCCATCTGCGGCAGTGCTGGAAGCGTCGGGAGGCAGCCCGATACGCGCCAGTGCGGATGGAGGCACGGCAGCGTCTCCTGGGCTAGAGCTTACGCTCAGCCCCGACACAAGGGATCCACCCCCTCAGCCGTTGGGCTATAGCACCCCATCAGAGACGACCCTGAACGGGTCTCCCAGAAGCGGTGAGACCGAACAGAGTCGGGAGGCAGAACAGCGGTCTTTTGGAGTGCAGGAAGCCTTGATGGAAACGCCGATAATAACAGTGACTTCGGTGGGAAACGCTGTTGGTTTGAATCCGGATGTTTTGCTGCAGAAAGAGGTACCACCACCACTGCACAAGCCAGTTGAAGTGACTTTAGACTCTTTATGGACTCTGATAGTAGACCTTGGGAAGTCTCTTACACCACAGATAAATACATTAAATCAGGAAATGATAAAACAAGAGGAAAAAATAAAGAATATAGATGTAAGAATAGGGAAACTTGAACAGGCAGAGGAAAAGAAAGATCTTGATATGAAGAGAATCCAGTCCCAACAGGAGGTTATGATTAAAGACTTGACTTTATTAAGAAGAAAGACTGAGTCTCTTGAGTATATTGTTAGAAGTAATAATTTATGATTGTTAAATTTTCCTAGACAGATTACTAAACCCCCTCGGGAAATGTTGAAAAAATATTTAATAGAGATTTTAGGAGTAAAAGAGGAATTAATTCCTCCTTTTACCCAAGTGTACTATGTTCCGGTTAAAGAGAGAAGTGCACAAAAAATTGAAGTACAAGAACAACCATTGAATGTAACTGAATTGCTTGAATTAACAGATTCTGAAGATGTGATTCCTACAACTTTGATAGTAACATTGGCACTGGCACCAGATAAACAATGGTTAATGTCCATGTACTTCAAGAATAAAGATAAAACATTTCTTGGTCAGAAAATTCAAATTTCTCGACATCTCCAGAGATATGCAAAAGCGTCGGAAATCATTCCTTTTAATGAAACCAGCTGTAATTCAACTGGGTGCAACGTTTTACTTGCGATACCCATGCAAGTGTGTGGTGAGATACCAATCAAACAAATATGTGTTTTTTGACCCGGCTCAATTAACAGCATTTCTTACCTCAAGGCAAAATAGGGGATCTTAGTACATTTTTACCCTTGAAATATAGATAAACACTGTACAATGCTGGCTGTTACCATTTGCTGCTTATTCTTGATAATTGTTGCTATAATACATATTCCATTTCTTAACATCTTGCCCTAAAAAAAATGTGGACTTGAGCAAGAAATTTCAGTATTTTTCCTGTTTTTTTCTTTTCGTTTCCTCAAATATGTTGAAATGTATTGCTTTACAAACAAGTGTATTGCTTGATTTAAATGTTAAAATCTTAAAAAAAACAAAAACAATTCTCAACAAGCTAAAAATAAAAACTCTGAATGTTGAGCTTATGATTCTCATAACATAACCTCTGGTTTGGTGGCCCTTTACTAGGTGAAAATATCTCTGGACGAATACAACACCATCACTTGACCCTACTTGTCCCTCCAACTACCGCCTCATCTCCCTCTTACCCTTCCTCTCCAAGATACTTGAGTTCACAGCCGTTGCCTTGATTTTCTCTCCTCTCATGCCATCCTCGATCCGCTTCAATCCGGCTTTCGCCCCCTATACTCGACAGAAATGGCACTATCTAAAGTCTGCAATGACCTGTTCCTTGCCAAATCCAAAGGTCACTACTCCATCCACACCCTCCTCGACCCATCCGTCGCTTTTGACACTGTCAATCACAATTTACTTCTTGCCACACTGCCCTCATTTGGGTTCCAGGGCTCTGTCCTCTCCTGGTTCTCCTCTTATCTCTCCCACCATACCTTCAGAGTACATTCTCATGGTTCTTCCTCCACCCCCATCCCGCTCTCTGTTGGAGTTCCTCAGGGATCTGTCCTTGGACCCCTTCTCTTCTCAATCTACACCTCTTCCCTGGGCTCCCTGATCTCATCTCATGGTTTCCAATATCATCTTTATGCTGACGACACCCAGCTTTATCTCTCCACACCAGACATCACTGCGGAAACCCAGGCCAAAATATCGGCCTGCTTATCCGACATTGCTGCCTGGATGTCCAACCGCCACCTGAAACTGAACATGGCCAAGACCAAGCTTATTGTCTTCCCTCCCAAACCTACTTCTCCTCTCCCTCCACTCTCTATCTCAGTTGATAACACCCTCATCGTCCCCGTCTCATCTGCCCGCAACCTCGGAGTCATCTTCGACTCCTCCCTCTCCTTCTCTGCGCATAACCAGCAGATAGCCAAGACCTGTCGCTTCTTCCTCTATAACATTAGCAAAATTCGCCCTTTCCTCTCTGAGCACACCACCCGAACTCTCATCCACTCTCTCATTATCTCTCGCCTTGACTACTGCAACCTACTCCTCACTGGCCTCCCACTTAGCCATCTATCCCCCCTTCAGTCCATTCAGAACTCTGCTGCACGTCTTATCTTCCGCCTGGACCGATATACTCATATCACCCCTCTCCTCAAGTCACTTCACTGGCTTCCGATCAGTTACCGCATACAGTTCAAGCTTCTCCTACTAACCTACAAATGCACTCGATCTGCAGCCCCTCCTTACCTCTCTACCCTCATCTCCCCTTACGTTCCTACCCGTAACCTCCGCTCTCAAGACAAATCCCTCCTTTCAGTACCCTTCTCCATCTCCGCCAACTCCAGGCTCCGCCCTTTCTGCCTCGCCTCACCCCATGCTTGGAATAAACTCCCTGAGCCCAAACGCCAGGCCCCCTCCCTGCCCATCTTCAAATCCTTACTCAAAGCCCACCTCTTCAATGTCGCCTTCGGTACTTAACCACTTTACCTCTATTCAGGAAATCTAGACTGCCCCAACTTGACATTTCGTCCTTTAGATTGTAAGCTCCTTTGAGCAGGGACTGTCCTTCTTTGTTAAACTGTACAGCGCTGCGTAACCCTAGTAGCGCTCTAGAAATGTTAAGTAGTAGTAGTAGTAACGGTGTCCTTATAACCAGCCCCTCAAAATGATACACTGATTACGATTTAGAAGTAATTCACTAATACGGCGGCTGCGTGGTGGGGCCAGCTTCAACTATTTGACGTCATGCCGTCTCCTGTCTTCATTAAACCTCCTTCTTATATACCAGCACCAGCCACTACCCTCGCCTAATTACGTCACACGTAGGGAAAAGCAGGGGCAGGGTTTAGTGACAGCATTAACAGCAGGAGGTGGAGCGGCAGTCTAACAACAAGTGCCACTTGTTGATATTCATAAGATTGGGTGGATATCATAATAAGGTTTAACATTCAGGAGCCAGCAGATAACGCTGTCAATTTAGGGTTTGGTTTATTGGACGAATAAGTAGAGCATAAATTCCAGTAACTCGGGAAAATGTGGGATACAAGTGAAATAAATAAATAAACAAACAAACAAACTTTACAAGGAGGCAGGATTAAATGGCCAGCCTGACCAAGGAGGTTTGATAACAGGAGATGGCATGATGTCACAAGTCTTTTCACCAAGGAGATTTTAATTCTCCCCATTGCAGCTGCCGCCATCTTGGTACACCCAAAACAATGAAATTAATAGCAACAAGCTCCCTACTCGCTTTAGACCACATAATGGACCAGATAGGCCCCTTCCCGTTATCAAATCTCCTTAAAATGGGTCACTGGAGTTTTCTATGACAGCGGCAACACTGGATATATAGATGGGGATCGGGTTACTGAGAGATTGACGTAGTGGGCGGGGTTATGCGCACGATTGACGGCGAGTGGGACAGGCTAAATGCGAGATTGACGGAAAAATTGCGGGATTATGTTGGAGATTAACGGAGGATGGGCGGTGTTATGCACGAGATTGACAGCAGGAAGGCGGGGCGCTGTGTTCACAGCCCTCAGTCAGATACCAGTTTGAGACACTAAAGAGTCGGCGGCGGCCGCGGCAGTTTTTCTGAGAGCTGAAGTCTTGAACCAGAGGTGAGAAACGGGCTGTGCCAGGATTCAATGAGCGCAGACCACAGCTACCAGGTTTTGCTCTGCTTCTGTACTCAGAGGTCGAGCGGCAGCCTCACTTTTGTGTCTAGATCTCCTTTGGCTCCGGGCGTTTGTTTTGTACCAGTTATTGCTGTTCCCGGTGAAGGGGATGTAGTGGTACAGACGGCTGCTCGTTTCGGTAAAGGAAGTCGGGCCCGGGTTCGTGGTGGGAAAGCAGAATTCAGTGTCGGACTTGAATAGGGGGAAGGGAGCCGCACCGGAGTTCGTTGTTGGGAGGGGGTGAGTAAAGTTATTTTGGCTTCTCCCTTTGTTTTGCTTGGGCCTCTGATGTTGACACTGCTGCGCCTTAGCTGTTTCCCTTATTGTTGTGGTAGGCTGTAGCGTTCTGCGTGCGCGAGCACTCGATTGGGGCTCTGGGGAGCGCGCTCCGAGGCGAAGGGCCAGCCGCTCGTTGGTTGTGCGCTTGGCACGTGACCCACACCAGCTGTAGTCTGGCTCCTCCCCCTCTTTCCTTTTGTGTTGTGTGTCTGTTTTTCTTGGCTGTGCATGTGAGCGAGCGGGCGTGCGCTGTTTAAGGTACCCGCTGCGGTGTCCCAGATCGGCTGAATATAGCAGCGTCGACACCTCTGACTCAGCCCCACGGCTGTAATCGCATACGTGTGGGTGGCGATTGCATAGATATGTTTTGATTCTCTCTCTGATGTTGATTTGCATTATTGCTGTGGATAGCAAGTTATATTGTTTTGAATGTTTGGAGACAACGGTTGGGTAGAAACAGGTGTTTTGGGGTAGGGAAAAAAAGTTGTTAAATCCTTAATTTCGCTTTGCGTAGCCCATGATGGCAAATGATCCAATTAGCCTATGTAGTGTCCATTTACTCCCATGTTGCAGAACCACAAAGCCGAATTGTCAGGAATCTGTACTGGAGGGCAACTTCTGTCGTTTTTCTGTTTTGTCGTGTACCACCTTGGGCGGATGAGCATGCAGAATCCGCCACTTAATTGACGTCCAGCACCCCTCTTTAGCAAAAATGGTAGTGTGGCTATATGCGTACATGTAAAATAAAGGTCTACTTTTGAACTAATCGAGAGGGCAGGTGATGGTAGAGTGGGTTGTACTGTTGATGCACTGAGGGGATGGGACTCAAGGCTCCCTCAAACTGGAAAGAAGGGTATTCCTGAGAGTCAAACACTGAAATTAAAACAGAAAAATTCCTAGCTGTGAGATGGCAGTAACAAAAGTGCAAGTTGAAATATTTGACCAAATTGTTCAGTTAAATAAGCTGCCTTCAAAGTTTCTATAATGCTGTATTAGCTTAGTACTAGCAGGAGGTAAAAAAAAAGAGGCATTGGAGGGATCAGAGAGAACCCAGCCACATAGAGCACCACATGCAATAAGAATAAACATCTTATCTGGTACCAAGCAATAACTGGTATCCCAGAGCAACTCGAAACAGGCCAAGTCATTCTCCAGGTTCCCATACACCAACACTGGTAAAGAATTAAATGACTAGATCTCATGGCATTATGACAAAGTGTGTATTGTATCAGCACTGAGAAACAGGGATTCAGTCAAATTGTCTGTCTGAACTACAAGCTTTGTGCTATCACTTATACTGTGATTTCCTTAAGCACAACCCTGAATAATACATACATGGCTTGTTAGTGCATACACATAATACTGAATACTGATTAGTTACATAACACTTGCTAATCTTGCTAACTGCCTCTCACTAATGAGTGATGTCCTCTAGCACTACCTATTTTGACAAAGTGCATAAAATCATACAGGCCAGACGTGTAGTTTGTAAAAAGTTGGTCAAGGGATAGCTTGAGGAGGTCAGTATCTGACCTCAAGCCTTCACAGATTTTTGAGGAAAACAAATTCTGCCCAAAGCCAGTTTGTACCTGTATGATAGGGCTATACTGTGTGCCAGTTCTTTACATAAGACACATTCCTGTTATTTAAATAACTTCTGTGTGACTATCTGAGTTTACTTCTGTACAGATCCCCTCCAGGTATGCCTGCAGTGGCCTTCAGTGTGAATCACTGAATAGTTGCTACTACTCTCCCCCACATTATGCGTATTAAAAAAGGAGGACAGAAGACCAAACGACAGCCAAGCGTGGTTAAAAAGTGAGGTGAAGGAAGCTATTTGAGCTAAAAGAAAATCCTTCAGAAAATGGACGAAGGAACTGACTGAAAATAATAAGAAACAGCATAAGGAAGGCTAAGAGGGACTTCGAAAAAAAGATTGCGTCAGAGGCAAAAACAGTAAAAAAAAAAAAAAATGTTTAGGTATATTAAGCAGGAAGCCGGCAAAAGAATCGGTTGGACCACTAGATGACCGAGGAGTAAAAGGGGCGATCAGGAAAGGCAAAAGCCGTAGCAGAGAGATAAAATGAATTCTTTGTTTCGGTCTTCACCGAGGAAGATTTGGGTGGGATACCAGTGCCGGAAATGGTATTCGAAGCTGACGAGTCGGAGAAACTTAATGAATTCTCTGTAAACCTGAAGGATGTAATGGGGCAGCTCTACAAACTGAAGAGTAGCAAATCTCCTGGACCGGATGGTATTCATCCCAGAGTACTGATAGAACTGAAAAATGAGCTTGGGGAGCTACTGTTAGTAATATGTAATTTATCCTTAAAATCGAGCGTGGTACCGGAAGATTGGAGGGTGGGCAATGTAACGCTGATTTTTAAAAAAGGTTCCAGAGGAGATCTGGGAAATTATAGACCGGTGAGTCTGACGTCTGTGCGGGGCAAAATGGTAGAGACTGAGGCATATTTTCAAAGCACTTTGGGAGGCTAAGTTCCATAGGTTTCTATGGAACTTTGGGAGGCTAAGTGCTTTGAAAATGAGCCCGACTATTATTAAGAACAAAATTGCAGACCATATTCAAAAGCATAAAGTAATGAAACAAAGTCAATATGAATTTATTTATTTCATTTGTACCCCGCGCTTTCTCACGGCAGGCTCAATTCAGCTTACATAGTAAAAAAAAAACATTACAAAGGACATGTAAGAAGAATATTGTAAACTGTGATAAAACATAGTGGCAACAGTGCCCAATAATATATGAATTGGAACATGGGGAGATAAACAAGGATAGGATAGTCAAAAGGGGAAGGAAATTGGGAGGGGAGAAGGATAGGATAGGTAAGAGGGGAAGGAAATTGGGAGGGATATGGTATAAAGGATGGAAAAGATTAGAGGTTATATTACACAGTGGCAACAGTGCCCAAGAATATATGAATTGGAATATGGGGAGGTAGACGAAGATAGGTAAAAGGGGAAGGAGATTTAGTGAAGGGAAATCTTGCCTCACCAATGTACTACATTTCTTTGAAGGGGTGAACAAACATGTGGATAAAGGTCCATAGACCATTATTAAATGGACTTAGGTAAAATCCACTATTTCTGGGATAAGCAGTATAAAATGTTTTGTACTTTTTTTGGGATCTTGCCAGGTATTTGTGACCTGGAATGGCCACTGTTGGAAACAAGATGCTGGACTTGATGGACCTTTGGGCTTTCCCAGTATGGCAATACTTATTTACTTATGTCCCCAGTCTTTCGGGCTCATTAGTATAAATTAGAATCATACCTTGACTGGTCCAAAAGCTAATTCAAAGTATCTTATTTTCTTGTTTATAACCCATGGGTTATACACTATTTAACTTTTAGAACAAGATAGGTGCGGGGTATACAAAACTACAGGTAATACAAGTACTTGCATTACCAGACAATAAAATGTGAGCTGCAAATTCAATAATAAACCGTATATCTTTTTGTTTAACCTATAGCAAAAAAACGGCATTTACAAATCAATTTCACCAACAATTTTTCAAGTCAAAAAGTAAATTCACTGTTTAATTTCTTGGGCATCATATTCCTCTTCACGGTGTTGACAAAATGTTCTGCAGTGAATGCAGTGAACCCATTTTGTATTCATCATTGGAATCTGAATATGGTATGTTGTTTTCAAGTAAGCCTGCCTTTTGAAAGCCGTTGGCTTCAGAGCATTCCAAGCAGTTTGTACCTAACAGCACACATTGTCTGCCGGAAGCAGTGAATGAATGAGTTCTTGCATCCACTTATTCCACTTTTTTTTTTCTTTCTCTTAACAGGCATTTTAAATGTGTGATGTCCAGTTGTTGTAGTTTGTAAGTAAATCCGCTGGGGATGACAGCAAGCACTTTGGCCTTTTGTTTGATGCTGATAGATGAAATCACCCTTCAACTTTCTGTTTGCAATAGTATCCATTGTTTCAAATCTTCTGCAAGGAACATGCTTCTTGGGTTGTTTATTCAGTGTTTCTTGTTGGCAGCACCATTCACGGACAGACTTCTCCTCCACGGAGAATAAGTGTCCAGCTTCTCTGTTTCCATGTTCTTTTGCATACTCTATCACTGATAACTTAGATGTATATGACTTCCTTTTTGGCCTAGTTAAAGTAGGCCTTATGTAAAATTGAATTGATGCCTTATAAAGCCAATCCCATGTCATTTGACGTCACACAGCCTTGCTTTCTGCAAGGCGTGCAGATCTACATCCTGCGTATATAACCCACGGGCTATATAAGGGTGTGGGGGTATACACAAACTTACAAACAGGTCAGTTTAATGCGGGTTATACTTGGGTGTAGGTTATATGTGTGAAAATACGGTAATATGTTTTAAGGCGAGTCTTAAATTTTGTAAAGGAAAATTCCAATCTGATACAGTTTGTCAGATCATTAGGCACTAGGAAAAAGAACGCTAATGACCTGGTACTTTCATAGCGGGACTGCTTTGATGATGGTAGAACAAAACAATGCCTATCCAGGGAGCGTAGAACATGTGCTGGGGTATGTGGGTTGACCATATTTGATAAGTAAGAGGGAGTTCTGAGATGGGAGGCCTTGAGTACCAGGCACAGAATTTTAAATTGTATGTGAGATTTGATAGGCAACCTATGTAAATAAAACAGAGGAGTGATGTGATCGTTTTTTTTACACGGCATAAGAAACAGATGGCAGCATTCTGTAAAGTTTGCAACCGTCTTGACTTGTTGGTTGGTTATTCCTGCGTAAACTGAGTTGCAGTAGTCCAAACAGGATATTATGATTGCTTGAGTGTCTACGTAGCAGAGAGACTTAGGAGACTGCGCAATGAGCAAAGCCGACAAAGTGACAGCCTAATTGTATTGCACGGGAAATTTGCAGTTCGAAAGTAAGGTATGAATCGAACAGTATCCCTAGATAGCGAAATGATTGAACAGGTAGAGGAGCAAGATGTCAGCATAGTAAAAAGCCCTAATATTGTGATCTTGGACAAGAGTTGCCAATGGACTAAGAAAGATAGTAAAAAGTAATGGTGATAAAACTGAACAGTCTTTGTCTCCACCACCTCCACTGAAAGGCAGCTCCATAAATTCACCACCCTTTCCATGTCGAATTATTTCCTCACGTTACTCGTAGAAACATAGATGCATATCAAGCCAACTAACTTTGTATTTGGGTCTGATACCCACTACTGTATTGGGAGCTGATTACTACGGCATAGTGACTTCTGGGCAGGTTCAGGATATCCACAACAAGGATGCATGAAATGTATTTGCATATACTCTGGCCACTCAATGTGAATGTGTCTTGTGCATATTTGTTGTGGATATCCTGAAACCTGATTGTTGGAATTACCAGGACAGGTTGAATAATTGCATGACAAGTTCAGGCCAGCTCCTGGGGTACTGTGTAGTCTGGTTTGTGTAGGCTTGTTGTCATCTTAGTGGGTGGGGTTTTTGGGGAGAGAGAGTTTTATTGGGTGTTTATTTTTCCAGTTTAAAATATGATGTACATAAATATATACACATAGTGGTTTATAACACATAAGCAGTATATTAAGATATTTTAAATTAAACAATGATCAGCCTCTTCTTTCCTTCTGCCTGGTTTTTTGGTACTGTCCTTTATCCGGTCTGCCTTGATCTAGGCATTGCTAACAAGTGCCTTATGACTTTTCAGCCCCTTCTGTTTTAATAAATTCCAACAGTTTTGACAATGTCCTTAAGCAGTGCTCAGATGTGTAGTAATAACTAACAGAATACATAGGGAAGAAAATTTCGGCAGCACTTACATGACCAATCCATTTCTGCAACTGGTTTGTTAGGACACAGCACCATAAGAAGATGTGATGTAATAGTGGCAGGTAAGCCTCAGAGCTTGCTTCTGCCACACAATAGCTTTCTTGAAAGTCCAGTTAAAGCCATTGTTGGTAGTATTGTCTGCACGGGCTGTCTAGTTGCAGTATTTGGGACAATAGCATTTACAGTGTAGCCAAAGGTTGAGTGCATATATAGAATAATGTAATATTTGAACTTGTTGGCCAGCATAAGCTAGGTTCAGTAAGGAAAGGTGTGTTGTGGAAGTGGTCCAAGAGCAGCTCACTTTTGAAGTTGTAGGTGGTGGATTTCACAGCAGTGAACAGCTTAGGACTCCCTGTTCATTATTCTAAAAGTTAAAAAGGCCCAATTGTTTCTCACTTTATAATTTAAAAGTAGTTTTTGCTTCTCTGTAACCTCTCTCTGTTTCATGTTGCAGTAATAGGTGGCTGCAAATGGCAGTTCGTATTATGAGAAGCAGAACAGTGTTTTTACCAGGACATACTTTTTTATGGTCTAAGCTCTTGAAATGGCAAGGGCTGATCAGGATCAAGTATGCATAACTTATACCACATTCATATCGTATGCTATGAATGTGGGTCCTATAATATCTCAGTGGGGGAGGGGAAGACATAGTAAAGTGGAACAGTGAATAAAATGTTGTAATAATACTATTGGATTATTGTTTCAATAACAATTTGTGCCTTAGCATCAGCAGCAGATGAAGCCAGAGACTTGTGGATTCTATCTACCAGCAGGTGGAGATAGTGCTGAACTGCACTGTCTTATAGGATGGAATGTGCCTTAGTCAGTCAGTATTTTCTATCTCCAGCAGGTGTATAGATGGTCTCTCAGTTGGCAGCTCCTGTTCTGGGTCTCTCAGTTCAGAAGTGCTTTGGGGTATATGGCTGAGCAGTGCCACCTTTAGGAGGTGTACCTGGTCACCCCAGGTCCCTCCCCCACCCTTCTCCAGCCCTTACTCCATTCTTCTTCCTCACTGAAAAAAAAATTGGGCATAATTCTTTAAAGCCCACAGCCTTGGCTGCAGGAGAGATACAGGTTTGGGCCAGTATAAAGGGCTTAGTGATGGAGAGGATGTGAGTGTGCTTCCAGCAGCACTTTTTTTGACAGGCAGTACTCCTGACGGGTGGCTCTTCTGAGGTGAATGTATCTTTACATTTCTTTCACCTTTGGGTCAGTTGCGGTTTTACTTTTGTTTTCTTTGAAATGGCTGCCGAAGTTATTAAAAGCTGCTTCCAGTGTGGGAAGCGGAGAGCAGCATTGGGGCAGTGTTCAGGTGGCTGTGCAGGCTCTCCTCTGGTAGAGGGGGCAGTGTTTGGGAAGGCCTCGATAGTTTCCCATGCAGAAGAGATGTGGGCTCATTCTCCTCATGGGGCCAAAAGTGTTCCGGCAGCCTTTTTAACAGCAGCATGATTCGGAAGCAGCACTGCTAGTGGCTCCTTTACCTGGCACTGCTTTGGAGGCCCTTACAAACATCAACCGCTCTGGGGGTTTCTCCGTGGGTGGGGTCTTTGGACCTCTCCCCCAAGTTCATTCTACTGCCCATTAATGCCTTAATGTTGCATAAGTCTGGTAGGGGAACTGACAGTTCCTTTTTTTTGCTCCGCTGTTAGAGATTTCTGGCTTGTTCCCTGCCTCAGTCTCCACTGGTGGACCCTGCCCCGAAGAGGAGATGTTTGCACTCCAGCTCAGAAGTAGGGTCTATTGCTCCCCTGTCTCCTTCTCATTCTGAGCATGTCATTTCAGGGCAGTCCCTTTCTGCACAAATGCAAGAGGGATTGGAGAAGGGGAGCTATTTACAGAGGACGCTGATGATCCTACCATATGTGGGTGTTTTCATAAAGAAGAGTTGCTTTTCTTTATACCCAAGGCTCTCCAGGTTCTTAATATTTCTTCTTCTGATCCTGCTACACCTGCATCTGCTCATCTTAAAATGACAAGCACTAGAATACCGGCTATTTGGAAATTATTTCTGCTCAGTGGGTCACATCTTTGAGTGGTGGCGGCTATGTCACGTCTTTACCCCATTCCCACACCTGAACTGGAAAAGCTACATTTGCCTAAAGTGGATTCATTGGTGGCAACAGTCACCAAAAGGCCACCCTGTCTTTGGTGAGTTAAGATTTTACTTATAGTTCCAGAGCTGGTTAAATGCTGTTCTAGTGTGGGAGCCAGTGAACAGCATCAGGGCAGTGCACCATGTGAGTTAGGTTCTCTGAAAGGGGCCTATTTAGTGTTCTCATATTCTTAGATACCTTTCATTTAGAGAGCTTTGAGTCCCCCTCGGTTTTTTCACAGAGGGAAGTTACTTAAAAAAACAAAAATGGAACTTTGGTGCTGCCATGGTGGCATTTTCTCCAGGTGCAGTGTTTACAGCAAATAGTTTTATTCTGGAAGGTGGCTGGCTTTCAGTCTGAAGTTTACAGGTTCAATACTGGTTTCAGCATCATATTAGAAGCTGTGGCACTCAGCTGTGTTTCAAATGGGCATCTTTTATTTTATTCTCCCATATTGCTTGCTTTGTCAAGCAGTTTATTTCATGATTGGAACAGCTAACACTATACTACACTGCTAAAGGTGTTGGCTGTGTTGGTTTTCCACAGCAGCTCTGCTCTCTTGTATTGCACACTGATACTGGTCCAAACTGTTGCATACTAGCTCCAGCCACCACTGTATCAGCAGTGTCTCTAGCTGTTTGTCAGTGTCTCTAAATGCTTGTTTTGGACCTTTTCATTGTATTGGATAGCTAACGAATATTACTGAGCTATTTCAGTGTAGAGGAATAGCTTAATGGTTAAAGCAACCAGCTGAGAGTAAGCACAGAGATCTAGAGGTTGCTGGTTGAAGTCCCACTGCAGCTTGCCATCAGTAGTGCACAGTGGTACAAACAGCCATATTCAGCTATATCATCTAGCTCTGGCTTTCAACCATGCTAGTTAGTTCCAATGTGCAGCCATGCCAGCCAAGTCTTGACCCTCACAGCAAGAAGATACTCTGGCTTAGGCATTGAACGGTTGATATGGCTTCTAAGTCACATTTAGCAAGCTACCGGTTAGAGGTAAACTAGGGGACTCCGTCTCAGAGATTGCTGGAGGTCAAGTCTGAAAGTTCTTTTAAATCCTCTGTTTCTTGTCTTAGGTTTCATGAGACCAAGTGCTACAGGCCAGGTAAATCTAACTTTCAGGGTTCCCACTTCAACAAAGACAAGTCACCTTTCATTCTGACAGAACTCTGCTTCAGACTCCAGGTCTACTAATGCCTTCTGCATCTCCCAATGATGGGGTCTCAGTTCACTCCTCGGGTTTTATAATAGTAGAACTCCTCTCCTGGTTCCATGAGGAGTGGACCAAAATTACCTCAGACCAATGTGTCTTGGAAATACTAAAGCAAGGTTACAAACTGGAGTTCTCCCATTCCACACTGCAGATTCTTTCTTGAAATCTCCATGTAGGCTCCAGCCCAAATATCAAGCAGGTCAAGCCACCTTGCAAATGTTTCTTCATTTAGGCACAGTCGAGACCGTCCCCAGGGAACAGTAAGTTATTCTCTTTACTTTGTAGTTCCAAAAGAAGGGAGCTAACTTCTACCGGAGTTTGGATTTCAAAAGAGTCAGAGTTTTAAAGGTTCAGCATTTTACAATGGGAACATTGCAGTCTGTAATAGTTTCAGTCCAGCAGGGAGATTTTCTAACCTTCCTGGATATCAAGGAAGCATGCTTTCATATTCCCATTTCACCGTCCCACAGAAGATTTGTGGTTTGCAATCCTTGGAGAACATTTTCAATTTATGGCCATGCCATTCAACTTTTCCACATCACCAATGACATTTTTTTCAAGGTCATGGTAGTAGTGACAGCCTTCCTTTGCAAAGATGGATTTCAAGTTCGTCCATACCTCGCAATTGGCTGATTTACGACTTCCTGTCAAAAAGAGTCTGCAGGTTTCATCCAAGATGGCTACTCTTCTTTAGTACTTAGGATTGGTATTCAAGAGTCAGTTGTTTCCAACACAAATCTTGGCGTATCTGGGAGTGTTATTCGACATTAGGCTTAGGGAAGACATTTCTTCCTGTTGCTCATCAGCAAAAGATTCACAACCAGGTCAGGTTCTACATTCCCTACCGTGGTCTGGGGTCTGAGAATATGTTCCAAGTTCTGGGCGCAATGGCCTCTCTTTTGGATGTTCTTCCATGGGCCATATTCCACATCAGACCACTTTAGGGGTTCCTTCTCAGCTGTTGGTCTCCATCTCTCTTGGACCCTCCAAACCAAACTCAGCCACAACTGGTGGATTCAGCGCAGCTGCCTTTTGACAGTTCAGAAGTTTTTCTCTGCAGATGGCTAACTGCAGCTCATATGCTGCTTGGACGTTCCTTAACTAGGTGCAACAGATTTCAGATTCTTTCCATTAGTCCTTTGGTACTCTGATTTCATCCCATGGTTTTCAGTATCATCTTTACGCTGATGACTCCCAGATCTACCTCTCCACACCAGAAATCTCAGCCGAAATCCAGGCCAAAGTATCAGCCTACCTGTCTGACATTGTGGATGTCTCAGCGCCATCTGAAACTAAACATGACCAAGACTGAACTTCTCATCTTTCCCCCTAAACCAACCTCTCCTCCTCCCCCATTTTCTGTTTCTGTGGATAACACTCTCATCCTTCCTGACTCATCAGCTCATAACCTTGGAGTCATCTTCGACTCCTCCCTCTCCTTCTCTGCACATATTCAGCAAACTGCTTAAACATGTCATTTCTTTCTCTATAATATCAGCAAAAGTTGCCCTTTCCTTTCTGAGCACACTACCAGAACCCTCATCCACACTCTTATCACCTCTCGCTTAGACTATTGCAACTTGCTTCTCATAGGTCTCCCACTTGACCATCTCTCTCCTCTTCAATCTGTTCAAAATTCTGCTGCACGACTAATATTCTGCCAGTCTCGTTATGCTCATATTAGCCCTCTCCTCAAGTCACTTCACTGGCTTCCTATCCGTTTCCGCATACAGTTCAAACTCCTCTTATTGACCTATAAGTGCATTCACTCTGCAGCTCCTCAGTACCTCTCCACTCTCATCTCTCCCTACATTCCTCCCCGGGAACTCCATTCATTGGGTAAATCTCTTATCTGTACCCTTCTCCTCCACTGCTAACTCCAGACTCTGTTCCTTTTATCTTGCTGCACCATATGCCTGGAATAGACTTCCTGAGCCGGTACGTCAAGCTCCATCTCTGGCCGTCTTCAAATTTAAGCTAAAAGCCCACCTTTTTGATGCTGCTTTTAACTTAACCCTTATTCACTTGTTCAGAACCCTTATTTTATCATCCTCACTTTAAAATTCCCTTATCTCTTGTTTGTCTTGTTTGTCCTAATTAGATTGTAAGCTCTGTCGAGCAGGAACTGTCTCTTCATGGGAGCTTCAGGTTCCCACCCTGCTTTAGGACTGCTTTGCTACATCCCACAAGTCTCTGGATTCATCTGCTGCTGACGCTAAGGAATGAAAAATTATTTACCTGATAATTTTCCTTTAGTCACAGCAGATGAATCCAGAAGCCCACCCTGTTTTTCTGGTGATTCCTATCGGTTAGTTCGCTGTTGGAACTTGATGCTTCATTTTTATATTTTAGATGGACTATTGTAATAGGTTTACATGTTTGCAGTTCTTGGTTTATCACTCTGTGGGGAAGGAGACATGTTATAATTCTGTTTTCTTCTGCTTTGTTATGAGAAATACTGAGCATTCCATCCTATAAGACGGTGCATTTCATCGCTCTATCTCCACCTGCTGGTAAATGGTCACAACCCACAAGTCTCTGGATTCATCTGCTTGTGACTAAAGGAAAGAAAATTATCAGGTAAGAAATAATTTTTCAATAATGAATGTGACTTTTGGGCAGACTGGATGGACCATGCAGGTCATTTACTGTTACATAATATGCATTGAGGAGTGAATTAATGTTGATTACAGAAAGTGTCTGTAAAAGAGCTATTTTAATGAAAATGTTTTATATTTTGTAATTTATTCATTATACTTATGCCTTGTGTTTTGTTTTTGGGTAGGTTTTGAGCATTTACATTCCCATTGCAATCATGGGCAGAATTTTCCTGGATCATATCGGTGGCACTCGCCTGTTTTCCTGTGCAAACTGTGACACAATTTTGACCAATCGCTCAGAGCTCATCTCCACTCGCTTCACAGGAGCCACCGGGAGAGCTTTCCTATTCAACAAGGTGAGATGGGAGCACTCTGCTCTATGCACCTCAGACACCCTTATTCCTTTTCTTTGGGTTACAGGTAAATTCTTCTTAGAATCTGGTCTCTTGGAAGTGGTTCAGTGCAAACAAATCTCAGCAAGTGTGTAAATGCTTCTATAACATAAGCCACCTGTATTTATTGGACATTTTTATCTTGGGTGGTTGAAGCCACCTGCCCTTCATTGGGCTCTTTCTTCAACACACTTTGTAAAACAGTAATGGGGAAATGGACTTGATATACTGCCTTTCTGAGGTTTTTGCAATTACATTCAAAGCGGTTTACATATATTTTTATTTTATTTGTTGCATTTGTATCCCACATTTTCCCACCTATTTGCAGGCTCAATGTGGCTTACAATGTTCCGTCATGGCATTCGCCATCCCAGAGTAAAAGATACAATTGGTATTACATAAAGAACATGGATGATATAATAGAATTAAGCAATCAGGTATAGAGAGATAACATTCAGAATATCAGGTAAATGGTGATGTGCTGCAGTTCCTATTATGGATCATTGTAGTATGCCTTGTTGAAGAGATGAGTCTTCAGTGACTTGTGAAAGTAGATTGTTTTCAGGTCAAGTGGCAATGCATTGCACAACTGCGTGCTCATGTAGGAAAAGCTGGACGCATGTATTAATCTGTATTTTAGTCCTTTACAGCTAGGGAAGTGAAGATTCAGGAAAGTGCGTGCTGATCTATTAGCGTTCCTGGGTGGCAAGTCAATAAGGTCTGACATGTAGGCCGGGGCATCTCCGTGAATGTTTTTATGAACCAGAATACAGACCTTGAACGCAACACGCTCTTAAGTGGTACTTATTCAGGTACTTATTTTGTACCAGGGGCAATGGAGGGTTAAGTGACTTGCCTAGAGTCACAAGGAGCTGCTGTGGGAATCGAACTCAGTTCCCCAGGATCAAAGTCCACTGCACTAACCACTAGGCTACTCCTCCACTCCAAGACATTATAGAGCAATTTAAAAACAAATTTTTGCCTTAATTGGCAGCCAGTGCAGCTTTTGCAGCAAAGAGGATGCCAAAACCTACCTTGGCTGTTGAACGTTTAACCTCACTGCTGCATTTTGAGCAACCTACAACTTAACATAGCCTAGTGGCAAACCTATATATATACACATATACATAATGTATTATAGTAATCCAAAATCTGTTACACAGAAGCGTGTATCACTAGACAAAACATTTCCAGATAAACAGGGGATGAAGTTGGCATATAGCACATAAACTTTCTATACACATAGCCTACCATCTCATTTGGCCCTCCCCTGACCAACTTGGATCCAGTAAGAAATTCAGATTACACGCTTTATCCACTATTGTGAAAATATCCTACTCCCAAGTTTACCTGAGTTACTTTAAAACTTTCTGTATTTCCCCCCCCCCCCCCCCCCCCCCCCCCAAACAACTTTGTCTTCTGGAGACTCAGAGCAGCACTCAATTTAGATGAGCCTATAGGCATTGCAACAGGGTGGCTTGGTGTGACAAGTGCCACCCCTCAAAAAAAAATGGCTTGACATCAGACCAGGCCCAGGGAATCCTGACTGCTGCCCGATCCCACCAAAGGCAAACACTCTTCTTTCTCTCCTCCCAAACCTGATTTATCATCCACATGTCCCCTTACCTTCCCTGGCACTGCCAGCCTATTTCCTCAGAATTTTGCACACACAGCACCTAGTGTATTGTACACTTCTGGCTGCACAAACCATTTTTCTCAATGGAGGGAGGGTGAAAAGTGGAGTGCTGCTGGAATCTGTACTGGGACTGGTGCTATTTATCCTATTTATAAATGGTCTTGAAATTGGGATGACAAATGAGATGATTAAATTTGCAGATGACACAAAACTATTCAAGGTTGTTAAAACATGTGCGGACTGTGAAAAATTGCAGGAAGTCCTTAGGAAACTGGAAGGCTAGGCATCCAGATGGCAGATGAAATTGTAATGTGGACAAATGCAAAGTGATGCACATTGTGAAGAATAATCCATAAGTACATAAGTATTGCCATACTGGGACAGATCGAAGGTCAGAGGGTGAAGCATCTAAGTGCATAGGTGGTGTTCTCATTGATCCTTCTTGTTGAAGGTAAAGGCCAAATGAAGGAAGCTTGCATCCTGAAGCTGAATGTGTGGCTGTGTGGATGGTGCCAATATGAGATCTAAGAACCTGTTCAGATTTACTCTGTGTGTGTAGTTCAATGTACTTCCTTGCCTATTATTGGGATATACAGTGATTTAGCTTATCCTTTCAGGGTATAGGGTATTTATTTATTTTTTAATTTCTGATGTTTGGTTGAAGGCCTAATTCAAGGGATTAATCTTACAAAGTAGAGACCCAGAAGTAAAACTGATCTCAATTAATGGGTAGCAGTTAAGTGACAAATTTCTTGATTATCCTTCCAACAATACTGCTACTGCTAACAGTACCAGTAGGGCCAGATCTCTATAGAGTATGACTTTTTTTTCCCCCTTTTGAAGTGGGGGTAAAAGGAAATGCCTATAGTAAGTTGATGAAAGAGAAGGTAAATTATCCTTCTATTAGAGCAGGGGTATCCAACCTCGGCCCTCGAGGACTGAGGCTTGATAACCCTGTATTAGAGGTATATAAAAAAGATGGATGGATGTTTGTATGTATCCAGATAACCACTTTAGAGAAAAGGTAGGGGGGGGGGGGGGGGTCAGAAGGCTAATACAAATTAACTTTTATTCTACTAAGACCAGTGTTAATCAAATATCAGAAAGTTTACGGTAGTAAGCAGTGCATAATCATTCATTTGGATTGTATATTTTAGACAGCAGAATATGAAACACGTATAAGGAACTTTATTTCCTTTAAGGCCACCTAGAAAAAAGGAGAAATAAGGTCAACAGCAAAACAGCCAGAAGCTCGAAGTGGACTGTGGGTGGGGGGGGAAGAGCAAGCATTTCCTCTCAGCTCTGCTCTCTCTTCCACCCCCCTCCCCCGCTCATTCCATTGCTGGTGGGGATGCCCAAGCCCCCACTACCTGAAGAGATTCACAGAAGCTGCTGAGGCAGCACAGGCAGGGGTCTCGGCGAGCAAGTCTCTTCCGCTGGTAGGGGGCTTGGGCTTCCCCACCAGCCATTCATCCAATTCTGCAATTTTTGGAGTGGGCCTGAGCCCAAAGTTGTATCCGCCATGGCTATGCCACTGCCACAGACTTGGGAAGCTCAAAATATGGCTCATATCCTGTTACAGTTGGAACCAGTGTACTTACCCTGTGGTATTCTAGAGCCAGTATGGGTCTTTGTACTTGGCAAACAGCTGTCAAGCTATTGCACACGCCTTTTTTTACATCAAATTCCAACAATTGTATATCTGCTGGACATTCAGGGCCTGCCCAGCCACTAGATGGACTAGGTCTCTGCCTTGAATGGCAGCTGGAGAACAGCATCTCCTCTCCTTTTCCCTATTTTCCAGCATCCCCCCCTTCCCCTGACCCTACTGCCACTCCTCTACCTCTTCCCAGACCCAGGCAGAAGTTGAAAGCAGACTCATCACTAGAGTAGTGACCATAAACAAAGGCCTGAGATTAAGCACTGCCACATCCTACTCTCCTTCCAACAGGAACTCCTCTGTCAGAGGAGTGTAGGAAAGAGGGGGATAGATGCTAAACAGGAGGTTGGGGGTAGGGAAAAGTTGAGAGGAGATTCTGAATGGGTTTGTAGAGAGCAGAAAGGGGAAAGCTATATGCTGGTTGTCTGGGATGCAAGGATAGGGAGTGGAAGGGGAGATGCTGGCTATGTTTGGGGAAGGGGGGGAGTGCAAGGATAAGGGGGTAGGGCTTTAGCCACCCCAAGACAGGGAGGCACATGGCAGAAGGTTCACCTAAGGCAGCAAGATACCCTTGGGCTGGCCCAGTAGACATCCAAAAAGTAGTAACCCACCAAATAGGGAGAAAGTGACAAATGGAAGACACTGGACACCCTCTGTACAGCACTTGTGTGTGTGTGTGTGGGGGGGGGGGGCTCAATTTGAATTTGTGGAGGAACTTCCCCAGAATATCAGAAGTAATTTAACGTTAAACCTGTGACCAAGCCCGCATTTCTACCTAGTCTGTTTCTAGGGTGGCAAATTTCCTGCCTTTCACCATACCACAAACTGGCAATCCCCTCATGCCAGCACCTCCAACCCATTAATTGCTTTAATGTGCTCTTTTTTTGTGCTTCTTGGTTATACTGGCATTCTAGCACTGCAGCATGGCAGCTGATGGGTTTCTCGTCTGTCCCAAATATCAGTCATGAATGACTTGATAAAATAAAATAATTAAATGCACTTTGCACTTTCTAAAAGCAAAGGAGAGAAGAATACATTATATTTTTCTATTTGAACTATTCCTCTTCATGTTTTCCAGTGAGAGAGTACAGTGCTTTTGTGTAATGCATGTCTTTTTAACAGTTGGCAAGGTTGAACTGCCTCTCGAAGGCCAATGGGTTTGAAGTGTCTTTGGAAGAAGTCTCTGAGATATCAACAGCTCATAGCTATCTCTTGATTTGATTTTTTTTTATGTTATTTTGTTTTATAAACCTCTTGAAAGTTTGTTACAAGAAGGCAGCATATAAAATAAAATGTAATTTATAAAACACCTTTTTAAAAGGTTTTAAAACCTGCAAAAATCCCTGGTGAACTTCGGACACAGACAGTGCTTCGACTATCCAGGTTTCATGAAACGAGTTTTCTCTACAGTATGACATATTCTTCACTCTTTGTTTCTTGCTGTTTTTTTTTTTTATAAAGAAACTAGTATTCTCCATCTCTCCTAATACTAACAACCAGATCTTTTTAAAGCATATACTGGGCTGAAATTGTTTCCAGCACCTTTAACGGAATGTTGATTCAACGGAAGCATATGGCCAGTAGGCCCCGTGTGTGGGATACACCCACAGTGGACGGTGCATCCCTCCTCCTCTCCATGGAATGAGGGAACAAGCTGACTCGCAAATGAATCAGATAGGTGGATCTCTCCAATATTCTTTAGATGTGAGTCAGCAATTGAGGTTACATACCATAAACTTAGGAGGAGATATTTTTAGAAAAATTGGATACCAGTTTGAGGAGCAGGGAAAATTTCTCCTTCCCTTTTTCACTCTGGTTTTTATGCTGTTCTTTGGTTGGTGGTTGGGTTGTTGTTTTTTTCCCAGTTATTTTTGCTTTGTTCTCTTATGGCAGATTTTTACTTTTGTTTGCCTTTTCTGAATTTTAAGCACCCAGATAGTCCTAGCTTAAGGGATTTTTTTCCCCCCAGCTCTGGAAATTTTCATAGCATATACAGCACTTTCATAAGGGCCAAGGTAAAATAAACATTTTGCTCATGCAGATTTTGATAAAATAATTATCTATGTGGACCCTAAGTAAATATAGGAATTTAATGGGTGCATTTATTTATACTCCCTTTTCCAAAAAATAAAAATACTCCCAAGTGTAGTATTAATAGTTCAATATTCATCTGTTCATAGTTTGCTTATTCTAAATAGCACAAATACCATCATGTCAGCTTAATAAATAACATTTTGTGACAATAGAATATACTTAATGAAGCTGTGAAAACCTTCTGAAAAACCAAGATTTTATAATGCAGTAACATGACAATTTTTATTCAGTTCTGGTTTCTCTCATCGAAAAGAGAAGTAAAACTTGCTGTCAGGTGATGGGGCTTTGAACAGCCTGTTAGAGCCTCTTTCAGACTGTGCAGTTCCTGTGTTTGAAGTCCTTTCTGGGCTTCTTCCGCAGTTCAGACCACTTCAGTGTGAGTGACACACGTATGAGGCAGAATGTTGAATCTATGCTTTTCTGATGGTTTGTGAGTTTCCCTTACTCTAAAACAGAACACACAAACATCCGAGTATTACACTGCTATTTATTTATTTGTGATATTTATATCTCACATTATCCCAAACAAGTTTGAGTTCAATGTGGTTTCCAATAAACAGTATAGGACGCATAACAAAGAATAATGCATAAAAAGTAATTTGTTGTAAGAATCCAATTTTACAATACAGTATCATAAACATACTGGTCTAGCTATGGATGTTTAACATTAAGAAAACCTATTATGAATGAGAAATGGTACATGAAGCAAAGAGAGAGTACGATGTGTTTATATGGGACATGCAGGTCATGAACCATGAAATAACTTTACAGCAGTAACTGAGAATTATGAGCAAAGCTAGGCCTCTGTGAACAGGCTATGAACAGGTTAAAAGTCATTGAGGAGCTAAATAATAAGAAATACACAGAATGTGAATCTCATGTCAGCTTGCTCCTTCTGTTGGAGACACAGGCAGATATGGAATCATAAGAAATATATGTGTGACAAGAGAATACTGTAATGTAAGAGGGAAAATTTGCTGTTGACCATGGAAGCAGATAATGAAGGAGACATAACTTTAGTTGCTGGGAAGATGGGTTTTTGCAAAGTAGGATAACCTTACTGACCTTACTTATTATAAACAAATATGTTATGAAGAACTTTGCTTCTGTAAAGATAGAATTTGCTAGAATGGGCTGGAATAAGAGAGAAATGCTGATTTTGTACTTCCCATACTAGTCTATGAGAGAAAAGAGTATAAAGGAGAATTATGGAGAGAGGCAACCAGAGAGCTAATGTCAGAGGTCACGTTTGTGTCCCGGTTGCTATCTCATATGAGAATTAATTATATTATGTATTCTAATTGTATTCCTGATTGGTAAGTGTAATAAACAAATTACCGATTATTCTCATATTACAATAGCCTTCTGTGTCTTTCTGTCTCTCCACCTGGTGATGTTAGGACCATATTCCATGAAGTTGCAGGTACCTAGTACCTTTATACCTGGGAGAGGGCAGAAAGATAAACAGATGCAAGAATGTGAGATGTGTGAGAACCCTTCAGTCTTAAGGCCAGACAATATCCTTGAAAAAGTCATGAAACGCCTAGCACCCACTTCGGGCTAACCCTGCGGCAACTAAGAGGGTCTGCCCTTAGCACTGCTCTGGCCTGCCTGCACCTGGGCGTGTGCTCTGCTCTACTCTTGCACCCTCCACCCCACCAACTGAGTCTCACTTGCCTCTGGGCAAGTTTCCCACGCTCAAGTTATTCCCTGGTGATTTCTAGGTTACTGGGACCACACTGTTAGGGGTCCCATAATTCCTGGAAAGCAACCACAGACCCAACACAAAAACCACCAGGAATCTTAGTCTAGGACAACACAGCCAATAAACTTGCATGTTTATTGTCACAGAAGGACAGTGAACACTTGAAAAAAAACTGGTGAAAAAGTACAGCAAGCAATAACATAACCAAAACAAGGATCTACATTAGGATCTACATTAAAACTATCTAACACTTGTAACTACCTTGGTAGCACCTGGGGAGCTTCAGGAAAATAATTGCTCACAAGTCTTGAACAGGGTCGCAGGACATAGATGTTTCTCCTCCCTAGCTGAGACGGGGGAAAAAATCAGTACCTCCTGGCTAGAATTAAACTCCAGAACCAGAGACCAGGGTACCAGCTTTGAAAGTATCAGGCCAATGGTACTGCAGATTGCCGTTCACCAAGCTTAATCTGGAAAAGAAAAGGTCTTTTTCTGAAACAGCTTTAAAACACAAAGCAAACACCATCTGCTGGATAACTTAGGAGAAATAAACTTCATGAAATAATTAATACAGTTCACAGGCTTAAAAACCTACTGTTTCATCATACCTCCCCCCTTTAAGAAAGACTCTGGACTGTAGCCTCTTCAGTCCACTGGTCAGGTCTTGACAGTCCAGTGTCAGTTCGGTTCTGGTTCTTCCTTCCTGTAAAGTCCATCAGCATTGCTATGTTCATTGCCCTTCTAGTTGAATTCTAATCTTCACTAGTTAAACCAGCATACGAATGAGATAGTGATAGACTTATTCCCCCATTGTAGAAGCAATGACTTTTCAAGTGGCTATAGTTAACCTTGGATAAATGTCATGTGATGAGTTTAATTCTCATGAAATAATCCCTGCTTTAATTTGCAATGTTGCTGGAGTCTGTCTTTTTATAAATCCTTCGCCATAAGTAGCTGCCAGTCTCCAGTTGTGATGCAGTAAATCAAACCATCTCTGTTCCACATACTTGGGTCAACTTTTTTAAACTTAATGAAAAACAGACAAATAAGAAAAACAAAAACTTAAAATATGCTGGCTACTTGAGGTAATATTTCCAAATGGGATAATTTGGCAGTGTCTATGACAAGGATGAACTGTTAAGCCAGGTTATATTATGTAAGTCTCTACTGGTCTCTAGTGAGCTTTTTCTAGTGCTCATTTTTCTAGAAATATCCCCTGCTAATGAATTAAGAAGGTTTGTTATGTGAATTTGTAACCTGCCTCAGGCTATTTGCTGAATTGAAAAGTAGGAAACCTAAAGCAGTTAAATGAGATGGGCATAATTTGAGCAGATGTTGGGTTGCTACTGCTGGTCAGAATTTGATGTGAAAATCTGATTGGCGTATTTTTTGTTTTGTTTTTTAATTTTATTTATAAATTTTTATACCAGTTTCCTGAAGTCCTTCATTCAAAACAGTTTACAATTGGGACAAAGAAAAAAAACCAGCCATTTCACAAGTAGGGACCCCCCCCCCCCCCCCAAAAAAAAACTCACAATTCCTTCCCCCACGCCCAACTTGCCCCCAATCACTCCTGCTACTTCCAGCCTCATACACATCTATCGGGGGGGGGGGGGGGGGGGGAGGCTTTCAAATGCTTGCGGAATGTAAGCAGATTTGTCAGCAATTGCAGTTCCTGTAACTTATTTCACTACTCCAGGGCAGCGACCCCAGATGTTCTGTCTGACCACCTTGAGTTCCATCATAATTGGTGCTATCAATAAAACTGCAACCTACAGGCCTTCCCCCATAAAACACTAAAAAATGATCTGACCATGCTACTGATCTCACTTCTCCCACCATCAACCCCCTTGTTCCAACACTGAAGCCAATATAAAAATGAAGTGTCCCTGCTATGGTGGGGTTGACCCCTGAACCAATGACCCCCCCCCCCCCAGCTGCTTTAAAGTTCTCTAAAATGACCATTTTGTCAAATTACAAATGGACTACTACTACTACTACTATTTAGCATTTCTATAGCGCTACAAAGCATACGCAGCGCTGCACAAACATAGAAGAAAGACAGTCCCTGCTCAAAGAGCTTACAATCTAATGGACATTTAAATGGACATTTAAAAGAACCCCCAATATGCAAATTCCATCTTTTCCCTGTCAGAGTTAGCAGGCAGCAGTAAAGTAACAAGATTTGTTCTCAATTCATGGGCCCTAGCTTAATCAGAGCTCTGTCAATCCCACCGACTCCACAAGAACCACAGCCACTCCATGCAGTATATAAGCTATTATTAGGATCTTCTCCTTCTGTTATCTAAATTTCAATAAGGAAGAGCCAGTCTAAATTCTGTTCCAGTACCATTGACCGTTGCCTAGTCACTGATCTGTTAAGGCACAGGTGAAATCGGCACCCCCACCCCCTTAATCTCACTTCTCAATCCATCTGTTTTACAGCTGCTTATTATTTGTTATACCATCAATCGCCAGTCAGTTTACAAGTCCAGAAAACTATGAAGAATAAATAACCTAACTTAAAAAGAATAGCAATTCTAAATTGTGAACAAGATAGGGTAACATGGCACACAGAAAAGAAAGGGCTGAATAGCACAACAATAATCTTTTAAAATGAAATCCAAATAGTGGAAAGGGAAGGTACGTTCAGGCTGATAAATAACTAAACAAAGGCAGCTGCTGAAACAAGTTAATTGGGTTAGAATTGGGAAAGGCTTGAGTAAATAACCATGTCTTCAGAGCCACTTTAAATTTACAATGAAGACTACTGCTGAAGCTCTAGTGGTAGGAAATTCCATGTAGAGGGCAGTGGGGCACTGACCAAGATGCAGGCAAGGTTTTGTGCTGAACACAGCTCTGTAATGGTGCAACACGTTTGTCGTAGGGGTTAGGACTGTGATCCCTTAATGCAGGGGACATGGGTTTGATTCCCACTCAAGGTCTTTTTTGGTTACTATCATATTTATAGTATTCATATCTAGTATCACGTCGTACCTTATGCCAGTGTTTCCCAAGTCTGTCCTGGCGTACCCCCTTGCCAGTCAGGTTTTTGGGATATCTACAATGAATATGCATGAGATTGATTTGCATACATTGTACTTTAATGAAGCTGTGAAAACCTCCTGAAAAGCCAAGGTTTTATAATGCAGTAACATGAAAATCTGACTGGCAAGGGGGTAGTCCTGGACTGACTTGGGGAAACACTGCCTTATGCTATGAGTTTATCTTGTTGAATAGAGTAGATAGACTGTACAGATGTAATCTACTATGTTACAAATGGTGAGGGGGGGTGCAGGCCCTTCTAGTTTTGTTAGCTCTGTTTTAATTTAATAGACCCAGGGTTGTCTGGATTTAGGGGGAATTGGTAAGTTGCATAAGTGGCTCCAGTCATTTTTGAAGGCTTGGACAGAAGTATTTTGGTTGGGGGTTGGGGAGACTTCCACCCCCCCCCCCCTTAACATTGTCAAGGTTCCTGTCTCCTACCTTAATATTGTTCTTCATTCTTTACATAGATTAATAAATCAATTACCCCAGTACAGATTCATTTAGATGTTATGACCTTGTCTTAAAGTGAATTAGAGGATTGAGAGTTAATGAAAGAGGTGCAGGTATCTAGAATGGTGAGAACAGGCTAAAAACAATGAAGAGATTGCATCTATTTTTTGGAGCATGATGCATTTTGTATTATGGTCCTAGCACTCTTCCCTTCCCTTCTCTACTACTACTAAACATTTCTAAAGCGCTACTAGGGTTACGCAGCGCTGTACAATTTAACATAAAATGACAGGCCCTGCTCAAAGAGCTTACAATCTAAAGGACAAGTGAGTAGACAATACGATAGGGGCAGTCAAATTGGGGTAGTCCGGATATCCTGAAGGTAAGAGTTAGGTGCCAAAGGCAGCATTGAAGAGGTGGGCTTTAAGCAGAGACTTGAAGATGGGCAGGGAGGGGGCTTGACGTAAGGGCTCAGGAAGGTTGTTCCAGGCATAGGGTGAGGCGAGGCAGAATGGGCGGAGCCTGGAGTTGGCAGTGGTGGAGAAGGGTACTGAGAGGAGGGATTTGTCCTGTGAACGGAGGTTTCGGGTGGGAACATAAGGGGAGATGAGGGTAGAGAGGTAGTGAGGGGCAGCAGATTGAGTACATTTGTAGGTAAGAAGGAGAAGCTTGAACTGAAGCCAGTGAAGTGACCTGAGCAGAGGGGTGATATGAGTATATCTGTTCTGGCGGAATATAAGACGTGCAGCAGAGTTCTGAACAGATTGAAGGGGGGATAGATGACTAAGTGGGAGTCCGGTGAGGAGTAAGTTGCAGTAGTCAAGTCGAGAGGTAATGAGAGCGTGGACGAGAGTTTGGGTGGTGTGTTCAGAGAGGAAAGGGCGAATTTTGCTGATGTTGAAGAGGAAGAAGCGACAGGTCTTGGCTATCTGCTGGATGTGTGCTGAGAAGGAGAGGGAGGAGTCAAAGATGATTCCGAGGTTGCGGGCAGATGAGACGGGGAGGAATGAGGGTGTTATCCACTGAGATAGAAAGTGGAGGAAGAGGAGAAGTGGGTTTTGGTGGAAAGACGATGAGCTCAGTCTTGGACATGTTCAGTTTCAGGTGGCGGTTGGACATCCATGTAGCAGTGTCAGTTAAGCAGGCCGATACCTTTGCCTGGGTCGCCGCGGTGATGTTTGGTGTGGAGAGATACAGCTGGGTGTCGTCCGCATAGAGATGATACTGGAAGCCATGAGATGAGATGAGGGAGCCCAGGGAAGAGGTGTAGATTGAGAAGAGAAGGGGTCCAAGGACAGATCCCTGGGGAACACCAACAGATAACGGGATGAGGGTGGAGGAAGATCCATGAGAGTGAACTCTGAAGGTGCGGTGGGAGAGATAGGAGGAGAACCAGGAGAGGACAGAGCCATGGAACCCGAATGAGGACAGTGTGGCAAGGAGTAGATCACGATTGACAGTGTCAAAAGCGGCGGATAGATCGAGGAGGATGAGGATGGAGTAGTGGCCTCTGGATTTGGCAAGGAACAGACTTTAGAGAGTGCTGTTTCTGTCGAGTGTAGAGGGCGAAAACCGGATTGAAGTGGATCGAGGATGGCATCTTTTGCAATAATCGGTATGTGCGCTTGTTAGGTAACTGTGTGAGGCACCTTTAGATGATTTAAAATGCACCAGCATGGGTGATGATGATATATCTGAAGTAGAGGACAGATTCCCCTTTGAAGATCTTGTACTGACAGCTGGTGAAAGCCAAGGTCCACTTTAAACTGCTGAAATTTGGGATGAGATCCAAAGATGGTGCTGATGTATTTTGAGCTTCTGTATTAAACATCTGTTATATCCTCAGGATGAGCAAAAGCAAAGTGAAAGTGAGGTTTTCTTTGTCGGAGTCCCTTTTATATCTGTTGCTGGCCTGGTAGATTAATTTTGTAGCTCATTGTGTTGGCTCCATTGGAAGCAGGGTTGCCAGGTGGAAAATATTTTTCCAGCCTAAAGGAGCCCAAAATCCAGCCCAAAACCCGGCCAAACTCAAACCCCGCCCCTGACACCCCCGCCCCCGCGTCATCACCCCCGCCCCCGCCGTCATCAACCCCGCCCCCGCCGTCATAGGCCCCGCCTTCCCCGTCACTAACCCCGCCTCCCACGTCACTAACCCCGCCTCCCACATCACTAACCCCGCCCAAAAACGTCACTAACCCCGCCCACCGCGGCCGAAAAAGCCACCTAAAAAAACCGCCCGAAGCACAAAAACCAGCCCAAAAAACCGCAACCCGCCGCGGGCAAAACTTTCCCGCGGCGGGTCGCGGAAAACCGCCCAATTGGGCGGTAAAACCGCCCACCTGGCAACACTGATTGGAAGCTTGCTGAAGGCCAAAGGAAGATAATCCCCCTGAGAACAATTGCTTTATCTCTGGAGTAGCTGACCCCCCCCCCCCCCCCACCCCCCACCACCACCTGTTGAGGCCTTGATCCATTATTGACAAACCTGGCTTTAGGGTTGCCAATTAGCTGGTTTTTCAGTGGCCAGGACTGGCAATACAAAAGCTGATTTTCTCTGAGGATGAGCAGGCCATTCTCACAAGTGGGTAATGCAGTGCCATGTTGCCTGTCCGGAGCTTATAACAAGCTTTGCGGAGTACGAGAGACTCTCCACCACGCACTTGTGAGTGCCTTCCCGCCCTCTGTGAGGGTGTGATTACAGCAGTTGTTTTTCTACCACAGTGAGGAGACAACTGTGTCTGTAGATTTGGAAGCGCTCCTTTTTCGGCTTCTTTTTGCTTGTTCTCTGTGCCTTGTTCAGGCCTTTGTCCCTTTCTCTTCTCTTATATTTTTAGTTCTTTTTGCCGGTTTTTAAGTTTCCTTTATTTTCCGTGACTTAGGCCACGTTTAGTCCTAGTCTCTGGTTGGATCTTTCCTGTGATTCTTGTGGTGCCTTGCCCTTTTTTTTTTTTTTTTTTCAGGCACCATCTTGTCTTTTGATTTGCCTTTGGAAGTTTTTCCTTCCATATCCACTAAACCTCCCAGTGGTTTTAAGCACTGTTCCCGGTGTAATCGGATGATCTCTGGCAAAGACATCTAATCTTGGTGTCTTCAGTGCTTAGGGCATGACCATAGCCCTGTCCTCAGATGAAGAAGAGGACTTTGATGTCCAGAGAGGCTGAACAATTTTAGAGCCAGGTCCAAGTCCTCAACATGTGCATCGGCATTGAGGTTGACGTCAAAGACTGCATCGGGAGCATCAGTCCATATGGCTGCTTTGAGACCTATAGACACAGGGAGCAGTAGTGCATCGGGTGGGTCTCCACCTGTCTCGACGCCAGCTGCTGAACAGGGCTCCTGGGACTGGCCAGTGTCAGACCCGACCCTGAGGCGATGTGAGGATTTGACGCCGTCCTTGTCTGCAAAGGCCAAGAAGATTTGGTATCGGTCGTCCTCAACACATGTTGCCGGGAGCTGCAGGGCATCGAGGGATTCGGCACCCAAGAAGCATCAGTGCTGGGAGGATTGCTCCCCCTCTATTCGGGAGGTATTGATGTCTTGTCTCCAAGCAGCCAGGACCCGACTTCCGTCTCTGCCCCGTCTGTTCTGCAGCCTGTCTCGGAGCCAGCACCCCCCAGTCTTTCCCGATATCGGACCTTGATGAGCGTCTCTGGGCCTTGCTTCCTGAGCTGCTGGATGGCCTTTTGCAATGATGTGCGTCGGTATCAGAGGTATTTGCACCAGCTCTACCCGCTTGGCCCTCATCCTGCAGTGAGACCGATGCCGTGTGCGGCCCCGGTGTCAACTGCCACCAGTGCCGGTACCCCCTCGATGTCAGTGAAGGACGTTTTGCCAGAGTCAAGGCGGGAGCCGGTTTCTTGACGCCCCTCTCGGGGACATGGCTCCTTAAAGTCAAGGCAGGCTCAGTCTCAGCCCTCTCATGAGGAGTTTCTATTTGATACCGACGAGGAACACTCATGGGAGTCAGAGGAGGATCCAAGGTATTTTTTCCTTAGATAAGTCCTATGGAATTCCCTCTGAACCCTCTCCTCCACTTGAAAGGAGGAAGTCTCTGGAGAGCCTTTCATTCCCGTTTTGTAAAGGAAATGGCTCAGGCTATTCCATTTCATTTGTATGTGGAGGACGAGCCCAGGGCTAAGATGCTTGAGGTCCTGGACTACTAGTTCCCTCTTAGGGATGCTGTGACTGGGGAAAATGGAGAAAGTGGGAGATAATGTCGAGCACCCCCTTGGATTGTAAACTCTTGAAGGAAGGGACATATTGTACCTGTATACTTATCACCGTTGTACAGCACTGTGTATATCCAGTAGTATTATATAAACAAGTGGTGGTGGTGTCTAAAAATGGTTTCTTTTTTTTTTTTTTTTGGGGGGGGGGGGGGATCCTTCCTTGTTTTATGACATTAGAAGGTTGTTTGTTTATTTTCCCATTTATATTCTGCCCACAACTAAGCCGATCACAATAAAAACATTCATAGGATTCCCAGGGAGCATTTTTTTCATTGTTTCCTGGGAGAGTTACTCCAGTGCGAACCAAGATCAGCTGTTCTTCAGCTGCCTTTATCACCTACTGTAAATTGGAATCGGAGGAAAGATAAACATGACACCCACAGATATGTGTTTATATTGGCTTGTCTGTCAGATTAGGTGGTATACATGGGCGTAGTTTGTTTCATTTGGTGGGGCAAAGGATGGTGCGGGGCATATTAGCATATTCATTTGTATGTGTATATATATATATATATATATATATATATGCAAATGAACATGCTAATATGAAGGAAGGGAGAAAGAGCTGGCTTTTTTTGGGAATAACCATAATGAATATGTATGAGATATCAAGCCAGCTCTTTCTCCCTTCCTTCTTTCCTCCTTACCCAGCACTCCCTCTTCCTCTCCAGTAGTACTTCCCCACCCCCTGCCAGTGTTGACCTTAGAAATGCATAGGCTCTATATGTAGATCCTTCAAGAGGTAGTATGTCATGATTTACGTTCTAAAACCCTTTCTGATGTTTTGGTGCCACCTCAGTAAGGCCAACACACAATCTCTCCACTGCAAACCTCTATACAAAAACTTGTGCAAAAACACACTCATAACCTTACCAAACTATGACAGCACTAATTCCAAGGACAGGACGAGCTACAACCTTATGCGTGGAAAGGCCGAACTGTAATTACACTGGGCTCTAAAACACTAATACACTACCTCATGAAAAATAACAAAAAGGGCTGCAAATGCTACACGCTAGCAGAATACTGCACCTTGATCACGCATGACACAAGAAACTAGAAATAAAAAATATGAAGGCAAAATACTGAACTGGAAAGTTACCTCAAGAAGTCAGACTTGGCATGTGGCAATACAAGAAAATTTGAAGCTTAAATGCAAAATATCACAGATGCACATTTCCAACAGCTGATATATTCCAATTAATAAATTCTGAATAAAATACTTTTTTGTACCTTTGTTGTCTGATCATTTAGTTTTTCTATTCGCTTTGGTCCCAGTGTCTTCTGTTTTATGCAGTTTCTTCTCTCCATTTGATATATATTTTTTCACTCACCATGTCCACCATCCTCCTGTGTCCTTATGCGTCCTGTCTACCATCTGTAGTCCTGTCCCTATCCTTCCTGCAGTTTCAGCATCTGCCCTCAGTGTTTCGATCCAGCCCTTAAATTCAGCAGTTTCCCTTCCATCCATATCCAGCATTTCTCCTCTCTCCCTTCTCCTCCATCCGTGTGCATCTCCTTCCTTTGTCTTTTCTTCCCTCCATCCTTGTCCAGCATTTCTCCTCTCTTCCTTTCATCCGTGTGCATTTCTCCTCTCTTCCCTTCCATTCATCCATGTGCATCTCCTTCCTGTCTTCCCTCCCCTCCATCCATCCATGTCAAGCAAATTTCCTCTCTCCCCTGCCCCCTCCATCCATCCATGTCCAGCAACTCTTCTCTCTCCCCTGCCCTCTTCCATATCCAGCAAATTTCCTCTCTCCCCTGCCCCCTTTATCCATCCATGTCCAGCAATTCTCCTCTCTCCCCTGCCCTCTTCCATATCCAGCAAATTTCCTCTCTCCCCTGCCCCCTCCATCCATCCATGTCCAGCAAGTCTCCTCTCTTCCCTGCCCTCCTCTCCATGTCCAGCGATTTCTATTCTCTCCCCTGCCCTTCCCGCCATCCATCCATGTCCAGCAATTCTCCTCTCTCCCCTGCTCTCTCCTCCATCCATATCCAGCAAATTTCCTTTCTCCCCTGCCCCTCCATCCATGTCCAGCAATTCTCCTCTCTCCCCTGCCCATCCTGTTTCTTTCCAACCCCTTCCTCCTTCTATCCAGCGTCTCCCCCTCTCTCTCCCCCTTCGTAGCTTCTCTCTCTTTCTCTCTTTCCTTTCCATCGTGTTCTCTTCCCCCTTCCATTCAGCATCTATCCCCCCCTCCCCTTGGCAGGATCTTCCATCTCTCTCTCATTCCTTTCCATCCAGCGTCTCCCCTTCATCCCTCCATCGAACATCTCTGCCTCATCCTTCCATCAATGTCCTCCCTCGCTCCCCTTCCCTGCCTCACCTGTCCTCTCACTCACTCTCTCTACCCCCCCCCCCCCCCATAGGCGCAAAACTACTGGCTGCTCCTCCCGGCTGCTGCTATGGCAGCCAGGAGGAACCGCGAGCTTCTGTGCTTTACCCTGCCCTTTCCTGCCTCTCTTTCGCTCACTCCATCACCTCCGCACCCGACGCTGCTACAAAACAAAATAAAAACATGCGCGGGGCCATGGTCCTACACGTGCCGCTGCCGGCTTCCCTCCTTTCTCCGGAAACATGAACTTATATTATGAGGTGAGTAATAGAGAGAGAGGGAGGCCAGCAGCGGCGCGTTCAGCGGGAGTACGGCCCTGCGCATGTTTGCATTATGCTTTGCCAGGGAGGGGGGAGGGAGGGAGTGAGCGAGTGAAAGGCAGGGAAGGAAAGGGAAGAGCATAGAAGTTTGCGGTTCCTCCAGGCTGCGATAGCAGCAGCCGGGAGAAGAGAAGATAGTGGTGGGTTAGTCCAAGGAGGTTTGGGTAGGAGCAGCTTGTTTGCCCCCCCCCCCCCCCCCCCAAACTACGCCCATGTTGGTATAACAAAGTGGTTTACAATTTCAAGTAAAAGGAATGAAAAGAAAGCCTGTTCAAATATTAGGAAAAGAGAGCACCACACACTTAACAAGGAATACAGCAAGTGCTCAGGGGGAGAGAAAAAAAGCCAGCAAATCCTAGTACCTGCATCACCTACCTACACCCAAAAGCTAGCAGCCAGGCGCCAATCTGAAATAGTTAAGAAGATAGATGATAACTTTTCCCCCATGTAATCTTATTTTAAAATATTTATGTATACTATACTGCATACTATATCAAAATCATATAATAGTGCCATTTTCTTTTATTAGTAATTAATTTCAACTTCCAAACAGATGTTCTTAACTAGAGATGTAGACTTTTAATGCAAGTTTTCACCAGGAGTCAAGTAATAGTGCACCATAACTAAGGCCTCTGGGTTTTGGTGATTTTAGTTCAACAGTCCATAGAGTGCAAAGGGAGTGCTGAACTGCAGGCAGTATTAACTGTTGACAGCTGCCAATATTTGCAGCATCACAGTGGTGGTTCTAGTTGATGCTACAAATACCAGCAGTTGGAAACAAATCTATTCTGTCCAGAACTCCTATAGGACTCTGCAGGTTGCAAACATGAAAATTCCTGAACTCAGAAGCCCTAAACTTAAGGTAGTAAATGATTCAGCCCCTCTCGACACTAAGCAACATTCCTGGTACAGTTGTCAGTATCTTGCACTGCTGAGCTCTCAAGTGTGAGCCATATGGATACCCTAAATCCAACACATGGATCTCAGTTAGAGAACAGGGAGTAGGAAAAGATGGCAACAGCTGCTTTCAAACCACAGCTCCATTGGAAGAATTCTGTGCAAATTCTGCATTGTGCAGGTACACAGAATTCTTTTTAGAAAATTGATCTACCCAGTGGAGATCAACCTGTGCCCTAAAGTAAGTTCCTCAAAATATCATTATGCCTGATTCTGGGATTCTTTTTTCATTCCCCCTTTAGTTTTCAGTGTTTTTGAATTTGGGTTTACAAGAAAAAGTGCATTTGTGTCTTTCTTATGGTTACTGTCATATATTTTTGAAAAAAATATTCTGTCCAGATTTCATGCTGCAACTGTTCGTGGACTTATGCTCCAAGTCAGCAGAGCCCCTACTTACTTAGATTTATTATGGTGGGAGTGAGTATAATGGAGAAGTTTGGTATCTTTTAAAGAACACAATATGAGTCACAATGTAATAATTATTCCCTTTCTGAGTTCTGTAAAGTAAAAACATTGCCATTAATGCTGCTGAAATTTAATGATGTAATATCAGGTTCTTTGTTTACATACCTTTTTTTTTTTTTTCAGGTGGTAAATCTACAGTACAGTGAAGTCCAGGACAGGGTCATGCTGACAGGCCGGCACATGGTTCGTGATGTGAGCTGCAAGAACTGCAACAGCAAACTGGGTTGGATCTACGAGTTTGCAACGGAAGACAGCCAGCGCTACAAAGAAGGCCGTGTGATTCTGGAACGGGCTCTTGTCAGGGAAAGTGAGGGCTTTGAGGAGCATGTGCCGTCTGACAACTCTTGAAGAGGCCTCAACCTCAGTCTCTTTCCATATAGGTTTCCTTCACTGAAACGTACCAAAACCATGCAAAATGTTCTACTTACATATATGGTCACCTTAGCATCTGCGTTGGATTCGTGAAAACCATCAAGAACAGGACTGAGAGAATTTTAGATGAAGCCTTGTTAACTTCTCCCCACCCCTCATTTCATTTTTTTTTCTTTTTTTAAACTTTCCATCCCAGTGATATTTAGGGAAAATGTGCAGGTGCTGTGATAGAGATTTTCCTGTGTTTACATCTGTAGGTCTGATATGTGAAGTTAAATGAACAGATTTTGAACGAAGAGAAAAAAAAAATCCAGGATGTACCAATTGAGTTTTCATTTATGTAAGTTCTTGTTGACAGAACCATCAAGATGTGTGTTTAATATCCTTTGTTTTGCTTTATTTTTTAAAAAAATGTAATCTTTTAAAATTTTCTCTTGCTTTGGTAGTTTAAGAAAAAGATCTGAAAGTGTGACCCATGCTAAAGGTTCAGTGTTGGGCTGGCTTGTGCTGGCCAGTGTGCCATTTCCTTATTGGGGTCGATAAGTAGCACAGAACCCTTTCTGTCTGGTTGTACTTGAGACAGAGATGTCACCATTCCTAGTTCTTGTCACAACATAATCTGTGTTGATTGGAAATTTTCTTTTAAAATGCGAAGAAAAGGACAAAAAAAAAGCTTGTTTTATGTAACTGAAGTAACTTATAAGTATAGTAATATAAATAAAGTATTAGTTGTACATTCTGTCTTGAATTGCCCATTTGTGTTTGTGTTAAGTTGGGATAAGAGGTGTTGACTCTCAGATTGTTCTGTTAATGGTCAGATTGAAAGATGTCCATCAAGATAAGCCTTCATTTGCAGGCTTAACGTGGTAATTGAACAGGACAATGGCTACATGGAACATTACAAAGTTTGGCTATCTGTTCAGGAAATTATGTTCAGTTCCACAGAATTCTGAACTGAAATTCCATACTGAAATTTTTAATTTAATTTTTTTTTTCAGGTAAATGAGGTGAAGAGGTAACACTATGCAGCACCAATATGCTTTTATCTTCTATCCTGATAGAGGTAGTAAGTCCTTCTTTGCTCAGCATTCAGTTCAAAATTAATACCAACAATGGACCAAAATATTGCATTATTCAAGTCCAGTTGTAAATGCTTGGAGCTCTGGTTTAAATGTATGGCCAGCTGACTGCTTTGTTTTTCTTGACCCTTTCTTTGGATACTTTGTAGGTTTGAGATGAGAATTCCTAGTTCCAGCTCCTTAAGTCTGCTTCCCTCCTCCCTCCCTTCTTCCTCCCATGCAACTAGAGCATCATATCATCTGTAGGAAGTCACCAAGCCTCCTTTTACCAAGCTGTAGTGTAATAGTAATGTAATTCCCTCTGTAGAAGCGCTTATACAGTGTCTTTACATTAGGCAACCTGCCATTGCATTATCCTCCATCACAGCAGCATAGCTTGTCCTTCCAGTTCCCCAAGGCGTCATCAAGAATAAGACTTATGCTTTTGGCCAAAACTGGGGTTGTTACTGCCTGCTGGTGAAACTTCTTTAGAGTAGCCTACATAGTCAAACCATTTTTAGCAATATAAAAGCTTATTGGCACACCTGCAGTTCATTGTAACTATTCCAAGATATTTTGAGTACAATAATTTTTGGTTAAAGCATTTATTTATTTAGTTATTAACTTAATGTGTGGATTTGAGAGAGATCCAGTATGAAACACATTATTTATTTATTACATTTGTGTCCCGCGCTTTCCCACACATGGCAGGCTCAATATGAAAACGGCGTGGGGTGGGCAGGGGGCCGAGAACCACAGAACAAAAAATATAATTTCTGGCTTGAACACTGTGTCCACAACCACTCTAGAGCAGTCAAGCAATATATTTCACATACAGTATAACTTTCTTTATAATTTTCAAATTTAACAAATATTTTCAAATGAAGGAAAAGGATCTCTGTCACTTTTAATCACAGAAAATAGCAGTGCTTCTTTTAGGCTTAACAAGATTTTAGTTTTATTGGACTGATAAATCACGATCTTTGTTTTAGGGGGTGAAAAAGTTTAATTTTACCTGCAAACTTTTCAGAACATGTGTTTTCTTTCCTTAAAAATCACTCATCAGAGCATTTGTGAACATATGAAACTTGTTTTGTTTTTACTAAATAAGGGGCCCTTTTACTAAAGGGCACTAGAATCTGGGCTTAGTGCATCTTAACGTGTGACTTTCCCGCACACTAAGCCCATATTTAACATTGCAGCATTTAGGGCTTTTTAAAATTGTATTTATTTTTCCCCCTAGTTGTCTGGACTGTATCATCCTGAAAAAGTGGGTATTATCCTCTCCTACGAGTAGATGGAAATAGAGAAAACTGATCTTTTTCTGAGGATGAGCAGACCAGACCATTCTCACATGTGGGTGATGTCATCCATGCTTCCCAGTGCAGAACACTTTTACAGCATACTATATATTTAAGAGCTTGCATGCTCTCGTGCCACAGTGTCTAGTGCGTGACTACTTTCTGAGGTTTTTTTTTTTTTGGTACCTTCCCTGCATTTTTTTCTACCTCATTTTGTGTTTCTTTCCCTTTTTCAGGACTCTTCTCCTTACTTATAAATTTTAGTCTATTTTCCCCCACTTTCTTGGACTCATGAGGCCTGCTTTGGTCAGGATTTTCTCATACCTTTTTTTTCTCTGTGATTTACTCCTTTTTCTGTCATCATTGTTGTTTGGTTTGGGCCACAGCTGTTTTTCCTTCCATGTCATCGAAGGTTCCCAGTGCCTTAAAGTGCTGTGTTTGGTGCAATCGGACAATCTCTAGAACTGACACCCATTCCTGGTCTCTCCAGTGTTTGGAGCCAGACCACAGCTCTACTAACTGTATTCTTTGCCTGCATATGCAGAAAAGAACATGGTTGTCCAGAGAGGCTTAGAGAATTTCTGGAGCCAGGTCCAAATCGTTGACGACGTCTGCATCGACATTGGCATCTGTGCTTGCACTGGCATCAGGTGCATCAGTCCCTGTGGCTGCTAGACCCACGTCCCACACTGGGAGTGGGCATGCATCAAGCACGTCTCCATCTGCCTCAGTGCTGGCCGCTGTGCAGGGCCCCTGGGACCAGTCAGCATCGGACACGACACCAAGGACGCATGAGAATTCAATGTCATCCTTGTCAGCACCGAGATGTCGATGTTTGGCATTGGGCGAAGGCCAAGAAGCACAAGCATCTATCCCCCCCTGAACACATAGTGCCAGGAGCACCGGGGCACCGAGGGATCTTGTACCCGAGAAGAGTCTGCACCGGAAGAGTGCTCCCCCTCTGTCGAGGAGGTGTTGATGTGGGGGTAGCCAGGGCCAGGTACCTGAGTCAACCCCAACAGTTCAGCAGGCTGTCTCTGAACTGACACCCCAGCCTTTCCCAAATTCGACCCTAGTGAGTGAATCCGGGCCATTCTCCAGGCGGGGATATTCCAGCGGAGTGCATTGGCATCAGGGAATGCTTGTGCCAGTCATGCCTCTAAATGCTGCCTCGCAAAGCCCTCAGCCTTTGGTGAGGTCACAGACGCCAGTGCTGTGTGTGATACTGGCGACCACAGCTGCCTATGCTGGTGCCCCCTTGACGACGATAAAGGGAGCATCACTGGAGTCAAAGGTGGGCCTGGATCTCGCCGTTCCAGGCAAGGACCAAGTTCCTCATACTCGAGGTAGGCAGATTTTTAAAAAAGGTTCTAGGGGTGATCTGGGAAATTACAGACCAGTAAGCCTGATGTCAGTGCCGGGCAAAATAGTGGAAACCATTATAAAGAATAAAATTACAGAACACGTTGACACCCATAGTTTAATGGGACAGAGTCAGCATGGGTTCAGCCAAGGGAAGTCTTGCCTTACCAATTTGCTTAATTTCTTTGAAGGCGTGAATAAACATGGATAAAGGTGAGCCGGTTGATGTAGTGTATCTAGATTTTCAGAAAGCTTTTGATAAAGTTCCTCATGATAGAGACTCCTGAGAAAAAGAGGCAAGGTTCTGGTGTGGATTAGGAATTTGTTATTGGACAGAAAACAGAGGGTAGGGTTAAATGGTCATTTCTCTCAATGGAGGAGGGTGAACAGTGGAGTGCCACATAGATCGGTATTGAGACCAATTCTATTTAACATTTTTTAAAACTGCATTTATGCAAATGTATGTGGTTACAATAATAACAGGTAATCAACAGTTTTGAATTTTATCATTTTGGCATAACACCCATATTACAATTGCTTACCCCCCCCCCCTGAAAACTAAAGTAAATCAACCCCCTCCCTCCCTTGAGTTCCTCTCCCGCTCCCCCCACCCCCTCCCTCCCCTAGAGGGCATCAACCATTCAAAATTCTACTCTGAGCAGTTGGCGTTAGCGTGTCCCAGAAGGGAGACCAGCACTGCAAGAGACGGTCCCCGCACTGGAGGCCAGATACCGAATGTCCCTACGCTCCACTGCACTCAAGGAGATCAAAAGGCACCGCTACTGTGGAACCAAGGGGCAATCGGGAAGCAGCCAGACACTCAATATAGTGTTTTTTTTGTTCCCCATCCGAACCGCCCGCCTTAGGAAAGTTGTTAGGGATCCCCCTGTATGATACACATTGAACAGCAATGCAGGGGAAGGTCACCACCTAATCCTCCAAGTTCAAGACACATGGGCGCAAAGGGTCGTCCAGAATGCCAGAACTGGAGGACACAGCCAAAACATATGGCCCAAGTGAGCTCCAATTCCCCCACATTTCAGGCAGTCATCACAGGGGTGCAGGGTAGCCCTAAAGGCCCTATGCAGCAAGATATATAGGCGCATAGTAAATTTATACTGCAACTCCCGAATATCAGCACTCCCAAAAGCCCCATAACAGGTTTGTAAGCTGGCTTGTAATGTTTTATTTTGTATCTGGTATCCCAACTCTCCAGACCAACTCTATACCAGGTCCCCATAGCATGTCTCAGGTAGTGCCTCTTAATTGGTTATGAAAATATTTCAGGGGAACTGCCAATTGTGCTTCTAGGTCATATATCTCAACTAGTTGTTCCCATTTTGTCATAGACAAAGAGGCTTGTGGTAACGAGGCAATATAATGATGCAGTTGCAGATAGGAGAGAAAGGCTCGAGGGGTCAAGTGCTTGCTAGTACATAAGTCCTGGAAAGCTTTACATGTGCCATCCTTATTTAAAACTTGGAAGAGAAAAAGAGTCCTCTCCTCCCTCCACCTGCAGAAAACCGCTGAGGACCTACCCATTGGCAACAATGGGGATACCTGAGGGTCAAGATTTTAAATCTTACAGACCCAACGCCATGCCCTCCACAGGGGAAGAAAAAGGGGGGCAAAACTCAGTCTCGTAGCTGCTCGACCAGGGGCCACATGTAGCCAGTAACTAAAGTGGGGCGGGCTGACCACTATACCCTTAGTAGCCGGGAAGGAAAAGAAAGTCATACTCCTAAACCAGTCACTCAGATGTCTCATACGGCCAGCCACTGAGAATGCTTTAATACTGAACACTCCAAGGCCACCCTTGGCCATAGGAAGATAGGTCTGCAAAAAAGGGACCCGGGCTCGCCCTCCATTCCAAAAAACTTTCACCAGCAATCAATGCAACAGTCGATCATCGCGTTGCAGAAAAAAGAGGGACAATACTTGAATAACAAGAGCCACTTAGGGACTATTAGCATATTATATAATGCTATCCTTCCCCATAGAGATACAGGAAGAGGTTGCCACATTCGCAGAGAAGTTTGAGTAGATGCCCACAATGGAGCCAGATTAATAGCGTAGAGTTGTTTCAAATTTGCTGGGACCCGAATGCCTAGATATTTGATATGGCCAGTTGCCCATTTTAATGGGAAGAATTCCTCCCTCACTGAAACAGGGATCGGTAAGGCCTCCAATTTCTGTCATTTAAGTTTGAAGCCCGAATAATATCCATATTCTGCGATAACATTCAGCACAGCGGCCAACGAGCTCTGGGGGTTTGTAATGGTAAGCAATATGTCATCTGCGACAGCCAACACTTTAATAGAGAGATTGGGTAGCAGAACTCCGTGATTGCCGGATCTCTTAGTATGGTGCGGAGTAGGGGTTCTAAATATAACAAAAACAAAAGAGGAGATAACGGGCACCCCTGTCGGGTTCCTCTATCCACCCGAGAGCTAGGAGAGCATAAGCCATTCATCAGCAAATGGGACACCGGTTCCATGTATAAGGTGCCCACTGCCTGCAAAAACCACCCCTTTATCCCTACATATCCCAACACCTCAAAAAGGTATTCCCAGGTTGCACGATCAAAGGCTTTCTCTGCATCTAGACCAACAAGGAGCATCGGGTTCCGTGAGGCCCCGCTCTGGGCCACCACCAACAGCGCTCTACCAACATTTAGGCTTGGTTGCTGCTCTCTGACAAATCCTACCTGGTGGTCTCCCACCAGATCGGGAATATGTTTAGCTAGCCTATCTGCCAGCACCCTTGCCAAGATTTTTACGTCCACATTGAGCAGCGAAATTGGGCGATAAGCCTCAGGGGCATCAAGAGCTTTACCAGGTTTAGGAATGAGTACTATAAGTGCTTCGTTAGATCATGCAGGGAAAGTTCCCCCTAAAATCACCTCCTCATAGAAAAGTATAAGTGGTGCGCTCACTTGCTGAACCAGCATCTTATAGTATTCTGGGGAGAATCCGTCGGTTCCCTGGGCAGTACCCAATGTCAGAGACTTAATTATCTGTTGGACCTCACTTGCACGCAACAGAGTGCTTAAGGAGTTGCTAGCCTCAGGAGAAAGAGTAGGAAGACCTGAGTCTACCAAAGAGGGGCCTGCCTCCCTGTTCTCCGTGACCATTTACTTAGCCCAGTGAGTCCTCAGGCATGCCTGGCCAGTTGGGTTTTCAGGATATCCACAATGACTATGCATAAGAAATATTTGCATGCTGAGGAGACAATGCATAAAAATCTCTCTCATGCATAGTTATTGTGAAAACCTGATTGAGTGTGCCCTAAGGACTGGGTTGAGAAGCACTGACAGCCAAAGGGAGGCAAAGGAAATTAAAAAGGCACATACCTGTGCTTTCTCTCTAGCACTTAGTGAAAAACAGAGGCTTGAGTTCTGGGCTGCTCCTGAGTGGTAGTGAAAGCAGTACAGGAAACCTGGGCCTGGAAAATGGTGAGGACTGTGCAGGGAGAGCATAAGAATCTGAAGGAATTACTCATAACATTGTTACCTCACACAGTCATAGTTTTGGCACGTTACATGCTTAGGTCACAGTGAATGTCCATCAAGACCTTTTGTATTAACCCCTCTAAGCCATCTCTTCCAAGATGAAGACTACATATCCATACATACATTAGTACAACACTAGCACTATTCAACCTCAGAAGTGACTCCTGCAAGGCAGCCATTATGGTCATGGCAGAAATTAGCTTTCAAAGAAGCACAGTAAATAGGTCCCAATTGACTGCTGGTTTTTAACCAGTCATTGTAAGCTTTAATGCAGTCAATAAACCTCCAGAAAAACCTTAAGCTTTGTACTAGAAATAGAAGTACGTGATTTTGCTGGGCTACAATTCTCCAGCTGCCTTTCAGATCTGTAAAATAACATTGGTCTACTCGAACAGAAACTTTCCTGTAGTTAGCTATGAGCTAATATTGGCTAGACCAAAAGAGTGAAAGTAGATTCAGCTGGACCTGGTTCTTGGTTTTTTTGTTTCTTCAATTTTGATTTTTTTTTTTTAGGGTATATCTTTGAATCTCTTTCTGTTTGATGCCTTCTTTTTCTATATGCAGTATAAACAGTTACTTGGGACTGAGACTCCTAATAGCAATGTAGGGTTATCTATGCTGTTCCAGAACACTGCAAAAATTCCAAAAGATGTTAAACGCTTGCAATTTTATTTCAATATTCATGAAAAACATTTCTATTCAATGCTGCTTTATGTGATCTAAAGAGAGTCATTCATGGACAGCAGCTCAATGCTGCCATCTGCTGTTTATGAGCTGTAATGTTTGAATGATGTGTACTTATAAATACAGAACACAGTTGTCAGTGTGTAAGTCAGAGTTCTTCCATTCATGGAGGAAAAACGCCTCAAAAGCAAGCCTCTCCCACAGATGTAAATGGGGTGAGGGCTACAAATTCATCATCGGCGCTTCTAAAACCTCCTCATTTTAAAACATTTTTTTGAAAAAGTTTTTTTCTAATGCTAAACAACAAAACTGCTTTGCCGAGTATGCTATAAAGTTTTACTTAACTTCGGCAGATTGCAGACACTCTCCTCCCAGACCGTGATTAAAATGAGGAGGTTTTAGAAGCACCTGTGATGATGAATTTGTAGCCCTCACCCCATTTACATCTGTGGGAGGGGCTTGCTTTTGAGGTGTTTTTCCTCCCTGAATGGAAGAACTCTGACTTACACACTGACAACTGTGTTCTGTATTTATAAGTACAGTTAATGAATGGAACCAGTTTCTTCTTGATATCTTTAGTTTATATCTATATGTTTGAATGATGGTCATAGTTGAGGGTAAAATTTGACTTCACTGCAAAAAACAAAGCTATCAAAGATGCACATTCCTCAATGCTGACAGAAAACCAGAAACTTCTCACAAACAAAAGAGCCAGAAAAAATCTGGATCATCCTGAGGGCTACAGTGAGGATAGAAAACATGAGCACCTCCAGCACCCAAGAACTGTCTTTGTTATTGTTCTTTTATAGTTTTGAAAAAAATGAATTAATAAAAACATTTTAACCACTTTAGTGCTTCAGACTAGTTATTTTTGACAAGTCTATAAGTAAGTTTTACTTGTGCATGTAGTATTAGGACATAAATGGCTGTAGCTGTTTTTTTTTTTTTTACCTGGGTAGTCAGTCTACAGCAAACAATGTATATAGACTTGAACATATATAGCGCCTTTTCCTAAACTGTGCTGGTGATTCCCGGCATGGCAAAGCTGGCAAAGTCCATTATTTGCGTGGGCTTCATTGGCATTGCCATGTGGAAATCGCTAGTGCAGTTTGGTAAAAGAGGCCCATAGTTTACAGGTGTTGTTTTCCGTAAATGTTGTTAGCCACATAGTGCTTGCCTTGGTGGGAATCTGTGGGATATAAATGTTCTAAAAATAATAAATAATAATAATAATTCTATTTACAGTCTTCTTCAGTATTCCTCCCCTCGAAGTTCTCTGTGGCTTCTGATTCAACTAGGAAGGTGATGTTGGTTAGTGTTATTGAGGTTGGGACATCAAATCCTTGATTCCGGAACCAGAGAATCTTCATCTTTTGCGTGTTCAATTTCAGTTTGTTAGCCAGGGCCCAGGTCTGAATGGAGTGCATCCTGATCACTGCTGGTTGGGTTGGGTCTTGGTGTGAGGATGTTAGAGGTAGAAGGAGCATGATATCGTCTGCGTATGATATTAATAGTTCTCCTGAGACCAGGTGTATAGAGCTAAAGGATGACATGAAGAAGTTGAGCAAGATAAGGGAAAGCGGGGACCCTTGAGGAACCCTACATTTTGGAATCCAGTATTTGGAAAGGTTTTTGTTTTGTTTCACTGAGTAGCTTCGGTTGGAGAGGAATTCATTGAACCATTGGAGTGCTGGTCCCATTATTCCAATCTGGTTCAGACATTACAGTAACATTGCATGATCCACTGCACCAAATGCCACTGATATATTGAATTGAAGTAGTAGAACCTGATCCCCCTTGCTTAAGTATTGTTTGATGTACGTTATTAGTACTGGGAGCATGGTTTCAGTGCTGTGAGCTGATCTGAATCCAAATTGGGACTGATGTAATATGGGGAATGCGTCCAGATATTTGGAGAATAGTTTACTGACATGTGAGTTGAGCATTTTTGTGAAGAGTAGTATGCTTGCCACTGGGCGATAATTTGCTGCGGAGGCTGTGTCTAACCCTGAATCCTTTAAGAGTGGAATGATTTTGCTCATATCTAAGGGAAAAGAGCCAGAAACTAGTAGCCTGTTAAGGCAGTCTGTTAGCCATTGAATCACCTCTGTTGGGATGGTTTGGAACAAGAATTTCGGACAATGGTCGAGGGAGAAATGCAAGCATGAGCCTTTTAGTAGTAGTAGTGGAAGTTTTTAAAGTGGTTGGAAGGATCAACCTCGAATTCACTACCAAGCCACCTCCTCCTCCTCACCCTTTAACCCACTCCCTCAACCAACCAACCCAGGCCTCCTTTTCCTCTTTTCCTGATATCACCGAGGAGGAAACTGCCCACCTTCTCTCCTCCTCAAAATGCACCACCTGTTCCTCCGATCCCATCCCCACCAACTTACTATACACCATCTCTCCTACTGTCACCCCACCCCCCATCTATCATATCCTCAACCTCTCTCTCTCCACTGCAACTGTCCCCGACTCCTTCAAGCACACTGTAGTCACTCCACTCCTCAAAAAAACCTTCACTAGACCCTACCTGCCCTTCCAACTACCGCCCCATCTCCCTCCTACCCTTCCTCTCCAAGATACTTGAACGCGCCGTTCACAGCCGCTGCCTTGATTTTCTCTCCTCTCATGCCATCCTCGATCCGCTTCAATCCAGTTTTCGCCGTCTACACTCGACAGAAACGGCACTCACTAAAAAGTCTGTAGTGACCTTTTCCTTGCCAAATCCAAAGGTCACTACTCCATTCTCATCCTCCTCGACCTATCTGCCGCTTTTGACACTGTCAATCATAAACTACTTCTTGCTACACTATCCTCATTTGGGTTCCAGGGCTCTGTCCTCTCCTGGTTCGCCTCCTATCTCTCCCACTGTACCTTCAGAGTACACTCCATTGGATCTTCTTCCACCCCCATCCCGCTCTCTGTCGGGGTTCCTCAGGGATCAGTCCTTGGACCCCTTCTTTTTTCTATCTACACCTCTTCCCTGGGCTCGCTAATCTCATCTCATGGTTTCCAATATCATCTTTATGCTGACGAAACCCAGCTTTATCTCTCCACACCAAACATCACTGCAGCAACCCAGGCCAAAGTATTGCCCTGCTTATCCGACATTGCTGCCTGGATGTCCAACCGCCACCTGAAACTGAACATGGCCAAGACCGAGCTCATTGTCTTTCTACCCAAACCCACTTCTCCTACCCCTCCACTTTCTATCTCAGTCGATAACACCCTCATCCTCCCCATCTCATCTGCCCGCAACCTCGGAGTCATCTTCGACTCCTCCCTCTCCTTCTCTGCCCATATCCAGCAGACAGCCAAGACCTGTCACTTCTTTCTCTATAACATTAGCAAAATTCGCCCTTTCCTCACTGAACACACCACCCGAACTCTCATCCACTCTCTCATTACCTCTCGCCTTGACTACTGCAACCTACTCCTCACTGGCCTCCCACTTAACCATCTGTCCCCCCTTCAATCCGTTCAGAACTCTGCTGCGCCTCATCTTCCGCCTCGACCGTTATGCTCATATCACCCCACTCCTCAAATCACTTCACTGGCTTCCGATCAGGTACCGCATACAATTCAAGCTTCTCCTACTAACCTACAAATGCACTCGATCTGCAGCCCCTCCTTACCTCTCTACCCTCATCTCCCCTTACGCTCCTACCCGTAACCTCCGATTACAGGACAAATCCCTCCTCTCAGTACCCTTCACCACCGCCAACTCCAGGCTCCGCCCTTTCTGCCTTGCCTCACCCTATGCCTGGAATAAACTCCCTGAGCTCATAAGCCAAGCCCCTTTCCTATCCATCTTTAAATCATTGCTCAAAGCCCACCTCTTCAATGTCACTTTCGGCACCTAACCATTGTACCTCTACCCAAGAAATCTAGACTGCCCCAACTTTTTGATTGACTGTACTCTTTGTCCTTTAGATTGCAAGCTCCTTTGAGCAGGGACTGTCCTTTGTTATTTATACAGCTCTGTGTAACCCTGGTAGCGCTCTAGAAATGTTAAATAGTAATAGTAGTAGTAGCTTTGATTCTCTTATTTGAATCTAGGGTAAAGCTGACACGTGGGTCTTGGAGGGGCATAATCGAACGGGGCGTCCAAGTTTTCCTGAGGACGTCCTCGCAGGACGTCCCCGCGAAGGGGCGGGGAAACATGTATTATGGCAACAAGATGGGCGGCCATCTTTCATTTCGATAATACGGTCGGGGACGCCCAAATCTCAACATTTTGGTCGACCTTAGAGATGTTCGTCCCCGATTTTTGGCGATAATGGAAACCAAGGACACCCATCTCAGAAATGACCAAATCCAAGCCCTTTGGTCGTGGGAGGAGCCAGTATTCATAGTGCACTGGTCCCCTAACATGCCAGGACACCAACTGGGCACCCTCGGGGGCACTGCAGTGGACTTCAGAAAAAGTTCCCAGGTGCATAGCCCCCCAACCCCCCTCCAAAACCCACTCCCCACAACTGTACACCACTACCATAGCCCTTAGGGATGAAGGGGGGCACCTAGATGTGGGTACAGTGGGTTTGTGGTGGGTTTTGGAGGGCTCGCGTTTACCACCACAAGTATAACAGGTAGGGGGGTTGGGCCTGGGTCCGCCTGCCTGAAGTGCACTGTAGTACCCACTAAAACTGTTCCAGGGCCCTGCATACTGCTGTCATGGAGCTGGGTATGATATTTGAGGCTGGCATAGAGGCTGGAAAAAATATTTTAAAAAATGTTTTAGGGTGGGAGGGGGTTAGTGACCACTGGGGGAGTAAGGGGAGGTCATCTCCGATTCCCTCCGGTGGTCATCTGGTCATTTAGAGCACATATTTGTGGCTTGGTCGTTAAAAAAAAAAAAAAGGACCAAGTATAGACGGCCAAGTGTTCATCAGGGACGCCCTTCTTTTTTCCATTATCGGCCAAGGACGCCCATGTGTTAAGCACGCCCCAGTCCCGCCTTCGCTATGCTTCCGAAACGCCTCCGTGAACTTTGCTCATCCCCGCAACAGAAAGCAGTTGAGGACGCCCAAAATTGGCTTTCGATTATGCCGATTTGGGCGACCCTGGGAGAAGGACGCCCATCTTCCAATTTATGTCGAAAAATGGGCGCCCTTGTCTTTCGAAAATAAGCCTGATAGTCTTTTAAGTTTTTTTCTTTTGGACTATGTTTGGTTAGGTCTCCTTTAATTTGATCTTGGGTCCTGGGCCCCTGAATGTCTAACACCTGCCCTGTTTGCATGCATACTTTTGAAAATGTAAGTAGATTTGCTTTATTTTAGCTCCCTAAAATATATATTTCTATTTGTGTATTTATTACATGATACAATTAACGTTCAGCTGGTTCTTGAAGTGGATGAATCTGAACCAAAAACAGGATTCCCTGGTGGTGGATATTCCTTCACCTGCATTTTTTGTGGCATTTTTTGGGGTGGGGTCTGACTAGAGAAGGCATTAACACATATGCAGTTTTGCATTTTGAAAAATGCATGCATTATTTTCCTGGGAAAAGTATGTGCAGAACAGGCAGAGGCAAAACGCCTTGCATACTTTTTGCTGGGCAATTTTCAAAGGGCTATTATGTGCAAAATCTGTGGGTGAAATGCAGTAGGGAACACCTCACCTGCTCGCACAGTTTTGAAACTTGCCCTCTATGAGTGAAGCAGTATTTTACATGCAGAAGTGGACTGATACAAAACTGGCTGCCCAATATGTAGGTAAACTTACACAGGGTTTGAAAAGGCATTCCAAAGTGTAGCAGTCAGGAGCACTTTGTATTTACATGCAGGGCCAGTGTTAGAGGGTGGCAAACAGGACAATTGCCCTGGGCCCCCATACCTGCCTCAAGCTAAAGGAGGCATAGGCTGAAGCCCAGCTTTTGGGCCCCCTCCCCAGTTTCTGGCCTGGGCACCTGAATATCTAACACCAGCCCTGTTTGCATGCATACTTTTGAAAATTTAAGTAGATATGCTTTATTTTAGCTCCCTAAAAATATATATACCTCTAAGAACAGTGTAAAGGTGAACGTATAATTTTCTTGCAGTAATTTTTAAAGCGGAAGCACATTTTCATTCTTGAAAATCCTGCAATGTTCATATAGAGAACAGGATTTGTGTACCTTTTATCTCTATGCACTGTTATAAAATTACCCCCATTTGTTTTTGAATTTTATTGATGTATTTTTTAATATGTATTATTTCTGTTGTAAAGCACTTGGGGTTGAATTTTCAACCTGCTTAATTTAGTCCTGGTACTGAAGCATTTGGATAGATGGACAGATAGAAAGGAAGAGATGGACAGTCCATCAACACACAGTGTTCTGGTACTGACACATTCACCTAAAAAAAAAAAAAAAGAAAAAGAAAGCGTGAGATAATTAGTGGGAAACCCAAAATAGCAATAATTAACCACTCTGTATTCAGCTCCAGAATGAAAGCAAAGTGCCTTAGGGGTGTTAATGAGTACTATTATTAATTCTCTGCGAAGCATGGGGTAAAGTGCTAATTGTTTAGTTGCTATTTATAGGAATAGCAGAGAGCTGACTTTGCCAATGCCAGTCATTACAAACATAGTCCCTCCCCCCACCCATCCTCAGTTGTTTCTTCCTGCTGCACTGCTAGCACACAAAGCTCGTGAAAATCTTAGGTAGTTCAAGAAAAATGAGATGCTGCAGTGGTGTTTCGTGGTTGCCTGACACCCAGGGCGGATCGCCACTGTGCACCCCTCCCTCCCCCACACAGTCCCCACCTGCCTTCCAAGTTCCAGCTCCGTCCACCCCAGCGCGACGATGCCCCCCCCCCCCGACGCAGTCCCCACCTGCCAACCAGGTTCCAGCTCCGTGCACCCCAGCATGGCACCTTGCATCTGCAGCACTGCTGTAAAAAGAAGAAAATCGCCTCGTCGCCGGCCCTTCCCTCACTGTGTCCCATCCTCGAGGAAATAGGAAGTTATGTCAGAGGGCGGGACACAGTGAGGGAAGGGCCGACGAGGAGGCGATTTTCTTCTTTTTACAGCAGCGCTGCAGATGCGAGGCGCTATGCTGGGGTGGACGGAGCTGGAACCTGGTTGGCAGGTGGGGACTGCGTCCGGGGGGGAGGCAGCACCACGCTGGGGGTGGACGGAGCTGGAACCTGGTTGGCAGGTGGGGACTGCGTTGGGGGGGGAGGTGGTTCCATGCCAAGGGGGGTATGGATGGACGGAGCGGAGCACCCCCCATACCCATTGACACCCGGGGTGGACCGCCCCCCCCCCCCCCCCCGCCCTGCCCTTGCTACGCCACTGAGATGATGTGACATGTATCAGACGTGAGGCCTGCCTGGTGCCTCGATGTTCATTCTGCCTGCAACCATTTGGAGGATCCTAGGTCCACTTCACAGCTCATGTCCTCCAATCCTTCTGCCACTGAGAACTGGAGATTCTGCAGAGATGCGCTTACAGCACTGAAGCAAGGCCACTGAGCTTAACCAAAAAAAGCCCACCCCATCCAGATGACTCATTATGCCACAGTTCACACAACCTTGCCCGCTGCTGAAATACTGATTGGTTTGTTCATTTTTCATAAAATCAGAATTTTTCTTTTCAATTTAGCGTTTTATCAAAAACCTTCCAAAGCTATTTACCAAGGTAGGGTGGCTGAAAAGTACCCTCCTTTGCCCTGCTTAAAGTGCACATAGGCTTCAAAAGCAGGTATATTCTTACCCAGGCTGTCAAGAGATTTTCCGCTTAATTTGCAGGAGTAAAACAATGCACATACATAAGATTTCCAAATGCATATATACTTTACCTGTGCTTGACCATTCACAAAAAATAAAAACAGGTGAAAAGCACACAGTTTTGTAAGTCAAACTAATCTACTGCCTTTCTTTCAAAATGTCCAACCTCCTAGACAAAAAAAAAAAAGACTGGATAACATCTACGTAAACTTCAGCAAAGCACTAGATCCAGAGTCACATAGAAGGCTGTGGAAGTAAGGGACTAAAACAACAAAAGAAGAAAAGAATCCACAACTCAATTGTTGATAGATTCCAAGGAAATAATGGCTCCTTGTAAATTACTTTGACTTTTAGTGGAAGAATAGAATCAATTATTTTTTTTTCTGGATTAGCTGGAGGCAGTGCAAGAATAGTGGGCCTATTGGGTAAAGCTTCAGCCCTCCACCCTCCCCCCACCTTCCATTAGGCCTCAAGTTTGAAATTCCCCTCACCCAATATTTTGATAATTAAACTCAATAATCATGATAATCACAGAACAATCCCTAAAATAACTCTTTCATCCCTTATTTGTCTCGTTTGTATGTCAAATAAATTGTAAGCTCTGTCAAGCAGGGACTGTCTCATACATGTTTTGCAAACTGCACTGTGCATATCTAGTAGTGCTGTAGAAATGATAAGTAGTAGTAATAGTAAATATCCTATAAAATATGCTAATTAGGGCTGTACTGAATATTTGTATTCAATTTGACCCCAAATAGTGTCCTGAATACATTAATCATATTTGGCCAAATAGTGATTTAAATTTGAATATGAATAATCTAGGATTCTGCTGTGCTAAATCCTACTGAAAAAAATACTTGATCTCTGATTTCACATTGCTTCTTTTATTATTTGTTATGTTAAAGTTCAATGCCCATTATATTTGTATTTGGTACTCGTATTCAGCCAAGTAATATTTTTCATTCTTCTTATTCGGCCGATTAGTAAAATATACTGTTCAGTACAGCTCTATAATGAGTATTTTTGGTTTCTGTGGCTTTCAGGATCTATTGTTTTGCTTACACTACAGCTGTTCTTTGCTGCTCCCAAGAAAAGAGTTGCCCTAGGCAACCACCTAGCAAACTTGATGATTGGGCCAGCCCTGGGTTCAGCATGCAACCTAGTAAGTTTCAGTCTCTCCTTCAGGCCCAGAAGAATCAAAAGCCCTGCGCTGTTCCAAACAGCGCCCTAAAAATAGCGCCGGGACAGTGCAGGGCTTTTCTGCATCGATGATCAAAGATAATGCATGCAAATCTAAGCAGCGCTATTATCTTTGATTATCATGTTGAAGTGCGGGAGAATTGCGCCCGAGCATGCGCTCAGCACAATCCTCCCGCACTTGTTTGACAGGTCTGGGCTGTCAAAAGCCCAAACCTGTCAAACAGCCTGGCCCGAGGCCCGAACAACGAGGCCCCCCCCAAACCTCCAGAAAACGTCGTGGCCGCCGCCGCCGGCCAAACCCTCTCCCACCCTCCCACCCAGCGACGGGGGTGGGGTGGGGGGTTGGAGGATCGGTGGGTCTCCAGCCCCCGAAACCCCCAGAAATCGTTCTTCCATCGACGGGGGGGGGGGGGGGGCTGGAGGTCCGGTGGACCTCCAGCCCACCCCAAATCCTCCCCCCAGCGTTGTCTTTAAATTCCCTGGTGGTCCGTGGTGTCGTGACACCCCCCTGGCCCCATCCCGGCCCCCTCCCGGCCCCCCTACCTTGTGTTGGAGGAGGGACGCAGCCTGCCTGCCTCCCTCCTCTTCCAGTCAGTCGTAGCCCAAAATGGTGGCGCCCAGCACCGCCCACTGCATCCTGGGATGCACTGGGCGGGGCTACAGACCATGTAAGGGAGCGATTCCCTTACATGGTCTGTAGCCCCGCCCAGTGCATCCCATTTTGGGCTACAACTGACTGGAAGAGGAGGGAGGCAGGCAGGCTGCCCAGCATTTCTTCTCTCTCCCTACTACTCCATCCATGTCCATCCTTGTCCCTCTCTGCCCTTCCCTCCTCCATCCATATCCAGCAATTCTCCTCTCTCCCCTCCCCTCCATTTCCAGCAATTTCTCCTCTCTCCCTGGGCCCTGTCCTCCCATCCATGTCCATCCTTGTCCCTCTCTGCCCTTCCCTCCTCCTGTCCTGACTGATGCGATGTGAGCCCTTGGGTCCCCCAGGAGAGCGTAAGGTATGTCTCAATGTTCCCCCAAAGGTCAGCCGTGCCCCCCGACTTCACCCGCGGCGACCACCGTTCACCAGAGGTTGAGCCCCCAGCTGCAGGTGGCCAACGGGACTTCTGGAACCGCGGGGGGTGGCCAGACTGACCGGACACAAGGGAACCAACCCCAGCAGGGGAGAGGAGCAGGCAAGGAGCAGAGTAGTCCAGGGACCGGCAACAGGTCAAGGCAAGCGGCGAGCAGAGTAGTCCAGGGACAGGCAACAGGTCAAGGCAGGCGGCGAGCAGAGTAGTCTAGGGACAAACAGAAGGTCAAAACAGGCGACACGCAAGTAGTCCAGAAATCACCACTAATCTGGAGCCTCACTGAACAGAAGCCGAAGCAATTTGCCTGCCGGAGATGCAGCTTTAAATACCACTAGCAATCAGTAAGCGAGGCTCAGCTGGCAGGGGCGGAGACTTCGGGGAAGCTCCCTCGAGGAACCCTTCGGAGTGGTTCAAGGCCGGTCTTCCGGTTGAGTCTTGGTCTCAACCACCCAATCAGGGTCCTCCAGGGCGGGATCTTGATTCCCGCGTTCACTAGGCGGAAGAGACGCTGGCCCCAAGTTCCCGGCGCCATCTTCCCTGCCGGAGCGAGCGCAACTTCCATAGCCGGCGATGGAGAACCAGAAGTCATAGGAGGCCGGTCTTCGGCCGCATCCTCGGCGGCGGGCGGCCCCCGTTCTTGGCCGGCATCGCCTTGAGACCGGAATGGCCGGCCATCGGGGCGAGGAACCGGCACATCGCTCGGCGGCGGGATCAAGGCCGGCCATGGCCGCGGGCCGGCCTCGGGGTGAGCACAGAAGGAGTTAGCGAGGGATGTGACACCTCCATCCATATCCAGCAATTCTCCTCTCTCCCCTCCATTTCCAGCAATTTCTCCTCTCTCCCTGGGCCATGCCCTCCCTTCCATGTCCCTCTCTGCCCTCCCCTCCTCCATCCATATCCAGCAATTCTCCTCTCTCCCCTCCCCTCCATTTCCAGCAATTTCTCCTTTCTCCCTGGGCCCTGCCCTCCCATCCATGTCCATCCTTGTCCCTCTCTGCCCTTCCCTCCTCCATCCCTCCTTATCCAGCAATTCTCCTCTCTCCCCTGCCCTCCCATGTCCACCTGCCCGCCCTCTGAGTCTGGTTTCTTGTATTTAATTTAAATTTACCTCCATCGTGGCAGCAGCTGCGCAGCGTCAGTGAAAGCGCTGCCGACGTCTCCAGCCTTCCCTTCCCGCTCGTTTGTTCCCTCAGTGTCCCGCCTTCTTCTGACGTCATTTCCTTGCGAGGGCAGGACACTGAGGGAACGAACGAGCGCGAAGGGAAGGCTGGAGACGTCGGCAGCGCTTTCACTGATGCTGTTCAGCTGCTACGACGTCGGAAGTAAATTTAAATAAAAGGGCTGCTGTCGGGGTCCGAGAGCTGCAGTAAGCAGCGAGGGTAAGCATAGCGCGGTGGCACCCTCCAGAGGCCGACACCCCCCTGCGGTGCTTACCCCGCTTACTGTGTTGGCACGGCCCTGCCCTTAGGAGCCAATGTTGAGCAGAGGACTCCAAGTAAGCTTGTCTCTAGTCACTTCAAACAAGAAAGACACGATGAAGATATGGATCAAAAAGCAAACAGGATTCAAGGAAAGGATAAAGGTAAATGGTCATGGATTTGATATACCATCTTTCTGTGGTACAACCAAAGCAGTTTACATTTATTATATGTAGGCACCTTCTCTGTCCCTAGTGGACTCCCAATCTAAATTTTGTATCTGGGGCAATGGACTGACCCAGGTCACAAGGAACCACAAGGGGAAGTGAACCCAGTTCCTCAGCCCACAGTTCTAACCATTAGGTTACTCCTACCATTAGGATACTTTGAAAGAACTTGTGGGGGAGGGGGTGGGGATGGTTCTACCCATGTACAAGGCACCAGTTAAGGACAATCAGTAGATGGGTGTGTAGTAATGCAAATAAATAAAATGCTACATGGTCTGTGGAAGGAGTTGCAGAAACATATCTGAAGCTAAATCTATTGCACGTAGCAAAGACTTAATGAACAACTTAAGCATTAATTATTTTTTAAATCTAGTGGGCAGAGCAGATAGTTGAAGGGTTCATTCTTCAGAACAAACTTGAGAAGTCTTCTTCACACAGATGGAATTTGGAGAGAGAAAACTGGCGCTGAGCCCCCCTTGGAGGCTGCGGATGACCCAGAGCTTCCTCCAGCGCTGCTCTTCTGCCTATTGCTGAGCGGCTGCTTTTCCTCTCATGCTCAGTTTTGAAACCAAGCATGGCCTGAGAGGAAAAGCAGCCGCAGGAGCAGACAGCGCTGGAGGAAGACGTCTTCTGCAGGTGGGGCCTCAGGATCCCCGCCAGCCAAGGTATTTTAATCCTGTTGCGGCAGCGATGGGGGGGGGTGGAGTGGCAGCTGGGGGGGGCAGTGATGGGGGGGGGCAACAGTGGCCTTGCCCCCTGCCCGGCAGCAGCGGTCCTGCCCTGGGCCCAGATCAGTCTCTGCGGAAGCATGAAAACTGAGCATGCTTTGGGGGGGGGGGGGGAGACTTGCGGCTGGCAGCAGCAGCTCAGGAACAGTGCTGGTGCTGTCCAAGATTTAAGTTCTTTCAGTGACGAGGCACTCTTCAGCTGGTGGGTCATGGAGATCCCCACCAGCAGTGGTGTGCTGGAGCCGGCTCGCACTGGCTCGCAAGAACGGTTGTTAAATTTTTTAAGATCTTGCGAGCCAGTTGTTCTGGCATGGTGAGCCAGCTCCGGTAAACGAGGTAAGCATGGCAGGAGGGCGCCTCAAGCCATACTTACCCAGCTTACCTCACCTCCCACAGCACTCGTTTGCCTGCGCCCGCCCTGTGCTGCCCTGGGGGGTTTAAATCTTTTATTTACCTCCATCGCAGCAGCCACATCATTGAAAGCCCTGCCCATCTCTAGCCTTCCCTTTGTGAGTTTGTTCCCTCAGAGTCCCGCCTTCTTCTAACGTCATTTCCTCTTTCCGCGAGGAAAGGGAAGGCTAGAGACGGGCAGGGCTTTCAATGGTGCTGCCGCTTTGACGGAGGTAATGAAAAAGATTTAAACCATGCAGGGTGGCACTGTGGCAGGAAGAAAAAGGGAGATCTTGGGGGGAGAAGAGGGCGGGTAGGTGGATATGAATGGGAGGGGAGGATGGGGGCGAAGGAGAATCACTGGACATGGATGAAAGCGGGAGGGGAGGGCAGGGGAGAGAGGAGAATCACTGGGTATGGATGGATGGGGGGGCAGGGGAGAAGAGAATCACTGGGTATGGATGGATGGGGGTGCAGGGGAGAGGAGAATTGCTGGGTATGGATGGATGGAGGGGGGCAGGGGAGAGAAGAGAATTGCTGGGTATGGATGGATAGAGGGGGCAGGGGAGAGAAGAGAATTGCTGGATATGGAGGGTGGAGAGGAGAATTGCTGGATATGGATGGATAGATGGATGGAGGGCAGGGGAGAGGAAAGTTGCTGGACATAGGTGGATGGAGGGGAGGGGAGAGGAGAGTTGCTGGACATGGGTAGGTGGAGGGGAGGGGAGGGGAGGGGAGAGGAGGGTTGCTGGACGGGTGGATGGAGGGGAGGGCAGGGGAGAGAGGAGGGTTGCTGGATAAGGGTGGATGGAGGGGAGGGCAGGGAAGAGAGGAGGGTTGCTGGACATGAATGGATGGAGGGGCGGGCAGGGGAGATAGGAGAATTGCTAGACATGGATGGAGGGAAGGGAAGAAGGAAGGAGGTGCAAATGGATGGAGGGGAGAGAGAAGAAATTCTGGACATGGATGGAGGGGAGAGAAGGCAGAGGAAGGAGATGCACATGGATAGAGGGGAAGGGAGAGAGAAGAAATGCTGGACATGGATGGAGGGGAGGGAAGAGAGAGGAAGTGAGATGAACATGAATGGAGGGGAGAGAGGAGAAATGCTGGACATGGATGGAGGAGAGGGAAGGGAGAGAGAAGAAATGCTGGACATGGATGGAGGGGAGGGAAGAGAGAGGAAGGAGATGAGGGAAGGAGATGAGACGAGGGAAAAATAAGAGAGGAGAAAAACTGCACATGGAAGGAGAAAATAGGCAGAAGCTGGATCCACTGGACAGTCAAGTCTGCGGAGGACCCAGCTTTTACTTATGGATGTGGGGCAAGAAATGAAGAAGAAAGGAGGAAAGTAAAGAAATAAATGGAAAGGAACTTAGTAACATAGTAGATGACGGCAGAAAAAGACCTGCACGGTCCATCCAGTCTGCCCAACAATATAACTCATATGTGCTACTTTTTGTGTATACCTTACCTTGATCTGTATCTGTCTTTCTCAGGGCACAGACCGTAGAAGTCTGCCTAGCACTAGCCCTGCCTCCCAACCACCAGCCCCGCCTCCCACCACTGGCTCTAGGAAGCCCAAGAAACGGAGTTAAGAGGACAGATAGCAGCAGAATCAGATACTGGGCCTGCATGATCAGAAAATCAAAGGTAGAAAAAAAATCATTTTATTTTCATTATAGTGTTTGGAATATGTCCACTTTGAGAATCAGGTGCTCAACGTTAAAAGTTTATATTTATTTACTTATTTATGGCATTTTATCCCACATTAAACATGAATTAGATTGGAACCTGGGAGCATTTAATTTTTTTTTCCTGGAGAGAGTAATACATTGCCACCTCCCCCCCCCCCCCCCCAGCTCTCTCCCCAGCTATAGCCAGCTCTGCAAATTTGGGGGTGGGGGCTCATAGGTGGACGAACGGCGCAGAGGTGGATTGGGGGGGGTGCAGAGGTGGACTGGGGAGACAGCCTGTTGTTAAACATTTACCAGCACACCACTGCCCACCAGCCACACTAAAGTAGATAAAATTTTAGGTGGGCCTGAGCCCAAATTAGGTGGGCCCTAGCCCACCCATGGATATGCCACTGTTTGGAAAATCAAGCAGTTCTCTGTAACTTCTAGGTGTCTTGTCTAATCAGAACCTGTTACAGTTATCCCCACCACTAAGCTGCTGGTATTTACTGAGGGAGTAGGCAGGGGATGAAACTAAACTGATGTTTTCTCTCATTCACAAATGTTGAATATTTGCCTCCCCCCTTACTTTAATTTGTCCCATTTCCCTAGTTACAGCAGGGTTACCATATTTCTCATGATAAATGGCAGGTCTTGAGCACTTCTGAAGGCTGGGTGATAGGTAACACCAACTTCAACTCTGTAGCAGAGAAAGAGGCAAACCTATTGCTGAGAGCATGCTCATAACACAGCTCTGGTCACAGTGGGGAAAGTAAAAAGGGACCCACTGAAATGTACGTGAGCTATTTTAACCCACATACATTGCTGTTACCTTCACTTTGAAAATCAGCAGCTGTAAGGTATACAATTTAAAATCCCCAACTTACTATTTGTAAGCACAGCCAAGAGGGGAGAGGGACATAATGGTTTCCATAGTTTGGGAAACTATTGTTTCAAGCAGGCTAGACATACACGTACCATGGATGCCCACACATGCTCTTAGGGGCCCTTTTACGAAGCGGCAGTAGTTATACCACCGTGTCGCCATTCGCCAAATTGGCCCTACCACCGGGCTTGCTCAGGAGCCTGGGGGTAGTTCCAGCTTCTGGTGCACGGCAATTATGGCGCTAGAAAATACTATAGTTTTTTTCTAGCGCAGGGGGCGGGCCCAGCAATAATCGGGCAGCGCTGCCTGATTACCGCTGGCTACTGCCAGAGCCCCTACTGCCTCCTAAATATGTGGTAAGGGCTCCCCCAGGAAATGGCCGCGTACCAATGCCTTTTACCAGCGGCGGTAAAATGAAGGCCTCGGCACGCGGCAAACCAGCATGCCAATGCCACCACAGGACCCCTTTTACCACTGTTTGGTAAAAGCACCCCTTAATGTTCAATGAATTTGATTAACCAAAGAAACATCAACCCGGTATCCAAAAATATAAGTAATTACAAAAGCAAACATTATGCAAAATAAAAACAAAAATGAAACTAACCTGGCAGAGCAGGTCAGTTTGCAGTCAGGTCAATTTACCCATGTTAAGTTGCTAGTTTCCTGGTTACATGGCTTTGAAAATTGCGCACGGAATGACCTTATTTAAATAAGAGTGCTGATATCAACATGTATTGGGACCATGCATCTACTTATTCATTTATATAAACATACACACACCTATATACATATATATAATAAAAGCAATTTTCTTCTGCAATTAAAAATAAAATTGTTCTTAAAAGGGGCAAGTATAACGAGAAAAGCAGGGAGGAGAGGAAACACAGTCAGCGATATGAGATGGGGAGCCAAAAATGCAATTAGAATTTTCCATTCCATTTCACAGTGCCCTGAGCGGACTGTTGTCTGCCATCTGATGACTGGTTTCAAATATTCTATCTACTGCCAGCTTAAGAGTTTGTCAAGGCCACAGATGGCATCCAGAGCATTGGCAGGGATCAAAACTATTACCCTCCTGGGGTTCTGATGGTGGGAAACAAAGAGAATTTGATAATTGTTTAGGCTATTGCTCACAGGGCAGGCATTTGTGTCTTTAATTTATTTAAATCGACATAACAGCCACATCCCTGTCCTTTTTAAAGGCTGCCCAAAGTGGTCTACAAAATATAGCATAAAAAAAGAGCAAAATGATAACACAAATTATCACTACAGAAACATAAAAACAAGAACAAAAGCTGAGACCCAGCACTATAGAAATCCTAGGAATTTATCAGACCCTGATATGGGTTTCTCTATACATGTGCCATTCATCTATTATCCCTGACTGTCCACCAACCCAACTCCAAACCAAGCAGCCAGGGAACGCCTTCAGATCATCAAGGGTAGCACTGACCAGATCTTAGCTGTTTTATTCAGAATCAGAAAAAAATCCATGGCCCAATACTCAACAAAGCTGAGCTCCTGTATTTATGCTCCCAAGTTATGGCTGCTAAATTTGTGCCCTATTTTCAGCAAACTTTAGGAGCCTGACACTTATTTTTGAAGCATATAGATATCTCAAAATGCCCAGATGGACGTCAAAGTGCTTGAAACGGCCAAATTCCAATTTTGCAGAAAAGGGATATCCAACAGTGCTGTACATCAAAATAGCAAGGGTGTTGTTGAGGTATATTGGGCAGGCTAGGAAGGGCCAAAAATCAGGACGTCAAACAGTGACTACAGAACGGGAAGAAATGACCAGTCCTAAAAGGAAGGATATCCTAAGTTAGACCTGTTTCAGTCATGCCCAGGGTACAAAAAGGTGCTCTAATTGAGCAGTTGACCACTGGAGGGATTAAGGCAGTAGTTAACATACTTTTTTGGTTCACCACACTCTTTGTGTCCGAGCAATGTTTCACAGCACACCCCCTCCATGGCCACGCTGATCTCCGCTCCCCCCCTCCCCAGGCTACACAGGCCTCCATGTCTTTCTCTGCACAAATATAACAGTGCTAGGGTGTCCCTGTAACCAACCCCTCCAAATGACAACCGAGTACGATATAGAACAAATTACTACTCTACCTATGAAAACATATTCCATTATTATACTTCCTCTGTGTCCATCTGTATGCTGCACAAGCTGGCATGTTTGAAAATGTAAGTGAGATAAAATAAAAATGCTACCAACAATAAAGAACAACAACATAGATGCAGCAGCTCGTAGGTTTCCTTGCTTTGTTTTGAATGGGGAGGGGAAACAGAGACTGACCTATTCAACTTTTTGACTTCATCCCGTCTCCTGTGGAGGAGTAGCCTAGTGGTTAGTGCAGTGGACTCTGATCCTGGGGAACTGGGTTCAATTCCCACTGCAGCTCCTTGTGACTCTGGGCAAGTCACTTAACCCCTCCATTGCCCCAGGTACAAATAAGTACCTGTATATACCATGTAAACCGCTTTGAATGTAGTTACAAAAAAAAAAAAAATCCACAGAAAGGCAGTATATCAAGTCCCATTCCCTTTCTCCCCCCCCCCCCCCCCCCCCTTCATCTAACCTCCTTGGCAGCAAAAGCAAGTTCCAAAGGCCATCTGCTCTGTGTCCCCTGTGGCCGTGACAAAAAAAAAAAGCAAGTGTGGGGCCACAACAACAACCTTCAGGCATAAGTTGTCAGCTCTGTTGGTCCTCTGCCCCCGTTGACGTCAACTTTCAGTTCCGGGAACTGAGGGCCAGCAGAACTGACAGCACATGTGTGAAGGCTGCTGCAGTCCTGCGCTTGCTTTTTTGCAGTCTCTGCTGTCTGCGGTTTGGGTGGTGGCGGGAGGGAGGTTGGGATTTGCTGCAGCAGCCCAGAGAGTTTGCTGTGGTGCACAGTTTAGGAACCGCTGAGTTAGAATAATGGACTTTAAACCAAGAGATCCAGGGTCAAATCCCATTTTAACTCTTTTTATTTTATTTTATTTTTTATTGTGAGCCCTCCAGAAACAGAAGAATACCTACTGTACCTAAATATATAAGCCACCTGCAAGCCTGAAAGCTATTGAAGTGCATTTAGGTAGAGTAAGTATTTTTCAGATCCTGAATGTACAATAACAATTACAAAATAAAAGAGTTAAATGGGTTCAAACCTGAGCCCCTTGGTTTAAAGTCCACTATATTAACCACTAGATTGCCCCTATGCTCTGCACGGACATCTGTGGGGCCATTTTCTAAGAATGCTGCCAGACAGACATCCTTGTCCCTGTTTTTTGTCATTCATATGTTGGATGTTCCAGTTTGTAAAATGGCTGTTCATCCATCTCATATATTTTCGAACAGGGAATCCTGATGTATTTTCCTGAACATCCGTTTTGGATGTTATGAGCCAGATGTCTCTATTCTAACTTGTACAACCTTTTGAAAATGCCCCTTTAAGTTTTCAGCTGAAAGTTAATTTTAATTTAGGAGCTTAGAAGCTATGCTTATAGATAGAGGGCAACCAAAACCAGTTTGTTTGTTTTTTTTTGTTTCTGCTGAAACCAAATCTGTGGTCAAATTTCACTGCTCGGTTTCAGCCAAAACCAAAGCCAAAAACTGGCCCAGTCCTCATACCAGGAACAGCCCCCACTCACTCTCTCTCTCCCTCCCTCCCTCCCTCCTTCCTTCTTCCTCCTCCTCCAGTGCCACCACTGTGCCCCCCCCCTTGAACCACAGGAGCTGCCACTCTCAATCCTTCCTTCCTCCCTCCCCCTGAGCATAAGGCGCCTCTCCTCTGAACCAACACATAGGCAGCCACAGCCACTGCCCTCTCCCACACCTGAGGCTGATTCATAGGCCGCCCATGGGCCTATCTTACTTCTTTGGTGGTCTAATGGCAAGTTGGGGTAGGATCAATCCCCAGACACTCCTGCTCATCTTATGTCCACAGTCAAAATGGCTGCAGCAACTTCCCGTGGCAGTCTCACAAAATTGCTGCTAAAGGTCGCAGCAGCCATTTTGAGATTGGAGCTGGAAGAGGCAAGAGCAGGGGCAGAGGCAAGAGCAATCTGCAGTCACTTCTGCCCGTGCTGACTCCAATCTCAAAATGGTTGCCATGACCTCCAGCAGCAATTGCCGCTGGACGTCGTGGCAGCCATTTGAATGCGGACATGGGATAAGCAGGAGTGACTGGGGATCGCTCCTGCCCCAACTCGCCACTAGACCACCAGGGCAGTAAGGTAAGCCTGGGGTGTCTGTAGTCTATGGTCCAAGGGAGCTTCTTCTGTTTGGGGGGGTGGGGGGAGGAAGAGGATAGCCATGGGACAGAAGAAGAAGTTTTGGTTTCAGCCCAAAATGCACTGGCATTTTTGGCCAAAACCGAAACAAGGCTGGCTGCAGATTTCAGGTCAGTTTTGGTGCCAAAGCCAAACCAAAATTCAGGCTGCCTGTACTTATAAATTTAGGTCTACCATTCATTTAACTAGACTTATGAGCCTAGTGCTGAAAGTCAAGTGTTTAGCTCCTACTTCCCCCCCCCCCCCCCCCCCCCCCCCCCCCCACACACCTAAATCTGCTCCTGTTGCCACCCACATTTTATATTCCTAAATTTAGGAGTTTAATGACATTTTGAGTTTAAATTTAGGCACTCAGTCCTAGTAAATTTTCAAACAGGCCAAGCTAGGAGCATAGCTTTGAATATCGGGCCCTATGTTGTATATTTGTTTCCATACTACTACTACTACTTATCATTTCTAAAGCGCTACTAGACGTACACAGTCCCTGCTCGACAGAGCTTACAATCTAATTAGGACAGACAAACAGGACAAACAAGAGATAAGGGAATATTAAAGTGAGGATGATAAAATAAGGGTTCTGAACAAGTGAATAAGGGTTAGGAGTTAAAAGCAGCATCAAAAAGGTGGGCCTTTAGCTTAGATTTGACGACAGCCAGAGATGGAGCTTGACGTACCAGCTCAGGAAGTCTATTCCAGGCATATGGTGCAGCAAGATATTTCCCCTGGGGTGGGCTCGTGATACAATTAAATACTTTGGAATACATATAGGGCTTGATCCGCAGCTGATGTATCGGAAAAATATTACTCAGAAAGTAGAACTAATCAAGGATCTATGCCACCGATGGAAAGACCTCCCACTGTCCCACCAAACAATTTAAAGTAGAAGTAGTCAGTGGGCAAAGTGTATAGCAGAAATCTTTGAGTTGCTCAGCCCTATATCAGAAAGATAGGAAATCTAATTTCTGATTCTTAGAAGCATGTCTATTTTTCTGTCTTTATATACCCACTTTTTTTTTTGTTACATTTGTACCCTGCGCTTTCCCACTCATGGCAGGCTCAATGCGGCTTACATGGGGCAATGGAGGGTTAAGTGACTTGCCCAGAGTCACAAGGAGCTGCCTGTGCCTGAAGTGGGAACTGAACTCAGTTCCTCAGGACCAAAGTCCACCACCCTAACCACTAGGCCTCCACTTAGATTTACGCCACTGCTTCGAGCCTACTGATTCTCAAATATTATGGATCTCCACATAATGAAATGCTGTTGTCATCCCATAATGCTTACAGGTTTTCACCATGATTTAGAGAATGGTCTAATCAGAGTTAGAGATGGTTCTAATGGACAGACAGAGTAGAGCACATTGTCATTGCCTGCTGCCATCTTTTCTGTTTCTGGTGTCATTAGTTTTGTTAGCCTTGCACAGGCATGCAAAAGATCACCAGTTCAAATTCCGGGTTAGCTGAAGCAAAAAGCCAAACAAGCAAAAAACATCTTTTCTTATAATAGTAAAAATAAATAGTAAAAATAATTTTTTATAATAGTAAAAATAAAATGGTCAGTACTAACAGAGGGTCATGTTCCAAAGGCCTTTATTCAAATACCATTATTCAGAGCTGAACACTAGCGTCACGCACTCCTATGTTGGAAAGAGCCAAAGGCTTCACAGCATCCTCCTTCTGGCTGCCACCAGCAAGTCCTTTCTCTTAGAGGAATTCTAGAACATTAGCAAAGAACATATATTTCATGCTGTGCCATAGCATAGACACAAATTGACAACTGAATGCAAGGTGCGGAACAATGGTTTGTCCTCCTTTCAATGGCCTTTTTTGTCTTTTGGGTCAGTGATTCTGCTGGTCACAGGTGTGAATGCTTACTGCTTTCTGACTTGCTACATTATGGAGACTAATACATCTATGTCAATGGTTGTAGTTGTTCTGTTCTCATAACACATATTCCAATGCACTACAAAAGAGAAACATAAAAATGGAAGAAGCAACTTAATTTACCATGGGAGTCAGCAAACTGCAGTATAACAGTACTGCAGGTTGCTGAGTACTGTGGTAAATGAATAATGCTGCTTGTGATCCACTTTATACAGACACATATCCCCTAATGGTAGTAGCGTGAGACTACCATTACTACTACTTATCATTTCTATAGTGCTACTAGATAGGGGCATCATTTTGGAGATGGCACCACCACTATGGAAAATTATTGTAGAGCGCACGGGGATGGTGGGGGGCCCTTTAGGAGAGAGGGGAGGGAGACTGTGATCAAGGGGGGAGGGGGGAATGGCACTGGCCCTTTAGGCTTCGGCTCAGGAGCATTAAGCTGCAGCTTTGAGGCCCAATGCTGCAGGCATGGTAAAATAACTCCAGCTTTTGGCTGTTTTTTACATAGTAATAAACTACTTTACATGCATTTGCATGTTTTGCATATCATTATTATGTAGCCCACAATGACCTAATTATCACCACGATAGAGCAAGACAAGCTGTGTTAGAGCCCTCTAAGTCATGTTAAGGGGCAAATAATGCCACTTAAGGCCTAACACAGCTTGATAGCTCCCCACTCACTCACCTGGTTAAATATCCTGTGGTGGCCTAAGTAACTGAATATTGCTACAGATTGCTAAACATCACTACTGACTACCCTTGCACTGTCTGATTGGAGCATGAGAGGAGCTGGGGCTTAACTGGTTAGTGGCCATATTCAGATTGCTGTTAAGTAAGCAGCTAAAGTTAGGACAGCAAAAAGCTTAATATTGGTCGTGCCCAGTTAGCTGCTGGATACTCACTATTGAGCATCTGGTTCTTCCCCCCACCCCCACCCCTAAGATGATGCATCAAGCGCTGAATGAATATTGTGAGACCGGCTAGGAGTCCTGGTGGCCATTTTGTGGCCATACCAGCAATAAGCAGGCACAAGTGGGCATTGCTCCTACCTGCATGACCTCCCTAGATTTGTCCTTTAGATTGTAAGCTCCTTGAGCAGGGACTGTCCTTCTATGTTAAATTGTACAGCGCTGCGTAACCCTAGTAGCACTTTAGAAATGTCAAGTAGTATTAGTAGTAGTAGATGAACTGGGTTCTCTAGGTGGTACAGTTTACATTAGTTTACCCACCTGCTCCCCCTTGGGGGGGCCTATCAAGGTGGGGGCATGTGGGTAAACTCAGGCCCTGATGTGTCATCTTCAGAGAGGAGGGTGGGGGGACCAGGACTGGGAGGATCAGAGAGGCAGAGGCACATGCATACACTTATGTATGTTCCAAGCCAATATTCAGCCGGGGCCTGAATAACTGTCATATGCAGATCCTGACTAAATATCAGCCAGGACCCATATAAGTTCCAGCAGCCAGTGTAGTTGCAAGAAGCCCTGGATATTCAGTGCCAGAGCCTGCACTTGGTCCGGCACTGAATATCCAGGGCTAACAGCAGATTGAATATCGACTGGTCTATTTTTAAGTATATATCTTTTAGTTCAGAGCCCCCGTTCTGGCCTGGACTGAGTTATTGTGCGCCAATACAGAGTGGAGAGTGTGGATTGGTGTGCCAGCAGCCCACCCAGTGAATACTAGACCCAACTGGGACCTACCAATAAAACAAATGTACTTTATGTAAATGACCCCCCCCCCCCCCCCCCCGCCAATATTCCAGGCAGGAAGGGGTACATTGTTATCAAACCACAGGAAGAGACGACAGCAATGACTTTTTCAGCCTAACACCTCTAGGCAGCTGCCCACTTCACCAGTCGGTTGCTGATTCTGTCCCATTACAAGCACAGAGATCTACTTCTGAACCTCATTGATTTCCCTAAGAAAATCAAGTTCCATCTCCATACCTCTATTGAGATAAAACCAGGACTGGTCTGGAGTGAGGTGTGGCAGTCCTAATGCAAACTGTACTGATGATTCAGGTCTTCTGTCCACTTATTCTCTCACACAAGCCAATGGACTCTATTAGTGTAATCACCTGTACACATATGTTCTACCAGCCATCACTGTTCTTCTTGTTCCACTGTTTTAACTTAAAACCCCCTCCTCCCATAAGTTTTGTTTGCATTTCTTTGTCTGTCTTTCTTAGACTGTAAACTTCAAGATGTAGGTACCTCATACAGTTCAAGCTTCTCCTTCTAACCTACAAATGCACTCGATCTGCAGCTCCTCCTTACCTCTCTACCCTCATCTCCCCTTACATTCCTACCCGTAACCTCCGCTCTCAAGACAAATCCCTCCTGTCAGTACCCTTCTCCACCACCGCCAACTCCAGGCTCCGCCCTTTCTGCCTCGCCTCACCCCATGCTTGGAATAAACTCCCTGAGCCCATACGCCAGGCCCCCTCTCTGACCATCTTCAAATCCTTGCTCAAAGCCCACCTCTTCAATGTCGCTTTTAGCACCTAACCATTTTACCTCTATTCAAGAAATCTAGACTTCCCCAACTTGACATTTCGTCCTTTAAATTGTAAGCTCCTTTGAGCAGGGATTGTCCTTTTTTGTTAAACTGTACAGCGCTGCGTAACCCTAGTAGCGCTCTAGAAATGTTACGTAGTAGTAGTAGTAGTAGTAGTAGTAGTCTCTGCTGTGTATCTCCAGAGCTATCAAGATATCAATAGGATATCTTGGCTTATAATCTATTCCTCCTTGAATAGATTATAAGCCAGTCCTGGTTTTCTGGCAAACCTATTGGTGCAGAGTGGAAGCTGAAGCACTGATTTCAATAAGGAAAATCAAGGAAAGGGCTGGATTTACGTAGTTAACTTAGGGCCTCACATTACAATAGAGTTGCCAACTTTTTGACAGAGAAAAACCTGACATCTGTCCCCTCCCCAAGGTCAGCATACCTTCAGTGGTGGCAGTGCCCAGTCCATCAGGTGCAGCAGCTAGCAGTGATAAGCAAGCTGCCTCCTCCAGCAGACCACAGGTTCTACCCCAAGGAGGTTAGATTGAGAACAGGAGACACATGACATAAAAAAGCTTAAGCCAATTAGATTGAGCTCCTTTTCCCTCTCCCCCACGTAGCCGTCATCCCCGTACACACAAAACAAAGCTAGCAAACCTATGAGCTGCTGCATCCATGCTGTTGTTCTTTATTGTTGGTAGCATTTGTAGTTGATCTCATATTTTCAAACATGCTGGCTTGTGCAGCATACAAATGTACACAGAGGAAATATTGGTTTCATTGGTTAGAGTAGTAATTAATTCTAAATTGTAATCATTGTGTCATTTGGAGGGGCTGATTTTAGGGACTCCCTGTATTCGTGCAGATATGTTTTCACCAAGTAAAGGACCACCAAAACAGACATGTTATGAGAATCAGGTTCTCAACAATCAGAATTACTATTTATAAGTACAAAGTTGTTTTGGGTTTGGTTTTTTTTTACATTAATTAGGTTGAAACCTTTGAGCATTTAACATTATTTTTCCTGTGTGTACATCAAACGAAAAAGATGGTATGTGGGAACTTGCTCCTTTTGTTTTGTGGAATGCAGTGGTATATTATAAAAACACACTTGCTTTTTTTTTATTACTACTATTTCACAGAGAGGTATTGAATAATGAGGGAAGAGCTTCCTTCATGGAGAAGTACTGTCTAGAGGCAGTATAAATGAGCCAACATAGTCCAGTTCAGCACACTATTAGCCACCAAGTTCATACAAAATTAATTATGTTCAGTGGAAGATAAATCTGTTGGCTCCGGCTGCTTACTATGTGAATATTCCATCACTGTTTCATATTGCTACCAAATATTACATATTACGGGCATTTGCTTTAAACATTGATTGTTTTAATTCATTTATTCAGATCTTACATGGAGCGATACAAAGGCATTATAACGTCCCCATTTTTATTTCCATTCCTTTCCTAATAATATCTAACATTCTATTTGCTTTTTTAGCCGCCACCACACACAACGTATCATCAATGAGGGTTTCAACGTATCATCAATGATGAAACTTAGATCCCTTTCCTGGTCCATAACTCCTAATGTGGAACCTTGCGTTACATAGCTATAGTTCAGGTTCCTCTTTCCCACATGCATCACTTTGCACTTGTTCACATTAGATGTCATCTGCCATTTAGATGCCCTGTCTCCCAGTCTCATAAGGTCCTCTTGTAATTTTTCACAATCTTCTTGCAATTTAACAGCTTTGAATAATTTGTGTCATCAGCACATTTAATCACCTCACTAGTTACTCCCATCTCTAGACCATGTATAAATATGTTAAAAAGCAGCAGTCCCAGCACAGACCCTGGGGAATTCCACTATCTACCATTCTCCATTGAGAATACTAACCATTTAACCCTACTCTCTGTTTTCTATCTTTCAACCAGGGGCGTAGCCAGACACCCAATTTTGGGTGGGCATGGGCCCAAGATGGGTGGGCAGAAGAACGTTGCCCCGTCCCACAGGTGATTTGGTCTCTCCTTTCGCCTACATGCTATATGGTCTCTCAAACATCCCCCCTCTCCCGTATACCTTTTAAATAGCAGATTTTCACCAGCAGCGAGCAGCAACTAATACACACTGCTCATGTTGGCCCCACACCCTTCCCTCTGATGCAGCTTCCAGTTTCCGCCTAGGCAGAAATACATCAGAGAGAAGGCTGTGGGGCCGGTGCGAGCAGTATGTATGTCACTGCTCACTGCAGGCGAAGATCTGCTACTTACAAGGTATGAAGGAGGGACACTTGTTGGGAGTTTTCGGCTGGTGGGGCTTGGGGATCCCTGCCAGCCACATTATAGGTATGCTGCTACTGGGTGGGCCTGAACCCAAAGTGGGTGGGCCTGGGCCCATCCAAGCCCACCCTTGGCTACGCTACTGCTTTCAACCAGTTTTAAATCCACCATAGAACACTACCTCCCGTCCCATGACTCTCTTAAGTACATAAGTATTGCCATATTGGGACACACTGAAGGTTCATCAAGCCCAGCATCCTGATTCCAACAGTGGCCAATCCAGGTCACAAGTACCTGGCAAGATCCCAAAAAAGTACAATATATTTTATACTGCTTATCCTAGAAATAAGTAGTGGATTTTCCCGAAGTCCATTTTGATAATGGTCTATGGCCTTTTCTATTAGGAAGCCACAGTGGCGTTCCTAGGACGGCTGACACCCTGGGCGAATCGCCGATGCGCCCCCCCCCCCGGCGAAACGACACCTTCTCTTTCCCCCCCCCCAGCAAAACGACACCCCCCGGGTGCATTTTTACCTGCTGGGGGGGTGCCGCGCGCCTGTCGGCGTCACTCGTTCCATGCTCCCTCTGCCCCGGAACAGGAAGTAACCTATTCCGGAGCAGAGGGAGCACAGAACGAGTGGCGCCGACAGGAGTGTGGCACCCCCCCAGCGGCGTGCACCCGGGGCAGACCGCACCCACCGCCCCCCCTAGGAACGCCACTGGGAAGCCATCCAAACCTTTTCAAAATCCCACTAAGCTAACTGCTTTTACTACAGGTGGGGGGAAGAGGGGGTGGTGGTTGGGAGGCGAGGATAGGGGAGGGCAGACTTATACGGTCTGTACCAGAGCCGGTGATGGGAGGTGGGACTGGTGGTTGGGAGGCAGGAAATACTGCTGGGCAGACTTATATGGTCTGTGCCCTGAAAAGGACAGGTACAAATTCAAGGTAAGGTATACACATATGAGTTTGTCTTGGGCAGACTGGATGGACCATGCAGGTCTTTTTCTGCCGTCATCTACTATGTTACTATGTTACTTTCTCTGGCAACAGAGTGAAGAAAATTTTTCTCCGATTTGTTTTAAATTTACTACTTTGTAGCTTCATTGCATGCCCCCTAGTTCTAGTATTTTTGGAAAGAGTAAATAAGCGATTTATGTCTACCCATTCCAATCCACTCATTATTTTATAGATCTATCATATCTCCCCTCAGTCGTCTTTTCTCCAAGCTGAAGAACTCTCATAGGGAAGTCGTCCCATCCCGTTTATCATTTTCGCCGCCCTTCTCTGTACCTTTTTCCAATTCCACTATATGTTTTTTAAGATGCGGTGACCAGAATTGAACACAATATTCGAGGTGCGGTTGTAGATCAAGGCAAATTACAACAACAGGTAAGGTGAACCTGTCTGGACACCTAAATTTGCTATATGCCATAGAACAGTGTAGAAAAATGAGCACAAAATACAGAGTTTATTACTGCTGTTTCTACCAGCTGCAATAATTTTTTAAGCTGTTTTGATATTGTCCCCTGTTTACAAAGCCGCGCTAGTGGCTGCCGGTGCACTAATGCCAACACAACCCATTCACTTTGAATGAGCTTTGTCTGCAGTGCCACGGGGCTTTGTAAACAGGAGGGATTGAATTTTATTTCATTATCTAGATATGGGAAGCTTTCAAATAAATATAAAAGCTGTGAAATAAGTAAAAAAAAAAAAAAAACTTTTATCTTCCACCTTTTAAGGCACTGCCTATCCAACTGAAACAGCTTTAGACCTTTTACAGATGGACCATGCATAGGCAGTTCCTTATTTCTAATAATCTTTTTGCTATTGTTTTCAATAGCAATTGCTATTGTTTTGGGTGAACTAAAATGGCGGCAAGATCAGCCTACTGCCGGCAAGCTCCGCTTACTGGCTTCAACCCACATAATTGGCTAGATAGGTTCATGCCATCTCCTGTCTCAATCTAAACTCCTTGGTTTACCCTCTGCCATGTCCCTCCTATGTGGAAACAGGAAGTTGCATCACAGGAGGTGGGATGCGGCAGATGGAAGACCCTGTGGGCCAGCCAGAAGACGCAGCCTGTCTTAATCACTGCCGTCTGCCAGCCACCACTGAGGCACGTAGAGGTTGGACAGTGGAGAAGGGTAAAGAAGGACGGGATGGGAGAGGGTGATAATTAGCTGGACTAGCCCACGGGGGGGGGGGGGGGGGCAGTGAGAGGAAGAAAAGGTCTGACTTGATTGTGAGCCAGCGATGCTGGCAGGCTGGTCTCAATCATCACTTGGGCTGCATGTTCAGCGAAAGAAAAAAAAATGGCTTTTTAATAGCCAGTTTGAGGGTCTGCCAGTAGTCTGCCTGGCTATTCAAAAATCGGCCAGGCCAGCTGATAACCAGCCAGCTGGCAATCCTACATTGCAAGGGGCCTCATTCTTCCTTAGCACAGAAATCTATTAAACCAAAAATTTACGTCCTAATTAATTGAGATAACCCCTTAAGTGTTACAGCTTAGGGATCACAATTTGCATAAATCCAACCCTGATTAAGGAGTACAAATAACACACTACTGTGGGATGTAGGTTAAAAGGCAGGACTGGCCAAAAAGTCTTCTTTCTGGAACAGTGTAACTGAGTATCTGTTAACATACTGTGTTTATCTGACAGTGCAATATAAATAGCAATAATAATAATGTGCTGCCAGAGTAATAAGAATGGAGAAGACGATGTATTGCATCTCAAGAGATCTCTGTTGATGTGTGATAGTGCCTGTCTTCCAGCAGGGGGCGCACATTAACCATGCAAAGGTGCTGATTATAGCATGAAAGCAGAAAGGGAAGCAGAGGGAAAAGCTGGGAATGGGATCACTATTGGAGAGAGGGGGAAGGGGAAACTGAATTGGTTTGTGTCACCAGGGCTGGTGCAAGGTCATTAGGCTCCTTAGCTAAGCCTTCAACCTTGACTTCCAGGCCTCTAGCCCCCCCTCCCCCCCCATTTTGATAATTAAAACTATGATCACAGAATGATCCTATAAAAACAGATAAGTGGACATCATAAATTCAGATATGAAAAACTTTAAATAAGGACTCTTGCCAAAGTCATTTATCCAGGTAAATTAAGGTATTTCAAAATTGCTCACCTCCCTGCAGTTAAAAATACATACCAGGGGAGTAGCCAGAAGTCCATTTTGGGGGGTTCTGAAAGGTGGACTAAGGGGGCCCAGTATTCACTCCCCCCCCCACCACCACTACCACAATAAAATATTACCTTTGCTAGCAGGGATGCTAGGTCCCACCATCTGAAGACATCTCCTGTGAGGGAGACTTCTTCAGATGATGGGGTTTGACATCCCCGCCAGCCACGAACGCAGAGGAAGCCCGAGCCGAAGGTGAGGGAGCCCAGGCCCCCAATGCCCCCCTTTGGTTATGTCACAGATACACACTGATTGCTCAACAGGATCTATTGTTTTTCTTTGACTGCAGCTCAGGGCTGGTGTTAGACATTCAGGGGCCCAGGGCAAAAACTGGGGAGGGGGCCTTCAGCCTGTGCCTCCTTTAGCTTGAGGCAGGTTTGGGGCCCGCTATGCTATGGGGGCCCAGGGCAATTGCCCTGTTTGCCACCCCCTAATGCCAGCCTTGGGTGCAGCTGCACTTTGCTGCCTTCCTAGAAACTTCTGTTTAGGCACCCGCCTAGACTGCATAATGGTTAAGCCAGCCCTGCAAGCGAAAAGGTTTCTGGACATGGAAATCTCAAGTTTGTATTTGAAATCTTTTGGGTGGAGTCAGCATTGTGCCTCTTCCTGTCTGCAGCTACTGTCTGGGGTAAAGAAGAAGGGAAACCGGAGACCATAGCCAGAAGAACTAAAGACATGCAGATGGATCCAGCAGGTTCTGGGAACTGGCAGGAATCTGTGTTCTGACCCCAGCAGGGGAGACTGAGAGCTGGGGCAGACATTCACATTGCAACCTTCTGTTTAGCCTTTAGAGTTAAAAATTGTCTGAGAGTTTCTATGCTTTAGGATTTGAATTGTTTCACCCAGCTGCCTCACAACTGGAACTCTTGATCTCCTAAACAATAGTAGCAGAAATGGCAGTATTAATAATAATGCATGATATTCTACCTCTTTATCTGTACACAGTGCAGTACATATTGTTGATTTATCTCATTACAGTGCTTTTGGTTCAAATCCCATTGAAGCATGTTGGGATCTTGGGCAAGTCACTTAACCCTCTATTGCCTCAGATACAAATTCAGATTGTGAGCTTTCCAAGGACAGAAAAATACCTACTGTGCTTGAATGTAACTCATGTTGAGCTACTACTGAAAAAGGCCTCAGCTAAATCTAAAATCCTTTCCCCTTTCTCCCTTCCTGCCTTGAACGAGATGCAGATAGGTTGAGGAGGTTAAGTGATTTTTTAGTAAGGAGACACAGTCATACCGGGCAATATTCATTTTAGAAAGAATAGGTAGCACCCAGGGGCATAGCTAGACCTTGTGGTGGGAGGGGGCCAGAGCCCGAGGTGGGGGGCACATTTTAGTCTGCTGCCCTGCCGCCACCCCTCCACCGCCTCGCCGCTCCCCCTGCTGCCTTGCTGCACCCCACAGTAGCAAATACCTTGGCTGGCGGGGGTCCCCAACCCCGCCAGCTGAAGCCTTCTCCAGCACCGGTCTCCGGCGCCACCGCATTCACTGCCCTGCTCTCTCTTCCTCCTCATGTGCTGCACGCTCCTTTAAGTGAAACTGAGTATGTTCAATTTCACTCAAAGGAGCTTGCAGGACGTGAGGGGTCCAGATGAAAGTGGAAGGACAGTAGTCCAAGCTGAAAGCAGCTATGAATATGGTAACTGATCTTTATATAAGGAAAGTAAACAAAAGCAGAGAAACAGGAAACTGATATGGTTCTCCAAACAAGTGGATTCAAAAATAAAGGCAAGAAATACAGAAGAATGCAACAAGAAGACCATGGAAAACATTACAAAATAAAACCATAGGCGCCCGGTATAAGAGGCTTGGAGAGGCTAAGCCTCCCCTGCTGTGCTCTGAGGGGTTTAAATTGTTGATTTACCTCCATCCTCACAGCAGGAGCTGCAGTGAAAGCTCTCTAGCCTTGTGTAACCAGTTGTAGAAATTGGTTTATGGTTTGTTTACCTTACTGCTGGGAGAGCAAGGGGGGTTGGCTGGAGGTGTCTTGGGTTGCCAGGGAGATATTTAACGAGGATGACTTCCTGACCTGCACTGAGGACAGATAGCAGCAGAATTGGATACTGGGCCAGCATGATCAGAAAAAGTCACCAGACAACAAAGGTAGAAAAGATCATTTTATTTTCATTATAGTGTTTGGAATATGTCCACTTTGAGAATCAGGTGCTCAACATTAAAAGTTTATATTTATTTACTTATTTATGGCATTTTATCCCACATTAAACATGAATTAGGGTGTTTTGTGGCTCTACATGAGAATTGTGATGATATGATCCCTTGTTTTATATTGTTGATGGTCTGCATTTTCCGTATGGGTGGTATATTGGTGTATTAGGTTCTGCCCAGTGTAATATTTATGGTGCAGTAAGGTTCTGAGTGTGTTTTTGCACAAAGTTGTGCATAGTGTTTTGCAGTTGAGCGATTGTGGTTAGTATATGCTTTGAGCAACCACTTTATTCTTTGACATATGATACATATCTAATATCTAAATTTAATAAAATGTATTAATTGTGACTTATTTTTATTTTTTTTCTGTGTGTTATCAGACAATTGTGGATTTAAGCCCCACCCCTAGCCCCGCCCCCTTTAGCCTCCCCAAACAGTTGGGCCACCGACCGCCTATGGATAAAACTCAAAGAAGAAAAGAGGGAAATAAAGCACAGGTGGAAGAAAAGATGGCTGAAGGTGTAAAGAGAGGTGACAAGACCTTCCTCAGATATTGTGAGACTGAAAGATGCTGAGAACCACTATGTGGCAAGTGATGAGCTAAAAACAAATGTGCTAAACCATTGCTTCTGTTCTGTGCTGGGCAATGGACATCCTGGAGAAGAGCCTCGGTCACCTGCCAGGGGTGTATATGGGAATGGAGTAGATATTGCACCACTCATGGTAAAAAGAGTTTATGAACAACTTGAAAAATGGAAAGTGGACAAAGCTATGGGGTCAGATGGATTGTCACATCCGTCGCTCCCTCCGGCTGCTCCACCGCGGAGAGCAGGAGCCGGCGTCCTCCACGACGAAGGTCGGCCTTCTTGAGGCCACGGAGGGGAGCCGGGGCTCGCCGGGGTGATGGCCGCCCAGTCCGGGTCCGAGGCCGGAGGCCGGCGATCGCGGCTGCCGGATTATCGATCACCGGCTACGGGAGCTGTGTTTGCGCCAGTAAAGGAAATGGCGCCGAGACGCGATGGCCGGCGTTCCCTTCTTTCTTGGGCGTGGGAACCCCGAGCTCCGCCTCAGAGGAGTTAGACTGGAAGGCCAGCACGATAGACCCGCCTGGGAGGTCGGTCAGAGCCAATCAGAAGAGTTCCGTCAATAACCAAGTTCTGATTGGCTGGCTATGTCTACAGGGGCTGGGCAGCTGACTGCCGAACAATATTTAAGGAATGAGTCTGAGGTAGGAGGTTGCTTCAGGTTCTGTTACCCGAGGCCAGTCTCCGTGGTTCCTGTGTTCCGTTGATTTCCTGGTGTTGCTGATTTTGGACTGTTTCCTGGTTTTCTCTGCTAGCTGCCTGCCTTGACTTTTTGCCTGACTCTGACTACATTGATAGCTGCCTGCCTCGACCTTTGGCCCGACTCTGACCACGTTGTTAGCTGCCTGCCCAGAGCTGCTGCCTGTTTGTGGACTCTCTATTCCATCTGCCCACTTCTCTCCTGGTTCCAGTCCAGGTCAGTCCGTCAACCCCGCGGCTCCTGAAGTCCCATTGACCGCCTGCAGCTGGGGGCTCAACCCTTGGTGAACGGCAGTCGCCGCGGGTGAAGACTTGGGGGTTGCACGGCTGTCCTTTGGGGTCCTTCGGGGCCTTACGGGACCTAAGGGCTCACCTTCCTTGCGGACAAGACATGGATATATCAAGCAAATCAAAAATAGCAGCTATGCACTGGTACCAAATAGTGTAAGAAATACAAATATAACAAAATTTGGCCAGCGATGATACAATTGACCCACTTGTACTGGCCCAACACCGCAAATAAAATAAAAATAGGTCAAAAGGTCTTGTCCATATTGACTCAGTGATGGAACAATTCTCTTTCACTGATCTCAAAAAACTCCCCTTTTTTAAAATAAATATGCTACCAAATTTCATGCACAGTGTTTCAAAAGAAATTTTCACAAAACTTTTTAAATAATACTGAATGATGAATTAAACACACTTGGGTGATTTACAACATAAAAAGATCAGCACTTATCCCTATGCCCAGTGGGGCCACTGTTTCCCTTTGGTAAGCTCCCTCAGGGGCTCCGTGCTGTCACAAGTTCACCACCCAAATTTTTCTCATCACTCATTCTTCATTCAGTGCCATTTTGACATGGTCAGACTTTGTTATATCAGATGGGATATATCCCAGAATGCTGAGGGAGCTCAAAGAAATCCTGGCAGGACCTCTTAAGGGTTTATTTAATAGATCTTAAGAGATGGATGAGGTTCCACAGGATTGAAAACGAGTGGATTTGGTCCCTCTTTTCAAAAGCATGGATAGAGGAGAAGTGGAAAACTACAGGCTGGTAAGCCTTACCTCGACAGTTGGGAAAATAATGGAGGCACTGCTGAAGGAAAGTATAGTGAACTTTCTAGAATTCAATGGGTTGCAAGATCCGAGGCAACATGGTTTTACAATGAATTTGATTTATTTGACTGGGTGACCAGATAACTGGATAAAGGATATGCACTGGATGTAAATATATGTGGATTTAAACAAACCATTTGAAACAGTGCCTCACTTGGAGGAATGAAAGGTAAGTAGTAGAGTGCCTCAGTGATCTGTACTTGGGCCAATTCTATTTAATTTATTTGAGAGTGACATTGCTGAAGGATTTGAAGGAAAAGTTTGCCTTTTTGTGGATGATACAAAGGTAACCAACAAAGTGGGCACAATAGAGGGAGTAGAAGACATGAGCAAAGATCTTCAGATATTAAAATGGTCTAAGACCTGGCAGTGCAGAGTGATGCACTTGGGATGCAGAAATCCAAAGGAGATGTAAGAGGTATAGGAGGAGAGAGACTGATTAGCACAGTTCACAGTTTGTGGTAGTAGTGTCTGAGGATCTCAAGGTAGAGAAACAATGTGACAAGGCAGTGGCCTCAACCAGAAGGATGCTAGGCTGCATACAGAGAGATATAACCAGCAGGTCATTGGTGAGGCACCACTTGAAATAGTGTGCTCAGATTTGAAGGCGGAATCTCACTAAGGACATAAAAAGGTACTTGTGACCTGTTGGAAACAGGATGCTGGGCTAGATAGGCCGGTCTGACCCAGTATGGCTATTCTTATGTTCTTATGAAGCGATTCAGAGAAAGGTGACAAAAATGGTATGGGGCTTATGTCAAAAGACATGAGAAGAAACTCGATGACCTGACTATGTATACTCTAGAGGAAAGGAGGAATGGGGGCAATATGATACAGACATTTAAACATTTGAAAGGTATTAATATACAAACAAATCTCTTCTAGAGATGGGGAAGCGGTAGAACTAGAGGTCATGAATTGAAGTTGGAGGGGGTTGAAGTACTTTTTAACACAGAAGGTGGTGGATATTTGGACTGCCTTCCTGAGAGAGGTGGTGGCGACAAAAATGGTAACAGAATTTAAAAATGCATTGGATAAATACAAATGGAAAGAGAATGGAATCAAAACAAAACTTAGCGGTGCTTAAACAGTAACTCCAATAATTAGGCAGACTTCTGTGGGCTGTGACCTGATTATGGCTAGATAGATCTAGAAGGGCTGGAGTGGGCTTCAACAGCAACTCCAGCAGTCAAGGAGTAAGACCAGGGCTGGGCAGACTTCTACGATCTGTGCCTCAAAAATAGCAAGGACAGATGAAGATCAAGTATGCATATGCTATATCACTTCAAATCATATGCTACAAGTTTATCTTGTTGGGCAGACTGGATGGACCATGCAGGTCTTTATTTCCTATCATCTATTATGTTACTATGGTTGCTGCCTCACTTGAGGTGTAGGCCTAGTTTTAGCCCCCCCCCCCCCCCCCCACCCATTTCATACATTGACTTGTAATTGTGATTTAGACAAGGAGAAATCAGGGGGTTATGCCATCTCAGGTATGACATGACCCAGGTCACACTGGCAATTTGTTTCTGTGGAACAGTGACTGAAACTTACTGCTGGCTCCCTGGCTCTGAGACTTTATGCAAGAGTCTGTCTTTCTTAGTTAAAAATTCTAACTCAGTGAGACTGAGGTCAGAGAGTGAAGTATCATTGAAAATGATGTCACATCCCTCAATATGTGCTCTGGTCAGTGGATCCTCTTTCAGTCCTATCCCACTATCAATCAGTGTACCCCAGGGCTCTGTCTTGGGACCTCTTCTTTTCTCTATCTGTACTTATTCCCTTGGTGCTCTGATCTCCTCCCATGGCTTGCAGTTTCATCTTTATGCTGATGACTCCCAGATCTACCGCTCCACACCAGAAATTTCAGCAGGAATTCAGACCCAGGTCTCAGCTTCCGTGTCTGACATTGCTGCCTGGATGTTTCACCACCATCTGAAACTAAATATGGCCAAGAATGAGCTTCTTATCTTTCCCCCTAAACCCACCAGTCCTCTTCCCCCATTCTCTATTTTTGTGGATGACACTCTCATTCTTCCTGACTCGTCAACGCTTAACTTTGTGGTTTCTTTGATTCCACTCTCTCTTTCTGTGCACAAATCCAACAGACTACTAAAACCTGTTGTTTCTTTCTCTATAATATCACTAAAATTCATCCCTTCCTTTCTGAGCACAATACCAAAATACTTATCCACACTCTTATCACCTCTCATTTAGATTACTGCAACTTCTTCTTACAGGTTTCCCACTAAACCATCTCTCTCCCCTTCAATCTGTTCAAAATTCTGCTGTATGACTTATATTCCACCAGTGTTACTATGTTCACATTAGCCCTCTCCTCAAGTCATTTCTTTGGCTCTCTATCTATTTATGCAAACAGTTCAAACTCCTCTTATTGACTTATAAGTGCATTTATTCTGCAGTTCCTCAGTACCTCTCCACTCTTATCTCCACCTACAGTCCTTCCCGGGAACCCCATATCTGTTTTAATCATTCCCACTGTAAGTAATTTTCTAATCCCTTATTAGTCCTTTATATCTTGATTAGATTGTAAGCTCTATTGAGCAGGGACTGTCTCTTACATGTTAGTGTACAGCACTGCGTAGTTTAGTAGAACTATAGAAATGATAAGTAGTAGTAATAGTAGAAATAGTAGAATCTTTTGAATTTCCGCTGTGCACCTTCACATAGCTCTATCACAAGAACACAGGGCAGGAGAGAGGGAGCCAGTGAATTCAAATCCTTCATCCCTACTTTGGACAGGTCTTTTATCCCTGTACCTCCCTATGCTCAGCTGGAAGTAGATTAGGATAACATTTTTGCTTCTTCCCTCACCCCTTTGGGAGCTGTTCTACAAATCAAGCCCCCAAATTGGTAGCCAGGTATGTTTATGTTTATTAAAACTTGCTATACTGCCAATCCTGAAACAAGACAGATCTAAGCGGTGTATAATATTAAAATATTTAACACACAATAAAAATAGAAAAGGAACTCCATTGATAAAATAGGAAAGAAGACTCCTTACAAACAGGACTCACTTATTCCACTAGTTAAATAAATTTCTAGCAGATTTGCCAGAAACCCTTACCGCGAAAACTCAAATGGCTGCTTGCATGTAATTGCAATATTATTTTGTAAAGCACACTGAAATCTACTCCGTTTGAAAGACAGTATATAATTCCAAATGATAATCTTATTACTAATTAACTTTGACGTGCGCTTTCATGCCTCACTGAGTCCACTCTCAGCAGCAAAAGGTGCTTGGCAACATTTCCACCTGCACAGGGACGGCTCTCTGCTCATGGCTTATTAGGTATTTAAAACTCACCAGAGCAAGTCTGCACCAGCCGGCTAATGATGGGAACTAAAACCAGCCGTGGAACTGTGCGATTATTTCAACCTATGTTAACCCTTCTTATAGCAGAAACTGTTCTGTTTCTAAGAAAAAAATCATCAGGTCTCAGCATTCGGAAGCAGCACTTACTTCTGGATAGGAGCCACTGGCCAGGGCTAGCTGGTGATTTTCAGCAGCACTATCAGGATATTAATGCTTAAAATCATTATTAACCATGCCGATACTTGAGATAGTGCCAGGGTAGAGTATTGGCAGAGCACAGGCATCCCAGCAGTTATCCAGTTAAGGGCAATATTCAAACCCTTAACCAGATAACTATTGCTATAGGGTTAGCTACTACTACTACTTATCACTTCTATAGCACTACAAGGCATACGCAGTGGAAAAGACAGTCCCTGGTCAAAGAGCTCACAATCTAAATAGGACAGACAAACAGACAGAACAACTAAGAGGTAAGGGAATTAAAGAGGTGGGGATAAAAGGGTACAGGGCAAGTGAGTAGTGGTTAGGAGTCAAAAGCAGCGTCAAAAAGGTGGGCTCTTAGCCTGGATTTGAAAATGGCCAAAGACGGGGCTAGACGTACAAGCTCGGGAAGTCTATTCCAGGCGTGAGGTGCAGCGAGATAAAAGGAATGGAGTCTGGAATTAGCAATAGAGAAGAAGGGGACAGACAAGAGAGATTTATCCACAGAAAGGAGTACCCGAGGGGGGGCATAGGGAGAGACAAGAGTGGAGAGGTACTGGGGAGCACTGCTGCCATTTGCCATTTCTTTAAACTATTAGAAAAGGGAGTTTGCTTTGTACTCCCTGAGGCCAGGAGCTAGCAAGGTGTCCCCATTCCAAGAATGTCCCATTTCAAGAGCCATTGTACAAATCTCTGTTGTTAATAAACAGTTGTGTTGCCAGTTCTTGGACTGTCTTGCCCTGAATGATCCTGCTTGGAGGACATCTTTCTGGCTGCCACTTTGTTCCAGCATGGTTAGGCAATATCAGGTTACCCAAGGTCTGGCCCAATGTTGCTCTAAGGACAGAAACAATTTTGGCCAAGAAGCAAACAAAGGACAAAAAGCAGCATGGAACTGCATTTTAGGTTTGCAAACAAAAAAGACATGAAAATCGCTCCTAGTTGCATGAATGCTTGAGGCATATGAAACTAGAGATGTAAGAGACAGTCCCTGCTCGACAGAGCTTACAATCTAATCGAAACAAACAGGACAAATAAGCAGTGGCGTAGCTAGGGTAGTTGACACCCGGGGCCGGTCATTTTTTAACACCCCCCCCCCCCCCCGAAATCCAGTACTAGGCATACCGAGAATACAAAACACTCAGGACCTATAGAGCAATTCTACCATACCATAAGCAGTCATTTCTACGAGTCACACAAGGAAAAGGAAAGCATCTTAAACACTACAGTGAGCACTAGAACATCAATTCACCTACTGTAAAACGAAACCAGACAGAATAGTACAGATCGTAGATCCTGCACAGTCAATGCCAACTGAAAGCCATGTCTTTTTCACAAATACAGATACACCCTAATCCACTATAGAATAAGTAATAGTAAACTTTCTATTTAGACAAAAATTAAACTGAACCCCCGATGCCAGACTCTGCATACAATGCAACACCACAGAAACAGAAAATGTCCCCTAGTACTGTGCAAAATATAAAGACAGCAGATGTAAATTTGAAAAAACTAACAAATACCAATCACCACTTTACAAATTAACAAATAGAAATAAAACAAATAATATCATTTTATTGGACTAATACATTTAGCTTTCATAGGCCAAACCTCCTTCCTCAGGTCAATTCAGTATAGTACTGTTACAGGGTCCTATCCTGACCTGAGGAAGGGGGTTTTGTTCTCCGAAAGTAAAATGTATTAAAATTAGTCCAATAAAAAGATTACCTTATTTACATGTTCTATTATAAACATTTATTAACACAGCTACAATACTACTTTATCCTAAAGCAAAAAAATAAAAATATATATTTACAGTTCGTTGTCTCTGGTTTCTGCTTTCCTCATCTTTTCAGTCTTCCTTCTATCCAGCATCTGTCTTCGCTCTCTCTCTGCCATCCAGTGTCTGCCCTCTCTCTCTGCCCCTTCCATCCACTGTCTGCCCTCTCTCTCTCTCTCTGCTCCTTCCATCCACTGTCTGCCCTCTCTCCCTTCCATCCACTTCTGCCCTTTCCATGCACCATCTGCCCCAGTCTGCCATCTCTCTCTCCCCCTTCCATCAACATCTGCCCTCTATCTCTACCCCTTCCATCCACCATTTGCCCCAGTCTGCCCTCTTTCTCTCTCCCCTTCCACCCAACATCTGCCCTTTCTCTCTGCCCCTTCAATCCGTCTGCCCTGCCTCTACCATCCATCCAAGGTCTGCCCTCCCTCACGCTCCCCCCTTCTAACCCCTCTCTCTCTGCCCCCTCTTTTCAGCCCCCAGTTCCAGCACCCTTATTCCACCTGCCCCTAGTTGCAGCCCCAGCCCACATCTCCCACCTGCCCCCCTATTCAGCCCCACTATCCCACCAGTCCCCAGCCCTTTTCTCCCATCAGTCCCGAGCTTCAGCCCCCAGCCACTTCTCCCTGTCCTCTTTTCATCCCCTAGTTTCAACCCCAGCCCTTTTCTCTCACCAGTCCCGAGCTTCAGCCCCAGCCAGTTCTCCCTATCCCCTTTAAAGTCCCTAGTCCCCACAGTTTCAGCCCCTTCATCCACCACATGCCTTGCATCCCCCCTTTTCAGCCCCAGACCCATTCTCCCACCTGCCCCAGGCATGGACCCATTTTCCCTCCTGCCCCCTTGTCAGACCCCAGTTCCAGCTTCAGACCCCTTCTCCCATCTGAGCACTCCCCTCCCCCTCTGAGCACCCCCACCCTCCCCAATCCCCTTCTCCCCTCCTTGATGCTCTCCCACCCTCCCTAATCCCCTTTAAGCACCCCTCTGAGCTCCCCCAACCCTCCCCAATCCCCTTCTCCCCTCTCAGAGCTCCCCCACCCTCCCTAATCCCCTTTCACCCCTCTGAGCTCCCCCACCCTTCCCCAATCCCCTTCTCCCCTCTCTGAGCTCCCCCACCCTCCCTAATCCCTTTTAAGCACCCCTCTGAGCTCCCCCACCCTTCCCCAATCCCTTTCTCCCCTCTCTGAGCTCCCCCACCCTCCCTAATCCCCTTTAAGCACCCCTCTGAGCTCCCCCACCCCTCCCCAATCCCCTTTAAGCACCCCTCTGAGCTCCCCCACCCCTCCCCAATCCCTTTCTCCCCTCTGAGTCCCCCCTCCCCGACCCAACAGCTGAGATCCGTTCTCCTGCTGCTCCTACCCTGTCCTGCCTTTAAAAAAAAATTTTCGAAGCGCCGGAGAGTGGCACTGCCTGCCACTCTCCGGCGCTTTGAAAAAAAATTATTTGAAGGCGGAGCAGCGGGAGCGGAGCACCCTCCCCCACCCGATGACACCTGGGGCGGACCACCCCCACTGCCCCGCCCTTGCTACGACACTGCAAATAAGAGATAAGGACAAAGAGTAGCAAAGTTCCGTGCAGAATCCCAAAGAGTAGCAAGATTCCGGAATCCCACAGACCACTACTACTACTGCTTATCATTTCTATAGCGCTAGTAGACATATGCAACGATGTACACTGAATATGTAAGAGACAGTCCCTGCTCAACAGAGCTTGCAATCTAATCAAGACAGGCAAACAGGACAAATGAGGGATAAGGTTGAAATTATAAAACAGACATGGGTACCAAACAAGAGAATAGGGATTAGGAGTTAAAAGCAGCCTCAAAAAGGTGGATTTTTAGCCTAGATTTGAAGACGGCCAGAGATGGAGCTTGACATACTGACTCAGGAAGTCTATTCCAGGCATATAGTGCAGCAAGATAAAAGGAATGGAGTCTGGAGTTGGCAGCGGAGGAGAAGGGTACAGATGAGAGAGATTTACCCTATGGAGAGATGAGAAGTACTGGGGAGCTGCAGTGTGAATGCACTTGTAAGTCAATAAAAGGAGTTTGAATTGTATGTGGAAATGGATAGGGAGCTAATGAAGTGACTTGAGGAGAGGGCTAATATGAGCATAGCAACACTGGCGGAATATAAGTCCTGCCACAGATTGAAGGGAAGAGAGATGGCTTAGTGGGAGACCTGTGAGAAGCAAGTTGCAGCAGTTTAAGGGACAGGTGACAGAGTGTGGATAAGGGTTTTGGTAGTGTGCTCAGAAACGAAGTGATGAATTCTGGTGATATAAAGAAATAAACAACAGGCTTTAGCAGTCTGTTGGATATGTGCAGCGAAAGACAGAGAGGAGTCAAAGATTCTAGTCGCCGTATCTTAAAAAGATGTAGCAGATTTAGAAAATGTTCAAAGAAGAGTAACCAAAATATTTAAGGGGATGGGATTCCTCTCATATGAAGAAAGGCTTAAGAGATTAGAGCCCTTCAGCCTAGAAAAGAGATGGCTGAGGGAGGATACGATAGAGGTCTACAAAATTCTGAGTAAATTGTAAATCGATCTTTTACTCTTTCAAAAAGTACAAAGACTAGGGGATACTCAAGGAAGTTACATGGTACTACTTCTAAAATGAACAGGAGGAAATACATTTTCACACAACGAATAGTTAAGCTCTATAACTCATTGCCAGAGGATGTGGTATCAGCAATTAGTGTATGTGGGTTTAAAAAAGGTTTGGACAAGTTCCAGGAGGAAAAGAACATAGTCTGCTATTGAGATAGAGATGGGGAAAGCCACTAGTTGTCCCTGGGAGGTAATTAAATTTGCTGATGACACAAAGTTATTCAAAGTTGTTAAATTGTGAGAGGATTGTGAAAAATTACAAGAGGATCTTGTGAGACTGGGAGACTGGGCATCTAAATGGCAGATGACGTTTAATGTGAGCAAGTGCAAAGTGATGCATGTGGGAAAGAGGAACCCGAATCATAGCTACATCATGCAAGGTTCCACGTTAGGAGTCACCGATCAGGAAAAGGATCTAGGCATCGTAGTTGATAATACATTGAAACCCTGTACGGCAGCGGCTAAGAAAGCAAATAGAATTTTAGGTATTATTAGAAAAGGAATGGAAAACAAAAATGAGGATGTTATAATGCCTTTGTATCACTCTATGGTGCAACTGCAACTCAAATATTGTGTTCAATTCTGGTCACCGCATCTCAAAAAAGATATAGTGGAATTAGAAAAGGTACAGAAAAGAGCGCCGAAAATGATAAAGGGGATGGGACCAATTCCCTATGAGGAAAGGTTGAAGTGTCTAGGGCTCTTCAGCTTGGAGAAGAGACGGCTGAGGGGAGATATGATAGAGGTCTATAAAATAATGAGTGGAGTGGAACGGGTAGATGTGAATCACTTGTTTACTCTTTCTAAAAATACTAGGACTAGGGGGCACGTGATGAAGCTACAAAGTAGTAAATTTAAAACAAATCAGAGAAAATTTTTCTTCACTCAACGTGTAATTAAACTCTGGAATTCGTTGCCAGAGAATGTAGAAAAAGCAGTTAGCTTAGCAGGGTTTTTAAAAAAAAGGTCTGGGTGGCTTCCTACAGGAAAAATCCATAGACCATTATTAAAATGGACTTGGGGGAAAATCCACTGCTTATTTCTAGGAAAATTACTGCCAACTTATGCAGCTTACTCCACTCAATGTAACTACTACCAACAAAAAATAAGCAGAGTGCTAAGGGAGAATTATATGGTGGAGTTTGTCGGTAAAGACTCATAAACATGCAGCAGTTATCGTTTAGTATCTATTATGCTGCTTAGTTCTAATCATAGACTGTTACCCACCGTCCTACCATTAAATGAGCTACCTAGCACGTTTATTTGTTACTTTTTTACTTTTTTTCTTATATTTTTATAAAGCATGCCATTTGGCTCTTATAATTATAGCTGATGGCATAAGGGATCAGTCACTTATCTGTATGCCTATGCAGCAGCACGCCCCAACAGGTGCCTGTTTCGCCCTCCTGGCTTTCTCAAGGGGAACTCTTCGTGCTGTTTCAGGCAATCAGTTTGTTCTCGTCTGCCATCTATCAAACGAGAACAAACTGATTGCTTGAAACAGCACGAAGAGTTCCCCTTGAGAAAGCCAGGAGGGCGAAACAGGCTCCTGTTGGGGCGTGCTGCTGCATAGGCATACAGATAAGTGACTGATCTCTTACGCCATCATCTATAATTATAATATAAGAGCCAAATGGCATGCTTTATAAAAATATAAGAAAAAAAGTAAAAAAGTAACAAATAAACGTGCTAGGTAGCTCATTTAATGGTAGGACGGTGGGTAACAGTCTATGATTAGAACTAAGCAGCATAATAGATACTAAACGATAACTGCTGCATGTTTATGAGACTTTACCTACAATCTCCACCATATAATTCTCCCTTAGCACTCTGCTTATTTTTTGTTGGTATTTCTAGGATAAGCAGCATAAAATGTATTGTACTTTTGGGGGATCTTGCCAGGTACTTGTGACCTGGATTGGCCACTGTTAGAAATAGGATGCTGGGCTTGATGGACCTTCAGTCTGTCCCAGTGTGGCAATACTTATATACTTATGGGATCAGCAGCATGAATCTTGCTACTATTTTAGATTATGTCAGGTACTTGTGACCTGAATTGGCCACTATTGAAAGCAGGATACTGGGCCAGATGGACCATTGTTTTGACCCAGTATGGCTATTCTTATGTAAGGAGTGGAGGAGTAACCTAGTGGTAAGAATACTGGTCTTGATATTCAGGGTTGCCCATTTCAAATCCTACTGCTGCTCCTTGTGACCCGGAGCAAGTCACTTAACCCTCCATTGCCTCAGGTACAAAAATTAGATTATGAGCCTGACAGGGAAATACGTAGTATACCTGAATGAAACTCACCTTGAGCTACTACTGCAAAATGTGCAAGCTTGAGAAAAAAAAATTCAAATATTTCATCTGCTATCAAGCTAGACATGAGGAAAGTTATTAGTTATCCCTGGGATCAGTATTATTTATTTATTATTACATTTGTACCCCACGCTTTCGCACTCAGAACAGGTTCAATGCGGCTTACATAATAACAGGGATTACAGAGTATCGAGGAAGAAAAAAAATAAGTTAAGTATATTAGAATAATAAAAGAAATAATTAGGTAGAGATGGGCAAGAGTGGAGGGAGTAGAAGAGGTATGAGCAAGGGTAGGTGAGCAATTGAGCATGGAGTGTTGCTACCTGTTGGGATTCTGCCAGGTACTTGTGACCTGGATTGGTCACTGTTAGAAGCAGGATACTGGGATAGATGGACCATTAGTTATGAGTCCAGAAGTGATCGACAATCCTAACTCTAAGGGTTTACTTATGAACAAACCTGCTACTGGATCCACAACAGCACCAAAGCAAAAGCCCCTTGTTGTGAAGGTATGAGAGGGGTGCTATGATATCTAGGCCAATGCCTATACATCCGATCTGCTAGGTCCTCAATCTGATGAGGTCTCTTCACTGCTCGGAGTGTGTACTATATATTCAGAGTGGTCCCTGATGGAAAGTTTCTGCTGAACTCACTGCCTTCTTGTTGTGGACCAAATGAGAGTTAGGCAGAGTTGTCCATTCAGGCTTATTCCAGTGAGGGCTATTAATAACTTGTTATCCTGGGGATCAAGACAGGGAAGGGGCTTAAAAACAAATACACACCCTGTTCAAAATCAAAATACTCTTGGGTAATATTTCCTCTACTAGCCTGAAAAAAAATTAACAAATCTGATACAGCTACCTCACAAAAAGAACTGTTTTAATTATCAACAAATTAATGAAAAATGTTATCACTGATAGTGGTTTTTTTTTTTTTTTTAATGTTGTCGGTGATCTTTTTCTATAAAGCTATTGTCCTCACAACTGTGCTTTATGCCTGTGAAACATGGAAAATCACAACAAAGATAGCACAAACACTGAATGCATTCCATCAGCGCTGACTGTGGAGAATTCTTGTGTCACCTATCATGACCAAATCAGCAATAAAGAGACCTTGACAAGAAGTGACTCATGGATGTTCCAAGATATTGTAGATAAGTAAAAGTTTATACTGGTTGGACATTTTTATAAGGCTGCATAATTATCAATGCAAAAGACATCAACAGGTGGGAAGAGAAAAAGGGAGACCAAAAGAAGACCTAGCAAATCACATTCAAAGATCTTCAGTAACCTGGTAGCAACTGGAAAGAGATGGAAACTATTGTGGCCAATTAAACACACTGGGCATCAACTGGACATATGTCTAAGTAAGATCTAGCTGTCATCATACAGGAAAGAGACCTGCTCGTGGTGACAAAATACTTAGGAAAGCTAATACCAACTATACTTGAATGTATCTGTGTTATGTATTGTGATATTACATACATCTCTATCCCAATGTTTTCGATTTATTGTATGGATATTTGGATACTGTATTAATATTGTTTTAGTATTATGTTCCATTAACTTTATTTTTATTGTTCACAGCCTTGATAGACTCTGATAAGCGGCATACCAAATTTTTCAACTAAATAAATAAAGTCCCTCATGGGACACTTCAGATAACATGAAAAATCCATGGGATAGGAGGCAATGTTCTATTCTGAAATGGGAACGGGTTACAAGATAGAAATCAGAAGGTAGGGTTAAATGACTATTTTCTTCATTGGAGGAAGGTGAATAGTGGAGTGCCACAAGGACCTGCACTTGGACCAATGCTTTTTTAACATATTTGTAAATGATCTGGAACAGAAAACAAGTGAAGTGATCAAATTTGTAGATCACATAAAATTATTCAACATTGTTAAATTACATTCAGACTGAATGAAATTGCAGGAAGACTTTGGTAGAATGGAAGACTGGGCATCCAAACGGCAGATGAAATTTAGTGTAGATTGTAGACAGATGCAAAGTGATTCACATTGGGAAGTGTAATCCATAGCTACATGATGCGAGGTTCACATTAGGATTTACCATTAAAGAAAAGGATTTAGGTGTCATCATGGACAATTCATTGAAATCTTCTGCTCAGTGTGTGGCGGTGGTGGCTAAACTAGCAAACAAAATATTAAGACTTATTAGAAAAAGAATAGAGAATAAAACAAAGGATGTCATAATGCCTTTGTATTGCTCCATGGTGAGAATGCACCTTGATTAATGTGTGCAATTCAGTCTACCACATCTCAAAAAAGATATACAGTCAACATTCAGCCAATGATGGTCATAAAAACATAAGAATAGCCATACTGGGTCAGACCAATGGTCCATCTAGGTCAGTATCCTGCTTCCAACAATGGCCAAGCTGGGTCACAAGTACCTGGCAGAAACCCAAATAGTTGCAATATTCCATGCTACCAATCCCAGGGCAAGCAATAGCTTTCCCATGTCTGTCTCAATAGCAAACTATGGACATTTTCCTCCAGGAACTTGTCCAACCCTGTTTTACTCCCAAATATGCTAACCACTGCTATTACATCCTCCAGCAAAGCGTTCCAGAGCTTAACTATTCGTTGAGCGAAAAATATTTCCTCCTATTTGTTTTAAAAGTATTTCCATGTAACTTCCTTGACTGTCCCCTAGTCTTTGTACTTGTGGAATGAATAAAAAATCAATTCACTTCTACTCATTCTACTCTACTCATGATTTTGTAGACTTCAATCATATCTCCCCTCATCCATCTCTTTTCCAAGCTGAAGAACCCTAACTTCTTTAGACTTTCCTCATAAGAGAAGAGTTCCTTCCCGTTTATCATTTTGGTCGCTCTTCTTTGAACCTTTTCTAATTCCACTATATCTTTTTTGAGATACAGCGACCAGAACTGAATGTGATACTCAAGGTGAGGTCGTAGCATGGAGCGATACAGAGGCATAATAATATTTTCGGTCTTATTTACCATCCCTTTCCTAATAATTCCTAGCATCCTGTTTGCTTCTTTGGCCGCCACCAAAAAAAGCAGATTTCAACATCACCTAGATCTTTTTCTTGGGTGCTGACCCCCAAGGTGGACCCTAGCATCAGGTAACTATGATGGTCAGCAATTTTTTAAAGCACTGTTCGTCGTTGGCCAAATTATCCCTAGTTATTCAATGACAGGCCATGTGTGGGTACCAGCATTGAAAAGCTGGATATGACATGTGTTGGGTGCTGGAACTTACGTTCTTATGCAAGAAGTGGAGGAGTAGCCTAGTGGTTAGAGTACTGGACGTGTCATCTAGGAGCGCCCAATTCAAATCCTACTGCTGCTCCTTGTGACCTGGGGCAAGTCACTTAACTCTCTATTGCCTCAGGTACAAAAATTAGATTGTGAGCCTGACAGCGAAATACGTGGTATACTTGAATGTAACTCACTTTGAAATACTACTGAAAAAGGTGCAAGCATGAAAAATATAAAATGCCAATATTTCATCTGCTATTAAGAGAGAGATGAAGAAAACCACTACTTATCCCTGGGATCAGTTGCATGGAGTCTTGTTACCCTTTGGGATTCTGCCAGTTACTTCTGACTTGAATTGGTCACTGTTAGAAGCAGGATACTGGGCTAGATGGATCATTGGTCTGACTCAGTATGACTATTCTTATGTTATTAAGAGTCCAGAAGCGGCCTGGGTTAAATTACCAGTGCAGCTCCTTCTGACCTTGGGCAAGTCACTTAACCCTCCTTTGCCCCAGGTACAAAACTTAGACTGTGAGCCCTCTATGGACAGAGAAAGTACCTGCATATACCCCTCCAATTCTATATAGTGTGACTATAAGTTGCATACATAAATCTGGTCGTATTCTGGATTTGCACATGCAACTTAATTAATCAATAGGCTAATCAGTGCCAATAAATGACAATTAACAGTTTTTGACACTAATTGGCGTTAATTAGAATTCAAGTGCACAACTGTCTAAGTGTGTTCTGTAACATGATGTGTGTAAATTCTAAGTTGCATAGTTGAAAAAGGGGAGTGGAATGGGTGGGTGGTGGGCGTTTCTAAAATCTATGTGCATTGTTATAGAATACACCTGGTCCGCACCTAATTTAGGTATCTGCATTTACACCAAGTTTTACTTGTTGTAGCTGCCTGTGACTAAATTTAGTCACACAGATGGGCATACAACTATTCTATAAACCGCGCAAAAATGAAGGCGTATTCCAAAAAAGTAAGCCTACATTAGGGCATACTTTATAGAATATGCCCAGGTGTATTTCTTTGGTGCCGATTTTTTAGGCGTAATATATAGAATCTAGTGCATAATGTGTGCAGTACTGTGTACATCTCGTAGCACTATAGAAATGATTAGTAGTAGGTAAACATGAATCGATTGTTTACTCTTTCAAAAAGTACAAAGACTAGTGGATACACCCTGAAGTTACATGGTAGTAAATGTAAAACAAATGGGAGAAAAAAATTTTCACTCAATATATAATTGAGTTCTGGAACTCATTGCCAGAGCAAATGGTAAAAGACGTTAGGGTAACTTGGTTTTAAAAAAAGGCTAGGACAAATTCCTGGAAGTTCAAGTCCATAAACTATTGTTAAGATAGACCTGGGGACAGCCTCCGCTTATCCTTGGGGGTAGGTAGCATGGAATCCTGCTACTTTTTAGGACTCTGTCAGGTAATTATGACATGGATTGGCTACTGTTGGAAAAAGGATACTGGGATAGATGGACCTTTGGTATGACCCAGTAGGGTAACTTATGTTCTTATGTTGATGAGCTACTGAAAAAGTGTAAGCTAAATCCAACAAATAAAAAATAGTATATCTTGATTTATAAAGAGCTATCTCACTACTAGAGAGAAGGAAATAATGTTCCCTCTCTTTAGCTCTCTGGTGTGAACCCCACCTTCAGTATTATGTTCAGTCCTAGACACTACGGGCATGGCATTCAAAAGGGTTTCCCTGGGAGGGAGAGGGCTAGGGGCAGACGCGAGTGGGCTTTGCTTCTATCCCCACTGCTCTGATGAACCATCAGGGATATGCAGATAGACTCAGGGAGGGCCTATTCTACGTGTTAGAAGGATGGGGAGATGGGGTTGCTTGACTGGGGGTGTAATGGAAGATGTAAAGGATTGCTTTTCAACCCTGCTTTGATCGATAATGAACTCTGAAATCTTCTGTCTTTGACTGAAAGTAACTTTCCTTGTAAATACAAAAACAAGTTGGAAGATAAGAATTAATTTGGTATGTGAAGGGGAGGCTGGTTCTTGTTTTCGGAAGTTCAGCCTGGCCACCTGGCCTTGGAAAGCATGTGACCACATTCCCACAGTATGGCTTGTTTACCTAAACAGAGAAGCATTCTGTAATTTTCCTTAGCTCTGAACATGAGTTCTGAGCCTAATACAAGGGGGAGTTTCTTTCAGTGAAATCGGGAGCTCATCTGTGAGAAACATACGTACTGTGCAGAGGACTTGTTCCTTGTTTAAAAAGCTCCTGGCTTTCACTGTAAGGCCCCCCCCCCCCCCCAGCTGATGATAAGAGTCTGGATGATGTAAGGACCAGTGATGATTGTATGTATAGTGTATTATTGCTTCTTTTCCTGGTCTAAGAACTCTTAGTATTACTTAGATGTAGAGACCAGTGATGTAATGATTGTTTATATAGCTAATCATTGTGTGTATATAGCTAATCATTGTATATACCTTAATCATTGTAGAATTTAGCACCTCTAATAAAGGTTTCATTTATCTAATACAAATCCAAAAGAATCCATGGTAATTATTGAATAGTCTGTGTCAGTGAGACAGGCTGTAAATCGATAGCAGTACAGGGGGGGGAGGAAGCGGGAATCAGGGACTCCCATGTCAGGGATGGGGGTGGGGTGGGGAGGCGGGTCAGGGGGGGGGAGGAAATCAAAGGACCATCTAAGGGTAGTTATGTAGGTCCAGGCTGATATTCAGCCGTGGCTTATGTGCGGCTGAATATTGGTCAGGATCCGCATAAGCTCCGCTGGCCAGCCCCACTAAACTTAGAACCGGATATTCATTGCCTGTGCCCACACTGAATATCTGGGGCTAATTTAGCCGACCACTACCAGCGTTTAAAAAACACTGACCACTGCCAGCTGAATATTGGCTGGTTTATATCTGCTTATTCCCATTGCACATTGCAGGCATGGATTTGGTTTGTGCAAGAGAGACCTGTACCATTAGGTTCTGGCAGGTTTAATTGTTTGTCTCCATACCTGCTTGATTATGGGATTTAGGGGTCCTTTTACAAAGGCGTGGCAAGCCCAACATGGGCTTGCCGCATGCCAATTCGGGGCTACTGCCAGGCTACCACAGGAACCCAGCAGTAGTGCCTGCTCCCAGCATGTTCCATTTCTGGCGTATCATTAAAAAAATTTTTTTGTAACACAGGGGGCTTATCTGTCAGTAATCGGGCAGCGCTGTGTACTGCCCAGTTACAGCCAGGCTACAGCGGAAGCCCTTACTGCCTCCTGAATAGGAGGAGGTAAGGACTCCCCCCAGGAAATGGTCGCGTGGCAAGTGTTGCGCCTGGCATGGCCCAGAAATACCTTTTACTGGGTGGTGGTAAGAGGGGGCCTCAGTGCACAGCAAACCCAAGCACTGACACTTACTCAGAGTTTATCCCTGACAGTCCAGTGGGCCATGACAGGAGCAGTCTCACCTTGTTTGGATCCAGGAATCACAATGGCTGCCATGACCCCTCACAGTACTGGTGTTAAAAAGGGCAACTTTCCATATAAGGAGATTGCAAGAAAATAAACATTTCTGATCATATCCATGATTTACAATGCTCTAAATTTCTAAGGGAAGATGTAAGACAATCCCCAGTTGTAATGTAATAATAACCCAGAAGAGTGCTTAAATATCTCACTGCTCATAATTTTCTGACTTTGTGCAGTGGAGCCCAATTTTACATAGAATGTGGAGATTGGAATTGAGACGTAATCAGCTCCTGCATAATTTTAGAAAATGCTCTGTGTTTTCTAAAATACCTGCAGGAGAGTATGTGTATTGACTGGCATCAGCAGCAGAAGCAGCCATTTTAGAAACATACAAACAGATAAAATGAGCAGCATGATTCTGGCAGCTTCTATGTGGAAGTGGTGCCACTTCCATGTGTAACTGCCCCATTTTTACAAACCCACGTGTGTAATAGCTGACAAGGAGTAAAACCACAATTTTAATGTGGCTCCGTTTTGGATGTGGAAATAAATAACTTGGGATTGAGGAGAATGACTCCTTAATTTCTGATGTAAAGCCTTGGCTGAAACAAGCACTTTTTAAAAATCTATGTGTTCACTGACCTGATGACAAGTCTGATGTTGCCCCCTCTCCATACATGCATATTCCCTTTGTAACATGGGAAATACTCATGTACAGTGGTGGAAATAAGTATTTGATCCCTTGCTGATTTTGTAAATTTGCCCACTGACAAAGACATGAGCAGCCCATAATTGAAGGGTAGGTTATTGGTAACAGTGAGAGATAGCACATCACAAATTAAATCCGGAAAATCACATTGTGGAAAGTATATGAATTTATTTACATTCTGCAGAGGGAAATAAGTATTTAATCCCTCTGGCAAACAAGACCTAATACTTGGTGGCAAAACCCTTGTTGGCAAGCACAGCGGTCAGACGTCTTCTGTAGTTGATGATGAGGTTTGCACACATGTCAGGAGGAATTTTGGTCCACTCCTCTTTGCAGATCATCTCTAAATCATTAAGAGTTCTGGGCTGTCGCTTGGCAACTCGCAGCTTCAGCTCCCTCCATAAGTTTTCAATGGGATTAAGGTCTGGTGACTGGCTAGGCCACTCCATGACCCTAATGTGCTTCTTCCTGAGCCACTCCTTTGTTGCCTTGGCTGTATGTTTTGGGTCATTGTCGTGCTGGAAGACCCAGCCACGACCCATTTTTAAGGCCCTGGTGGAGGGAAGGAGGTTGTCACTCAGAATTGTACGGTACATGGCCCCATCCATTCTCCCATTGATGCGGTGAAGTAGTCCTGTGCCCTTAGCAGAGAAACACCCCCAAAACATAACATTTCCACCTCCATGCTTGACAGTGGGGACGGTGTTCTTTGGGTCATAGGCAGCATTTCTCTTCCTCCAAACACGGCGAGTTGAGTTCATGCCAAAGAGCTCAATTTTTGTCTCATCTGACCACAGCACCTTCTCCCAATCACTCTCGGCATCATCCAGGTGTTCACTGGCAAACTTCAGACGGGCCGTCACATGTGCCTTCCGGAGCAGGGGGACCTTGCGGGCACTGCAGGATTGCAATCCGTTATGTCGTAATGTGTTACCAATGGTTTTCGTGGTGACAGTGGTCCCAGCTGCCTTGAGATCATTGACAAGTTCCCCCCTTGTAGTTGTAGGCTGATTTCTAACCTTCCTCATGATCAAGGATACCCCACGAGGTGAGATTTTGCGTGGAGCCCCAGATCTTTGTCGATTGACAGTCATTTTGTACTTCTTCCATTTTCTTACTATGGCACCAACAGTTGTCTCCTTCTCGCCCAGCGTCTTACTGATGGTTTTGTAGCCCATTCCAGCCTTGTGCAGGTGTATGATCTTGTCCCTGACATCCTTAGACAGCTCCTTGCTCTTGGCCATTTTGTAGAGGTTAGAGTCTGACTGATTCACTGAGTCTGTGGACAGGTGTCTTTCATACAGGTGACCATTGCCGACAGCTGTCTGTCATGCAGGTAACGAGTTGATTTGGAGCATCTACCTGGTCTGTAGGGGCCAGATCTCTTACTGGTTGGTGGGGGATCAAATACTTATTTCCCTCTGCAGAATGCAAATAAATTCATATACTTTCCACAATGTGATTTTACGGATTTAATTTGTGATGTGCTATCTCTCACTGTTACCAATAACCTACCCTTCAATTATGGGCTGCTCATGTCTTTGTCAGTGGGCAAACTTACAAAATCAGCAAGGGATCAAATACTTATTTCCACCACTGTAGATTCCAGTGTTACCCAAGGCAGGGCTACTGCTGGGCAGACTTATACGGTCTGTGCCCTGAAAAAGACAGATACAAATCAAGGTAAGGTATACACAAAAAGTAGCACATAGGAGTTATCTTGTTGGGCAGACAGGATGGACCGTGCAGGTCTTTTTCTGCCGTCATCTACTATGTTACTATGTTATGACACCACCGCAGTGACCTGTTTACTGCCGCTTTGTAAAAGGGGCCTTTAGTGAGATCGGCACCATATGGTCCTTACAAATTAGCTTAATGGTATGCATCACTCTTTTTACCTTGAGGTCTGTACTATGTGACCCCCAAAAGTTTTTTATTCATACTTTTCTTGAGAGCACTGCTGCTGTTGTGGTTTTATATATATTTTAAATGACCAATATGTACAACTCTCTTTTAACAATTCACACTGGCCTCAAGGAGCCCAGTGTGGTGCTCTGAGGGGTCCTTTAACTAAACCACAGTACAAAGTGGCCTGTGGTAATGTGGGCGCATGTTTTTGGTGCACACTGGACCCTTTTTTACTGCGGCTGTGAATTTTTTTTTGTTTTTAATGGGTCAGTAAAAGGCCATGCGCTAAAATTAAAAGTAACGTGCGGCTACTTACTGCTTGAGCCCTTACCACCACCCATTGACCTAGCGGTAAGGGATCATGTGCTACACATGCGGTACTCATGTAACATGTGCCAATGTAGCCACACTGCTGATTACTGCTGGGAATGCCCCCACGGTAAAAAATAGAAAAATATTTTCTACCACGGGAAACAGCACACGCCAACTTCAAAATTACCACCAGGTGGGTGTGCTAACCAGGCAGTAGTGTCAATTTGGCACATGCCACACATGTGGTAGCCCTACTGCCACTTTGGACAGAGAAATACCCAGTGTATTTGAATATAACTCACCTTATGCTACTACTGAAAAAGGTGTGAGCAAAATCTAAATAAATAAAATAATAAAAGGGCCCTCAATGTTGAGTAGTTCATTTCATTTTTTGAGCCTCGTTCTCTATCTTGGTTTCTTTTGATCTAGTGCACACAGTGGCGATCCTAGGTTGGTTGCCATCCGGGGCGGATCGCCACTGCGCACCCCCCCAGGTGCAGCGGCGTCCGTCCCCCCATGGTGCAGCACGCCTCTCCCCTGGGTGCATTCTTAGCTGCTGGGAGCAGCCGCGTGGCTGTAAGCTCCACTGGCTCCCTGCTCCCTCTGCCCCGGAACAGGAAGTAACCTGTTCCGGGGCAGAGGGAGCAGGGAACCAGCGGAGCCGACAGGCATGCGGCTACTCTCTGCACCCTCCAGCAGCGTGCACCCAGGGCGGACCTCCCCCACTGTCCTGCCCTTGGTACGCCACTGAGTGCACAGTTTTAGTTTTCCTTGGCACGCCATCATGGTGGTTTGTACTGCATCAAGTTCATGACCCTCTGGAACCTTGTTTATAATCAGGCTTTTATAAGGTCTAATGCACATGTGCCCACTTTCAGTTTCGTTTGGTGTGCTTTTGTGTCGGATTGCTCCGACTCCAGTCCATGGTTCACCGCTCCGAGGTAGGGTTTATGGTATTTATCTCCCTTTTGCATGATGTTTCATACTGACAGATTAATCGGGTGATTTTCATGAAAGCCTGGACCCGGTGGAGAGTCTCCTACATGGTGCGATTGTCTAAACCTGGAGGTGAATGATTGTTGAACCAGAGTGATTTTTTAAATTAAAGCTTTGCAGCATTTTGATAGAATGACATTTGCCACATAGTGCGATTATCTAAACCTGGAGGTTAATGATGGTTGAGCCAGAGTGATGTTGTTTAATTAGAGCTTGGCAGCTAGTTGATAGCATGACGTATGCTGCTCAGCTACCGTTCATCATTGGTGACGGTCCAGATATTTGTTCTTCCTTTGTTTTTATCTTTGATCAGGACACCATTTAAAGAACAGCAATGTATGCCTCTGTACTTTATGCATACATCTGTAGTTACAATGCCTTTTTATTTGAGCATAATAATGGTTTATCTATTTATTTATTCTTTTCAAACAGCGGATTGTTTTCTGTATTCTCTGAGAATTATTAGTTGTACTGTCCTGTTGGTAAGCTTTTTTCAATTCTACCCACTTTTCACATCAACCCATCTACTTTCACTGGTTAGTTACCGGTTAGTGGTCTCCAGTTCGTCACTTTGTCATCACCAGTTTTCACCATATTCCACTTTAATAAATATCGGCATCTCTTCACACATGCACATTATGTCTCCACTATGTATGTCATATTTCATCAGGGTGTATTCAAGCTATTTTCTTTCTTTTTTAGACCATATGTTTTTTGGTGTACATTTTTCATCTCCCTCCATATATTTTATTTTCATATCATTTTAATTTATTTATTATTTTTTCATCTTAGTATCCGGTCATAGTACAGTATTTATGTTCAGTGAACTATGTTTATGATAATGTGTGTATATATATGATATATCTATTGTATGTTCAAAAATGTCTTTGTATTTTAGAATTGACCCCTGAGGCAGGCATTGTTTTACGCCAAAACACAGCCTGTGTCGGGTCATTAATAAAGCACACTTGTACCTTTTCTTGAGATCCCATTGTACTTTTTTCTGGATTGATATATCTATATGTTAACCATCTTTCTGACCTCATATGCAACTTTCTTTAAATTAGTCACCTTATTTTCTAACTCCTTTTACTCTCTTACTTATCTAATTGTTCCATCTTTGCTTATACCCTACACTATCAATTAAAATGTTCTATTACATATTTGTTGACATTGTAATGTAGTACACTATCATGCTCTCAGACTTGTGAGTTCTTGTACCACGTAGAGCACTGCTGAGCTGGTACTCGGACCAGGTTCCGCTTGGCAGCCGGACAACCCGGAGTTTCACCTGCGCTGATCTAGGTTGAGCCCCTAGGTGCGGGCGGCCTGCAGGACTTACGAGATGGAGCAGGAATCGGGGTGGTGAACGTAACAGCCAGACAGGCAGCAGACAAGAGAGTGATCCAGGTACAGGCAAAGTCAATAGGCAGGCAGCAGGCGAGGGAGTAATCCAGGAACAGGCAATGTCAACAGGTGGGCAGCAGGCAGGGGAGTGATCCAGGTATAGGCAATGTCAATAGGCAAACAACAGGCAAGAGAGTAATCCAGGCACAGGTAAAGCAAGAGAGTAATCCAGGTATGGTCGAAGTCAGTAGGCAGGCAGCAGGTCAAGAGAGTAATCCAGGTACAGGCAAAGTCAGTAGGCAGGCAGCAGGTCTAGAGAGTAATCCAGGTACAGGCAAAGTCAGTAGGCAGGCAACAGGCAAGAGAGTAATCCAGGCACAGGCAAAGTCAGCAACGAGAGACAAAGCAGAGAAGAAGCACACTACTGAGCAAATAGAGTGGAGGAGTGGCCTAGTGGTTAGGGTGGTGGACTTTGGTCCTGGGGAACTGAGGAACTGAGTTCGATTCCCAGCACAGGCAGCTCCTTGTGACTCTGGGCAAGTCACTTAACCCTCCATTGCCCGCCGCATTGAGCCTGCCATGAGTGGGAAAGCACGGGGTACAAATGTAACAAAAATAAAATAACACCTACCAAAGTTGAAGCCGAAGCATGGAGTCCAGGAAGAGCTCAGCTGATAAAGTGCTGACGTCTGACATCAGCAGGGACCAGCAGGGAGAAGGAGCACAACCATGGGACAAGAGCAGGGGAAGGAGGAACCGGAAGACCAATAGGAGAGAAGCAAGGGAAGCCAGGCAGAGAGAGAGCAGACTCAGGTGTGTGAAAGCAAAGCAATCAAGGAGCCTGCAGCCAGAGAAGAACTACACACACATGGCTCAGGGCTGTGCCAGTCAAGTGTGTGTGTCAACGAGACCCCGCACAGCCCAAGGACGCCGCTTGTGTTGAGATAGGGGTCATTTAAGTTGCTGAGACGCTCACAGAGGGTCCTGTGCTGGACTCATGATTCCTAAGGGAAATGTTCCTCCTGAAGAAGGAGTGTTCGAAATGCGGTCTCGCATCGAGGAACAAAAGAGAGAAGGTGTGAAGAGTTAGAAGGTGCTTAAAGTCTGGAAACAGTATGTAAATTCCAGGAAGCCCTTGACACACTGCACTGATTCACTCTGCTGAACTAACACTACTCCAAGAAGAGTGCTGGAGAGACTTTGTTGTGAACACTGTGCTCCTGCTTGATGTGATTTAGAAGATTTTTATGATTTAAAAGGACTATAATTTGAACCTTTAAGGACGATATCTAAGGCACAAGTGGAAGATTTGAAATTGAGGAAACAACAATTGGGGAGCATGTACACAGATTATGGATATATAGAAATGTGCCCACACAAGGTTTATGTGAATGGGTGGTGAAGTGAAGGGTGTGACTGGGCAAGTTCCGGAACTTACACAGCATAAGTGGTTTTATGTGATATATGTATTGTAATAAAATAAATTAAATATTTTAAAGGAAGAACGTTTTTTGTGATATAGTTTTGGGATCTGTTCTTCTAGTTTAAATATTTATCCCCAGTAATATATATACGAGGTAGGGGACATGACACAGGCTCATTTTCGAAAAAGAAGGACGCCCATCTTTTGACACAAATCAGAAGATGGGTGTCCTTCTTCCAGGGTCGTCCAAATCAGTATAATCAAAAGCCAAATTTGGACATCCCCAACTGCTTTCCATCGCAGGGATGGCCAAAGTTCAAGGGGGCATATCGGAGGCATAGCGAAGGCAAGACTTGGGCGAGCCTAACACATGAACGTCCTCGACCCATAATGGAAAAAAAAGGGTGTCCCTGACAAGCACTTGGACGACTTTACCTGGTCCTGTTTTTCTTACGACAAAGGCACAAAAAGGTGGCCGAAATGAGCAGATGACCACCGGAGAGAATCGGGTATGACCTCCCCTTACTCCCCCAGTGGTCACTATCCCCCATCCACCCTCAAAAAAAATATGTCGTGCCAGCCTCAAATATCATACCCAGCTCCATGACAGCAGTATGCAGGGCCCTGGAACAGTTTTAGTGGGTACTGCAGTGCACTTCAGGCAGGTGGACCCAGGCCCAACCCCCCCTACCTGTTATACTTGTGGTGGTAAACGTGAGCCCTCCAAAACCCACCACAAACCCATTGTACCCACATCTAGGTGCCCCCCTTCATCCCTAAGGGCTATGGTAGTGGTGTACAGTTATGAGGAGTGGGTTTTGTAGGGGGTTGGGGGGCTCAGCACACAAGGTAAGGGAGCTATGTTCCTGGGAGCATTTTATGAAGTCCACTGCAGTGCCCCCTAGGGTGCCCGTTTGGTGTCCTGGCATGTCAGGGGGACCAGTGCACTAGAAATGCTGGCTCCTCCCACGACCAAAGGGTTTGCATTTGGTTGTTTCTGAGATGGGCGTCCTTGGTTTCCATTATCGTTGAAAATCAGAAACGACCAAGTCTAGGGATGACCATCTCTAAGGACAACCTAAATTTCAAGATTTGGGCGTCCCCAACCGTATTATCGGAACGAAAGATGGACATCCATCTTGTTTCGATAATACGGGTTTCCCCGCCCCTCCATCGGGACGTTTTGTGAGGACGTCCTCAACAAAACTTGGGTATCCCTTTCGATTATGCCCCTTCACGCCATACTTTGTATTGTTATTTGAATATTTTTACTGCTATAATTGTCTATTGCTCATGTTTGATCTATTCTTACTGTATAGTGCCGTGAATTCCTTCAAAAAGGCGGTAAATAAATCCTAATAAATAAATAAATAAAATATAAATTGGGAATATTTTTGGTATAAGGTCACCAGACCTACACAATCAGTTAGCCTATTTCAATCTCTATATTTCCTAGCTCATAGGGCACTACAGACCCCAGTTAGAAAACAGAGGGTGAACATTGCCAACACCAAACTTGGTTGACATTGCAATCAGAATGATGGAACTCTATGATCATCAATTGCTCATGTATTAACAATTTCTGGCAAGAGATATATTCAATTATCCAAACAATTTAAAAATCAACAACTTGATTTTGTTATTTATCATCATCCTACATTCAGTACATCCTTCTTTACAATGCACAACAGTCTTTGAATCTCTTCATAAAGGCGGTTGTATATTCCAATAAATAAAATAAAAAATAAATAAATATTAACTGCAATTGCAATTCTAGAGGCCCTTTTACTAAGCCGCGTAAGCGCCTACGCGTGCCCAACGTACGCCAAAATGGACTTACCGCCTGACTACAGCATGGCTTTTGCAGTAATTTCATTTTTGGCACACCTCATACGCACGTCTGAAAAATATTTTTTATTTTTTGGCACACGTAATGAATGCGTGCCAAGTGGCATTCGACGCGTGTAGGTCATTACCGCCTGGATTCTTTACTACTAGGTCAATGGCTGGCGGTAAGTACTCGGACTCAAAATGGACACGCGGCAATTTTGATTTTGCCGCACATCCCTTTTCGGCAAAAAAAGGCCTTTTTACAGGTGCCCAAAAAATGGATCGGCACGCACCCAAAACCCATGCCTACACTACCGCAAGCCATTTTTCAGCGTGCCTTTGTAAAAGGACCCCCAAATGTCCTTGATTGTTGGAAGAATGCCATTACTCTGAATGATATATTTTGGTGGCATACAATAGAAATCTTTTACAAAGGCTTGCTAGCAGTTTTAGTGTACGCTAATGATTTGCATGCACTAAATGCTAGGGACGCACATTGAAATATATGGGCATCTCCAACATTTAGCGTGTGCTTATTTTTAGTGCATGCTAAAAACACTAGCGCCTTTAGGGACTGTCTCTTTGTGTCAGGTGTTCAGCGCTGCGTGCGTCTGGTAGCGCTATACAAATGCTAATAATAATAATAATAAATATGAGCTTAAGGCCACAGGGAAAAAAAACAATAGATACCATAAAACCTCTAGAAACCTATTTTCACAAATTTAACGTAATATTTCATCAGTGGGTTACATGACTATTTTTCTGCTAATAATATATTGTTTATGTTCACTGTAATTCTTCTCTTATTGCAACATTTCGTTTTGTTTATATATTATACTATATACAGTCACCTTTAGTTATACTTTGTTTGTTACAAAACATTCATTAAAATGTTTGAGCTTAAAAAAAATAAAGGAAAATTAAATCAAGTCCAAATTCTTAATTTCTTTAGTCTAGTTCTTTAACAAACCAACTATCCTGCCAGCAGCTGGAATCTTTGCTTCAACAAAGCCCAAAGCCTGGGATTTGGGATCAAAAGAGATGAGAAAGAGGAAGAAGAGCTGATAAAGGGGTTGGGAAAGAGCAGGGCTTGATTTCTGGAGCAATGCCTGGAATGCAGTTCTGCCACTTCTCTTTAGACTCAGCCTACAGGGAAGACAAAGGGAGGCAAAGCATGGAGTAGAGCAGAGAACAATCACTCTGCTCCCTAATCCAGCCCATCTGAGCAGGACAGAGCAACAGGAGAAAACTACCTTTTCACTTCCTTTTTGTCTACATTAACATTTTACGCTATGAGAAAGAGGGTCAAGAGCTGAGGAAAGGGAAAAGGTACAGAAGCTAGCAAAAAAAAAAAAAAGGAGAGGTGCAGGCAGATGGTCTTGGAGAGGGAACATAGCCTGTGAGGGAGATGAACTGAGAGGGGGCTCAGATCGGGAGAAGGGGAGGATATCAGAAAGAGGGAACACAGGCACAAAACTACTACTACTTAACATTTCTAAAGCACTACTAGGGTTACGCAGCGCTGTACAATTTAACATGGAAGGACAGTCCCTGCTCAAGGAGCTTACAATCTAAAAGACAGGTGTACAATCTAAAGACAATCCAAACAATCTAAAGACAAGTGTAGAGTCCATCTGATAGGGCATACTATATTTCACGAAAGGTTAGGTGCCGAAAGCAGCATTGAAGAGGTGAGTTTTAAGCAGAGATTTGAAGATGGGTAGGGAGGGGGCTTGGCGTAGGGGTTGAGGAAGATTGTTCCAAGCATAGGGTGAGACAAGGCAGAATGAGCGGAGCCTGGAGTTGGCAGTGGTGGAGAAGGGAACTGAAAGGAGGGATTTGTCCTGTGAGTGGAGGTTACGGGCGGGAACATAGGGGGAGATGAGGGTAGAGAGGTAGTGAGGAGCCGCAGACCGGGTGCATTTGTAGGTAAGGAGGAGAATCTTGAATTGTATGCGGTATCTGATCAGAAGCCAATTAAGTGATTTGAGGAGAGGGGTGATATGAGTATATCGGTTCTGGCGGAATATAAGACGTGCGGCAGCATTCTGAACGGATTGAAGGGGGGATAGATGGCTAAGTGGGAGGCCGGTGAGGAGTAAGTGGCAGTAGTCAAGGAAGAGAGCAGCTGTGAGAGGGCCAGGGCCAGATTAATGCCTATGTTGGGCCCTAGGCAAACATACATCTGTTGTCCCTCATTCAGTTTTTAACTCCTCCTCCCCTCCAAGTGATATCCATTTCTAGCCTTTCCCTCTCTTCCCCCCCCCCCCCCCCCCCCCCATCTCTTGCTAAACTGCCCTCCTCCAGATCACCTTGCTTGAAGTGGCTTGGAGAAAACTGCAGGAGAATAGGAAAAAAGGCACAGGGATGGTCAGATCATTAAAGTCTTGACACAGTGCTTACTCTTATTTGAAAGTGAAGGCGATAGGGAAATAGGAAAACCTGCAGCAGCTGTACAAAAGCATCATAAACCCTTATGCTTACAAGCTATGCAACTGATCAGCCATCATCTAATTATTGCTAATACAATAATCCATTTTCATTATTTCATTATATTTCATGTTGTTCCTTCTGTGCTACCTAATTTACATCAATCTAATTTTTTTCTGTGATGATAATAACTCAGGCCTTCCCAAACCTGCCCTGGGAAACCCCATCCATTCAGGTTTTCAGGATATCATCAATGAATAAGTATGCTGGGTATCTACATCTGACTGGATGTGAGGTAACTCAGAATTAGGGTTGCAAACTAGGTCCGGATTTGTCTTACAGAGTTGATCCAGTCCTGGGTTGACCCCATTGCATACAGGGACTTGTAGTTCTGATCTCCCCATTGCATTCCCTAAGAAGAATGACTGCAAGTCCCTGTATGCAATGGGGTACACCCAGCACTGGATCAATCCTGTCAGGCAAATGTGAATCCAGTTGGAGGGGCATTTTCAAAAGAAACGTCTAAGTTGGAATTTGGACGTCTTTGTAAAACATCCAGATTCGGAGGCGGAGTAAAGGGCTTTTTCGAAAAAAGATGGACGTCCATCTTTGTGTTCAAAAATACCATGGACGCCCTTGGATTTGGACATCCTTGGATTTGGACGTCTTTGATTTTCGCCCATTTTCAAATCCAAAAGCATCCAAGTCTAAAACGTCCAAATTCAAACCATTTGGACATGGGAGGAGCTAGCATTTGTAGTACACTGGTCCCCCTGATATGCTAGGACTGCAGTTGGGCACCCTAGGTGGCACTGCAGTGGACTTCATAAAATTCTCCCAGGTACACAGCTCCCTTACCTTGTGTGTTGAGCCCCCCAAATCCCACTACCCCCAACTGTACACCAGTATCATAGCCCTTACGGGTAAAGGGGGGCACCTATATGTGGGTACAGAGGGTTTGTAGTGGGTTTTGGAGGGCTTGCTGTTTCCTCCACAAATGTAACAGGTGGGGGGGGGGGGATGGGCCTGGGTCCACCTGTCTGAAGTGCACTGCACCTGCTACAAAACTACTCCAGGGACCTGCATGCGCTGTCATGGACCTGAGTATGACATCTGAGGCTGGCAAGTAATATTTTTAATCATGTTTTTTGAGGGTGGGAGGGGGTTATTGACCACTGGAGGAGTAAGGGGAGGTCATCTCTGATTCCCTCCAGTGGTCATTTGGTCATTTCGGGCACCTTTTTGTGCCTTATTCGTAATAAAAACAGGTTCAGTAAAAACATCTAAGTTTTAGTCATAGACATATTTGCTTTTTTCCATTATGGCTCAAAGACGTCCAAGGTCCCGCCTTGAACACGCCTCTGATATGCCTCCTTGAGATTTGGATGTCCTTGCGACAGGCATCTGACAAAGACGTCCAAAATCGGGTTTTGATTATACCGATTTGGATGTCTCTGTGAAAAGGAGGTCCAAGTGCCGATTTATGTCACTTTTTGGTCGTCCATGTCTTTCGAAAATTAGCCTGTTGGTGACCTAACCAGGATAGATTTAGGAAGACCTGAAATAACTGCTGTATGTAGTTGATAGCCCCTCCCCCTTCCAAAAAATAGCTATCTTTATTTAAAAACATATTTTTATTTCACAAGGCACTTGGAAACAGTGCTGCACTTACTACCACATAGCACAGGCGTGTGCAAATGTTTGGGTGCAAATTCTGTGTCAATTGACCATCCCAGAAACAGGACAGTCATTTCTGGAGCACAGAGACAAAAACTTTGGCAAGGTAGTACCCTTGTTTCACAATATCATAACTAAACTATGTTAGCCACATTAAGCCTGCAAATAGGTGGGAAAATGTGGGATACAAATGTAATAAATAAATAAATAAATAAATGATAGGGCCCATTGTAACTAGAAATGTTCCGTTTATTAAATCGAGCCTTGCGTTAGAGCACAGGAGGCATAGATTTCCCCAAGGAATGCAGGGGCCGAATCCCTCTCCTCATGGGTTCTGAATGGCAATAAGGGAGGGGAGGCTCCTGAGTGGCTCCACCCCCCTGAATGCTGCAGGTTCAGAAATGATAGGAAAGGTCTAATGCTTGGCTCTAAAACGAATCTAAGGTATACCGTGATCATATCTTTAGATGAAAATAAATTTCCTCCAGACCTTCCTTCTAAAATTTGGGGGGTAGAAATCGACATTCTATTGACTGTGCATTTTTATCTACAATCAATTATCAAATATTCCTTTATTATACTGAGAAAACTGAAAACTATCAGAAAATATTTCAAACCAGAGGTCTTTAGGATTGCAATCTTACTTTAGCCATCTGTTCAAAATCATGTATTAATCATTTACAGCTAGTTGAAAATTCAGTTATTAGATTGATCTTTGGTATATCTAAATTTGAGTCACTTCAGCCTTTCTATTCCAAACTTCACTGGTTACCCTTAGCTGTGAGAATACAGTTTAAATTAGGTGTTACTATTTTTAAAATCCTAACAAGCAACACTTCTGCTTACGTGTTAGATCTAGTGACCTTATTACAGCGGTCTACTGAAAGAAAGAAAACTTGAAATCTATTTCAGCTTAAATTTCCAATGTTCAGGAGGTTAAAATCCGTTAGACAATTCTCTTCCATCAGTTAGCTAATTTGTGGAATCAATTTCCTTTTTTTTAAGATCAAGTACTCATTGTTTTAAGTTTAGAAAGAATCTGAAAACTTTTCTGCATTTTATAGTTGTGTTCAAGGGTTCAAAATTGACCTATTTTGAAGGAATTACCTCCTGAAGCAACGGGATTAAGCACCTCGAAATGGTGTCCAGCATCGGGTAGACCTTGCTCAATTAATTACCACAGAAGTTAAGTGATTCTTAAAAAAAAAAAATTTTTTTGAATTACAAAAAAATTAATATTTGAGTTAAAATATTCAGAGGGGTATTTTTTAAGTCGATGATTGATAGATTGAGGTGCACAGAATCAAGAGCACTCATCAAGTTCTGAGGCTTCTTTCCTCCATTTAATATAAACTTTGAGAGTTTCAAGGTGATATCAATTGAACCATACTACACTTGTGTGGTGAAGATATATTAGAATTTTTGTGATTATTTACTTCACCCATCTGGTTGATACTAGTATTCTATAACTATGCATGCAACGTTTTGGAACACCCAAACACACTCGTGACCAAACCCCTTTTAAGTTACACCCTAGTAGAATTAGGCACCCTGCCTTGTAGAACAGCACACAGCCAGATGCACAGGCAAATTTTAATGTGTGCTGATTAAGGTCAATAATTGATTCTTGGCACCCAGTTATTAGTGGTTAAAAGCTCATTAACCAATTAATTCATGCGCATATCTCAGCAGCGTGCCCAAATTTGGATGCCATATGTAGAATTGGGGGGTATGTGCTTCCACATTAGCTGCAATAAGGTACCAAGCGTTAATTTGAATGTTAACATATGACGTGCAATCAGTGGCGACCCTTACCATTAGGCGGTGGCCTCAGGCAGTACTCTTTTGGAGCGGTATCCACTCCCACATCCACCACGCTCTGGCATCTACCCCCGTCCTTCCTTCCCCTGAATTTACCTTCTTTTCTGGCTTTCCAAAAATCAGGGTAACGGCGATTTCCATATGCTGCCCTGCCACCAACCCCTTCTCTCTTATGGCCCGCCCCTCTAATGTACTTCCTGTTTCCTCAGAGGCAGGGCGGGCCGCAGTAGAGAGAAGGGGCAACAGGGCAGCGTATGGGAACCGCAGCCGCCCCGACTTTTGTAAAACCAGAAAAGAAGGTAAATTTGGGGAACAAAGGAAGGGGTGAGATGTCAGACTGGGGTGGGGGGGAGCAGCCCCTCGCCTCAGGAAGCAAACTGTATTGGGCCACTCCTGCCTGCAATAGAAAATACTGGAATGCCCCCAATAAGTGTCACATTAAATTTGCAGGTACTGTGTAGTAAAATCCTATATTAAGCTGTGGTTTAGTAAAAGGACCCCTTTGTCTTGTATGGCTATTTTATAACAAAAAAACTCATCTATGGAGAACTGCATGCTTAACTCATCCTGGGCTAGTCAGTAAATAGCGCCCAAACTCGGGTGCCAGGAAAAAATCAGAACTCAGCGTTATTCTATAAAGAGCGCTCTGGGATGAACGCCCTTTATAGAAAAACACATAGTGCTGATTCCCACGACTAAAATAAGGCGCCAGGACTTGCACCTGCTGAAACAGGTGTAAATCTTGGAGTGCAAGTTGGGCATGAATCAGTGGCGTATCCATTCAAGGTGCATATGTTGTGTGTGCACCCTCTGTCATCCTTCCCTTCTACCTCCTGCCATATCTCTCCCTTCTCTTCCCGGCCCTGCAAAGCAATTCCATTCTTCCCCCATGCCCCCTGTGCCTTAAAATCACCTGTAGTCTTCGCCTGGGCAGCTCCAGTGGCAGCAACACTCATAGGCTGAGGCCTGCACTGGAGCTTTCTCTCTGAAACATCTCGCCCCTTATGATGCAACTTCCTGTTTTCTGAAGGGTGAGATGGTTCAGAGAAAAATCCCTGGTGCAGGCACCCTATGAATATCGCTGCCACTGGTGCTGCTTGGGCAAAGACTGGAGGTGATAATTAGATTGTAAGCTCTGTCGAGCAGGGGCTGTCTCTTCATGTTCAAGTGTACAGCGCTGCGTACGTCTAGTAGCGCTATAGAAATGATAAGTAGTAGTAGTAGTATTTTAAGATATGGTAGGGGGAGCAGTGGGAGGGAGAAGGGAGGGAGATGCAGCATGAGACACATCCCATGTTCAAAATTCCTGGCTACGCCACTGGTGCACATCCCAGTTCTCTAACACTGCATGTATCTTTTGGAATGCCTATGCCCCTCCCATGGCCATGCCCCTTTTGGGTTGAATGCAAGAGAATTTAGGTGCAGTGCTTTATCGAATCACACATAGGCACTTGCACGTGCAAATCCTAATTGGTGCCAATTAATATCAATAATTGAATGTGTGAAGCAAGTTGAAAAAAAATTAACTAAAATCAGAGGGGGAAAAGCTACATTTCTGATAGACAAAAGCTGAAAATTGTTTCATATGCACATCCCTAGACTGAGACTGTTGTGTCGGCAATGATCCCAGGACTGAGCCCTGCCTGCTGCACCACAGCAACACCTACTGGTCATATACAGTGTACACATGGGCTCCAGCTTCCAAAAGGAAAAGCCTAGTTTGTAGCCCTTTGTGAAGGAAAATATTAAAAATTGCTTTTCAGTCTTGCTTTAATCGATAATACATTTTTAAAATCCCCTGTCTTTGACCAAAAGTGACTTTCCTGGTATATCTCAAAGAACAGGCTGGAATGTAAGGCACATCTGAAGAAAAAATGTATGAGATAAGGCACACTCAAAACAATGTATAAGATAAAGCACATCTTAAGAACAATATATGAGATAAGGCACATCTCAAGAACAGGTTGGAATGCCTCTGAAGCCAGCTTGTGCAGGAGGGAGATGGGGTATGCGTGAGGTTTGGGAAATAAGCCACCTGGCCAGTGGTTTGTTTACCTGAACTGAGCGCATATTACTGAAACCTCATGTACATTCCTGGATAAGTTTTAGCTTAATAAAAAGGGGGCTTTTAGCAGCAGAGTCTTGGGGATTATTCTGTGGATGGACGCATCGTGCAGAAAAGACTTGTTCCTGGTCATATGGAGACTTTGGGCTTTCGCTGCAACGGGCCCACCAGCTGATGAGATAAGGGCCTGAAATTCCTGATCAGTGATGTTGTATAAATATATAGGCTATAGAAATATATAGGCTATAGCAAAGTATAAATATAAAGTATAAGTATAAATATATAGGCTATAGAAAAGTAAAATTTAAAAAAAAAAAATATATATATATATATATATTTTTTTTTTTTTTTAATTTTACTTTTCTATAGTCTTCCTTTAGTAATGTACTCGATTAGTGTGTTTATTTCTTAACCATTGTGATGCAGTAACAATAATGACTTATACATTCTCCATTTAAAGTACTAATAAAGAGTTTCATTTACCCAATACGAATCCAAAAGAATCTGTAGTATTTTATTTGTGAGCAGTCTGTGGTGATCAAGTGAGCAGGTTGCAATACCAAAGCAATACACCCTTCACTAGGAAACTAGAAGTAAAAAGAAATCATGTAAACAACTCTGAGTTACCTTTGAGACCTCTAAGATCCTCTCAAGGATCATCACTATCAGTTCCCTCATCAAAAGAAATTGTACAATGTGATACCCACCAGCGACCCCTCTCAGGAGTAGCTCCCATGCTCTGGAATTTACTCCCAGAAGAGCTACGTATAACTCAAGACAATTTGTACTTCAGAAAGAAGGTGAAAGCCTGGCTCTTCTCCCAAGTCTTTATTACATAGGGTGACTGACTATACACCCATTTTACACCTGGACTAACTTGCTACACACACCATAACTTAGATCAGTTCCTTATAGCTTGTTTAACTGAACACATGGAGTGGAGGAGTGGCCTAGTGGTTAGGGTGGTGGACTTTGGTCCTGAGGAACTGAGTTCAATTCCCACTTCAGGCACAGGCAGCTCCTTGTGACTCTGGGCAAATCACTTAACCCTCCATTGCCCCAGGTACAAATAAGTACCTGTATACAATATGTAAGCCACATTGAGCCTGCCATGAGTGGGAAAGCGTGGGGTACAAATGTAACAAAAACAAAGAACTTTGTTTGAGTTTGGCCACCCATCTATTTGTCCCAACTGACTCTATACCATCCATCTTGTCCTCATCTGTATATCTGCACTTGGCTACTTGGTGAGCTGTATTGTAGAAAAGCATTAGTATATAGCTATCTTATTTGAATGTTCTAATGTATACGTATTTGATGTTTCGTTAATATTATGCTGACATTGTATTATATCTCTGTTGTTTGAATTTCAGTGCTGTCAAATGTATATACTTTTGATCCTGTTTCATGGTAGTCCTATTATTAGGTTTCAATTTGATGTTTTCAGGTTTACCTCATTTATTGTATTTATGTTTATATTTGTTTTACTATTGTTAAAACAGTGTGTGTTAAGCCTGTAAAATGTACTGGGTATTTTCCTGCATTAATTATGTCTTGAAGTGTATTTCTCTTATTTGGCTAGCAGGTGGTGTTTCTTTGCTGGAAAGCTGTTACAAGGAAATGAGGGCTCTTTTACTAAGGCGCCTAGGCAAGTACACACGTCCAACACGCATCAAATTGGCACTTCCGCCCAGCTACCCTGTGCCCCAGGCGGTAATTCCATTTTTGGCGTGTGCCCAAAACATGCAGTAGAAAATATTTTCTATTTTCTACCAGGGGGTCCTTACCCAATGGTAATCAGCAGTTGGCGCATGCTGCACGCTTACCGCCCGGTTAGCATGCGAGACCTTACCTCTAAGTCAATGGGTGGCATTAAGGTCTCAGGCTAAAAATGGACACGCACTGGTTTTCATTTTGCCGCACGTCCATTTTCCGGCACATTAAAAAAATCCCCTTTTTTCCAGGCGCACTCAGGAAATGGACCAGCATGCATCCAAAACACGTGCCTACACCAGTGCAGGCCACTTTTGGGTGCGCCTTAGTAAAAGGGCCCCTGAATGTTCTTACTGTAGTTTTAGCACACAGATAGGAAGAAGTAGTATACTTTTAAAACTTGTTCTGGGCTCTGATTGGCCCAGGAGCTCATTTTCATTTGAAGTGTATTGGCTTTTGTCCAGTCTTAGCTAGGGAGAAAAGAGAGACAGATCTCTTTGCTGAGGCTCGGTGAATTATATATCCTGATCTTCCCAGGTACTTTATAATTGATTCATATTTCAGTTACCTGTTATTGTGTGCTGATTGCACATTTTCAAGCAATAGCTTATTGCCTCTGCCTGTCTGTACTGATAAAGAATCCTGGTAGTTTGTGTGTTGAGTCTGTGAGTGCTTTCTGGAAACTGTGAGACCACTGGGAGTGTGGCCTCAAATCACTGGGGATAATTTGTGAGCGGGAGACTCGCCCTAAGGCAGGTGGGACCCAGTCAGTGGGAGGAGGGTGTTAGTGTTAAGCACAGGCGGCAGGTGCAAGCGGATCTGAGCTGTGCTGGGGATAGACCCTCTAAGTAGCAGAAGGGTAACCCCAGGCGGGTGGCTAGGCATTTTGTGACATATGCTTTTAACAAACTTGTAAGTTTTATGTTAAACAGTACCTGCTGTACACTGCCTTCGGTGAATCTCTTCATAAAGGCAGTTAATAAATCCCAATAAATAAATGAGGCTCATGGTGTTGTATGCCAATAGAGACTGATTTCAACTGAGCTAGAAATTCAAATGAACAGCAACAAACTGCCAGGCCAAAAATAAAAGCCAAAGTGAAAATTTGAGATTAATTTAGAATTAATTTGTCCACACACTGCTGTCTTCAGGATTCTTTATTGTTTTACCCGTTTGATTTCTGCTTATTGTGCATAAACTGGAAATGGCATTCAGATATGCGAACCCATAGGCGGTCTGTGGTCCAATTGTTTGGGGAGGCTAAAGGAGGCGGGGTTAGGGGTGGGGCCAGGGGCGGAACTTACCTCCATAATTGTCTGACAACACACAGAAAAAAAAATAAATAAAAATAGTCACAATTAATACCTTTTATTAAATTTAGATATTTGATATGTATCATATGTCAAAGAATAAAGTGGTTGCTCAAAGCATATACTAACCACAATCACTCAACTGCAAAACACTATGCACAACTTTGTGCAAAAACACACTCTGAACCTTACTGTACCATAAATATTACACCGGGCAGACCCTAATACACCAATATACCACCCATACGGAAAATGCAGACCGTCAACAGTATGAGAGAAGAAATCCGCTGAAACACGGAGAACTCAAACGCCCCACGGGAAAAACAAGTGGGTAAAAAAAGTGGGAGAGCGACCAAGGATACCAGAAACTGGAAGATGTTCGTTAATAAACAACTTTATTAATAATTTGAAGACTCTTCAAATTATTAATAAAGTTGTTTATTAACGCACATCTTCCAGTTTTTGGTATCCTTGGTCGCTCACCGACCGTCAACAGTATGAAAGAAAGGATCATAATATCATAATTCTCATGTAGAGCCACAAAACACCCTTTTAGAGTGGATAGTGTTCACAATGAGCTCCTTTTATTAACGACCATATGTAGATCCTTCAAGAAGTAGTGTGTCATGATTTAGGCTCTACACCCTTTCTGATGTTTTGGTGCCACCTCAGTAAGGCCAACACACAATGATTATAACTCTCCATTGCAAAACACTATACACAAACTTGTGCAAAAACACACTCATAACCTTATCAAACCATAACAGCACTAATTCCAAGGACAGGACGAGCTACAACCTTATGCGTTGAAAGCCAGCACTGTAATTACACCGGGCTCTAAAACACCAGTACACACCTAGTGAAACAAAAATCAAAACAAAGAGGGCTGCAAATACTACACACTAGCAGAATACTGCATCTTTATCACACATGAAAAACACATGATACAACAGATATGAAGGCAAAATACTGAACTGGAAAGTTACCTCAAGAAGTCAGACTCAGCATGCAGCAATACTAGAAATATTGAAACTTACATGATGCAAAATATCACAGATACACATTTCCAAAAGCTGACATATTCAAAACAGGTAGAGAAGTGAGCAGAACAGAATAAAGAAGGCCAGAAACAACACGTGAGCAAAGACTAGGGCAATTATCACACGGGACAGGCGGAAATGTCCAAGGATGACGAGCCCTGCTGCTCCCTGCCACACCCCGGAATCACGAAGACCGACAACGGGGGGGGGGGGGGGCCATCCAACTGCCAAGCTTGAGATCCAGAAACTTTCAATTTCGAAAGATACCAAAACCCGTAACCAACACCACGAGAACAAGTTTTCCTGCCAAATAGTACCTCTCTACTTTTCCGGGAAGTTTTTGCGTATTTTCAGGCAAACCCCCCCCCCCCCCCCCCGCACATGATTGTAATAACAATATTTTAAAAAATAAGCATTTGAAACTATAAGAAAAAAATAACAGTCGGAGATCACAGCACGCGAAGCCTAGACATCCATAGTCTTGGCTTGCACCGCTCCCGCACATAACACACAGTAGTGGGGCAGAAATCTAGATAGATTGTTTAGCTCGAAGAGGTCTTTCAGTTCGCTCATTTTCTTCCTCCATTTATTCACCTGTTTAGATTTGGCCTGCGCTGCAGTGGGACCCTTCTTCCTCAGAACGGTCACCGTATCCCAATCACTCTCTGCCATCCTATCTTAGCTTCTACTACTGCACTGAACCCCGAAGAGCTGATTCTGCATAGGCGCGCCTTCCGATTCAGTCGCTGGGAGAGGAAATGACGTCAGGGAGGGGGAGAGACTGGGAAAGTCGGCAGCTGGTTGATGTGACCCTGCGGCTCTCTTCTGTTTTGCTGGTACTTCTAAACCGGCAGCAGTGGCAGAGTTAGCAATGGAATGGGAGGAAGGTAGAAGTCATGGTTGGGGCTGGGGAGGCTTAGCCTCCCCAAGCCTCTTATACCGGGCGCCTATGTGCGACCCTATGACATTACAATGAGAGGTGAGGAAGGAGAGGACAGGTTGAACAAACTTGTGGATAAAGGTGAGCTGGTAGATATTGTGTATCTGGATTTTCAAAAGGCATTTGACAAAGAACCTCATGAAAGACTCCAAAGGAAACTGGAGAGTCATGGGATAGGAGGCAGTATTCTATGGTGGATTAAAAACTGGTTAAAAAAAGAAAACAGAGAGTAGGGTTAAATGGTCAGTATTCTCAAAGGAGAAGGGTAGTTAGTGGGGTTAAGCAGGGTCTGTGCTGGGGAGGCTGCTTTTTAACATATTTATAAATGACCTAAAGATGGGAGTAACTAGTGATGTGATTAAATTTGCTGACAACACAAAGTTATTCAAAGTTGTTAAATCGCAAGAGGATTGTGAAAAATTACAAGAGGACCTTATGAGACTGGGAGACTGGGCATCTAAATGGCAAATGACACTTAATGTGAGGAACTGCAAAGTGATGCATGTGGGAAAGAGGAACCCAAATTACAGCTACGTAATGCAAGGTTCCATATTAGGAGTCACCGACAGGAAAAGGGATCTAGGAGTCATCGTTCATGATACGTTGAAACCCTCTGCTCAGTGTGTGGCGGCAGCGGCTAAGAAAGCAAATAGAATGTGAGGTATTATTATTAGAAAAAGAATGTAAAACAAAAATGAGGACGTTATAATGCCTTTGTATCGCTCCATTGTGGTCAATTCTGGTCAATGCATCTCAAAAAAGATGTGCAATTAGAAAAGGTACAGAGAAGGGCAACAAAAATGATAAAGAAGATGGGATGACTTCCCTATGAGGAAAGGCTTATGTAGCTAGGGCTCTTCAGCTTGGAGAAAACATGGCTGAGGGGAGGTATGACAGAGGTCTATAAAATGAGTGAAGTGGAATGGGTAGACATGAATCGATTGTTTTCTCTTTCCAAGAATACTAGGACTAGGAGGCACGCAATGAATCTACAAAGTACTAAATTTAAAACAAATTGGAGAAAAAGTTTCTTCGCTCAATATGTAATTAAACTCTGGAATTCGTTGTCAGAGAATGTAGTAAAAGCAGTTAGCTTAGCGGGGTTTAAAAAAGGTTTAGATGGCTTCCTAAAGGAAAAGTCCATAGACCATTATTAAAATGGACTTGGAGAAAATCCACTACTTATTTCTAGGATAAGCAGCATAAAAGGGCAGTTCTCAAACAGGTCAGTTTGGCCTGGAAAATGACTTTGAAGATTGTTCTTCATAATGTGCCATGCAGAAACCTGCTGACAACACTCCTACCAGCATACAATTTTCTTTTAGTAGTGCAACATCTGGTACTTTTGCAATTGGATTATTTTTACAGCTTTTGGAAGTCCATTCCATAGTTGTGCGCTTACGTAGGAGAAGCAGGATGCATATATTGTTTTGTATTTAAGACCTTTGCAGTTTGGGTAGTGTAAGTTTAAATATGATCGTGAAGATCCGATTCTGTTTCTGGTTGGTAGATCTATGAGGTCTGTCATGTATCCTGGGACTACGCCATAGATAATTTTGTGGACAAAGGTGCAGATTTTGAAGATGATCCGTTCTTTGATTGGGAGCCAGTGCAGTTTTTCTCGGAGGGGTTTAGCACTTTCGAAGAATATAAGATTCTGACTTTGATACACAACGTATATATGGTAAAGTTCCATAATATTTTGTGGATTCTTTACTCATGTGTGAACCACAATGAGAATTATGCTCTACGATGAAGAAACAACTGCAAATTTATGTTTGCTATTTGTCTGAAACAAAAATTGTGCATTTTCTGTAGCTGGAGTTTGTGTGTGGAACTGTCTTCCAGGCTATTTAAGATTTTGTGCAGATTTTCAGAAATTAAAAAAATTGTTGAAGACTTTTTATTTTGAGAAAGTATATATGAATAGGGATTGATTTGCCTCAACAACTCTTTCTACAAGTCTACAAGTTAATGATGTATTGGCAGTTTGACATTTTATAATTTCTTTATTGTTGGTGGTCTTTTTATATTTTGTATGTTTTTGCTGTTACTCGTTTTGATTTAAAGGATATACATATTTTTGAAATAAATAAAATCTTCATGTGAAGTGTGGGTAATGATCATACATTCCTGCAGCCAGTACCTTTTGTTCTAAATGTAATAATTTATTTTTAAAATGTATATTCTGCCTACAACTAAGCGGATTACAAGAGCAAATATTTAATCCAATTTAAACATGGCAGCGAACAGGGTAGCTGGTCAGGAACAAGGCAGAGTCTCATAGCACCTCTGGAACAAGGCAGCACCTCAGGAACAGCAACAAGGTAAGTTAGAAGTTTGGCAGAAACAAGGCAGAGCCTCAGGAACAGGAACAAGGCAGCGCCTCAGCGTCCTAGGAACAAGGCAGGTTAGAAGTTTGGCAGGAACAAGGCAGCGCCTCAGCATCTCAGGAACAAGACACAATGACACCAGAGCTCCAATTCGGGGAGATTAAATGCCCCGCCGAGATGACGTCAGTCGTAGAGTGATATGCGTGACTCGCTGGGTCTGGAGAGACGTTGGAGGCATGCCTACATGGAGCCATAGCATCCGCAAGTGGTGTCCGTGACAATGTGAGCATTTACACCAGCCATTATAAGTACATAAGTACATAAGTAGTGCCATACTGGGAAAGACCAAAGGTCCATCTAGCCCAGCATCCTGTCACCGACAGTGGCCAATCCAGGTCAAGGGCACCTGGCACGCTCCCCAAACGTAAAAACATTCCAGACAAGTTATACCTAAAAATGAGGAATTTTTCCAGTCCATTTAATAGCGGTCTATGGACTTGTCCTTTAGGAATCTATCTAACCCCTTTTTAAACTCCGTCAAGCTAACCGCCCGTACCACGTTCTCCGGCAATGAATTCCAGAGTCTAATTACACGTTGGGTGAAGAAAAATTTTCTCCGATTCGTTTTAAATTTACCACACTGTAGCTTCAACTCATGCCCTCTAGTCCTAGTATTTTGGATAGCGTGAACAGTCGCTTCACATCCACCCGATCCATTCCACTCATTATTTTATACACTTCTATCATATCTCCCCTCAGCCGTCTCTTCTCCAAGCTGAAAAGCCCTAGCCTTCTCAGCCTCTCTTCATAGGAAAGTCGTCCCATCCCCACTATCATTTTCGTCGCCCTTCGCTGTACCTTTTCCAATTCTACTATATCTTTTTTGAGATACGGAGACCAGTACTGAACACAATACTCCAGGTGCGGTCGCACCATGGAGCGATACAACGGCATTATAACATCCGCACACCTGGACTCCATACCCTTCTTAATAACACCCAACATTCTATTCGCTTTCCTAGCCGCAGCAGCACACTGAGCAGAAGGTTTCAGCGTATCATCGACGACGACACCCAGATCCCTTTCTTGATCCGTAACTCCTAATGCGGAACCTTGCAAGACGTAGCTATAATTCGGGTTCCTCTTACCCACATGCATCACTTTGCACTTGTCAACATTGAACTTCATCTGCCACTTGCACGCCCATTCTCCCAGTCTCGCAAGGTCCTCCTGTAATCGTTCACATTCCTCCTGCGACTTGACGACCCTGAATAATTTTGTGTCATCGGCGAATTTAATTACCTCACTAGTTATTCCCATCTCTAGGTCATTTATAAATACATTAAAAAGCAACGGACCCAGCACAGACCCCTGCGGGACCCCACTAACTACCCTCCTCCACTGAGAATACTGGCCACGCAATCCTACTCTCTGCTTCCTATCTTTCAACCAGTTCTTAATCCATAATAATACCCTACCTCCGATTCCATGACTCTGCAATTTCTTCAGGAGTCTTTCGTGCGGCACTTTGTCAAACGCCTTCTGAAAATCCAGATATACAATATCAACCGGCTCCCCATTGTCCACATGTTTGCTTACCCCCTCAAAAAAATGCATTAGATTGGTGAGGCAAGACTTCCCTTCACTAAATCCGTGCTGACTTTGTCTCATCAGTCCATGTTTTTGTATATGCTCTGCAATTTTATTCTTAATAATAGCCTCCACCATCTTGCCCGGCACCGACGTCAGACTCACCGGTCTATAATTTCCCGGATCTCCTCTGGAACCTTTCTTAAAAATCGGAGTAACATTGGCTACCCTCCAGTCTTCCGGTATTACACTCGATTTTAGGGACAGATTGCATATTTCTAACAGTAGCTCCGCAAGTTCATTTTTTAGTTCTATTAATACTCTGGGATGAATACCATCAGGTCCCGGTGATTTACTACTCTTCAGCTTGCTGAACTGACCCATTACATCCTCCAAGGTTACAGAGAATTTGTTTAGTTTCTCCGACTCCCCCGCTTCAAATATTCTTTCCGGCACCGGTGTCCCCCCCAAATCCTCCTCGGTGAAGACCGAAGCAAAGAATTCATTTAATTTCTCCGCTACGGCTTTGTCCTCCTTGATCGCCCCTTTAACACCATTTTCGTCCAGCGGCCCAACCGACTCTTTGGCCGGTTTCCTGCTTTTAATGTATCTAAAAAAGTTTTTACTATGTATTTTTGCTTCCAACGCTAATTTCTTCTCAAAGTCCTTTTTTGCCCTCCTTATCTCCCATGGCACGTATTCATATGAGAACTGCCCAAAGGATTTGAATTTGAATATCTAGTTATCAAAGACACTTGTGGTTGGTTCATCATCTCTTCCTTCCCCTTCCTACTACTTTGTCCCGCCCTCCATTCTAGTTATTCCCTCCCTCCTCCCCCCCCCCCCCCCAATTTGTTGGTTTCCCTCAGACCTTTGTCTCTTTGTTTGACTGCTTGATTTCTTTCCTGTCAAGTTACTGTAGTTCCTTTCCTCTTTTTAAGTGTATATTTTTAGATTTGTAAACCGCCCAGATCTGCTAGTCAGCTACGGCAGTACAGAAAATAAACATAAACATGAATATTTCCTGTTTGAAAATACATGAGGACATTCTTGTACTGAAAATGTCTAAAATGAACAGCATTTTCCAAAATAAAACATGAACATTAAAAAGCAGGCACAAAAATGTCTGTCTGGCATCATTTGTATAAAAATGGCCACACAGATGTCCCTGCAGACCATGGGGCAGCCTAGCGGTCAGTGCAGTGGATGTTAAACAATGGGACCCAGGTTCAAATCCCACCTTAATTCCTTTATATTTATTTATTTCAGAACATTTATACCCCGCTTTATTCCACTTAAAGCAGCCTCAAAGCGGCTTACAATGAACTGTGAAATCAAGTACAATGACAGTTAAGAGGGCAGAAGAATCAGAGGGAGAAGGGAAGGGAACGGAAAATGCACTGAAAGGCCGTGGCCAGATCAGAGGGGGATACAAGTTCAATGAAAACAGAAATTGATTAGATAAAAAGAAACAAAAAGGAAAGGTGAGAAAGTCCAAAATGGGCCATAAATATGATGGTAGGAAGGAGTTCAGATGATATTTGGAGGCCGAGGTGCAGGTTGAACCCCCCTTCGCTGCCTGTAGAGAACACAGTGGATTGGACAGCGGCAACAGGATGAGATGAGAGCGACCTAGCAGTCTAATGCGAAGAAGCAGGCTGCAGAAGAAGTTGAAAGCTGCTCCCCAAGCAACCGCTCCAGTTCCTCAGACGAAGGATGCAGCTGCCAGGCGACGCAGAGCCCTGGGAAACTTTCATAATTGAGGCTACATGCACAAGAATGGCAGTGAAAACACCCTCTGGCTTTAAATCTTTTTCTGGTGCCTCTTTAAACTCAGTGCTGGATATGCGAGTAAATTGGACCCCTTGGCTCTGCACTGCTGCCACGCTATGGGTCTGTTCTGGAATCATGCAGCCCGCCTCCTGTACCATCACCCTGCGCTCCACTTCCGCTGACAGGATCACGGCTCCACGGCCGCCAGGGCACCTCCTGCAACATGGACAACCGCAACTCAGGAATCCTGTGCTGACAACATCCACTGCCCGACTCCACCACCAACATCTCTCCCATGCTCGAGAACGCTGTGGAAACGACTCACGGTGCTGCGGGCCTGATCTCCAACCCTCCCGGCATCGGCCACCGTCAGGGACGCTCAGTGACGCAGGTAACCGGCCGATGTTATTGTGAGCCCTCCAGGAACATATAAAAATCTATTGTATCCAAAGATACACCACTACAACAGCCATCTTGCTTGCAGGTGTCATAAATTCAAGTACAGTTCCAGGAGGGCTCACATATTTGTAGAGAAATAAAAGAGTTAAACTGGAAAATACACCTGGATCCTGTTGTTCAAAGCCCAATGGACTGACCGCTAGGCTACTCCTTACACTTGCTTGCTGCTCTTTTAGGAATGACCATAATACCTGAAGCTATCATACAGCCTGGTATCTGCTGTTACTTTCACTTCTTAAGGGGCTGGGGGAGACGGTCAGTGGCCACTGGGAGATTAAGGAGTCATGCCTTCATCCCTCCAGTGGTCAGCTGCTTAATCAGGACACCCTTTTTGTACCCTGGATGTGACTGAAACAGGTCTAGATAAAAACATCCTTCTTTTTTGCTTTGGATGTTTCTTCCCATTCCATTATCATTGAAAGACATCCCCTTGCCTTTCACAAATCATGATTTGGATGTTTTTGGCGGATATTTTTTTTTTTGGGGGGGGGGGCATTTTGAGACGTCCATCTGCTTTGAAAATGAGCGCCACTGTGAGTTAGCTTACTAATTGTGTCTGCTGGGATTTGCGGTCAGTTAAGAGAACCCACAATTGCTCCTTGAAAATAAATGGGCTAAATTAAACACTGCCACTTTTAATTAGGTGAACTACTTGATATACAGTATTCCCCAAGCAGCAATTTTGGTTTGTCTAGACTGACACAAACCTCAGCCAAGGGAATCAATATGCTTCCATCAACTGTATGTTTACTCTTGCCTTTGATAGGCTAAAAACAGCTAATATAGAAGACTTGTTTTTATTTAAAGTTATCATGAATGAACAGTAGAAGAGAAAGCTTATTGGATAGTTGGGCACAATGAGCATTATTACTTAATTGGAGGCCACACTGATGTTAAGATTCCAAGGGACCCATAAGATCGTGTTGGGGACACAGTAGAGTTCATTACTGGATTGGGGAGTGTACTCTGGTATATCAGGGTTTGGGGAGCACAGTGGGACATGCATATGGATTGGTGGACTGGAGAAAGTAAGGGATGCATTCATGGACTGCATGATTTGGAGTTAGTAGATGGATGTGAGCTGAATGGGGCATGGATTAGTGGCATGTGGTGTTTGGGGTCATAGTAGCCTGGGGGGGGGGGGTAGACTAGGAGGTGAGTTAGTGAATGGGTGAGTTTAGGAGGTAAAGGGTAGGAGGTTAGATTAGGTCCTGGATATAAGAGGAGGGGACCTAAAGTGTCAAAATGTCTAACCTGCAAGGACCTCTTCCCTCTCTTTTCCAGAATTGCCTTCAGGCAGGAAATGGTATTCCTACCCTCTCCTGGTTCCAGGGCAGGCATTTCCACAGCTGTACCCTAATGTGATATTTATTTATTTATTTATTTAAGTTGTATTATGCCAATCCTAAAGTACTTGGTGGACTCCAACAAACATTGACATCTAAACTGACATAGGAGTGGCCTAGTGGTTAGGGTGCTGGACTTTGGTCCTGAGGTACTGAGTTCAATTCCCGGCACAGGCAGCTCCTTGTGACTCTGGGCAAGTCACTTAACCCTCCATTGCCTGCCGCATTGAGCCTGCCATGAGTGGGGAAGCGCAGGGTACAAATGTAACAAAAATAAATAAATAAAATGATGATCCACAAACTTTAAAAACCACATATACAATATTAAAAGCAGATTATCAAGATGGAAATGCTTGAACAAACAAGAATGATTTAAGACTCTTGAAATTTCAATAAATCCTTCTCCAGCCAAATATTGGAAGGCAATGAATTCCTTAATTTTGGGATCAGCTATGAACAAAGCATGACTCTGAGTAGATTTATCAGCCACTTTAAGAGAAGGCACATCTGGCAGTTCCTCTTTCTGAGAAATACTCTTTCTGTACCACGGTTGTGTCAATGGGCACATAAATTGTAAAACAAACAAACCACATATAACCTTAAACAACAAGGACAGAGGTTTAAATTTAGCTCACCAGGCGTGTTTTACTGAGGTACGCTCACGTTTTCAGCGTGTGCTAAAATTGTGAGCGCGCTAAACGTTGGAGACACCAATGCATTCCTATGGGCATCTCTAATGTTTAGCGTGCCCACAATTTTAGCACACGCTAAAAACATGAGTGCGCCTTAGTAAAAGACGCCCCAACTGATTAGGAGCCAGTATACTTCTGATAATACAATGTAAATATGTTCTTGTGCTTTGACACCCATCAGAAGGCTGTCAGTCATATTGGACTAGATTCTATATATGGTGTCGAAAAAATAGCACTGTGCTTAAAGTTAGGCACTGTATATAGAATAGTGCTTAACGCCATGAACCGTGACTACATTTAGGTGCGACCATTTACACCAATGAAAACCTGCTGTAAATCCTCACATGAAAATTACATATGGATCCCCAAATTCTATAATTGCAGGAACGCGCCCCGACTCACCCATGCTCCTCCCATGGCTATGCCCCTTTTTTTGGTCCATGCACTAGAATTTACACACACCACTTTACAGAATACGCCTACAAAGATGCGTGCGTGAATTCTAATTATCGCCAATTAGTGCCGCTAATGGCTTGTTCTTACCCAATTATTGGCACTGATTTGATCGTTATTCAATTAAGTGGCACATGCTAATTTACGCACGCAAATCAAAAGCGTCATATATACAATACGAGGGATTCTGTTCTAGCTGTAAGGTCATTACTGAGGACAATAGGAGGCCAATATATACGGAATTACAGTTGTCAAAGACTTCACTAATTGTTGCACAACTTTGCATAATTGTATACAGATAAGCATGTTATTAATGATTATAAGTATAAAACTCGCTCTTTATCACATGCTCAACACGTGGTTTGAAGGTCAGAATGGCACCAAGAAAGTAAGTAAAAGAGGAAAAAAAGTAACTGTAAAGGTAAGGAAAGAGGTTAGCCTTTATAAACTACAAGAGATCGCAGAAAGAGGAAGACAATATATGGAAAAGCTAAGAGAAGCTGGTAGTGAGGAAAGCAAAGATGAAAATGGAAGAAAAAATAGCCAATAAGTTAAAATGGCAGGGGGGGGGGGGGGGAGAAGACTTTTTAAAACATATGTTAGTGATAGAAGGGAGTGCAAAAGTGGCATTGTGAGACTCAAAAGTGAAGAGGAAGAATTGTAGAAGCAGATAAAGATGAGGCAGAATTGCTTAACAAATATTTCTGTTCTGTGTTCACAGATGAAGGGCCAGGAGCAGGACCACAAAAGACAAACAGGAATGGAGGTGTGGTAGTCCCTGAACAATTTTCAGAGGACTGTGTTCTTGAGGAGATGGCTAAACTAAAGGTGGACACAGCGACTGGGCCAGATGGCATACATGAAGGAACTTAGGGAAGTTCTAGCAGCTCTGCTGGCTGAGCTTTTCAATGCTTCTCTAGAGTCGGGAGTGATCCCAGAGGACTGGAAAAGGGTGGATGTGGTCTCTCTTAACAAAAGCCGAAGTGAGGAAGAGATTGGGAACTACAGGTTGATAAATCTGACTTCTGTGATAAGTAACTTAATGGAAATGCTTTTAAAACAGAGAATGAAATTTCTGAAATCCAATGAATTACAGGACCTAAAGGCATGTCTTGTCAGAAAAATCAGATTAATTTCTTTGACTGGGTGGCCAGAGAGTTGGATCGAGGGACAGTGCTAGATCTAGTGTATTTAGATTTTAGCAAAGCCTTTGACACGGTTCCACATAGACAACTAATAAATTAACTTCAGTGCTCTCGGTATGGGCCATAAAGTGATAGACTGGGCTAAGACCTGATTGAGTGGAAGCCAACAAAGGGTAGTGATAAATGGAGCTCATTCTGAGGAAAGGGATGCTATCAGTTGTCTGATAAGGTTTGCCTCTTTGTGGATAATACCAAAATCTGCAATCGAGTACGCACCCCTGATGGTGTGGATAACATGAAGAAGGGCCTAATGAATCTTGAAGAATGGTTTCAGAATTTGGCAGCTAAGATTTAATTCTAAAAAAAATGCAGGATCATGCATTTGGGCTGCAAAAACCCAAGGAAACATTACAGTTTAGCATTTGGGCTGCAAAACTGCAAGAAAACAATAGAGTTTAAGGGGTGAAGAACTTTTGTACACAAAAGAGGAGCGGGACTTGGATGTGTGATGATCTTAAGGTAGCCAAACAGGTAGAAAAGGCAGCAGTGAAAGCTAGAAGTGTGCTTGGGTGCATAGGAAGGGGAATGGCCAGTAGGAAAAGGGAGGTGATGATGCCCCTGTATAAAGACTCTTGTGAGATCTCATTTAAAATATTGCATACAATTTTGGAGACCACACAATGTTTTGATTTCTTGTGTCAGAACTGTTGGGCTATTTTTGGGCACGAATTGGACTGGCATATTTTTGCCATCTGGCAACTCTGCAAAAACGGGGGGAGGAGGAAAACAGGGCAGGCATTGGGTGGCAAAATTGCTGCAGGAAAGCTTCTGCTGGCAGGCTTGGGGACCCCCACCAGTCAAACCAGCAGACCTCGGGGGGGGGGGGGCAAGCACCCAAAGTCCGCTGTAGCTATGCGAGAGCATTCTAAAACGTTCTATCCCATCATATAGAAGGCAATTTTTCACCCACGTCACTCTTCCTATTACTGCTTGCTCCATAGAACGCTCTATTTAGAAATAAAAATGACTTTCCCTCCACCCCATCCCCCGAGTAATTCGTCCCTAGCCCATGAAAGCGGCATTCATGCATTTTTTAAATTTTCGTTTATTTTTTTGTTTTAAATAAATGTGATTTCTTATGACAGTGAAGCCGCCAGGTCTCTTTCTGACCAGTGATTAATTTAAAAGCTTCATTTTATATGTTTGAGTCTCTTAATCCCTCTACAGCCGAATAAATCGGCACAGCTATTTGTTATTGCTGTTATGTCTTTCAATTGGTTTTTAATTATAAACCCTTTTTTGTATATTTTTAGCAGACAAAAAGCTTACTCTACACATTTAGGATTTTTCAAATTCTAGTGGGGAGGGGGGGGGGGGTGACTGCAGAACACACTACTAGCCCTCCTCCCTCAGCGCCACCTGCAATGGATTAAACCTTCTCAGCAGGAAGAGCAGTGATGGAAAACTAGCTCTCTCCCTCACCCCATGCAGTCAAGCGATCTGCCGAGTCCCCTCCTCAATTCAATTTTGTAAACTTCTCTCCCCGTCCTCAGCTCGCTCTAGCTGAGCTAAAAATAGGCACCCGGTGGGGAGGGTGGAGGCTGGATAATAGATTTCTCCACTGAGACAGAATCATACAAGGGAAGGGGTAGGAGGAAAGAAGGAACAAAGGAATGCGGAGGGGGGGGCAGGAGGCGCGTCCTGGGAGAGCAGCAGGGATAGAGATGGGCTCTTTGCAGGTGCTGGGGAGAGGGGGGAAGAGGGCAAAGCGCCAAGCTCGCTCATTGGCCGCCGCCCGCCGCCTCCTGGCCACCGGCGCTACTTTCGCAGAATGGAAGAAAGAATGAGCGGACATGGACCATTCATGATTCGGGTGACGTCAACTAGACGGGGCGTGCCTGGCAGATATCGAGTCCCGCCCATACCTTATAAATACGTCTCCGCGGATTATTCTAGTTCGTACAGTTTTAGATGAAGGTGAATGGGTTGGGTAGTAGCTTTGTCCTGTTTGTGGTTATTTTAACGTGATCCTGCATTGGCTCCCCCCCCCCCCCCCCCAGCTGCTCTTTACTACTACTATTTTTTTTTTGGTTTGTTTCTTGTGTCCCTTTAACGCGTGCATTTATCAGCTTTCCAGGACTTCATGTCTGTAATCTACCCCATTCACTGGTGAGTACCTCTTTCGTCTGGCTGCTGCCCGTTTTCATTATGGGAAGAGTTGGATCGCAATTGCTATCTTTCCTTTATGCTTTGTGGTGAGCCTTGGTCGCAGGGTACGAGAAAGCGACGGGGGAAGTGAGCTTGAACCAAGCGCTTGTACTGTGTGGAAGGTGAAAGAGATGGCTTTCGGCGGCTGGAACCCTCCCTGCAAATAAGACCTCATCTAAAGTGCAGATCGGCTTTCCTATATCTAGAAATTTTGTTCCAGACTGTATGGCAATGAAAAGTTGAAGAATGCATTGTCTCGTTTTCCTGCAGGACGAAGAGGCTGTATATACGTGCATGTCTGACTGCGCACACATTTCTTAAGCTTGGCAAAGTTTGTATTTTCTGTGACATGATCTATGTGAGCAGCTACTACTTATGCCCGCCGCCTTGAAATTTTTTTTTCTTTGTCGGAGAGTGCTTTTTCCTTATTCGTTATTTACTTTTATGTCTAATCGCTTGGGGTGCATAGAGGTTAGTTGCCTCAGCTCTTTGGCTTACACTTTCGCTCTAGTTCTGGACTGCACAGTGGTGATCGGATTGGAGCTTGTTTCTCGTTTTTCTTGTGCTAAAATGAAGCTCTTGTAGGGGTGAGAAACGTACAAGATAGCTGTTTAAGCGCACAGATCACGGGGCGAGGTTGTCTCAAGATTCTATGACCCTGGATTGCAGAAAGGCAAATAGCGTCGAAAAATTGGTTACAATGGATTTGCTATTATATCAAGGTGCAAAGCGCGAATTTATCTTCGGAAATGGTTATTAGCGGAACGAAAAAAAAAACTGGGAAACGAGTCTGACGTGAAAGTTCATGTGAGTCACCCTGGATTTCCATCTTCCTCTTTAGATCACATAAGACTGCAAGTCTATATATCCTCCGCCCTCCCTCATTGTACCCTCAGTCCGTTGCTTACTAGACAAGGTATTAGGTCTAAAGCAATAACTCACTTTGAATAGCTGTCTCCAAATTGGAAAATTCATGTAGTCAGTGTGGATCTAGGGCTGCTGGTCAGACTTGACGTGGAAAGACGTGCTTTCACTCTTAAATATTGGTAAGAAGTAACAGATCTAGTCAACGTGTTTGATTTTTTTTTTCCAGTTTTAGATTAGAATGGGTTTTAATGTGGAAGATCAGCTTTCTTTTAAACTCGGACAGGCCTAATGAAGTGTTAATTTCCCGGCCAGGCAGCCCTAACGAGTTTACAGGGATCGTGGCATTCTAGTCCAATGATACTGCAAAGAAGCTGAAGCCACAGAAGGGTCGATTTTTGGCAAGAAGGCGATCAGGTTCTAATCTCGACAAGTCGCAGCACCAGTCTCCACACTGTCTGCAGGTGTATCTTCTCTGGATGGGTAGCCTTTTGTCAGTTGTAGTAAATAGTAGGGGTCTACTGTGGCCGGTAGGGGGCGACAGATCTCGTCGCTTGAAGTCCAACCTCCCCCTTCCCCCTCCAAAGTATTGGTCTTTTTTTTTTTTTTTAATGTTGTAAGGATGTTTGTCAAACCTTTAGTGATGGGGGGGGGGGGGGGGGTGTAGAACTCGAGCCAACGGGGAGGTTTGTTAGATTGAGATCTTATATTTTGCTCTCCGGATAATACCTCGAGTTACTAGTGCACTTTAGTTTTTCTTCTTTACTTGAAGGGGTTATCGATTGTAGGAAGCTCTATTTCATAAATAAAGGTAGGGGGCCTGCTGTGGACTAGATCTGCCTCCCTATTCTTTTCATCCTTCCCCAAAACTCTCAATCCCATTAGACCAACTCAGATGTTGACCAAAGTGGCTGGAATCCTGGGTTTTAAAACAGAGCTGCTATCTTGTCTTGGAAGAATTACTTGGAATGCTTTTCTGAATGTGGATATATACAGTAATGTCCTGGATCTGGAGAGTATCGCAGGCATATCTGACATGTCTTAGTATGGAGAAGTAGCTTTATATATATATATATATATGTCTTTAGTAGGCTTACAATCTTAAGTTTATATCTGGGGTGTTGAAGTTGCATGACTTGCCCAGGACTTTCAAGGACCTTCAGTGAGAATTGAACCCAGTTTCCTGGCTTCAGTCCACAGCACTAACCGTTAAGCTACTCCTGAGGCTTCAGGACTCTTAAGGTACCAGAGCTTGCTACATTACTGGGTGTGATCTGTGGCTTTCTGGTTGGTTCAAACAGTGGCAGGCTATTCTGCATTGTTACATTTTGAATAGAAGTCTTTAACTTCATGGGATATCTGAGCAGCTTTGTGTGATGAACTCTGTTGGGTGCTATTGGGTTTGGGTTTTTTTTTTTTTTTTTTTACATTTGCCAAATCTACTTTTAAATCTTGTCTTAGCAATTCCATAAGCTGAAGGATTTCTTTTTATCTACAGCTCTGCTTACCTGAGATCAGCTGAAATGACTGAGGTGATGAGCTCTCCAGCCATGGATGAGATGGGGCTGAGCCCCCGGAAGGATACTGTTACCTATCAAGTGAGCAGCACGTTTAATATGTTATCCTTGCCAGAGGCATTCCTTGAAAGCAAAAACAAACACTTCTGTTCCTTCTTTGCCTTTCCTTACCATAACTGTATCGATTTCTTTTTATATTGCATGTTAGCACTAGTAAAGTGATTTTTGTTTATAAATCTACTTATTCAGCCTAATCCTTGGGGCACCTAGTCAGATTTTCAGGATACTCTGTGAATATGCATGAGTGACTTTTGCATACAATGGAGTTGGTACTTGCAAATTTCTCATGCATATTCATTGTGAGTATCCTGGAAATCTGACTGGCTAGGTGTGCCCTGAGGACTGAACAGCCAGTCTCCATCTACAATGTTTTAAACATGCAGGGACTAAGAGCAGGCAGTATTGTATACTGTTTTCATGTGATGTGAGAGAAGCAGACTTGGTGGTGGTTGCACTTACGACATTGGTTTCTGTTTTCCAGTCCTCCATTTGAATAGTAAATTGTGTGTGCAAGGCCAAGTGTCAAGGAATGCAAAGAGATCACATTGCAGATAGGCCACCAGTGTTACAGCTTTTAAGGATCAATACTGGTCTCTGGAAAGTAGGTGAAAGGTCCTGTAAGGTCTAAATCTCTGCCACCATGACTTACATTGGCAGCAACACATGCAGTTGAAGGTTTACCTTGTACCAGTGCCCACCTTTTCAGAAGCCAGTACAGATTCCCTACAGATAGTACGCTGCACTAAAGAGCAACATCTGGATTTGGTACATAAGGGCCCTGAATGCATAAGACCTGATAGGCTTGCATGTTCTTAGTACATAACAGCATTCAAATGGGTGACGTACTTTCATTGTGCTAATAATTAACAGGTATAAACATATATTAAAGTAGCCTTCCAGAACATGTTTGAATTCTTAATTTTATCTTGTACATATAATGCCAACTGACTCGTATTTATTTTATTTGTTACATTTGTATCCCACATTTTCCCACCTATTTGCAGGTTCAGTGTGGCTTACATAGTACCGGAGAGGCGTGCGCCGACTTCTGTATGAACAAATACAAAAGTAATGTTGTGGTCAAATAAGGTTCATATGGAACAGACACATTAGGGGAATCGTAGAGCAGAAGCGTTGTTACGCCATTACGTGCGTGGTTTCATTGTATTGCAGAGTTCAGGCATTTAAGTTGGTTCGGTAGGGTATGTCTTTTTAACCAGGTTAGTTTTTAGTGATTTCCGGACGTTTAGGTGGTTGTACGTTTTCACGGCTTTTGGTAATGCGTTCCACAGTTGTGTGCTAAAGTAGGAAAAACTGGATGCATAAGTTGATTTGTATTTAAGTCCTTTGCAGCTTGGGTAGTGGAGATTTAGGTATGATCGTGTTGATCCGGATGTGTTTCTGGTTGGTAGGTCTATGAGGTCTGTTATGTATCCCGGGGCTTCGCCGTAGATAATTTTGTGAACCATGGTGTAGATTTTGAAAGCAATACGTTCTTTGGGAGCCAGTGCAGTTTTTCATGTAGGGGTTTTGTGCTTTCAAGTCGCGTTTTTCCAAATATAAGCCTGGCTGCCGTGTTTTTTTTTTTTTTTTAATTTGCATGAAGTTTTATTAACAGGTTAAATATACAATAAAAGGAAAAAAGAGTAAAGCACCAAGCCACTTAAAATCGTTCGGCATTCACCTTAACTGTTTGGTACATAACAATAACAATCCTTGTTAACCTTGCACTTGAGAACAAAAGACACTCCAAAATTTATGTAACATTTTTATAATTAACCAAACCCCCCCCCCCCACTACAACTCCTCCCCCCACTATCCCGGTTAGGTCCCCACCTCCCCTAACAATGCTTGGTCTCCCCTATGCCTCACTGACTCATTGTGTTACTGGTAAAAGGGACCCATATTGAGTGCCACCTTTGCTGTTAATTACAACATTCCGCTAAGAGCCTTTCCATTTCGCAAACATGCCTCAGTTTACTAAGCCATCTCGCTATTGGAGGGGTCAAGGGCTTCTTCCAAAAAGTTGCCACAACCACTCTAGCTGCACTTATAGCATGTCTCAGCAAGGTCTGTTGAGCCTGCGAAAAGCCTGCCACCTTTGCAGAGAAAAGAAAAAGGGTTGGGCTCCATGGGACCTCACATCCCAGCCACTTCTGCAGCCTGCTGTGTACTGATTTCCAATAGGCCCGTATTTTCCTACAGGTCCACCAGACATGCCCCATCGTGCCCTTAACCCCACAGCCCCTCCAGCACAAACCTGACAATGCGGGGTATATGCGCTGAAGGCGCTCGGGCGTCAAGTACCAACGGAACATCACCTTCACCACATTCTCCCTAAAAGGTACATGTGGAGACACCTTCGCCGTAGCTCTCTCCAGCCTCTCCCACTCCGCCTCTTCCATAGTTATACCTAATTCCTTCTGCCAGCTCCTCCTATGAAGAGTGTAGCTAGGCTTCCGTAGGTTGATAATACTATATAAACGTGATATTAGGCCGCTAGTCATGGCGGACCCCTCACAAATTTCCTCCAAATTGGTTTTTTCCCTGGTTACCACCTCTAACAGCTCGTGTTTTAAGAAAGTGTGACAATTGGCGATAAGCAAAATCATCGCCCTTCAACTTTGGGAAAGTCCCCACCACAGCATTGAAAGGTAATAGAGCATCTCCTTCAAACATTTGACCCCACATTTTTAAGCCTTCCTCGTGCCACCGCGTAAAAACCCCCATCTCTGTCCCAGGATAAAATAGTGAGTTAAAGGTTATAGGAGATAGGCGTGACAGCACACACTTCCTATTAGGAAACAGACTATCCCAATAATGCAGAGTGACATGGATAGAGGGGCATAACTCTTCCCCAAGTGATTGGGGAGCCACATCACTGCTCCCAGAGGTCTCTGACCTATAGAGTATTGCTAAAAATGCACCCATTGTCAGGATATTCCTGAAACCATTCAGTGGTTGCACGTGCTTGAGCTGCTCTGTAATACCAACTCAAGTTGGGGACCCCCCAGACCTCCCCTCCTCCTAGCCTGGTACAGATACGAACGCGACAAGCGCAGGAGTTTCCCCGCCCAAATAAATCGAACAATATGGTCCTGAAGGGCCGAAAGGTATTTTCTGGGCATCTTAAGCGGAGAACCTGGAACAGATAGAGCAACCGAGGCAAAACATTCATTTTGACAACAGCTATTCTGCCGAACCATGAAAGCCCCAGGTCACCCCACCCATCCAGATCTGCCGAGAGAGCCTGTGCTAGCCCCTTGTAGTTTGCTGTCAGATTTACACCCAGGTAACTAATCTGCCTAGGTGCCCATCTGAAGGTAAAGGAGGATTTTAGTAACTGTACCAGCTCATCAGGGAGAGATATATTCAAGGCCTCAGACTTTGTCATATTCACCTTAAAGCCAGACACTTCCGAGTGCTTGCTAATCGCCTCCAACAAACAAGGGAATGTAACCTGAGGACGAGTAACAAACAGGAGCACATCGTCTGCAAAGAGTGCCATTTGTGTTCTCTCCCCGCTATTGTAACTCCAGTGATGTTCAGGTCTGCCCATACTGTGGAGGCAAAAGGCTCCACTGCCATGGTGAATAGCAAAGGGGATAATGGGCAGCCCTGGCGGGTTCCTCTATACAAGTTAAACATAGCCGAGTTTGCCCCGTTAACTCTCACGCATGCTTTGGGTGAATCATAAAAAGATTGGATCCAACTACGAAACTGAGGACCTATCCCAAATGCCTCTAACACTTTATACATATATGGCCACTGGACCCTGTCAAAGGCCTTTTCAGCGTCTAGGCTAAGGAAATACATTGGCCTCTTCACCCTCCCAGCCAGATGCATTAGATCAACTACCCTCCGAGTGTTATCCATAGCCTTTCTATATGGCACAAAGCCTACTTGATCAGGATGAATAATCGCCGGAAGCAACGGCGCCAATCGATTAGACAACACTTTAGCTAATATTTTTACATCAGCATTCAAAACTGAGATTGGGCGATAAGAGCCGCACTCCGTGTGGTCCTTGTCTGGCTTGGGTATAATGGCAATCCATGCTTCTAGCATGGTAGGGGGCAATACCTCACCCTTCCCAATCTGATTAAACAGGTCTGCCAGCAGGGGTGCCAGCTCCAAAGCAAATTTCTTCCTAAAATTCATTAGGAAAGCCATCCAACCCCAGGGATTTGCTAGACGGCAGATGCTGGATGGCCTTTTGTATCTCCAACGGAGCGACCGACTTATCCAGGTCTGCCCATTGCTGGAATGTCAGGGAGGAGAGGTCACTCTCTGCCAAGTACTCAGCAATAGACTCCAGGGAAGGATTTCCCTCCTGTGCATACAAGGCTTGGTAATATTCCCCAAACCTCCTACGTATGTTCTCAGATGTGGTGAGTATGCTACCCGTGCTGTCCCTCACCCGGGTTATCGTACAATCTATTTTTTGCCTGCGTAGTTTCATAGCAAGCCTGCGTCCTGCTTTGTTGGTAAACTCATAGGTGCTACTTTTGGCTGCCGTATTTTGAGCGGTCTGAAGTTTCTTTAAGATTTTTTTTGCATCCTGCATAAATTTCATTACAGTAATCTACGTGGCTTAGTACCATTGATTGTATCAAGTTGTGAAATATTTCTCTCGGGAAGAATGGTTTCACACGTTTTGAGTTTCCACATTGAGTGGTATCGGTTTACCAACAAAACTTTCTGGAAGTGTTGCTAAATATGGGTTTAGTTATGGTGGTAGAGAAGCTGGTACTATATGGTGGTCATTCTGCGAGTGTCTTAGCAATTCTGAGATGATTAGACCATGAGCCCAGCAGATAAGAAGATGGTTCTGGGTTTTCCATGGCTGGGTCAGCCCATGGATTTTTCTCGGCAGGAATTGAAATTTAACTGGTGCAGCTCTACTTTAGTAGACTAGGTGATGCCAGCTTTGTACTATGGGATGGTCCAAAATGCAGTAATTTTCTTGGTCAATGTATTTCTACTTCGTGCTGGAAGTAATTCACTTTGAGACTGTATCCAAAGTAGTCTCAAGTTAGCCAGTACAGTGTGCCCTGCTAAATGCTGGGTTTTATTTTGTTTCTTATATTGGTCCAATAATTTTGCAGAATAGTGAAGAGTTCCCTTGCCTTTGGGGTTGTTTAAAGAATACTAGGATTAAACACTGTTGGGTCCCTTGTCACTTCTCTGGGATCTTGTCCTGGGGAAACAAATACATGCAGCTGCCTTCATAAACCATGCAGGCTGCTTGTGATCCTTAAACAGATGGTCATTGTACATGCTTCTGGTAATGGTGACTCCTGTTTAGATGACATGGCAGTTTATTTTGCAGGCCTTCATGTGATGTGCCTTACTGTGCAATTATCACACTTTTTGCATTGGAAGAAATTGGTGTGGATATTTAGCCAGTAACTGGCATTTTTGGCCATTTCTGGCTTTATGCTCAGATATTTGATGCCAGGCCAAGTCTAGGCACCAGCATTTATTGGGATTTTTTAACCGCCTTTATGAAGGGATTCACCCAAGGCAGTATACAGCAGGTACAGTTTAATATAAAACTTACAATTTTGTTAACAGCATAACTCTCTAGTAAAATAGCCAAGAATAAACAAATACAATAAGAGGTAAACTTGAGAACAGTAAATTGAAACCTAATATAACTACTATGAAACTATCAAAAATATACCAGATATAATAATAATAATGATACACCTTCTAACCATGCATTAGAATATTCAATTAACATAGATATGATGCTAGAGACTTTGTACAATATGGCTTACCATACAGCTGAAGAACCAAGCGCAGGTATATGATGTGGTACAGTCAGTTGGGATAATTTGGTGGTTAGCAAAACTCAAGGCAGTGCCATTGTATAGTTAAGCAAAAAATAAGAAACCTGATCTAGGTTAGTGTGAGTGTGTATCAAGCAAGTCCCAAGGTGCAGGATGAGTGTATAGTTGGCCACCCTACATATTAAAGGCTTGGGAGAAGAGCCTGGCTTTTACCTGCTTCCTGAAGTAGAGGAAGTCTTAAGTTATACGTAGCCCCTCTGGGAGTAAATTCCAGGGCATGGGGGCTACTCCTGAGAAGGCTTGCTGGCGGGTAGGCAGGTATCGCATCATACAACTCCTTTTGATGAAGGTACAGATAGTGATTATTCTAGAGGTCTTAAAGGTGTGTAAAGGGCTAACTTATTCTTTAAGTACTCTGGCCCATTTGTCTGAGGACCTTGAAAATCAAACAGTTCTCTTTTTATTAAATTTAGCCCTGTAAGGTACTGGTGGCCAGTGTAGTTTTTTGCAGGAAGGGTGCGATGTAATGCTTCTTGTAGCCATTAGTTGGAGCTGATAGACTTTTTGGTTTGGCCAGTATACAGGGCATTGCAGTAGTCTAGCTGTGATGTTAATCATGGTATGGACAACTGTGGTCAGACTCATCTTTTCAATATATGGAGAGAGATTTTGTAGTAGGTGATGGAGACAACTTTTGAAGGTTGTTTGAAATTGTATTTTTGAAGGTTGTTTGACATTGTGGTATCAGTGATGATTTTAGCAGTATCCCAAGATTTCTGACCTGTAGTTTTTTTTGTTTTTTTTTTTAGGGGAGAATTCATAGTACCCAAAAGGAATTTTGAAGTCTGGTATTTGTCCACTTGTTTGGTACCCAAAGAATTTTTTTTTATTTGGGTTCAGGCGAGAGGTAGATCTGGTTACATAAGTACATAAGTAGTGCCATACTGGGAAAGACCATAGGTCCATCTAGCCCAGCATCCTGTCACCGACAGTGGCCAATCCAGGTCAAGGGCACCTGGCACGCTCCCCAAACGTAAAAACATTCCAGACAAGTTATACCTAAAAATGCGGAATTTTTTCCAAGTCCATTTAATAGTGGTCTATGGACTTGTCCTTTAGGAATCTATCTAACCCCTTTTTAAACTCCGTCAAGCTAACCGCCCGTACCACGTTCTCCGCAATGAATTCCAGAGTCTAATTACACGTTGGGTGAGAAAAATTTTCTCCGATTCGTTTTAAATTTACCACACTGTAGCTTCAACTCATGCCCTCTAGTCCTAGTATTTTTGGATAGCGTGAACAGTCGCTTCACATCCACACCGATCCATTCCACTCATTATTTTATACACTTCTATCATATCTCCCCTCAGCCGTCTCTTCTCCAAGCTGAAAAGCCCTAGCCTTCTCAGCCTCTCTTCATAGGAAAGTCGTCCCATCCCCACTATCATTTTCGTCGCCCTTCGCTGTACCTTATTTCCAATTCTACTATATCTTTTTGAGATACGGAGACCAGTACTGAACACAATACTCCAGGTGCGGTCGCACCATGGAGCGATACAACGGCATTATAACATCCGCACACCTGGACTCCATACCCTTCCTAATAACACCCAACATTCTATTCGCTTTCCTAGCCGCAGCAGCACACTGAGCAGAAGGTTTCAGCGTATCATCGACGACGACACCCAGATCCCTTTCTTGATCCGTAACTCCTAACGCGGAACCTTGCAAGACGTAGCTATAATTCGGGTTCCTCTTACCCACATGCATCACTTTGCACTTGTCAACATTGAACTTCATCTGCCATTGGTTCAATGGGTACGAGTAGTTGCACATCAGTATAGATGTAGATATTAAATAAAATGAGATGTATGAATCCCTGTGGTGCCCCACAGTCCAGTGCCCAACACTGTTGCTGAACAGACCTGATTGTTGTCTATCTGACAAATAGGATTTGAAACAAGTAAATACCTGTGCCATTGATAACCTGTTTTTGCCAGTCTTGTAAGCATGTTATGATCCACAATGTCAAAGGCTGCTGAGAAATCAAGCAACGCTAGTATTGAGGCAGATCATCAAGAAGGGACACAAGAACTGTCTGTTCCATACCCAGGTCTGAAGCCAGATTGACATGGGTCTAGCCAATTACTTCAATTAGCCAGTCATTGAGTTTTTGCCAGGAATGGAATGTTAGACTGACCCAGTGAGCTCTTTTTCAGTAGGGGGCACACCACAGCTCTTTGAATATCTAGGCAGATGTGGCCAGTTAACTGCACAGTTAAATGTCCATATTCAGCACTTAACTTCATAAGTAAACCACATAAAGATAAGTCTGTTTTATGCAGTTAATTGCCAGATATTGGCACTGAATCACATAAGTGCCACTCTGCCCCAGAGCAACCCACCAAAATATTGGTTTTGGCTTAGGCACTAACTGGGCATAAACAGCAGCACTGTGGTTAAGTGTAGCTGAATAGCCCAGTTATCTCCAGAACACGTGATTTAAAAACGTCCAGGAGCAATTTCTGGCCATCTAAATTGCTTTTTTTTAAATATCAAACCCATAATATAGACCCTGTTAGCATGGCCAGAAAGGTAGGAGCTCATCTGTTTGTCTCCATGCTGCAAAAGGTGCAGTAAGACCAATCTAATTTAGCTTGCCAAGCTTACTGTCTGGTGCAATAGTTGGGTTCATTTGTGCCTAATAGTAGACCTTGGCTTCTTTTTTAAGGTATGTATGAATTACTAGCTGCATTTTTTTTTTTTTTTTACAGAAGTTGCTTCCACAGTGTTCTCTGCTTATATATGCAAAGACAAATGCGTTGGTATTTTCCAACAGGGAATAGTTTGCCCTTAAGGTGCCTAGTGGGGTTGAAGCAGCTGTAAGGTCTCATCCCAGGTTCCTTCAACCCTTGTCCTTGGGATAGTCATAATATGCATGAGATTGGTTTTACATGCACTGTTGGCATTACCTCCTACATATATTAGAAATGTAAAACTAGTTGAAAACCACTTCCACAGGATCTGAAGCCAAATGCATGTCAAGTTATCCTTGGTCTGTAGTGGCTACCTGTGATAGTACGTATGTAATAAACTCCCCTTTCTGGTTAATACTAGTGGCTTCTATTTCATTAATGATCAATAGTGTGCAGAGTCTATCCCACTGCATTCATGGACAAGGTCCTGTTTACTGCATTAGTTTGTACTGAGGTCTCACTTTCTCTCTGCTACAAGTGAGATTGATAGGTGACCATCTTTGAAGGACTGGTTCTGGTTCTATCTTGTCTCCCATGTAACAACTTGGATACTGCTATTGCCATAGAGTTATAAACAGTTCACAACCAAGATACCAGGACATACTCCTGAAAATTAGAGAATACAGTACAGCATTGATAATATAAAATGACAAGATTTTAGCTCAAAACATATTTCATAAATAGCAGTCTTGATTTTTTTTTTTCTAAAAATCTGATAGGAATAAAGCATATAGAACTGTTTCCAAATTTTAGAAGCCTAAGCTAGAATCTCATGTCTTCTCTTCCTACCTCTAACAGAGGGAAAGGTAAAAGGTGAATTAATAGCTTCTATTTCTAGAAAGCATAACAAATTGAAATTGGGACAGTACAGTAAGTATTCCAGGCAAGCACCATTTAAAACCTTAAACAAGAGACATGAAAACTGAAATAGAACCCTGGCTTGTATGGGGAGCCAGTGTAATCCTATATAATAAAAAGCACCTCCAACATTCGGAAGCTGACTCCGTGGCAGTGTAGGGTTCGTAAGTCTGTAGTTCAGCGTTTCATTGGCTCTCACTGTCACCGCCCTCACGTCGAGGAAACGGAACGCTGCATAGTTGCCAAGCAAACGCGACGTCACAGGAACGAAGAACCAATCAGACAGAACGGAACTTGGAGGAGGGAAGTGGAGAATCTCTAACAATCATATACAGGGAGGTACGAACATCAGTGGAGGGAAGACAAACATTTAATCACTTTGTCACTCTCACACACACACACAATCACTGTGTATCTCTCTTACACTGTCTGTAAAACACACTGTCACTCTGTCTCTCACATGGGCAACTGTATGTTGCATTCTCACGAGTAAGGAGTCTTCTGATGTGATTGTTAAACTGATTGAAGGGCCTGAACAAGGACAACTTTTACCGCAGTTTACACAAAATATTGTATATAAAGAAATCTTACACATGTAAACAGTTATATTCAGAATACAACCGTGGAAACATTAATGGCAGGAGCTCATAGTAACATAGTAGATGACGGCAGAAAGACCTGCACGGTTCATCCAGGTCTGCCCAACAAGACAACTCATGTGCTATTTTTGTGTATACCCTACTTTGATTTGTACCTCTGCTCTTCAGGGCACAGACCGTATAAGTCTGCCCTGCCTCCCAACCACCGGCTTTGACCGTATAAGTCTGTGCCCAGCACTATCCCTGCCTCCCACCACTGGCTCTGGCACAGACCGTATAAGTCTGCCCAGCACTATCCCCCGCCTTTCGATCTCGACTAAGCTCCTGAGGATTGCTAGCGCCTGTTTCGTTGTGTTAAGAAATGGGCCTATTTTTACTAGTCTTATATAATACCCTGAGACACTATCATGTTTACAGCAAAGATCAAGTGAACAACAGTGCTACCTAAATAAGATTAAAATAATCCAACTTGGTCAGAGCCTGGACCAATAATCTAAATTAATCAGTTTCAAAGAATTTCCTAACACACCTATTTTTTTTAATAAAAAGAATGAACTAACCAGGACACTACGGGGTCAAGAGATAGTTTGATCTACATAGACTCCTAAGATCTTACTTTAAAAAAAATGTACTTAACCTGATCAATAATATGGTCGGATAAAGGATCAGGTTTTCAGTAGCAAAAATTTCATCATTTCATCATTTTAAGCTTTTTACCATCCAGGACCTGATAAAAGCTAAGTATTTATCCACTATTGTGGTCACCTGATTCAGAGTTTGAGAAGCTGAAATCACAGTAATAGCCACATAAACCCATTCTATACAAAACATTTTGATAGAGAGAAAGGTGATCCTTGAGGCACTTCACACTGTTTGTCGGGTATCAGAAAAAATATTCTTCTGTTTCGCTAAGATCTGGAAGAGAAAATTCATGAACCACTGGTTACAATATTCTCAGTGGTCCAGTAAATCAAATGCACTTGAGAGATCGAATTGCATATAAGGACCCTATGGTTTATCTCTATATAATTGGTCAATGTGCCTCCCTGGATGGCTGCTGGCTGGGTTCCTAGCAACATGCAAATGAGCTGATGTTAGCTCGCCTCCAGCGTTTTCCCTCTGTGTCCCACCCTCACGGAAAGACGAAATGTCAGAGGAGGGCGGGATACTGAGAGGGAAGGCTGGAGGTGATGCAAGCCGAGCCTGTAGCTGCTGCGACCTGAGGTAACATGAACGGCTTAAAGGCAGGGCGGCAGGAAGGACAAGAGGGCTGCTGTGGGAGACAACAGTGGGCAGGTGAGGACTGGGGTTCAACTCCACCTTGGGTGCTTAAAACAGAGGTAGGTGGGGGCTGGGGCGCCTCGCTGGACATGGATTGGAGGGGAGGGGAATCGTTGGACATCAATGGGCTGGAAGGGAGACTTGCTCAACTTGGAGAGGAGGGCAGGGGACAGAGGAGAAATCGCTTGGACGAGTCACTGGCCATGGATGGGAGGGGAGGGCAGAGGAGAATTGCTGGACATGGAGGGGTGGGCAGAGAATTGCTGGACATGGAGGGGAGGACAGAGGAGAATTGCTGGACATGGAGGGGAGGGCAGGGGAGAGGAGAAATTGCTTAGACGAGAGCCTTCCTAGGGCCTGATTCATTTTTCACGAAATGGGCTTTGTTGCTTGTTGCTCAGTAAGATGTAGTTCTATTCAGTACTGAACCCATGACTCTGTATTGTGCCCAGCTCAAAACAGACTGGGATGAATGTAAAATATTGTGCTCAAATATTCATTTAATTGAGCACAAACTATGCCTTCTGAGAGTTTAGTAAACATAGGTCTAGATGCTACTGGCCTATAATAAGAAGCAAGGTGACTTGATTCCTTAAGGTTTTTTTTTTTAGCAAGGGTGTAATTTTTTTAAATTGTCTGGAAATAGCCCTAATGCAATAAAGATCCAACTTAGTCCAGCAAAGTTGTAAACATAATTGGAGATGAAGACGTCAAGTAAGATGGACAACTATTTAATTGAAAAAGTTAGAATATTTTAAGTGAGTTAAAATTCCCTCCAGTCTGTAGGTAGAAATCAACCGAAATTCTATCTCCTAGGATTCTGTCTACATTACTAACAGCAGTGTCACACAGGTCAGTCTGATTAGAAAATATAACTTTTGCATTATGAATTTGGATTGGAAGAATTGGGCTAATTAGGAAGCAGTTGGGAGTATTTACTCATGGGAACCAACTGAATTTTGTATCAAACATCTGTACATATTTTGTTAGATCTTCTAGACTTAGTGCCGCCTTATAATTGAATAGCTGCTCTCCAAATTTACCTGTTGGGTTTTCCACTTTTTATCCACTTAGGCTTAATTGCCTACAGGTTTGCTTCAAGGTGGTAAAAGCTGCTCATCAGACCAATCATTTGTCAAATAATTTTAATCTTAACAGTTAGGGGCAATCTCATCTAAACTTTCATCACCAGGCATCTCGAATTATCCTCAAATACACAGGATCTCCATTAGACCACTCCTGACTAAATTTTCCTCAAGAGTATCTATCTATTTCCCCAGTGAAGATATGAACCTTAGCTTTTGCATTCCTTCCCACAAATTGGTCCCATTTAATTAAACTTAAGTATGAAATGATCAGACCAAATCACATTAGACCTAGAGGTATCAGAAACCTTAATAAAGGAACTTAAATTGTTAACACATGTATGCAAACAAATCTAAAGGGTGGCCTTTCTCATGTGTAACTTGAGAAGGGGAAACAATATAATTTTTAAACCATCAAGAAGGAAACACATTTTTAACCTTAGTATCAGCATTATCCTCTAAATGAAGATTTAATATCTCCTAAAATAAAATTATATGCTGAATGCAATGAATTCTGAAGACTAAAATCACAATATTCCTTAGCTTTCTGAAGACTAAAATGACAGCTGATATCCATTTCCCAGGTTTGAGAATAGAATTAAAAAAAAAGGGAAACAGTAATTGGCAAGCAAAGATTATTCAGAATTAAGTCTAAAACATTTACAACAAATATCTCAGGCAATGACCAACCTTTTTTTTTTTCTCTGAGAATTTTATATCCTGATAGACACCATTAATTATAGGGTCCTCAGGAACTGAACCAGGTGTTGGTTAAATATTCATATTGGTCTCTAATATGGGCTTTGTTACAAGCCAATCCTCCGTTATCATTAATTCATAGCAAATCAAAAAGGAACCCTCCTATCAAACATACACCCCCAACCCACCATAAATAAAATGCCTATATCCTCTGACAACCCAACTCTAGATTGTGGTTTTGCCATTTGGGATAATTGTAATTCAGTCAAAGAACTGCACTTGTGCCTGAAGATGTGCACAATGGGGCACAGCTTGACCCTTTATGCTACAGGAAGGTAGTTTTCCAAAGGACCATGGTAGTATTCTACTTACCCCAATTCCAAAGGACCTGAAGAAAAAGGCAAATCTCATTACTAACTATCGTCCAGTTGCTTCTATCCCGCTACTAATAAAACTAATGGAAAGTATGGTCACTAATCAGCTTACATGTTAACTTGAACAAATTCAATATTCTACATGAATCTCAATCCGGTTTCCGCACCCAACATAGCATTGAAACAGTTCTGATTACTCTGTTGTCCAGTTTTAAAAGAGAAATCTCTGTGGGCAGAAATATACTTCTGCTGCAATTTGATTTGTCCAGTGCGTTCGACATGGTTGACCATACTATCCTTCTCAGCGTATTAGATAAATTTGGTATCGGTGGCAATGTGTTCAATTGGTTCAAGGGTTTCCTCTCATCTAGGTCTTATCAAGTCAAAGTGAACTCCCACTATTTCACCACCTTGGAAACCCGTCTGTGGAGTTCCGCAAGGTTCTCTATCTCCAATGCTCTTCAATGATTCCTCTCGCTAATGCATTATCCAAACATGGCCTCAATCCTTTCATTTATGCGGATGATGTAACCATATCTATCCCTTTTAAGTCCACACTGACTGAAATTTCTGGCACAATCCAAGCCAGTTTTTCAATTATGGAATCCTGGGCTAATGCGTTTCAATTTAAACTCAATAAGGATAAAACTCAATGTGTTTTTTCTTCACAACATAACAAGTCTATTCCCAAAGCTCTGGTTACTCCTGATTATACCCTCCCGATCTTGAACAGTTTGAAAATTCTTGGGGTCATCTGTCACTTGATAGTCATGTAAAGCAGATTATGAAAAAATGTTATCTTTGGAAGCTTAAACACAATAAACAACTCCTGCCAAAAGATATATTTCGAACCCTGATACATTCCATGGTCCCGAGCCACATCGATTACTGCAGTAGAATTTACACTGGTTGTACTCTATATTCTGAAGAAGCTTCAGAGATGGTTCAAAACACCACAGCCAGACTATTCTTTGGAAAATCTCGTTTCGACAGTGCGCAGCCTCTCCGTTAGAATCTTCACTGGCTTCCCATTAAAGATCGAATTGATTTCAAGATCTGCGCCTTAACTCATAAGATCATTTACGGAGAAGCACCAGTTTACATGTATGATTTGCTTGATTTACCTCCTAGAAATTCATTGGCATCATCTCGAACTTTCCTTAATCTGCACTATCCTTCCTGCAGGAATCTAAAATACAAGACGATATACGCTTCTTCCTTTTCATTCATCAGCCTGCAAACCTGGAATGCTTTGTCGAGACTCCTGAAACATCAAACATTTAAAAAAATTACTAAAAACTTATTTGTTCAAAAAAGCCTACCCCGCAGTCCACAATACTCCTTAAACTCTGTTTGTTTTCCCGCTTTTTACCTTCTGTCTGCTTCCCTTTGTTGCTCCTGTATTCCCATCCGTATTCTCTTATTTCAGCTGCTTCTGTACTTGTATTTGACACTTTTTTTTTTTTTTTCTGGAACAATTTTATCCTGTTGTATTATGTAATTTTCTAGTAACTTTGTTAGCCACATTGAACCCATGTAAGCTGGGAAAATGTGGGATACAAGTGGAGGAGTGGCCTAGTGGTTAGAGTGGTGGACTTTGGTCCTGGGGAACTGGGTTCGATTCCCACTGCAGGCACAGGCAGCTCCTTGTGACTCTGGGTAAGTCACTTAATCCTCCATTGCCCCAGGTACAAATAAGTACCTAAGCTGCATTGAGCCTGCCGTGAGTGGGAAAGCGCGGGGTACAAATTAAAAAAACAAAACAAATAATTCACACCAGGTGCAATGGCATTTCTGTAAAGCCACTGCTGGCTTTGAAAGTGTCCAGCTGTCAGGTTTCCCTATTCATGCTGATTCTCCCACTTCCACCCATGATCTGAGCTTCTATACCTAGAGACTGAGGGGGATGTCTTGCACTGAACCTCCAGTTGTCTGTGCTGGTGACAGATGTTAAGCTGCATGGCTGAAGGACCAATATCAACTTAATCCATTCACCAGCCAGTTTTCCTGTAAATGGTAATGAGTTATGCCCCAAACTTCCCTTGGTGGCTGACATTGCCTTCTACTGCCATGGCATTATATCCCCTTTTATTTGCCTTTATTAAGGAGGTAGGGTAACTTCTTGTACTGCTAAGGTACACAATACAATTCACACATTTGCTTCTTGGCTGAAGAATCTAATGTAAAGTTCAGCACACAGCTCAAATATCTTGAGATGGGCAGAATTGATCATCAGTAAAGTTTTAGTTCCCATGTTACCCAGTGAATTTCTCCTAGAACCCTCTTGGAGATGCAGCAGGAATTGATCTAATCAGGTGATGACTCCTCTTGGGATTTATACAAGTTCTGTTAACTAGCTTGTTTTCTGGATGTGGGGTTGGGGGGAGGGGGACAAGAAGACTTGATCAGATCTAATTTTGTTTAGCTTGGCAAAGTAGAAAAGTCCCTCAGTTAAGAGGACTGACTCCTTTCAAGGCAGTCCTAATCGTTTCAGATGAGGAAATGCTCAGGGATGAGCTCGGTAACAGAACTGACACACTGCATGCTGTAATCAAACTTCCGCTTGTATGTGGTGTGGCTGGCATCCTGTTTCTCATGTGTGACTCCCAGGCTAAGTGTCCGGTACACTGCTGCAGCAGCAAGAATGAATAGGCCATTAAGGGTCTCAGGTTCATTTAGCCATATGTATCAGTTTTTGATTGCCAATTCATGGCAAAGCTAAACCTTGGCCATTTACAAAGTTTTTAAAAACAAATTGGAAATGAATGTCATTTCAACTAGTACAGGGAAGAGTCAAATATCCAGCAATATCACTGGATCTGAACCTGACAGCTGCGGCTGTTATAAAAGGCAGTGCAACTTGTGTCAAAAGCCAGAGTAAAGTTTTCAAATTAGCTTTGAACTACTTTAGGGAGGACTCTGACCGCAGACTCTGTCAAGCTATTCCCAAAATAGGGTGCAAGAAAATAAAAAGCTGCTTCACAACTTTGAACAATGGTTGAAGCAGAAGAAATCATTGTAAACGTACAAATTCATACCTACATCTTATGGTTTAAGGCTAGAGTTGAATTTGGTATACCACCACCGCCAATTCACTTAACATGCGACATACTATTAACCACTCGAGCACAAGCATGGAAAATGCCATTACCGTGCTTGTGAAATACAGAAGCGAGCATGACTCTGTGCATATCCCAGGTAGGATGGGGAGAAAGGTGCCACTTATTACCATGAGTTTTGCATTAAAAATCTTATTAAAGCGAACTTCATGTCCTAAAGAATCTAATTCCTTTCCAGTCTGGATCCTCTGGCTGCAAAAGGAAGAAAATGGGGGGGGGGGGGGGGGGGGGGGGGGGGGGGGGGGGGGGGAATAGGAGCGATAAGCCCCCACACCGCAATGAGGCAGTGCAGTCAGGTTTTCTACACCAGTTTTTCTTCCATGGCAGTCGGTTACAGTGTGGCTACCTTCTGCTCTTGCAAAGAATTAATATTTGAACTCTTTTGGCAGAGTAATCAGAGTAGTCCTGTTGCTGTCTTCAACACATCTTCCCTAGCTTGTCCTTTTTCTGGTCCTCATAAGGCTTCTCCCCAGGAGTGACAAGCAGTGCTCGGAGACCAGGTCAAGAGGAAGGCTATTCTGTACCCCTTTTTTTAAGGTGAGAGGTGGAAGAGAAGGGGACAAACCCTCAGGGACCACAGCCATTGGGACCCTCTCTCCCAGTATCTAGCTTGGACATCTGTTTAGGAATAGAGATAGCTCTAGAGTGGAAGAGTAGCTTGGTGGTTGGAGCACCAAGCTTGACATCCAGGGGTGCCTAGTTCAAATCCCACTGTGGTTGCTTGTGGTTTGGGCAAGTCACTTAGCCCTCCATTGCCTCAGATACAAAATTAGATTGTAAAAGGCAGGAAAATACATAGAAACATGACAGCAGATAAGGGCTGAATGGCCCATCCAGTCTGCCCACCCTCGGTAACCACCAACTCCTTTTCCTGAAGGATCCCACATGCCTGTCCCACACTTAACTTAAATTCTGATGGTCCTCATCCCCACAGCCTCCACAGGGAGGCCATTCCACGCATTCACCCTTTTCCGGGAGTATTTTCTTAGTCTATTTCCACTTATTATGCCCTCATTCTAGAGGTTTCCTTCATTTGAAAAAGGCTCACCTCCTGTACATTAATAGCACTGAAGTATTTAAATGTCTCTCATATCCCCTCTCTCCCATCTCTATACATATTGAAGTTCATAAGCCTGGCCCTATAAGTTTTATGACAGACCGCTAACCAATTTTGTAGCTGCCCTCTGGACTGACTCCATCCTGTTTATATCTTCCTGTAGGTACAACTGAAAAGGGTGTGAGCAAAATCCATATAAATAAGAGGACTTGGGAGGCCTGATGGGGCATCGGGGAATGGCCTGCATGCCTATGCAGTAGTAAAGGGTCATAGGTTTGGTATATTGCCTTTCTGTGGTACAACCAAACTGGTTTACATAAGTTAGGAACATTATTGCTACATAATTAAGCCAGCCTGCATAAGAATTGTGCAAACACTGTGCAGAAGTTGCCAGCACTAGAAGACAGTTCTGCGGTTGGTCCAGAAAGTTTTGTAACCTTCAACAAATCCCTGTTGTATGAAACAGGGCACTTATGGTTTAAAAAAATACCTCGATCCACAAGGGAGTATGGTTCTTGCTCTTTAAGTCTAAACTAGCAAATTTATTCCAATTTGGGAGCAAAGATCTTCAATATAAGGGTCCTGCTCGGTGTTTCTTTTACACTTCAGGGGAGAGGTCAATCCCATCCTTGGGACCTTAGCCAGTCAGGTTTTCAGGATATCCACAGTGAATATTTGCATAAAATGCTGGCAGGGAATCAAATTTCTCATGTATATTGTGGATATCCTGAAAACCCAACACTGAACCTGTATTAGGTCAGCAGAGTTGAGTATAGTCTAATCTTAACCTAACTAAATATTAAATGCCATCCCTTCTTTGAAGAGTTAATGGTCATTGATTCTAATGACAAGGTTTAATTGCCAGTCTAGGGCGTTATACAACCTTTTTCTAGAGAACTTCAGGTTTTCTACCAGGTAGATGGGCAACGTACTCTAAAACCTGGCTGAGACGCCAATTACCATAGTGGGGACCATGGGGCTGTTGCTACTGACCATACTGAATCAAACCCTGGTTTTAGTTAATATTCAGTTGCCAAATACACGTTTAACCTTTGAATCTTCAAGAGTGGAACACTGGGGTGAGAGGCCAAACGCAGCTGTGCAAAGGGATCTGGGAGCAGGGAAAGATACAAAAATGAGACCCCCCCCCAAACAGTACCAGTGGCTGGGTGGGCCAAAGGGTCACCTGCCAGCATGTTTTCACTGCTCACTGAACTTGAGGCTTGCAGTGAGTTTAATTCTATAGAATTTTTCACTTCTAGGTTGACACTTGCACTAACCTAGGTTTGCTGACATAGCATTGCACCCTGGAACACACATTTCACATTGAAACTGACAAACTGTAAGCCACAGCACAGTCTTCAGGTTCAACTGGTACCTCAGGAAGGCCTCACTAAGCTATCACTTCTGTTCTAATGCCTACTGCTCATCACTGCCTGGACTGAGTCATTTATTCCACTGTGCAGAAATCCCCTTTCATCTCCTGGTTTGACAGGCTCTGCTTTCCTGATGAGTACATGGCTGCAAAGTAGCTGAGCAAAAGCTTATCTACCCCATAATGGAGCTCACTGCTGTCCACTGACATGAGAGCAAGGTTAGCTTTTCCAGGGCTGGAAATATTTTCCATGCTTGCTGCCAAACACTGCATCCCAGAGGAAGTCAGCCTCTGGTCACCTGGCATGGAGACAGAAGCGCAGGGTCATCTTACCAGAAAGCTGCATCAGGTGTCTGCCTGTGAATGAGACTGTGGTCCTGCCATGTACACCTGAGCTGTAGTGCCTGCCTTTTAGCAGGGGCTTAGCAACAGCTGATTGCTCAGCCTTAAGCCTGATGGGAGGGGGCAGAGGAAGGTCCTGCTATTGTGGCTTTTGAAGCTTCAGCAATGTCATTTGTACCTCAGTATATTGGTGAATTTTATGCATGCTTCAGTCTGTTGGGGGGGGGGGGGGGGGGGGGGGGGGGGGGAGAGAAGCAGAAGGCTTAGAGCTGTGAATCTGCATGTGCAGGTTTGGTTTCCCCTGTTCATCAGTGACGTTTTGGCCAAAAGGAGGTTCGCTATTTGTGCACAAGACTGCCTATGGTTCCATTTTAGTAACTAATATACCACTGTAGAGCCCTTTTGTGGTAGATCATATTTTCCTCATATACACCTTAAGCTACCAAAAACAGGTATTAAAGTATTACTCAAGAGAGCAGTAACCCCCCCCCCCCCCCCCCCCCCCCCCCATTGTATAATCTTGTTTACCCTTAAGGCCAAATTCAGTAAATGGCACAAACAAATAGGGGCCAGGGAAAATCCGTGCTCGGCACTATTCTGTATAGGGTGCTTTGGGCTGATCACCCTTATTAGAATAGTGCCTTGCGAGGATTCTCACACCCATCTTTGGGGATGAGGACTTGCACCAACTGAGACATGGCATAAATCCAGGCATGCAAGTTGAGCATGGATCCCTGGAATTCTAACACCGCTGGCTTCTTGGTGAATGCCTGCGGGCACGCTCGCCTTTTGGATGGCACATGAGGATTTGGGTGCAGATCTCTCTAGAGAATTGTGCTCAGATCTAAATTGATGCCAATTAATGTTAATTTAACAGGCAGTTGCTGATCTTATTTATTTTCACGTGGCTCAGTATGGCATGAAAACTTGGGTGCCATTTATAGAATGTGGGGATTAGTGTGCAAAATGTGTGTAGGTTACAGAATACATGCAGTTACATACAACTTGGCAAATTTTAGGTTGTAATTGGCACTAAGTACCAACTCCATCACTGATTATATAACGGGCACTAATTTGCAGATATTTAACGCTTGATATGCAATACATTGGTACTAGATATCTGGTTTACATATGTTAAAAAGGGAGATTAAGATGGGACTGGTGGAGGAAAAAATCAGGGCTGGGAAAGGCCAAGGGCATTGATTTGTTGTTGCTGCTGATGTTTTATAAGGAGAGAGATGGTTGGGTTTTAATATGGAGCCGTAATGAATTCCACAGCTTGGTTGCAATATAGCTGAAAGATTCTTTGGAGATAGCCAGATGTAGAGAGCTGAGGGAGTTTTTGGTCAACAGAGCCGCCATCGCAGTCAGCTACTTTTGCTGGCGGGGGGACCCCAACCCCCGCCAGCCAAGGTCCTTCTGGCGCAAGGCTTCGTTCTGTTTCTGTGAGTCTGACATCCTGCACATACAACGTTCAGGATGTCAGGCTCACAGAAACAGAACGAAGCCTTTGCCGGAAGAAGAGGACCTCAGCTGGCGGGAGTTGGGGTCCTCCGCCATCAAAGGTAGGCGACGGTGGGGGAGGGTTGTCGGCGGGGGGGGGGGGGTCAAAGGTGTTGGCGGGGGGGGGGGGTCGGAGGCGGCGGTGCTGGGGGTGGTCTAAAATGTGCCCCCTTACCTCGGGGGTCTGGACCCCCCTCCCGCTGAAGTCTGGCTATGCCCCTGGTATAAACTAAATCTGCAATTCTAAAATGTATGATAGAATCTCTATAGAAAGAGGGTGGAATCAAAGCAAAACTTAAATACCCCTCTCTGCCTTGTTTAAAGTGCTAAGGTTAGAACAACTTTAAGTACAGTTCAAGTTGCCTTTTTGGGCAGACTGGATGGACAATACATCTTAATCTGCCATCATTTACTATGTTACTATATTTAAAGAACAGCCACAGCACAAACTGCTGCACAATATCTGATGACTTACTTAGCATGCACTAACAGTAAATACACTACAGCAAGGCAGGCATCTCAGCTGGCACTCTGCTTCCTTCCTGAGCTGATGAGCAAATATGACTTAAAACCACCAGTGTCCTATTGCCCAGTACTCTCTCTGTGGGAAGGAAAATTGCTGGAGAATGGCAATTAACTGCTACTCAGCAGTATCTTAAGCTGGAAATTGCAGATCAGATTGACCTATGACATTTGCAGGACACTTCAAAACTGGCCTCCCTCATTCCAGCATGGAACTAAGATTTTGAGAACAGAGAATGTTCCTTGGCTTGTGGAGTACCTGTTTACCTCTATTTTCAGTCTCTTAAAGGGACAGCCCATGCTGGCAGGACCGTTGTTAGGCAGAGCCCTGTTCTCCTCTTCCCCCCCCCCCCCCCCCCAAATAATACATTAAAACATGCATCTGCATGTCTCAGTAGAGCGGCAGACAGTGGCAACAATCTGCATAGCCTGTTGCCCCCCAAGCCCAGAGCCTGCTCTGCTGCATTCTCCTTTTGATGTCACTTCTGCAAAGCAGGACGCAGAAGAGCAAGTTCCAGGCTCGGCGGCTGTCTATACAAACTGCTGCAACTCTGTGGAGGAGAAACAGTTAAAGTTTGTTTTGAGGGGGAGTTCTGACTTCTGAGCCAGGAGCATGCCAGTCAGTGGGGGAGGGGGTCCACTGAACTGGTCTGCAGGGGAGCCCTGCAATTGCTAAGCCTGGCCCTACATGCTGGAAAACATCTCACACTAACGCAGTCTAACCTCTAATGAAATTGCAGCTGCTTCTGTGTGTGATACCAAGCTGAAAGTGTGTTTAAATTGTAGCAGCAGCCAAGGAACCAGTTCCTAACTCCTGCAGTTTTACTGGCTTGGCTGTTCAGAAGTCTTTCCTTGTTTCTCCTGGTTCCTGTACTTCAGTGGCGACAGATCCTGGTTTCTGTTGCCTTTGGTGGTTTAAAAATGACTTAATGGAAAAACTGCTAGCAGACTAGGGTCAGCTCCTGCAACAGCTGTTCCAGATAAGATTAGTACTGGCCAAACAATTGTTTAAAAGGCATTATTCAGCCTTTTTTTAACCACCTCCCTTCTTGGGAAGGAAGTGACTTGCTACTGTTTTGGAAAATGGTCACTTTTGCTAAGTAGCAAGTGTAATTAAAGGACTGCAGAGTCAGTGCCATAGATTCCTGAACCTGTAAAAGTTACCCAACTCTATAAAGCAACATATTAGTCTTCCCTAACGTTTCATCCAGTGAACCGCATGGATTCTGTGCGCATCCCCAGAGCATAATAGGACCAGGCACCACAGTGAATTTCAAGGCTGACTATAGGATTTAGGGTCTTATTTTTTTTTTTAAGTGGTCTAGAAAAGAGCAGGTTCTTTGGCTGTCTTCATTTGACAAGAGATTCAGTGCAACTGAACCATTCATCAGTGAACAGGTCCCACACACCATGGGCTCCCTCTAGAATCTGGCTGGCTTGTGCATAGCCTGGATCCTGAATGGAAGAAGGGTGCTACTAGCCTTAGCCCTGGAGCAGAACAGTTGACCCTTCAAAAGTTTTAACTCTGCCTGTTTGCTTTTGATTACCATTTACCAAAACAGCCCTTGACTGTTAAGTCTGTTTTCTTTTTTTAAGAAAACTTACCTGAACACTTTGCGTAGTTTAGGTATCTAAGGGGGGCATAATCGAACGGGGCGCCCAAGTTTTCCTGGGGCCATCCTCGCAGGACGGCTCTGTAAAGGGGCGGGGAAACCCGTATTATCGAAACAAAAGATGGGCGTCCATCTTTTGTTTCAATAATACGGTTGGGATGCCCAAATCAACATTTAGGTCGACCTTAGAGATGGTCAACACTGACTGAGGTGGTCGACCTTAGAGATGGTCTTCCCTGGTGTTCGGCGATAATGTAAACCGAGGACGCTCATCTCAAAAACGACCAAATCCAACTCATTTGGTGGTGGGAGGAGCCAGCATTTGTAGTGCACTAGTCCCCCTGACATGCCAGGACACCAACCGGGCACCCTAGGGGGCACTGCAGTGGACTAACTGATGCACTAACTGAACAGAAAAAGCCCTTCCCTTACCAATCCCTTAGTGATTCGGAAAGGAACGGGCATGCATGAAGGAAATAGCATGCAAATGAGCTGCTCGCTGTTAGCTCATTTGCACACTATTTCCTTCCTAAGGAGGGGAAGCCAGCGTTAAGCATGGCTGTTCTGCACATGCCAAAGATGGCTTCATACGCTGCGTGTTTAATAGCTGTCTATAACCTTTAAAAAAAAAAAAAAAAGTCCAGGTGAAAACGTCCAAGTGCTCATCAGGGACTTTTTTTTTTTTTTAGTATGGGTGAAGGACGTCCAACTGTCAGGCGCCTTCGCTATGCCTCCATTCCTGCGACGGGCAGTTGAGGATGTCCAAAATGTGGATGTTTCTTTGAGAAGGACGTCCATGCCTTTGCTATGCCTTCGACACCCCTTTTATTTATTTGGATTTTGGATCACAAGTAGCAGTAGTGGGATTTGAACCAGCCACCTCTGGATTGCAAGACCAGTGCTCTAACCACTAGGCCACTCCTCCACTCCATGCCCTTGAAATTTGGCCGTCCCTGTGGGGGGGGGGGGGGCAGTTCAGGACGTCCAAAATGTTTGAAAGAAGGACGTCCACGCCTTCGCTATGCCATGACACACACACATCTCCCCTCCCCCTCCCCCCAAGGGACCTGCATACTGCTGTGATGGATGAGTATATTTGAGGCTGGCAAGGTTTTTTTTTAAGTTTTGTTTTTTTTTGTTTGTTTCAGGGTGAGAGGGGGTTAGTCACCACTGGGGTAGTCAGGGGAGGTCATCCCGATTCCCTCTGGTGGTCATCTGGTCATTTCGGGCACCTTTTTGAGGCTTGGTCGTAAGAAAAACAACGGACCAAGTAAAGTCGGCCAAGTGCTCGTCAGGGATGCCCTTCTTTTTTCCATTATCGCTCGAGGACGCCCATCTTTTAGGCCGCCCCAGTCCCGCCTTCGCTACACCTCTGACACGCCCCCTGGGAACTTTGGTTGTCCCTGTGACGGGAAGCAGTTGGGGACGCCCAAAATCAGCTGTCAATTATGACGATTTGGGTGACCCTGAGAGAAGGACGCCCATCTCTCAATTTGTGTCGAAAGATGGGCGCCCGTCTCTTTTGAGAAGTAGAGGCCCTTAATCTCAGTTGATTCCTCTTTTGTGGAGGATATTAAACACTTCATACTATATTGCTGTGAGGCTGGCAGTGGGCTCTAATCCAGGCTAATCAAATTGGTTCACTTTTGGGTGTCAAACACTCTTTGGGGAGGGGTGTCTTATAAAATATTCAAATGTGAAGAATTTCCTCTTGTGGACTGAAATTCAATTGGCTAAATGAAATCCCTCTTTATTTTTTTTTTGGGGGGGGGGGGGGGGTAGCAGTACTACCAGATGCTTCTACCTATACCCCATTTACATATCCCTCATTTAAATTTGCTGGCCATTTATGCTGTTCACATAGCCATATCTTTGCTTGCTTAGTAAGTTTTAATCTGTAATCAGTACCTAATCATGGTATGCAGTCATCTTGTATTGATAAACCACTTGCTTACTGTAAATCAGCTATTTTACATGGGAGGGGAGTTTTTCTATAGATTTGCATATGCCAGTACATAACAATGCCCTGTGTGTGTTGTATGTGTCCTTTAGATTGTAAGCTCTTTTGAGCAGGGACTGCCTCTCGTCATGTTTGACTGTACAGTGCTGCGTAAGTCTGGTAGCGCTTTAGAAATGTTTAGTAGTATGTGTTGCAGATGTGGGAAGTACATGTAGAGGTTAAAATTCTGTGTACTTCAGCTGTATACAGTACATCGGCTCCAGAGCTGGTGTAAACGTGCAGGACTGTGTGTGCTGGTCTCTATTAAGACACGGGTGACTCTTTATAAAATGACCCTCATGGATCTTACAGCTGAAGCAGAGGGTCTTGGGGTGTGCTGCACACTTATTATATGTCTCAAACTGGGAGGCATCACTTAGAAAGCAGGAGGAACCAGCTTAAGGCTTGATTCCTAGCTGGCAAGGTCTGTAGGGAGCAGCCTTAGCTTAAGACCTTGGGACAGGTTCAAGGCTAGGAAGTAACCCACTTGTAATCATTCCCTTGTAGTATTTCAAATGTATGTACCCCAAGCTACTGTAACTTTTCAGATGTGTGATGTAGGGTCCTCTGACTCTTTATTCCTCTTAATATTCAGAACCCATGGCTCACAGAATCTAGTTTTTTTTTTTTTCCCAAAGGGGTCCATGTAGTAAAGGTTTATGCCTTAGACTGTTAAAGGACATGTTAATTGGCATTTAAGATTTAGAGGGTAGGTCTTAAAAGCAGGTACTGGATTACCATCTAGGACTGAACATGTAGGTAGCTGCCCTATTACGATCATCTGAATTAGTGGCCAGTCACGGGTGCTAGACTTCATATATCACAGACCTGGCCCTTGTATATTCAAATTTTATTTGTCATGTATACTGCATGCAAGCACAAATGTAAGTGCAGCAGGCTTTGACCCTGGTGAACTGGGTTCAATTCCCATTGCAGCTCCTTCTATGGACTCCTTTTTTTTTTTTTTTTCTTTTTTTTTTTGTTACATTTGTACCCTGTGCTTTCCCACTCAAGGCAGGCTCAATGCGGCTTACATGGGGCAATAGAGGGTTAAGTGACTTGCCCAGAGTCACAAGGAGCTGCCTGTGCCTGAAGTGGGAATTGAACTCAGTTCCTCAGTTCCCCAGGACCAAAGTCCACCACCCTAACCACTAGGCCACTCATGCTTTGATTGTAACCACAGAAAGGTGGTATATCCAGTCCTCATCCCTATAAGCCGGTATTAGCCACTTGGCTGTCACCCATATAGCTCTACGAATTTTCGGTAGCCCTAAGACCACTAAATGTGGACCTAAACTTGAGTAGCTGTTGGGCTTAAAATGTTTGTAGTCCTATTTAAAGGATGTAAAACAGGGCTCCTTTTACTGAGGTGTGCTAATGAATTTAGCATGTGCCAAATAAGACATACATTGTATTCCTTTGGGCGTCTTATTTAACTCACGTTAATATTAGCGTTTTCTAAATCTGTTGGTTTACTTTAGTAAAAGGACCTCATAGATAGTGCTGATGTGCTGTTACCTTTTTGACTCTGCCCTTGGACCACAATGTTCTGGTTAGCCAAATTATGCAGGCTGCCTCAATTTGTGGTCCATATAGGTTCAGCACAACTAATCTAGGATTAGTTTTTCAGGCTCTTAAGTGTCTTTGAGGAGTCCTGCACGTAGACACTGAGATTAAGCTGCACACATTTAGGCTTCTGACATGAGAAGCATCACTGATTAATGTACAAATACAGCACATGCTGTACCCTCCAAGCTGAACATGTGGCTGGAAACATTTGTTCTTTAGGCTTGCTCAAGTCATTTTAAGTTATGATCTAGAGTTTGTTGTTTAAAACAGGAACTGGATAGAACATTAAGCATTCTCAACTTTTATTTTTCTTGATCTAGATTTTTCCAGATCCCTCAGACTTTGATCGCTACTGCAAACTCAAGGACCGTCTGCCCTCCATTGTGGTGGAGCCCACAGAGGAAGATGTGGAAAGTGGCGAGCTAAGATGGCCCCCAGAAGAGTTCCTGGTGGATGAGGAGAAGGAGGAACCCTGTGAAGATTCAAAGAATGAAAGCAAGGAGCAGTAAAACACATCGAATCACATGAAGATAACATAATTTAGCCTTATTTTTATCATTTTGAGGGAGAGACCACTACCACCAGGTCCTGAATCTTTCTAAAGACCAGTGTGAATTGCAGTGGCAAGACTTAGCTTTTTCTTTTAAGGTTCTTTAGTGAGAATCTTAATGCCCTCAACCTGATGAAATGCAGGAAACTTGAGTGGCAGTAGCTAAAGTGTTTGCTGTTTGCATTTCTAGGGTTGTGAAAGGCTGCAGCAAGATTCTAGAAGGCCCAGTGGAGGGCAAGCAAGGAACAGTCCTTGAAGAAAACTTAGACAAATCACAATCTATGGCAGGAAACTGCTGCTTCAAAAGCATGAGGAACAACACCTTTCATCTCTTGAATTTTTTTTCTAAACTTTGCTTTTTTTGTTCACATGTACGATGTTTCTGGAGCTGAATAAAATGCACAGGAAGGGTGCTTTGAATAGGTTGAAGCAAGCATGCATGACAGCAGTTGTAGAAGCGGTGAAAACATTTGGACATGGCAGGATATTCTGCAATGCATGGGGGTAGCTTTTGTGTGTGATGAAATATGGAGTTTAGTGGGAAAGGCCAGAAGAGCTTATAAGCAGTTAAGGTGCTGGTTTCCAGTAGCTGGTTGGGTAATTCCAGATATTAAATCCTGGATGACTGGCTTTTCCCCTCACATAATAGGTGGTTAATTGTTAGCAAATGTCCTGAGGGAGATCACAAATCCAGGGGTAACTCCTTTTCCTCAGCCCTCATTTCCACCCAACCATATGGGCTCTTTGACCTTGTGCCCTAAAATTGCTTATTTGGAGGGAAAACAGTTGAGACAAACCAATTTTCCAGGTTTTGATGTATTGATGTAATGAAGTATCATCTTAATGAGGAACTGGTGTGTGCTGGTGGCTTCTTCAATAGAAACTTGGGGTGGGGGGGAGATGGATTTTGTACCATATTGTACATGAATTATGGGAGACATGACTGGAGTTAAGGTTAAAATAGCCTTATACTGGCATGATACATGGTGGATTTCACTGTTAATTAGCATGAACAACTCACTGGGTGGTATATGGTGTTTCCTTGGCTTCTAATTTTGTAGAGTTGGATGTTTGCCTTCCACATCCCATGTGTCAGTGGGAGGAGACAACAGTGTTAAAATATTCTGTCGTCAGAGGGTGACATGGCAGTGTACCCTACCCATCCCTTTAATAAAGTAGGAGCCTAGAAACATGTTTAGAAAGGTATGTAACCTCTAATGGAGAACATGAGATTTACTACTTTGGTAAGTGCAATTAACATGTTCTAGTAACTTAGACAAAACTTAATTTAGAATGTGTGTTCCGTGAGTTGGGGAAAGCAAGTTGGTCAGTCTGCACCTCTGTCCAAAACTGTCCATCCAGTGAGCTGTAGACTTGACAGTCCTGGCAGACTGAACCAGTCCAGATCATGCTAATATAACAGGTCGGTTGGAGGACCTCTTAAAGGCATATGCCATTGAGGTTTCCTTTTTTTTGGCCTACATTCTAAAACTGATTTATGGAATTGTTCTGGGAGCAGGCTAATTCCTTTTTCTTAGAAAGCTTGTACTTGTCTTCAGGAAATGCATTCCTCTCTTAGAAAAGCTTGCAGTCTACAAATATGGGATGAGTGGTGGCAGAGTGCAGCGGTTCATCAAGGAATAAAATTAGGAGCAGATTTAGGAATTGCACAAAGGGATTCCAAACCTTTTATCCACCACCATTGGGCATTTCCAGTTAATCTTTTTTTTTTTTTTTTTTTTCCCTCTAAATCTCCACCTGTGAAGCGATACCTCATGGGTTGTATAATGCTCCAAACCTTTTATCTATCACCATGTCTTGGGCATTTTCAGTTCATTTTTGTTTTCCTAAATCTCCACCTGTAAAGTGATACCTCATGGGTTGTATAATGGTGTGGAGGGACAGTTCCCACTTACATATCAGTATCAGATGGTTTGTACAGTAAACTTGTCTGCTTTGTGTAGTTCTGTTTATAAAAAGTATATAGCAATAACACCATCTCATGTCTCTGCTTCAGACTTGTAGGTGACCTGTGCATATATTTGCTGGTGATATGTTGCATGTATTCTGGTCTTAAGTTAATTCCCAAGCAGTAAGTGTCTTGTATGTCTTATCAGTGGAAACATCCCTTGTCAATTTTAGGCTTTTTTGAAGTTTCAATCCTGAACAAAATATGCATCAAGTCCTTAAGGCTTTGTGTTTTCACCTGCTTGCCTCACCATCGTCTTGCACTATGGTGGAAATGTGCTTGTAAACTGTTGCACCCATAGGAGGACTCGTACCATTACCAGTGTCTCGGGTTGATGCACCTCACCAAGTCGGAAGTGGAGGAGGATGGGGGAAATACTTGTATTAGTCCCTTTCCAGTCTCAAAAGGAAAGGCCCATCCTATAGAGGGTTTGTACACATGTCCCTATATCCTTGTGGCTTTTTAAACTGATGTGTATTTTTTTAACTGTTAAAAATGTCTGAACAGAAGCACTCAAGACATCTGTTGTATGACTGTTTCTGTAATTCTTTTTTGAGGCTCAGGGAAAAGCTAGCATTTTTTTTCCAAACTACTTTGTCACTGTGACAGTTAATAAAGTTTGAAACTGCTTTCCTAGCCCCGTGGTTTGGCATTTCCTTGGATGATGCTTACACTGACTTGCCTTGGTGTTTCAGAAGGTAACTGTTACTAACCATGAATAAACAAACATCACATTACAAGTTTTCTAAAAGGCTTAAAAAGTTGACATCTGCAGAAAAAATCCAAGATAGGACTACATTTACCAGCATGACATCCCTTTTTTTTAAGTTGTTTTAAATCCTTGCAACAGGTGCCAGTGACTTTGCTTTTTGTTTTCCCCCACCATGTGAATCCAGGCTTTAAAGGAACTTGTATGGAAATACTTTTAAAACATAGTAACAAATAGTTTTGCCAGAGGATGTAGTAACAGCAGTTGGTGCATCTGGGTTTAAAAAAGGTTTGGACAAGTTCCTGGAGGGGAAAAGTCTGTAGTCTGCTGTTGACAGACATGGGGCAGCAACTGCTAGCCATGGGATTTGTAGCATGGAATGTTGCCATGATTTGGGTTTCTGCCAGGTACTTGTGACCTAGCTTGGCCACTGTTGGAAACAGGATACTGGGCTAGATGGACCATTGGTCTGACCCAGTATTGCTACTCTTCGGTAATCTGCCCAGAAAACCAAATACTTCTGCTGTGTGGTTGTGGTCTGAAACTAGATGAAGTACTGACTCCTCCTCCCCCAGGAGTTCCTATCTTCTGTTGAACAAAAGTTCTCATAGGGTTAATGCTATAAAGTAGGCACAAACGTACCCCAATGACCAGCTTCATGATCTAGAAAAAGTAGAGTTACCATATGGCTCTAGAAGAAGGAGGGCACATTGATCCAGTCCGGGTTTTGCTTCCATTGAAAGCAATGGAAGTAAACCCCAGACTGGCTCAATCTGTCCTCCTTTTTCTGGAGTCATATGGTAACCCTAAGAAAAAGGCTTTCAGCAGTGACATCACTTTACAGCAGCTCTATGACTAAGCACCTATTTGACCTGTTGTACTAGGATTCTATAATGTAACATAAGCAACCAATTTTCCTTAATGGAATTGGGGGCATTATAGGCACACTGGGGAATTTAATAAAGATCACTCAGGAGCTATGATCACTATTTACAAATTTTGTACAATGTTAACTTAGTATGTAATTTCTCTCCCAACTGTGGGCATGAACACTTAAATACTTACACCCAACTACTCTTGGGTACAGAAATTCAAGTATTCTGTAACTGCCTAAATCCTGAGAGAGCCCCTCCTCTGGGCTTTTGGAATTGTGCATGAGAAATTAGGAGTACAGGTTATAAAAGTGGCTTCCAAACCTGTTGTGGAGGCACCCCAGCTAGTCAGGTTTTCAGGATCTCCATAATGAGATTTGCATGTACTAGAAGCAGTGTATGGAAATCTTTCAAGAATATTTGTTGTGGTTTTCCTGAAAACCTGACTGGCTGGGGTGCCTCCAGGCCCATTTGGGAATTGCTGGGTTATAAAACAGCTATAGGGCAGCTCTGCCTGTGACTGCTCATTAGCACTTGTTAAAGCCAATCATTTGAACTTTGGATGACCTATACAGAATCTGGCAGTGCACAGGACTTTGTGGTGGGATGGTGAGGGTTGTGGGAACACTGGCTGCTAGAAAAAACCAAATTCTTCTGAAGTGGTGCACTCCAGAACTTGTACTGCTCTGTTGCAGAACATATTAGAAAAAAGTACAGAGAATGGTGACGCCGGGGATGGGATGACTTCCCTATGAGGAAAGGCTAAAGTGGCTACGGCTGTTCAGTTTGGAGAAAAAAAACGGCTGAGGTGAGATATGATAGAGGTCTATAAAATAAGTGGAGTTGAACAGGTAGATGTAAATCGCTTGTTTACGCTTTACAAAAAATACTAGGACTAGGGGACATGCAATGAAACTACAAAGTTGTAAATTTAAAATACATTGGTGAAAATATTTCTTTACTCAACATGTAATTAAAACTCTGGAATTCTTTGCCAGAGAATGTAGTAAAAGCAGTTAGTAGGTTTAAAAAGTTTGGATAGCTTCCTAACAGAAAAGTCCATAAGCCATTATTAAAATGAACTTGGGGAAAATCCACTGCTGTTTTTTTTTCCCTAGGATAAGAAGCATAAAATGTATTGTACTGTTTTAGGATCTTGCCAGGTACTTGTAACCTGGATTAGCCACTGTTGGAAACAGGTGCCTGGGCTTGATAGACCTTCGGTCTGTCCCACTATGGCAACACCCAGTGGCCTTTTGCTAATGCCTGGTCAACCAGAAAGGGGAGCTGCTGCTGGTTGCCATTAAATGTTTGTCTAGCAAGAGGAATAACTTACTGAATGGGGGCTCTTGACCTTAATTGCTATCATTTACTTAGCTTTGTGTGGTGTTTCCTGCAATAGGTGACAATTGTATGCACATTTTTTAGTGAAATGTGTACAGTCTGACATTATTCAGTACAAGGTGAATCACAACAATGCAACAGAAAACTGTGAAAGAACTCCTAATTGAACCATGCTATAAACAAAATTTTTTTGATTTTCCTTTTTACAATGCAGTCTGTCATAAAAATGGGTCCTAGATCATTGCCTTTTTGGGTACAAAATGCTAGCACTAGTGCTCTCTGCATTGGTAGCATTAAGTCTTAAGTTGATATACTCTAAAGCAGGGGTTCTCAACCCAGTCTTTGGGACACACCTAGCCAGCCAGGTTTCCAGGCTGGCCACAAGGAAGGTGCATGATAGCTGTGCATGCATATTCACTGTGGGTATCCTAAAAACCCAACTAGCTAGGTGTCCCAAAGGTCTGGGTTGAGAACCCCTCCTGTAAACCAGGGCTTCTAACCTCAGTCTTTGGGCCACCCAGCTGGTCCAATTAACAGGATACAATGAATATGCATGACAGATTTGCATAGACTGGAGCAGGGGAGAACTGACGGGGATCTGGGCTCCTCCTAACCTCCACTCTGACAGACTACTGGTTCTGCATCTGTCATAATATTTCTAAAACACTTAGACAAAAACCTGATGTAGAAATATACAAAATCATGCAAATAGTGCATCAAGAGTATACATTTGGAATGAGCATGTTTTGCTTTCTGAATGCTGCTGAGGCTCATACATACATGATCCTCACGGACCTTTGGTCTGACTCAGTATAGCAATTCTTATGAGTTAAATGTACATATGCTCTGCAGTCACAAAATCCAACCTCTCCCCTATAACAGATGTAGATCAGAACTAGGAAATTTCTCCATGGCAGTCACTGTACAAAAAAAAAAAAATCCTGATTATCATGTCATCTGAGGAACAGCAATATAAATCTCTCTACTTCGACACATTGTGAAATACAAAAGCTAAAATAACATAAATGTAGCAAACATCATATGAAAACATTAATCCTAAGATTCTAACCGTAAGAACACTACCTATGAACAGGTAGCACCACAAGTATTAAACTGGGCCCTAATACACCAACTACAGACAAAACAGAACAAGTAGAACTGCTTAAGTGTCACAGAATTATATTCAGAATACTACCCCTCGGTCATATCCAAAACAGACCCTCATGAATTACAGAACAAGGAATCACAGACTACAAACAGCAATAGACAGAATTTGAACTGAGAACCCCAAGAAGTCAAACTCAACATGTCTTCGAACACTAAAGAAATAAAAACAAATGCACTAACATAATACAAAGCCATTTGCAATGCACATTTCCCAAATCTAACATATTCCAGTTAATAAATTTAAAAGAAAAATGTTTGTGTGTTGTCTGTACATTTTTTTTCCCCATCAGGCTGGTTCCAATTTCTCTTTTCCTGCCTTCTGCTCTTTCCATCAGTTGTCCATTTGTCATGGCTGCCGCTTAGATGGTCGCGGGAGCAGCCAGCTCTGGGGCCCCTTGGCAGACTTGATTGCTATTGGCCACAGAATGGCCCGATTTCGCAGGGAGGTGAAATCGTGAGACGCAGCGGAACCTGTACTGGCCCCGGTCGGCCGACCCAGGCTAAAACACCGCACTGTACCTGCCAAGAACGCCACATGTGAGTGCCCACGACCATGCTGCTGAATGGCCTGGTGATCGCCCGACCTCTCCTCTGGCGTCGGCGGACCGCAACCACCCCTGCACTGCCATCCAGCAGCCGCTGACGAGAACCGCCAACTCCTGTCCGCTCACTGGAGCCCGCCTCGACATTGATCATCGGCCGAGCCCGCTGTCGGCGCTGAGGACAGAGAGGTGCTGGCCGGCGAGGAGGGAGCGTCGCACAGGTTGATCCACGGGACGTTGGGAGGCTGGGAAAGAGCGGCAGCACATGGGAATCGGACGCTGCTTGTCCAACGAAAACAGCGTTGTGCCTGTCATGGACGGACCGACAGTGAAAGGGGCGACAATGTGGATGCAGTGGTTCACGGGCTCGCTTGCTGTGTATTGAGTGAACGCTAATGATGGCTACGCGAGGGCATGAAACAGAGATTGATTAGGTGCCTTCCTGCCTGCAGTGAACTGCAGTACTTGCCATGATACTTGCCTGCAGTACTTGTATTTGAGTGAACGCTAATGACGGCTACGAGAGGGAGTGATTATTGCTGCCTGGAGGCCCATCCAAAATACTGGTTCTGGTTACACCATTGCTCCCTATGTCATAGTTCTCTTTGTAATGGGTACTGTATTCATAGGTGCCGACACCGTGGGTGCTGTGGGTACTCGAGCATCCCCAATATTTCACCTGCCGGAAGTCGGAACTGGAAGTTCCGTTCACCAGCCCGACCTGCCTGGTGCCTGCCCTCGGCTCCCTCAACAATCCTCCGCTGGTCTGCCCTCGCCTTCCTGCATGCCGCCCAAAATTTTAAAAGTCATCTTACCTCTGAGTCGCGGCGGCAGCAGTGAAAGGCGCACAAGCTTGGCACTTCAGACTTCTCTCATCTCAGCTCTGGTCCCGCCCTCATTTCCTGTTTCCGTAAGGGGGTAGGGGGGAATGCACCACCTGTTAAAAAAAAAAAAAATTTCAGCACCCCCATCATTTTGAAAAGTTAGCTCCTATGACTGTATTTGACACACAGCCTTTCTGTAGTACAACCAAAGTGGTTTACATGTCTCTTGGAGCACGCTAAATAGGGTTACCATATGTCCGGATTTCCCCAGACATGTCCGGGGTGTCCGGCAGGTTTTGCCCGCCTGAATGTCCGGATTTCTGGACAAACGGGCAGGTGAGCGGTGCTGTGGGTCTCCCCTCACTACCTGCCCTGGTGGTCTAGTGACCTCTTTGGGGCAGGAAAGAGCCCCCTCTTTCCTGCCCGGAGCGCTGCCTGTCCTTGTCCTGCATCCTTCTCAGTCTCGGCTCGGGATTCAAAATGGCCGCCGAGAGTTGAAGCGGCCTCGCGAGACTTCAACTCTCGGTGGCCATTTTGAATCCCGAGCCGAGACTGAGAAGGATGCAGGTAAAGGCACCAGGGCAGTAGACAGTAAGTAAGGGGAGGGGAGGTGATGGGGGGCAGGGGAGGGGAATATGTGACGGGGCAGGGTGAGAGTGTGAAAGGGCGTGGTGAGGATCCGAAAGGGACGTGGTGTGGGCGGAGGCAGGGGGTGTGACATGTGTCCTCTTTTTCAGAGGACAAAATATGGTAACCCTACTACTAAACCCAAATCAGCCACTTTAGTGACTGCTTCCAAATCTAGCTTCATTTCATGGGGTTGCCCTTTTCCTTCTAAAGGTGATTAATATTTTGCTTATCTGAGGGCTTTGTCTACATCTCCCTAATGTTGGTAGTTTAAGGCCTCCTTAGTAGGTTAGCCGGTCTGTTTAGATCTCACCGTGTATTTTTTTAATTTATTTTTTATTACATTTGTACCCCGCGCTTTCCCACTCATGGCAGGCTCAATGCGGCTTACATATTATATACAGGTACTTATTTGTACCTGGGGCAATGGAGGGTTAAGTGACTTGCCCAGAGCACACAGCTCTTAGGTCTTTCAGCAGAAGCCCAGACTGCAGCTCCCTACCCTTCTGAGCAGCCACCACACTGCAGACTGGTCTAAAGTTTGTATTTCTAACTTTGTGTCCAGAACAGCTTTCTATTAATTCCCATTTCAATGAGGATGAATCTAGCCAATTTGAACTCATTTCAGAAGGACAGGCTTTTTAAGAGTTGCCTTTGTCCCTGAAGGAACTGAAGAAAGAACCTATGTGGTCTCAAATTCACGAGCAGCCACATCTATGGTTAATTCTTATTTCGGGCAATAAAAAGCAACAGCACAACTTACTTGATAGAAGGGAAGTGAGAACTCTCTTGGATGTGAGCTGAAAGTTTTTAAGGAACGAATTGGCTGCGAGGTAAAAGAAAGTATAGCTAGCTGCTGGTGCAGTCAGGGGCTCTTGGGCTAATGCGCGGGTATTACGCACCAAATTGACACTACTGCCAGGGTAGCGCGGGCACCTAGTGGTAATTTTGAAGTTGACACACGCTGTTTTCGGCGGTAGAAAATATTTTTTCTGTTTTCTACCGCGGGGGAGGAGGGGGTGTTCCGGCATTAATTAGCACTGCCTGATTACCGCATGAGTAGCGTGTGAGCCCATACCACTAGGTCAATGGGTGGCGTAAGTACTCAGGCAGTAAATAGCCACATACTACTTTTAATTTTAGCAAACGGCCATTTACTGCCCCATTTTTTTTAAAAGCCCTTTTCCCCAGCCACAGTAAAAAAAACAATGGCCCAGCGCAAGCCAATTTCACGTGTCCAGAATACCACAGGCCACTTTTTACCGCTGCTTAGTAAAATGACCCCTCAGTAAAGAGGCCCTGAAACAAATTGTGCATGACAGAAGCATGCTTGCATACATTACAGCTATGGTTAGGAAAGCCCCTCACACAGGAGCCAGCTCCGTGGGTGTTTGAGCACCCTCAATATTGAGCAAATGCCTTCACTTTGCCCAAGTATGGGCAATGTATGATGGGTTCAGCACCCCCGATCATTGTGAAAATTTGACTCTTATGACCATCATATAATGTATTTATTAGGATTTATTTACTTATTTATTTGTTACATTTGTATCCCACATTTTCCCACCGTTTTGCAGGCTCAATGTGGCTTACATAATACCGTAACGGCGTTTGCCAGTTCCGGTATGAACAAATACAAGGTGTAATTGTGGTAGAATAAGGTTCATGTATGGTACATTGGGGAAACACTAAAGAGGAAGAGGGAGAGTTAGGGTGTGTCCATTACGATCTTTGGTTTTGTTGTGTTGCAGGTACTCAGGTCAGTGGCGTAGCCAGACTGCCAATTTTGGATGGGCCTGAACCCAAAGTGGGTGGGCACAAAATTTTCTCTCTACCCCCCTCCCCCAACAAAATTTAGTCACGCTAATCAGATGCATTTGTCACACAGGGTAAAGTGCTGCTTTTCAGTGCATCAGATTTCAGAAAATTTATTTAATAGCCTAACACCCTTTTCAATGAGCTTTCAGAGGCCAAAACCTCCTGCCTCAGGTCAGTATAATGCTGTTACGGTATCCTCGCCTGACCTAAGGAAGGAAGTATTGGTCTCTGAAACTTCATTAACACAGGTACCATATTACTTTATCCTAAATTAAAAATAAAATTATTTTCTTTACCTTTCTTGTATGGCCATTTACTTTTTCTCATTGTGTCGCTCCCAGTCTCTAGATTCTGCTTTCCTTCGTTTTCGCTTAACTCTTCTGCCACGGTTTCCTGGCCATTTCTCATTTTTCTCTCCTTTTTCTTTGCGTTCTTCAATATTTTTCTGCCTCTCTCTCTCTGTCCTGATTTAATTCATTCTTACTATCCATTCTTTAATTTCCTTCATCTACTTATGGCTTTTCATCTTTTTCTCACCCTTGTTCTCCCCATGCCCCTTCCTCTTATTCTCCAGTCTTTCACTACTCTCCTTTTCCATCCAGCAGCTCTCTTCTTTCTCTCCCCATCCTTCCAGTCTCCCCTCTCTCTCCCCATCCTTCCAGTAGTCTCCCCTCTTTCTTTCTGCATCCTTCCGTCCAGTGTCACCTCTTTCTCCCTACCCTTCCATCCAGCGTCTTCCCTCTTTCTCTCCCCATCCTTCCATCCATCTATCCTCGCTCCTGATCCTTCCATCTAATGTCTCTCTCCCTCTTTCTAACCAGTGTCTCTATATCACTCTACCCTTTTCTGTTCAGTGTCCCTTCTCTCTCCACATCCTTCCAGTCTCTCACCTTTCTCTGCATCCTTCCAGTCTCTCCCCTTTCTCTCCCCATCCTTCCATCCAGAGTCTCTCTCCCCATCCATCCGTTTTCCCTCTTTCTCTCCCCATCCTTCCATCTGTTTTCTATCTTTTCTCCCCATCCTTCCATGTTTTCCCTCTTTCTCCCCATCCTTCCATGTTTTCCCTCATTCTCTGCCATCCTTCCATCTGTTTTCCCTCTTTTCTCCCCTTCCTTCCAAGTTTTCCCTCTTTCTCCCCATCCTTCCATGTTTTCCCTCATTCTCCCCATCCTTCCATGTTTCCCTCTTTCTCCCCATCCTTCCATGTTTTCCCTCATTCTCTGCCATCCTTCCATCTGTTTTCCCTCTTTTCTCCCCATCCTTCCATGTTTTCCCTCTTTTCTCCCCATCCTTCCATGTTTTCCCTCTTTCTCCCCATCCTTCCATGTTTTCCCTCATTCTCTGCCATCCTTCCATCTGTTTTCCCTCTTTTCTCCCCATCCTTCCAAGTTTTCCCTCTTTCTCCCCATCCTTCCATGTTTTCCCTCATTCTCCCCATCCTTCCATGTTTCCCTCTTTCTCCCCATCCTTCCATGTTTTCCCTCATTCTCTGCCATCCTTCCATGTTTTCCCTCTTTTCTCCCCATCCTTCCATGTTTTCCCTCTTTCTCCCCATCCTTCCATGTTTTCCCTCATTCTCTGCCATCCTTCCATCTGTTTTCCCTCTTTTCTCCTCATCCTTCCATGTTTTCCCTCTTTCTCCCCATCCTTCCATGTTTTCCCTCATTCTCTGCCATCCTTCCATCTGTTTTCCCTCTTTTCTCCCCATCCTTCCATGTTTTCCCTCTTTCTCCCCATCCTTCCATGTTTTCCCTCTTTTCTTCGACGAGGCCTGCCCTGCGTGCCAGCGCCAGCCCCAGCTCCCATTGCCGGCCACTGCTGCTTTTCCTGTTGAGCAGCAGGGCCGGCGCTACAAAAAGAAGAAGCGCTAACGGCGCTAAGGACCGTAGGACGAGAAATGTTAAAAAAAAAAAAAAGCGCGGCACCGGCAGGCACTGTCTCGGCAGCCTTGAGGCATTGGCTGCTGGCTCGCAGGCTCCTCCCGCTGCAGGAGGAGCCTGCGAGCCAGCAGCCAATGCCTCAGCAGCCAATGCCTCAAGGCTCCCGAGACAGTGCCTGCCGGTGCCGCGCTTTTTTTTTTTTTTTTTTTAACATTTCTCGTGCTTAGCGCCGTTAGCGCTTCTTCTTTTTGTAGCGCCGGCCCTGCTGCTCAACAGGAAAAGCAGCAGTGGCCGGCAATGGGTGCTGGGGCTGGCGCTGGGAGGACCTGGGCTGAAATTGGGTGGGCCTGGGCCCACCCAGGCCCACCCGTAGCTACGCCCCTGACTCAGGTTCTTATGTTGGGTCGGTGGGATATGCCTTTCTGAACAGGTTTGTTTTATTTACTGCCTTTTTTAAGACATTCACCCAAGGCAGTATATAACAAGAATGACCCAGACATTCAAATAAAGTACTCACTGAAACATAGCATGCTGCTTGCAATGTCAGCACAACACACATTAAAACATCTAATAGCTCAAGGTTGGTAAGCAGAAGTAGAACACATAACAAGGTAAGAGAGAGTAACTGGGGTTTAGATTGGAAAGCGATACTAACAAGGAAAGATTGCACATAGACATCAGGGGCATCATAGCCACGGGCGGGCCTGGACGGGCCCAGGCCCAGCCACCTTTGTTCCAGGCCCGCCCACCCTAACTAGCCCCAACCAACTAGTGGCGTAGCTCTCCCAAGCGAGGCTCCAATCTTTTCCCGCCTCTTCTGCCCGCTCTCCCCATCCACGTGGTCTGCTCACTTTTACTGCCCTGAAGCACTGTTCTCCCTCCAGCACCGGCGATTCCAATAGCCAGCCTTCTGCCAGCGTGTGTCATCGGGGCCTCTTCTCAGGCGCATCCCGCCTACTCTGCAACTTCCTGTTTTCCACAAAGGTGGGACACGCGCCTGAGGAGAGGCCCCGACGACGCATGCAGACAGAAGGCTGACTATGGGAATCGTCGGTGCTGCAGGGAGAATGGCGCTTCAGGGCAGTAAAAATGACCAGAACTGACCGTGTGCAGGGGGCGGGGGGAGGAGGAGGGCAACAGGTGGAGAGGAAATGCGAGGCCCGTGCCCACCCAGTCCACCTTCAGGCCCATCTAAAAATTGAACCCTGGCTACGCTACTGATAGACATAAACGGTGTACGTGTCACAAGCAAGCCCTAATACAGTATGTGCAGTTGGTATTTGTGTGTGTGTGTGATTAGCTAATTGGTTGTTTCTGCCATTAAAGGTTTGGGAGAACAGCCAAGTTTTCACCTGCTTCCTGATGTAGAGATAGCCTTGTTTTGAGTGAAGCCTTTCAGGGAGTGAATTCCAGACGGTGGAGGCTATTCTAGACAAGGCTCGTTGACGGGTGTCACATTGTGTGATGTCCTTTGGTGTGGTTAGGGAGAGGACCTTAGTGACCTTGGAGGTATGTAGAAGAAGATCCTGTTCTTCAAGTACTCTGACTCATTTCCTCTAAGATCCTTGAAAATCACAGCTAGAGTTTTAAAAGTAGCCCTATATTGTACTCGTAGCTAATAAATTTTCTGCTGAGATAGCGGGATGTGATCACTTCTCTTATAACCTTCTATCAGTCTTGCTGCAACATTCTGATTCAATTAGAGCAGGTGCAAACTCTTTGTAGTGAGACTAATGTAGAGCAAATTACAGTAATGCAGCCTTGATATTATCATGACATGAACCACTGTGGCAAGACTTGTCTTCTCGATGTGAAATTTATATCTATGCCGCTCAGCTGCAATGTAGATGCGATGGCAGCCTTACCATTGCGCCTTCATTGCAGCAGAGTGAGATAGATATAATTTTCACATCCAGAAGTTTACAGCCACCTAATAATCTATGCTTCAGGCATAGATTGCCCATACCAGAGCGACATGAAACTATATGAGATCTTTCCTCTTATTTGCTTCTTAAGTCGTCTTTGATATCAGTTTCACAGACCATAATACTTACTCCTGAGGAAGGCTGATAAGCGAAAACACAGCCTGTGTTGAGTTTTGTTTGTCTGGGACTGTCTTCGAGTTTATGGACTTTTTTGGAACAACATCAATAAAGGAATAGCTTTTCACCACTTTGGACCATCTTGGTGCTTCATTTCTTCCACTCCTGAGGTTTTTCTTGCACCGTTGCGTGGAAGTACTGGTTTCCTTGTGTTTCGGACCACATATTTCCCCAGCATGGTTGTGTGTCAGGCTGATGGGATCTGCTCTGAGTTCCAGCTCCCTACTTACCATGTTACACAAGTCCCTTGACCTTACCTTTGCTTTGGCAGGCATGGCTCTAATTCCCCACTCTTCGAGTTGCTCAGTGCCCCAGCGTTTTTCTTGGCTGTCACTCTATGAACTACATGTACTGCTATGTGCAGCTGTGTATAGTTAGACTACAGTGATTGTGACCCATAGGAGAATAGACGTCTGTCACAGCAGACTGTTTTCTTTGGTTAAACAGTCTATGCTGGACCCTCTTCAGACAGGTGCAAACCTGGATCAATTTTTCTTTGCTTCTTTAGTGTCTCATGGTTCCCTTGATCATATGACCACTGATACTTCATAACTCCCTCCCGAGCCAGGACTATATCTGACATATCAAAATCCAGAAGACAGTGATGTCATGACAGAACGACCCCTCCAGCTCTATAGATAGCAGGGGCTGTCCAAATGTAAGAAAGTAGAACAGTATGACCCAAAGGGTTAACTAGAGCTGTCTGCCCATTATACAGCCCTCACTTGAAACAGAACCTCAGAGAGACGATGCGTTTGTGGTGAGAACAATTCTCCTCACAGAACCACATATCAAATGGGTAGGAAGACAAATGCCTGAAAAACTAACTGGACTCAAAATACTTCTAGTGATCCAATATAAATGGGTTTGCTATGCATCATAAGGCACTGTAGTAAAGATTTTCCACTAGCTGGTGTAGACAGTTGCCTTGGAGTGCGGGGTTGGCAAGGGCAGTGCCTCTTCCATCCTGGTGGGGTGCTATGCGGCATTAAAAGTAATGCCATCGAACTCATCCCTTTAAAAGTGTGGAAGTGGTCCAGTAGTAGTCAGAGCACTGTAGAATCCTCTCTGGCCCATCCCTTCACCTTGCAGACAGTGAGTATAATGGGCTGCTGCTGCTCAGATTGAGGGATACTTGAAAGACAGGTCCTTTTTCACCACATGAGGGTCCTGATGCACCCCCCCCCCCCCCCCCACCACCACCACTCCATTTCCATGCCCAGGGGTGCTAATAAGAACCCTGAGTTTACTAGCCACCATCCCACCCTGTGCAGCCTGCTGAATGGGGGATAATCTCAGTATCTTGGAAGTCAAAGTAATTGATTTCAGGTTGAAACATTAACTTTCCACCACAAGAGATTTACAGCTATTAACTTGGAATCTAGTACTAAAATTAGATGCAAGAATTAAGGGCAGACCTTGGGCAGACATTGGTATGAAGAGAACTTAAACACAACTTTTCCTGTATATATATTTTTTGTCATGCGAGCCAAGAACCTTGCATTTCTGGTAATGTGACATGTGCCCTGCACATAGCAGGGAGCTATTGTGGAGCTGGTAGGGAAAGGATTGGGTTTGGGATTTAGCTAAGATTAGGGTTACCATATTTGCAGACACAAAAAGTAAAAATGATTTGCTAATAAAATATTTAATCATAGCAAATGTGTAAACGGCTTTTAGTTAATGAATACACATCAAAAAGTGACTGACTTAAGTACAGCAGTAGACAATCTACTTTTGAAAAACTTACGGGTTTGAGTTTGACTGAGTCTGAGCCCAAGTGTACTCCAAGTAGAGAAGTAGCCTAGTGGTTAGTGCAGTAGACTCTGATCCTGGGGAACTGAGTTCGATTCCCACTACAGCTCCTTGTGACCCTGGGCAAGTCACTTAACCCTCCATTGCCCCTAGTACAAAATAAGTATCTGAATATATGTAAACCACTTTGAATGTAGTTGCAAAAACCTCAGAAAGGCGGTATATCAAGTCCCATTTCCCTTTGCCCAGGGAATGTTGCTACTATTTGAGATTCTACATGGAATGTTGCTATTCCACTAACAACATTCCATGTAGAAGCCTGCCCTTGCAGATCAGCAATGCAGCCGCGCAGGCTTCTGTTTCTGTGAGTATGACGTCGTGCAGGACGTCAGACTCACAGAAACAGAAGCCTGCGCGGCCGCATTGCTGATCTGCAAGGGCAGGCTTCCACATGGAATGTTGCTAGTGGAGGAGTAGGCCAGTGGTTAGTGACCTTGATCCTGAGGAACTGAGTTCAATTCCCACTGCAGCTCCCTGTGACTCTGGGCAAGTCACTTAGCCCTCCATTGCCCCTGGTACAAAATAAGTACCTGAATATATGTAAACCGCTTTGAATGTAGTTGCAAAAACCTCAGAAAGGCAGTATATCAAGTCCCATTTCCCCTTATCAGAAGAGCAGATATCCCTCAACAACTAGAGAGTTGCACAGGGACAGAAATCCTGCCCATCCCTGCTGGAATCTTACACATCCCCACCCATCCCCGCAAGAATTTAACCCATCCCCATCCGTCCCCACAAGAATTTAACCTGTCCCCACCCATCCCCGCAAGAATTTAATGGTACATAAAAAAAAAGATTCTGGTTGGCTTTCTCAGTCTCTCTCTCTGGTTCAAGCCGCAGCAATGCAGGCAAGGAAGGAACAGAAGTTGGAACTTGGAACACTCTAGTGCGCACATGTAAGACTTGTCTCTGATTCACTGGTACTGTGTGCTAAGAGGTTGCCACATGCATGCGCCAGTAGGTCAGGTGACATCTGATGCTTGTGCCTGTGTCAGAGCTGAGGTCTGTGCATCAGCCCGGTAGCAGAAAGGATTAATAGTAACATATTAAGTGACAGCAGATAAAAACCTGAACGGTCCAGTCTGCCCAATAGTCACACTCATTATCAATTCATAATTAAATCAACAATGTGGTCTTCCTTTGGCATTTCTGGGACATAGACCACAGAAGTCTGCCTGGCCTTATCCTTATGTTCCAACTGCTGGAGTTGCCATCGAAGCTCTCTCCAGCCTATTTGTCTTCTCATTTGCGGGAAACAGACTGTAAAAGTCTGTCCAGCACTGTCCTCATGTTCCAGCCACTAAATTTTCTGTCTAAGCCCTTTCTAGCCCATCCTAAACCAGATTGCCATATACGAGACACAGACCATACAAGTCTGCCCAGTATCAGCCCTAGTTCATCACAGCCAGAATCACCATTTAAGCGTCATTTGACACATCCACACACATGCAGCCATTTAGGTTTTTTTATAACTTCCATTTTCTAATTAGAGATTCTCTGTGTTCATCCGCATCTGTTCTGTTAAAGCAAGGAGGAGGAAGAGACAGCATTCAAAGAACTTGGTACTCAGTAAGTGAAAGGCTGGTGCAAGTTCAGCATACACTTCCATGGGAACCCCGCAGGAATTGTTTCCATCCCCATGGGAACCCCACAGGAACCTCGCAGGAACAGCTTCTGTCCCCACGGGAACCTCGCAGGAACAGCTTCTGTCCCCACGGGAACCTCGCAGGAACAGCTTCTGTCCCCACGGGAACCCCGCAGGAACAGCTTCCATCCCCATAGGAATCTCGCAGGAACAGCTTCCATCCCACGGGATTCCCGCGAACCCGTGCAAGTCTCTATCAACAACAATGGCTAGCTTCTGAGATACATGTGAAAGTCATTGCATGACATATGATAAAAGTTGTGTTGTACAAACAAAATTCCTTTGACAGATTCAACCAGCATGGAAACAGAGAGGATATCAGCAATGCCTTTCTCTCTCTTGAGCACCCCCATGTGTCCAGACTGACCAGTAAGCCTGAGGTGGTTTCTCACATTATGTGGGTAGATGTGTTGGTCATAGGCACATAAAAGAAAAAGAGGACATTTTCCTAAAATTTTAAAAACCTGGATGACATATCTGAAAAAGTCCAAAAGGAGGACATGTCCTCTTAAAAGAGGACGTATGGTAACCCTAGTTCAGATGCACCGGAGAGTTTACAATCTAAGTTAGTACTAGAGGCAATGGAGGGTTATTTGACTTGACAAAGATCACATGGAGCCAAAGTGGGATTTGAACAGGGCTTTTCCTGGTTCTCAGTCTGCTGCTCTAAGCTACTCCTCTGCTAAATCCTGATAAACTTGGTGTTGGTACCCAAGTGGGGGTAGGGAGAGGGGTGGAGAGCAGCTCTGCACCTCAAGATCATTAGGTGCAGGACTTAATTTACTCCTCCAAGAAATGCTCTGGATACAGGTAGATGTGTTCAAACAGAAATACAGGTTTACTGACTCAAATGTTTTCAATGTTAATAATCTGACAGTAGATATATTTCCCTGGAATTGAATCCACAAAGATCCAAGGCACTCTTTCAGGCAGGGACGCCAACAGGGGGCGGCAGGGAGCAAGATTCCCCAGGCCCAGCCTCCAAGGGGAGCCTGGCGTCAAGAAGGTTCTTCTCCCTCAGTCTGTCTCTCTCCTGTTCCTGTCTGGCGGGACCCGGTTGATTTTGTTAATGCAATAAACTGAATCCTGGCACACTGGAGCAGGAGAATGATGGACCGAAGGAGAAGCAGACACAGGAGGGTAAAGGGGGGGGAGGGGCGGCAGCGATAGCAGCAGCAGCCCTAGTGGGGGAGTGGCGGCTGTGGTGGTCCAGCCCCAGGCCCAGCTCTGTCTCTCGGAGGCCCTGCTTTCAGGATCTCCTTTTGTTGCTTTTACTTCTGCTTCTCCTAGTGCTTTTCACATATTTTTATTGTGCATAGATTAGGAAAATATATAATACAACAATAGCAAAAAGGCACAAATCTTACTTGTTATCTCAGAGCATTTGTGAGGCTTGCACAGCCTTTACATGTTTAAATGCTCTAGGCATCAAAATATTGATTTTTATAAAGCCACTACTATAATGAGTAGGTCCACAGCATGCACTGTTTCCAAGGAGCCATGTTTTTGGCAGCTTCAACAGGATGTGCAGTGTATATCAGAATTTACAACAACAATACATGCATTCTTTACATCATTTTGATGTCGACATTTACACCTGCTCTGAGACATGCAAGCCAGATAACTGCTGGTCTGAACCTGAGGTTTGCAGGAGTGATTGCAGGGCAGTAGTGTTTATCTTTCTGGTACTTAGAACCAGCTGTAAAATGCAGTATTTACAGGTCCTTTTTATAGTTTGGCTACTTAACAGGGCCTCCGAGAGACAGAGCTGGGCCTAGGGCTAGGACACCACAGCTGGAGCCGCTGCTGCCCCCCCCCCCACTCTGGATGCAGCCTCTGCCCCCCCCCCCCCCCCCACACTCAGAATGCAGCTGCCACCACCGCCCCTTGCTCACTTGCACAGGCCGCCACCACCCCCTGCCCCACTACCTTCCTGCATCAGTGCATCTGCTCCTCCCTGGCCTCCAAGGGGGGCCCGGAGCCAGGGTCTGTCTCTCTCATGCTCCTGTGTGCCAGGACCAGGTTATCACATTAACGCAATCACCAAGGTCCCAACAGGAGCGAGATGGACCCCAGCGCTAAGCCCGGGAAATTTTGCCCCCCCCCCCCCCAGTGGCCCTGCTTCTTAATTAGTTCCAAGTGGGATGCTCAGGTTCGTGAAATTCAGCACTCGCATGCATGGGTTGCAGCTGCACTGTTGCACAATCACTCCTTGCTCACACTGGCACTCACACATTCAAAAGCCCAAGTGATCCCGCTCTGTTTTGAACCTGTTCTTTGAAAATGTATTTAACTAATTCATTTTACTTCTTTAAAAGGGTTTATTTACTGCCTTTTTGAAGGGATTCACTCAAGGCAGTGTAAAGCAAGAATAAATCAAACATAAGCAATAGACAATTACAGCAGTACAAATATTCAAACAACAATACGAAGAATGGCAAAGTATACTATTTACAATGTCACACAATATGTAATAGAACATTTTAATAGACAGCGTAGGGTGTAAGCAAATGTAGAACATACAGACAGAGTAACAGGAGTTTTATTTGTTTACTAGTAAAAGAGGCCCGTTTCAGAGCAAATGAAATGGGCGCTAGCAAGGTTTTCGTCGCCAACACCCCCCCTCCCTGGCCAACCCCTTCGTTGTTCTGCCATTGCTCCACCCCAACGTCATGATATTTGACATGAGGGCGGGGCCCGGAGCGATTTCCCACCCCGCCTCCCTGCCTCCCTCCCTGCCAACCCCTTCGTTGTTCTGCCATTGCTCCGCCCTCGAGGGCGGGGCCCGGAGCGATTTTGGTGGCTTCACCACCACGAACCTTCGAACCTTTTTGAAGGAAGTCAGGGCTTGGCTTCACTGACGTCAGTGTCCTCAGAACGTTGAGGGTGAGTTTTATTATAGTAGATTAGAAAATAAGGGGACTAATTTAAAGAAATTTGCACATTAACGGCTCCTTTTACAACATGGAGCTACCACTTAGCGTGTGCTTAATGCAAAGAAGTTCATGGGAAATGAACGGGCTTCTTCGCGTTCAGCATGCCGCTAATCATAAGTACATAAGTAGTCCCATACTGGGAAAGACCAAAGGTCCATCTAGCCCAGCATCCTGTCACCGACAGTGGCCAATCCAGGTCAAGGGCACCTGGCACGCTCTCCAAACGTAAAAACATTCCAGACAAGTTATACCTAAAAATGCGGTAGCGCAGCTTTGTAAAAGGAGCCCTAAGTCAGAAATATCTCAGCTAGGGTAGGAGTGGATAAACATGTCCTGCCAGTATGTGCAGCCGGTGTTACTCCTTATGTGTGTGTCACTAGCAAGTTAGTTACTTCTTCCATTAAAGGCCTGGATGAAGCGCCAAGCTTTCACCTGCTTCCTGAAGAAGAAGAAGAAAAAGTCTTAAGTTAAATGAAGCCTTTCAGGGAGTGCATTCCTTGTCAATGGTATGATGGAAAATGGGTGTAAATGCTTTTTAGGACATACGTTACACCGCAGAGGCTGAGTCAAATGGTGCAAAGTCATTTTTTGCATATGTGGTGGGAGTGTCCACCTATATAGTGAGTGTAGGACAAGGTGGCTTTTCCTGCTGTACTTGCTGCAGATTATATGTGAATTTTCCAAGTCCTTATATGTATTTTGCAATAGGCTCCATGATTGGGATAGTGCATGGTTGCACAGGAGAAATACAGGTGAGGAAAGAAATGTGGATGTACTTGTTCAACTGGGTGTTTCCAGAACTTACAGAGGAGATGGAAAAATTGGCCAAAATGTGGTGGGTGGCTACATAGATGGAAATAGCGTGGAAATGGAAAGGCGATGTAGGCATACTGAAGTGCATGATGGGTGGTTCATCATATCTGAGAGATTGCTGCATGGAAGAACGATAGAGTAAAAACATTCAGACGAGTGTGGCCTCCTTTTGAACAATGGTTAAAAGAACGAGAGGAGGCATGACCTGTAAGAAGAGGCTTGGCCTATGAAGGGGGATTTGGTACGCTGACAAATGAGACTTTTAAGGATTATAGGGGGTGGGGGCACAGGGCGAGGGTGATGGAGAAAGGGAAGGGACTGTATGGAGACATGCTGGAGCTGAATTCGCTGAAGAGAAAACAGTGAATTCATTGAGGGTGTTAAAAAGTGATCTGCAAACTTTCGTTGTCATGTGAGGGAGGGAAGTATATACAGTGAAACCTCGGTTTTCGTTGACTTCGGTTATCGTCGGTTTTGGTTTTCATTGATTTTTTTCAGTTAAAAATTTGTCTCGGATTTTGTTGGTTGCCTCAGTTTTCGCTGCTAATTTTGCGAAAACAAAGGGCAACCCACGCATTCTCCTGCTCATTGGATTTACATTGATTCATATGGAAATAATTGCCTCGGTTTTCGTCTGTTTCAGTTTTCATTGATTGTTTTCGGTCAGATTATCAACGAAAACCGAGGTATCACTGTAGTAGGGTATATTTTGTATCATATTGTGTTTGTTTAGAGAGAGGTGGATGGGTAGATGACACAGAACAAGGCTGTGGACAATTTTATACAGGTTAGTGAGGTCCTTTATAGAATGGCTTTTCCCGCTCTATGTGCTGCAGACTACATGCAAATTTTTCAGGTTTTTATATGTATTTTGCAAAAGGCTACATGATTGGCAAGATGTTTTGTTTTGCTTTTTTAATCAAATATTCAGGAAATTGTGCACATTCAGGCTTGGACGTCTCTTTTCCTTCTTAGACTCTATACAAAATCAAGCTTTCACTATACTAAACAGTGCTGTAATCACAGCAAAGGATGAGAAAAAGAAAACCTAACCCCCAACCCTCCCTTCTTCCTATCTCAGATACTGAAACATTCAAGTATGCAACCAAATCCTTGAACTATTGAAAAGCAAACTACTGCAAAACTTTTCAAGGACTTGCGTGCAGACCAATGCCAAACTTATATGATAATGAAAAAGAAAGAAAGCAGACTTAGAACCATACTTAGAACCTGCATGAAAAATTCATATTGCTGAAGGAAGGAGTCCAGACCTTCCAAATATATGGTAGCTGGTATCAGTTTCCAAGTCACCATTTTCCTAGCAAAAAAGTTCCAAGCTTTCTCCAGATATTTCAATTAGGTGGCTAGATTCTGAAAAGAAATTCCCTTTCCAACATGCTTTTGCAGCCCACAGTAAACATTGAATTAGGTGGATATCTACGTTTCAAAATAGAATACTAGCATAACCCAGTCTCTGCGTACCTAACATTTTAAGTGTCCACGCTTACAGAAGCCATAAAGCTGGCATAAGTGCAGGTGCCTAAATGCAACAGGGACACATAAGAACATAAGTGATTCCGTACTGGGACAGACCGAAGGTCCATCAAGTCCAGTATCCTGTTTCCAACAGTGGCCAATCCAGGTCACAAGTACCTGGCAAGATCCCAGAACAGTAAAACAGATTTTATGCTGCTTATCCTAGGAATAAGCAATGTATTTTCCCAAGTCCATCTTAATAATGGCTTATGTACTTTTCTTTTATAAATTTATCCAAACTTTTTTAAACTCTGCTATGCTAACTGCTTTTACCCTATTCTCTGGCAACAAATTCCAGAGTTTAATTACATGCTGCGTGAAGAAATATTTTTCTGATTTGTTACAAATGTAGCTTCATTGTGTGCCCCCTAGTCCTAGTATTTTTGGAAAGAGTAAATAAGCAATTCATGTTTATCCATCTCGCTCCACTCGGTATTTTATAGACCTCATGTCACTTACAGTATTCTGTAAATGACACATGTTAGTGGGATTCCCGTCTCTGTCTTCCTGTGCAAGCCCCCCTTGCAAATATACACTATGTTAAGTGGGTATTTACAGAATAATGCTTAGGTGGCAAACTGGCATGCTTATATGCATATAAATGCTAGTATTCAAAATATTTACATGCACAATGGGTGTGTAAATCTTTATAGAATTGCGCTCATATCCTGATTTAGGATCCTTATACCATTGCACTGAGGATAATCACTGCATACTGAGTGGGTCAGTAATCCCTCGTGTGTTTAGAATTGTGGTTTGCATTTCCTGCAAACATTTCTGAATAGCAGGTCTAAGCCACCATATCTGGTCAAAATAATCAATTACACCAGTGCTTCTCAACCACTGTGTTACTGCTGAGAGCCTAGGACCCAAATCATCTCTCTCCCTCCCGTCCTTGCTGAGTTGCTACTCCTTCTTCCTCTCACCAGTAAAACTATCCATGCAGTCTGAGGAAGTTGCAGGGGTGGGTCCTGATTCTCACAGCTGATTGTAGTGTAAGAACCAAATTAGTGTGCATTCACAGGCTGCAGAGTGTCCCCTCTTGCTTTGGTCTTTTGTGCATGCACTTAGTCTCTCCTCTCATATCTGCTGCTGCCACAGCCAGAACCAGCCTCAGTAATTTCACCCAACCATGCCAGCTCAAGAGCAGTAATCTGGAGAGAGGGTGTCACTGGAGATCCAGGGGTGGAGGATGTAAAGAGTAAATGACGGCCTGCAAATATATGTTTGCCTAGGAGTCCATATCATGTTAATCTGAACAATGGCGTAGCCAGACTTAATATTTTGGGTGGGCCCTTCCAACCCCTCTCCCCCTTAGCTCAACATTTCCTCTGTCCTTTCCAACCCCCCACCACACACACACACACACACACACTCACTCACTCACTCCCAAGGACTGGTATTTACTCACGCCCTCCCTCCCTGGTGTACCTCATAGGTGCCCCGGCAGTTGCAGTGATTCATCTTCTCTGCCTACACCAGGCCCCGCAGGCTTTTCTCTGCTGTGTCCCACCCTCGCTGACATCACTTCCTGTTCCCTCACTGGCGGATGCAACAGTCAGAAGCCTGCAGTGCAGGGACCAGCACAGAAAGTGAAGATTAATTCAGAGATGCCAAGTTCTACATCCCAAAGCAGTGTGGGATTTGTAGTGCCTGATCCTACCAATTGAAATCAGTGCTGCAAGTCCCATAATGCATCAGGATGGGGTGGTCAGAAATCCACGACTGTCCTAAAATCTTCAGCATGGAAAAGGGTAACTTGGCATCTCTGTGAATTTCTGTGGCAGCCGGGACACCTCTGAGGTACACTGAGGAGGGATGGGGGAGGGGGGGATTCAGAGAGGGGGAAGATGATGGGCTACCAGAGGAGGAGAGGAAGAGAGGGGGGGAGTTAGGTGCTATGCTGGGTGGGCCTGAGCCAAGAATGGGTGGTCCTGTGTCCACCTGTAGCTATGCCACTTTATCTGACCTTGAACTTGTTACCATCTGGGGAGCCAGGAGGCAGGCAGTTGCAAGTTGATGAACACAGGCGCAGGGAATTAGTGTAAACACAGGGAAATGTGTGAAATAAATCTATAGCTCTGAAATAATAACGAACTTAAGTTAAACAGGTGCTCCAAAGTACTTAAACTTTCCAGGACACATTATAAAAATCATCAAAATCAGCGTTGTTGGTGAAATCCTACTTCTTGTGCTGCTGAAACCATTTTTATCTATGTTTATTTGATTGTTATTTTTGTCTGGGAGCAGTGTCTGTCCTGGTGTGAGCACTAGCCTGGTGACTTGGTGGCAGCACTCTGCACTGCCACGTGGAAAGTCTCTATTTTAATTCCTGAATCTCGTCTTTCACAATTCTAGTCCGTAGGAGCTGAGTATGCCGCCAAGTTGCAGGGAGTCATGGTGATGCCTGGTGCCAGGATTCAAAGAACTGGAAGGAGTCCTGGTGCACAGCTGCAATGATCAGGTTAGAATCAGAAGGAGGGTCCTTTAAAATAGGGAGAAAATCCTTGGTGGATATGATGTCATGGTGTCAGAATTCGCAAAACTGGTTCCCATCTGAGCTGGAAGAAAAAAGAAGAAAGGGGTAGGATAAATTAAATTAATTAGATGCAGAAAGGTAATCGACAGATGAGAGAGGGATAGTGGAAGAGTCCAGGGAATGAGGGGGGGGGGGAAGGATGGGAAAATAGAGTGGTATTGTGTTTGTCACACCACTACTTTTGACCTAGTAGCCACCACTGAGAGAGTGCAGTAAGTCTTGACTGACTGTGTAAATACCTGTCTGCCTCCCAGCTATGCTAATGGAGCTGTCAGAATGGTCTCATCAGGTTCAGGTGGCATGAAGATGACATATTTCAAAGCGGTTTACCCACACACACATTGACCTGTCTGAAGACTGACTCCATTGCTTTTGACTCGTAACCACTTGTAACCACTCGCCTCCACCTACCCTCCTCTCTTCCTTCCCGTTCACATTAATTGATTTGATTTGCTTACTTTATTTATTTTTTGTCTATTAGATTGTAAGCTCTTTGAGCAGGGACTGTCTTTCTTCTATGTTTGTGCAGCGCTGCGTATGCCTTGTAGCGCTATAGAAATGCTAAATAGTAGTAGTAGTAGTGCTTCTGCCCAGCTATAAATCTGTGTGTGGCTTCCACACAAGGTGCACACTTTTTATCTGGTTGAAAAGAGACATTTCTGCAGGAAAGTGTTTAGGCTGTGGGGGTGAGGGGGAAAAGCATGATAAACTGCAAATCAGTAAGGGAAGAGAAGAGAAATGGGACTTGATATACTGCCTTTCTGAGGTTTTTGCAACTACATTCAAAGCGGTTTACATATATTCAGGTACTTATTTTGTACCAGGGGCACTGGAGGGTTAAGTGACTTGCCCAGAGTCACAAGGAGCTGCAGTGGGAATCAAACTCAGTTCCCCAGGATCAAAGTCCACTGCACTAACCACTAGGCTACTCCTCCACTCAGGGCTCAGTGGATGTGATTTATTCCTGCCCATTGCCATCCCCCCTTCTGTGTCCACCCTTTCTTTGCTACATTTGGTGTGTACAGCTTCTTAAGAAAGAATAGTGTAAGCTACCTTAATGTCCTTTGAGATAGGCAGTATATCAAATGCCCTAAATAAATAAAATTAACTTTTGGCATAGGAGAGTGACTTCTACTTTTAGTAGGAAAATCAGGCACAGGCTAATGTAATAGATCTGCCATGTTATCTAAATAGTAGTACCTGCTTATAACTGAATTGTAAGCCACATTGAACCTGAACTCTGGTTGGGATAATGTGGGATACAAATGTCATAATAAATAATAATGAATAAAATCCAGGAGGGAGATTTTTTAGTCAGTCTTGGTTTGGACTTATATCCCAGCCATGGGAGTAGCCACAGAGGAGCCTAGAGGGACACAGGCTAAAGCCCAACAGAACCCAGGACCTTCGGTTTCTGCTGAAACCAAATCTGCGACTGAAATTGGCTATTCAGTTTTGTCAGGAACTGAAACCATAAATAAAACTGCCTCTACTCCCTCTCTGACACCTGAGTAAAAAAAAGCTGCTGTCCAAAGGCCATCCCCTGGTGGAGGTGGCCCCCACTTTCTCTGCTCTCCCCCCCCCCCATGATCATTCTCTGACCCTCTATCTCACCTGACCACCTATAGGCCCTCCCCAGGCCTACCTTAGGAAGCCCTGGTGGTCTAGTGACCTATTTGGGAGCAGGAACAAACCCCACTCGTCCCTGTCCTATACTGCTACTCCAACACAATGGGGGGGGGGGGGGGGGGGAGGAAGAGGAACCAGTTTTGGTTTAATTTTTGTTTTTGGCCAAAACTGAACAGAAAATTTCAATTGCTAACAAAAAGGCACGGGCCAATCAGATATGACGATGATATCACGCTATGAAGGACAGTGCTGATAAGAAATGATATAAAGATGCACCTGCAAAAGCAGAGGGGCAACAAGACACACAACATCAACAACAACAACTATGACATCAACAGAAGATCAACCATTAGAGCACTATCTCCTGCATTGCCAGCACTTGCTGTTCTGTCACTGTGAGGAGATTACTATACCAATGTACTCAGATTGTATGTTTCATGTTCTGTGATCACTATAACAGCTGGGTTTATAGGTGGTTTTTCCCCGTAGGGAGTGTGTGTTGACATCATCTGGCTTCTGTTCATATTAGTTTTCTACGTGTTTGCATTAGGAGATAGTGTTAAGGGTTTTACATTTTGTCCTAACACTTTCTGTTCTGTTTTTGATTTTTTTTTTGTTACATTTGTACCCCACGCCTTCCCACTCATGGCAGGCTCAATGCGGCAGGCAATGGAGGGTTAAGTGACTTGCCCAGAATCACAAGGAGCTGCCTGTGCTGGGAATCGAACTCAGTTCCTCAGGACCAAAGTCCACCACCCTAACCACTAGGCCACTCCTCCACATAGTGTCTTTACACTTTATCTTTGTGAATTTAATACTTCTCTATTTGCTTCACGTGGTCCGGATTGCTTATCAGTGGACATTAGGAAGGAGTGTGGATCTTGGGACCTGTGTTTAGGTGTGTCTTTCCTCAGGCTTAGTGCTGTCTGCATGCCTATCATACATTTTTTGATGGTGTCATAACTGTGTCCCTCACAGAAAGGAGATGCTTGACTGTTGTGGGGGGGATGAGGGAAGAGAGATTGCAGATGCTTGATGGTTGAGAGGGTTCACAGAGTAGGGAGAAGGGGGATGCTGGACCATTGGGGAATGGGAAGAGGAGAGATGCTTGACTGTTGGAGTGGGATAGGGAGAGGGGGGATGCTTGACTTCTGAAGGCAGTTAGGGAGAGGGGAGATGATTGTCAGAGAGGAAATGCTGGACTGCAGAAGTGGGAGGGAGAGAAAAATAGAGGGGTGATGCTGGGAAAGATGGAACCATGGGGGAGAGGCCATAGGAAGGGGGCTTAGCAAGGAGTGGAGAGGCAGAAAAGAAAAGTGGTGGAAAGAGAAAGAATGTCAAAGACAGATGTAAGGGAGGAATAGAGAAAGGCAGGAGATGAGAGGAGCAATGAGAAATGGATAGTAGATCATGGAAAGAATTTGGAAAAAAATACAGGAAACCAGAAAAGATAAACTGTGACCGACATGATTAGAAAAATGAAAATACTGATAATATTCAAATATACATAACTGCAAAAACACTTCTTTATTAAGATACAGTAAAAAAAACAGTGAGACATAAACACCTATTCCCTACATACTAAGATATCAATATTACAATATTTCAACAATTGTCCATATCTTGCAATGCGTATATCATGCAGTTCTTATATAACATGCAGATCATATATCATATAGTCCACATTTTATGAATTCCCAACCAATTTTAAAACGTTGAAATATTGTCCAAAGATCACCTCCAACAATACCCAAAGATACCATAATGCTCTCCAGAGGTTCTGCTTCTCAACTACTCAACCCTCGAAATGTGGCACTGTTAAACTGTTGATCCCCAGAGAGCTCCTTCAAGGAATGGAATAGTGAATGCCCCACTGAGCGCCTCAGTGACAATAATACTTCCTCATCAATCCACTTCCAAGCTTTTGCACAAGCTTCCTCAGGAGGACTTAACCACCGGAAGGGAACAAATCGTCCAGGCTAGACTGATCAGATAGAGAATATCACTAAAGAATCACCACAATGGCATGCCCCCGCACCTCAAACGCCATGGCTTTGTATATGGAAAAATAAAATGCCAAGGCAACAAAGAGAGAAAATATTTTATTCTTAATTTTTAACTGGAATATGTCAGCTGTGGGAAATGTGCCTCTCTGATGTTTTTTTTTGCACAATACAAGAGGACATGTATTTCTGTTTCTGTTTTAGAACTTAAGAACATATGTGTTGCCATACTGGGACAGACCAAAGGTCGATCAAGCCCAACATCCTGTTTCCAACATTGGCCAATCCAGGTTACAAGTACCTGGCAAGATTCCAAAACAGTACAATACATTTTATGCTACTTATTCTATAAATAAGCAGTGGATTTTCCACAAATCCATCTTAATAATAGCTCATGGACGTCTTTTTTTAGGAATCTAGCCAAACCTTTTTTTAAACCCCGCTAAGCTAACTGCTTTTACTACATTCTCTGGCAACGAATTCCAGAGTTTAATTACATACTGAGTGAAGAAATCTTTTTTCTGATTCGTTTTAAATTTACTACTTTGTAGCTTCATTGCATGCCCCCCAGTCCTAGTGTTTTTGGAAAGAGTAAACAAGTGATTCACGTCTACCCGTTCCACTCCACTCACTATTTTTTCCAATGCTGTACTGCATGCAGAGTGACCTCTTGGGGTTTTCAGTTAATTTTTTGTCTACATATTTCTATTTGCTCTTGCGTCTGGCTTCTTGGGGATTCGAGTTCAGTTTTTCACCACACTTTCTATTTGTAATCTTTGATCTCTTATTTTGTGTGTGGTGAGGCTGTATCCATGTTCTGTGTATATGTGACTGAGGTGATGTACTCTGATGAGTAGTTTCTGTTTAAAGAATCCTGCTTGTTCTGTTTTTCCAGTAAGAGGCGTGTTGGTGTTCTTGGGACTGGTAATATTTGCAATACAGCTTCTTTTTCATATGCCACATGGCAGGTAACAGGGGGCATTAGTACTGTGAGAGTGTGGCTAAGGTTTCCCCTGTATGAGCAGTGGCACCTTTTTCCTTGGAAAATAAGCTCTGATATCTCTATTTCTAATTTAGGGTGTCTTATCTGTGGGGTCCTTTTACTAAAGTGCGCTGAAAAATGGCCTGCGGTAGTGTAGATGCGTGTTTTGGGCATGCGCAGAATTATTTTTAGCGTACCTACAAAAACTGCCTTTTTTTTAGACGAAAATGGATGTGCGGTGAAATGAAAATTGCCTCGCGCCCATTTTGGATCTGACACCTTACCACAAGCCATTGGCCTAGCGGTAAGGTCTCACGCGGTAACCAGGCATTGATGGTCTGTGCGCATCAAATTCCACTTGATGTGCATAGCTGCTGCGCGTCAGAAAATAAAAAATATATTTTTCAGACACGCATAGCGGACACGTGCCAAAATTGAAATTACCACAAAGGCCAAATAGTAACTGGGCAGTAACTCCAATTTGGCACATGTTGGGCGCGTGTAGGCACCTATGCGGCTTAGTAAAAGGGCCCCTGTAGTTGGTGAGGAGCTGTCTGTGTTTTGCCTGCATCAGTGAAGTGCGATATTTGCTATTGTTGCTTACTACATAGAGATCTGTAGCAGTCCTACTTCTGCTCTTTTCCCAATAGGATGTATGTTGCTGTTCATAGGCTTAATATACTATTTGCATTGCTGTCTTTTCATAGGTAGGGTTGTTACTGTGTGCCCTAGCTGTGCTATTATGGCATGGCAGGTTTGCTCTAGGGTTTTGCAGTACTTCATAAAGTATCTGGCAGCTGGCATTGGAGAGAAGTTGTAAATAAACTTGGTAGCTTTAATCCAACCCCACCACACGTCTGAAGGGTGTTCAGATTTTTCACAAAGTTATTTCCTGGACAAAAGAGAAGCTTGTGAAAGTTTCTGTTTGAATCCATCTAGGAGATGAGGTTAGGGCAGCAAAAACACATAGCATCGACCTTGGCAAAGGGCATTGGTAAATTCTTGAAATAACTGAGCACAGATGTTGCAGACTAGTTAGAAACCTACGGGTGCACTTGAAGACATTAATTCTTTGTGACTAGCATGGTTCAGACCCGTATGCCTATCGCCTCCACAGAGTAACCTTGCTCCCTCCAAAACAAAGTTCATTACTGTCATGGTATGTGCAAAAAATAATCCAATAATCACTAAAAAATGGAGCAGCACAATTAACTATCCTCTAATAGAAAAAAAACTTGCTATAAAAATCACTGAATTTATAAATTACATAGAGTGGAGGAGTAGCCTAGTGGTTAGTACAGTGGACTTTGATCCTGGAGAACTGAGTGCAATTCCCACTGCAGCTCCTTGTGACTCTGGGCAAGTCACTTAATCCTTCATTCCCCCTGGTACAAAATAAATACCTGAATATACATAAACAGCCTTGAATGTCGTTGCAAAAACCTCAGAAAGGCAGTATATAATTTCCCTTTCCCCTTTCTTTTACAAAGCTGCACTAGCAATCCCCATGCGACAAATGAGAGGAAGCCCATAGGAATTGAATGGGCTTCCTCTCATTTGCCCACCGAGAATCGGTAGCGTGGCTTTGTAAAAGAGGCCCATACTTTGTTAAGGAAGAATGACAGAATAGGTATAATTTTTTTTTTAATAAATGAAACCTCAAAAGCTCCCAATAGCATTAATTTTTAGTTTAAACATGCTATATATTCCAGAGCACCGTTACTATCATTGGTTCCACATGTGAGGAAAAAAGAAACAGTAAAAAAAAATACAAAATTTATAAAAATCCCAATATATTGTCACTCTATACTAAAGCAAAACTTGAAAGAGTCCTGTACAATTTTTAATAATAATAATAATAATTATTATTATTATATGTGGTCTAAACGTATGGTTAAAAAGTTCGACTTTACAAGAAGGCACTTATCTGCTGTGCTGGAAATTCACCATAGCGCCATATTGCTGATTTTTCATTGAGTTGTTCACTTATCGTGTGATTTCAATCACCGAAAATAATTAAATGAGTGTCTCTGTTCCATCCAGTGCATTCCGGAAGAAAACACCATTGCAGACATCCACTGGCCGCCTCAGCACCCTCTTTTCACACTATCACAGCTCTTCTCCTGTTTGCTGGCAAACCAACAAGATCCACTTTATCCAACATCAAACTCAATAAGAACATCTTGTTTCGCTTATGGTAGCTGCGTCAGGAAGTGCATACACTGTCAGTTAAACTGAATTGCCTGACAGTGTATGCACCTCCTGACCAGCAGTGTAGCCAGACCTACTATTTTGGGTGGACCCACAGTTAAATTGGGTGGGACCTTCCAACCCTCCCTTTAACTCAGCATTTCCTCTGTCCTCCCTCGCCCCCAAAGAGCAGCATCTGTCTCCTCCTTGAATCTTCTCAGAGTGCTTCAGAGGCAACCCAGCGACCTCAGCAATCCATCTTCGCTGTGTGTGCTGGCCCATACAGGCTTCCCTCTGCTGTGTTCCACCAATGAGAAAACAGAAAGTGACATCAGCGAGGGAGGGACACGGCAGAGGGAAGCCTGTAGAGGCTGGTGCAGGTAGTGAAAATGAATCACTTTGGCCGCTAGGATACCTCTGAGGTACACTGAGGAGATTCATGGTGGTGGCAGATACCGGGCCACCGGTGGAGAAGAGGAAGAGAGGGGAGTGAGACGCTGCCATTGGATGGGCCTGACACAAAAATGGGTGGGCCTGTGCCCACCTAGGCCCATCCGTAGCTACGCCACTGCTCATGATGAGCTACCAGAAGCGAAACAATGCAATCATTTGCTTATTTCTGAATTTCTGTTCTGAAGAAGGGTTCCCTTTGAAAGCTGATCAAAAATTGTATTATGTTATTTTAATAAAAAAAGGTACCATCGTATTTTCTTTGCTTTGCTGTGTTTTACTTCTATTTATTACCTTTAAAAGTGGACTAACATGGCTACCCTACCACTTTATCCAAGCCCAGCAAAATATCTCCCTCCCGGAACAGGGTAACTTAGCAGCTTGGCTCTAGCTTAGAACACTTAAACATATCACTGAACTCTTTCTATGAAAACAAGGTGAATTTCTGTTTACAGCTGCCAGGACAGCAAGAAGCAGATTAGATGACTCAACACTTTTTGTTTTTCTGTAGTGTCAGCATTTTCCTGCAGGCCAGTTCATCTCACACACTGCTCCAGCAGCTGTTTTTCTTGACAGGGTATAATTTAGTGTTTCACTATTCTGTTTTATGTTTTGCTCTAAGTGGGTCAAGCGTAAGTTCACATAGCACAATCTGTGGCCCAATAGGTTATGCGTAAGGTGGCTCAGAGCTGCAAGGCACAGAAATTACAACCCATACCACTCTTCCCTCCCTTTCTCCAGCTCTTGTAGGCCTTTCTAGGATAGTTTCATATTTTCAGGTTGCTTCCTTGAGCAATACATTTTTTACAATATTTTATTTCTGCAGTTTATGTAAATACAAGTTCTAAGAATATCTTAGGAAATCAGCACTGTTAGGGTAGAGGGTGAGGATGGGGAGAAAGAGAGCAAGATGTGGGCGGGGGAGGGGTTGAAAGAGAAAGAAGCAATACTGGGTACTGTGGGCTGACAGGTGGGGGGGATGGAGAAAGAAGGGAGATGCAGTTGTTGGCTATAGGGTGGGTAGGAGATATTGGGGGGAGGGGGTGGATGCTGTACTATAGCACCTGTGGTCAAAGGAGAGAGCATTATGCAAAAAGCAGTCAGAACGATTTATATATATATATTTTGAAGGGATAGGATTGGTGTCCATTTGGTTTGCACATAAGTTGCCAGTTAACCTAGGGCCCACCCTAACCTGCAATTCTTGCTTCCTCTTGCACGAAGAGGTGTAAACCAGAGGGAAAGAACATAGTGTACAGAAATCTGTTCTGTCAAATCATGTTTTGATTTTTTTTAAAACTCTTCTTACATTACTTCATTCATTAGTCTTAGGACACTTGAATTATTGTAACCATCTTTTTAACCCCATTTCTGCAATCACTCGACCCTTTCAGAAACTTATCCCCTTCCTCTCATATCTGTAATGCCTCCTTGTGAGAGTTCCTGGGTCTGGGGCTGACCTAGCTAGCTGGAATCTCCTGCCGCCAGCAGGCTTAGTCAGGCCCTGGAATAGTTGTCATCTAGTGCCTCCACATGGGGGAGAAAGGTGTTAACGGGTAGGATTTCCCTCCTTTCCCCCAGGAAATTGAAAAACCCACCCAGAGCTCCGCCCAGAACTGCCCATAGTTACAGAGTTCTGCCCCGGCACAGCCTCCCTTTCTAGCAAAAGCAGGAAACACTTTGTAAAACATAATTTCCTGCTGCGAGACCAGCGGCAGCAGGAGATGACGTTTAATGAAGGCATTTCCTGCTGTCCCTGGAAACTGGAAATGGAGCTATTCAGCAGGAGATCCCGGCACTCCGGCGGGAGATGACTCACAAAAGCGGGAGACTTGGCAGGTCTGTTGTTCTAGTTTCCCAGTAGCAGGTATATTGGTGCTTTAATGTATTTAAATGAAATAACTACTTCTGAAGGTTACAGGTACAGATGGGGATGGAAGAGATTACTTGTAGGGATGAGTGGGGATGGAATGGATTTTAGCAGGGTTGTGTGGGTATGGGTTAGATTTGAGTAGTGCGCCTTGACAATTTTTACACCTTGTAAGTGTGCCAGAAGATGAAAAAGGATGAAAATCACTGCTTTAAACAGTGCTCTTGAGCCCAGTTAATCTCCTTGTCAATGTGCAGCTTTAAACACATTTCCCTGGTCCTTTTTTAAGTCTCTTATTGGAGTGGCAGTATTACTTATGCCCCCTTAGTCCTTCTGAGTCTTTCCCCCTTGTCCATCCTAACCAGGTTCCCCAGATCTCATCCTCCTGTTGGAGCACTCTGGACCGGTGGCTGCTGGACGTTCGAGGGGCTGAGTCAGTCTGGATTGACCAGTCTCTGCTGTCAGGTTTCAAGTGCCAGTTTTGTTCCTAGAAGCCTCTGCCTTCTCCAGTCTCTGAGCGCTGATTCCACTTCCAAGAGCCTCCGCCCCCACCGGGCTCCGAGTGCTGATTGGGCTCCGAGGAACCTCTGCCTCCACCAGACGCTTAGCAGCGAGCGGCACTAATTGTATCCCCAGAGGCCTTCTGCCTTGCCCTGAGCCTGCTCCCAAGGTCTGTTCTGCCACTGGGCCCCCTCTTCTTCCTGGTGGGCCAGTCCACATGCCCCAGCATTGAATATCCCTTTTTTTTCCAAGCACCAGCTTCTTTCCTTTTCAACTGCGGAAATTTTATGTGATTTTTCCTACCCAGAGATGTGGCATTTCTTTTGTGCCACATCCAATGGAAAGGTTGGTTGGTGTTTGGTGATTTTAGCTTGGCACTGGTGATGCAGCAGATCCCAGTGATTTTAGCTTGGCACTGGTGATGCAGCGGATCCCAGTGACCAACCTCACCTGAACAAGCAACCGGGTTACATATACATTTCTTGTCTAACCATTTTATTTCTCTTATTCAGTTAGTCTCAGTCTCTTTTTTTACACTTTTCTTGTCTTTGTCTTCTCCTGAATTCTTTTCAAGGATCTCCTTTCCATTTCTTTTCATAACTCCAATCTTCTTACCTCCCTTCTCTACATTTATTTCTGAAATTGGTCTCTCTTTTTCATCCTTTGTTTCCCCATATCTCTCTTCTTTGCCCCTCCATCTATGCATAGCTACATTTTATTCCTCATTCTCTCCACTCACCCTTCAGTTCTCAGCAGTAGCCTACCTGTGGTAGGTCTGGGTAGGCACTGGCCCCCCCTTGGCTGAGGCCCACCCTTTCTGGCTCACCAAAACTATTCAATGCAGCCACTTTGCTCTTCTTCCTCCCCCCCCCCCCCCCCCCCGCCCATGGCCCATGGCCCAGCAACTCCCCCTCCCTCTCTGATCTACCTCACCCACCCCTGTCATATGTATATTTGATTGTCTTCTGTGTGGTGCATAGCATAATAGGCATTGTTTTCTCTTCTATCCCTTGACTTTCTGTCTCCCCCCCCCCCCCCCCCCCTTTGTTGACCTCTTTGGGTCATATATTTTATAGTAACCTCTGAGTTATTAAGCACATTTAACCACAATCTTAACACCATAATACAGTTAAACATTTTGTGCCACCTGGTACCTTTCATGTCAAGGGGAGCGTTCATGTTGTGCAGCAGTGATGCACAATCGCTGTCTGCTCCAGTCTCACAGGCATCCCTTTGCCACGTCCCTCCCTCTCTGATGTTTATGTTTATTTTCCAACTAGATATACCGCTTTTATTAAATAAAAAGGTCAACATTTTTAACAATAGAGTCTAAAAACATTAAAATCTTCAGGAAAAGAACACCAATTTTGATAGTAAAGAACACAACCATACATACAAGGCACAAAAGAAAATGAATCTGGGGGAAAAGGGAGGGAGGAAATAGACAGAAAAAGGAAAAAGGGTACTCTGAGTGCAATCCTGACCGGAGCTGGCTTACTAAGAGTAGGGTGAAAAGCCATCTGGAAGTAGTAAGCTTTCAATCCTTTCTTAAAATTGACCATCCTGTCTGTAGATAAACTGTTCAAGATGGAGGGGGATCAGAAATAAAAGGCATAACTCATAGTGGGCCTGCTTAGAGGAGAGAAGTACAAGGCAATTAGAATCAAGAGAACACAGATTGTGGGAGGGAGTGTAAAGGATTACTAGGAAAGAAATGTATGAGGGGCCACCTGAATGCAATGTCTTAAGCATAAGAAATAGAATCTTAAACCAAACATAATACGATATGGATAACCAATGAAGTTTGAGAAATAATGGAGCTGCTGGATCAAAATGCTTGACCCTGAAGAGCATACAAATTGCAGAGTGGTTTGGAGGCGGCGTATTTGAGATTGAAGGAGACCAGGATAAACTCTATTAAAGTAATCGAGGTGAGAAGTGATGAAAGCATGGATTAATACGTGCAGTGAGGAGAAATCAAGATAGTGTCAAATGGATCGAAGCCGACATAACCATTTAACAACCTGAGAAATTTGCTTGTTGAAGGAGAGGTTAGAATCAATTTGGACACCGGGGTAACGGAAGGAGTCCACAGAAGTACAAGGATGGTTGAAGAGTGTCAAAGGTATGTCACTTCTTGTTTTCTCTGGCACAGTGTGGCAGAGGGAAGCCTGCAAGGCCGGCACAAATGCTGAGGTAGACTTGGGGTAGGGAGATTGCCAGGCCACAGGCGGGGGGCAAATGCTGGATATGAGGGCGGAGGAGAGGGAGGGAGATGCAGGTATGAGGGGGGAGTTTTAGAAGGCCCACTCAAAATGATAGGCCTGACTACGCCACTAAAGACTCCCTCTTTTCACCACTCAGCTAACCTTCCAGTTTTCCATCTCACACTCTCAACCTCTCTCTTTCTGTCTCTCTTTTTATCTGTCTTTCTATTTTCCCACTGTTTTTCCCCCTTTCTCCCTCATTTACATTCTCTATACTCATCCCTTTCCTCTCCCCCATCCAAATCTCTTTCTGTCCCCAAACCCAGCTTCCTCTTTGTCACTCAACACCTCTTGGCATCCAGCACCTTTCTTCTAGGGATGGGCTATCATTTGCAATGACATAGAAAATATCTGCATAGCCACATCATTGCATATTTTTAACAAATGAAGATGAGAACCAAAAAATACATTTTGCTTGCCAGTAATAGTGTGCCCTTTTTACAAAGAGTGCACACAAAAATGAAGACTAACCAAAACAAGAGAAAAGGAACAATGTCCAGATGGTGATTCAGAGAAGAAGATTGTTCTTACTTTCAAACCTGTGTAGGATTGGAGAAAGGATGAGTCTCCTTGCACACAATCAGTTTTCAGTATAGGTAGTCAATCCTTGTTCCCACCGATATTGAAAGCAAATGATACGTTCACTGGCATTCACTGGGTTTATCTGTGGAGGGGGGATTCTTTATGCGTAGAAAGCCCTTGGGACTGTTTCTGGCAGTGTCCTTTATAGCTGATGGAGTATGCTAAGATGGTAGACATGGTATATGGGGATGTCACTTTCACTCTCTTCCACACGAAGTTTGCCCAATCGTTACCAACCCCCCACCCCCACCCTGCTCGCAGTACCTCTGTCTAGGGACACAGTTTTGAACACTTTGTTGTCTTTGATGTCTGAACCAACAATTGGAGCATTTTTTGTTTTTCTTATTTAGGCGAAGCTTTGCAGCAGGCACCTGCTTCGTCTATTTTGTGTCTTCGCAGCCTGTTGTCCAATTGCAGACAGATTGCAGAGTGGTGAGGGAGCCTAAGGAAGAGAGGGAAGCCACACAGGAAGCGTGCACTTCTCTGCTCTCTCTTTCTGCCTCAGTCTGAGCCAGAGCTTTGCAGAGCTCTCAGCAGCCAACCTCATCTGATAAAAATAGCAAAAGGAAGTAGAACAAATTAGAGAAGTTAAAACAACATGAAAAAAGTCAGCTGTGTGATCACAGTTTAGCTGCTAAACTGTGTAGCAATAGTACAGTACAGCTGCTTCGATGATCGGAAAATGTTATAGCCATTCCCATAGAGTGAAAGTGATAAAATGCTTTATAAAGCAGAACACAGGCTCCTAAATCTGTGCCCTGTTTTCAATCCAAGTAATAAGCTTAGGGGTCGAAATTCAAACGAGTTTAACTAGGCAGGAGAGGCTTCTGCCCGGTTAAACCCGGCTGAACTAGCTAGCCATCAATATTAGTGGTATTTAACTGAGTAGTGCCATTACTAGATTAGAGGCGGGCTGGGGACAGACTTAGGGTGGTGCAGCAACTTAGCTGGTTAGTGGTGATACTCAGTCCGCTAACTGGCTAAGTAACCGCATAAAGTTAGGACAGCAAAACTGCTGTGCTGAGTTAACCAGGCACTGGTCTGAATATCAGGTGGTGCCCAGTTAACTTCTGGAAACACCAAAAGAAAAAGAGCAGGGAAGGACCAATGGTCATCCATTAAAGGAGCCAAACCTAGAGAGCAAGGCCGTGGCGTAGATACTGGTGTGCCTGGGTGGGCACAAGCCCACCCATTCTTGGCTTAGGCCCATCCAGTGGTGACACCTCTCACATCAACATCTTTCCTCCTCCGCAGCATCCCGGCATCTGCCCCTCATCCCTCCCGGTGCCTGCAGTGAGTCATTGCTGCCTGTGCCGGCTCCTCAGGCTTCCATCAGCCGGGTCCCACCCTCATTGACATCATTTCCTGTTTTCTGTCTGGCAGGACCCGGCCGATGGAAACCTTCGGGGAAGGACAGGATTCAGTGATGGGCGGGCAGATGCCAGGATGCTGCGGAGGAGGAGAGATGTTGATGGGGTAGGTGAAAAAAAACTATAATTTTTTTAATATCTCGGGGTGGGGATGGGGTGGCATGGCGTGGCTGGGCCCATCTAAGTTAAATCTGGACCCATCCATAACACTGGATCTGGCTAAGCCACTGGAGCAAGGTAAATAAAATCCAAATTTATTACCAAAAAATAAATCAGATATAGTCAAACTTAATCAGACTCGACATGGAACTGTGTTTCAGAAATCCAATGCCTGCTTCAGGAGTCAGTACGTCTGAGTTGTACCTTTCACAGAGGTTCTTCATCTGGTGGGAGAAAAGAGGTTTCCACATGTGTTTTCATTCTGTTTTGTTTACCATCCTTTTCCTTAAGGTGTAATACTGCCATTACACCCAGGTAAAACAGAGCCTCCAGACATAGGGGGGGGGGGGATCTCTGCTCATTCATGAGGTACAACAGCAGCGGCGATCCTGGGGGGGCAGCAGCGGCCCTGCCCCAGGCCTGGTGGCAGTGGCCCTGCCTCAGGCCCAGCTCAGTCTCTCGGCAGCCCTTACCAGAATTGCATACAGTATTCAAGGTGCAGTTGTACATGGAGCAATACAAAGGCATTATAAAATTTTCATTTTTGTTTTCCGTTCCTTTCCTAATAATTCCTAACATTCTATTTGCTGTTTTAGCCGCTGCTGTACACCGAGTGGAGGGTTTCAAAGTTTGATCAACGATGACACCTAGATCTTTCTCCTGGGCAGTGACTCCTAATGTGGAACCTTGCATCACGTAGCTATAGTTTGGGTTCCTCTTTCCCACATGCATCATTTTGCACTTGCTCACATTAGACATCATCTGCCATTTGGTCGCCCAGTCTCCCAGTCTCATAAGGCCCTCTTGCAACATGAGCGTATGACCATTCATACAAAAATTACAAAAGGGTCATTTCTACGCCTGCGGTAAAAATGGCCTTAGTGCACTGGAAAAACCCATGTAAATGCACAATAAGGCTACTTTTTCTACAGCTTAGTAAAAGTGCGCTAAATTTGGAAGCATAAATCCTTTGAATATTGGACTCTTCTTTAACTATTTATTTGAGTGCCTGGCATATCACCATTCAAACACAGTAGCTGTTACAGCGGTTTACCGATCCAGTAACAGAACAAAATTATTTAAAAAAAGTAAAATAAAGACAAATATGTATCATAATCAATTAGAAAATATACAAAAGGGTGTTATTATTTCCAAACAATGACAGCAGAAAGTGGAACTGTTGAGTGAGCAGCAAGCACAGACAGATTTACAAGTAGCACACAGTGCCATTGATGGGAACATTGTCCATCTAACTTCTGCATAATCAGGGGATGTGACAGGTGGATCTTCAAAACTGGTACCTGGAGTGTCAGGCTGGTCATTGATGACTGAGGAGGTCTGTACTCTGGCAGACTGATGCATACATTCACCTGAAGCCTTCCTGAATAACTCCATCACTGTCATCTGCTTCCAACAATGAGGCTTATCTTTGAGCTGTTTTCCCATAAATTGTACACTTGCTTGATTTACTGATGGATAACATAGATTTAATGCTTGCTGAACAATACAGGGTTTTTTTTTTCTCCTGGATGAGCAGCACACATCATTGCCTTTTTGCTTCCTGGACTATCGTTTGATAATGGACTCACCCTTGGCTTCAATTTTCTCATTTTGGTTTCTTTTCCACTGGGCTACTGCTGCCATCATGAAAGGTGTGCTTTTGCTTCCATTTTGTTTCATTTCCCCTTTCTGGTCAATATTCAGCCGCTGGTGGTCAGTGGGTTCCAGCCGATATTCAGCCAGGATTTGCCTAGGACACTTATGTGGGTCCCAGGTGAATATCGGCTGGGACCCACATAAGTTCTGTGTCCATGTCCCCCTCCCAGCAGGGAAGGTGGGAGGGGGACATGGAAACAGAGCTTATGCTGGTCACAGAACTTATTGGCAAGGTCCGATCACCCCTTCCCACCCCTCCCCCCAGTTACAATAGGCCCCCAGGGCCTACCTGATCTCCCTGGTGGTTCAGTAGGGTGATGAGTGTAGGAGCAAACCATACTCGGTCCTGCCACTAGTGAGTCCATGGTAAAAATGGCCACCATGACCTCTAGCGGTAGTCTTGTGGTACTATCACTAGAAGTCAAGGTGGCCATTTTTACCGGATGTTATGCAGGTACTGGCCAATTTTCAGTGCCGTCATCCACATAGCTAGTTGGACAAAGTTGGAACCGCTTTTTATGCGATCCTATATGCCCGGTTAGTTATGCGGGTGCTGGCACTGAATTTTGCCAGCACCCACATAACTCCCTGTTCCACCCCTGTAACATCCCTGACCTCTCCACTTGCAACATGGCCGATTGCCAATATTCAGCGGCACTGTCCGGTTAGGTACTACTGAATATTGACAACTGGGCAGGCACAAGCGATTTAATTGGGTAGGAGCCTCTCCTGTGTGTTGAAAAACACCACTGTTATAAGTATTTAAGGATGGTATATCAAATTCTAATAAACAAAACTAAACTAAATCATTTTGAATATCGACCTGTCTGTGCATAAATTATGGTACCTGTGTAAGACCACATTTACATGCATAAATTAGCAGAACAACCAAAAAAGTAATGAAATGACATGAAAAATTAAAATTTAAAATGTGGACACCCCCTCCGAAGGGACACCACCTTGTAGCGGTGGAGGGGCTTCTGTGTTTCAATGACTCAGAGGGCTATGCTGAAGGGTTACCTATATCAGACAGGCCTCTGAAGAGAAACCAGACAAAGAGTGTCCCAAACTAGGGAGAGTGGAAAGATGGCGACCTGAAGCTTGTACGCTCACGGCCCAGCTGTCCTCTGAAGTTCTGTCTTTGTTTACTTTAAATTTCCTCTCTGCATTTGCAGTTACCTTAACTGAGAGGAAGGGGACAATGGGGGGTCAGCCACCGATGGGCAGCATTTTGTCCCCTGTGCAGCAAGTGTGGGACCACTGCGATACAAGCTGCCCACAGATGACTGGGTTGGTGAGTCCTTTGATTAGTGCCAGCGAAGGAGCGTCGATGCTCTTGGACCTGGAAACAACTTCATCGCTCCTGAATCATTTAACCACCATGTCCAAAGGAGTGGAGGAGTGAGTTAGGAGTGTATGCTGAAACGGAAGTCATTTACAGCTGAACCCGGGTCGGCGGTGCCACTCCTAAACCCGTAAGAGTTATGAGCTTGAAGTTTTGGGCTCCTGTGGAGGTTACATTGAATATCATCTGGAAGGCACTCCAGGACCTAACGGTGGTAGTAAATAATTTTGCTTCAGATATAATCTTATTAGTGAGTCACATGGATAATCTAATCGAATCCGTTGAGAATGAAAAATTGATACTGCAAATGAAGTTCTACAGGAGTAGGAAACAGTTAAGATTTTGAAAATGATAATAGACCAGAAAAATTTGAACAAAATGAATATTATTACAGATGATTAATATCGAGACTGTTGTTTTTCCAGAGTTCCGGGTTTAACTCCTAAAGTTTTTTCCTCTGAAATGATCCCTCTTAGTATATTAATTTAAAAGGAGTGAAGCCTGTGAAACTGGGATTACCTTAATCAGTGGGAATTGGATTAGAGACTCAAGTGTTTGTATTGTAAAATAATTTCTGGTTTTAAAAGAGAAAAAAATGAAATCAGGTGTATTATTTCCACTAATATTGGACAATAAGTATGTTTCCAACGAAATAAATTGACTATACACCGTTTTAGGTTTGAAGAAGCCAACCAGGCGATCAATGTGGAATAATGATTCAGATAAATAATAACTGGGGATAATCAGGTTAATACCACGTTTTCTTTGTTTACTGTTGTTTAATTGATCTCCTTGTCTTGTTTCACTCTCCCTATTTTGTGGTCTAAGGAAGAGTATAGAATTACCTGATTGAAATAATTCTTGTGTGTTATTTTCTCTGTATTTCTGGCAAGTTATTTTAGTGCTTGTAAAATTAAGTTGTTATAAATAAAATTAAAAAAAAATTTTTAAATGTGCACACACCCAACTACTGCTGCCTGAAATATTATGAACAGGCAAGAGGCAAAGCTTGTAGGGCTTGTAGGAATGAAATAATAACATGTTTTTCCAATGAGTGGATCAGGGCTTGGGGACCTAGATTTTTCATGGATAATGAGAGCTTCTGGTAAGGGCTTTTTGCATAAATGGTGCTCTACAGTATTGCAGTCTTTGTTTTAATATTTATGTATAAATGTGCCAAGCCAATGAAAACATATGCAACACAATGAGACACACCCGAGCATTTCAAAAGTAAATTCATCTTTCTTTACACATGGCAAATATATTTCCAGAAAACACAAAGGCAGGCGATCCACAAAATACACGATAGGCAACAAAACAGGAGATTGATAAAAACATTGTCCAAAATCAAAATTTATTCATCACAACAGGTTTAAAATTGCATAACAAAAGGCCCAACCCTGGCAATGTTTTGTCCTTTCAACGGCTGTGATATATATAGGAATGCTAGTAAAAATCATAAAACTACTCTTTCCACAAACATTAAAATAATAAAACTTAAAATCAATAACTAAGAGACATTGGTGTGAGAGACAAAATCATAATGTGACAGTGCTATAATACAGAAACATATATTATATAAAAGCATACAGAGGTAAAATAAAGAGGTGTAAATCCAGTATATCACCTATTGCTTAAATAATAAAACAAATAGAAGCAGCTAATGAAGTATTTATTTTTATGTTTATATCCTAGTAACATACTGTGACCCCTGAAGGAAGCTTATTGCCGAAACACGAACCGTGTTGGTTCCAGCTGACATATGTGATTCATTGATGAGAATATACTTTTTGGAAGATTTCTGATCTCTGTTCAGTTTATTTTTTGGAACATTTCTAGACCTTGTTAGCTGCTTGTTTGACTTCTGTAGAAGGACTTTCCTGCCTTTTGTTTTTGTTTATAACAAATAGAAGCCATTTTTAGAAAGGGCATACAGTTAAAAAAAGACTCTAGTCTATACTGTTCCAGATAAAAATCCTTAAGCAAGAAAGTACCAAACAATTCTAAACCACAGGATAGCCTAATAGAATCATTATAGTACATACCAGTCTTCTGTGCATTAACAGCTTGTGCAAGTGGTGAATCTACTATAGCTGTTACTATGCTTCCTTTAAAACATGCTTGTGGTGGGGTCATAGGTCACAGCACAGAATAAAACTGAAAAATGTGCCTTAAAATTAAAATATGACTAAAATAGCCTAATAATGGAGCCCTTCTACTAAGCTGTGCTAAAAAGTGGCTTGCGGTAGCCCCAGCATGAGTCTATCTCATGTGCTGAGACCCCTTTTAGCATGGCAGTAAAATGGCTTCATTTTCCATTTTCCCTGTTAATGGTTATGTACTCATTTACCCATTAATATGTGGCCATTAGAGTGTGACACTGACCGAAACCTATTTTCTAGGCGGTAAAAGCTCACAAGCTAATCCTGCGCTAATTGGTTAGCGTGTGCAAATGTAGCTGTGCTAACTCAGCGCAGTATACGCTTACTCTCTGCCCCCAGTGCTAAAAAATAAATTCTATTTTTTAGTGCGTGGGAAGAGCGCGCCAATCTTGAAACTACTGTAGGATGCCTGAGCATGCCCCACAGTAGTGGTTTTTAACCTGCAGTAAGCATTTGTTAGTGCTTACCACAGCTTAGAATTAGTTGGACCGCTAGATGACCAAGGGGTAAAAGGGGCAATCAGGGAAGACAAAGACATAGTGGACAGATTAAATGAATTCTTCACTTTGGTCTTCACCGAGGAAGATTTGGAAGAGATGCCAGAAGTGGTATTCAAAGTTGACGGGTTGGAGAAACTGAATGAAATCTCTATAAACCTGGAGGATGTAATGGGGCAATTTGACAACTTGAAGAGTAGCTAATCTCCTGGACCGGATGGTATCCATCCCAGACAGAATTGAAAAAGGAACTTGTGGAACTATTGTTAGTAACGTGTAATTTATCTTTAAAATCAAGCGTGGTACCGGAAGATTGGAGGGTGGCCAATGTAATGCCGATTTTTTAAAAAGGTTCCAGAGGAGATCCGGGAAATTATAGACTGGTGAGTCTCACGTTGGTGCCAGGCAAAATGGTAGAGACTATTATAAAGAACAAAATTACAGAGCATATTCAAATGCAAGGATTAATGAGACAAAGCCAACATGGATTTAGTGAAGGGAAATCGTGCCTCACCAATCTATTACATTTCTTTGAAAAGGTGAACAAACAGGTGGCTAAAGGTGAGCCAGTTGATATTGTGTATATGGATTTTCAAAAGGCGTTTGACAAAGTACCTCATGATATACTCCAGAGGAAATTGGAGAGTCATGGGATAGGAGGTAGTGTCCTATTGTGGATTAAAAACTGGTTAAAAGATAGAAAACAGAGAGTAGGGTTAAATGGTCAGTATTCTCAATGGAGAAGGGTAGTTAGTGGGGTTCCCCAGGGATCTTTGCTGAGACCGCTGCTTTTTAACATATTTATAAATGACCTAGAGATGGGAGTAACTAGTGAGGCAATAAAATTTGCTGATGACACAAAGTTATTCAACGTGGTTAAATCACAAGAGGATTGTGAAAAATTACAAGCGGACCTTATGAGACTGGGAGACTGGGCCTCTAAATGGCAGATGACATTTAATGTGAGCAAGTGCAAAGTGATGCATGTGGAAAGAGGAACCTGAATTATAGCTACATAATGCAAGGTTCCACGTTAGGAGTCATCGACCAAGAAAGGCATCTAGGAGTCGTCGTCGATGATACATTGAAACCTTCTGCTCAATGTGCTGCGGCAGCTAAGAAAGCAAATAGAATGTTAGGTATTATTAGGAAAGAAATGGAAAGCAAAAATGAGGACGTTATAATGCCTTTGCCTTTGTATTGCTCCATGGTGCGACCGCACCTCGAATATTGTGTTCAATTCTGGTCACCGCATCTGAAAAAAGAAATAGTGGAATTAGAAAAGGTGCAGAGAAGGGTGACAAAAATAATAAAGGGAATGGGACGACTTCCTTATGAGGAAAGGCTAAAGCGGCTAGGGCTCTTCAGCTTGGAGAAAAGACGGCTAAGCGGTGGTATGATATAGGTCTATAAAATAATGAGTGGAGTGGAACGGGTAGATGTGAATCACTTGTTTACTCCTTCCAAAAATACTAGGACTAGGGGGCACTCAATGAAGCTACAATGTAGTAAATTTAAAACGAATCAGAAAAAATGTTTCTTCACTCAACATGTAATTAAACTCTGGAATTCGTTGCCAGAGAATGTGGTAAAGCAGATTGATTATCTTAGCGGGGTTAAAAAAAGGTTTGGACAGCTTCCTAAAGGAAAAGTCCATATAGCATTATTAAAATGGGCTTGGGGAAAATCCACTGCTTATTTCTGGGATAAGCAGCATAAAATGTTTTGTATTTTTTTGGAATCTTGTCAGGTATTTGTGACCTGGATTGGCCACTGTTGGAAACAGGATGCTGGGCTTGATGGACCTTTGGTTTGTCCCAGTATGGCAATACTTAATGTACTAGTAAAGGGGCCCCAGTAATTGCTGGGCAATCATCTGTCACTTAAAAAGTTTTATTATTTTAATGTTTATGGATAGAGTAGTATTATGATTTTTATTAACATTCCTTTGTATGTTTATCTACAGTTCTTATAGCCCCTGACACAGCCCTTGAAAATGTTAAACATGGCCGTGTTGAGCTTTTAGTTATGTAATTTTAATCCTGTTGTGGTGAATACATTTTGATGTTGGACAATTTTCATTGATCTGCTGTTTTGTTGCCTAAATGTATTTCCAGGCAATAATTTACCAGAAGAGAAAGGCTTTAACTTTCACAGATACTGTTATTGTAGCCAAAGACAGGATAGATCAGACTGGATAAGTGGAGGAGTGGCCTAGTGGTTAGAGTGGTGGACTTGGTCCTGGGGAACTGGGTTCAATTCCCACTGCAGGCACAGGCAGCTCCTTGTGACTCTGAGCAAGTCACTTAACTCTCCATTGCCCCAGGTACAAATAAGTACCTGTATATAATATGTAAGCTGCATTGAACCTGCTATGAGTGGGAAAGTACGGGGTATAAATGTAAGAAAAAAATAAAATATGGTCCTTTCCTGCCTTCATTTTCTCTGTTTCTATGTAAAGACCACTGAACACAGCTCGTTTCTGTGAGATTTGTGGAACATCCTTTGCATTGCTTTAACCACAGAGGGTGGTCACAGAAGAGAAAATGTTCAGATACCAGTAGCCTAGGTGAGTGGCATAACCAGTGCTTTTTTTCTAGCTCTGGGCGGAAAAAATTAAGATGGGAAGATAAGGAAGGTTATTGGACCTGCAGGAGGGAATGGGGTTGAGGAAGAGAAAGGAAGAGGAGAGGAATCTATTCATGAAGGGAAGAGGAAAGAAATGCTGCCCATTAAGAGAAGGTGGAGGGGGAAATGCTGTGTATAAAGGGAAGAGGAAAATGCTGCACATGGAGGGACAAGAAGTGGGAAGAAATGCTGCATATGAAGGAAAGGGAAGAGAGAAGTGGAAATGCTAGACATGGATGAAGGGGAAGGGAGATGGAAAACTAGATATATTTGAGAAGGAGGCAGAAAAATGGAAGAAAGCTGAACATGAACGATCAGTGACAAACATAGACTTAGGGCAGGAAGTGGAGAAGAAAGGAGGTGAGAAAAGAAATAGCAAATGGATAGGAGGCCCTGGAAAGAGTTAATAGCACATAGAGAGGGAAGCAGAACCACAGACAGGGAATGAGATGATTAGAATAATAAAATCACCAGACAACAAAGGTAGGAATTTTCCGCTTAGTGATTGAATTATGTTGGTGTTGAGAATTTACATTTGTCGGTTTTATTTTTCACTGTACACGATGACATGCATTTATTTCTATTCTGGTGTTGCATGACATGCAGAGTCTGGTACGTCTGGTTTCAGTTTTTGTCTGCATGTTTTTTGTGGTCCCCTATTTTGTATCAGGTGAGAGTCATGTTCTGTATCTGTGACTGAGGTGAAGGATTCTGCTAGCATGTAGTGAATGCATAGAAATCTGTAACAGTCTGTCTTGTTCCAGTTTCCCAGTAGCAGGTATATTGGTGCTCTAGAGCTCAGTGTAATATTTATAGCACTGTCTTTTCATAGGTGGGTTAGGGCTATCATGGTTTTGCAAGTTTCCTATATAAATGTTTAGTGTCTTTCTATATGGTTTTATGCTATTTTCAAAGTGTCTGACATGTTTGAAAAATAAAAACGCTCAGAACTAGTGGTCTCCACATCCTGTAAAGTCACCATACCAAAAAGGAGAAAAAAAACCTCATCTTATCTGAAGAAAGAAACCAAGCACTGTTCTGGAAGGGCACACTAAGTGGCATAGCACATAGATGCAAGGAGGCTGTGGCTTCAATGCAAGACTCAGAGGCCAATGGCTGCCCCCTGGAGACCTCTCATTGTCTTTCTGGGTTTCTTTTTTCTGCTACTCTCTGCCTCTCTACCCCAGTTCTGGACAGAAAGGAGAACGTGGAGGGGGAAAGAGCTGCATGCTTGAAGGACAAGGTATTTCTTAGTAGACAAAAGAGAATGCATTTGGAAATGCTCACAGCCTTGAGGATACCCCCAATGAAGTTTGAAGGTGGGCTGGTGAGGATGGAGGTCATTGATACACACTGGTCAGCAATGTCATGGCCCCAGATGGGATCATATTTGGTGGCTGTCCTTCGGCTCATTAGAATATAAAGCTTAAAAATGAATGAAGATCACTCCATATAGTAACGTGAAAGAGGGTGGGGGCTGGAGCCTGGATAAAGTGGAACCACACTGCAGGTTTAAGGTAAATAGCAAATAATATTTTATTTAAATGTGCCATTTCACAGGTAAGGAAGAAAATAACAGAAGCTAGTCCTTAGTTTTAAGAATGTCCTCCTGTGGCTTCCTCTTGCTGGTCTACAGTGTGCACTACTGTCTTTCAGCATGGCAGCACATGCCGCTTGACTCTGGTCCGAATCCCCAGAATTACCAATACAATCTTTAGCAAATAACACAGGCCAGCCTGCATCCAGCCAGGTCAACGATACAAGTCTGCAAGGTTCCAAGTTGAATTTGGTCTACCTACCTGTCATGGTTGCAGTTCACACATATTTGATCGAGGCATGTGGCGTAGCCAGACCTATCATTTTGGGTGGGCTCACAGTTAGGATGGGTGGGCCTCCTAAAGCTACCCCCCCTTTGTCCTGCATCTCTCTCCCTTTTCTCCAACCCTGGATCCAGTATTATCCCCCTGCCCATGGCCTGGCAGCCCTGCAGGTGTACCTCAGCATTTGCTCTGGCATGGCAGCAACACGCCTTCATTGTCTGCACCACCGCCAGGATCCTGCATCTATCTCCCTATGTCTCATCAGCAGCGGACCAGCGGTAGCGATTCATGCTGCCTCCTGCTTCGTTCTAACCCAGAAGCGTCTCCTCTGCCATACGCCCGTGTCCTGCCCCAGCAGAAACAGGAAGTTGTAATAATGGGGGCGGGACGCGGCAGAGGAGATGCTTCTGGGTTAGAAGCAGGAGGCAGCATGAATCGCTACCGCTGGTCCGCTGCTGCTGAGACAGAGGGAGGTAGATGCAGGATCGTGGCGGCGGTAGGCAGCGTCTGGGAAGCAGATGCAGGATCGGAGCTCAGCCTGCTCCCTCCGCTGCCATTCTGACGAAGGTGCTTCACTGCTGGGTGGGCCTGAACCCAAACTGGGTGGGCCTAGGCCCACCCATGGCTACGCCCCTGATGCAGTTGGGCATTGCTGCTTCTCTCTGGGTCTCCTTAACCTAGCTGTGCCCTGAGCTTTTATACTTCCTGGACCACACCCTTCTTACCATCCCTCCCATGCCACTTTCCCCCTGGGTGGGTCTGGGAGTTTTAATACGGTTTTGCCACTGTGAAGGAGTGTCCTTAAGAGGGGGTGATAGCATCCTATAGACTCCCTCACACTCCTGTTGTTCGCTGCCTGTTCCTTCACTTGTCACATTTTAGAATCCTGTGTGCTTATCTCAAGAAACTGTCTGATCATAATGTTGGTATAATGTCTTTATTCCTCATCTGCTGTGCTTACGCTTCACTGCTGTAACTAGTTGTCAACACCTTGGTGGTAAAGCATACCATACATGCTTGTAATGAATTCTGTTGCTGTTCTTCCTCCACCTTTTCCACTGAAAATGTGTTCTATGCATCCTCCACCCTTTCTATGAAGTAATATTTTCTAATGTCTCTCCTAAGTCTAATCTTCAAGGCTATCGTATAATGACTACTTCTTGAATTGAGTTCCACCTTCCTCACCGGAAGGCCTTTTCATGCATCCACTGCATTATCTGTGAAAAAGGCATGAGACAAGCACAGAACTCTAAAATGAGGGAGAGAGAGAGAGAGAGAGATCAAGCAGGGAAAATAGACAAGACTTAATCATGAAGGTCTTTAACCTGCTCTCATATTCTCCGTTTCCAAAACTGCTAGAAAGACTTTCACATTACCGTTTGCAAAACCCTTGAGTGTCCCACAGGTAAATCCATTACTCTAAACAACTGCCCACAGCTCACCGTAGATTAGCCACACAAATCTGCAGCTGCCTTCCCTGTACAATTCCAGCCTTCTGTAAGAATAAAAATAAAAGAAATTAAATTAAAAAGAGAGAAAAAAAAATATCAAATAAATCCAAAAGCATTGTCAATGGAGAGTATCAACTATTTAAGCAAGCAGTCGGTTTTGGTAATGCAGCTAATAAGAAAAAAAATCTGTTTCTCATCTCTGTTGCCACTTCTAAGTCTCCCCAGGGAGACCAGAAAGGCTTTTACAACAGTAAAAATGACTATAAAAATGATGTCTAATTAATGTTAATTGCATGAGGTCCAAGTATACTGGACGTGTTTAGCAGAACAATCAGTCTCCCAGTGTCTCTCTCTACATCTGTTTCTGTACCTTAAGGGTGTAAGCCTTCTCTCCTCTTCCCATGGTTCACTTTCCATGGCAGAAGGAATTTTTGTCCCTTGCAAGGTCCAGGCTGGAAAGAGAACCACAGGCACGTTGCAGTGTGCCAACACTGGGGCCTGAGGTGGGGTGGGGAAGGAAAACAAATATCAGAACTTCTTGAGCAAAACCTGACTTGGGATCAAAAATCCAGAATGACTTAAATCTCTCCCCACTAAGATTAATGCAAACCTTCTTTTTTCTGGTGAATGTGTATGTGTATTACAGGCAGAAAGTATAGTATGAAGTGCTTCCCTTTGCTCATTATTTAGTTTTTCTCCCATTTGTTCAGCTTTCTGCTTTTCATCTCCAACATTGAAGGCAAGTTTAGGATCTTCTATTCTGTGGATGACTGTTGATAAAACCAAAGTGTTAAGTTTTTTGCCATGTGTAGTCAGAACGGCTTGGATTTTCTGAAGGCACAATTGTTCACAAATCGAGCAATCACCTTTGCAACCATGGATGTGTTGAAAATCTTGTGTCGTATTAAGTATGTATTTTTGGAAAATTTGGAAAGCATTTGATGGTATGGCAAAAACACAAATGTATGCAAAAAGGTGTCTGATTTGCTGTGGCATGCTGCATGTGAGTGCATCGTCTAAGGTGTTCTCCCACAAAGCTTCATCGTCAATAAGCCCCATTTTCTTGTCTGCATCTTGAAATGTATTATAAAGAACACATGCAACTGTTTTTAAGTCTTTAAAGGACTTAGCCCCTGGTTTGTGTAGTAGAATTAGCCTTAAACAGTAACGCTCAGGGTCTGCTGAAAAATTAACTGTATACATTCTCCCAATTGTTTTGTCATGTCCTGCTTTTCTGCGTTTCCACTTTCATTCTCTTTTGTCGAAAGTATAGTACATAGAAATATCTACATACAAAATGGTCTTTGGAGGATTGCCTTCTGCATTGAGTTTAAACCACACTGTTAAAGTGGTGTTCCTGGTTCTGGCTCTTTGTACTGCAGCCTCAAATTCATTAGGGTGAAAAACAATGCTTTGTTGATCTGGTAAGTGTACTTCCAATCTCTGGATAGTATGTGATTGGTGATGCATTTCAAAACCATTTAATCTCCACCTCCTCTTGCCCCCCATGCCATCCATATCCTGCAATTCGCCTGTGTGCGAGTGTGTGTGTGTGTGTGAGAGAGAGAGAGAGAGAGAGTGTGTGTGAGAGAGAGAGTGAGTGTGTGAGAGAGAGTGAGTGTGTGAGAGTGAGTGTGTGTGTGTGAGCAAGACAGAGAGTGTGAGTGTGAGAGAGAGAGACAGAATGTGTGTGTGTGAGAGAGAAAGAGACAGAGTGTGTGTGTGTGGGAGAGAGAGACAGTGTGTGTATGTGGGTGTGTGTGTGAGAGAGAGAGAGAGAGAGAGAGAGAGTGTGTGTGTGTGTGTGAGCAAGACAGTGTGTGTGTATGAGAGAGAGACAGAGAGAGTGTGTGTGTGAGAGAGAGACAGAGTGTGTGTGTGGGAGAGAGAGAAAAAGACAGAGTGTGTGTATGTGTGTCAGAGCGAGAGTGAGTGTGTGTGTGTGAGAGAGAGAGAGACTGAGTATGAGAGTGTGAGAGAAAGTGTGTGTGAGAGAGAGACAGAGAGTGTGTGTGTGTGTGTGTGTGTATGTGTGTGAGAGACAGAGAGAGAGTGTGTGTGTGACAGAGAGAGAGATTGTGTGTGAGAAAGAGACAATGTGTTAGAGAGTGTTTGCGAGAGTGTGTGTGAGAGATAGAGACAGAGTGTGTGAGAGAGAGAGAGAGAGAGAAAGAGAGTGTGTGAGTGTGTGTGTTATTGAGAGAGTGTGTGTGTGAGAGACAGACTTTGTGTGAGTGTGTGAGAGACAGACAGACAGACTCTGTGTATGTGTTTGTGAGAGAGAGCGAGAGAGAGTGTGTGCCAGTGATTGCACTGTCTGTGTGTATTGTATCCTTTTCTTTTTTAGATATTATCCTGTTTTTTCTGTTATATATAAATTTATGTGCTGTGTCGTCCGCTGGGTACCTTGCGGTTCCGTGTCTGCCTAACATCAGCTCAGCTTGCCTCCAGCTTTCCCTTCCCTCTCACTGTTCCGCCCTCTGATGTCATAACGTCTTTTTGCGAGTGCGGGACAGTGAGGGGGAATGTAGCGTTGTAGGCTGCTGTCCAGGCCCGCCAAGAGACTGGGCTAGGCCCGGGGCAAGGCCGCCCCCGGGGCCCCGCCCTTGCTGCCCCGTCCCCCAAAGTCGCCACCACTGTTCCCCCCCTCCACCCCCCCGGAGGTCGCCACTGCTCCCCCCGAGGTATCCGCCGCCTCTCCCCCCTCCACCCCTCCCCAAGGTCACCGCCGCCGCTCCCCCCCTCCGTCCACCACCGGGCCGGGCCCCCTGCATTGAAATCACAGTCTTACCTCTGTGAAAGCAGCGCTGCAGGCAGCAGAACGCCTCCCTTCGGCCCTCCTTCCCTCCTTGTGTCCCGCCCTCGCGGAAGTTACATCAGATGAGGGCGGGACACAGGGAGGGAAGGAGGCCCGAAGAGAGGTGTTCTGCTGCCTGCAACACTGCTTTCACGAAGGTGAGACTGCGATTCAATGCAGGGGGCAGACGGTCGATGACAGAGGGCAGGTGGGACTGCGGCGCCAGGCCCCCCTTGGAGGCCCGGGCCAGGGGAATTTTGTCCCCCCTGTCCCCCCTCTCAGCGGCTATGCTGCTGTCCTTCGCCTCTCAGTCTTGCGCTATTGCTTACTGCGTTCGCCCGCTTCCCGCCACCCTGCTGCCTAAATTGTACCTCGGGGTTCCATCGCTGTCTGCCTGTCTGTTTTCATAACATCCCCTAACGTCAGTTCAGCTTGCCTCCAGCGTTCCCTTCCCTCTCACTGTTCTGCCCTCTGACGTCATTACGTTTTAATGCGAGGGTGGGGTAGTGAGGGGGAACGGAACGCTGGAGGCTGGCTGACGTCATCTGATGTTACGAACCCAGGCAGCCAGACAGCGATGGAACGTTGGAGGTGCAAATTATTATATAGGACTAGTGTAACCTGGAATAACTATCCAGCTTATAATCGAAAGTGATCGCCGGCCATTTCCCGACATAAATCGGGAGATGGCCGGCAATCTCAGAAAAGCGGCGAAATCGGTATAATCGAAAGCTGTGTTTTTGACAGCATCGCCGCTTTCCCGTCGCCTCGCCGGCGAAAGTTTAAAGGGGCGTGTCACTGGCTAAGCGAAGGCGGGACATGGGCAGGCGTGGGCGTGGCTACCAGATGGCCGGCTTTCGCCGATAATGGAAAAAAAACCCCCGCCGATAAGCAGTATTTCGCCGGGTTTACTTGGTCCTTTATTTTCACGACCAAGCCTCAAAAAGGTGCCCCAACTGACCAGATGACCACCGGAGGGAATGGGGGATGACCTCCCCATACTCCCCCAGTGGTCAACAACCCCCTCCCACACTAAAAAAATAAAATTAAAAACCTTTTTTGCCAGCCTGTATGCCAGCCTCAAATGATGTACCCACCTCCATGACAGCAGAATGTGTTCTATCCTCCGACAGCCTTTCCTTCGTTGTGATGTGGCTCTTGGGTGAGTGTGACACCTTTTCTGTTAGGTGCACTGCAGAGTCACATCAGCAATGCATTGTGGTGGGTGTAGGGTAGTGGGCTGTACTCCCATGGTGCTTTTCCCCCTGCTAACTGGGTCAGAGTGTGCCCTGTTTTACTTCCGTTAGTCCACAAGGTAGTGGCCATGTTTGTAAGCCACTTTTAGATCCCTTTCATGTGTTTGCCACGTTAGAGAACTTAGTTATTACCTTGAATGTGGCTGAAAGAGGGCATTGTACAGCATTCTGCCAGCTCTGACCTACTGCTAATCTCAGTACCAGGAAGACTCTTTGCCAGTGAGGCACAACCTCTGATCTGCAGTTAACTGTGAGTAAACGTGCTTATTCAAATAAAGGATGTTTTCAGCGACATTAGTCTTCAGGTGTCAACTGCTGTGCAAAGCTTATACAGCAGGAACAAGTCCTGTCCCTGGAGCACTTTTAGTGGGTACCACAGTGCACTTCAGCCAGGTGGACCCAGGCCCATCCCCCCCACCTGTAACACTTGTGCTGGTAATGGAAGCCCTCCAAAACCCATTGTACCCACATGTCTAGGGTGGCCAGTTGGTGTCCTGGCATGTCAGGGGGACCAGGGCGCTACAAATGCTGGCTCCTCCCACGACCAAATGGCTTGGATTTCGCCGGGTTGGAGATCGCCAGTATTTTTTTCCATTATCGCTGAAAAACAAAACCGGCCATCTCAAACCCGGTGAAATCCAAGCCATTTGGCCGGGCTAAACCGTATTATTGAAAAAAAAATGGCCGGCCATCTTTTTCGATAATACGGTTCCGGCCAGCTGTAGCGCCGCCGCCACAATAGATCGCCGGTGACCTATTTGGCTGGCGACGGTCGATTATGCCCCTCCACGGCACCTAACTGTGGCAAGGTCACAAATAAATTACAGTATTCTGGAAGGTTGATCCCTAGCAGAAGTACCTACGAGAATACCTCTAGAGGTCACAACCACCTTTTTGCACCTGGAGCCAGCATGGTCAGGAGTGATTAGGATTCACTGCTGCCTGGCCTAACCCCTTGACCACCAGGGATGCTAAGGTAGGCCTGGGGGGCTACTGACACATAGGAGAGGGACTTATCTTGAGGGAGGCATCTGGGAGGGCTACTGATCTTGTTTGGGAGGGTCTGAATGACTCTGATCTTGTGAGGGTTTGGGAGGAGGACTGATCTTGTCAGGGGGGGTCAGGAGGAGGAAATCTTGTTGGGAGATTGGAAGGGGAACTGATATTGTTGGGGAGTCCAGGGCTGGACCAATCTTGTTGGGGGTGTTGGGAGGGGAAAACAGAGACAGACTGAGGCCACTACTATGAATTTATGTGGGTTCCAGTCGATATTCAGTGTCGGAACCTGTATAACTAAGTGACCAAAGTTAGGACAGCAGGTTTTTGTGCCACCCTATCTGGTCATTTAGCTATGTGGGTATTGGCATTAGATACTGCCGTTACCCGCATAACTCCCAGCTTCATCCTGACTATGCTCTGGGCCGCCCCTCCATTGCCTGGTTTGGGGATGGCTGGTTAGAGTCGATATTCAGCAGCACAGCCCAGTTAAGTATCACTGAATACTCACGGCTGGCCCGCTCACCATAGTTTAAACTGGTAGAAGCCTCTCTGCCTGGTTAAAACCTTTTAAATATCAGGCCCTATACATTTAGTTTAGACTTGCCAAATAGCAGATCTACTAAATAGACAACATCAGCCCATTCACTGCAGTATCCATATAGTCAATGCAGCTGCCTATACGAATAACGGTGTTGAACATATAAACGATGGTGCTGGCATTTATCCTAAGCTGTAAATATACCCCATGTGCGTGGCTTATGGTGCAAGGGAGGAACAAAAATCAAAGTTGACTCATTATGTTACAAACCCTTGAGGCAGCCATGTTGGTGCTGGTTTATACCATTTTGGTAGCTCTTCTCTGGACTTCTACAGATGGTGTGGTTGGGAAATGGTGAGGGCAAGCAAACTAATTTCCCAGGATGGAGGCCTCTGAAAATGAGAAGGCCTGTATCCTAGGAACTGTACTGCCATTGCCTATTGTTTCTGAGCTGCTTGACATGGCTTTAGCCCACTTCTGGGCCCCAAATTAAAAAAAAAAAAGTTTAGGGGCCTTTTACAAAGGGGAGTTAGGCTCTATGTGTGACAGCACACGCCAAAATGAGACTACCGCACCCCCTGGTGGTAATTTCAGATTTGCCATGCGCCCATAGCACCTGGGTGATTTATTTATTTTCTCCCACATGCGGCCTTTCCAGCTATAATTGGCAGTTGGCGTGCGACGACCTGTCACTGCACTTGCAGCGCGTGAGCCCTTACCACTAAATCATTAAGGTCTCAGGCCGGTTTTAGGCATGTGCTGGTTTCAGTTTTACCGCATGACCTTTCCCGTCCCATTAAAAAAAAAAACCCTTCTTTACAGACGCAGTACAAACTAGCCCGGTGCACCCAAAACATGCGCCTACACTGCCGCAGGCCACTTTTTACCGTGGCTTAGTAGAAAGGCCCCTTATTTAGCAGACATGAAATGCCAGAAATTCCTTACTCATGAAAAATCCAAACCAGTCTGGTGAGACACATGAAAAAGATAATAAATCATAGTTGGGTGTTATGCTAAGGGTGACACACTTCCACTAGGGAGCACATGAAATGCAGAAACAGAAGGCACCAGCCACACCACAACTGTAAAGCGAAAATAACATAATTTACATACCATGTGTCACAGCTGTAATAAGTCATGCTGATCAGCAGAATTTGCAAAATATTTCCCATCAAAGTTTTGTTTATTCTGCAAAAATATCCAAAGATACCAGCCAAAGAGAAACCAAAGAACACCATGTATGTTTCACAAGATTTTTCATAGCATTGTAAAAAAACATGAATCATTGGTCCTATTTGAAAATTGTCTGCTTTTGTAAAGTCTGAAATGATCTTTTATCCATGGTCTTTGTATCTACTATCAATGTGAAAGAACACATATACTTTCATTTTGAAAACTGTCTAAGGGTGGCGGGGGGAAGAGGGGTTGGTGGTTGAGAGGCTAGGATGGGGGAGGGCAGACTTATACGGGGTCTGTGCCGGAGCCGGTGATGGGAGGCGGGACTGGTGGTTGGGAGGCGGGAAATACTGCTGCACAGACTTATACGGTCTGTGCCCTGAAAAAGACAGGTACAAATCAAGGTAAGGTATACACATATGAGTTTATCGTGGGCAGACTAGATGGACCGTGCAGGTCTTTTTCTGCCGTCATCTACTATGTTACTATGACCTGCGGAGACTTACATCTGCTTCCTTTGTAGACACTTTTTATAATTAAAGCAACGTGCGTTGTTTGAAAATAAAAAAATGTGTTGTAGCAATCTTCATCCACAGGAATTCTGGACTGGAAACTGGTTAAAACAGACAGTGGGGGAGCACCCAAGATGGTGGACGTATAGCATCACATTCCAACACGCCACTGCGATTTTCCTAAAAACATTTACCTTTTAATTTACCTTATGGGTAAAAAGTGCAAAGGACATAACAGAAGACAGGGGTGCCCGTGATGCCAGCTTTTACCAATTTTGTTCATCACTCCAAGGCAACAGTCTCACAAACTCCAGAAGGCTTGCTTAGGGTGTTGCCTGAGGCACGAGGTTCCACCACGCCTTCTGAGTTGAAAGTTTAATTGAGTCTGGGGTAGCCAGACCAAGGGCTTCATGGAGAAGGCACCCAAAGACTAAGATGCAGATGATAACAACAATGATAAAGATACAGCATTGTTTGCTATAAAGAAGTCAATAATTTCAGACAGAGATTCCCTTGATCAATACCTGCAGATCCAGTCAGAAGACATCAGTAGTTTTGTAGCCTGGTCTGAAGGAACTTTTTATCAGATGGAAAGGGACTTGATATGCCACCTTTCTGTGGTTTTTGCAACTATATTCAAAGTGGTTTACCTTATTTGTACTTGGGGCAATGGAGGGTTAAGTGACTTGCCCAGAGTCACAAGGAGCTGTACTGGGACTTGAACCCAGATCCCCAGGATCAAAGTCTACTATACTAACTACTAGGCTACTCCTCCATTCTGAGTGAGCACATCACTTCCTACCAGTGCAGTTGTTGAATGTCTTTTCAGCTGTGCTGTAGAGCAAAAAAAGTTGTTGAGATCAAAACATTAACAACAGTAACATTCGTAGTCGTGGCACTTATACTTTTACTCAAAAAGTAAATAACATTTTTACTTTCACTTAAGTTTATTTTTTAAGTACTTTTAAGCATGTGTTACAACATACATTCATTTTTTTCATTTACTTAAGTACTTTGACTTGGTACTTTGAACAACACTGCTTGAGTCTCGAGTGGTTACAGCTCCTGTTACTACCTCAAAGGGTCTGACTACTGTGACTAGCTCTCCTATTAGAAGAACTAAAGTATCTATACTGAGAAATGAATGCTGTTGCTCACTAATATGCCGCTGCTGCTTGTGTAATGTGAATTGGATCCTCCCAATTACAAGATAGACATGGGGGAAGCCACTGCTGCCCTGGGACTGGTAGCATGGAATGTTGCTACTATTTGGGTTTTTGCCAGGTACTTCTGACCTGCATTGGCCACTGTTGGAAGCAGGATACTGGGCTAGATGGACCATTGTTCTGGCCCAGTATGGCTATTCTTGGGGTTCTAGTAAAATTTTGAATGTTGATGATGTTTAAGTATTTTCCTAGTTACATTTTAGTTAAGAACACAAAAACATAAGAATAGCCATACTGGGTCAGACCAATGGTCCATCCAGCCCAGTATCCTGCTTCCAACAGTGGCCAATCCAGGTTACAAGTACCTGACAGAAACCCAGAAAACCAGAAATGGTTAGTGTGGCAGAAACCTGGTGATAATTGGGCATCACTGGTTACTGTCGGGTTACTATGGGAGCCCATATCACTACCTCAGTGGGTGGCAGTAAGGGCTCCCTGCCGCATGGCCACACGGTAAGAGTTTTCTTACCACATGGCCATTTTGTTTTTGGTGCTTTTTACCCATTGCAGTAAAAGGGTCCTGGCACGGGGGGAAAACAGCCTTCGCTGCTACCTCAGGGCCATTTTTTCCGCAGCCTAGTAAGAGGACCCCTCAATACAGCAAAATAACACAACGGGCTAAACTAAACAATATTTAATCCCAGCTGTTGGGTATTTTGAATTAATTCCTCCCCCCCTTTAATCCACCCCAATCCTACCGTCCCTTTGACTGACCTCCCCTGTCCAGTCCTGTGTACATCAGTCAAGTAGCAATAAGATCTCCAGAACCCAATTCAAAATTACGCATAATGAATTACACATACTAATGCATACTGTTGCAATATTGTTACTGTTTGTGTTCTGTTCTTGGCTTTTAGTTCAATAAAGATATTGTAAAAAAAAATCTAATACCCTCCTTATAGAATTACACCTAAAGGACTAAATTCTATATATCATGCCTAAAAATTCAGAGCCAAAATGAAAGTCACCTGTGCACATTCTATAAAATATGTCTTAATTTACTACTACTACTTACTACTACTTAACACTTCTAAAGCGCTACTAGGGTTACACGGCGTTGTACAGTTTAACAAAGCGTACTTTATAGAATAAGCCTAAATTTCCATGTGGTTTATAGAATACGCTGAGCACCAGAGTGAATGACTAAATTTAGTCACGGGCAGTTACACCAAGTAAAACCTGGTGTAAATGCCAATGTCTAAATTAGGTACGGACGGGGTGTATTCTATAACAATGTGCATAGATTTTAGAAATGCCCACAACCCGCCCATTCCACATCCCTTTTTCAACTATGCAATTTAGAATTCATGCACACCGTGTTACAGAATACACTTAGCAAGTAGTGCGCATAAATTCTAGTTAATGCCAATTAGTGCTGATAATTGCTTGTTAACATCCAATTATCAGTGCTGATTAGCTTGTTAACCAATTAGGTTATGCACATTGTTATGGAATATGCTTCAATTTCTGTGCAGAAATCTTGACTCGATATATAGAATTCAGGGAAAAATGTTCCTCCCAAGGATTTCCTACTGAATTAAGAAACTTATAAAAGGAAATGTCACCAATTGAACTGAGACAGGCAAAATCCTGGCAATCCTGAAATTAAAACTGGTTGGAGTATCCAGTTTTGAAAACAGAGAATAACAGCAGAAATATAAAATAGACTGAATACTTACCTCTGTTAAGGAATTATTTTTTCTAGTTTTGAGTTGAAGGATAGTCTTCATCCTGCTCGGGAGATTTTCATTTATCCATTCATGTGTTCAAGTTATATTTTATTCCATCCCAAAAAATGTTCTGGTTATGAATATCAATTTGTGATCCACTTTTTGTGCGTGTTTGCACAGCATAAGTGTTTTAGTTAAATAAATAAACATGCATAGTCATAAACTAATTAGACAAATAATATAAGCATAAATATTAAAAATATAGGCAGAGTTACTTCTAGATCCAGAAAACTAAAATGCAACAGCATCACTCAGGACCAAAGTTTTCTGTACACAAAAATGTTTTTAGTTTTTTAATTAAAAGTCACCCTCTTCATTATGGAATGGAGAGCCTAGCAAATGTCAAAGGAAAGACAGCAACCTTTTTTGTTCCAGAACATTTGGGTTTTGGCCTTAAAATCTAGTTCCCATGATTTGGCCATCGATTTCTCAAAAACAAACAAACCTGAAGATATCCAATCCTTGTTCCTTTCTTCCATTGACTTAAATAGGGATCAAATAGCTGATTTGGTTTCTGGTTCTGGTAAACATACACTTTCTGATGCGCAGCAAATGACATTTGATCTTTTTATTCCACCAGGCTTAACTTTGTAAAACAAGAGAGAGGATGAGGGGAGGCAGTTTGAAAGGAACAGTTTCTTAATCACAATATTACAGTAAATCAGTGAATATATCTTGCAGCTGTTGGAACTGCTGGGGACATTTTTGAAGGAGGTTTACTTCTCTTCCATTCCACCTCCACCACATGTAGAAATTTCACTTCTACAGCACAGAAACTTCCTCCAGATCACTTCTTTTACTTCTTGTGACTAGAGCTGCCTTCCAGTCCTCTCTACCCCACAGCTTTTCCATTGGCTGCATCCTACCTATAGTCTCTACTTCTAGTTATAATTGAAACAAGCAGGGTAGGCTCATTCCTGGTGGTGGTGGTGATGATGGGGGGGGGGGGGGGGGGGGGAGAGGGAGCAGGGGAAATAGACAACTACAGATATTATTTTTTATTATTATTTATTTAGATTTTGCTCACACCTTTTTCAGTATTAGCTCAAGGTGAGTTACATTCAGGTAGGATATTTCTCTGTCCCAGGAGGGCTCACAATCTAAGTTTGTACCAGAGGCAATGGAGGGTTAAGTGACTTGCCCAAGATCACAAGGAGCAGCAGTGGGATTTGAACCGGCCACATCTGGATTGCAAGACCGGTGCTCTAACCACTAGGCTACTCCTAGATAGAGATTTTAAGCTCAGAAAACTGTCCATGCATATTACTTACCATTTTACCTTTGCATTAATGTAAAATTCTGCTGGTTTCTGAAAAAGAGCCAGACAGTTGGTAATCCTAACCTCCTGGGTTCTGAGCACTTCTCACAGGACACCCCTAAATATGTGGACACAGAGTATATGCCAAGTTTGCCAGTGGCTTAATCTGGTCCTACCCATGGCATGTAGAGATATTTGTGGGGGACTAGTTTTCAGGATGGGACCATTTGTGGGGTGTGGAGGAGTTGAAGAGGGTACTTTTGGGGGCTGGGGCAGTTTGTGGAGTGTTGTCAGTTGCGGATAGAATAGTTTCTGGGGGTGGGGTAGTTTCTAGGATGACGGGGAATTACAGGGGTTTAGTCTTTGGGGGTGGGGCAGTTTGCGGGATGGTAGGGTAGTTGTGGGGGCACAACATGGGTGAGTTTACCAGATTTGGGCGTAACTTACAGCATACCTTACGTTATATGCTAAAGTGGTGTCATATACCTGTGAACAGTTACAAAGTGGTGAGTTAGTTGTGCCTTAGGCCCGTATTATGATGGCACATATCCGTATACATACCTTTATAGAATGCTGTTGTGTACCATCATTTCTAGCACACATTTTCTGGTACCCCATTGGATGCCCTTTCCAGAATTGCCACCAATGTCTTTTTGCTGTTTTATTTACCCCATATGCCAAGCTTGATCCCATTCTGTTAAGTTTCCTATGCTACAGAAGCTGGGAGGTGGGGTTGGGGGGAACACTTATTTCTCCGGAACACCCAGTCTTATTTGGCCCATATTCAACCTTTTTTCCTCTCATATCAAGTTTCACCCCATTCTGTTAAATTTTCAGAGGAGTTATTTTGCCCCAGACAGACAGACAGATGCACATTCTCAATGCCTTTTATCTAATTCTTTCCATTGGTTAGAAAGAATAAACAGGATTTCTAGTTTGTGGAAGGAGACTGTAATTTTGATCCTTACCCAGTGTGGTGGGCATTGTATCAGCTCATTAGTAGTATATGTTCCTTACTTGCTAAGGGCTGAAGTGAGAACTCATGAAAAAATGGTAATTTAGACCCTAGATTTCCCTATTTCTCGTCAGATACCCAGTCTGTCAGTATTTGCCAAGATCATTGAACTTTGTGCAGCCAATCAGCTGCCTGAATTACTGGAATTAACTGGGCAGCATCTCCTCATTTGGCAGACTGACCACTGACACTACATGGTGACACCAGAGGCAGAAGCAAGTGGGGATCCAAGTAGAGAAGTGATTGAGTCTGAGGAACCTCCCAGGGAATAATACTTTCACTGTTAAAAGGAGTGGGGCGAAGTATATGGGTGGGGTTTGCATGCCCTTATACCTGGTGGCTTATTCTGCATTTTGCTGCAATGAGCCAGTTGGATTTTCTGGACATCTACAATGAATATTCATGAGATCAATTTGCATACATTGGAGGCTTAGCATTGGCAAACAAATGTTATGCATATTCATTGTGGATATCCTGATGAACCAACCAGCTATGTTACAGAATCGCCCTGTATATTTGTATTCCCTATTTTGCAATGGAAATCTGCTCCCCCGCAAAAAAAATTTAAACCTCAGCATTTATATCTCAAACAACTAATTATTACCTGAATTGGTTATTACTCTATTTAACATTAACCTTCTCTTTGTTTCATGTACAATTTCTCATTCATAATAGATTTTCTAAATATTAAACATCTATTGCTATCCCATGTTTATGATACTGTATTGTAAAATTGGATTCTACAACAAATTACTTTCTTATGCATTATTCTCTGTTATGTATCCTATATTGTTTATTATAAGCCACATTAAACTCAAACTTCTTTGAGATAATGTGGGATATAAATGTCACAACTAAAAAAATAAATATGCACACACATGTGGACCTGGGGTTTGCAGGAGTGATTGAGTGGGGAACTGCGCTTACATCTCTGGTATAAAATAGACCACCTGAAAGAACAAACTATATACTGAGTTTTGGAGCTCAGCTCCTTAACTGGCTCCATTTGGACATACAGTTTTGCAAAATCCCACAAAATCCCAGTAGACATTAGCAAAGTCTACTGCTAATACGTGATGTGTGAATGCTAGGACTTGCATGTATGAAGCCCTGAGTGATGCCACTCTTACATGTTTTTTTGGTACAATGGATGTTCTTGCTATATGTGCCACCAAATACACATGTTTCTCTTGCAGCCTTATATGTGCGATACAAAAAGGTTCCATTTTCTGCGAGCCTTTTTCAAAATGCACTGCAAACTGTGAATGCCTCGACTTGAATGTTTCTTTTCCAACCTATATAACACATGAAAAATAGGTGAATAAATAGCAGCCTAAGGTTGGAAGCGTCAATTTCAAATAAGGAGTCTGAACGGTGGTCAGTTGCAGTAATACAGTGCAAGACTGTCTTTTCCCTGTTGACCCTGATGAAGCCAGATTGCATGGCTAAATGGGTCCCATTGGTCTAGGAAGTGCCGCTTGAACAGCGGGGTATTTAGACTGACAACACTTTAAGGCTCAAAACCGATAAAAGAATTGTGTAAAATACTGCCTTAAGCAAGGAGAACAGGAAACCACCTCTACAGGAACACAATGGCAAGAAAACAAAGTAGAGGAGACAACAAGAGTAGCAGCTCTGGGAGTATATGGAAACCGATGGCACCCATCTCAAAAACGAATAAATCCAAGGCATTTGGTCATGGGAGGGGCCAGGATTCGTAGTGCACTGGTCCCCCTCACATGCCAGGACACCAACCGGGCACCCTAGGGGGCACTACAGTGGACTTCGCAAATTGCTCCCAGGTACATAGCTCCCTTACCTTGGGTGCTGAGCCCCTCGAACCCCCCCCCAAAACCCACTCCCCACAACTATACACCACTACCATAGCCCTAAGGGGTGAAGGGGGGCACCTACATGTGGGTACAGTGGGTTTCGGGTGGGTTTTGGAGGGCTCCCATTTTCCACCACAAGTGGAACAGGTAGGGGGGGACGGGCCCGGGTCCGCCTGCCTGAAGTCCACTGCACCCACTAAAACTGCTCCAGGGACCTGTATACTGCTGTCATGGACCTGAGTATGACATTTGAGGCTGGCATAGAGGCTGGCAAAAAAAGTTTTGAAAGTTGTTTTTTTGAGGGTGGCAGGGGGTTAGTGACCACTGGGGGAGTCAGCGGAGGGAATCTACGATTCCCTCCGGTGGTCATCTGGTCAGTTCGGGCACTTTTTTGGGACTTGGACCTGAAAAAAAAAAGAACCAAATAAAGTGGACCAAATTCTCGCCATGGACGCCCTTCTTTTTTCCATTATCGGCCGAGGGCGCCCATCTCTTAACCACGCCCCGGCAAGCCCCTGTCCCACCTTCGCTACCCTTTCAACACACCCCCAGAAACTTCGGCCGTCCCTAAATGGAAAGCAGTTGGGGATGGCCAAAATCGGCTTTCGATTATGCCAATTCTGGCGCCCCTGAGAGAAGGGCGCCCATCTCCCGATTTGTGTCGAAAGATGGGCGCCCTTGTCTTTCGAAAATGAGCTGGATAGTGGTATAAATAAAGGTTTTCTCCTGGACAATTACCTGTGTGGGATTTTTTTCGCATATACTCCCAGAGCTGCTACTCTTGTTGTCTCCTTTACTTTGTTTTATTGCCTAAAATACTGCCTTAACATCATGGAATATTGTCACGGAGGTTTTTCTTCTTGTTGAAGTTTGAAGTTTGACATCACGTGATTTTGTAATGGAATGGTCCTTTAAATGTTTTGGACTGTTCAAGTGGAGGACTGAAAGATTAAAAAATGTTAAATTTTTTTGTATAAGAATTAATAAATGTGTTTATTTATTACTCTTTTTTGAGGGAGACCTTTTTTTGAACTGTGGCATGCACTAATATTGCCATTAGCACGTGACATTTAGCCCATGGGTCCTTACCTAGGATCTGAAGGCGATGAAACAGTGTGACAAGGCATGACCCTAGCCAGAAGGATGCTAGGCTGTATAGAGAGAGGTGTAACCAGCAGCAGAAAGGAGGTGTTGATGCCCCTGTACAATTCGTTGGTGAGGCCCCACCTGGAGTATTGTGTTCAGTTTTGGAGGCCGTATCTTGCTAAGGATGCAAAAAGACTTGAAGCGGTGCAAAGAAAAGCTACAAAAATAGTATGGGAGTTGAATTACAAGACGTACGAGGAAAGACTTGCTGACCTGAACATGTATACCCTGGAGGAAAGGAGAAACAGGGGTGATATGATACAGACGTTCAAATATTTGAAAGATATTAATCCGCAAACAAACCTTTTCCGGAGATGGGAAGGTGGTAGAACTAGAGGACATGAAATAAGGTTGAAGGGAGGCAGACTCAGGAAAAATGTCAGGAAGTATTTTTTCACGGAGAGAGTGGTGGATACTTGGAATGCCCTCCCAAGGGAGGTGATAGAGATGGAAACAGTAATGGAATTCAAAAATGTGTGGGATAAACAAAGGAATCTTGTTCAGAAGGAATGAATCCACAGAAGCTTAGCAGAGATTGGGTGGCAACACCGGTAATTGAGAAGCAAAGCTAGTGCTGGGCAGACTTCTACGGTCTGTGCCCTGAAAATGGCAAGGACAAATCAAGGTCAGGTATACATATAAAGTAGCACATACGAGTTTATCTTGTTGGGCAGGCTGGATGGACCATACAGGTCTTTATCTACCGTCATCTACTATGTTACTGTGTATTTGTAGATGATAATGACTCATATGCTGATCATGTGAGAATCAGTTATCGTGCGATAATGTGACTGCGCTGATTAGCGCGTACGTGCCCCCTCGGCCAAAAAAATAAAATGTATTTTTTAGTGCATAGGTAGTGCATGCACATCGGGATTTTACTGTGCAATGCTTGAGTGCATCCCATGGTAAGCCCTTTTAAGTTGCATTATTTACTTGTTTATTAGGATTTATTTACCGTCTTTTTGAAGGAATTCACTCAAGGTGGTGTACTGCAAGAATAACTCAAAACTGCAATTTGGTTAAAGGACCCTTAAGTTAGGTATATTAGCTGTTTGCATTGGGCTTCCAAGAAGGCTGGGCTAATGGAGGGCAGATGCAGAGGTACAAACAGAACTAAGAGGTTGCTTAAAACACTGGTATGGAGGAAAACAGTGCTGGTTTAAAGAAGGGGGAATTTATGTGCTGATGCTAACCCCCCCCCCCCCCCCCCAAAAAAAAAAAAAATGATAGAAAATGAGAAAAAAAGATGATTGGAGAGACTGGATGGGCCAACTGGTACTTATCTGTCATCATTTACTGGCCCATCTAGTTTCCCCAATTATCTTTTTCGAAAATACAAATTTGGTTATCACTGCTTCTCTTATGTATTTCCTTCTGACTTGCATAAGATTAAACCCACTAACAGCTTATGTCATTGGCAGGTGATGTGAAGTATAATTCGAAAGGGTTGCAGAGGCTGCATGCAGACAGAACCTATTACCAAACAACAACAGGAAGGGGAAATTCATGACCTGTCCCCTGAGAATTGCCCTCCTCCCACCTCTTCCTTTGATCTGAGAGTCTGCACCATCTCCTATAAATTGCCATGCCCTGTTACTTCTATCAGAAGTGAATGTTCTCCATTCACCTGGCACAACTTCCAGTTGTCTCTCTGCCTCTTCTTCCAGGACTTTACAATATTCCATTGGTGATGAAAGTTGCTTGGTAATCCTGAGATGCTTTGCCTTCAATTCTGTGTCTTCTCTCTGCGTTCTAAGCTTATTATTTGATGTTGCACTGTCTAGTTTTTTTCCCCCCAACTTTATGTTTTTTATTTCAGGCATAACTAAAACTTTACAGCTGAGTTGCCAACTCACTTCTAAGCATTAACTTGACATATTTTCCAAAATATATTGCAGAAACATATCCCCCTTCCATTTATTTTCTTTAAACATTTTATATCATTCTTTGGGTTATATTCCTTCTGGGGCATGAATTCCCGTTCATCTGTTTAGCCCTTTTTTATGGGCAGAATGAGTAAGCCGTTCAAGCGTGTGGGACTGTGAGAAGAAACAGTGTGATACGTGAGTTCATCTGCCAACCTCTGGCTTTTCTATGAGCCTGGTGATTTTTCTCCATGGACCTTGACTTGTCCAGACACAAATGGATAATGCTGTTGATAATGACCCTGTTTCTTCTCTCTTTTCTGCCTCAATGGGCTGTCAGGCCATCCCTTAGTAGTGTTGTCTCACTGCTTCTGAGATATTAAACAGTGAAATGTGTTAAAATCTTACAATTTATACAACCAACCCCCAAACATCTAGCCTATGACTTCTCAGTGGTTTCTCATATTGCCTCAACTTTCATCCTGGACTTTGCATGTTGGAGAGACAGCATCAGCTGGGGGCAGTGAACAGATAATCTAACCTGGTGCTAGAACACAATTCCCACAGTTCCCAAAGAACAACAAGGGCTAACTTTCACGAGCATGTGGCCTGTTGAATAGCTTGTGTATTAATGCCCTCAAAATGTGTTCCCTAGTAGAGATATCAGAGTTTCTACAAACACTGAGATACTACTACTTAACATTTCTAAAGCGCTACTAGGGTTACGCAGCGCTGTACAATTTAACATAGAAGGACAGTCCCTGCTCAAGGAGCTTACAATCTAAAGGACAAATGTACAGTCAGTCAAATAGGGGCAGTCAAATTGGGGCAGTCTAGATTTCCTGAAAGATATAAAAGTTAGGTGCCACAAGCAACATTGAAGAGGTGGGCTTTGAGCAAAGATTTAAAGATGGGTAGGGAGGGGGCTTGGCGTATGCCAAGTAGGAGAGAGTGAGAGAATAATAGTGCTTAGACATTCCCCATCTTGAGTCAAGGTTCTTTCTCTCTTCTGTTCTGAGAAGCTGGTCGGGCCTCAAGTCAAGGTACCCAAACCTTCAAGACATGGGAGAATTGTTGGAGTTCTAGAGTGAATTGCTGACAGTGGAGAAGAATAAAGGAAGGAAAAGGAATGAAGAGGAGGTAGATTTATACTCCTTAGATTCACTGGAGAAGTCTCTTGACTTCTTTTCAGAGCTACTAAATGTACCAGGGCTCCAGGGTCTTGGATTAGCATCCCTAGAAAGTAGAGTGATAATAGATAATGAACTTGTCATTATGAATGTTTTGCATTTGCACACGTAATAATTTTTAGCATGCACACATACATCTGTAATAAATCAGCAGTAAATCAATATAGCAGCATCTTTGTAACTTTAAATCATGCTAGACAAATATCTGATAACATAAGATGTTTCATAAATACCTTGATTAGCTATTAATTTAGGAGCTGATATTTAAAGCGGTTTAACTGGACTTCTGCCCAATTAAATAGTGCACAGTGAGCCATCTACTGATATTCAGAGGCATTTAACCAGGCAGTACTGCTGAATATCGTTAACAACTGCCGTGGCTCTGTCTGGGCAGATCCAGGGCATTCTGGGGGGGTGGAGTTGGGGGAGAGCTGGGACAGGGTGTTTTGAGGGTGGAGTTAGAGAAAGAGCCAGGATAGGACATTTCAGGGGTGGAGCCAGGGCAGAGCTGAGACCAGTGGCGTAGCTACAGGTGGGTCTGGGTGGGCTGTGGCCCACCCAATTTGTACTCTGGCCCACCCAATATTGTGGCTCTCTTGCTGTGGTTGGTGGGAATCCCCAAACCCCACCAGCTAAAGATTTCCTCCTCAGGCAGCCAATGCCTTTCCAAACGGGAGCTGGCACCACACACCGGCCCCTCTGCACATGCTCAATTTTCACCAGGCGGAAGCACTGAGCATGTACGGACTACTGTCAGTGGCGTTAGCTCAAGTCAAGTGCTGCCAGCTGCTGTTTGGAAGAGCACCGGCTACTCGAGGAGGAGGAAATGATCAGCTGGTGCAGTTTACGGATCCCCACCAGCTCAGGTATTTAACATTTTGCGTTTGAGGGTAGGGAGAGAGGCAGAACGTGGCGAGAACAGTTGGGGGAGCAGGATGTGCTGAATTCTGTGCCCATCCATTTTGGGCTCAGGCCCACCCAAAATTGGCTGTCTGGCTACGCCCCTGGCTAGGACAGGGCGTTCTGGGTTTGGAGTTACTACTACTACTACTTAACATTTCTAAAGCGCTACTAGAGTTATGCAGTGCTGTACAGTTTAACAAAAAAGGACAGTTCCTGCTCAAGGGAGCTTACAATCTAATGGACAAAATGTGCAGACAATCAAATTGGGGCAGTCTAGATTTCCTGAATAGAGGTATAATGGTTAAGTGCCGAAGGCGACATTGAAGAGGTAGGCTTTTAGCAAGGATTTGAAGATGGGCAGGGATGGGGCTTGGCGTATGGGCTCAGGAAGTTTATTCCAAGTATAGGGAGAGGCGAGGCAGAAAGGGCGGAGCCTGGAATTGGCGGTGGTGGAGAAGGGTGCAGAGAGGAGGGATTTGTCCTGTGAGCGGAGGTTTCGGGTAGGAGCGTAAAGGGAGATAAGGGTAGAGAGGTAATGAGGGGCTGCAGATTGAATGCATTTGTAGGTTAGTAGGAGAAGCTTGAACTGTGCGCTACCTGATCGGAAGCCAGTGAAGTGACTCAAGGAGAGGGGTGATATGAGCATATCGGTCTAGGCGGAAGATAAGACGTGCAGCAGAGTTCTGAACGGATTGAAGGAGGGATAGATGACTACGTGGGAGGCCAGTGAGGAGTAGGTTGCAGTAGTCAAGGCGAGAGGTAATGAAAGAGTGGACGAGAGTTCGGGTGGTGTGCTCAGAGAGGAAAGGGCGAATTTTGCTGATGTTATAGAGAAAGAAGTGACAGGTCTTGGCTATCTGCTGGATATGCGCAGAGAAGGAGAGGGAGGAGTCGAAGATGACTCCGAGGTTGCGGGCAGATGAGACGAGGAGGATGAGGGTGCCATCGACTGAGATAGAAAGTGGAGGGAGAGGAGAAGTGGGTTTGGGTGAAAAGACAATGAGCTCTGTCTTGGCCATGTTCAGTTTCAGGTGGTGGTTGGACATCCAGGCAGCAATGTCGGATAAGCAGGCCGATACTTTGGCCTGGGTTTCCGCAGTGATGTCTGGTGTGGAGAGATAAAGCTGGGTGTCATTGGCATAGAGATGATATTGGAAACCATGAGATAAGATCAGGGAGCCCAGGGAAGAGGTGTAGATTGAAAAAAGAAGGGGTCCAAGGACAGATCCCTGAGGAACTCCGACAGAGAGCAGAATGGGGGTGGAGGAAGATCCATGAGAATGTACTCTGAAGGTATGGTGGGAGAGATAAGAGGAGAACCAGGAGAGGACAGAGCCCTGGAACCCAAATGAGGACAGTGCAGCAAGAAGTAAATTGTGACTGACAGTGTCAAAGGCGGCAGATAGGTCAAGGAGGATGAGGATGGAGTAGTGACCTTTGGATTTGGCAAGGAATAGGTCATTACAGACTTTAGTGAGTGCCGTTTCTGTCGCATGTAGAGGGCGAAAACCGGATTGAAGCGGATCGAGGATGGCATGAGAGGAGAGAAAATCAAGGCAGCGGCTGTGAACGGCGCGTTCAAGTATCTTGGAGAGGAAGGGTAGGAGGGAGATGGGGCGGTAGTTGGAGGGACAGGTGGGGTCTAGTGATGGTTTTTTGAAGAGTGGTGTGACTACAGCATGTTTGAAGGTGTCGGGGACAGTTGTAGTGGAGAGAGAGAGGTTGAGGATATGACAGATGGAGGGGGTGACAGTAGGGGAGATGGATGCGGAGTTCCACAGGGATCCCCCCTCTCACTGACCTTATTCAACCTAATGATGACACCCTTGGCTAAGCTACTATCGAATCAGAATCTAAACCCATATATATATGCTGATGACGTAACAATCTTTATCCCATTCAAACACGATCTAAGAGAAATTTCCGACGAAATCAACCGAAGCCTACACATAATGAACTCCTGGGCAGATGCATTTCGACTGAAACTAAATGCTGAAAAAACCCAATGTCTAGTTCTCACCTCGCAATACAACAAGAAGGAATTTACCACCATCAACACACCTAATCTAAGTCTACCAGTCTCAGATACCCTAAAAATCCTTGGAGTCACCATAGATCGACACCTAACACTTGAGAATCATGCAAAAAACATAACTAAAAAGATGTTCCATTCAATGTGGAAACTAAAAAGAGTCAGACCATTTTTCCCAAGGAATGTCTTCCGCTACCTGGTACAATCACTGGTACTTAGTCATCTGGACTATTGTACCTCACTCTACGCCGGCTGCAAAGAGCAAATACTCAAAAAACTCCAGACAGCCCAGAACACGGCAGCCAAACTTATATTCGGCAAACCAAAATACGAAAGTGCTACACCCCTTCACGAAAAACTACACTGGCTCCCACTCAAAGAACGCATCACGTTCAAACTCTTTACCTTGGTCCATAAAATCATCTATGGTGACGCCCCAGCCTACATGTCAGACCTAATAGAACTACCATCCAGAAACGCAAAAAAATCCTCCCGCACATTCCTCAACCTTCATCCTCCCAATTGTAAAGGCTTGAAATACAAATCAATGCATGCATCAACCTTTTCCTATACAAGCACACAGCTCTGGAACACACTGCCACGTAACCTGAAAACGGTCTACGAAATGACCAATTTCCGCAAACTCCTGAAAACTTATCTCTTCGACAAAATATATCATAAAGAACAACACGCATAACTCTACATTCTCTAAGATATCCAGGAATGTTCTATAATGTCTTTCGTTTCCATACTATCATGTACCTAACGTCTATGGCTTTAATACTATCACGCATCTCACCATCATGTACCCAAAACTTCTGCTAAACCAAATGTATACTCTTTTCTATTTCCAGCACTATGTATTTCACCATCATGTACCTAAAACTTGCTGTAAAACCAAATGTACATTCTTTTCTATTTCCAGTATCCACAATGAATTGTAAGCCACATTGAGCCTGCAAAAAAGTGGGATAATGTAGGATACAAATGTAATAAATAAATAAAAAATAAATAAATAAATAATTTGGTGGGGATGGGGTCAGAGGAACAGGTGGTGCATTTCGAGGAGGAAAGAAGGTAGGCGGTTTCCTCTTCAGTGATAATAGGAAAAAAGGAGAAGGAGGCCTGGGTTGGTTGGTTGAGGGAGTGGGTTAAAGGGTGAGGAGGAGGAGGTGGTTTGGTAGTGAATTCGAGGTTTATCTTCTGTACCTTGTCTCGGAAGTAGTCAGCCAGTGATTGAGGAGAGAGTGGGGGTGGGGGGGTGGGAGCAGAGGGCACTTTGAGGAGGGAGTTAAGGGTAGCAAAGAGACGACGAGGGTTGGAGCTGAGGGAATTAGTCAATTGAGTGTAATAGTCCTGTTTGGCAAGGAATAGGGAGGACTGGAAGGAGGATAGCATGAATTTGTAATGAATGAAGTTGGTATGGGTGCGAGATTTCCTCCAGAGGCGTTCAGCAGATCGGGCGTAGGAGCGAAGGTATCGGATGCAAGGGGTCAGCCAGGGCTGGGGATTAGTACGCCTTGTGGGACAGGAGATGGATGGTGCAAGGGTGTCCAGAGCAGAGGAGAGAGTGGCATTGTAAGCGGAGACAGCCTTGTCGACAGACTCGGAGGACATGATGGAGGGGAGGAGATTAGAGATACTAGAGGCAGTGCCGTAGCGAGGGCTAATGGCACCTGGGGCGGTTCGCTGCTGCGCACCCCCCCTCGAGTGCAGCACGGCGCCCCCCCCCTGCGGTGCACCCCCCCGGAGCGCAACCCCCCCCCCCGGACCGCATTCTTACCTGCGGGAGGGCCGATCCGTCCCGAGTGCATGTCACTCGGAGCTGCGTCGGCCCCGCTGGTTCCCTGCTCTCTCTGCCCCGGAACAGGAAGTAACCTGTTCCGGGGCAGAGAGAGCAGGGAACCAGCAGGGCCGGCACCCCCCCCCCCCCTCCACGAGCGCGTGCACCTGGGGCGGACCGCCCCTCCTGCCCCCCCCCATCCTACGCCACTGACTAGAGGATAAGGTGGGAGGGTCGATGGCCTGGAGATTCCTGAAAGTAGTGGTTAGTGTAGGGCGGGACTGAGGGGGAGGGTGATGAAGTGTGAAGGTGATCAGGTGATGATCTGAAAGAGGAAGAGATGAGGTGCAGAAGTTGGAGGGTGAGCAGGTAGAGGAGAGGATGAGGTCAAGACAATGGCCAGTTTGGTGAGTTGGGGCAGAGCTGGGACAGGGTGTTTCAGAGGTGGAGTTGGGACAGAGCTGGGACAGGGTGTTTTGGGGGTGGAGTCAGGCAGGGCAGGGACAGGGTGTTCTGGGGGTGGAGTTGGGGCAGAGCTGGGACAGGGCGTCCTGGGAGTGAAGTTGGGGTGGAGTTGGGGCAGAGCCGGGACAGGGCGTTTTGGGGTGGAGTCAGGCAGGGCCGGGACAGGGCATTCTGGGGGTGGAGTTGGGGCAGAGGTATGACAGGGTGTTCCAGGGGTGGAGTCGGGACAGAACTGGGACAGGGCACTCTGGGGGTGGACTTGGGGCAGAGCCAGGACAGGGCGTTTCGGGGGTGGAGTCAGGGCAGAGCCGGGACAGGGCATTCTGGGGGTGGAGTTGGGGCAGAACTGGGACAGGGTGTTTTGGGGGTGGAGTCAGGGCAGAGCCGGGACAGGGCATTCTGGGGATGGAGTTGGGGCAGAGCTGGGACAGGGTGTTTCGGGGGTGGAGTCAGGGTAGGTACTGGCAGTATTCGAGCTAGGGCCTGCATATCTAACTGAGCAAATTGGACCATGCAAAATGCTGTCCTATCTTTTAGATAGGCAGGTACAGCACTGAATATTGGCCATATCTTCCAGGTGACCGCACTGATTCGGATATTCAATGGCAGAGCCCAGACATGGCCTGGCACTGATTATCTGGGCTTAATTCAGCCCACAGCTGTCAGTAGCTTAAAAACCACTGACTGTCATAGGCTGAATAATGAGCTCTTAGCTGTTATACTATATTTGTTATATTAATATCCTAACAGAAACCTGATGGCAAAGCAAAGATTTTGTCTTAATCTGACATTTCCGGTTGATGCACTTAAAAAGTACAGATCTAAGATTGTGGGAGGAAGGACACATTTTACTGGGATAAAAACATCACTACGAAATTCATCTGTTCGCCTGCCCAGAACCCACGTTTTAGCAGAATAGCTCCCTGTCCCAGCTCTCCACCTGAGTCAGCAGTGTGAAGAGGCACTTGGCATATTCCCCATGTGATTTACAGAGAATGGAAAGGAAGAAGGAAGGAAGGCAGAAAAGAGGGGGGGGGGGGGGGGGGGGGGGGGGGGAGAGGGGAACAAAACCAAACAAACCCCAGCAGGTGGCTTTTGCCAGATGCTAACTTCAGTCCTTAAGTACCACAAACAAGTCAGGAAAGTTGTTTTGTTTTTTTGGTAGCATGCTGACAAGCATTAACACGTGCTTACCGCAGCAAAAAATGGTGGACTGCAGGCATACTGAGGCGTCCTGTGATAATTTTGCCAAATGCAGTTACTATCCACATGCTAAAAAATAACATTTATTTTTTGGCGCAGGGGAACGGAGAGTGGCTGCATGATCTATGCAAATCAGTTAGCATCAGGGGTGTAACCAGACTTCAGCGGGAGGGCGTCCAGAGCCCAAGGTGAGGGGCACATTTTAGCCCCCCACTGCCATTTTTGACCCCCCCTCCCGCCGCCACCACCACCTTTGACCCCTCTGGCGCCAACCCTTTTTACCCCTCTTCCCGCCACCACCAACCCTCCCCCACCGCCGCCGTTGGGTACCTTTGCTGGTGGGGGTCCCCAACCCCCGCCAGCCGAAGTCCTCTTCTCCGGCGTGGCCGCGTTACTGATCTGCAGAAACAGAAGCCTGCCCTAGCAGATCAACAGTGCGGCCGCGCCGGAGAAGAGGATCTCGGCTGGCGGGGGTTGGGGACCTCCGCCAGCAAAGGTACCCGATGGCGGCGGGGGAGGGTTGGCGGCGAGAGGGGGGTCAAAGGGGTTGGCGGCGGGGGGGGGCAGCCAGGGCCAAATCTATGGGGGCTCATGCCCCCGTGACCCCACGTAGCTACGCCCCTGGTTAGCACATGGGAATTGTTGCATGATAAGTAATTAGTGCAGGTGTAGCATGTGAGTCCCTACTGTCTACAAAATAGGTGGCAGAAAGGGCTCATGTGTAAATGGCCAGGTGCTAATAGGAAAATTAGTGTGTAGCCGTTAATGGAAAAATCTGAAATTTGGCCAGTTTACCCCTGCAGTAAAAATGGCCTTAGCGCGTAGGGAAGACCCACGTATGGCTGCGCTAAAGCCACTTTTTACCACAGCTTAGTAAAAGGGCCCCTGTGCGCGTTCTTTGGAAGGAAAAATGTATCTTCAGAAAATTCAGATGCAAATGTCCACAGGTAAAGCAATTTTCAATTGGACAGGACAAATTCCTGTTAAAGACTGCTACAAAGTCTGCTGGTAATACACCAACAGTTTTGAGACTGCTCCTTGCATGGTTACCTTTGACTCCATGTGGCCCCATTAAAAAAAAAAAAAAAGGTTAGTAAAAAAGTTGTGGCCTTTGAAGGAAAAAGAGCTTAGATTTTGCAGCCTCTCAAGAGCGATTACTCACTACAGCTGCAGGGCATCACTGTGTGGAAAAATCTGGAACTCAAAGGGTTAAAGGTTGTGTTGCATAAGCATTTGAACTGAGGATCACACTGCACAGCCAATATTCTAAACAGGCAGGCCAGCACCCAGGGAATGTGGGGCATGAGGATCTTTCAGAAAAAAAGAAATAGAACCAGGTGGTTGTTCCTTGCAAGAGGTACCCATGAAGAAAAAGGGGAGGGGGAGAAGGAAGAAAGAGCTAGTGTAACAACTTAATTCTCCTGAATGCTGGTGTATTGTAATTCGACATACTAGGGATCTGTCTGTCTTGTATGAATGTTCTAAATAGTTAAAAATCTTGCAGACAGGATTATTAAGAACATGGGATTGTAGGGTCACCCAAAGGTATCGGAGACCCTATGCAAACCTTCTCCCCCCTGCAAACCTTCAAACCAATCATTCAGTGCTCCAGCATGGCATGCCACTCCACTGCAGCACAAACCAGTCACACACAAAATTGCTTTTCCTGACAAGCTGTCTTGATAGTGACTGAATATCCCTGCTCTCTGGAAAGTGCCACCACTTCACTGCTCTATCCGGATATTGCTGTTGAATATTTATTTAATTATTTACATTTATATACCATTTTCCTGATAAGGATATCATTCAAAATGGTTTATAAAGAACATAAAACCAAAAAACATAAACATAGTAGATGATGGCAGAAAAAGACCTGCACGATCCATCCAGTCTGCCCAAGAAGATAAATTCATATGTGCTACTTTTTTATTTGTACTGTCCTCTTCAGTGCACAGACCGTATAAGTCTGGCCAGCCCTATCCCCACCTCCCAACCACCAACCCTGCCTCTCTCCACCAGCTCTGGCACAGACCATATAAGTCTGCCCAGCACTATCCTCGCCTCCCAACTACCAGTCCCGCCTCCCACTACCAGCTCTGGCACAGACCCTATAAGTCTGCCCAGCACTATCCCCGCCTCCCAACTACCAGTCCCGCCTCCCACCACCGGCTCTGGCACAGACCATATAAGTCTGCCCAGCACTATCCCTGCCTCCCACCACCAGCTCTGGCACAGACCGTATAAGTCTGCCCAGCACTATCCCCGCCGCCCAACCACCATCCCCGGCACAGACCGTATAAGTCTGCCCAGCACTAGCCCCGCCTCCCAACCACCAGCTCTGCCACCCATTCTAGGCTAAGCTCCTGAGGATCCATTCCTTCTGCACAGGATTCCTTTATGTTTATCCCACGCATGTTTGAATTCCGTTACCGTTTTCATCTCCACCACCTCCCGCGGGAGGGCATTCCAAGTATCCACCACCCTCTCCGTGAAAAAATACTTCCTGACATCCTTCTTGAGTCTGCCCCCCTTCGAACTCATTTCATGCCCTCTCGTTCTACCGCCTTCCCATCTCTGGAAAAAGTTTGTTTGCGGATTAATACCTTTCAAATATTTGAACGTCTGTATCATATCACCCCTGTTTCTCCTTTCCTCCAGGGTATACATGTTCAGGTCCGCAAGTCTCTCCTCATACGTCTTGTAACGTAAATCCCATACCATCCTCGTAGCTTTTCTTTGCACCGCTTCAATTCTTTTTACATCCTTAACAAGATACGGCCTCCAAAACTGAACACAATACTCCAGGTGGGGCCTCACCAACATCTTGTGCAGGGGCATCAACACCTCTTTTCTTCTGCTGGTCACACCTCTCTCTATACAGCCTAGTAACCTTCTAGCTACGGCCACCGCCTTGTCACACTGTTTCATCGCCTTCAGATCCTCAGATACTATCACCCCAAGATCCCTCTCCCCACCCGTACCTAGCAGACTCTCACCGCCTAACACATACGCCTCTCTTGGATTTCTACTCCCTAAGTGCATCACTTTGCATTTCTTCGCATTGAATTTTAATTGCCAAACCTTAGACCATTCTTCTAGCTTTTTCAGATCCTTTTTCATGTTTTCCACTCCCTCCGGGGTGTCCACTGTGTTACAAATCTTAGTATCATCCGCAAATAGGCAAACTTTACCTTCTAACCCTTCGGCAATGTCACTCACAAATATATTGAACAGAATTGGCCCCAGCACCGAGCCCTGAGGCACTCCACTACTCACCTTTCCCTCCTCCGAGCGAACTCCATTCACCACCACCCTCTGGCGCCTGTCCATCAACCAGTTCCTAATCCAGTTCACCACTTTGGGTCCTATCTTCAGCCCATCCAGTTTATTTAAGAGCCTCCTGTGGGGAACCGTGTCAAAAGCCTTGCTGAAATCTAAGTAGATTAGGTCTATAGCACATCCAAGGTTCAATTCTCCAGTCACCCAATCAAAGAATTCAATGAGATTCGTTTGGCACGATTTCCCTTTGGTAAAACCATGTTGTCTCAGATCTTGCAACTCATTTTCTTCCAGGAAATTCACTATCCTTTCCTTCAGCATCGCTTCTATTACTTTTCCAATAAACGAAGTGAGGCTTACCGGCCTGTAGTTTCCAGCTTCTTCCCTATCACCACTTTTGTGAAGAGGGACCACCTCCGCCATTCTCCAATCCCTCGGAACCTCTCCCATTTCTAAGGATTTATTAAACAAATCTTTAAGAGGACCCGCCAGAACCTCTGTGAGCTCCCTCAATATCCTGGGGTGGATCCCATCCGGTCCCATGGCTTTGTCCACCTTTAGTTTTTCTAGTTGTTGATACACACTCTCTTCCGTGAATGGTGCTATATCCACTCCATTCTCAAATGAACTTTTGCCAGTCCATCGTGGTCCTTCTCCTGGATTTTCTTCAGTAAAAACAGAACAAAAGTATCTATTTAGCAAATTTGCCTTTTCTTCATCATTATCTACATAGTGGTTTGCAGTATCTTTTAGTCTCACAATTCACAATAACAGAAAAAAATAAAGATTAAAAACAAGCAGAAGCAAGAAGCAAGAATATTAACATCTTCAATGAATACAACTCAACAAGATACAAACACTTCCTAAACATTACATCTTTATCAAAGTTAATTATCATAAAAGTATGCAGACTAAAAATACCCATATATTTACACCAACTATTTATACAGATAGTCTAATATTGCTAAAATCGATGTGTACTTAGAGATATATTTTTGCCAGTGGTGGATAATGTTTAAAAAAAATCCACTCTGGCATTTTTTTGGCTGCCGCCAGCTTTATTCCCAAATATTCGGTGCTGGCACTGAATATCCAGGCATACATGGCCAGATAATACTTATGTGCAAAATTCAGTACTTAACCTCATAAGTTGTAATGCAGAAAGATAGGATAAAACCAAAAGGCAGACATAATAAGAAGATAAACAGTCTTTATTTAAAAGCCAAAGTCTCCCAGAGATTTACATATCTGATAAGACAAGGAGCTTGTGAGAGACCATCCATCCACCTGCTGGAGGTAGAGAATACTGACTGACTAGGGAGCATTCCATCCTATAAGGAGGTGCCATTCAGCGCTCTCTAGCTCCACCTGCTGGTAGATGGACACAGCCCACAAGTTTCTGGGTTCATCTGCTGGTGACGCTAAGGAAGGTCATGTTTCACCTTGAAACAGCTGTGTCAGGGGTTAAATTAATGCTCCTTCTTCTGCGTGCTTATGTATAATTGAGGAAACAAACTTGCTCTGACAACCTCAGTTATGCAAACACACCAAGAGGAAGGAGCATTAATTTAGCCCCTGACACAGCTGTTTCAAGGGGAAACATGTCCATGTCGGACACAGATGTGTAAATCTCTGGGGGCCTTTGGATTTTAAATAAAGACTTTATCTTCTTGTCACGTCTACCTTTTGCTTTTATCTTCCATGTTGGATTTGGTGGAACTTTTGCCTTGCTGTTTTCTCACGCAGAAAGATAGGACAGCTTTCATGCAGCCCAATTTATGTGGTAATCTTACATGGTTAAGTGCTGACTCCGCCCCAGGATTGCCCACAAGGTGCTAACCATGGATATTCAGCAGCACAATCTGATTAAGTGCCACTGAATATTCGTAGTTAGCCCCTGCAAGTGGTTTAAATGGTCTGGAACCTCTCTTGGCCATTTAAATTGCTTTGAATATCGGGTGGACTCAATATCAAGGGGCTCATATTTCATTGTCTTATTTATCTCCATTGTCTACTTAGGGTCATTCATGCCCAGATGATCGAAAGCCCTGCGCTTTCCACAGTGCTTTAAAAATAGCACTGGAACAGCATAGGGCTTTACCGCCCCTATCATCAGAGATAATAGCATGCAGATTTATATGTGCTATTATTTCTGATCATAGGGTAAAGTGCGGAAAGATTGTCCTCCCACACTTGTTTGCCAAACACAGAAGCTGGAGGTCCATGGGACCACCAGACCCCAAACAGCATGGCCCTGGTATCCGATTGCCCCTACCGAACCTCCACCCCGAGCCAGCAATAAGGGGGTTGGAGATCCGATGGACCTCCAGTCCTCCCGACCCCCCCCCCCCAACACAAGTTTAGGGAAGGCTGGAGATCCGGTAGGTCTCCAGCCCCCTAACCCCCCCTAGCATCACCCCAAAAAAGGCCCTGGTGGCCCAGTGGGCTGCAAATCAAGCCCCCCCAACCTGGTGGTCTAGTACCTTTGTTGAAGGACGTTGATAGACTCCCTCCTCTTCCAGCATTGCCCAGCCCTGCCCAGTGCATCCTGGGATGCGCTGGGTGGGGCTTCAGCCCCTTTGTCTCTGGCTTGGGGTAGGGGGGGTCCGGGATCCTGCTCCTGCAGGGGGGGAGATGCATTGGGGGGAAATGGGGGGCCTGCTAGTATGCAAATGCATGCTGGACAGGGCTCACCATGCTTTCCCAATGGTCTGCAAACCCTAACACCAGCTCTGAGCTGGTGTAGGATTTGCCATGGACAGTGTGCCAATGTTTGGCATGCTGCTTGCAGATCATTGGGGAGCAATACATTTAGCATGCATTTGTATGCTACTTGCGCTAAGAGACCTGTTTTGCATGCATTTGCCTGCTAGTTGTGTTCAGAGCCCGCAAACGTGTTGTTTACGTTCTCAGGGGCTCTGATCATAGGGCGGTAGCCAACACAGGCGGTAGTATGGTAGTATGGCTCTAATAGCCTCTAGCACCTGCATTAGCTTCTGATTATTGGCCCATCAGAGTCCAAAGACACTATTCCCCTAATTCTATAAAAGTTGCCAAAAATTGAGCCAATCAGTGCCAGTAATTGGCTTTTTAACAAGCAATTATTGGCGCTAATTGAAATCAATTAACAGGTACATGCCTACATTTTACGTGTTTCCTGGAAATGGGGGTGCGGAAATGGGAGATAGAATAAGGGGGTTCCAAACGTAAATTTAGGTGGGGGCATTATGGTGATTGAAGCTAGTAGAGTTGCCTAATGTGGGTGGAGCTGGAAGAAGCCCTGCCCAAGAGGGCAGGGTGAACAGAGAAATAAAACCATTGAGCACTGTTAGAGCGGAGTCTTTGGTTGCCCAGCCCCTGCGAAGACCCTGAGTACGAAGGGGAAATCCCAGACCCAAGGGAGGTGGATCATTGCAACTGAAGGTCAGGTTTAACTTCAGCTAAGAAGCAGAGGTGATCAGAGTCAGTTCCTCTGAGAGGGGAGCCTAGCATGTGAGAAAGGAATGCCTGGTGGGAAAAGACACCTCAGGCAGGGGGAGAGTGGTTGCAGAGGAGCCCCACTCCCGGTGTGACTTTATTTAGCTTCAAGCAGATCCACTGGTCTGGTATGGGACGGATTTTTGATAAAGCTTAACTAAATATGGACTTTTCCCCTTTTTCTACCTATGAACTGTATATATATACCAATCCCGTTGGATGAATGTTTACATTGATATTTTTCTTTGAGTTGAATCAGTAAAGAGTTTTGCAGTTCAGCTGCTGTGCAAGCTTGATTCATTTCTAAGAGTGAGTTACTACTACTATTACTACTATTTAACATTTCTAAAGAGCTACTAGGGTTTCGCAGCGCTGTACAAGTTAACATAACAGCTCCTAATTACTGTTTGGTCTACTGGAGATTTCTCTGGCCCTGGCCTGCTCCCTAACCAACCAGGCTTATTTTTTTTGTGAATCAGGTCCCTGCCCCACTGAACTTAGCCAGTCTCCCAGACTGTCACCCATGGGACCAAGGCTACAGTAGCACACAAGTTTATTGGCTCGAGCTATTTTTCTTCTACCACCATGCACTACTAGAAAACAACATGAATCATGCATCATGGCGCTGCCCAGTGGCAGCAGTATGCACAGCCATGTACTGAACTTGGATTTGACAAGTGGTCCCATCTTCTGCTTAACAGGCCAGTGTGGGCTGGGGATGCTACAGAGAATGTTCACAGCCCCCTTGGAAGGGAATTCAACCCCTTGCACAACAGCAACACCAATGTGTTGATGTGTAGCAGATTCTGAAGGAAGCCGCTAGGTGTGACCCTCTGGCAAGGATAAATTTCACAGGGGAGAAAATTGGGATGAATTAGGGAAGTTCCTTACTGTCTGCAAATGAAAGCTCATGGCTTCTCAATGTCAGACACTTCTGTGGTAAATGGTAGTGAGTGGGGCTGAGGCAAGAGTGGAATTTCAAAGGTGGGGGGAAGCAAGCCAGATCTACCCTTTCCCATCTCCTGAAATACCCTAAGCAATCATTTCACAAACCTAGCCCTGGTTTAGAGAGAGCAAGGGGTCTCATTCATACTGCACTGGAAGGGTGAAACATTTATCTATTTCACTTAGGGGATAAGTAAATATTTGAAATCACTTCTGGGAAGTTGCTGAATAGACAGTTGTCTGCTGTACTTTTTGCCTGGTGTGGGTGTCTGCACGCTGTGTGAGGATAATTGCCTCTCCGTCTCCAGCACTAATAGCTGTTGCAGCCAAATCCCCACATAACATGCTTTTGTATCATTAAGGATGCCTTGGTGGCTGACACGCAACCCTCCTTTTGGCCTTTCTTCAACAATTTTCTTTCCAGTAATATTCAGATTTTCCATGGAGCAGCAGGGCATGCCACAAGTCTAGCCTTCATTCCATACCTGAGGCAATTCATTCTCATAAATGGTAAGACGGCCCTATGTACGCAGACGCAAGGGTTTCTATGAATGCTATACACCTTTCCATAGCAGCCCTGCTGAGGGAATGACTTTATGTGCATGTGTATAATGAACAACCATAACTTCTTAGCCTATCTCCTTATCAAACAAATTTTGCTTATAGGTACTAGGCAGAATGAAGTCCATCGGAGGCATAATTCAAATTCTGGGCCCACATAGCAGTGGGATGGAGGGTCTCCCTCTCTGATCTGTTAGTGGGGGTGAGAAGAGCATATACTCAAGTGCTTGTAAATAAATAACAATAATTTAACATCCCCACATCCATCCAACATACAATGCTCCACACATCCAAACACATATTTCAAAGTATTTCCAACCTCATATACTCCACACACACAACCACACCCACTACCAATAAAAAATACAGCCATACCATAACTCACTGCCCGAATCCCCCATATATTCACAATCACTATACAAAGTCCTCATGTCCATTGACAACCTACCTATTCAAAAACATATCCCGAGCACATTCACTACCCCAAGAAACAGTCCTATAATCCTCATACCATACGTCTACTCCCCTTACCCACAAACACATCTACCGTGTTTCCCCGAAAATAAGACACTGTCTTATATTAATTTTTGCCTCCAAAAATGCGCTAGGTCTTATTTTCAGGGGCTGTCTTATTTTTCGGGGAAACATTAGGGTTGGATCGGGGTTGGCCCACCCGCCCTCCGTCACTCCCGGAACTAACTTTAAACGCCTCCTTTCACCTTCGCAGCAAGCAGCAGCAGGGCAGGCCACTCCTTCCTTCCGTGTCCCGCCCTCGCCTGACGTAACGTACATGAGGGCGGGGCACGGAAGGAAGGAGAGGTCTGCCCTGCTGCTGCTTGCTGCGAAGGTGAAAGGAGGCGTTTAAGGTTAGTTCCGGGAGCGACGGAGGGGGGATGGGGGGGGGGGCCCGGCGACCTCGGGTGGGGGGGGGGGCGGCCTTGTCTGGCTCTCGGCAGCCCTGCTTTCAAACAAAAATTTGCTAGGTCTTACTTTCGGGGGAGGCCTTATATCTACCAATTCAGGAAAACCTCTACTAGGTCTTATTTTCGGGGGATGTCTTACTTTCGGGGAGACAGGGTATATAATCTCAAACACACACATCTATGAAACACCCCCCCCCCCCCACCCCCATCACAACTCCCCCCACAGCCACACTTAGAAATCTGTGTTAGAAAGTATTCCTAAAGCTGTGTCTCTGCATGCTTTCCCTGCTTGTTTTTCTTTTCGTTGGCTGTGTGGAGCAGTTGCTTGAAGAGAAGTCACCAACATTCAGAGAAAGGATAGTCAGCAATGGAAAGTTTCAAAAATGAGCCAGTGCAGCCCAACTGCTAAAGCTGTCAGACTGCTCTATTGCCATCCATTACTCTGTCAGCATGATTTTCAGCTTTGCACAAAGGGAGGAATTAAAAATTAAATTTTAATAAAAAGACAGCAAATGCTAGAGGTTAAGGTTCTCACAGCCAGACACTAGGGACTGGTATAATTTATGTCAAGGGTATACATTTGTGAAATTTAGAACATTTAAAATTAATAGGCTGGCCAGGGCTGGGCATCCAGATGCAAAAATAGCAATTTTAGGGGTCCTTTTACAAAGGTGTACTAGCGTTTTTAGCACACACTAAAATTAAGCACGTGCTAACCACTAGAGACACCCATAGGAATAAATGGGTATCTCTAGCATTTAGTGTGCGCTAAAACTTAGCGAGCACTAAAAACGCTAGTGTGCCTTTGTAAAAGCCCCCTTTAGTTCACAGGAAAGAATTATGTTCATCATGCCTCATCAGTCATGATTTCAGGGCAACCAAAGCAGTGAAGGAGTGGCCTGATGATTGGTGCAGCAGGCTTTGATCCTGGCAACCTGGGTTCAAATCCCTCTGCAGCTCCTTCGCTTAACCCTCCATTGCCCCAGGTACATAAAACTTAGATGGTGAGCCCTCTAGGGACAGAGAAAGTACCTGCATGTAATATGTACAGCACTACATACATGTAGTAGCCAGGGGCGTAGCCAGACTTTGGCGGGGGGGGTCCAGAGTTTGAGGTGAGGGGGCACATTTTAGCCCCCCCCCCGGCGCCATTGCCGACCCCCTCGCCATTGCCGACAACCCCCCGCCATTGCTGCCGCCACCACCAACAACAACTTTGACCCCCCCCTGCCGACGACCCTCTTGACCCCCCTTCCACCGCCAACCCTCCCCCGCCGTCACCGTCGCCTACCTTTGCTGGCGGGGGACCCCAACCCCCGCCAGCTGAGGTCTTCTTCTTCCTTCATTCTTTTTCTGAGTCTGACGTCCTGCACGTTGTACATGTAGGACGTCAGACTCAGAAACAGAACGAAGGAAGAAGAGGACCTCGGCTGACCGGGGTTGGGGTCCCCCGCCAGCAAAGGTAGCAGATGGCGACGGCGGGTTGGCAGTGGGAGGGGGGTTGAGAGGGTCAGCAGCAGGGGGATCCAGGGCCAAATCTATGGGGGACAGGCCCCCGTGGCCCCACATACCTACGCCCCTGCTAGTAGCGCTATAGAAATGATTAGTAGTAGTAACCAAAGACCAAGGGGTCCTTTTATGAAAGTGTGCTGAGCTGTTAGGACTAAATACTGTAAATGACACCCAAATTTGGACACCAAAGAAAATGAGCACTGAGTGCTATTCTGTAAACGGCACTCTGTGTTGGGCACCATTTATAGAATGGTGTGTAGTGCCGTCATCCACGCACGCATACCAACTGAAATCTGGTATAAATTGGGCACAGATCCCCCAAATTCTATAATAGCTCATGTATCTTTAGTCAATGCCCCTGACCCACCCATGCTCCCCACCATGGCCAAGCCCCCTTTCCATTGCGTGCTAAAAGATTTATGCACACATCTTTAGAGAATAGAGCTTAGCAAGATGCACACATAAATTCAAATTGTTGCCAATTAACACCAATCATCGGTTGTTAGTGCCCAATGATTGATGCTAATTGGCTCATTACTTATTTAAATTGTACACACAAATTGGGCACATGACCAGATTTGCACACACAGCTTGGAGCACCATGTCTAGAATCCAGGGGTTAATGTGCAAATTGGGGTGTATTGACTGCTACCGCAGAGACATGCTATTAACTGCTGCAGTGGCATGACAGTTTGCTCATGCTAATTCGTGTCAGGGGGCAGGAATTAGGCAGGTCATGAGTGGAGAATGGGCATGGTCTGCATAATGCAGTAAGTGCATGGTAATTAGGGCACACTAACTTACATTTGTGCAGTTAGCTTGCTTCACTTGGTGGCTCTTCAACAGGAGGTGATAAGTGCACACATGGTAATTGAGACCAAGTTCTATGCACAATAATGCACATGCCCATTCGGGCAACCGGGCAGTGCCTGAGGGCCCAGTACAGTTAGGGGGCCGAGTATCCCCTCCCCATAAGTCTGACATCTCTCTCCCCCCCTCCATTCCCCAGTCTGGCACTCCCCCTCTCTCACCCCCCCCCCCCCAATTTACCTCCATGCAAGGCCCTGCCTGTCTGCTACTGACCAGCCCACCACTTTGTAATGTATTTTCCTGCTTCCGCAAGGATGGGCCACAGCAGAGAGACTCCGGTCAACAGCAGACAGTCAGAGCTCTATGGAGAAAGGGACTTTTGAGGTAAAATTGAGAGGAGAGAGCCAGATCCAGGGACAGAGAGAAAAGAGGGGGAAATATTGGCCTGGGGAGGGGGGAGAGATGTTGGACCTGGGGAACGGAAGGAAGGGGCAGACACAGGTAGAAGTGTTTCAGGCGTCATGGAGTCGAGGATAATAAATTATCCAATACGATCATAGATTATCTTGTGTTGCTGGATGTGGGGATTTATGTTGGATCGGTGGGATAAGCTTTTTTGAAGAGGTGGGTTTTCAATGATTTCCTGAAGTTTAGGTGGCCATGCATTGTTTTCACTGCATACGGGAGTCCATTCCATAGTTGTGCGCTTATGTAGGAGAAGCTAGATGCGTGAGTTGTTTTGTATTTTAGCCCTTTACAGTTTGGGTAATGTAAGTTTAGGTACAATTGTGCTGATCTGAGGCTGTTTCTAGTTGGTAGATCAGTCATGTATCCTGGGACTATGCCGTAGATGATTTTGTGGACTAAAGTGCAGATTTTGAAGATGATCCTTTCTTTGATTGGGAGCCAGTGCAGCTTTTCTCAAAGGGGTTTGGCGCTGTTGAATCGTGTTCTACCATATATCAGTCTGGCTGCTGTGATTTGGGCGGTTTGGAGATTTTTAGTGAGTTGTTCTTTGCAACCCGCATAGATACCGTTGCAGTAGTCTGCGTGGCTTAGAACCGTTGATTGTGCTAGTTTACAAAAGGTATCCCTTGGGAAGAAAGGTTTTATTCATTTGAGTTTCCACATTGAGTAGAACATTTTGAGGGGCATAATTGAACAAAAACGTCTATCTCCATGGGCGTTTATCTCCGAGAACGGGTCCGTGAAGGGGTGGACCGAACCATATTTTCGACAAAAAATAGACGTCCATGTTTTATTCAACAATGTGTGAGCTTGGCGTTTTTGTTTTTCAGCAATAATGGAAAATGAAAGCGCCCAGCTCAAAAACGAATAAATCCAAGGCATTTGTTCGTGGGAGGGGCCAGGAGTCGTAGTGCACTGGTCCCCCTCACATGCCAGGACATCAACCGGGCACCCTAGGGGGCACGTTTACAAAACCAAAAAAAAAGGTAAAAGAGCTCCCAGGTGCATAGCACCCTTCCCTTGTCTGTTGAGCCCCCCAAATCCCCCTCAAAACCCACTGCCCACAAGTCTACACCATTACTATAGCCCTAAGGGGTGAAGGGGGGCACCTACATGTGGGTACAGTGGGTTTGGGGGGGTTGGACGACTAATAAGCATTAAGCAGCACAATTGTAACAGGTAGGGGGATGGGCCTGGGTCCACCTGCCTGAAGTCCACTGCACCCCCTAACAACTGCTCCAGTGACCTGCATACTGCTGTCAGGGAGCTGGGTATGACATTTGAGGGTGAAAATAAAAAGTTGTGAAACTTCATTTTTTTGTGGTGGGAGGGGGTTAGTGACCACTGGGGAAGTCAGGGGAGGTCATCCCCGATTCCCTCCAGTGGTCATCTGGTCATTTAGGGCACTTTTTGGGGCCTTATTCGTGAAAAAAACAGGGTCCAGGAAAAGTGTCCTAAATTCTAGCTAAAAATGCATACTTTTTTCCCATTATCGGTGAAATGCGCCCATCTCTGTTCGGCAGATAACCACGCCCCAGTTCCGCCTTCGCCACACCTCTGACACGCCCCCATCAACTTTGTCCGCATCCGCGACGGAGTGCAGTTGAAAACGTCCAAAAATCGGCTTTCAATTATACCGCTTTATTCGTTTTTGTGAGATAAACGTCCATCTCCCGATTTAGGTCGGAACTTGGGCGTTTTTCTTGTTCGATTATAAGCAGGTTTCTGTATTACCGTTTTTACTTGGCTCTCGAGAGTGAGGTTGTGGTCGATAGTTACTCTGAGTATTTTTAGGATATCTGAGATAGGGAGTGTGTGTCCTGGCAGGGCCGTGCCTAGGGTCTCTGGTGCCCCCCTGCAGACTATCAGTTGGCGGCGGTGCCCCTCCCCCCCCCCCCCCCCCCCCCCCCCCCCGTGAAAATGATCGGTCACCACTTGCCACACTGACAGGAATTGTCAGCAACATTCTTAGAAACAAATTGCTATACATTGCAAAATAAGATAGCAAATGTAAATTCTCAAAGTGGACATATTCCAAACACTAAAATGAAAATAAAATGATTTTTTTCTACCTTTGTTGTCTGGTGACTTTCTTTTTCTGATCATGCTGGCCCAGTATCTGATTCTGCTGCTATCTGTCCTCTTAACTCCGTTTCCAGGGCTTCCTTTCCATTTATTCCTTTCCTTTCCTCCTTTCTTCTTCATTTCTGGTCCTCAGCTTCTGGCTATTTTCTTCATCCATGTGCAGTTTTTCTCCTCTCTTCCTTTTCCCTCATTTCATCTCCTTCATCTCTCTTCCCTCCCATCTATGTCCAGCAATTTCTCCTCTCTCCCTGAGCCCTGCCCTCCCATCCATGCTCCTTTGTCCCCTGCCCCCTCCATTTATTCCTATCCAGCAATTCCCCTCTCTCCCTGAGCCCTGCCCTCCCATCCATGCTCATCTGTCCCCCTCCATTAATCCCTATCCAGCAATTCCCCTCTCTCCCTGAGCCCTGCCCTCCCATCCATGCTCCCCTGTCCCCCTCCATTAATCCCTATCCAGCAATTCCCCTCTCTCCCTGAGCCCTGCCCTCCCATCCATGCTCCTCTGTCCCCCTCCATTAATCCCTATCCAGCAATTCCCCTCTTTCCCTGAGCCCTGCCCCTCCCATCCATGCTCCTCTTTCACCCTCCATTAATCCCTATCCAGCAATTCCCCTCTCTCCCTTTCATGACCCCCCCTCGCATCCATGCTCCTCTCTCCCCTGTCCTCCCGCTCCCATGTCTCAGTTGGCCTGGCCTGCCCTCTTCTCCCATCCCCCTTCGCATCCATGCTCCTCTCTCCCCTGTCCTCCCGCTCCCATGTCCCAGTTGGCCTGGCCCGCCCTCTTCTCTCCCCCAACATCCCTTTTCTTTTTTTTTCTTTTTAAATTTACCTCCGTGGCGGTTCAGCAGCGCAGCATCATGAAGGAGGCGGCGCTCCCGACGTCTCTAGCCTTCCCTTCGCTGTGTTCCGCCTTCTTCTGACGTCAAGGAAATGACTTCAGAAGAAGGTGGAACACAGCGAAGGGAAGGCTAGAGACATCGGGAGCGCTGCCTCCTTCACTGACGCTGCGCTGCTGGACCGCCACGGAGGTAAATTTAAAAAGAAAAAAAAAGAAAAGGGATGTTGGTGGGGGAGAAGAGGGTGGGCAGTTGAACAATGGGAGCGGGAGGGCGAGCGAGGTGAGCATGGTGCGGCGGCGCCCCCCAGAGGGGGGCGCCCCCCTGCCATGCTTACCCCGCTTACCGTGTTGGCACGGCCCTGTGTTCTGGAGTATTTAAGGTTGCAGGTTTGAAGTTGTTATGTTGAGAAGAGAAGATAAGGCAGTGTGTTTTTTCAATGTTCAGTTTCAGTTGGAATGAGTTTGCCCAGGAGTTCATAATGTTCAGGCTATCATTTATTTCTTTGCTTATTTCAGTCAAGTCATGTCTGAAAGGAATGTAGATTGTGACGTCATATGCATAGATGAATGGGTTAAGTCCTCTTTTGGATAGGGACTTTGCCAATGGGATCATCATCATGTTGAAGAGTATTGGTGATAATGGTGATCATTGGGGTACTCCACAGGCCGCTTTCCACGATGGTGATATGTTTGAATTTGATTTTACTTGGTATGTTCCGGTGGTTAGAAAGCCCTTGATCCAATTGAGTACGTTTTCAACAATCCCGAAGTGGCCAAGGAGTCTTGTACATCTGTGATTGAAGGCTGAGCCAGTGAATTGGTGGCCTGGAGGTGAGTTTGTAGGAGATTCTTGTGGTTTTTGTTCTTTTTTCTTTTCTTTTCTTTTAATTTTTTATATTCTTGAGGCTTTTGGACAGTAGATCTGGAATGCTGGAAAAGCACCTCAGATCTTCAGCAGGAGGTAACCTGTTTACACTCCTCTGCAGTTCCTTAAGCTACAGTAGCGGCTTGGCAGGTAATTCAACACCTCAGATAAATAGTTTGCCACTGTTTGCTCCAAAACCTGTGAACATTGTTGAAATTCTTTCCGATGGAACAAAAAAAAAAAAAAAGAGTGTCTTCAGCTGTGATAACAATGGCTCAATGTTTGAACAAAGTGTAATTTAAGGGAACAGTTTATACGGGCAGGTTTACAGCTGTCGCTGCTGCTAGGTTGGGTGGGGACAATGAAGGAAGCAGCTTTCAGATATCTGAAAAATCTCACAGATTTCAGATCAAATGATAAATCCTTACAAGCTGCAGGAACTCCCCAATCTGCCCAGGATTGACTAACACTCTTTAAGATCAGTTGTGCTGCTGTGCTGTTAGAAGGTACCTGGGTAAAGATTTATTATGTGAAGTATAACAGGAGAAGAAAGGAAAGAGAGGAGAATTTACCAGGCACTGTGGAAATTGTCAAAATGTTATAGTAATACACTAATTTACAGACTCCTCAATGAGTTTATGCTTGGTAGGCACTTGCAGACTGGGGGATAAATTTCCAACAGGTCATAGACGGGTAAATTTTAGCACCCTTAGGAGGTGTTTGCATATTTTAAAAGCAAATTACCATATAGAAATGTAGCCAGTCTGTCACCCCAGAGGGTATATATAAAAGATTTGTTAAAAGGAAAAGTAAGGATTCTGCTGGAGGGGGAGGCAAAATACCTTAAGGCCTTTGCTGAAATTACACTCAAAAAGCCAATACATAGGTCCAGACTTAGGAACCAACTTTTCAAAATGACTGGAGGTGCTAAACTGAACACAAGTTCATGCTCCCTGATCAAAGTAAAAAAGTTTGTTCAATATTGGGGTTGCTAAAGCATCCAGGCACCTACAGAGCTATTTCCTGTGGGTCCACACCAACAAGCTAAGATCAACTTTAACATGAGACATAATAATTATATCTTATTCTCTAGGACCCACCCTCCAAAATGCTGAATGAATAATATGCCTTTATGTGCCTCCTAAAGAACACATAACTACTGCTATTTCTCAATCTCTAAGGCAAAGTGTTTCATGAAGAAGATTCAGAATTAAAAAAAAGCAGCACAATGGTCAATGCTAACCTAATTTCTGATATGAGGGTAAACAAAACAACCTTTTTTTTTCAGATGAGTGATACATTTCTTTCTTCTTAGCCCAGTATCCATCCTTCCGCTACTCCATCTCTTCCTCCCCCTGCAGTGTTTGTTAGGGATGTAAACAGTTTGGTTAGTTATCATTTTAACTGAACTTTTTGAAGTTTTTGGGAGTGTGTTTGGCATTTATTCCCTCGTACATTTTTGCACACACAGATTGTATGCATTTGAATTCATAGGTATATGTGCATACAAGCAGTTTGTGTGTACATTACATTTTTAGGCACCTGCATGCTCAATCTCTCCTCAAGTTTCTCCTTAGTCCCCCAGCATCAGCCCTCGTCTCCTACCCCCACCATCTACCCGTGTCAGCTCCTTTCTCCATATCCACCCTCAGCACCTACACCAGCCACCAGCTCCCTTCTCACATCCTTTAGCATCAGCCCTTTCGCCCACCTGCCCTATACCACCTTAGTGTTCTACAGAGTGGTGAAAGCTTGTTCCTTGCTCCTGACACTCTGCTTATTGTCATCTAGCTCTGGCCACTGGCACCATCCAGGTGCCAATGGCCAAAGCCAGCTAACAACAGGCAGAGTGACAATGAAGAAACAAGCTCCCAACCCTCTTCAGAAGGTTGGGTTCACAGAGGGCCAGTGGAAGAAAGATTTGAAAATTTGGTAGGGGCAGGGCCCGTGTAGCCTACCTCGTTCTGATGTTTCTAAAGTCTGTAATAACCTGTTCCTTGCCAAATCCAGAGGCCACTACTCCATCCTCATCCTCCTCGATCTATCCGCCGCTTTTGACACTGTCAATCATGATTTACTTCTTGCCACGCTGTCCTCATTTGGGTTCCAGGGCTCTGTCCTCTCCTGGTTCTCCTCCTATCTCTCCCAATGCACCTTCAGAGTACACTATCATGGATCCTCCTCCACCCCCATTCCGCTCTCTGTTGGAGTTCCCCAGGGATCTGTCCTTGGACCCCTTCTTTTTTCAATCTACACCTCTTCCCTGGGCTCCCTGATTTCATCTCATGGTTTCCAGTATCATCTTTATGCTGATGACACCCAGCTGTATCTCTCCACACCAGACATCACCGTGGAGACCCAGGCCAAGGTATCGGCCTGCTTATCCGACACTGCTGCATGGATGCCCAACCCAGTGGCGTTCCTAGGGGGGGCGGTGGGTGCAGTCCGCCCCGGGTGCACGACGCTGGGGGGGGGTGTACCGCGCGCGCCTGCCCTCCTTTCGTTCCATGCTTCTTCTCTGCCCCGGAACAGGTTACTTCCTGTTCCGGGGCAGAGAAGAAGCATGGAACGAATGGAGGACAGGTGCGCGCAGCACCCCCCCCAGCGGCGTGCACCCGGGGAGGGTTCCTTCACGGGGGGGGGGGTGTCCTTTCACCGGGGGGGGGGGTCCACGCTGCATCCGGGGGGTGCTGCACCCGGGGGGCAGGGCGCATCAGCAATCCGCTATGGGTGTTAGCCCTCCCCTAGGAACGCCACTGGTCCAACCGCCACCTGAAACTGAACATGGCCAAGACCGAACTTATCGTCTTTCCACCAAAACCCACTTCTCCTCTTCCTCCGCTCTCGATCTCAGTTGATAACACCCTCATCCTCCCCGTCTCATCTGCCCACAACCTCGGAGTCATCTTCGACTCCTCCCTCTCCTTCTCTGCCCATATCCAGCAGACAGCCAAGACCTGTCGCTTCTTCCTCTTTAACATCAGCAAAATTCGCCCTTTCCTCTCTGAGCACACCACCCGAACTCTCATCCACGCTCTCATTACCTCTCGCCTTGACTATTGCAACCTACTCCTCACTGGCCTCCCACTTAACCATCTATCCCCTCTTCAATCCGTTCAGAACTCTGCTGCACGTCTTATATTCCGCCTGAACCGATATACTCATATCACCCCTCTCCTCAGGTCACTTCACTGGCTTCCGATCAGATACCACATACAGTTCAAGCTTCTCCTTCTTACCTACAAATGCACTCAGTCTGCAGCCCCTCATTACCTCTCTCCCCTCATCTCCCCTTACGTTCCCACCCGAAACCTCCGCTCACAGGACAAATCCCTCCTCTCAGTACCCTTCTCCACCATCGCCAACTCCAGGCTCCGCCCATTCTGCCTCACCTCACCCTATGCTTGGAATAAACTTCCTGAGCCCCTACGCTAAGCCCCCTCCCTACCCATCTTCAAATCCTTGCTCAAAGCCCACCTCTTCAATGTTGCATTCGGCACCTAACCTTTATACCTTTCAGGAAATCTAGATTGCCCCAATTTGACTGCCCCTACTTGACTGTCTGTCCATTTGTCCATTAGATTGTAAGCTCTTTGAGCAGGGACTGTCCTTCTATGTTAAACTGTACAGCGCTGCGTAACCCTAGTAGCACTTTAGAAATGTTAAATAGTAGTAGTAAATAGATGCCTATGATCACTGAAAATGCACAGTAGATGAAACATGGAATACATAAGTACATAAGTAATGCCATACTGGGAAAAGACCAAGGGTCCATCGAGCCCAGCATCTTGTCCACGACAGCGGCCAATCCAGGCCAAGGGCACCTGGCAAGCTTCCGAAATGTACAAACATTCTATACATGTTATTCCTGGAATTTTGGATTTTTCCAAGTCCATTTAGTAGCGGTATATGGACTTGTCCTTTAGGAAACCGTCCAACCCCTTTTTAAACTCTGCTAAGCTAACCACCTTCACCACATTTTCCGGCAATGAATTCCAGAGTTTAATTACACGTTGGGTGAAGAAAACTTTTCTCCGATTTGTTTTAAATTTACTACACTGTAGTTTAATTGCATGCCCCCTAGTCCTAGTATTTTTGGAAAGCGTGAACAGATGCTTCACATCCACCTGTTCCACTCCACTCATTATTTTATATACCTCTATCATGTCTCCCCTCAGCCGTCTCTTCTCCAAGCTGAATAGCCCTAGCCTCCTTAGTCTTTCTTCATAGGGAAGTCGTCCCATCCCCGCTATCATTTTAGTTGCCCTTCGCTGCACCTTTTCCAATTCTACTATATCTTTCTTGAGATGCGGCGACCAGAATTGAACACAATACTCAAGGTGCGGTCGCACCATGGAGCAATACAAAGGCATTATAACATCCTCACACCTGTTTTCCATACCTTTCCTAATAATACCCAACATTCTATTCGCTTTCCTAGCCGCAGCAGCACACTGAGCAGAAGGTTTCAGTGTGTTATCGATGACGACACCCAGATCCCTTTCTTGGTCCGTAACTGCTAACATGGAACCTTGCATGACGTAGCTATAATTCGGGTTCTTTTTTCCCACATGCATGACCTTGCACTTGCTCACATTAAACGTCATCTGCCATTTAGCCGCCCAGTCTCCCAGTCTCGTAAGGTCCTCTTGTAATTTTTCACAATCCTGTCGCGAGTTAACGACTTTGAATAACTTTGTGTCATCAGCAAATTTAATTACCTCGCTAGTTACTCCCATCTCTAAATCATTTATAAATATATTAAAAAGCAGCGGTCCTAGCACAGACCCCTGAGGAACCCCACTAACTACCCTTCTCCATTGTGAATACTGCCCATTTAACCCCACTCTCTGTTTCCTATCCTTTAACCAGTTTTTAATCCACAATAGGACATTTCCTCCTATCCCATGACCCTCCAATTTCCTCTGTAGCCTTTCATGAGGTACCTTGTCAAACGCCTTTTGAAAATCCAGATACACAATATCAACCTGCTCCCCTTTGTCCACATGTTTGTTTACTCCTTCAAAGAATTGAAGTAAATTGGTCAAGGCAAGATTTCCCCACACAAAAGCCGTGCTGACTCGGTCTCAGTAATCCATGTTCTCGGATGTGCTCTGTAATTTTGTTTTTAATAATAGCCTCTACCATTTTCCCCGGCACCGACGTCAGACTCACCGGTCTATAATTTCCCGGATCTCCCCTGGAGCCTTTTTAAAAAATGGGTGTTACATTGGCCACCCTCCAATCTTCCGGTACCACGCTCGATTTTAAGGATAATGCGCTTTTAGCACTTGTGAGGGCGTTAACCACTGCTCACAAGTGTGGAAAGATGATGAAGAATTAAAGATAAGTAGGATTTTTCAAAGTTATGAAAAAGTTACACAAAATTTTCTTATATATATATATCAGAAAATTTTGTGTAACTTTTTTATATATGAATAATTCATACATAAAATTATATATGAATCATTTAAAGTCATGATGGATACATGAACTGTGGAGACATAAAAAATGATCAAGCAATGATGAAAATAGTATATTTATGGGGTCCTTTTACTAAGCAGCGGTAGGGTTAATGCGCAGGTAGTGTGCGCCAAATCGACACTACCGCTGGGGTAGTGTGGGTGCCCTGTGGTAATTTCGAAGTTGGTATGTGCTGTTTCCTGTGGTAGAAAATATTTTTCTATTTTCTACCCCAGGGGCATTCCCAGCGGTAATCGTCAATGCGGCCATCTTGGCGCACACTGCCTGATTACCACATGAGTAGCATGTGAGCCCTTACTGCCAGGTCAATGGGTGGTGATAAGGGCTCAGGCAGTAAATAGCCACAAGCTACTTTTAATTTTAGCCCACGGCCATTTACTGCCCATTAAAAAAAGCCCTT